>NC_079190.1:266453169-267874419 GCF_029499605.1 Hyla sarda | reverse complement strand
CGCTGCAATGGCAGCGAGTACCGGAGCGGTGTCCGGAGCTGGTGCGTGTATAGTGAACACGCCGCGCGCACCCTATTTACGTCACCGGAGGGCGCTCCCTATGACTCCATCACTAGGGGCGCGGCCTCCCTGTCAATCATGAGAACGCCGTTCTAAGGATTGGAACATATTCAGACGTCGGGTGCGGTAGCTATCAGAGGTACAAATAGTAGAAAAAATTGACAATATTCCTGACTTAGGCTAAAGTATAAGACTATTAACTATGGGCAAATTAAGTCTCCACAAAAACACATGTATGGTTAATGAAACCTACATATATCAACCACCTCTCTATCCAAAGGTGTCAAGTGCCAGCCTTTTCATGATATAACTGGCTATAATCCAATCTAAAAGAGAAATAAAGAATAATATAATCATATTTCTTAGTTTTTTGTTGTATTGTTTATGTAATTTTTATATATTATTAACTGAGATGTTAAACTTAGAAGTGTTTATATGACAAGGTGATATTAGTATATTTAGCCTGGGAACAGAGGCATACGTAAAGAACAACAGAGGGGGCTACTAATGGAACATTGCCTGGAGCATAAGGTGGGGATCCTTCCGCAGGAATGGCGACACATCAGCAAAGAGGCAGTTGTGAGTTCTATTAAAAGATTATGTATATCCAGTTATGGATTATTTCAACAGTACTCAATACTGAAAAATATATAGAGAATGCTGGCTCACTGTATGGAAATTTGGGGGGGCTGGTATGCCCTAACAGGAGGGGATAGACATGTGAATGGGGCCTAGGGAAACCTAAGTATGCCCTATATGAACCTATTCTGTAGTACCTATACCTAATCGGCATGGACACCCTAAAAAGGGCGGTACCGGTTTCACAGGAACCTCCTATCTGCCCTAATTATCCCTGGCTATAGTGGTGGCCTCTAGATAACCCTTGTCAGGCATGATTTCTGGGGAGTTACAACATGTTACTAAGGGAGATTTCTATGTTTATTTTAGGTTGCACCCAGGACCTTTTGGGGACAAACGGTGGATAACTGGCCGCATAAGCTATTATAGAGACCCTGGCAGTGACATACTGTTTTTTTGTATATAATTTGTTTTCATTTGGAGTACAGATCATCTGTGTCTCCATATAAGAGATTGCTTCTCTGATACTCATTATCTAACATATAATGCTGACTTATAGTCCCCTGATGAAGTGGGGGGAACAAAGTTATTTACCAGTTCCCCCCATGGAAACGCGTTGGGACAAGGGACTCTAACCAATATCTGAATGGAGTTTTTCCGTTTCTAAAGTATCAGTCACGATATGGTGGCATGTTGACAATTACTGTTTGTTACAGTCTTGATTGTGATACTAGGTCGATATACGAGCGCCATATGCTAATTAGTAGCTCTTAAGTGTTGATTTGCTTGTCTTTTTGCTTGGTTGCACTATTAGAGCACTATAATTTGATAAGTCTAACATATTTTAGCGACTAACTATTAAAAGTTATATTTTAATAAGACACCTCAGTCCTATATAGGGACCACTTTCTTTACTTTCTGTTCTATTGCCGTGAGGTATTATTGAATTTGGGTAGATGTATAGCCCTCTATCTTATACATTTAAATTACTCTCAAGAGAAGCTACAAATAAGGGTGGTAGCTCAAACAATCGCCTAGCCCTAGATTCTTGCTGCACCTATATAGTGAACAATGAGGGCAACATTAACCAAGATCTATATCAGCTGACAGCAATAAATGGAAAAACTCCATGGAACACCGAAGACTGGACTGTTTGGGAAATATGTTTTCCTTAGGGATACCTGTTGCAAACTTAATAGCTTAAGTTACTGATCCAGAAAACAACTCTAATGTGGTTTTGTGGTATAGGACCAAGTGGTGGAATGTAATGGTGTCCTTTTTGTGTTCCTATACCAGAAAGCCACATGGTGTTAGTTTAGACAAAGACATCATAGAGTCTGTCCCAGAGCACAGGTAAAAAATGGTCTTTTGTAAACAAAGCCAACCCACAGGTGGGCTGGAAAAGGGGCAGAGAAAATACAATAAAAACCATTGCAAGGAGGAACGGGGTCTCTCTCTTCACTTCCTTCTCTGGTGGTGTGACAACAACACCTTCCATTCACCTTCCTGGTGGGACCTGATTATCAACAGAAGGAATGCAGCTATTTCACCACTGCTTTTGTTCCAGTCTCATACATGCCGTATTTGTTCCCCAAAGCTAAGTATTTCAGAATTATATTATTTTTTCTGTTTTATATTATAGTTGTACCTTTTGAGGAAAATCCACCAAAATAGCCAACAGATAGTGTTTCTACTATAATTGTTGAATATGTGTTCATTTACACTGCAGCTTTAAGGGTCTAACTATCTTAGTATTGTATGTTTCTTTTTTCTTAGTTAAAACATGTTTAGTTGATTGTTTATTTAACATTTTTATCTCTGCCAGTATTTAGGTGTGTAGTATTAATTTGTGCATTGGAAATTAGGATTTAACTCTTCCAAAATTCCTAACAAATAGGTTAGCCTGAGGGGTGTTTATTAATGCATTTGTGCTCCAGTAATACTGCTCAGTTAAGTGTCTAATGTACCTCGGCTATGTGAATATATTGTATTCACTGACCACATGGCTTGGTCGGCCATTTTGAGTATGCGCTGTTCACATGGTTTTGGGCAGCCATATTCATGACCTCAGATGCGCTGCTTAAGAAAACCTAGTTTTAAATAGCTTGCTAGGTCAGTTAGGAGTTGGGAATTTCCATTGGTAACCCAAAATAAGAAGTTCCAGTGAGCTAAATTACTCCTGAATAATCCAACATTTCCATGGGTTACATAGGCATCCTATTGATTTCAATCAACACTATATAATGTGTTATTTCCCCAGTGGTAAGAATGCAGGGGAAAGAAGTATTTTTTTATTTTTTTTTTGTTGGGGGGGGGGGGGGGGTTGTAAATTAATTAGCTAAAGTTGATAAACCCTTTACACTTCATGGCTTCCTTAAAAGTAATGTTGCCATAGTTGAGGGGGCATGTCTTTGATAATCTTGTGTAAAATACTGTTTATAATATTTAACTTCTACTTCCATGTTTTAACCCTTAAGGACATTGGATGTAAATGTACATGCCCTGGTACTTAACGCACAAGCATGTACATTTATGTCCTGAGCAGCATTCAGATTCTGAAGCAAGCACAGGAGCTGCACTCACTTCGCTCACAGTAAGTAACAGCTGCTGTTAACAGCCGTTCACTTACAGTCAATGACAGTCTCATTGATAAAAGTACTGTAATCAATAGCGATCACGGCACTTAAACACAGCCATCACTGTTACATGTATGCGGGGGGACCAATCAGTTTGTATGCCAACTGGAGGTCCCCTTAGGCTGGGGCATAGGTGAACTCAGCCTAGATCTGGACGCAACTGATGCCACAACTGATGACAAGTTGTATGGAATCCAGAGTCCATTGTTTCTGGCTAGCTGAGTTCTCCTGTCTGGTGCTCTCTGGCGTGTCCCACTATCAAATCTATACAAATATGGGTATTGTTTAAATCCTATTAAGCCACAGAATAGAAATAACATGTCAGTTTTACTGTAAAGTGAACTACGCAAAAAAGAAACCTCTTAAAATGTGCAAAATTGTGGGTTTTCTTTTCAATTTCCCCATGCAAATAATGTATTTTTGGTTGTGTTGTACATTCACTGGTAAAATGAACATTGTCATTAATAAGTACAAAAAAAAAACAAGCCAATATATAAATCTGTGGATGGAAAAATAAAATAGTTATGTTCCTTAGAAGATGAGGAGGAAAAAGCAAAAACACAAAAAAGGATATTTGCTATGTTTTCAAGGCCATTTTGGGATTAAATTTTAATGGCAGCTTTAAACGATAAAATGAGCATTAACAGGGGATAAGGCAGAAAGGGACATATACTTTACATACCTGTGCCAAGTATTCTTTCAATTTTTATGCTTGAATTGTCTAATTCTTTTGCAAACAAATGCACAGCTTGCATGGGATCTTCACATGTGTCTGGATCAATGTATGTCCTTCTTGTCGGTATTTTGACTGAAAGAAAAATACAAGAATAGGTCAGATGTTCAACTTAATTCTTATATTGTGAAATGTCAGACTCCTTTATTACCATTATAAGAGCTGACAGGGTGAGAACGATTATCTTTATTATTAGTATTGATTAAGGGATACGTTTGATTTCCATTGTTTGGATAAAGTGAATGTCAACACGGCGCTGATTAATTTCTTAATAAATATTTTGGATGCCTTTGCACGTGCAGGCTTGATAAGAATTCTGATGCAGTTTTCAAAGCCCAAACTAGGGATAGATTAAAAAAGAGAGCAGTAGAATAATTTCTATGCAATTCGCTTTCATTTACTACCCATTACTTACTTTGGCCCAAAAACTGCATCAAAATAGAACATTGAAAAGCTTCCTTATGACAGCTGGAGCTAGATATAACAACAACAACAACTCTTTTTAGCCACCACTAGGGTAAGCTGATAAGATTAATACCCACTAGGGAATATAGTCAAATGATTTTTTTGGTATATTTTGCACAAATTTTGAAGGTGCGCTACATTGAAATAGATAACAATCATATTTTGCTTTGTTTGCAACATGCTAAACAATTTTGAAAAAGGGTATGGCCTATGTTTTTTCCACATTTTGAGACATAATAACGTTTTCTTGTCACTTTGTGATGTAAAAAGTGTCACATTTGTGTTCATAGTAGTGTAAACTGGTTTAAACTTTGCCAAATTATAACAAAGGCCCTGTAAAACCATTCCTTCTTTTTCTTTTTCTTTTTTTTTTGGCACAACACTTCTCTCTTGTTGACTTTGACTGCTTGAGATGCATGAGTTTTCTGGTATTCCAACCATGTAAGTTGGAACAGATTGGTTAAAGGGGTGGTCTGGTGAAAAACAACTTATTCCCTATCCACAGACCAAGGAATAAACATCTGACCACGGGGGTCCAACTGGTGGGGCCCCCTCCGCAATCTCCTGAATGAGACCCAGCTCTCTGAAAAGAGAGCAGGCTGCAGACAGTACGTGCTCCATTCATTCTCTATTGGTGCGATGAAGAGACCCGAGTGCTCTACTCGGTTATCTCTGGCACTCCTGTAGAAATTAATGGAGTGCATGTCATCTGCAGCCCGCATTTCTCTCAGAGAGCTGGGTCCCATTTAGGAATTCCCTGGGGGTGGGGATAGTTTCCCAGCGGTTGGAACCCCTGCTATCAGACACGTATTCCCTAACCTGTGAATAGGGGATCCATTATTTTCCACCTGATCACCCTTTTAATTTGTGTCACTTTCCTCTACTGCTCCATGTTGCTGCATACCATGGCTCTTGTAAGGGTGTAGTTATATCTGTTTGGCATTGAACAATTAAAATGTTATTTTTTACATGTTTGGGCACTGCTCAATAATTGTGCTTGGTTTTTTAAGCAATGTGCTTCACTTTAAAAAATGGGGCACACCTTACTTTCGCTTAAACATTGAAAACCCTTGGAAATCACCAGTTTTTATAACCTCCTTCACTGTGATCTGTATTAAGAAATAATTCAGCCTAGAAGGAATATTGCACCTAACAAAGACATGGTGTTTAAACTGGACACTCACTTCAAACAGTATTCAAAAGAAAATGTTATAAAATACCCAACATGTACATTTACTTTATAATTAAAAACACTCTAAAGAAGCGATTGTTCTTCTAAAATGTTTAAAGGGAGTCTGTAAATGCAGTTCAATCTGCAGGCATCATGTTATAGAGTAGGAGGAGCTGAGATTTTGTGGGAGGCATTCCAGGATAACTTGTCATTTATTAATTGAAGCCTCAGCTCATTCGGGGGTTTGTAGTTATGTTGGCCGTCCTGCTCAGTGACTGACAGATATCTGTATATAAATGTGCATATAAAAAGAGCTGCCAGTTACCAAGTAGGATCAACTACATGACTACTTAGTCCAGAATGAACAGAGCAGAAATGACAAGTTATCCTTTAACCAAATGAAACATCAATATACTCAGCTCTTCCTGCTCTATAACATAATGCCTGCAGATTGGACTGCATGTTCACTATGATGGATTACCTTTATTACCAGTATTCCCTTCTTCAAGATTTCTATGGCAAAATATGTAAAAAAAAAAAAAAAAGTATGCCTAATTATTTGCTTTCCCTAAGAGTACCGTGTTCTACAGTGTAGATGTATCGACATAGTAAAACAGCCGTGTAACAATTACATGGGCTCACTAACTATTAAATGGACAGTAAACAATCCCCAGACAGTAAACACATGTGCTACTATTAACTCCTAGCTGACCACCACGGCTTACAAACACAACATGTAGAAAATGGCGGCAAAGTAATGTGATCCCTGAAGCAGTGGCTGCCTAGTTTCCATACACAATGTATCCTGTGTGATAGCAGAACTATCGCCCAGATTATAGTTTGCTCTGCATGACCAGCTCCGCACATTCAGGTGAAACTCATTTTAGATCGGCTCATCCATCCGAAACCTACAATTAAGTGAAACAAATGCATGTTCCCTGTCTATCAGGCAGCTATAGACATACACTAAGCGCTGGTGATTAGCAGGGCCATGACAAGGAGTGAATGTTAATGTTGTGTACAGGGCTCTCTATACCAGTTGTGAATCAAGGCTCCAAGGATAACGCTGCTACCGATCCAGGTATTCAGGTTTTTATTAAGTGGGGAAGAATGCAGCTCCCTTAAGGTTCCATCAGCAATTCATAACATGTTTTTGTATTTGAAAGGATGGCTCACAGCTTAGATTTATCATGTGTTAGGTATTTCATGAGCCATATTTTTTAATTCACAGATTTCACTCTTTATCAATCTTCCAGATATATTCCCTAAGCACCTTCTCGACAAACTTAATTTCCAAGAAAAGTTCATCAACAAAAAGCACAGTTATGCATCATGTAATGCAAAAGATTGATCCGCAGAATGAGAAGTTGGCTGTGTTCAGCTGGTAAAACTTTTCAGACTACTGTCTGTTTTTTATCATAACAATCAATTACAGCTTGGCTTTTATTTTACCAGAGCTTGTTGGGATATGAAAGCTGAGCTGTGATTGGTTTGTTATAGACAAAATCAGACCGTTTTGGTTTTAGGCAGATTGATAAATTAGAGAAAATGGGGGACATTCAGCAACACTTGTGCAAAAGAAAAGTTAACCAGTTGCCCATAGTCAACCAATCAGATCGCTTCCTTCATTTTTCAGAAAACTAAAAAGAAAAGGAAGAGCGCTCAGTAGCGTATTACTGCTGGTTTCAGGTTCAAACAGCCAATATAGGAATGACCCTTACCAAAGACGGTTGTGTGAGCTCACACACAACAATGGCCAGAAAGATGTGAGCAGAGGGCCTAGTCTGCAGCCTTCCCAACCAGATGAGCAATACCAAGAGGAAACTTTCAGGTTAGATGGGATTCAGCGGCGCTGACCAGGGGTAGACACGTGTAGTAAGTAAAGGAAAGATTTATTTTAAACAACACAACCCATTTCACCGCACTTGCGCGGCGAAACGCATTGCATTTAAAAAAAAAATCTTTCCTTTACTAACTACACGTGTCTACCCCTGGTCAGCGTCGCTGAATGCCATCTATCCTGGAAGTTTCATTTTTCAGAGGCCTTTTCAACACAATCTGATTGGTTGCTATGGGCAACTGGTCGACTATCCCTCTGCACAAGTTTTGATAAATCTCCCCCAATTATTGCAAACGCAAAATCAACAGAAAGGCATTACAGGGCTGAGGGTGCTATGTAGAATGGAGATCCTTCTGGTACCACACAACCACAACGACTGCAACCACTGATTTTTAACAGTAGAGGAGACTATGGGATACCAATGTATACCAGCTAAACATATAATGAAAGGACACATTTTTGGTATAATGATGCCAATGGACACTTTAGACATATACCTTAAGAAAATGTCCTGCTATGTATGCCAAACATAGGCCTCAAGTGCAATATGAATTAACCCTTTTAAAAAGATGATGCCAATCTAGATTACAACCTGTCATTGCAACAAGAATATGCAGCCACTTCAATAGCTGGTTCTACAGAACATACAATACATCAACAAAGGAACTTGACATTATACCATATGTGTGTCAACATGTGTTTTTGCATTTGAAGTACTGTATGATAGATATTGCAACATCATATTTTCCTTCTTAATACTGTTTTTTTTACCCATTTATGTATTAAATATACATACATATATGAGATAGATATGTAGATAGATAGTTGCACTGCAAGATTCTCCTATAAAATGTGCTGCAGATTCACTGTAGATTTCACTCCAATGCATTAACCTGTTGGGTACGGA
Source organism: Hyla sarda (assembly GCF_029499605.1). Lineage (NCBI taxonomy): Eukaryota > Metazoa > Chordata > Amphibia > Anura > Hylidae > Hyla > Hyla sarda. The sequence goes on along the minus strand of NC_079190.1, from coordinate 267,866,028 downwards.
GGGTTTAGAGGTTCTGGTACTTAAGGACGGAGGGCGTATTTCCAAACATCACCGCTTGCCAGGCGGTGATCAGAGCAGAATGACTGCTGAAATCTATCAGCAGGCATTTGGTGGCAATGTCTAGGGGGTCCTGAGACCCATGTCGGCGACCGTCGCAAATCGCCGGTCAATTTGGAATCGCGATTTGTGGCGTTTCTGGGCCAATCGGGTCACTGGTGACCCGATTGCCCGGAAAACAACAGTGATTGGAGCTGTTCTAAAGGATAGGAGCGAGGTGGCGAGGGGGGGGGGGGGGAGCATGGCATTACCGGCGGAGCTGCCGCAGCGGCAGCGGCTTGCAGCAGCGGCGGCAGCAGGGACATCGTGCGCAGCGCAGCAGCAGAAATGCATCCGGAAAGTGCAACGGTGGAGGAAGCTGCAGTGAAGATGGCTGGTAACTGATCTTCACTGTGGCTTTCTAAATGTTGCAAAACTACAACTCCCAGCATGCCCAGACAGCCTTTGGCATGCTGGGAGTTGTAGTTTTGCAACATCTGGAGGGCCACAGTTTGGAGACTACTGTGTAGTGGTCTTCAAACTGTGGTCCTCCAGATGTTGCAAAACTACAACTTTCATCATGCACTGACTGTCTGGGCATGCTGGGAGTTGTAGTTTTGCAACATCTGAAGTGGCACAGTTTGGAGACCATTATATGGTGGTCTCCAAACTGTAGCCCTCCAGATGTTGCAAAACTACAATTACCAGCATGCCCAGACAGCCAGGGATGCTGGGAGTTGAAGTTCTGCAATGTTTGGCCCCTCAGATGTTGCAGAACTACAACTCCCAGCATGCCAGGACAGTCTGGGCATGCTTGGAGTTGTAGTTTTGCAACATCTGGAGGGCTACAGTTTGGAGACCAGTACTTAGCGGTTTCCAAACTGTTCTTCCCCAGTTGCATAACTACAACTCCTAGCATGCCTTTCGGCCGTCAGTGCATGTTGGGAGTTGTAGTTTTGCAACAGCTGTAGGCACACTGGTTGGGAAATACTGAGCTAGAGTCTGTTTTCTAACTCAGTGGTTCCCCACCAGTGTGCCTACAGCTGTTGCAAAACTACAACTCCCAGCATGTACGGTCTGTCAGTGCATTTTGGGAGTTGTAGTTTGGCAACAGCTGGAGAATTGCCCCCCTCCCACCACCCATGAGAATGTTCAGGGTACATTCACACGGGCGGGGGTTTACAGTGAGTTTCCTTTTACAAGTTTGAGCTGTGGCAAATTTTTCCGCCGCAGCTCAAACTCCCAGCGCAAAACTCACTATGAACCCCCGCCCGTGTGAATGTACCCTAAAAACACTACACTAACACAAAATAAAAAGTAAAACACCACATATACACCCCCTTACACTGCCCCCCTCCCCCATTAAAAATTAAAAGCGTCTCATACAGCAGTGTTTCCTAAACAGAGCCTCCAGCTGTTGCAAAACAACATCTCCCAGTTTTGTAGGACAGCCATTCACTGTCCTGGCAGGCTGGGAGTTTTGCAACAGCTGGAGGCACCCTGTTTTGGAAACACTGCCATTGGGATTAGGTGGAGACAAGCGCCATCCTTGTATCTGGGTCTGGCCCTATTGCAAATTCCTAATTCAGGCCCCAAATGTGCATGGCGCTCTCTCACTTCGGAGCCCTGACGTATTTCAAGGCAACAGTTTAGGGCCACATATGGGGTATTTCCGCACTCGGGAGAAATTGCGTTACATATATTGGGGGGGGGGGATTTTATGAAAGGAAAAGTGTAAATGCTCACTGTACCCCTTATTACATTCCGTGAGAGGTGTAGTTTCCAAAATGGGGTCCCATGTAGGGGGGGGGTCCACTGTTCTGGCACCATGGAGACTTTGTAAACGCACATGACCCCAGACTTCCATTCTAACCAAATTCCTTCTCCAAAAGCCCAATGGAGCTCCTTCTCTTCTGAGCATTGTAATTCGCCCGCAGAGTACTTTTAATCCACATATGAGGTATTTCTATACTCAGAAGAAATGGAGTTTAAAATTTGCGTGGGCTTTTTCTCCTATTACCCCTTGTGAAAAGGAAAAATGTGGGGTAACAACAGCATTTTATTGAAAAAGATTTTTTTGTTATTTTTACGTCCCCCTTTAAAGAAAGTTTGTCAATCACCTGTGGGGTATTTAGGCTAATTTTACCCCTTGCTACAATCCTTCAGAGTTGTAGTTTCCAAAATAGTGTGCAATGTGTCTTTTTTTTTTTTTTTTTACTGCTCTGGCATCATACAGGCTTTCTATATGTGACATGCCCCCAAAAACCATTTCAGCAAAATTTGTTCTCCGAAAGCCCAATGTCGCTCCTTTCCTTCTGAGCCCTCTAGGGTATCCACAGAGCATTTTACATCCACATATGGAGTATTTCCTTACTCTAGAGGAATGGGGTTACAATTTTTTATTTTTTTTGGGGGGAGGGGGGCATTTTCTCCTATTAACCTTGTGAAAATGGAAAGTTTGAGATAACACCAGCATTTTAGTGTTAAAAATCTATTTTTTCATTTTCACATCCCACTTTAACAAAAGTTTGTCAATCACCTGTGGGGTATAAAGACTCAATTTACCCCTTGTTATGTTCCTTAAGGGGTGTAGTTTCCAAAATAGTGTGCCATGTTGGGGGGGGGGGACTTACTGTTCTGGCATCATGGGGGTTTCCTAAATGTGACATGCACCCCAAAAAACTATTTCAGCTAAATTTGCTCTCCAAAATGCCATTGTCGCTTCTTACCTCCTGAGCCCTCTAGTGTAACCCCGTAGAACTTTACATCCACATATGAGTTATTTCCTTACTCGAGAGAAAATGAATTACAAGTTTTGGAGGGCCTTTTTACCTTTTACCCCTTGTAAAAATGAAAAAAATGGGGCTACAATAACATGTTAATAAATCACAGAATTCTGTAGTAAATATCCAGTGTCATTAGCACATCGCTATTCCCTGCACTGTAACTTACTATTGAGGGGTGCTTATGCTTATGGGATGTAGTTGCGGTGTGCAGTATTGATTAATTCTATATGGTGCACTTTAATGTAACTGGTGCACCTTTTTGGCCTTGGCTTTTGTTTTGCACTCTGTGTTATCAAGCTGTAGATTATAATTGTCATATTGGTTGTCTTTGCTTTGTAGCCCCTGACGAACCCAATGACTTGGGGGAAACGTGTTGGGCGGGCTAATTATTCATATAGTGCAGGGTCTGACAAAGGGGTAGACCGGGGCAGGGGTTGTCCTTTGAGGACGAGTGCCCCGACAGTTCCCTGAGCGAGCAGGGTTAGTGGTACGACATCTCCCTGTTAGGGTATACTAGGGCCACAGCCCTACCCACCCTGGTCTTACAGTCTTCATCCCCTGTCACTCCCTGACCATTCTTTACCTTGGCCTCTGTGACTGACTCAGACTGCTGTTCACAATCTATGGTCTCTGGGTCCATTGTGACTATTTTTTTCTGTTGTTTTGTTGTCAGTCTTGTCTTTTAAATGGTCTTGTCTTTTAAATAGCACAATAAATGTTAACTTTTAAGTTGTTATATCCCTTCTGTGAATTCTACAATAACATGTTAGTGTAAAAAATTTAGATTTAGATTTTTCTCCTCCATTTTCCTGCTATTCCTGTAAAACACCTAACATACTTTGAGGGGTGCAGTTTTCATAATGGGGTCCATTATAGGGGATTTCCAACAAAAAGACCCTCATATTCACTTCAAAACTTAAAGGACATCTGTACTGCATGAATTTTACATATACCTGTGCCCTGGCTGCAAAAATAAACAAACTAAACTTAAACTCACCTTCCTACGTTCCCCCATCGCTCCGGTAGCGGCCTCGCAGTCCTTCGCTGAGATCCACTTGCTGCTTCCCTGCGACGTTAACGTCACAGAGTCATCAACGTATCACCGGCCGCAGCGATGTCCCGCCTCGGCCGGTGATAGGCTGAGCGCACTGTCATGTAAGGAGCCGGCCAGAGCTGGGAAAAGGGTGTGAGGGGGGTGTTAGTCTACAGGTCCACAGAGCCCTTATCACCTGCAAGCATGTACTTAGGCATTGGAGCTGGGAATAGATTAAATGAGCACTGTCAGATACCAACAAAATGTATATGTTGTTCATCTTGGCAAAACATTAACCATTCCAATATACACAGCTCAAAAAAACTAAGGGAACACTAAGATAACACATCCTAGATCTGAATGAATGAACTAATCATATGAGATACTTTTGTCTTTACATAGCTGAATGTGCTGACAAAAAAAACACACAAACATTATCAATGGAAATCAAATTTGTTACCCCTTGGAGGTCTGGATATGGAGTCACACTCAAAATCAAAGTGGAAAACCACCCTACAGGCTGATCCAACTTTGATGTAATGTCCTTAAAACAAGTAAAAATAAGGCTCAGTAGTGAGTGTTGCCTCCGCGTGCCCATATGACCTCTCTACAACACCTGAGCATGCTCCTGATGAGGAGGGAAGATGGTTGCCTGAGGGATGTCATCCCAGACCTGGACTAAAGCATCCGCGAACTCCTGGACAGTCTGTGGTGCAACGTGGCGTTGGTGGATGGAGCAAGACATGATGTCCCAGATGTGCTCAATCGGATTCAGGTCTGGGGAATGGGCGGGCCAGTTCATAGCATCAATGCCTTCCTCTTGCAGGAACTGCTGACACACTCCAGCCACATGAGGTGTAGCATTGTCTTGCATTAGGAGGAACCCAGGGCCAACCGCACCAGAACATGGTCTCATAAGGGGTCTGAGGATCTCGGTACCTAATGGCAGTCAGGCTACCTCTGGCAAGCACATGGAGGGCTGTGCGGCCCCCCAAAGAAATGCCACCTCACACCATTACTGACCCACCACCACACCGGTCATGCTGGAGGATGTTGCAGGCAGAAGAACATTCTCCATGGTGTCTCCAGAGTCTGTCACGTCTGTCACGTGCTCAGTGTGAACCTGCTTTCATCTGTGAAGAGCACAGGGCACCAGTGGCGAATTTGCCTGTCTTGGTGTTCTCTGTCAAATGCCAAACGTCCTGCACGGTGTTGGGCTGTAGGCACAACCCACACCTGTGGACATTGGACCCTCATACCACCCTCATGGAGTCTGTCTCTGACAATTTGAGTGGACCCATTTGTGGCCTGCTGGAGGTCATTTTGCAGGGCTCTGGCAGTGCTCCTCCTGCTCCTCCTTGCACAAAGGCGGAGGTAGCTGTCCTGCTGTTGGGTTGTTGTCCTCCAACAGCCTCCTCCACATCTCCTGATGTTCTGGCCTGTCTCCTGGTAGCACCTCTATTCTCTGGACACTACGCTGTCAAACACAGCTCGCATTGATGTGTCATTCTGGATGAGCTGCACTACCTGAGCCACTTGTGTGGGTTGTAGACTCCGTCTCATGCTACCACTAGATAGAAAGCACCGTCAGCATTCAAAAGTGACCAAAAAATCAGCCAGGAAGTATAGGAACTGAGAAGTGGTCTGTGGTCCCCACCTGCAGAACCACTCCTTTTATGGGGGGTGTCTTGCTAATTGCCTATAATTTTCACCTGTTGTCTTTTCCATTTGCACAACAGCATGTGAAATTGATTGTCAATCAGTGTTGCTTCCTGAGTGGACAGTGTGATTTCACAGAAGTGTGATTGACTTGGAGTTACATTGTGTTGTTTAAGTGTTCCCTTTATTTTTTTTAACAGTGTATTTACAAAACGTGTTTTTTTAATATTCAGAAGTAAAATAATTTTTAATCATCTCAGAGGCTTAACCAGATTTTGCTAATAAACAAAGCAGCACATCACATTTTATAATGCTAGGACTTAGGATTCTCAAGCAGCTCTAATAAGACTGTGTGCCTTGGAAATGGAATGAAGTAAGGACTGCTGGTGAAATGCTTCAGGGAGCAGAAGATGGCAAACTGACATGACATACGCCAAAAATCAAATCAAGTTATCGCCTCTCATATCAGGCCTATCTTTGACAAGTCCTGTCTGAAATCATAGTGTCTTGATAACCCAGAGATGTGCCACAAAGACCAAGCTTCATGCCGAGCAGTAAGAAAAGCTGACAGTACAAGAACACTGCATAGAATTCTAAAAACACAAGATGTCTTAAACACACTCTGATTGAGTGACTTTACTTTGTTTGGAAGGAAGACCGAGCAGACGGCTGCATATATCATGAATATATTGGATTCCAAATAGCAGAAATTCTCACAAGTCTCATTGCAACTCGAGCCAGCTAGCTTTGTTTACAGTCAATATTAAGTTATTTATTGAAAACTTTTTTTAATTACAAGTCAAAGAATTTTAGGCATTAGAATGTGTACTTTAAACTGATGGGATTTCCAAGATGAAAAGCAATCAATGGGGACATGATACTCTAAATATGTTTTGTTAATACAGTTGCGAAGACTTAATAAGATACATTTGGAGATACATTGGAATTCTCTTAGAATTGTTTAATTCACTGCTCCATGTGGCACTTCAACACCTTGACTGCGGCCACCAAAAGTCCGGACCAGAAAGCAGCATGTCTGCCCCACAGTCTCCTGCTGCCCCCAGCCGGTTCGGGGAACCGGTGAGAAAAGGGATCCAGTCTGCCTGCATTCAATTGTAATGGTGTCTTTAAGAAAGAGGCTGGAATGAGGGCATACTTTGCCACCTGCACAGCTGCACAACGCTTGGGAATAATGGGTAAGAAAACAATTAAGAGCACAATGGCAAGGTTGCACAGTTCTTTATGGGGTAATGGCACAGGTTTTTAGGGGAGCAGTGGCATAATTAATTAGGGGAAGCACTTGCACAGTTTATTAGGGGCATATTCCTTTAAAGGGCAAAGTGGTAGAGCTCATTAAAGGAGCAGTGGCACAGTTCGTGGGGCAGTAGTCCAAGCAGGAGATGATAGGGCATGCAGATTGTGTGGGGGTTAGGCTAGGTTCAGACTACGGAATCTCCGTGCAGAAAATTTCCACCCGGAGATTTAGAGTTCCGTCTATGCCGACTGAATAAGTCGGCGCTAGGACTGCGCTTACACTGCAGTCTCCCATAGACTGCAATGTGTTCCGCGAGGAATTCCGCATGAAGAAAGAGTACCGTCTTTCTTCAGGCGGAAATTTCTAAGCGGATTTACGAAGCGGATTTTCCGCTTTACAAATTCGGAAATGTGAATTTGTGAACGGAAAACCATTCACTACACTAGACATTTTAGCAAGCGGAATTTCTGACGGAAATTTTACGACTGAATTTCTGTCGGAAATTCCGTTGTCTGAACCTAGCCTTAAGGGGAATCTAAGGTGTTGCTTTTTGTAAAAGTTTAATAAAATCACAGTTAAGAAAAAAAGAAAAGTTTACACACCTAAACAGGACAATATAATAATATAAATGGGGTTTACGGTGAATTTACATGTAGCAGATTTGTTGAACACATTTCTGTCACTGAGCCATTTATCTGCAGAAAGCCACATGCTTCATGCCAAAAAGCAGATCAATGGAACACATTTTTACAACAAATCTTTCATGTATGAATATACCCTTTACGGAAAAGAAAAAAAATTCTAATATTCAAAAGAATTGTGTATAAATATTCTACTTTTTGTTGTCATTGTTTAGCCATTAGTCACAAGACATTAGCCATAATGAATAACTCAGGCTTTCAATTGATTGGTCAGCTTTGCATATGCTCCCTCCCTTCTTCTTTACCCTCCGCTTCCTTTCCATCTCCCTTCCATTCTCTCCTCCCACATCACCCCTCCTCTCCCCCCTCGGGATTGTACATCATTTTTTTTCCCTTAGGTTGTGGACTGTTTACAAATCTTCCATAGAACCTGACTTTGAATCTTTCATCACCTACCTTGGTCAACGCAGATTTCCAGTTCCTTCAACATTCTGGACATTTGATTTATGCGGACACACTTGTCTACTGGACATTGTTTATATATGGCTCCACCAATGTTTCTAACCATTTGGTTATATGTTATTCTCCTTTTATGTTATTCTGTGACACTACGTCTTGTCTCTTGTCTGGGACTCTTGTATTTTCTCTTATATAAAAAGTTGTTAATAAAAACTTAATGAAGCAGAAATAACTCAGGGTTTACTCACAATGAAAGTAGAGTTCTTCGTCTCCGTCCTGACTGGCTTTGCTGTAGCCACACTGCCTGTAGAAAGAGAGGACAATGTCTGCTTAAAATTACATATGATGAATGGTGAACATTATAACGTAGAACACATGATTAATTTGGCTGGGTTGAAAATGAAATAAAAAGGAATTGGTAGGAAAAGTTATGGAATGTACAATAATGCCTTTAGTATAACTTTTCAAATGACACAGAGAATTATATTGTTATTGCACACTGTATAAACAAGTAAACTGTGCATTATGAATATTTCGGTACTATCTGAATGTATTGCTACATGTATACCATGCAGATTTATCTCATGATGACATTTCTTGAAACACATCAATATTTGTATCAGAATACAGACATTCTACGGATTCAATAAGTTATCAGTTTAAACAGCCTTGCATTCACAGCTCTTTGCCTAAACATTTCTGCATGATGCATATAGCTTTAAGGAGACCAGATAATACCATACACGGCGGTGCTAGGACAATAAAAGCAGAAGTCAGCAATAAGAATACTATAGAAAAGGACAGGCGTCCTGCACTCACTGTGTGAGTTCTGGTCACTCGGCTCCCATCTCGGGCCGCTCCTCCGGCAGGGACTACAAGACAGCGTGGGGTGCTCAGAGGCGACTGCCGGCGGTTTCACGCAATTAATGCGCTTTATCCTGCCTCCTTGGAGGCCGGACAAAGCGCATTCATTGCATGAAACCGCTGACAGTCGCCTCTGAGCACCCCACGCTGAACCGGAGGAGCGGCCCGAGATGTGAGAAGAGTGACCAGAACTTACACGGTGAGTGCAGGACGCCTGTCCTTTTCTATAGTATTCTTATATCCTCATATGTATTGACAACAATTGAACAATAAATGTTAACACATAGATTTTCTCATCAGAAGTGAATGACTTCTACAAAAAATTGCAGGAACAGTTATGACCTATTTTGGCTGAATATGTCTCATGTCTACAAGGGTAATAATATTAGTAGACAATTGATTAGGCTATTATCTGTATCTGCCAACAGGGAATCTTACCTCCTCCATATCATGAGTCCTATTACCATTGACAGTAACACAATGAATCCTGCCACGGACACTATGACTATGACGATAAGCGGATTCTGTTCACTGGATGCTAGTGCCACTGTAAAGAAGATAAAAAGAGAATGAGGAATTTAGAAGAACTGGATTAAGCACCAATCAAAACTTAACTTAACCTTAACTAGTCAACACTTAAAAACACAATAATAATAATAATAATAATAATAATAATAATAATAATAATAATTATTATTATTATTATTATTATTATTATTGTTATTATTATTATTATTAACAATAATTATAATACAATTTTCACAAAGTTAATTGTAATTAGAGAAAAGCTACCATTATAAATTTAAGTGGGTATCCTAAGCATCAGAGTAATAACCTGATTAAAGAGATGAAGTAACTTGATTCATTAACCTTCTGTAACTAAACATAAAGCAATATGCTGTCCGCCTGACAGGGCCACTATAATGAAAGCTGTATTTCAAAATTACTCTCCTGAAATATTTAAGTGAATCCTTCTGGCTTCCTTAGTACTCACACATTCATATAAGATGACATAAGAGAAATATTCCTGTTTATCACAAAGCCATATTAAAATGATGACATCCGAATGCTTTTCTTATTCATTAATTTTCTGCCACCCAGTGTTTGCATGAGAAGGTTCTAGGCAGCTACACTTTTTTCCATAAAAATTTTATTGGATTCAATTCATTCTGAAAATGTCTCTTGAGCAGTAAACGGATGCAATTTAAGGCCCCGTTAAGCACAATCTGTAAAATTCATACTGAGCAAGTTATCATTCCAACCTTTCATTTATAACTGTGGTGTCTGTTTAAATGAAAATCATCCCTTTCTCAGATAACAATATTTTTGCCATGCGTGTCACTGCCATGGCTTTTTAACAAACTGTGTGTGAGCTGCTGCTGTCGCGGCTTTGGAACCTTTTAATGGAACAAAATGAGAGGTTTTCATACATACATACAATTTCTCAGCAGATAAAAACCACTTGCCCCAACTAATCTGCTCCTTTAGAAATTGGTATGAAATCCTTGCCCTAGTTAATCCATGACCCCATCTTGCGGTGTTAGTTCATACAACAAAGGCAACATCGGCTGTATCTGCCAAGTAAAAGGAAATCTGTCAGTTTCATTTGCTGCTTTGAGCTATAGACACTGTTGGATAGCTAGTGGGGTATGAAAGCAAAATGTATTTTTTCTGGTGATGATGCTGGATGCCAAACTGATAGAATCACTTTTTTTATTTTTTATTTCTCTGCCAAGTGTCAAAGAGGTGGGACTGAGTTGCTCAAGTGTCACAGCCTAGCAATTCTGTTAGCTCCCCCTCACCTCTGGGTCCTGTACAACAGTAAAGAAGGGGCTGAAGGGGTGGGGGGTAGCAAGAAGACATGCCAGGCTCTGACACTTAAGCAGCTAGACCCCGTTGACACTTGGATGATAAGTAAAAAAGGAGTTTTTATGAGTTTGGCAATAACCATCAGCTCCTGAAAGGTACAGTTTGGTTTTATACTTTAACACCTATCCAAAAGTTTCTGCAGCTCTAAGCAGGAACTATAGCTTACATGTTCCCTTTAAACTGGTAAAATTGCATACAAAAAAGGTATTTTATAAGTTTTGACAAATCACAGAGAAATGCAGCTGCAAAAAGACATATAGGTGGCTTCAGTTTGTGACATCTGAGACACATCTCAGGAAATGGAGAGCAAGGCACACACTATATGACAGCCACTGAGAGCAGTGAACTGCCAAATGTGCAGCTCTTTATGTGAACTTTCTTTGCTGGGACAAAAAGGACATTAGCTTGTGCACCAGTACCAGAATAGTGCATGTATTGAGAGACGAAGGCCTAGATTGTGTTGGACTTTAAAGGGGTACTCCGGTGCTTAGACATCTTATCCCCTATCCAAAGGATAGGGGATAAGATGCCTGATCGCGGGAGTCCCGCTGCTGGGGACCCCCCTGATCTTGCACGCGGCACCCTGTTTGTAATGAGTCCCCGGAGCGTGTTCGCTCCGGGTCTGATTACCGGTGACCACAGGGCCAACGGCGTGTGATGTCACGCCTCCGCCCCCGTGTGACGTCACGCTCCTCCCCTCAATGCAAGCCTATGAGAGGGGGCGTGATAGCTGTCACGCCCCTCCCATAGACTTGCATTGAGGGGCGGAGTGTGAGGTCACATGGGGGCGGAGGCGTGACGTCACACGCCGCCGGCCCCGTGATCGACAGTAATCAGACCCGGAGCGAACATGCTCCGGGGACTGATTACAAACAGGGTGCTGCGTGCAAGATCAGGGGGGTCCCCAGCAGCGGAACTCCCGCGATCTGGCATCTTATCCCCTATCCTTTGGATAGGTGATAAGATGTCTAAGCACCGAGGAACCCCTTTAAAGGGGTACTCCAGTGGAAAACAATGTTTTTCATATCAATTGGCTCCAAAAAGTTAAGCAGATTTGTAAGTTACTTCTATTAAAAATGTTAATCTTTCCAGTACTTAGCTGCATGGACTACAGAGAAAGTTGAGTTGAGTTGTGAGTCTTTTCAGTCTGACCACAGTGCTCTCTGCTAACACCTCTGTCTGTGTCAGGAACTGTCCAGAGTAGGAGCATTTCCCCATAGCAAACCCCTCCTGCTCCGGTCAGTTCCTGACATGGACAGAGGTGTCAGCAGAGAGCACTGTGGTCAGCCTGAAAAGAACAACTCAACTTCCTCTGTAGAATAAGCAGCTGATAAGTACTGGAAGGATTAAGATTTTTTAATAAAAGTAATTTACTAATCTGTTTATCCTTCTGGCTCCAGTATATTTGAAAAAAATAGCTTTCCACCGGAGTACCCGTTTAACCCCTTAAGGACCAGGCCATTTTACACCTTAGGACCGGAGCGTTTTTTGAACATCTGACCACTGTCACTTTAAGCATTAATAACTCTAAGAAGCTTTTACCTATCATTCTGATTCCAAGATTGTTTTTTCGTGACATATTCTACTTTATGTTATTGGTAAAATTTTGTCGATACTTGCATCGTTTCTTAGTGAAAAATTCCAAAATTTGCTGAAAAAATTGAAAATTTTGCATTTTTCTAACTTTGAAGCTCTCTGCTTGTAAGGAAAATGGATATTACAAATTAAAAAAAAATTTATTCACATATACAATATGTCTACTTTATGTTTGCATCATAAAATTGACGTGTTTTTACTTTTGGAAGACACCAGAGGGCTTCAAAGTTCCGCAGCAATTTTCCAATTTTTCACAAAATTTTCAAACTCACTATTTTTCAGGGACCAGTTCAGGTTTGAAGTGGATTTGCAGGGTCTTCATATTAGAAATACCCCACAAATGACCCCATTATAAAAACTGCACCCCCCAAAGTATTCAAAATGACATTCAGTCAGCGTTTTAACCCTTTAGGTGTTTCACAGGAATAGCAGCAAAGTGAAGGAGAAAATTCACCATCTTCATTTTTTACACTTGCATGTTCTTGTAGACCCAATTTTTGAATTTTTACAAGGGGTAAAAGGAGAAAATTTATAGTTATATTTGTAGCCCAATTTCTCTCGAGTAAGGACATACCTCATATGTCCATGAAAAGTGTTCGGCGGGCGCAGTAGAGGGCTCAGAAGCGAAGGAGCGACAAGGGGATTTTGGAGAGTATGTTTTTCTGAAATGGTTTTTGGGGGGCATGTTGCATTTAGGAAGCCCCTATGGTACCAGAACAGCAAAAAATCCCCACATGGCATACCATTTTGGAAACTAGACCCCTTGGGGGAACGTCACAAGGGGTAAAGTGAACCTTAATACCCCACAGGTGTTTCACGACTTTTGCATATGTAAAAAAAGATATATATTTTTTCACTAAAATGTGTGTTTCCCCCCAAATTTCACATTTTTGCAAGGGTTAATAGCAGAAAATACCCCCCAAAATTTGTAACCCCATCTCTTCTGAGTATGAAGGTACCCCATAAGTGGACCTGAAGTGCACTACGGGCGAACTACAATGCTCAGAAGAGAAGCAGTCATATTTGGCTTTTGGAGAGCAAATTTTGCTCGGGGGGCATGTCGCATTTAGGAAGCCCCTTTGGTGCCATAACAGCAAAAAACCCTCACATGGCATACCATTTTGGAATCTAGACCCCTTGAGGAACGTAACAAGGAATAAAGTGAGCCTTAATACCCCACAGGGGTTTTACGACTTTTGCATATGTAAAAAAATATATATATTTTTTCACTAAAATGTGTGTTTCCCCCCAAATTTCACATTTTTGAAAGGGTTAATAGCAGAAAATACCCCCCAAAATTTGTAACCCCATCTCTTCTGAGTATGAAGGTACGCCATAAGTGGACCTGAAGTGCACTACGGGCAAACTACAATGCTCAGAAGAGAAGGAGTCATATTTGGCTTTTGGAGAGCAAATTTTGCTCGGGGGGCATGTCGCATTTAGGAAGCCCCTATGGTGCCAGGACAGCAAAATAACCCCCACATGGCATACCATTTTGGAAACTAGACCCCTTGAGGAACGTAACAAGGGGTACAGTGAGCATTTACCCCCCACTGGTGTCTGTCAGAACTTTGGAACAGTGGGCTGTACAAATTTTTTTTATTTGCACAGCCCACTGTTCCAAAGATCTGTCAGACACCAGTGGGGGGTAAATTCTCACTGTACCACTCATTACATTCCGTGAGGGGTGTAGTTTCCGAAATGGGGTCACATGTGGTTTTTTTTTTTTTGCGTTTGTCAAAACCGCTGTAACAATCAGCCACCCCTGTGCAAATCACCTCAAATGTACATGGTGCACTCTCCCTTCTGGGCCTTGTTGTGCGCCCCCAGAGCACTTTGCGCCCACTTATGGGGTATCTCCGTAGTCGGGAGAAATTGCATTACAAATTTTGGGGGGCCTTTTTCCCTTTTACCTCTTGTCAAAATGAAAAGTATAGGGCAACACCAGCGTGTTAGTGTAAAAAATTTATTTTTTTACACTAACATGCTGGTGTAGACCCCAACTTCACCTTTTCATAAGGGGTTAAAGGAGAAAAAGCCCCCCAAAATTTGTAACACAATTTCTCCCGAGTACGGCGATACCCCATATGTGGCCGTAAACTGTTGCCTTGAAATACGACAGGGCTCCGAAGTGAGAGCGCCATGCGCATTTGAGGCCTGAATTAGGGATTTGCATAGGGGTGGACATAGGGGTATTCTACGCCAGTGATTCCCAAACAGGGTGCCTCCAGCTGTTGCAAAACTCCCAGCATGCTTGGACAGTCAACGTCTGTCCGGCAATACTGGGAGTTGTTGTTTTGCAACAGCTGGAGGCTCCATTTTGGAAACAGTGGCATACCGGACGTTTTTCATTTTTATTGGGGAGGGGAGGGGGGCTGTGTAGGGGTATGTGTATATGTAGTGTTTTTTTTACTTATTTTATTTTATGTTAGTGTAGTGTAGTGTTTTTAGGGTACAGTCACATGGGCAGGGGATTACAGCGAGTTCCCGCTGCGAGTTTGAGCTGCCGCGCAAAATTTGCTGCATCGCAAACTTGCAGCCTGATACTCACTGTAAGCCCCCTGCCCATGTGAATGTACCCTGTACATTCACAGGGGGGGTGGAGACCTCCAGCTGTTACAAAACTACAATTCCCAGCATGCACAGTTTATCAGTGCATGCTGGTAGTTATAGTTTTGCAACAGCTGGAGGCACACGGTTGGGAAACACTGAGTTAGGAAACAGACAATGTTTCCCAACCAGTGTGCCTCCTGTTGTTGCAAAACCACAACTCCCAGCATTCTCAGGCATGCTGGGAGTAGTAGTTCGGCAACATCTTTAGAGCCAGATGTTGCCGAACTACAACTCCCAGCATGCTGGGAGTTGTAGTTTTGCAACATCTGGAGGACTAGTTTGCAGACCACTAATACAGTGGTTCCCAATCTGTGCCCTTCCAGATGTTGCAAAACTACAACTCCCAGTATGCCAAAACTGTCCAGGCATGCTGGGAGTTGTAGTTCTGCAACATCTGAAGGGCCAAATGTTACAGAACTACAACTCCCAGCATGCCTGGACAGTAAGGGCATGCTGAGGATGTGTAGTTTTGCAACATCTAGAAGGGCACAGTGGTCTCCAAACTGTGGACCTCCAGATGTTGCAAAACTGCAACTCCCAGCATGCCCAGACGCCAAGGGCTGTCTGGGCATGCTGGGAGTTGTAGTATACAGGGTCCCATTACAGCAATGCATGTCGCTTTAGGGCGACGTGCATTGCTGTAAAGGGCCCAACCGCGGCTGAAGATCTACTCACCTGTCGCCGCCGCCGCCATCTTCCTCGCCGGGATCCGGGTCTTCAGGGACGAGGTAAGTACCGGGGCTGGTCCCCAGCACTCCCCCGTCCCCCGCCGCGTCCTCCGGTCTTCCTCCCGTCCTCTCCGGACTTTCAGGGGCCGGGCAGTACGGGAGGAAGTAACCGCCCCCCCTCCTGCGATTGGTCGGTTAGTAAACCGACGGATCGCAGGGGATCGGAGAAGGTGGCAGGCTTGCCACCTTGCTCCTAGTCTTCAGCATGGTCCTGACTGTCTGTGACAGCCGGGATCATGCGAAATTACCGGGCGGTCGGGTCCCAGAGACCCAATCAGCCCGGTATCGCCGCAGATCGCAAGGGCGATTTCCCTTGCGATTTGCGGCGATCGCCGACATGGGGGGCCTACATGGCCCCCCTCGGCGTTTGCCCTGGATGCCTGCTGAAGGATTTCAGCAGGCATCCAGTTCCGATCAGTGCCCGGCGAACGGCAGAGACCGGAAATACAACAGGACGTTCTCTAACGTCCTTGGGCATTAAAGCCCAGGTAGTGGGGACGTTAGAGAACGTCCTATGTCCTTAACAGGTTAAACTGCTGTAACCCACAGAGTCTCCACACCTCCTTGCATGTTGGGTAAGAACTGACAAATTGTTGTCATCAGCAGTGTTATTATCTCCAGTTCATAATCTCAAGTTCATGACACAGGAATCCCGGAATCTAGATTCCATCATGCAGAAGGAGCATAGTCTGAGGATCCTTATGAAACATGAAATGTTTTGTTCTACAACATGTCCAGGTGGTAAAAGACTATATATTGGCATCTGTAAGAGACTGTATATTAACACCTCAAATGTGAATGTGCACATGCATGCTATGGCACATGAAATGATGGAGAATGATAGAGATCATAAGAGAAGCTGTCAAGGTCTAGAAATCAGCCTTGGAAAAGTCTGGTGCATGCAAACTTTGTGTCAAAGTGGAATCAGGACAAAGAGTATGTAAATAGGAGAAAAAAGCTGGTTCTTAAAGGGGTTATCCACCATAAGCTGATTTTAGTACTTATCTGCCAGACAGTAATGGACATGCTTAGGAAGGATTTGTGCTTGTCTCAGGGCTGAATGGCTATGTTGTGAGATTACCATAACGCTGTGGCTAGCTTTTTATGAACTGGGTATTTCCTGTTG
Organism: Hyla sarda; assembly: GCF_029499605.1. Taxonomy (NCBI): domain Eukaryota; kingdom Metazoa; phylum Chordata; class Amphibia; order Anura; family Hylidae; genus Hyla; species Hyla sarda. Next base: position 267,849,363 of record NC_079190.1, on the reverse strand, counting down.
GATTTTGTTCTCAAACTACACATTCCATACTTCCTCGCTTGTAAGTTTGAGGTCACTTTCCTCCCTCCCATATATCAGCCACCCCACCCATTGAAACACAAATTAGTAGCATTCCATTCAAAAGACCAATGTTTTCTAACCAGGGTGCCCACAGCTGTTCCAAAATGATCTCTCTTTGGGGATTTGCCAGGACCAATATTTACAAGAAGCAGTGGCTATTCTATATATTATGTACTATATAATATAGTATGAAAAAGCCTCTCAGAGGCCCATAGGGGCATTGTTGTTTTAAGTAAAAGCTGTCAGCAATCGTGAGTGCAACCAGAAATTCTGAGGAATCAAAATTAGGTGCATGGTCCTTTAGTTCCCAGGTATAGACTTTCAACATCGGATACATATTGTACACTTGCTTTACTGCGGAAGAAAAAAAAACTTCTCCATGCCTCTGCATGAAATGAAAAGCACCAGGGGAGACAGTATTGTCCATATAATTATAGAAACAAAAATACTGCTAAGCATTACACTTGAGTCCGTAAAATAGTTGTATATATGATTCCTTAAGGTATACTTATTATTATAAACAGACATAGAGACATATCAAAGTTTTTATCAGTCAGTATCAGAACGGTTAGACCCCAACAGATCAGCAGAATAAAACGGGAGAAATGGGCTCTTAGCATTTTGCTCAAATACAGAAAGAGTGACCGCATGCTTCTTAACCCTATCCTTCTTTACCTGCTCATTCTACTGATCGGATGGGGTCTAAATACTCAGACCCCTAAACACTTTCATATCTCCTACCCTGAGGATAGTTATTTTTTTTTTAAGACAAAAAAAAAATGTTGTACATTTTCTGCTAACAGTCTTTTTTTTGGTAAGTAATTAACTTGTACATTAAATAGATAGGAAATGTTCAATTTGCAGAGCAGACCAAGAATAAAGGTGTATTAAATTATTTTGTGTTAATTGCCGTAATATATGAGATATAATTATGCATAGTCTATGAGAAAGTTATAGGATATAGTTATTGCTGTGGAGCTAAAGATACAACACGGTTCGTGAGATGAAAGCGACTTAATTAAAGTATTAGCAGAATAATTGTAGATTATTGCCATTATGGATTATTTTTTGATATTTATATTCTACATAAAACAAGAGGACTTCTGTGACTAAGGAAAAAAGAATAGAAATCAAAAACTGGTATTCTCAATCTTTTCTGTGAGAGCAGATCTGCGAGCTGAACATGCCTACCTATGTGAGGAAAGTCTTAGTAGCCAAATGGCACCGTTATTGTGCTGCTTGGCTGATAGGCAGTCTGAAAGAATACAGCAGAATTATTGCTATGAGTCTTCTGAATTCATTAAGAAAGAATTCCCCTGCCATCTATGCGTGCATACACAGCAACCTGTCAATCATGTAGTAGTTGTACCATGCTGCCCTTACACTGATATCTGCCCCAGTGCCATCACACATTGAGGTTTTTCAGAGAAAAGAAGGCTTTATTCATGGTCCCCCAATCTGTCTTGTCCCCCTTCCCGCTCCCTCCTGCAGGGTAATGCTCTGTTAAACTGCATAGCTCGCACATAGTTAAGGCTACAATGAATGAAAATTTTTTATGCACAATCTGTATCCATTACACTAGCTGTATATCAGGTAGGGGGAGATTACTATATTACTATAATTTATGAAACTCTTTGCGCTTGATTGATAAATTTAGCGATGCTGTGCATAATTTAGAATTCGGCATAAGGGGTTAACTGCTTCTACCATACACAAATAATGATACATGTCCCCCACTGAGTGTTCCGCAATTTTCTGTTGCAGCCGTATAGGGGTGTATATCTCTATAAAAAATAAAATATATACACACTCCTCTGTTTACGTGTTTTCTGTTTCAAGCGTATAGTGGCCTGTTAGTGTAAAAGCAGGGATCTATATAAAAACATTGAGTGTTCCGCAAGTTTCTGTTGCAGCCGTATATGGGTGTATTTCTCTATAAAAAGTAAAATATATCCACACACGACAGTTCTGCAAGTATGTCAGGAAGTGAAGTGCCAGGCCGTGCACAGAGGAGTGGCAGAGGCCTACATTTATCAGGCCCAGGCAGAGGTCACAGCAGAGATGGGGCACGTGGCAGCAGGAGTCACAGAAAGAGGTCTTAGCTTCCAGTGTCAGCTAGCGGTCGTGTCTCCACCAGCAATCCAGCAGCCGCCATTGATTGGTTAACTCAGTCATCCACTTCATCCCAAATGACATCCGACACCCCCAGTTAACAGTTGATGGGTTCCTCAGACTCAACCTTCAACTGCCCTATGCTGTTCCTTCATGCAGAGAAGTACTGCCCTATGCTGTTCCTTCACGCAGAGAAGTATTGTATGCTGTGGACTCAGCTCCACTATACAGCGAGGTTGATCAACTAGAGGACAGTCAGCAGCTACTGCCCAGCCAAGATTTGGAGGGGACATCTGCCGCTTCCTCCACTAGGCAGGCAAGTAGTGATGAGGCGAGTGGGAGGTGGTGTTCCAAGTGTTCAGGCTCCTGAAACAGACACCATTGAGATACTTGAGGATGATATCAGTGTGCAGACACAACTCCATGATGATGAAGCCGATTTCACTTGGGAGCTGTGTGCAGAAGGGGATTCGTCATCATCAGGAGAAGATGGCAGGTTGCCCGTAAGGCAGCAGCTGAGCCAGCAAGGTGGTGGCATGGTTAGGAGTCAGCAGGGTGGCAGGCTCTGTCATTGTGCCACTCTATGGTCTCGTCATGCTGCTGCCATCTCCAGGCTCTGTCATTGTGCCGCCATGTGATCTCCTTATGCGGCTGGCACATAAAACTTGTTAATCTCTTCAAAATCTTCAATTGACATTTAAAAATAATCTCTTTAATCTCTTCAATTGTGAGGCCCTATGGTCTCGTCAGGCTGCTGCCACATCCAGGCTCCAAGGAAATGGCTGGAGCACTTAAATTAAACCATAACATGGCACACGTGTTCAGTGTAGTTGTCAAGCGGTTCCTTAAGTTTTCCACCCATCTGCAAGACATCCTAAAAATGGCCAGGAAACTTTTTAATACACTTCAGCCACTGGTACACCGCACAGCACACCCTCCTTAAGCTGATCGTCATCATATATTAGGTCTGGAATTACCACAAGAATCCAAGAAACAGGTTGAAGCAATAAAAATTAACCATAACTGATTAAATTACACATTCACAATTTCATATGCAGGTTCACAGTAACAGCTGTGTTTACTTACACGTGCATGGCTTAATATTTTAGACAAGCATATGATACTGGGTCAGACCTGCACCACTGAGAGGGAGGAGAGACTGAGACACTACTCTGTCATTGTGGCTGCCGCCACCTCCAGACTGTGTCATTGTGCCACCATATGATCTCATGCTGCTGGTTGCACATTAAATGCGTTAATCTCTTTAAACTCTTCAATTGTGACGCCATATGGTCTCCCGACCCTGCTGCCACATCCAGACTCTGTCATTTTGCCGCTCTACGTCAGTGATTCTAATAGCGACGCCCATAATCTACATGTCATACTGAATAACAATATTATTTCACTACCCCAGCACAATCCATATGCATGTTTCGGCAAGGAAAAGTGTTCTACATCCTATTTAGGCTCTCTGTAGCTCGGAAATAGCGATTCTTAATAGCGATTCTCCACAAATATAATCGGATCAAACTGATCTTTTCGGAAAAGTTGGCAAATAGGCCAAATTTAATTTTTGAAAGATCCATCTCTAGTACTAATGTCCAGTCACTTTAGCAGAATCAGCGACTTGAGCTCCCTAATGTAGCTTCTTACCCTAATTTAGCTCATAACACTAATGTAGCTCCTAACACTAACATCATTTCGCATTACCGGTTCTTGAGGCAAGTGCAGGAGCTTTGCTCACTTCAGAAACAGTAAGAAATGGCTGTTTAAAGCATCAAGAAGTCCCCTTTAAAACTTGGCAGTGGCGATCATGCAATTTAGTTCACCCTATCAAAGCTGATCCCGGAATCTAAAGGGCAAAAAATCTGGGGACATTTGGTTCAAGGGGGCTGATTGGGACCACTGCAAAGTAATCTCAGGTCACTTATTTAAATTTGTGCTGACAAACATCACCCCAAGAATACAGACAGCCTCAGCAGCCTGTATAAGAGGAGTACTGGTAATATTGATCAATGTTAAAGCGGTACTGCAGCCAAAAGTAGCATATTCCCTATCCATAGGATAGTTGAACAGTGCCAGATGGGGGGGGGGGAGGGTATGACTGGGCCTGGCTCTCTGGAAGGAGCACGTGCTAGGGTCAGTAAACACTCCATTAATTTCTCTTGGAGGGCCAAAGATACCTGAGATACAGCACTCAGTTCTCTTTGGGGCTCCCATAGAGAATGGATAGACCCGACCCCAGCACGTACTTAGCTCAGAGAGCCAAGGCCTGTTCAGGAGATTGCAGGGGATTACAGCAGTCAGAATCCATGTGATTTGACCCTTATCTCCTATCCTGTGGGTAATACCCCTTTTAGCCTGTGGCATAGCAATGAATAGTGTATGCAATCCAATGATTGAATGATTGCATATAATAACCTCCTATGGGAAATAAAAAATTGTGAAATAATAATACAAATAATACAATTTAATAAATGTGTAAAAGCCCCTTACCTAATAAAAGATGAAATCACCTCCTTTATCTATTTTACATATAAAAAATGTAAACAAAATAAACATAGACATATGTAGTATAACCACACAAGGAAATGTACAAACTATTATAATATAATTCAACAATAGAAAAGCAGATGGCTGGCACTGGTATGTTGTGGATGGACGCGTCTGATCAGCAATCAGACATACCGGTCTCAGCAGTGAGGCTATAGTTCGGAGCCCTCTCTCCGTCGCACCTTGGTGCACAACCCACCAAAGGAAACAAAGTCCATGCATAGGTCACTTCTTCAGGGCACCCTGAAGAAGTGCCGGGAGCGGCACGAAATAGCTATCGTCCTCTGACGCCCCGCTATGCATTGGTTTTATATGCACTAAGAAAATAAAGAAGCCTACCTGATCACCTGAAACGTGAGTGCCCCCGCATTGTTTCTTTCTTGGTCTATTATAATATAATGATAAAGACATTCCATGGAGAATGGTATAAATGTAAAAAAATACCAGAGTCTAGAATTTCTAATTCCAGTGTGCGACATTGAAGAAAAAACGAATTTTTTTTAAACTTTTGGGGCTTCCGTTTCTACGCAGTACATTTTTTTGGGTAAAAATGAAACCTTTTCTTTATTCTGTAGGTCCATTTGATTAAAATGATACCCTACTTATATAGGTTTAATTTTGTCGTACTTCTGGAAATAATCATAACTACATGCAGTAAAATTTCTACTTTTAAAATTGTCATTTTCTGACCCCTATAACTTTTTTACTTTTCCACGCATGGGGCGGTACGAGGGCAAATTTTTTGTGCCATGATTCGAAGTTTTTAGCGGTACCATTTTTGTATTGATTGGACTTTTTGATCGCTTTTTATTCATATTTTCATTATAAAGTGACCAAAAATACGCTATTTTGGACTTTGAATTTTTTTGTGCTTACGCCTTAGACAGTGCAGTTTAATTAACAATATATTTATATAATTCGGACATTTCCACACGTGGTGATACCACATATGTTTATTTTTATTTACACAGTTTTTTTTTTTAAATGGGAAAAGGGGGTGATTCAAACTTTTATTAGGGAAGGGGTTAAATGATCTTTATTAACTTTTTTTCACTTTTTTTTGCAATGATTCTGCTGCTTGACTTCTCATGCCTGGATCTCAGGTATTGAGCAGTCATTCGGCGATTGGACACACAGGAGGAAGGTAGGGGGCCTCCTTGTGTCCTCCAGCTGTTTGGGATGCTGTATCTAAAGGATTAATAGTGCGACATCGTGATCAGTGTCGTGCGCTATTAGCCATAGGTCCCAGCTGTTGTTAGAGGCCAGGCCCGACCCGCTATGATGCGAAGCCCAGGCATGGCCCCGCGTTATAGAATGGGAGCGGACTCAGGGCATACAGGTACGCCCTTGGTCCTTAAGTGGTTAACTCTGCCTTATTATTTACTTTCTGATGTGATTTAGTATACTTTATAACCTTTAGCAACCCCCTTTCTCCCTCTTTATTTTGTCCCTCTTTGTTTAACCTGTTGGGGACTGTACGCCCTCAGCCCGCTCCCTGTCTGTAATGCGGGGCCATGCCGTGGCCCCGCATCCTAGTGGGTCGGGCCCGGAACCTAGCAATGACCGAGACCCGTGGCTAATAGCGCATTGCACCGATTGCGGTGCCACGCGCTATTAACCCTTTAGATGCAGCGTTCAAAGTTGAGCGCCGTGTCTAAAGTGAAAGTAAACCATTGCCGGTTAGCTCAGGGGGCTGTTCGGGATCGCCACGATGAAATCGCGGCACCCCGAATAGCTTACAGGAGAGCAGAAGGGTCCCCACCTGCCTCCTCGCTGTTCGATCGCCGAATTACTGCTCAGTGCCTGAGATCAAGGTATGAGCAGCCAAGTGGCAAAATCATTGATCAATGGTTTCCCATGAAAAATCATTGATCAATGTAAAAGATCAGTGTGTGCAGTGTTATAGCCCACTATGGGCCTATAGACTTTGTTACTTTGGTCCCAGTTCTCTGGAGGTCATTCACTAAGTCCCCCCGTGTGGTTCTGGGATTTTTGCTCACCGTTCTTGTGATCATTTTCACACTAGAGAGTGAGATCTTGCGTGAAGCCCCAGATTGAGGGAGATTACCAATGGTCTTGTATGGCTTCCATTTTCTAATAATTGCTTCCACAGTTGCCTCTTGCAGATTCAGCCTTCCAATTTGGGTGCAGGTCTACAATTTGGTTTCTGGTGTCCTTCGACAGCTCTTTAGTCTTGGCCTTAGTGGAGTTTGGAGTGTGACTGTTTGAAGTCGTGGACAGGTGTCTTTTATACTGATAACAAGTTCAAACAGGTGCCATTAATGCAGGTAACAAGTGGAGGACATAGGAGACTCTTGCACGCCCCCTTCCATAGACTTGCATTGAGGGGGAGGGGCGTGATGTCACAAGGGGGCGGCATCATGACATCACGAAATTCCGGCCCCGTAGTCGTGACCCTTCAGACACGGAGCGAACATTGCTCTGTGCAGCTGTCACAGGTAGGTGTCTGCATGAGAGATTGCGGGGATACACCACAATCAGACATCTTATCCCCTATCCTTTGGATAGGGGATAAGATGTCTTAGGGCCGGGGTACCCCTTTAAAGAAGAAATTACAGGTCTGTTAGGGACAGAAATCTTGCTTGTTTGTAGGTGACCAAATCCTTATTTTACCGAGGAATTTACCAATTAATTCATTAGAAATTCTAAAATGTGTTTTCCTGTATTCTTTTCCCCCCATTCTGTCCCTCATAGTTGAGGTATACCTATGATGAAAATTACAGACCTCTCTCATCTTTTTAAGTAGGAGAACTTGCACAATCGGTGGCTGAATAAATACTTATTTTTTTGCCCCACTGTATGTTAACACCAATACTTTTCCAAATATATTTTAAAGCTTATTCTTATCAATGGGAACAAAATTAATAAAAAAAAGCAATAAAGCTTTGGCACATAGAGATGGTGGGGCACTTTAAACAAGAGGGAAGAAGGCCAAAGTTTTATGTAAAATGGATGTGTTATAGCTTAGGGTGCCCACAAGCTCTAATAGTGTAAATCAAGAAAAGAAAGTTATATGCAAAGTAGTTGGCATACAACTATGGCCGAGTAATAGACATGAACTTTATGTCTGTGTTTACTCAGCATGATTCGCTTGTACTCTGCTAGAAAAGCTGCAGGGAATCAGACATCATCTGTGATAATGACCAAGATTAAGTGACATAAAGAGCAATGATGACATTTAAGTGTGATTTGGATAATTTTATTACAATATGAATAAAATGAACTGAGAAACATTTACAGAATAAAAAATGACCCATAACGCCATGCTATTTTGTCTCTGTACTGCAAAAGTAGTGTAAGCTATTTCTTTATAATAACAAAAGATTAAAATGGCACCAAATAAGTAATGTACTGTATGTTCCCATCTATCTTTATAATGCTGACATTAAGTAAGTGGCAATGAAAAAAGAAAATCTCACGTCATATGTGTTTTTTAAACAACAAAAAGAAAAAATTATAATTGTCCCAAGTGAGGGCAGTTTTTCCCAAAACTTCAGCCCTCATGGATAGTCGATACTTTACATTCCTGTGGTAACATATTAAAGGGATAATCCAGTGGAAAACTTTTTTTTTTTTTTTTTTATCAACTGGTGCCAGAAAGTTAAACAGATTTGTAAATTACTTCTATTAAAAAATCTTAATCCTTCCAGTACCTATTAGCTGCTAAATACTACACGGGAAATTATTTTCTTTTTGGAACACAGTGCTCTCTGCTGACATCATGACTACAGTGCTCTCTGCTGACATCTCTGTCCATTTTAGGAACTGTCAAGAGCAGCATATGTTTTCTATTGGGATTTTCTCCTACTCTGGACAGTTCCTAGTGTCAGCAGAGAGCACTGTGGTCATGATGTCAGCAGAGAGCTCTGTGTTCCGAAAAGAAAATAATTTCATCTGTAATATTCAACTGCAAATAAGTACTGGAAGGATTAAGATTTTTTAATAGAAGAAATTTACAAATCTGTTTAACTTTCTGGCACCAGTTGATTAAAAAAGCTAAAAGTTTCCACTGGAGTATGCCTTTAAGGAACATATGAGGATTTATTATTTACCATAAAAAAAAAAAAAAAAAAAAAAAAAAAAATATATATATATATATATATATATATATATATAGTATATCCACATACGAAAGAGTAGTTCATTGATCTGGACATTGCTGCTGGAATAGCCAAGGGCAGTACTTTAAGCACTAAAAACATTCAGAGGTTTTCTTTGGCAAAAGTGATAAGAATATACTCAAAATTATGTTGAAAAACAAAAAGCGCCTCCTTGCCTAGCACAACAGTAGAGATGAGCGAATCGTGTTACGAATTTCATGAAAAATTTGTAACGCAAAGAAACAGAATATCGCCGTGATTCCATCGCGCACATCGCTTCATTAATCTCCATTTACTGTGGTCCAGGCTCCAGGGCATCTAAAATGGCGAATCCCCATGTCAGTACAGGGGAAAGGAATGCTGGGAAGGCGGGAAGGGAAGTAGGCGGGATGATCCTGAATCAGATGCAGGATGCAGCCTATCAGCAGCCAGTGACCCCTGTGATGTCACAGCCCTATATATTTGGCAGCCATTTTTCGGCTAGTCATTTCTTCATTACACTGCAGAGAGATAGGAGGGACCTCGCTGTGTGTGTTACACAGAAAAACTTTTTGCAGCAGCGTTTCACCTCTTAGTCACCTCAGCCTTCTGTAGGACACAGCACAGCATTTTTGCACAGAAATGAATTCTTACTGCAGCGATTAACCCTTCAGTCACTGTGAATAGCATTGTATTACAGAGATGGGAAGAGAGCTGTGTGTTGCCTTAGCTGCAGAAACATTTTCATAGCAGGGAGAAATTATTTTTTAGGGCAAATCTGTGTATTTGTTCCACAACAACTGGTCTCCTGGTTATACTATCTTAAGATGGTATAATCCATACCCAGCAGTCCATTCCTAATAGTATTTGAGAGAGAGTCTTTTTGCAATTTTGGGTTTAGTACACAGTGACTGTGTGCTGCCGCATTGTAGTGTACTGCTGGTGTTATGTGCAATTTTTTTTTTAGCGTACTGTAGCGCATTTTTCTGCCCCCATAAGTGCATACCACATACCTATATCTAAGTGGTGTACTATTTTGTACCTGTTAATCTGTCAAGGGTCTAGACACTGTGAAAGTCCAGGCAAAAGTACTCACCGGCTGGTGTTTTTACTCAGATACTTTTTCAAGTGTACATACGTACGTACGTCTAAGTAGTGTACTATTTTGTACCTGTTACGTACGTACATCGAAGTAGTGTACTATTGTGTACCTGTTAATCTGTCAAGGGCCTAGATACTTTGAAAGGAAAGTCAAAAGCACACACCTGCTGCTGTTCTAGACAAATACTGTTTTAAGAATAGTGAAGCGTATTGTACCTCCCTCATATACGCACTAAGTATGTCTGGCAGAAAAGTGCCAGGACGTGCACAGAGGAGTGGCAGAGGGCTAAATTCATCAAGCAGAGATTGCAGCAGACTAGGGGCGAAGGGCAGAAGGGTAATAGCGAGAGGCCTGAGCTCCCGGTATGAGCTAGCGGTCATGTCTCGACCAACAACCCATCTGCCGTTATCGATTGGTTAACAACATGGTCATCCACTTCATCACAAGTAGTGATGAGCGGCATTGCCCATATCCGAATTCGCGATATTTCGCAAATATATAGATGAATATTCGTTCTATATTTGCAAATTTTGCGTTATCGTTATATTTGCATATGCGAATATTCGCATATGTTGATAACATCTGACAAGTGTATTTGCATCATTTTAGTTGGCCCACAAGTGAAAAGAAGGAATATGTGAATATTCACATATGCAAAAATGCGCATTTGCAAATATGCGCAAATGCGGGAAAAAGTAAATATTCGTAATTTCGAATATATAGCAAATTCGTGGTAAAAATTCAAAATGCAAATGTTTGCGCCCAACACTAATCACAAGTGATATCTTATACCCCCAGTCAACAGTCGCTCAGTTCCTCAGACACAACCCTCAGTTGGCATGGCCCGGGAGCAGTCCCTGTCCTCCCATTGCCTATGTCCTATGTTGTTCCCTCCCCTAAAGAAGTATCTTATGCTGTGGGTTCAGCTCCACTATTCAGTGAGGACGATCTAATAGAGGACAGTCAGCAGCTACTGCCCAGCCAAGAAGTGGAGGAGACATCCACCGCTTCCTCGCTAGGCAGACAAGTAGTGATGAGGAGAGTGACGTGGGAGGCGGTGTTGCCAGGGTTCAGGGTCCTGAAGCAGACAATGTTGAGGAACCTGAGGAGGAAATCAGTGACCTGCAGACACCTGTTGATGATGATGAAGCCGATCGCAATTGGGAGCCGAGTGCAGAAGGGGCTTAATCATCATCAGGAGAGGAGAGTTGCAGGTTGCCTGTAAGGCAGCAGCTGAGCCAGCAATGTGGTAGCATGGTTGGTAGTCAGCATGGTGACAGAAGTTGAAATTTTGGAGCCAAACGTGCCCGGGGGAGACCATCTGCTTCGCGGCAGCCTACCTTCCCGGGAGGTAGTGGAACAGGGGTTCCTGGAGACGGCTGCAGTAGCAGTCAATTAGACTGTTAGTGGGAAAATCAGCTACTCGGTGGTGTGGCAGTTTTTCACCAAGCATGAGAAGGAGGTTCACATAGCCACACTAAAGATATGTTGGCAGAAGGTGAAGCGTGGCTAGGAAGCCAATGTTGGCACCACGGCTCTGCGTCAACAAATGCTTTGCCACCATAAATCGGTCTGGCAGAACCGTGGCTCCGATGTAGTGGTCCAGCCTGCTGCATGACCCAGTGGCATGCCGCTCCCTCTTTCATCTAGCCAAGGCTCCACTACCTTAGCCAAAGGGAGCTGTGTGTCTACCCTCCTTCTGTCGTTTCAGATGCTCCTGCTCCTCCTACATTTAGTAAGCCATTCCTGCAACAATCCATCGGCGAAGCCATGTCCAAGAGACAACAGTATGCGCCCACTCATCCAACGATGCAGAAGCTGAATGTGCTCCTGTCTAAGTTGCTGGTGCGGCAGTCCCTCCCTATTCAAGTGATGGACTCTGCACCTTTCAGAGAATTGATAGCTCGTGCCGAGCAGAGGTGGAGAGTGCCAAGCTTTCATTTCTTTGCATAGAAGGCCATACCAGCCCTGCACAATTTTGTGGAACAGAAGGTGGGCCAGTCCTTGAGCCTGTCGGTGTGTACCAAAGTGCACGGCAGCGCCAACGTCTGGAGCTGTAACTATGGTCAGGGACAATACATGTCCTTTTCGGCCCACTGGGTTAGTGGGGTTCTTGTAAAGCCACAAAATCCAACTTGGACAGGTCACGCCGCTTCCTCCTCCATGCTCTCAAGCCGTTGGTCCTGTGATAGTGTGCGACTCCACCCCCCTCTCATCCTCCAATGTGTCCTCAGCCTCCACTGCCCAGACAAGTCTCAGTGGCCCTTCAGCATACCATTTGTGCAGGGCAGTGTCAAGCTGTGTCACGCTGTTCTTCACATAAAGAAATAAAGAAATCGAATCATGGCTTACTCCACGAAAACTGGAAATGGGAACCATTGTGACTGATAACGGGAAGAACAACTTGCAAGCACTGCAACTGGGAAGGCTGAGCCATGCGCCCTGCATGGCACATGTGTTCAATCTGGTTGTCAAGCGGTTCCTGATGTGTTCCCCCCATTTGCAAGACATCCTAACAATGGGAAGGTAAATTTGTCTGCACTTCAACCACTCGTACACCGCAAAGCACACCCTCCATGAGCTGCAGCGTCAGAACGATATCCCTTAACATAGTCTGATTTGTGACGTTGCCACGCATTGGAATTCCACCCTCCATATGCTGGACCGACTGTACGAACAGAGAAAAGCCATCACCAATTTCTTGGTAATCCAAGCGGATAGGGGGGACTCCCCTGTTTAACTTCATTGTTAACCAGTGGCAGCTCATACTTGACACGTCCCATTTGCTCAGGTCCTTTGAGGAAGCCACATTATTAGTAATTCGCCAGGATTACGGGATGAACAATGTCATTCCACTGCTTAATTTCTTACAACACGTTTTGGAAACGATGGCTGGTCAGGGCACTGGAAACATGGCACCCACAGCCACGTGGCAGCCACATGAGCCCTGTAGGGGCTGAACTGGAGGAGGAGGGGGAGGGGCACAGTTGAGCACAGTTTAGGTTTCGCCAAATGGGCGTTTTTTCTAGTAATCTAACAGGAGAGGAGGAGCAGGAGCAGCCAGTGGAGCTAGAGGGTTATGAGGAAGGCGAGACAGAGGACTCAGACACACCGTGGCAGTATGCAGTGGAGATGGAGGCAGGGTGTCCCTCAGAGTCACTTGCACAATTGGCACGATGCATGCTCACTTGCTTGCGTAGTGACAGACGAATTGTCACCATTCGGCAGTGGGATGACTTCTGGATCTCCACCTTATTGGATCCCGCTACCCCCACAAAATAGGGGCCTTTTTTACACCCACTGAGAGGGAGGACAAACTGACCTACTACAGAACCATCCTATGTAGTCAGTTGGCCGATGCCTATCGGCACCATCATCCATCCTCTCACAGGTCTGAAACAGGGGGCCCCCTCACTTTCCACTGCCATGGCTTGGGAGGGATGGGGTGGCTGGAGCAGTACCAGCTCCATCAGCAGCAGCCTGAGTCTACAGTCGCTGATGAGTAGCTTTCTTCACCCGCATAGTGAAGCAACTCATCAGCAGCAGGTAGACCTGAAGCAGGACCTGAACCAGCAGGTGGTGGCATACCTTGACATGACCATGCCAACACACCTTGAATATCCGCTGGACTTCTGGGCAGCCAAACTTGATTTGTGGCCGCAACTTGCAGAGTTTGCCCTGGAAAAGCTCTCCTGCCCAGCCAGTAGTGTGGCATAAGAGCAGGTCTTTAGGAGAACTCGTTTATCCACGAAAAATGTGGAGGACTGACCTTTGTGAAGATGAATCAGGCATGAATCAGCCAGGATTTCCACCCACCAATGCCTGATGCATCAGAGTAGATTGACCATGGTGCCACACCAACACTTCACAAATATGCATAGTGCCAAACAGATTTAGGGTGCTGCTCACCAGTTCCAAACATTCCTCCACTTCAGACCTTTTTTTTTTACTCACCTTCGTCACCGAGTACTGGTATTGCCACCCACCGCACCACTCTGACACCGGGTCACTTTCAGGACTCCTGATGCTGCTGCCACCCCCAGGCTGTGTCATTCAGCCCCTATATGGTCTCCTCATGCTTCAGCCAACTCCAGACTGTGCCATTCAGCCACTATATGGTCTACTCATGCTTCAGCCACCTCTAGGCTATGCCATTGAGACACTATACGGTCTCCTCATGCTTCAGCCAACTCTAGGCTGTGCCATTCAGACACTATTTGGTCTCCCCATGCTGCCACAAACTCCAGGCAGTCATTCAGCCACTATATATGGTTTCCTCACACTGATGCCACCTCCAGGCTCTGTCATAGTGCTGCCCTGTGACATGTGACTCCTTGTTAGATTTGGTCCTTTGTACCCACACGCCAGGGCCGGGACACAAAAACTTGGGACTTAACATTTCTGTTTTAAAATCTTACATTTAATTTTAAGAATCTTAAATTTAATTTTAAAAATCTTAAATTTCAATGGTCTCCTCAAGCTTCTGCCAACTCCAGGCTGTGCCATTCAGACACTATATGGTCTCCTCGTGCTTCAGCCAACTCCGGGCTGTGCCATTCAGACACTATATGGTCTCCCCATGCTGCCACAAACTCAAGGCAGTCATTCAGTGACTATACGGTCTCCTCATTCTGATGCCACCTCCAGGCTCTGTCATTGTGCTGCCATGTGAAATGTACTCCTTGTTAGATTTGATCCTTTGTACCCACACGCCGGGGCCTGGGACACTAAAACTTAGGAGTAAAAATTTCAATTTCAAAATCCTCAATTTCAATTTCAAAATCTAAAATTTTTAAATCTTAAATTTCAATGGTCTCCTCATGCTTCTGCCAACTCCAGGCTGTGTCATTCAGACACTATATGGTCTCCTCATGCTTCAGCCACATCCAAGCTGTGCCATTCAGCCACTATATGGTCTCCTCCACGCTGTGCCATTCAGCCACTTTATGGTCTCCTCATGCTGCCAACACCTCCACGCTGTGTCATTCAGCCACTTTATGGTCTCCTCATGCTGCCAACACCTCCATGCTGTGTCATTCAGCGACTATATGGTCTCCTCATGCTGCCAACACCTCCATGCTGTGTCATTCGGCCACTATATGGTCTCCTCATGCTGCCAACACCTCCAAGCTGTGTCATTCAGCCACTTTATGGTCTCCTCATACTGATGCCACCTCCAGACTCTGTCATTGTGCCGCTCTGCGGCAGTGATTCTAATAGAGACACCTGTAATCTGCATGTCATACTGAATGACAGTATTATTTCACTACCCTAGCACACTCCATATGCGTGTTAGAACAAAGCAAAGTGTTCTACACCCCTATTGAGGCTCTCTGTAGGCCAGAAATTGCTGTTTTTCATATAGGTTTGCAGCAAATAAATACGGAAAAATTTGCCGAATTGGCTGAATCAAATTTTTCAAAAGTTCGCTCATCTCTACACAATAGTTTCCGATTATACATAAACTAATGGGGGGTCTGGCGTTCCCAGATAGCCTCCACTATTACATGGCCTCGGTGTTGGCCAGGGTGGTAGACAGCTTTCACCATTCCATATCTAAGTTGCAGATCTCTTTAGCATTGCAGGTCCTTCTCATTACTCATTACTTCTCATTACTTGGCACACCCCCAGACCCTCTACCTGGTCTCCACAGACCGTCTGCCGAAGTGTATAGGTCATGACTACCGCAACTCTCCTTGTTTATTCATGATGGCCCTCTTACACCCATCATGCGCAATATGTCCCTTTCCTCCAGACTTGAACTCACCATACTTTCTCCCTAGACAGCAATTATCTCCCTTAACCTGCCTAAAATTGGTTAATGGGCCCTCCCTTCTACCTATGAAAGACACAGCTTTACAGTGGGACCTTACCCCATTCAAATCCCTGTATGCAGCTCCCCCTCTCCCCCCCCCAAAGACAGTCTGACATATGCCCTTTAACTATCCACTTAGTCTGACAAGTCTCTCCCATATGTAGCTGAATGGGAAAGGCAATTGGGTTGAACTTTTTTACCTGTGGGCTGGGCCAAGTCAGTGACGCTTTGCGACAAACTGTTGCTCTCCGACAGGACTCAGGAGACAAATTATAAAATTTTTACTCAATTATGTCAAGTCCCTTGTTTTATTAAATGTTTCCTCATGTCTCTGATTCCTTATGGAGATGTGGCAGGGATGTGGGCACAATATCACATTTGGTGGGGCTGTACCCCGCTCCAACAGTTTTGGACTACAGTAATTGACCTAATTTTCAAAATAATGGGGAATGGGCTAGATAATCATCCAGTTCCTTACTATTCTCTATTATTACGGGCTCTCTTTGCTCCACCTCCAAGTCACTATATCACTTTCTTTTGTTGCAAGGCAGGTGATACCCTGCCAGGGGAAGGATACTCTCCCTCCCTCCATAACAGATTGGTTTGCAGAGATAACTCATTTACACCTTTTAGCAGACTCCCACAAATGTTCTATTCAACATGAACTCCTCTGGAAGCTGTGGATTGATTTTACTTGCTAAGATACCTATAGAACAATTTCATCCTCCTAGGGGTCTTACCTGCCTTATTGCCCTTGCTTCTTCCTTAATTTCTTTAGCGCCTTGATGCTTGGGAAGGCGGGATCAGTCACTTTTAAGCTATTTTTAGTTCCTCTCAATTCATTTACCTCCCTGGGCTGAGTGTTTGACTTCAGTGATTCTATCTGGAGAGACTCTACTCACTTTAAGATGACCTGAGTTATATATAAGCTTATAGGATTGGCACAGAGGATACCATTTCTGTACTGTTATAACCCAGATGTTTGTTTCTGTTGATTGAGGCATTTGTCCTCCACTTCACTTTACTTTTTACTTTTCTGTACCTTCCTTCCCCTTTCTCCCTTTTTTTTATTCTTATCAAAAAATTTATAAAAAATTTAAATAAGAAAAACAAAAATTTAAAAGAATAGACGTAAACAACACCCCCAGGAAGGGGGTCAGAGGAGGATGGCAAGAATCATTCTGAAAAACCCCTGCAAGTAAACTGCAATGCTGGTGTTCCAACTAATGTGTTCAAATTGATTCTTTTTTTTCTCTTAAAGGAAATCTGTCATCAGTGCCACCTGCACTTACTTGTTAGTACAGACAGATAGTGCAGGTGATTCTGATGACAACGATACTTACCTGGTCCCATTCTGTACTCTGGTTCTCCTGAAATATTCTGCCCTTCTTCCGTTCTGGGGCCGTCTTGGAGCATGGGCGAAGCTTCATGACGTCACCGCTGCTGCTTCTCTGCTTAATCCGGCTGCTAGGAAACAGCAGCGCTGCCGTCACTAAGATCAACTCATGCTCCAAGTTGGCCCCCGAATTGGAAGATATAGCTTAAGATTGCGGGAGAACCAGAGCATGGAGCGGGGCCAGGTAAGTATGGTTGTCATCAGTGTCACCTGCAATACCTGTCTGTACTAATAGGTTAGTACAGGTGAACTAATGATATGTTTATTGCTTTAACAGGTATTTAGCAGAAGATGACCAGTTTGGGTCCCATAACTGACTTTTTTGGAAAAAAAAAAAAAACGGCAAAAGAAAACACAAATTTTTTTTTTGTAGATTTGTAAAACCAATGATGTCATTACAAAGTAAAATTGGTGGCACAAAAACAAGTCCTCATATGGGTCTGTAGATGAAAAATTGAAGAGGTTTTGGACATTAGAAGGAGAGGAGGAAAAAACATAAAAATATGGATGTTTTTAACGGGTTAAAAGAGAAATATATGTATGTTTGTGAAGGGCATGTACAATATGTGCTGAAAAATTTGCAAAATTTCAAGAAATATTATAAATGATAACACATGCATTACAGTTTTGAAAATGTATTTTCAATCAAGGTCCATAAATATTCATAGGTGAAATCACTTCCCACGTAATATGTAGTAGATTAGTTGCCCGTGAACAATATTTATGCTAGATCATCAAATCACAAGTATCTTTGTCTTTTGATTTCAATTACCCTTTGTGTTTTATTGCAGAGAACAACAATAAAATGTATACTTCTATTTTATTACAGTTCCTTGATATGTACTTTATTAATTCATGTCTTTACAATACATAACTTGTAAAAAAAAAAAAAAAAAACATATTGAGCAAATGCAAAATGTGAGTTTAATGGAAAATATAATTCTTCCTCCTATACTGTAAGTGACAAAGCCATCAAGCACCAAATTCCAACAAGTAACCTATTCACCACTTCCATTACAGTCCCAACCTTAATTGTCAAAATGCCCTTTTACAGTATGTGTGATGAAGGAACAGGTTCAGTTCTGAAATGCATTTCACATGTACACTTGAAATTAAAGATATCCTTAAAGGGATACTGGTGACCTACTGTTTGAATTTCCACTCACCAGAAATCAAATTCTGCCAAAATCAATTTGTCATCCACTTATCCATCCAATAACCTATAACCCACATTCTGCTGCTCTCGGTAGCTGCTATCAGCTTAAAGTGTTCTTGTTATTTAACAAAACTTTTCACATGTTACAAAGACATGCCAGGTTTTGATTGGTTAGGATCTGAGTATTTCAACCCAAATATTAATAGAATGAATTGGGGGAGAAAAGTGCAGCTCAAATTATATGCATAAAAGTCCAGAATCTCCCCCTCAATTACATAATAGTATAAATGTGCATCAGAGCAGTTACATAATTAATATCATGTATATACCATATTTTACAATGAAAGATTGTTATAGTAAGCCTATCTTAAAGAGGTTATCCGTGATTTTAGTACTTACTTGACAGAACTGGGTATTTCCTGTTTGATTTTGTTTTCTAAACTACACATCCCACAGTTCTATGCTTGAAATTTTGAGATCACTTTGCTTCCTCCCACACATCAGCAGCCCCACCCATTGAAGCATAGTGTTTTCTAACCTGGAGGCCTACAGCTGTTGCAAAATTGAAGCAGGACAGGCTCCCTCTGATCACCTGACTAGTGATGTCAGGTCTCGACGTACTGCAACCTGGGAAATCCCAAGACATGAGTAATTTTGTTTGATGTTAAAAATAAATATTGGGGCAATAAGCACAGAAGAATTGTGGGACCACTATCACACGCAAGTGCAGACAACATATTATGAATAGAGATGAGCAAATTTTTTGAAAAATCAGATTCCGCCGCTATTAAAAACGGCTATTTCTGGGCTACAAAGAGCCTCAATAGGGGTGTAGAACCCTTTGCCTTGTCGTAACATGCATAGAAAGTGTGCTGTGTTAGTTAAATAATACTGTTATTCAGTATGACATGCAGATTACAGGCATCATTATTAGAATCAGTACCACAGAGCGTCTGGATGTGGCCGCAGGGTTGGGAGATCATATGGCATCACAATTGAAGAGATTAAAGAGATTTTTTTATTTAATTTTTATTTAACTTAATTTGAATTAATTTACATTTAAAAAAATCCTTTTTTGAGGACCCATTCTGGTGAGCATCAAGATGGCGGTCCACCACAAGGCAAGCTACCACCTGTTCCAGGCCCTGCCTCTCAGCACCCCTGCCTCCCCCTCACCCCAGACTGTCTTACTCTGTGTGGAACTGCGAATGTTTCATTTAATCAGTTATGGGTCATTGTTATCGCTACAACCTGTTTCATTGGATTTTTGAGGTAATATATGATGATGACCATAGGGCCTCACAATTGAAAAGATTGAAGAGGTTTTTTTTAAATTTAAATTGAAGATTTTGATTAGATTCATAAGTTTAAAGGGGTACTCCACTGCTCAGCGTTTGGAACAAACAAAAAAAGTGGTGTACCCCTTTAATGTCCCGAGTGCCCGAAGTGTTTACTTTCAACTTATACTGTATGACCAAAAAAATAAAAAATAACAATATAACAAGGAGTCACATGGTGGCACAATGAAAGAGCCTAGAGGTGTTAGCAGCCCGATGAGTCCATAGGTACTCAAAATTGAAAAGATTAAAGATATTTTGTAAAATTTAAATTGAAGATTTTATAAAGATTTACAATTTAAAAGTTTCATTTAATGTGCCAACAGCATGAGGAGACCATATAATGGCACAATGACACAGCCTGGAGGCGGCAGCAGCATAGGGAGACCATAATGTGGCAGAATTACACAGCCTGGAGGTGGCAACTGCCTGATGAGACCATAGGGCCTCACAATTGAAAATAAAGGTATTTTGTAATGTTTAAATTGAAGATTTAAAATAGATTAAAATAAAGTTTCATTCAATGTGCCAGCAGCATGAGGATACCACATGGCCATGGTGTTTCTGAGTCCTCTGTCTCGTCTTCCTCACCACCCTGTAGCTCCACAGTCTGCTCCTGCTCCTCCTCTCCTGTCAGATAACTATAAAAATACCACCCATTTTGCAAAACCTTTCCTGTGCTCCACTGTCATCCTCCCCCTCCTCCTCCAGGTCAGCACTCACAGGGCTCATGTGGCCTCCAGATGTAGGCGCCATGTCTCCACAGCCATTATTTACAACACGTGTTGTAGGATTTGAAGCAGTGGAATGACATTGTTCATCCTATAATCCTGGCGACTGACTAATAATGTGCCTTCCTCAAAGGGCCTCATCAACGGCAGGTGTCACGTATGAGCTGCCATTTCCAGTTATCGTGGAGTAAGCCATGATTCGATTTCTTGATGAATCCCTTTTAGAAGTTCCTCCCCCTGTGTGATTCCATTCGCCAAGGCAAACCATGTGAAGAACAGCGTGATACCGCCGTGCCCTGCACACATGGTATGCTGGAGGGGCACTGAGACTTGACCGTGCAGTGGAGGCTGAGGACATGGTGGAGGATGAGGAGGCGGAGTCGCACACTGTCACAGGACCAAAGGCCTGAGAGTGTGGAAGCAGCGAGATCTGTCCAAGTTGCTGTTGAGGCTGTGCAGGAACCGCATTCACCCAGTGGGCCGTAGTTACAGCTCTACACGTCGGCACTGCAGTGCACTTTGGTACATTTTGGTAAAGTGGGGTGGTGGGTGTAAATACCAGTACCCGGTGACGAAGGTGAGTGAAAGAAGGAGAACTTGGCATCAGATGTCTGGCATCGATTAGAATAGTAGTTGAGGCAGGTAGGCAGAAGAAAACGGTCTCTTTTGGCAAAGTGTTAATGTGCACAAGTAAGTATTGAGGATATGCATTAGCTAAAACTTAACTTTCCTTAGGAAAAAATATATGGACCCAAAAATGTTTTGAAATCTAACAAAAGGAAATGTGTGCAAATGTGTGCCACCTGCACCACCAACTATTGATGTGATGCAAAGACCTCTAAAAGGTGGAAGGGAACAACGTATGGTCCATTGTAACAGGTGGGGGCAAAAATTTCCCCTGTAAGGCCCTACTTTCGCACTATTAACTCCCTTCTTGGCAAGTGTTACTCGCCCTTAAAAGGGCAGCCCTACACAGGAACCTCTCCTTATTTCCACCTACAAACACTGCCATTTCCGAAGGTTTTTAGGAAAAAGGGAGAGGTCCTTTTTAGGACAAGTAACACTTGCCTCCAAAAGGTGGAAGGGAACACAGAAACATGGCATGTGTCGGCAGATAAGAACCATTTGGCCCATCTAGTCTGCCCAATAATTTGAATCCAATCAATAGTCCCTGGCCCTATCTTATATGAAGGATAGCCTTATGCCTATCCCATGCATGTTTAAACTCCTTCACTGTATTTGCAGCGACCATTTCTACAGAAAGGCTATTCCATGCATCCACTACTCTCTCAGTAAAGTAATACTTCCTGATATTACTTTTAAACCTTTGCCCCTCTAATTTATTACTATGTCCTCTTGTGGTAGTTTTTCTTCTTTTAAGTCTGATCTCCTCCTTTTACCATGTTGATTCCCTTTATGTATTTAAAAGTCTCTATCATATCCCCTCTGTCTCTTCTTTCTTCCAAGATATCCATGCTAAGGTCCTATAACCTTTCTTGGTAAGTTTTGTCCTGCAATCCATGTTCTAGTTTAGTAGCTCTTCTCTGAACTCTCTCTAGAGTATCTATATCCTTTTGGAGATACAGCCTCCAGTACTGTGCACAATACTCCAAGTGAGGCCTCATCAGTGTTTTTTACAGCGGCATGAGCACTTCTCTATTTCTACTGCTTATACCTCTCCCTATACATCCAAGCATTCTGCTAGCATTTCCTGCTGCTCTATTACATTGTCTTCCTACCTTTAAATCTTCTGAAATAATTACTCCTAAATCCCATTCCTCAGATACTGAGGTCAGGACTGTGTCAAATATTCAATATTCTGCCCGAGGGTTTTTACACCCCAAGTGCATTATCTTGCACCTACAAATTTTCCATTGTAGCACGTGGGGATAAACACGTGGGGACAATGCGCTCCACTATGCTTAAAACTGTATTAGACTACAGAAACAAGGGTGTAGCTTTGGCTGGCCTTTCACAGTAACTAGGTCCAAATTAGTTTTTCAGGAAAAAATTAAATTACACCACGTAGGTGGACGTAGAGTTTAAAATTATGAGAGGAGGACTATGCGCTCTACTACAAACTTTATAAGGCTAAAGAAACAAGTGGGTAGCTTTGGCTGGCCTTTCACAGTAACTATGCCCAAATTAGTTTTTCAGGAAAAAAAAACATACACCACGTAGGAGTACCTACAATTTACACTTATGGGAGCTGGACAATACGCTCCGATTAAAACTGTATAAGGCTACAAAAACAAGGGTGTAGCTTCTTCAAGGGCCGGATTGTATGTGGCTACCAGTGGTACGTGTGGTGATGGTTGTATCTCTCTGTATTGTAGCAGGTGTTCCTGTGGTGTTTGAAGGGCGGAATGTATTTTCTTAATGATTATCCTTGGTTTGTATCCTTTTTGTTTGAATTTCTTAGACAGTGTTTGTATATGCAACTGATATTGGTGGAAGATGAGATGCTAAAAAAAAATCTTTCCTGGACCTCCCATCTTGGCCTTCAGACAACCACACAATTTAAAACAAAAGCTGGTCAGCAGAAAATTACCTACAGAAAGAACAGACACAGACAATGGGACCAAACCCAACAAAAGGATAATTCTACACAGACATTCAATCAACAGCCATAAAGAAAATGACTACTGCACCCCAGTTGGACACCATATTACCCAAACAGGCCACTCCATACATGGCCTTACCATCAAGATACTGAGAGGGAATTTCAAAAACACACAAGAGAGAAAGACATTTGAAGCAAAAATGATACTTTCTTTTTATTCCAGAAACAGGGGACTCAGTGTGGGTTTGAGCTTCTTTTCACATTATAAAAACTTCTTATAATCTGTGCTATACTATATTCTATTTTGCATCTCACTGTGTCCTGCTTAATTACCAGTCTCTCCCCTGCTCCCCCCTCCCTCCCCCTTTTTCTCATCCTTATCTATGAAGTCTATGTTCCTATAGCAGGACAATTTAATGGCCTATTTTAGTGTTAATTCTCCACATCTTTTGTCTTAACCCCTGCATATTTGTGAGATGTAACCTGTCTTCTGCTTGTGAGCTTAGATTTGCTTTTCTTGGTATTACAAGATACTGCAACATTTTTTGATTTATAGTTCTATTGGGGGAGGCGGGGAGGCACGAATGCTGCCTCCCCGCCTCTCCCATAGAGATGTATGGAGGAGACGTGCCGGCCGCAACAATGCCCCCTCCCATAGACTTGCATTAAGGGGACGGGTGTGACATCACACGGGGGCGGAGTCCTGACATCACGGACTTCCGTTCCAGTAGTCACCACTAAGACCCTCCAGCGCTTCCGCACAAAAAACAGGTGGGTGCCGCATGCAATACTGTGGGGGTCCCCAGCGGCGGGACCCCCAAGATCAGACATCTTATTCTCTATCCTTTGGATAGGGGATAAGATGTCTAGGGTGGGAGTACCCCTTTAAATAATTCCCTTGTGGCATTCGCTATTTTAAGACAACTTTTCATCATTTAAAAAAAAAAAAAAAAAGTGCAGCTCTAGGGTACTTAAACAGTTAAGGTAGGTTTACAGTTCCGGTGATTTAGGGCCCAGAGTGAGAAATACTCTTTGGAGCTGCTCCTCAGTAAAGAGACCTTTCATAAGCCATAAAAAGTTATCAACTACTAAAGACTCTCACTTTTTATCTTTTTTATTTATTGGCTAACATAGTACAAAGAAATTTATGTTATGACCTTAATACAATTTATTTTGGCAGCAGAAACATCGTCTTGCAGGAAATGACTTACATTCTCCTAGTGTTTCCACTTCAATGCTTGGACTATAGCTTCCATAATCTTGGGAAGATGATGATGTGCGGATTTGGAAGACATAGACAGTTCCTGGTTTCAGGTTATGAACAGTTACTGCTGTCAAGGGTGTCTTCAGTGTGGAGTAACTTTGGTCTCTTTGGTCCTATAAGAAAGCAAGATATTTTATGTTAAGAAAAAAACAATCTCCAAAAATTGTGCATCTGCCTGTACTACTGGGCTAGAAATCCTCACTGTTCTGCCTGGTCGCTCTTTAAATGTTCCTGCATAGTACAAGGTACTGAGCTAGATGCACATATTATGATGCCAAGACTCAAGCTAGCTGCAGGCCAAACTCATTTCTTCAATAGACAAATCCCTATTATGAGAAGGTGGGATAAATCTGTTATCTGAACACAAATGATTTTCAAGTTATATACTTGGTATTTTGATTACAAGATGAGGAAAGATCTATACTTCTCGGTTAAGAAAGCAATGAAACGCAAGGCGACTATCTATGGCTGTTATCAGTTATTATGGAATGAAATGCACCAAAGTGTGTTAGAGTTAAAAGAAGTCCATTAATCTGCCTAACATGGATTAACTTTAAGATACCTGCTTGCACTGAGCAGCCTATCACTTCTTAAGAATCAGAGTATACTATTAATATAGTTCAGCTCCTTATTCAGAAAATGGGCCGACCATTGTTAAAGGGGTACTCAATGTATTTTAAATCAACTGGTACCAGAAAGTTAAACAGATTTGTAAATTACTTCTATTTAAAAATATTAATCCTTCCAGTACTTTTCAGCTGCTGTATGCTCCACAGGAAGTTCTATTCTTTTTGAATTTATTTTCTGTCTGACCACAGTGCTTTCTGCTAACCCCTCTGTCCATTTTAGGAACTGTCCGGAGCAGGATAGGTTTGCTATGGAGATTTGCTTCTGCTCTGGACAGTTCCTGGACAAAGCCCCGCTGGGTGAAACGCGTTGGAGGTCTGGTGGGTAACTGGGGAGCGGAGGGAGTTCTATTGATTTATGCCACTATTACATGTGGTTCTCATTGCGATCCGCTTTTGTGTGCTTTTTTAAATATATTGGTCTTATCTATCTATTTTGCACGCTTTTGGCACTTTATTCATGTGAGTTGCACTGCAATTGACAAGTGCATATTTATAATTTTTTAATGAGGCAATGTTGCCCTTATATGTGCCTTATGTGTACATAATCTCTTCAATTTCACTTTGATATACGTGTCTCTTTGCACCATTGATTAGCACACCTGGACTATATATTTTTTACCTCCTTCTTTGTCTCCCCCTGCTCCCTGGTTCTCACTTTTGTTTGTCCACGCTGTGTGTGTATTTTTACATGTCTTTGAATTATCCTAAATAAATTGATTTTATTTTACACATGGTCCGTTTTCAAGTGGTTTATTTTCCCCTTTTTTGGTTCTACAGTTCCTGACATGGACAAAGGTGTAAGCAGAGAGCACTGGGGTCAGACAGAAATGAAATCCAAAAAGAAAAGAACTTCCTCTAGAGCATACAGCAGTTCATAAGTACTGGAAGGATTGAGTTTTCTTTTAAATAGAAGGCATTTACAAATCTGTTTAACTTTCTGGCACCAGTTGATTAAAAAAAAAAAAACAATATTTTCCACCAGAGAACCCATTTAACTCCTTAATGATGCAGGATGTATATTTATGTCCTGCGCTGGCTCCCGCAATATAACGCAGGGTCACACGGTGACCCCGCATCATATCTGGTCGGTCCCAACTGGGACCCGCGGTTAATACCCAACATCACAGATCGTGGCGATGCCCGGTATTAACCCTTCAGATGCAGCGATCAAAATTGATCACCGCATCTAAAGTGAAAGTAAAGCCTTCCTGGCAGCTCAGTCAGGCTGATCAGGTGTATGGACACAAGGAGGGTCCCTACCTGCCTCCTCGTTGTCCAATCGTCAATTCACTGCTCTGTGCCTGAGATCCAGGCATAGCATTGATCAGTGTATACAATCAATGTACTGCATGTTATAGTTCCCTATGGGGGCTATAACATTGCAAAAATAAAGTGTAAAAAAATTGTTAATAAATATGATTTAACCACTTCCCTAATAAAAGTTTGAATCACCCCCCTTTTCCCATAAAAAAAACTATGTAAATAAAAATAAACATATGTGCTATCAACACATGTGTAAATGTCCAAACTATAAAAATATATTGTTAATTAAACCCCACTGTCAATGGCGTACACATAAAAAAAATTCCAAAGTCCAAATTAGCATATTTTTTGTCACTTTTTATACCTTAAAAAATGAATAAAAAGCGATCAAAAAGTCAGATCAAAACAAAATGGTACCAATAAAAACGTGGATCGTGGTGCAAAAAAAAGAGCCCCCATCCATCCCTGTATGCGGAAAAATAAAAAAGTTATAGGGGTCAGAAGATGACATTTTTAAACGTATTAATTTTCATGCATATAGCTATGATTTTTTTTTTAAGTAATACAAAATCAAACCCATATAAGTAGGGATCATTTTAATCATATGGACCTACAGAATAAAGATAAGGTATAATTTTTACCAAAAAAATCACCGTGTAGAAACGGAAGCCCCCAAAATTCACAAAATTACTTTTTTTAAAAAAAAATTTTGTCGTACAATATATATTTTTTCTTTTGCTGTAGATTTTTGGTTACAATGACTAATGTTATTAGAAAGTAGAATTGGTGGTGCAAAAAAACAAACAAAAAAAAAACATCATATGAGTCTGTAGGTGCAAAATTGAAAGGGTTATGATTTTTAAAAGGTGAGGAGGAAAAAAAAACTAAATAGCAAAAATGGAAAAACCCTGAGTCCTTAGGGGTTAAGGACTCCTGAAATATACTGAATACTGCGATGGATCTTCAGGATGCAAAGTACACAAGGTGCAGAAAAGACAAACTGGTTCATTCCCCCTTCTGGAGGACAGATCTTGCTACATTATCACAATAATTAAATAGTGACTGCCTCTATCTTTATTTTGTGTTCCTGTTAATAAAGTTTTTTGATGTTTAGTTTTTCATAAATTTGCAAGAATGTGACTTTCACAGATGACCCTCTACAGTACCAGCTGGCTACAGAATCGTCATCCAAAAAATTTAAACTGTACGGCCACGCTTAGTATTCTCCATCATGCATAGCGATAATCACGGCAGAAAAATACTTGACAGTAATAATCAGCCAGGTATTTTGCAGTGTCAGATCGTGGTGTGTAAAGCATAGAAAATGGAGCCATGAGAGTCATTTAGCCATTTAATATAGTGCATTTGAGCACTCTCCCCTTACTTTCTCATTTACTAGTTGATCTTCTGCCAAAGTCAGAGAATGCATAATTTTAATTAAATTATCACATAGTTAAAAGAAACTGGTAATTAATAACTAACTCTTTGTCATAGAGTCTACTGATCAGGATAGATGGGAAACATTCTTACAGAATTCTTAATAATTATTTCAGCTATCCTCATTTGGGAAGTACAGTTTAATAGGGTGACTTACTCATCCCTACAAGGGGTATAACTGCAGAATGCATTTATCTTCTTGCCATATAGTGGTTCCACAATGTCAATAGACATTTCTTCAAACTGCACAGACAAGCTCATTCTCTATTAATATGTCTACATACATCCTTGCATGTAAAAGTAGGAACTTACCATAAGTGATCAGTTCTGCACTGGACTTATGTACATGGCATATATTATGGAAGATTCAAACATTTTCTAAAAATGTCATTTGAAATCCTATGAAATAAACTCTATGGCTTTGTTAAATATTCTATTTTATGCATCATTTATTATTGACATCATGTCCACAGGGGGAATGACCCAGTGGGCAGGCAGTCCCACTGCTACCCGACAAAGTCCTTGGACCACACAACTCTACAGACAAAGCCCCACAGCAGCAATCTTATAAATAGAGAAACAAAACATGACGCACATTGACAACAAGGCCCAGGTATTTTTAATCAGCAGAAGAAAGTAATGCTCTGTGCAGTGAGGACAAGCAGGGCTCTGTGCACTGAGGACAAGCAGGGCTCTGTACACTGAGGACAAGCAGGGCTCTGTGCACTGAGGACAAGCAGGGCTCTCTGCAGTGAGGACAAGCAGCGCTCTGTGCACTGAGGATAAGCAGGGCTCTGTTTACTAACGACAAGCAGGGTTCTGTGCACGGAGTACAAGCAGGGCTCTGTGCAGTGAGGGAATGCAGGGCTCTGTGCACTGAGGACAAGTGGGGCTCTGTGCACTAAGGACAAGCAGGACTCTGTGTACTGAAGACAATCAGGGTTCAGTATACTGAGGACAAGAAGGGCTCTGTGCACTGAGGAAAAGCAGGGCTCTGTACACTGAAGACAAGCAGGGCTCTGTGTAGTGAAGACAAGCAGGGCTCTGTACACTGAGGACAAGCAGGGCTCTGTGCACTGAGGACAAGCAGCGCTCTGTGCACTGAGGACAAGCAGGGCTCTGTGACACACTCCTGGCTCACACAGCAGACTGATTGACAAACCAGGAGGTTGCACAGAGCCCTGCTTGTCATGCCCATACTTCCTGTAAGTTTTTTTTATGCTGTAAAAGCAATTTTTGTGTATTTTCAAGCACCACTAGAACTTTATTATGTTACCATTTTACAAACAGTTTTATTTTTTCTATTTAGAATCCATCTTTTAATTTTCTTATATCATATTATACATTGTAGATTTAATCTTTTCGTGTGTAATGAAAACTAATGTAAACTTAAACTTGTATTTGGGGCCACTATTGTCCAACAAGTAATTTGATGTATACTGTATTACTCGGTTTAGTTAGGGGAAATATGCTTGGACTAAGCTATTCTTGACACACTGTTCTTGAGCCTTAGGCTGGGCTTACACAATGTAAACATTTTGGTGTGCATTTAAATTTATGTGCAAATTTTCAACATTTTATTTTGCAGCTCCATTTCACTGATTATGGCAATAAAATATGTGTGTACAATAAAATATGCACAACATTTTTAAACAGTTTAAACCCAGCCTAGTTTTCAACCAAATTTTCAGCATTTGTTCACACACAGTTTTTTGAGCAGTTTTATGTTTTTGGTCCCCTTTTTTTCCAGCCGTGTATGGCTCAAAATGAGGCTTAAAAACAGTGTGTGAACATAGCCTAAGAGTTTGGATAGTGCAAGGTTATTAGGATTATTTTCATAATTTTTTTAATATCTTTTGATAATACATTTTGTTTTATCTTGACGTTGCCAAAAGGCAATCCTTTTCTCAGCATATTTAGTCTATATGTAAGCCCAACTTGAGTTGTAGGTGAAGGGGTCCTTAAAGGGGTCATCTGCCCCAAGATATCTTATCCAAAGGATAGGGGACAAGATGTCTGATCGCAAAGGGTCCGGCTGCTGGGACCCCCAGTGATTTCCGGCACGGCACCCAGAAATCCGCTGCATGGGAGGGGGCATGGTGGCTGTGTACTAGCCGTCACACCCCCTCTCATAGACACAAATGGGGGGGGGGGCGAAACATCACATATACAAAAGCCCCAAGCTTACGTGTTCAGAATGCTGTGGTGCAGGCCCGGAGATCGTCGGGGTCCCAGTTGCCAGACCCCCCCACGATCGTACATCTGATCCCCTAACCTTTGGAAGTACCTCTTTAATGATACACTTATCAGGTCTATGCTTGATCTTTCTAGATCTTTTCTTATGTTAGTCTCTTGTAGCTCACTGGTGTTGTCTAGGAGATTATGTGATTGTTACACAGAGCAATAGTATATACATATTTTATTAAGTATACTGTATACATATTAAAGAGACCAGAAATGGTAATAACTGAAAAACAAATCCCAGGTGCCTATATTTTGCCATGTTTTTTTGTGCAGCTACTATTCTTATGGCACTGCAAAAAAAAAAAGTGCCTAATTGTCCCCATATTAGTGTGCATTGGCGATTGTTAGGGGTTGCAAGTAAGAATGTTGTCCAAAATGAGATTTGGGCACCCAACTGAGCCATGACAATAAAATATGAGCGCACATGTTATTGTGTGTATATTGCCTTAAAACGTCTTTCATTTGCAAGCAGTGCCACTTCTTTAATTCACTTTTGGCTATAGCTTTCAAGATTAGCTCAGAGAGGATTAAGTTATTCCTCAGGACAATATAAAAGTCAGCTTTTCACATGAATACTGAATGCTTCCTTGCCTGAGCAGACAATAAATGTGTTACAATAATATCTGAAGGACAGCAGCATTTATTCTGAATAATGCAAGTGCACAGCAAGCTGGATCATGTACCACAAGTGCATTATAGTAAATGAGGGGAAAATAGGAGACTTCAAAAGGTACAAATGAAGAAGGAATCCATAGTTCTGCTACCTATTTTTCTTAAACAAAGGCTTTGCTGCTTTGCTTATCCGGACTGATTTGTAATCTGTTGAAAAGCCGCATCCATAATTAATAGCAACTCACGGCCAACAAGATGTGACATCTCTCTAGCTTGGCTTGTAATTTATTTGGTGACCCTGGCGGAGGCAGGATGGGACCTCTCCCAAGTGAGAACTGATAAAACCAAAAGAGGTATGAGATTGCTTGTAATCTCAGCAACCACACATTTCTTGTCTTCTGCCCTATATCAGACCTGTGCAAATGACTCTGATTGCTTCAGCCACAAGATCTGTCCATTCTGCAATTTTAAGTATGAACCTTAAGCACAGGTCAAATGCTAGTGCTATTTTCCATGCTTTATGTGCTTTATAGTGTGAGATTTAAAATTACTGCATTATAAATATTGTGAACAGATTTATCATCAATTCAAATCTATACAATTGCCTGTTCTGTACATACTAACCAATCACAATGCAGCTGTCACTTTTCAAAATATCTGTAGGAAATTAAAGATGTGCCCTGATTGGTTGCTGTAGGCAGAGTTTTTTCTATTTAGAGAGAGTTTCCTAAATCTCTCTTTAAATCAAGTACCTCCACATGAGTTAGAAATGGCTGAGGAATTTTTACAAATCCACATCAAATCATGGCATTTTGGTATGAAATATATTTATAATGCACTTACCTGACCTGGCTCCAGTGCTGCCTCCGGTTCTCTCTCCAGTTTTAGGCGTCATTCCTTGATGTCCAAATGATGGCCCTGCATTTCACAAGGCCATCCTTTACTGTGTAACACGACCGGCCTAGCCAATGAGACG
Organism: Hyla sarda; assembly: GCF_029499605.1. NCBI lineage: Eukaryota > Metazoa > Chordata > Amphibia > Anura > Hylidae > Hyla > Hyla sarda. The sequence goes on along the minus strand of NC_079190.1, from coordinate 267,818,013 downwards.
GGGTAAGCACTGGCCCAATAAGCTGCAGCACTGGTGCTCAAGCCTTCCAGTGATGGGACTGTTTCATGTCTCAGTCCTATGCCCTTGATTGAGGTTTCCTTCTGTCCCCCATGTTTCTGTTCCCTGTATTTCCTGTATTCCTGACCTCTACTAGTGACCTGACCCTTTTCCTCTTGGTTTTTACCCTTTAGTTTCTTTTGAATTAACCCCTTGTCTGCTGACTCGGTACCTTGCCTGCACGTTGCTTACCTTGTTTGTCTGACTTCTCTGACCCTCTATGTACTTAGTAAGCATAGGGACCGTCTCTCAGTTGGGGGCTTCCATTTAGGGCAGATAGTCCAAGTAGGTAGGGAAAGTGGTAGGGGCAATGTTTTGGCATACACTGGTCCCTACCTGAAATGTTGTCAGAAAAAAGTTATACATAATGAAAAACTGTCTAATCTTAGACAATTTGAACTTGGATTTTTAACACTGACTCATGCAGTCTGAAAGTCTGCACTTTTTTGTGTGTATTTAAGCCAGGTTCATTTAACCATATGCATGCCTTGTCAAACAAGGCCCAAAAATTCTCTGAAAACAGTGTCAAGTCTCTTATTATGTAGGTGTTTTTTTTTTGGGTGCTAATTTCACTAGATATTGGGTGCAAGCAACTTGGGGAATAGAGCCATGTGGACTGGGGTTGTCTTGATGGTATAATTCCTAAAATTGAAGTTAATTTTGCCAATGTTAATATATATATATATATATATATATATATATATATATATATATATATTGCATTAAGTCAACATTTTCTAGCTCTTAATTTATTTTTCTAATTTTACACTGCATATACTGTGCTGCTCACCGACAGCTGGATGGAGTTGCCCACCGTCTCTGCCACATGATTGCGCACAGTGGGGAGTAGTGGGCCAGCAGACAGCATGCAGTGGTGAAGTAACCAGTTCTTCGAAAACAACTTCATGTGCTTTTGTTGAGACCTTATTCTTGAAGTTGGACCCTGGCTATGCCTTACTTTCTCTGGGCATAGATTGCACTGTGTGATCAGACCAACAAGTCTGCTGAATTATTCATCCTAAAACTCCTCTTCATCATCTCCACTACTCTCTCAGTATGAACTTCTGATTTCTGATCATGGCCTCCTTGTTCCTTCTCAGCATATCCATCATGATGGCTTATAGTATCCCCACCAAGCCTACCACCACTAGTCCCACTAGTGTTATTCTTAACCACAACCTACAAGGGCTGATCATGACACAACCTCTACTTGTGGCTAATGCTATCCTTAGCTATATCCTTAGCTATGCTTAGCTGTGGGGGAGGGGGGGGAGAAAATACGGAAATTATGTAGCAGACAATCTGGGACGGACATTTCCACTGCGCCATGTAACTGTTGATGACAAGGAATCCACTGACAGCTGACTCACTGTCATATTGTCAAACTCTTCTTTCTCCTCCTGAGAAGACCTTGAATATTTAAACCAGTCCACAAAGACCACACTATCCTTTGAAATCACACAATTCCTGGAAGACAGTGAGGATTATGGATGGCTGACAAAGCTACTACTACTATCAGTAAGATCCTGGCTGCTGCTGCTACCGGTACTAGTGCTGGTACTGCTACCGACATTGTTACTGGCAGAGGACATGGCAGAGGTGTTCTGTCCTCCACCCCGTCCAACAATTACTTTACCAGACATAATTTTTGAGGTTAGTTTGATCTTTTTGGGGAGATTTTTCACTCACCTTACCTTAACTTTCAATGCTTTGAACTGCGCTGTTATCTTACAACTAGGTAGGTATACTGTTGGATTAAACCAAGAATATATACATAAAGGAGCTTTAGAAGGCTAATGCATGTATAGTGTGCACACAAGGTGTACAGTGAGCCTTTACACCCCACAGGTGTTTGACAACTTTTCATTAAAGTTGGACGTGAAAATGAAAAAAAAAATGTTTCACAAAAATGCTGGTGTTACCCCAAATTTTTCCTTTTAACAAGGGGTGATAGGAGAAAAAGCCTCCCAAAATTTTAACCCTGTTTCTTCTGAGTATGGAAATACCCCATATGTTTATGTAAAATGCTCTGCGGGCAAACTACAATGCTCAGAAGAGAAGGAGTGCCATTGGGCTTTTGGAGAGAGTACTTGTTTGGAATGGACATTCGGGGCATGTGCGTTTACAAAGCACCCGTGGCGCCAGAAAAGTGGACCCACCACATGTGACCCCCGAGCATTTACACCCCTGCATGTTAAAAAGATATGTATGAGCACAATGCACATTGCTGGATAGACTGCATGAAGTGCAGACTGAACATTGGTACAGAGGATAAACAAGCAGGCATCAACCAAATCTAATAGAGCACATGTATGGTTAAGGTATATATATGCATAAAGAGAGATGCTCAAGATATTGGAAACACATAAAATGGGAAACAAAAGACTATAAATGCAGAGCCATGCACCCCCTGCACTTACCCCAACGTACGATTTGCGCTATTGCGCTTCGTCAGGGGGTGTACGTTGGGGTAAGTGCAGGTGGTGCATGGCTCTGCATTTATAGTAGTTTGTTTCCCATTTTATGTGTTTCCAATATCTTGAGCATCTCTCTTTATGCATATATACCTTAACCATACATGTGCTTTATTAGATTTGGTTGATGCCTGCTTGTTTATCCTCTGTACCAATGTTCAGTCTGCACTTCATGCAGTCTATCCAGCAATGTGCATAGTGCTCATACATCCCTTTTTATATTATGTATTTATAAAAAAGATTTATACATTTTCTATACTTTGGTTGCTGCCAAATATATTTTCTTTATCGGTGGTGATATTTATGGGTTTCCAGCAACATATTCTTATTTTCTTATCAACCCTATACAAGTAGTAGTTAGCTACTAGTGTTGAGCGGCATAGGCCATATTCGAATTCGCGAATATTCGTGAATATATGGACGAATATTCATCATATATTCGCGAATATTCGCATAATCGTTATATTCTCGTTTTATTTTCGTATATGCGAATATTCGCGTGTGCGAAAATTAGCATATGCAAAATTTGCATATAAAAAATTAGCATAAGCGAAAATTAGCATATGCGAAAATTAGCATATGCTAATTTCCGCATATGCGAAAATTCTCACACCAGTAGTATTAGAGCCTTCTTTACACCACACAAGCTGGAAGCAGAGAGGGATGATCACTGTGATGTGTACTGTGAAAAAAAAAAATATTCGTAATTACGAATATATAGCGCTATATTCGCGAATATTCGCGAATATGCGATATTCGCGAATAAAATTCGAATTGCGAATATTCGCGAGCAACACTATTAGCTACACAAGGGCCATTTCTTTCCTAGCAGCCTCCCAGTCTGACTGGGAGAGCTTGGTAAGTGTGCTATTACACCTTGTTCACACTGGTGTGGTGCTGTGCGGCGTCCGTTGCTGCCTCCTTAGCGCCGTGTCTGCGAGGGGCGGCCCATAGACTGGTTTGAGTGGCAAGCCCCCCGTGGGCACTGGTGTCGCGGCGGTGGTGGTCGCCGCCAAGTGCTACACCATTTTATGCTAAGGATGTTAGGGACCCACTCTAAATAGGTGGCCTTGACGTGGCGAGTGGGCTTGTACTTTTTAATCAAAAATGTATACTAACAACCTGTTAGTTTTTGATATTATGCTGAGAAGCAATCAGATCATTATACAAGATTGTAGATGTGCACCATGTCTGTTTTCTACCTGAATTCACACTGTGTTTTCTATACGCTCCTTTTTTTTGTTTGAACATGTGTCTGCACTCTTCCCCACCCCCTCAGCCCAACCCTATATAAGTAATAGTTAGCTACACAAGGGCCATTTCTTTCCTAGCAGCCTCCCAGTCTGACTGGGAGAGCTTGGTAAGTGAGCTATTACACCTTGTTCACACTGGTGTGGTGCTGTGCGGCGCCGTGTCTGAGGGGGGTGCGGCCCATAGACTGGTTTGAGTGGCATTGGGGCCGCTCTGCCAGTGGGTCGTTCCCCCCCCCCCCCCTGTGGGCACTGGTGTCGCGGTGGTGCTAGGGACGTTAGGGACCCACGCTAAATAGGTGGCCTTGACGTGGCGAGTGGGCTTGTGCTTTTTGATCAAAAATGTATACTAACAACCTGTTAGTTTTTGATATTATGCTGAGAAGCATTCAGATCATTATACAAGATTGTAGATGTGCACCATGTCTGTTTTCTACCCAAATTCATATTCTTATTTGGATTCACTACAAACTACAACTCTCAGGAGGCAGTGACAGCTTAAGGGCATGCTGGGACCTGTGGTCTTGCGACAGCTGGAGGCATACTACTAACACTTGCCCTTTGGCTGTCCGTGCATGCTGGGGGTTGTAATTATGCAACAGCTGGAGGCACACTGGTTGCAAAACACTGAGAGTTTGTTAGTTAACTCAGTGTTTCCCAACCAGTGTGCCTCCAGTTGTTGCAAAACTACAACTCCCAGCATGCCCAGACAGCCGAAGGACATGTTGTGAGTTGTAGTTATGCAACAACTGGAGGAGAAATTTGGAGACCACTTTGTAGTGGTATCTAAACTGTAGCCCTCCAGATGTTGCAAAACTTTAACTCCAAGCATGCCCAGACTGTCTAGGCATGCTTGGAGTTGTAGTTCTACAACATTTGAAGGACCAGATTTTAAAGAACTACAACTCCCAGTATGCCTGGACTGTCTGGGCATGCTGGGAGTTATAGTTTTGCAACATCTGGAGGAGCTACAGTTTGGACACCACTGCACAGTGCTGGGAGTTGTAGTTTGGCAACTCCTAAAAGACAGCATTGAAAATCACTTACCACTGTTGCCTCCACCGCTGCCTCCGTCACTGTCGCTGATCCCGCCACTGCCTGCCGCCGGTCCCTCACCGCCCTGAAGTGCTCCGGCACCCGCTGCAATCTTCCCGCCAGGGGCAGGCAGAGCGGGGATTTCAACTTAACCCCCGTCCCCAACGACCAATGGCAGGGTTTAGGAGGAGGTGGCACTCCTGCCACCTCACTCCTATCCTTCAGGATGGTTGGAGCTGTCTCTAGCAGCTCCGATCATCCCTATTTTCCAGCGATCGGGTCAGACCTGATCAGCATGGAATTGCCGCAAATCGTTGATCTGAATTGATAGGCAACTTGCGGCGATCACCGACATGGGGGGACTCAGGACCCCCACAGGGTTTTGCACGGGGTGCCTGCTAAATGATTTCAGCAGGCATCCCGGTCCGGTCCCCACACGGGGAGCAGTGGGGACTGGAATTCACACTGCACTTTGAAACTTTGAAACCCCATTTCGGAAACGACACCCCACACGGAATATAATAAGGGCTGCAGTGAGCATTTACACCCGCTGGCGTTTGACAGATCTTTGGAACAGTGGGCTGTGCAAATGAAAAATTTAATTTTTAATTTTCACGGACCACTGTTCCAAAAATCTATCAGACATCTGTGGGGTGTAAATGTTCACTGCTCATTTGGTTACATTTCATGGGGGGTGTAGTTTCCGAAAAGGGGTCACATGTGGGGGGGGGGGGGTCCACTGTTCTGGCAGCATGGGGGCTTTGTAGACGCACATGGCCTTCAATTTCAGACAAATTCTCTCTCCTAAAGCCCAATGGCGCTCATTCTCTTCTGAGCACTGTAGTGCACCCGCAGAGCACTTTACATCCACATATGAGGTATTTCCTCACTCAGAAGAAATGGGGTTACAAATTTGGGGGGGCTTTTTTCCAATTGCCCCTTGTGAAATTGAAAACTTTGGGGTAACACCAGCAATTTAGTAAAAAAAAAAAACTTGTCAAATTCCTGTGGGGTGTTAGGGCTCATCATACCCCTTGTTACGTTCCGTGAGGCGTTTAGTTTCCAAAATGGGGTCACATGTGAGTGTTTTTTTTTTGCGTTTATGTCAGAACCGCTGTAACCAGCAGCCACCCCTGTCCAAATCACCAGTTTAGGCCTCAAATGTACATAGTGCGTTCTCATTCCTGAGCCCTGTTGTGCGCCCGCAAAGCATTTTACGCCCACATATGGGGTATTTCCGTACTCCGGATCATTTTTTTTCACACTAACAAGCTGGTATGGACCCCCAATTTTACCTTTTCATAGGGGGTAAAGGAGAAAAAGACCCCCAAAATTTGTTGCACAATTTCTCCTGAGTACCGAAATACCCCATATGTGGCCCTAAACTCCTAAAGGGAGTTGTTATTTTGCAGCTGGAGGCTCTGTTTTGGAAACAGTGCTATACGAGACGTATTTTATTTTTATTGGGGGGGGGGGGGGCAACAGTGTAAGCGTGTGTATACAGTATGTAGTGTTTTACTCTTTATTTTGTGTTAATGTAGTGTTTTTAAGGTACATTCACACGGGTGGGGGTACACAGCGAGTTTCCTGCTGGGAGTTTGAGCTGCAGCAGAAAACTTTACGCAGCGCAAACTTAAAGAAGCTGGAAACTTTCTGTAAACCCCCACCCTTGTGAATGTACCCTGAAAATTCACATGGGGGGGGGCAAACCTCCAGCTGTTTCAAAACTACAACTACAAGCATGCACTACACCCGGGTTGTGTATTGCATGGTCTGTCATTGCATGCTGGGAGTTGTAGTTTTGCAACAGCTGGAAGCACATGGGTTTGGAAACACTGAGTTAGGAAACAGACAATGTTTCCAAACTGGTGTGCCTCCAGTTGTTGCAAAACTACAACTCCCAGCATGCCCGGACAGCCAAAGGGCATGCTGGGAGTTGTAGTTATGCAACAACTGGAGAAGAACAGTTTGGAGACCACTGTGTAGTGTTCTCCAAACTGTGGCATTCCAGATGTTGCAAAACTTCAATTGCTAGCATGCCCAGGCATGCTGGGGATTGTAGTTCGGCAACATCTGTAGGGCCAGATGTTGCAGAACTACAACGCTCAACATGCCTGACTGTCTAGCTCAGCATGCCTCAGCATGCCTGACTGTAGCTATGAATCTCCTAGAAGGCAGCAGTGAAGATCACTTACCAGCGATGCTCCGATGACTCCTCCACAGCCGATCTCCTGCAGCCTGCCGCCAGTCCCCCAGCATCCTGCCACCAGTCCCCCCGTTGCCTGCTGCCGGTCCCCCAACGGTACCACAACGGCCCCCCGCAGCCGTTGCTGCCATCTTTCTCCCGGTCTGCCCAGACTTTTAGGGGTGGGAAGAGCGGGGCATCAGTCTTGATTGCCCAATCGCAGGGGATAGGAGGAGGTGGCACCCCTGCCACCTCACTCCTATCCTTCAGGCTGATTGGTCACCAGAGACCCGATTGGCCCTGAAATGCTGTGATTCGCCGATCTGAATTGACAGCGATTGCTGACAATGGGGGCGATATGCCAATTGGGCGATATGCCGGGATGGCCTGTCTGGATAGGTGGTGATCACGGAACACAGCGCTGTAAATGTACAGCGCTGTGCACTAAATGATGCTTAGCAGTGCCATACTTTCACAGCGCTCATCCTTAAGGAGTTAAGGATACAGGAACTTAAATATCTATGCCCACTAAGCAACAAAAATGTTCTACCACATTTTACAATTTAGGAACAAATGTTGTGTCAGATTCCAGCAGTGCTGAAAACTCTACATCCTATATTACAAATCTTGCTGTCAAAAGATGCCTTTCTAGTGGAAGGAATTATGGGAAAAAAGAAGTCATGAGGCAATGCTCGGTCGGTGGAAATTAGTATGATAAATGGCAGTGATCTTCAAAAATCATGTAAAACATTTATGGAAATGCGTATGTTGCATTTTTATGTAATAAACTAGCTTACAGTGAATACAATATACGTAGCATAAAGGCACATGAACCGTTTGTAAACAAGATTTGAAAATTCTATCTTGTAAAAATGAAGAAATGTATGAGGAATAAATGCTTCCTTCTACTAGGTTACAATATATCTTAATAATGCAGACTGCGAGCTCCAGTGAGAAAATGCATTTACTAGATGGGAACAGCTTTATTACCAGCCTCCTGCAGCAAGTCATGGGGTGGATAATACACAGGCATGCTATACAACGGCAGAGTGTATACAGCAACATGTCTTATTCTGTTAACTCACATTCCCATTATTCATGCTGTAAGTGGTGGTAAGTTCTGTATGGAATGTTTGTTGTGTTTTTGCAGTGCATTTAAAGAACATAGAGTCTAATAATAATAATATATGTGTATTATTATTATATTAAAAATGTATTATTATCATATTACCCCAAATTAAATCAGACCCCAGACTGCCACACAAAAAATGATTTTAGATCCCAGGGGAAGAAGCAAGCACAAATGGGGAGCTTAGTCTCTCCAGCTGACTATTATAACCTCCATGCCACAATGCAGGGGAACGCCACGATTCAATAGGTGTCAACCAGAATCAAACTGACACCTATTGAGGCTGACCGGCTGGAAATTCTTCATCAATGAGGCAGGAGAGCAGCCATATCTGATGAGAGAGAGTGCTACTGTACACATCTACTAGAAACCGGACCACCATCACTGCTCTAATCTTTATGATTTGCGCTGGTTGTCATAGACAGCACTGCATTTCCTTGAGACCCATTATATCCATTTTTCTGTTCATATTAAATCTGCTTGGTGTACACTATTTAAACTCTTGTGCCATATCATTTTACTCTTTAAGGGTACGTTCCCACCTGGTGCACGCTGCGCAAAATCTGCAGCAGCAGCGGGAAATACGCTGCGTATCGTTTGCTTTCCGGCGGCAGCCCTATGTGTGCAGTGAGTTTTGGAGGTGGGGCCGTGTGCCGGCATGACTGTGATGGGTGGCTCTGCCTCCAAAACCCACTGCACACATAGGGCTGCCGCCAGAAAGCCCTGTGTGAATGGTGAGCGAGGCATATGCATCATATTTCCCGCTGCTGCTGCAGATTTTGCGCAGTGTGAAATACGCTGCGTATACGCCAGGTGGGAGCGTACCCATACTGTGTCTTTTTCAGATTATTTCTCTAAAACATCTGATACACTAGATGGCAACTAAAATATATACCAAGCATTATTGCATATCAGTAGGAGATTGCAAATGTGCAGTATGCTATAATTATTTTAGATAGATTATGAGGGAGTTTATCTTGTACATCATGCTTGACATGAATAAAGACATCCATTGTGCCTGAAAAACTAATTTACAGAATGGGTTATAAAGGAGAGTAGAGTTCTGGGTAATATGCCAGTGTTTTATAAATAAAATATAATAGTAATGTTGTAAACTGCTTTGATTTCATGTTTTATGTAAGCCAAAAATTGACAAGTATATCATTCTGCTGCTTCATATCATATTGTTTAAGTTTGGATTTTTCTGACTGCAAAAAATTTAAAGCTGGAAATACAGGCAATATTGTGGTGCCAGGCCCTCTGATCTCTACTAACTGTATATATGACATCTAATGATAGCTTTTACTGTAAAGGTTGTGACAGTGTGGCAAGGAAAGGGTGTATTCCCCTACCTGATCCTGGAGAAACTTCCACCTGGGGCCTAATTAATGAGGCAGCAGCAGGGCCAGATTAAGGCTGCCTGGAAGACAGAGCACTTCATTACGATGCCCCCCCCCCCCGACAGTTCCCCCACATTAGGTGCAGTATAGTTCCCCCACACTAGGTTGCAGTATAGTTCCCATTACATTAGGTGTTGTATAGTTCCCCACATTAGGTGCAGTATAGTCTCCACAAATTAGGTGTGCAGTACAATTCCCCCCACGTTAGGTGTGCAGTACAGTTCCCCCACATTAGGGGTGCAGTACAGTTCCCCCAAGAGTTACCACAAATGTGTAATATCCTCACATATGGAGAAATATATAAGATAAAGCAGAGTAAAGTTATTGTACAGTATCATTTTATGTAAGCTGCATCTGTTTAGCTCAGTGAGAGCTCCTTTTTAACTCTTATGAAGTGTTTTTCACTGGCTGCTTCCAGCCCTTTTGCTGTCCAAGGCTTCTTATTCCTAATTGAAGATGTGAATTGCAGAGATAGAATGTACATCTGTCAAAATTATTGTTCATCTTTATCATCTTGTGTATGTGCATGGATAGACTAGCCTTGACCCTAACAAAAAAGACACTTTAATATGTAACAACACCTACTGACTGTCTTTTAGGGGATAAAGGGTTTACATGTATAATAATAATAAAAAAAAAAAATACAGACACTCTTATGTGGTGACCTAATCCACTGGTATACAAACACTTTTATGTAGTGACCCAATCCACTGGTGTTCAAACACTCTTATGTTGTGACCTAATCCACTGGTGTAGTGACCTAATCCACAAATGTACAAATACTCTTATGTGGTGACCTAATCCACAGGTGTATAAACGTTCTTATGTGGTGACCTAATCCACTGTGGTACAAACACTCTTATGTGGTGATCTAATCTTCTGGTGTACAAACACTCTTACATGGTGAACTAATCCACTGGTGTTTAGAAACTTTTATATGGAGACCTAATCCACTGTGGTACAAACACTCTTATATGGTGACCTAATCCACTGTGGTACAAATACTCTTATATGGTGACCTAATCCACTGTGGTACAAACACTCTTATGTGGTGACCTAATCCACTGGTGTTCAAACACTTACATAGTGACCTAATCCACAAGTGTACAAATACTCTTATGTGGTGACCTAATCCACAGGTGTATAAACGTTCTTATGTGGTGACCTAATCCACTATGGTACAAACACTCTTATATGGTGACCTAATCCACTGTGGTACAAATACTCTTATATGGTGACCTAATCCACTGTGGTACAAACACTTTTATGTGGTGACCTAATCCACTGTGGTAAAAACACTCTTATGTGGTGACCAAATCTATTTTTTTGTAGAGGTTTCCAAGTTTTAAATTAACTTTAGAGTGAGTGTATGAAGTTTTTGGAGTCAAGGTAAGATGCATATTACATTTGGCCCCTCCATTAATTTATTGCACTAATCTACAAAAAATGTCATACGATAATGTTAAGTAGAGATGAGTGAATTTTTGAAAAATTTGATTCAGCTGATTCACCCAATTTTCCCTAAAAAATTAGTTTGGTTTGAATTTATTTGCGGCGAATTGCTATTAAAAACGGCTATTTCTGGCCAACAGAGAGCATCAATTGGGGTATAGAACACTTTGATTTGCTGTAACACGCATAGGGAGTATGCTATGTTAGTGAAATGTGTCAGTATGACATGCAGATAAGAGGCGCCACTATTAGAATCACTGTCGCTGAGTTGCACAATGACAGAGCCTGGAGGTGGCATCAATATGAGGAGACCATATAGTGGCTGAAAGACCCAGCGTGCAGGTGGCAACAGCCTGACGAGACCATAAGGCCTCACAATTGAAAAGACGAAAGATATTTTTTTAACATTTAAATTGATGATTTCAAATAGATGAACCTAAAAAGTTTTATTTAATGTGCCAGCAGCATGAGGAGACCACATGGTGGCACAGTAACACAGCCTGGAGGTGGCAGCAGCATGAGGAGACCATAATCTGGCAGAATAACACAGCCTGGAGTTGGCGGCAGCAAGAGGAGACCATATAGTGGCTGAATGACACAGTCTGGAGGTATTTGTCTACAAAAGCAGCAGGTGTGTACTTTTGGCTGGCCTTTCACAGTAACTAGGCCATTAGGACTTTAACAGGAACAATATGGTACACCAAGTAGATGTACATTCGTGGTATGTACTATGAGGGGAGAACAATACGCTCCATTACACTTAAAACAGTATTTGTCTACAACACTAGTAGGTTTGTACTTTTGGCTGACCTTTCGCAGTAACTACCCCCTTAAAGGGCCAAAGGATAGGGGATATGATGTCTGATCACGGGGGGCCCGCCACTGGGACCCTCATGATCTCGGCATCACGGCTCAGACCCCTTGTGACATCACAGCTGCCCCCCTTAATGCAAGTCTATGGGAGGGGGCGTGATGACCGCCATGCCCCCTCCCATAGACTTGTATTGAGGGGGAGGAACATGACGTCATGATGGGGCGGAGCCGTGAGGTCACTATGCTCCTGCCCCTGTATCGCCCATTATTACGCACAGAGCGAGTTTGCTCTGTGCAGTGATGACAACGGGGTGCTTTAGCCGAGATCGCAGGGATCCCCAGCGGCGGGCCCCCCCATGATCAGACATCTTATCCCCTATTCTTTGGATAGGGGATAAGATGTCTAGGGGGCGGAGTAACCCTTTAAGACTTTAACAGGAACAAATTTTTACACCACCTATGTACGCACAGGTTACAAGGACAATATGCACCGCTACGCAACCTGTAATAGGCACTAATAGTAGGTGATTATGGCTTTTTGTGCTCTGCTCACCCTAACTGGCTACTATTAGCTTTTCAGTTGTACACACCAGTGCTGCAGCACACAGTCGCTGTGTAGTACACCCAAAATTGCACTTTCTCTCTCCCTTCCCTATCAGTCTTTCTAGGCTGGATTTGGGCTTGAGGTGAATCGCTGCTGTAAAAATGCTTTTCTGTGCAACACACACTGCTCTCTGTCCCTCTCTCTCTCTCTCTGCAATAAAATGCTGATGTGACTGGCTGCAAGATGGCTGCCGATTATATAGGGCTGTGACATCACAGGGGTGGCTGGCTGCTGATAGGCTGCATACTGCATGTGATTCAGGGTCATCCCGCCTACCCATCTTCCCGCCTTCCCAGAGTTCCTTGCCCCATGTAATGACATGTGGAGCTGTCATCTTAGATGCCCTGGAGCCTGGACCGCACTAAATGGAGTTTAATGAAGCGATTCATGCAATCGAATCGCGGCAATATTCGGATTTGTTGCAAAGCTAATTTTTCCTGAAATTCGTAACTAATACAGATTCGGCAGATTCGATTCGCTCATCCCTAATGTTGGGGCAAGGTAAAGGCCTAACAGTAAACTTCATTGCTTCTTAGTTAACGGTAAATATTGGAATAGGGCAGAAAAAGTTTTGTTTATCTTCGTGAAATGGACTTGCAGAAGATGAAAAGTCAAATATTATTTAGTTAGAAGATACCATTCAAACTGGCAGATCTGCAAACAGATCCAAGCTCTATACATATAGTAATAAACATAAAGTAGCCACAGTGAATCTAGATCTGATGGTTAAAGGGAACATGTCAACTATATTTGCTGCTAAAAGCTGCAGACATGGTTGGATAGCTGTTAGGGTATAAAAGCAACCTGCACCTTGAGCAGATGGTGGTTGCCAAATATACAATTGCCTTTTTATTGCTCAAGTGTCAAGCAGGTGGTGCCAAGCTGATAAAGTGCTGCTATTGGTTTCCATGACATAGGCATGAGGTTTAGAGACCGGGTTTGTTGCTGTATGCCGAGCCTTGTAGATCATTCAAGGAGTGGCTGGCGGATTAGGGCAAGCAAGCAAGAAAGGCTTGGGTACATGAACAGCTTTGCTCCACCTCATTGGCTGAAAAATAGGAGATTTTATAAATCCAAATACCACTTCATTGTGCTCTCCTAGTTGCCATATATACAGACCTTTCCATTTAGGTTACCTTTAAACTTCTTTTTAACTTATTTCAACATCTGAAATGTATGGACAGCTACAAGACTAATGTTAAGAAAAAAAATTATATCCTCTTTCATTGTCAGCACCGCCATTATCATTGTTTGCCATGCAGAGAGGGTTAAATGTCTGGAATCACAGTTTTCTCCAATCTCGGCCATTTGTGCTAGAGAGTGATTGTCAGTCAAAGCCATTGAGAGTTTAAGTGGTTATGCTGGAAACACATTTGTATCTGTTTTTGATCATGTATTGTCTATCATATTTTGAAATTGTTAGACATTGGAGACTGTAAAGTAGTAAGTGATATACAGTACCTGCTCCTTTAGTGTGTGTTACAATCTGGAAAATGATTGTCCTTAGATGTTTTAATATTGACTTTAACTTGTGGACAAAACTATTTTGCTAAATAAAAGGTTATAAAATCAATGTACAGAACCGCATTCCTCTGTAAATAAGGTTCTGACCTGCCAGCATTTCAATTTGTCACACGCCTATTTGACAAGCTGCGGATACAAAAAGTTTCTAAGCAACATGTAAGACAGAGGGCAAGGAATAAGATTGTGAAAATCCAAAGTGGCTGCCATCCAGCAGAAAATTCATTCATTTTCCAGGAAAACCCAGTTCGTGCCATCCATCAATTTCAAAAGTAGATACATTTATCTTTTATACACATGTTAAAATGATAATGGTTTCAGGAAATTGATTTACAAGTCATGCTTTCTGTCCTGGGGCAGGTGACCTTACTGCCATATTTTTGTCTAGAATGTTGGAAAAGAATATTTGATCTAATGGCTTTTAAATTACTTCTTTTACCACATCACATCAAGGTCAATGTCAATATTTTTTTACTAATAGTTTAGAAAAAAAAAAAGATATATCCAAGAAATATAAAAGCATCACTTGTGAAAATCTTGTCTGTCATTGTATATAATAATATGCATCAATCACATTCTGTATAGATAACTATTAGACACTGACTCATTAGCAGATAAAAGATTGCATGACCAATAGTTGTTTAGGCTGGGATGACACATTGTAACATTAAAATATGTGGCATTAAAACCAAAGTCAGTGTGCAATGATGACCATAGTCTTTCATAGAGCACATTATTTGATCGACATAACTGTTTTAAACCCAGCCTTAGGATAGGGTCACATGTAGCACATCTGCAGGGTTTAACGCTGTGGATGCACTACTGACTGTCTCTAGAGCAGTGGTTCTTAACCTGTGTTCGATCGAACCCCAGGGGTTCGGTGAGTCAATCTCGGGGGTTCGGCGGGGGAGGCCCGCCGAGTGTTTTTGCCTTGGTACATCCCTGTGTTCCGAAAGATGCTTTCAGAACACAGGGACACCTCTGTTAAGTCCCTACGGCCCCGCATTTACTTTAAAAATTCGGGGACCGCCGGGAACTAGCGCACGCAGGGACGTCACTCACGTCCCATGCGTGCACCCATGGCAATGGAGTGCGGAGGAGCGGGGAAGAAGCAAGAAGCATGCGCGCTGGCAGTTAGTGTTTACCAGTGGCGCGTCAGCTTCGGTGTTCCGACCAGTGATCCTCCGGTCCTGCTATGACCAGACCCGAGGAGCGGTGGTCGGAACACTGAAGTGGGGCAGTACACAGGCATACAGCCTCCAGCCATACTGTATGGCTGGAGGCTGTATGTCTGTGGGGGAACATACTGCACCTAATGTGGGGGGAACTATACTGCCAACATAATGTGGGGGACTATACTGCCAGCCTAATGTGGGGGAACATACTGCCAGCATAATGTGGGGGAGCATGCTGTCAGCCTAATGTGGGGGACTATATTGCACCTAATGTGGGGGAACATACTGCCAGCCTAATGTGGGGGGACTATATTGCACCTAATGTGGGGGAACATACTGCCAGCTTAATGTGGGGGACTATATTGCACCTAATGTGGGGGAACACACTGCCAGCCTAATGTGGCGGACTATATTGCACCTAATGTGGGGGAACATACTGCCAGCATAATGTGGGGGAGCATGCTGCCAGCCTAATGTGGGGGACTATATTGCACCTAATGTGGGGGAACATACTGCCAGCCTAATGTGGGGGGACTATATTGCACCTAATGTGGGGGAACATACTGCCAGCTTAATGTGGGGGACTATATTGCACCTAATGTGGGGGAACACACTGCCAGCCTAATGTGGCGGACTATATTGCACCTAATGTGGGGGGACTATATTGCACCTAATGTGGGGGGACTATATTGCACCTAATGTGGGGGAACATACTGCCAGCCTAATGTGGGGGACTATATTGCACCTAATGTGGGGGGGACTATATTGCACCTAATGTGGGGGAACATACTGCCAGCTTAATGTGGGGGACTATATTGCACCTAATGTGGGGGAACATACTACCAGCCTAATGTGGCAGACTATATTGCACCTAATGTGGGGGAACATACTGCCAGCCTAATGTGGGGGGAACTATATTGCACCTAATGTGGGGGAACATACTGCCAGCTTAATGTGGGGGACTATATTGCACCTAATGTGGGGGAACATACTGCCAGCCTAATGTGGGGGAACACTGCCTGCCTAATGTGGGGGAACACTGCCTGCCTAATGTGGGGGAACACTGTCTGCCTAATGTGGGGTAAACACTGCCTGCCTAATGTGGGGGAACACTGCCAACCTAATGGGGGGGAACGCTGCCTGCCTAATGTGGGGGAACACTGCCTGCCTAATGTGGGGGAACACTGCCTGCCTAATGTGGGGGAACACTGCCTGCCTAATGTGGGGGAACTCTGTCTGCCTAATGTGGGGGAACAATGTCTACCTAATGTGGGGGAACACTGCCATTGTTGCGAAAATGACATGAGAGTGGCACTTGCCAAGGTAAAGCCGCGCATTTCTGAACTGGTCTCTGAAAGACAACAGCAGAAGTCACACTGATTTGCAGTAAATATTCATTATGTTTTTGTGTGAAAATCATGTTTTCATGGTTTTGTTCTTTGTTCTTAATGGTTTTGTTCATTTTGTGCACTTTTCCAATTAAGAGGGGTTCGGTGAATGCGCATATGAAACTGGTGGGTTTAGTACCTCTAACAAGGTTAAGGACCACTGCTCTAGAGTGTGCCTTCTGCTGTGCCCATGGGTCCTGCTTTGTCTGCTCATAGCAGAAATTCGCTGCTACGAGCAGGCATTCTGATCTGTGAATCGCTGCACGATTGTGCAGCATATTCAGACATTGCTGCTGCTCTCTGCCTAGCTCAGGGAGCAAGGGGAGCAACTGTAATGGCTGTGTTTACACTGTGCATGCAAAGCCGGACTCATCTGCACAGAAGGAGCCATACTCTACGGATGTTCAGTATGGCACCCACAGCATCAGATGTGTGAATTAAATAAAAATAAATTACTTCTCATTGTAAGACTGCCATGAAGAAGAGTTTGAATGAGGTTATACTTTTCTGCATTGGCCAGTACAATAGACTTTGAAGGGAACATTCATATCTACTATTCCTGTTAAACCTGCCATATATTACCATACTTGTGTAATAGCCCTTTATGGCCCCGTTAGACAGCAAAAAAAGTTTTACCTTTCTCTGCTCCCCAGCAGTTCACTTCCACTGTGGTCTGGTTTTAGGACTATAACCTATCTCTAGTTGAGATGTTGGAGAATGTATTATAGAGAAAGAGTAATGCTTTTTCTACTCCCTGGTTAATCCCTTTAATAACTGTGTAAATAAAATGTTTCACAACCTTAAAGTGTCCCTATGTTCTAAAAAAAACTTTTGACATGTCTGAGGGACATGTCAAAAGTTTTGATTGATCAGGGTCTAAGTGATGAAACCCCACTGATCTCTATATTTAACCAGGAGAACTTACTCCCCAGCACCCGGCAATCTCACTGCACAAGATATTTTTTTCTTCGTGCAGTGGTCCACAGTCTCTTTGCATGGAGCAGAAATCACTTCATGCCCGAGGAACACTCCTTAAATATCTCACCATTTCTAAGATCTTTTAATGCTGTTAGTAAATGATAAGAATTGTTTATGACAGGCACCAAACCAGCATATAACTAATCTCCAAGACTCTATTGTCTTAGAAAATTGGTAGCTGTAGTCCTTAAGCCTGATTAAGGTACTCTGGTGAGACTAGATTTTAAAATATTAACACACCTAGCTCCCCTGCAATTAGCCCAGACTAGAGATGGGCAAATTTTCCAAAAACTTGATTAGGCCAATTTGCGGAATTTTCCCCCAAAAATTGGTTCGATCCGAATATATTTGCAGCGAATCGCTATTAAAAAGGCTATTTCCGGGCTACACCTCCATAGGGGTTGTCACGATTCGGCTGGCTGGTGGTGGATCCTCTGTGCCAGAGAGGGATTGGCGTGGACCGTGTCGGTGGACCGGTTCTAAGTTGCTACTGGTATTCACCAGAGCCCACCGCAAAGCGGGATGGTCTTGCAGCGGCGGTAGCAACCAGGTCGTATCCACCGGCAATGGCTCAACCTCTCTGACTGCTGAGATAAGCGCGGTACAAGGGAGTAGACAAGAGCAAGGTCGGACGTAGCAGAAGGTCAGGGCAGGCAGCAAGGATCGTAGTCAGGGGCAACGGCAGGAGGTCTGGAACACAGGCTAGGAACACACAAGGAAACGCTTTCACTGGCACAATGGCAACAAGATCCGGCGAGGGAGTGCAGGGGAAGTGAGGTATAAGTAGGGAGTGCACAGGTGAGGATACTGATTAGGCCTGCTGCGCCAATCAGTGGCGCAGTGGCCCTTTAAATCGCAGAGACCCGGCGCGCGCGCGCCCTATGGAGTGGGGCCGCGCGCGCTGGGACAACACAGACGGGGAACGGGTCAGGTACGGGAGCCGAGATGCGCATCGCGAGCGGGCGCGTCCCGCATCGCGAATCGCATCCCGGCTGGGAGTAATATCGCAGCGCACCCGGTCAGCAGGTCTGACCGGGGCGCTGCGAATGAGAGAACGCTGCGAGCGCTCCGGGGAGGAGCGGGGACCCGGAGCGCTCGGCGTAACAGGGGTGTAGAACACTTTGCCTTGTCATAACACGCATAGGGAATTTGCTGGAGTAGTGAAATAATACTGTTATTCAGTATGACATGCAGATTACAGGCATCACTATTAGAATCACTGCCGAAGAGCGGCACAATGACTGGATGTGGCAGCAGAGTCGGGAGACCATATGGCGTCACAATGGTTGCTTTCGGTCTTTGAATGGGGAGTGCTTCCTGTGATGATCTTAATTGGCAAACTATGAAATGACTTCTAAACTCTCCCTGCCTGCCTGCAGTGATGTGAGCTTGAGGTAAATGGATTTCCCCTGTGCAGATCTGTATTGTGAGTAATGCTGATTAGTGACCACACAGTGTCTGCTCTCTCTCTCTCTCTCTAGCCAGAATGAATACGGGCTAGAGGTGAATGGATTCGCCGCTGCAAAGATCTGTATTGTCAGTAACGGTGATTGGTGTGCACACACAGTCTCTGCTCTCTCAGCAAAATGGGAAAAGCCCGTCTTCAGCAATGGTTGACAAATATATAGGGCTGTGACATCACAGGGCTGGCTGCTAATAGGCTGAATGCCGCCATGTGATTCAGGGTGATCCTACCTACCCACCTTCCCGCCTTCCCAGACTTCCTTGTCCCATGTCCACATACATGTAGCCACCATTTTAGACCCACGACCCGCACAATATGTAGTGAATGAAGCGATTCGTTACCATGAAGTGCGAGGTAATTCGGATTTGTTCAGAATCAATTTTTTCATGTCGCATTTTTCATGAAATTTGGAATAAATTTGACTTTGTCAGCTTTGATTCGCCCATCTCTAGCCCAGTCCTTTGAAGATGTTCGGCTAAGCAAAACATGTTGAGGTGGGGGGAGTGCAAGGTGTGTTAATATTTTAAAGTCTAGTGTTACCAGAGTCCTTAAGCAGGCTGGTGGACTGCATCTACCAATTTGCTAAAACAATAAAAGAGGCTGATAGGGGTGTGCATTACAGTGTACAGTTATAATCACCATTGTGGTATACACTATTCAGCCTTGTGACACACATACATTTTTATAGGTATTTTTATATATATTTTTTGTGCTAGTATTTTTTAATAAATATCTAATAAAAGTTATGTTTAGGGGGGTTAAAAAAGAGGGTAGAGTGATATCATTTCACTGGGTTCTTGAGTTTGAAGTTGTTAACTTACCTGTGACCCCACTGGGATACGTTTTGTATTCTGATGTGAATAATGCGCTTTTCCTACATAATGCAGATAGCATCAGAAAAATAGATTTAAATGTCATTTAAACAAAAAAATCTGAATAACTTAACACTAAGCGGGAAATTTACCTTTGCAAATAATATCCAGGGGCATCAGTAAAGGGGGGGCAAGAGGGGTGCAGTTATAAATTGCAATTATAAAACACTATGTACATATAAATATATAATACACATAGCTAAAGTCGCCACTGTAGATATGCCAATGGCATTATGGGGGAGATTTATCAATGTGTGTTTGTTTAGCTACACATGTAAAATGTAATTTATTAGTTGCATGCAGTGTGATAAATTTGGGATTTTTGTTGTAGTAAACAACAAGTATTGTAAGTGAACAAATTGCTAGTATTGATTTGCGACATTTGGAGCACGGTGCTCTCTCATTTCGGAGCCCTGTTGTATTTCAAGGAAACGGTTTAGGGCCACATATGGGTTATTTCCGTACTCGGGAGCAATTGCATTACACATTTTGGGGGGCTTTTTCTCCTTTTACCCCATATGAAAAGGGAAATTTGGGGTCTTCACCAGCCTATTAGTGTAAAAAAATAAACAAAATTACACTAACATGCTGGTGTTGCACCATACTTTTCATTTTCACTAGAGGTAAAAGCAAAAACAAAAGACCCCCAAAATTTGTAAAGCAATTTCTCCCGATTACTGAAATACCCAATATGTGGACATAAAATGCTCTGCGGGCACACAACAAGGCTCAGGAGTGAGAGTGCACTATGTACACTTGAGTCCTAAATTGGTGATTTGCACAGGGGTGGCTTATTTTACAGTGGTTCTGACATAAATGTAAAAAAATAAATACCCACATGTGAACCCATTTTGGAACCTCCACCCCTCACGGAACATAACAAGGGGTTTAGTGAGCTTTAACACCCCACAGGTGTTTAACGGATTTTCGTTAAATTTAGACTGGAAAAAGAAAAAAAAAATTTCACTAAAATGCTGGTGTTACCCTAAATTTTTCATTTTCAAAAGGGAAAATAGGAAAAAAAGACCCCCAAAATTTGTAACCCCATTTCTTCTGAATAAGAAAATACCCCATATGTGGATGTAAAGTACTCTGCGGGCGCACTACAAAATTATAAATTTTGGGAGGCATTTTCCCCCATTTGCCTCTGCATTTTAGTGAAAAAAATTAATAACATTTTTCATTTTCACATCCGACTTTAACGAAAAGTCGTCAAACACCTGTGGGGTGTAAAGGCTCACTGTACCCCTTATTATGAGGGATGTAGTTTTCAAAATAGTATGCCATGTGGGAGGTTTTATGCTGTTCTGGCACCATAGGGGCTTCCTAAATGCGACATGCCCCCCCAAAAACCATTTCAGCAAAATTAGCTTTTTGACTCCTTCTCTTCTGAGCATTGTAGTGCGCCAGCAGAGCACTTGACGTCCACACACAACTTTTGGGGGTCATTTTCTCCTATTACCCCTTGTAAAATTTAAAATTTGGGGAAAAACCAGCATTTTAGTGAAAAAACTATTAATTTACACCTGTGGGGTGTTAAGGCTCACTGTACCCCTTGTTACATTCCTTGAGGGGTGAAGTTTCCAAAATAGTGTGCCATGTATTTATTTATTTATTTTTTGCTGTTCCGGCACCATAGGGGCTTCCTAAATGTGATATGCCCCCCCAAAACCATTTCAGCAAAACTCACTCTCCAAAATCCCATTGTTGTTCCTTCCCTTCTGAGCCCTCCACTGCACCCGCAGAAAACTTTACATCCACATATGAGATATTTCCTTACTCAAGAGAAATTGAGTTACAAATTTTGGGGGGATTTCTCTAATTTTACCCCCTTGAATAATTCCAAAAATGGCTCCACAAGAACATGCAAGTGTGACAAATTAAGATTTTTAATTTTCTCCTTCATTTGCTGCTATTCCTGTGAAACACCTAAGGGTTAACCAACTTTCTGAATGTCATTTTGAATACTTTGAGGGGTGCAGTTTCTATAATGGGGTAATTTATGGGGAATTTCTCACAGAAAGGCCCCTCAAATCCACTTCAAACTTTACTGGTCCCTGAAAAATTCAGATTTCAAATTTTTCATGAACATTTTAAAAATTGCTGCATACTTTGAAGCCCTCTAATGTCTTCAAAAAGTAAAAACATTTCATCTTTATGATGCCATCATAAAGTAAACATTGTATTTGTGAATCAATATATAATTTATTTGGAATATCCATTTTCCTTACAAGCAGAAAGTTTCAAAGTCAGATAAATGCAAAATGTTCCAAATTTTCATGACATTTTGGGATTTTTCACCAAGAAAGGATGCAAGTATTGACAAAAATTTACCACTATGATAAAATAAAATATGTCACGGAAAAAAACAATCTCGGAATCAGAATAAAAAGTAAAAGCATCTGAGAGTTATTAATGCATAAAGTGACAGTGGTCAGAATTGCAAAAACGGGCTGAGTCCTTAAGGTAAAAATGGGCTGAGTACTTAATTAGTACTTAAGTACTTATACCTATAGTATACAGAAGCAACAGCTCATATACATAACCTGACACCTTTAAGGTTTTCCCTGACTTTCATCTCCAAGTGTCATCAACAATATTTATCTGCTTGCACAATCCACTGAAAGGTTTGGCAGCACAATTTTCTTTTCCAAATTAAGTCCATCTCTTTTTCTAAATGATCCTCCATGATTAGACCTTTAGTTACGATATTTGATTTGTTCAACTCAAATTGGATATGCAGTTATGCCTTGGAAATACAATTATACATAATAGGAAAGGTTCAGTATTGATTTAGCTACAGCTTGTCACAGCTAATTAGTTTATTGTTCTGCATAACTAAAGGACTTATTCATATTGAGAGGCCCATGTTTCTGTCTTAATGTAATCATGTTGTGTTGATAGGATTCCAAATTTCACTGTTAGACTTGTTTATGAAATGTTTGTCCACTTCCCGGGAATTTTACAGGATACAGCACAGTGCTAGTAAACACTCCTAATTTCTGTTATGAATATTTTGGTTGGTTATATAGGGCATTTCTAAGAGGGACATTTCTATGTACTATGTTGGCTTAAAGCTTTAGGGTATTGTCTAACATAGTGCTTATGCAGTGTATTTCACGCTGTGCAAAATCTGCTGCGCAGCGGGAAATATGCTGCATATTCTCCATTGAGTATACACACAGGGCTACCCGGTGGCAGCCCTTTGTGTTTAGTAAGGTTTGAAGGCAGGGCAACACATCATAGTCATGCCGACACTTCCTTGCCTCCAAACCTCACTGAATACACAATGCTGCCACTGGATATTCCTGTGTGTGTGCTCATCGAAGAATTCTTTTTTCCCAGCTCAAATCCACCACATTTTCTGTGAAAATGTTATGTTGGGATTTTTCAAAATTGTCAGGGACATGCCCCCTTTCTCATGTGTCCATGCCCCCTTTAGATGATTTTTTTTTAAATGGAGGGTTTTGTTTTTTTTTGTCCGCAAATTGTGTCGCATGGAAAGTGCAACACAATTTGGGTGCAAAACCCAAGAAAAAAGAGTCGGGATCACGTGGGACCCTACCCTTACTTATATAAAAAAATAATTTTAAATTTTGATCTGTCATGCAGAAATGTCAAACATTTTGATTGATTGGGGTCTTAATACTCAGACCCCCACCGATTGCTAGATCTAACCGAGTGAAGTATGTTTGTGTACAAAGCCAGTCATCTGCAAAGAGAAAGATTAAGCACCAAGCCAGAATGCAGCCCAGTGCTATAAGTATGGATTAGTGGGGTCTCAGCACCCCCCCCCCCCCCCCCCGATCAAAGCGTATAAACATAGATTAAATGGATTTTCCAATGAATGAGTTTTACACGTAACTCCCGAAAACTCCTGAAATTTGTTTTGGGACATTTCAATGAAGTTGGCTTGCATCCTGTGGATATGCCATAAATGTCCGAGATAGGATTACTCCTTTTAGCCCCCAGCTGTAACATATCAATGAAGCTATGTAATGGAACAGCTAGGATTAAAAGAAAATATAACATAAAATAAATTTCTAAATGTATTCTATAATCCTTTATTTAGGATCAACAACTCATTTTTTTACCTAAATATGTCTAAAAAGCACATGTAGACTGAATAAAGAAGAGGGAAAGTTGCTCATACAGGTATGTATGTATTTTATCTGAATTTAAGATAGCCATAACATACAGGAGAGTTAAGATACAAGTGTGCCCATGATGTATAGTGTTTATGATGCCTGAAACTTATTCAGTCAGTTGATTCTTGAATGACTTGCTGAGAATGACCTTTTTTTCTGTCATAACTTAATGACTTATAAGTCTGCAGAGGACCATGTCTCGAGCTGTTAGGATTTAACAGCAATAAATACATTTTTCATAGCGTTTTTTACTTTTACACATTCTTCAGATGTAATGACTCTTTCCCGGCATCTGACTGCAAAGCATTGTTTTTATGCAACAATCAGACTCTAATAACAAGGTAATTATATGTGTAGGTTGTGTTATTCATTGCATGACAATATAATACTTTATGTCAAAAGCACTGCCTTACCCAGCATAGGAAAGGGATATTTCAGTCTGCATGAAAACATTTTAAAAATAACACAATATTTTAGAACACAATTCTAATTATATATACCTACAAGCTAGATCAGTGAATCTCCATTCCCATGCAGTGTCCTACTACACGGGTCTGCAGTGTCTTATCTGAGTTGTAGAACAAGTAACGCCAACACCAGTACTTTAAGGGTCCATTCACATCTACAGTATTCTGCGCAGATGTGATGCGCAGGATTTCAAGCTGTGTTCAGTTTACATTGAAATCTGCAGCATCAAATTTGCACAGAATACTGTACGTGTGAATAGACCATAATAGTTAAAGTGCCCCTGTCATCTACATAAACTTTTGATATATTGCACTAATGTGTTATTCCGTTTGTTTGTCTATGTGAATTACATAGTATAATGTATTTATTATACTTTATTGACATCTACTCATGAAAATGTGTAATGACAGAGCTAATAACCAAGGTCATACTGTTTAATGTATACTTGGTATATGGGTATGAAAGTTCTAGAAAATGTGTAGCCCCTATTGAGCCAACCAATGACCTTTACTTTGTGTCTTAAGCTATTGTCTGCATTCTACATGCTCTATTAGATTTTTTTTTCCACTTTCAGATATTGGTATTTGGTAAAGTCTCTTTTACTAACATTGAATTATACTTTACTGCAGAATTTTGGTGTGGATTTAGCAACTGAAACTCCATAGCAAGGATGCCATGTGTATATTTACCCCCAAAATAGCTTTCTCTATGGTTTGCTTTTCCTAAAACGTCAGCCACTAACAATACATTCTCATAGAAAATAACCAAGTTATGAGTTACCTTTTCATAGTACTTGATTTCATACTCTGTATTGTTGATGAACGGGAATGTCGGTTCCTGCCATGATAATGTGATGCTTTTCTGCTCTATTTTGTCCGCCCGAATGTCATTGATCAATGACAGTGCTAGAAAGACAGAAGCAAAAAACTATGTGTTACTAACAGAGGATTTTGATAACAATTTTTAATCATATTACATGTTACTCTTAGAATGCTTTTTTCATATAGTCCTAGATTTGAGTTACACATATATTTACTCCATGATATTGTTCACATCATTGTTAATCGCCATTATGATGGGTTTCCATTGTTTCTTTTTTATTCCATTTAAAAAAATAATTCTGCATAAGAAAATATTTTCATATTACAAAGTCATGGGCAGTGAAATATGAAGTGCAAAATAACTGGTGTTATAACAGTATAAATATGAGAGGAAATAGCATTAGAAATAGATGCAAATATCTTACATTTTCAAAATCGCAATCATATGCACACAAGAAAATACAATGATAAACAAATAAAGAATAATAAATATGTGGGTAAGCTATTATGACATGGGTTTTAGTGATATAAACTATTATGTTTCCACCAGATATTTTTAGTTAAACAAACTGCTGTGACATTTATACTAATCTGCCATGACATAACAAGTTAGTTTCATTCAGGTAAATGGCTTTCATCCTCTGTGACATCATAATTAACACCTTAAGGACCAAGGGTTCTTGGTCCTTAAGGACCAAGGGTGTACCTGTACGCCCTGGTCCTGTTACCGGTCTTTGAATTGTGCTCACGAGCTGAGCAAGCTTCATACCTGGTGAGTCCCAGTTGTTATCAGCAACATGGTGAATGCTAGGCATTGTCGATCAGGCTGATGCCCAGCATTAACCCTTTAGATGTCATGATCAAAGATGATTGCAGTGTCTAAACACTGGATTAATAGTGTCGGTTAGCTCAGCGGAGCTGATCGGGACCATTGTGGTGAAATCACGATGTCCCGGTCAGCTTAGTGGACAGCGAGAGAGGCCTTACCTGCCTCCTCACCATCCATTTGGTTGGCTAGAGCAGAAAAGCATTGATAACACTGATCAATGCTGAGCCAAAACTCAGCATTGAACAGTGTATGCACTGTTAAATAAATAAAGTGTAAAAAAAAAAAAAAAAAAAAGGTAATAAAAGTGAACTAACCCCTTCCTAATAATAGTTTGAATCCCCCCTTCATTTTTTCAATTTTTTAAATAAAATAAGGTAATAAAAAATAAAAATAATCCTATGTGGTACCCCCGCGTGCGTAAATGAATAAACAACAGTATACATCAGAATTCCTTTCTTGGTCGGATACAGACAGATAACAGTAGTGTATGGCATAAATTCAGTGTTAACTCACACTACGTTAAACCACAATGACATCACAAGTAGGTTTCAGATGATGACTGCCAGCCTGTGTGACATCAAAACTGAGGTAAAGTAAAGCAAACTCAAGTTGCAGCATAAGCCGGTTTCAGAGAGGTAACATACTAAGAAATCACAAATATGCATCACTCATGTAAGCTGCTTTGACCAGATACTGTCCATATAGTATTTTTACATAGCAGCTGTGAGTTGTCAATGTCAGGTAGAGTGCTGTAACATCACTACTATGCCATTATGACATCACAAGTAGGTTTTAATCAAATGTGCAATAGTTTGGTAAATGGATGTCTGTGACACCACAACCATGTTAACACGAGGTAAATGTCTGTGCCAATACAAGTAGATTTCAGATAAGGCTGTCCGGGAATCCTGAAGTTGTAGTTTTGCAACAGCTGGATACACTCAAGTTGTGAAACACTGCACAAAGGTAATTTTGTGTGTAAGTGAATTTCAGTCCTTTTACAGTTTTTGGAGAAGAAAGAAAAACACTAGAAATGGTGCACACCCAAATATTCAAAAATGTAGCAAGCTTTATTATGACCAAAGATACATAAATAGATACAAAGACATCTCCTTTTGAAAAAAAAAAAAAAAATACTTAAAGGGGTATTCCAGGAATTTTTATTTATTTGACTATGCTACAGGGGCTGTAAAGTTAGTGTAGTTCATAATATAGTGTCTGTATCTGTGTGTGACTGTTTTCTCACAATTCTTCTGTGATTTTCCTCCCAATATTTATTTTTAATATACAAATTGACTGTTGTCTCAGATTTTTCCCAGGTTGCAATGCAGACGAGACCTGACTCACTAGTCAGCTGATGACAGGAAGCCTGTCTGCTTCAATGGGTGGAGCGCTCGCTTGGTGGGAGAGAGATCAATCTGCAACTAATACAACAGCTGTAGGCACTCTGATTGGAAACCACAGGTCTTTTGAATGGATTCAGCTCATTTATGTTTCAATGGGTGGGGGGGGGGGCTGATGTGTGTGAGGGAGGAAAATGGAATTATGGGATTTGTAGTCAAAAAAAGAAAACTGAAACAGGAAATACCAGTTCACAAAAAGCTAGTCACAGTATTATGGTAATCTCACAACATTGCAATTTAGCCCCAAGACAAGCGGAGATCCTTCCTAAGCATGTCCATTACTGTCTGGCAGGTACGTACTGAATACACCTTATGGTGGATAACCTCTTTAAACTTTGATCGGACTCCACAACCAGGAGGTTGGGGCATGAATCCCTCCCAGGTGGCATTATTCCAACAATAAATATAGTTCACTTACCACCAGTATACAAGGTATATACTATAGAAACAAGAAATGAGCCCAAATGTACACAGTAATGCACTCCCTAGCTCAAATAAAGCATAAATCAAATAATAATGACCAAATACATACACTGACTTCTCTATGGATTGTATATAGTTTGCTTTGAACACTAGGGCTGCACCCGATGAAATATTGCAGGTTAAAATCACATCTAAGTTAGCTAAGCTTAGCAGCAGGTATATGCCAAATGCACCTTGGCCTTATTCCCCAAGGGCGTAAGTATCATCCATTTAGAGTTGACACTTCATTTTTGCCAAGTCTTTGGTGGTACAAATGATTCTTTTTTTTACAGTACACATCACAGTGATCATCCCTCGCTGCTTCCAGCTTGTGTGGTGTAATGAAGGCTCTAATACTACTGTGTGAGACTGGCGTGCGAATTTTCGCATATGCGAAAATGTGCATATGCTAATTTTCGCATATGCGAATTTTCACTTATGCTAACTTTTGTATATGCTAATTTTTGCATTCACGAATTTTCATATTCGCGAATTTTAGCATATGCGAAAATAGAACGCGACTATTACGAATATGCGAATTTAGCGAATATATGACGAATATTCGTCCATATATTCGCGAATATTCGCGAATTCGAATATGGCCTATGCCGCTCAACACTAATCATGACTGACATGTATTGCATTTGCCATCACTAAAATACATTACAATATATTTTTTGCATGACAGATATGTTAAAAAGAAATCAAAAAATTATAATTCTACAAATGTCTGTGACGCCACAAGTGCTGGCATTTATTTCTTTTTTATAATGAAAAAAATTCTGAAGCCATAGAGAAACTTTCCAAAATGTTTTGTCTGTTGAAAACTGAATGGTTATTTAATAACTCTAAATGTACATTTCCCTGCTAAATAGGTACTGCTAAAATATCATCTATTAGAACTGCAATGCAAAAGCTGTTAGTTCCACAATTTCTAGAGAAATCACACATACGGTGAAAAATAACATAATTAACATGTCAAAATATAAAATACAGCCATATGTCGTAATGTATTTTATATCTATATTGCTTTCCATTTCAGAAAGAATTCCCATTTCCATGGGTAGTAATACAAGTAATAGTTTAAAGAGAGTTTTTGTGAATTTTAGGATTCTAAGAAAGTAATGTGGATTTTTGCTTTGTGTTCTATTCTTATTATCTTAAAAATAAACAGTGTGGTTTATACTCTGTGATAATCTGTTTTTGTTATGCAATGGTCTAACTGAATATAATTTTTTTTTTCATATGATAGAACCAGTTGCTTGCCCTTTTTGTCTACATGTAGATACACATTCTCTCGTTATTGTGGTTCATTTCTAGTTCATCTATATAAATGTCCTTTAATACTCTATCCCCTACAGTCATTAGCTTTCCTGCTATATCCAACTGATATTAATAGGATTAATAAAGCATTTCATTGCTTTTAATGAAGGAGAAGGATTAGAATATCTGTAATTAGGCTATTTTAGACCAGAAAAGAATTAGCATTCCCATGTGTTAGGAGGTATTACCTGACCTGCCAGACCTGCTAAGTTGAGCATCGGGTCAAAAAGAGGGAAATAGTCTCTAACATTTCCCTTGAGTGAGATGTAACATTTCAATTCTCAGCAATAGGATCATTGAAAAGTAAAAAAAATAGAGAATCAGCAGATAAAGTGTCAATGTGATTAAGGGATATTAGAAAAGTGTTCACCAAGAAAACCATTTGGACTTTCCTCCTGTATAATAATAGATGTCCAAAAATCTCAGGTCTGATTTAATCAACTATTTGGGATTATTGGAAAGATGACAGTAACATTATTATTTAACACCCGTTCAATTTTCAATTACGTTTAGTGTTTAGACAGGTAAAATGATTCAAATGGACAGGTTGCCAATCCCTCTAAAAAATGGATAAAAAATTGCTTAGGGTGCCCTGATCACACAGCTTTTTAGGCTGGGTTTACATACATCAGTTGTCCGGCATAGTTTCCCTCCAGCGTGCACCGGCAGGAAACTAATGTTAGAATTGATCCCATTCCTTTGAAAGGGACAGTTCACAATCATCCAGCATCCCAATTTTGACGCCGGATGGTGGACAGCTGGACAGCACCGGACATGGGAACGCAGCTTGCTGCGTTCCCCTGTCCAGTGCCAAAAACAATGGACGCCGGCTGCCATACAACTGATGACAACTAATGCATGTTGTCATCAGTTGCGGCATCAGTTACATCGAGTTCACCTATGCCAGATTCCGGACATATGTGAACCCAGCCTTACAGTTTCTAGATACGCCCCCTCCTGATGTATGAGAGTTTGCAGACAATTTAGGGAATCAGTCAGATGGGAGTGAACTTAGTTTAAGTAATGTGAGTTAATATCAGGTGATAATATTCCCTCCTATTACTAAAACTAAGTTAGTTCATGCCAATCTGACTGATTCCCTGAATTGACAGACAAACAATAAACTGTAAAAAGGTGTGGGATCAGGGCACCATAAGATATTTAATGACAGTACCATCTTTTAATCAAGGAGGCTGGTTATATATATTTGGGGGATACAGGATCATTGGTTTAGATGCCCATACAGCTGGATATATCTGGTTGGTACAGGATCTTAGGGTGAAATGCCTATAGAAAGAAAAGTGAGACCAATATAGTAAGATAGGAAAAGGATATGGGAATCACTATAACTGAAAAAGATTGTTGAATGGCTTCATTCTATCATAACTTCAGTCTATGCTGTCTTTTTAAATAGTGTGGCAGAACTACTAAAGGTCCTTATACACATAATGTTGCTGAACCTTCTGTCTTATGTGTATGGTGGCCTTCTAACTCTCTTCCGACAGATGATGTCAGAGGACAGAAGGATTGAGCATGTTGGATTTCATCTGCCCAACTTCGTTGTTCTCAGAGCAATAAGATGCCAGAGGAGTCTGGCAGCAGCTAACCCTTCCTCTCTTCACTGAGAACACATTCATTTTCAGCCAAGCCAAATGTTCATGTGTATGTGGGGAACAGGACAGATAGCTGTCAGCCAAAAGAATATACTCTCGACAGCTACTGAAAGTGTATGGCGGTCTTTACCTAGATTATTTCATCCAATCACATTAATGGCTTCAATCCTCTCTAGAGACAGATATTTGCAACTTTTATATCTGACATAACCTGGTCACTTTAGTTGTTCAAAAAGATCCCTAATAAGAACATAGGAGGCCAGCTAAAAAGAGTAGAAAGAGCAGTCTTATTACCTTGTATATGACAGTTTTTGTCAGTAAAATGGAAACAAAGATCCTCTCAGTACTATGAATGTATC
Organism: Hyla sarda; assembly: GCF_029499605.1. Classification (NCBI taxonomy): domain Eukaryota; kingdom Metazoa; phylum Chordata; class Amphibia; order Anura; family Hylidae; genus Hyla; species Hyla sarda. The sequence continues at coordinate 267,786,789 of NC_079190.1, read as the reverse complement.
TTAGCACTATAGTTTGAATTTGATCTAAAACAGAAACCTGCTGTATACTGCCATGGGCATCTACAGAAATGTATCTGGGGGATATTTGAATGGGGTACTCCACTACTTTTATTTATCATTCCCTATCCAAAGCCCCTGTGATTTCCAGAACAGGGCCCCATCTCTCCCTGTGCATGAAGTGGTATGTCGGCATGCGCTCCATGCATTTTCCATAGGAGAGCCAGGGATACATGGGCACTGTACTCTGGTATCTCCAGCGCTTCCATAGACAATGGAAAGATAGAAGGAACAGATAGACATTCTCCTACCTGTCATGGATAAGCACACTAAGCACATGAGGGGAGGTTCAGCATGTAAAGACTCTGTGCCACACCTAAAACCTTCCTACAGGGAACTGATAGCAGGACAATGTGAGAGGAAATAAATAATGGTTCCTGTCACAGGAGACTGCACAGGGAGCCGGAGGAACAATCACAGTTGTCAGATTAAAGCCATTGAAGGCTCCTTGCTCCCTGTCTGTGTCATCAACAGTTCAAGGAGCATTTTCCCTTGACCCCCCACGGATGCCTATGTAGACTGCTGATCTAATATATCCAGTGAAGACACTAAAGAACACATTTCACTATTTTTATTATTGACTAAAAACAATAGAACAGTTTCTAAGAATATTACTGACCCACCGCTGAGTATAACTTGGAGTATATCTCTAATTATAGAGTATGATGGGAATTCTGTGTTTCCAAATCATTTTATTAGGATTCGATGCACAGAGCAGAAAAAAATCATGTCTAGAATGTGATAAGTTGCTGTGAGCATCTTTAATGTTATATCCTTTACTATCTGCACTCTGGTGCATTCTTGTTACTAAGGAAAAGTCTATTGAGCTCTTCAATATTCACTTATTCTCACTTACTGTACTTCTCCACCTAGCTCTGCAAAGAAATATGCTGCCCATTATCACTTGTCCTTGTCTGCTTAGCTATCTTTATCTACACTTGCCTAGTAGTGTTTTACAGTACTCATACAGTATCAGTTGCATCTAAAGTGGAAAGTATTGAAAATCTCTAAATTCTGTAAAGCATCTATTGGGCGCTGATTAAAAATATCCATTTAGTATAAAGAGACTTTCCGTTCATATATATTTTTAAATCTTAAAGTAGATCTGTACTAGGTATACAACTAGAGACAGTGACAGTGAGATTAAACATACCTTCAGGGGTGGCTGTTTGCACACTTTCCCTGTGTAGCTGAGATGTCATAAAGGTGGCGGTCTACCTTTTCCCTTGCACACCCCTTTCTGCTCTACAAGGCTAGGCTTTCAGTTTGCAGTGGGGAGGAAAGAGGCGTTCTATGTGCAAGGGATTTTCTACATGTGCTTTGTTTAAAGAAGCACTCCGGGTTTGTTTCTTGTCTACATCATGCCCACTCTCTATCTCTAATTGCATAGTACCATTTGTTTGATTCCAGCAGATATACATCTATATATTCCATTACAGTAAGGCTGGGTTTACATATATCAGGCATCCGGCACAGTTTTCCTCGACGTGCACCGGAGGGAAACTGATGCTAGAACTGATCCCATTCATTTCAATGGGACAGTTCACAATCATCCAGTGTCTCAATTTTGACGCCGGATGGTTGGAAACGCCGGAGGGCACCGGACAGGGAAATGCAGCTTTCTGCGTTCCCCTTTCCGCCGTGCAGAAACAATGGATGCCGGATGCCATACAAGATGTCATCAGTTGCATTGAGAACAGGGCACAGTTCATCAATGCTGGATACCGGACATATGTGAACTCAGCCTAACTTGGTCATGTGATCACCAGTCCAAACCTTCCCCAGTCTCAAAACCTTCTAGTGCTTAACCCCTTAAGGACGCAGGACGTAAATGTACGTCCTGGTGCGGTGGTACTTAACGCACCAGAACGTACATTTACGTCCTGTGCATAACCACGGGCATCGGAGCGATGCCCGTGTCATGCGCGGCTGATCCCGGCTGCTGATCGCAGCCAGGGACCCGCCGGCAATGGCTGACGCCCGCGATCTCGTGGGCGTCCGCCATTAACCCCTCAGGTGCCGGGATCAATACAGATCCCGGCATCTGCGGCAGTGCGCGATTTGAATGAATGATCGGATCGCCCGCAGCGCTGCTGCAGGGATCCGATCATTCAGAACGCCGCACGGAGGTCCCCTCACCTTCCTCTGTCCGGCTCCCGGCGTCTCCTGCTCTGGTCTGAGATCGAGCAGACCAGAACAGAAGATGACCGATAACACTGATCTGTTCTATGTCCTATACATAGAACAGATCAGTATTAGCAATCATGGTATTGCTATGAATAGTCCCCTATGGGGACTATTCAAGTGTAAAAAAAAAGTAAAAGTAAAAAAAAAGTGAAAAATTCCCTCCCCCAATAAAAAAGTAAAACGTCCGTTTTTTCCTATTTCACCACCAAAAAGCGTAAAAAATAAATTTTTAGACACATTTGGTATCGCCGCGTGCGTAAATGTCCAAACTATTAAAATAAAATGTTAATGATCCCGTACGGTGAACGGCGTGAACGAAAAAAAAAAAGTCCAAAATTGCTACTTTTTTAATACATTTTATTTAAAAAAAATTATTAAAAATGTATTAAAAGTTTTTTATATGCAAATGTGGTATCAAAAAAAAAGTACAGATCATGGTGCAAAAAATGAGCCCCCATACCGCCGGAAAAATAAAAAAGTTAGAGGTCATCAAAATAAAGGGATTATAAACGTACTAATTTGGTTAAAAAGTTTGTGATTTTTTTTTAAGCGCAACAATAATAGAAAAGTATGTAAAAATGGGTATCATTTTAATCGTATTGACCCTCAGAATAAAGAACACATATCATTTTTACCATAAATTGTACGGCGTGAAAACTAAACCTTCCAAAATTAGCAAAATTGCGTTTTTCGTTTTAATTTCCCCCAAAAATAGTGTTTTTTTGGTTTCGCATTTTATGATATAATGAGTGATGTCATTACAAAGGACAACTGGTCGCGCAAAAAACAAGCCCACATACTAGTCTGGCGATGAAAATATAAAAGTTATGATTTTTAGAAGGCGAGGAGGAAAAAATGAAAACGTAAAAATTAAATTGTCTGAGTCCTTAAGGCCAAAAGGGGCTGAGTCCTTAAGGGGTTAAAGGGGTACTCTGGTGGTCAACATGTTTTTCCATTTTTGACTTACCCTATTTGTTTTGTTTCATTTCTATTCTTGTTGTTTAGCCTACTCTATTTCTGTTCTTTGTTGTCTTTTTATCCCCCACTTTGTTTTCCTATCTTTGCTTCTATTTCCTGTTTCTTGCTGTGCTGAAAACTACAAATCCCAGCATGCCACATGCATTGCTGGTTTGGGGCGGCTCCTTTTTTTTTTTTTTTTTTCCCTCCCTTTACCCACCCTACTATTTTCCCGCGTCAGCCCCCTTATACACAGCACACTTATATAATCAGCCCTGGTTGGGATACACTGGCATACACACACAAAAGGGACTACAACTCCCAGCATGTGTCATTCAGGAGTCTTCAGCCTGTGGTATAACATCAGCATGCTGCCGCTGTAGTCTCCTGGGGTTGTAGTTCACCACACCTCTATAGGGCATACACCAGTGTTTCCCAACCAGGGTGCCTCCAGGTGTTGCAAAACTACAACTCCCAGCATGCCCGGACAGCCAAAAGCTGTCTGGTCATGTTGGGAGTTGTAGTTTTGATACTGCTAAATACACCCTGGTTGGGAAACAATGCACTTTGTTTGTAATATACTGAATAGGCTAGGACAGTGTTTCCCAATCAGTGTGCCTCCAGCTGTTGCAAAACTACAACTCCCAGCATGCTCAAAGGCTGTCAGGGAATGCTGGGAGTTGTAGTTTTACAACAGCTGGGGGCACACTGGTTTGGAAACACTGGTGTAACATGATGTGTACGCTGAATAGGCTAGGAGAGTGTTTCCCAACCAGTGTGCCTCTAGCTGTTGCAAAGCTACAACTCCCAGCAGGCCCAAAGTCTGCCCCGGCATGCTGGGAGTTGTAGTTTTGATACAGCTGGAGGCAGACTGGTTTGTAAACACTAGCATACATACACATAACAGGGACTACAACTCCCAGCAAGTGTCATTCAGGAGTCCCCCCTCCCCCTTCGCATTTAGAAATCCTCCCCAGTCCGAGATTTATTCCCCTGCAGTCTATACATCCCCAGCCCGTGCACCTTGTTCCCTTCACATAACACTCTGATCTTCTCTGTCTTCTTTCAGTGCAGACCTGCGTCCTCAAAAGGCAGAGCAGGGGGAGGGGAGATGAGGAACTGTGTAGGAGCTTCTTGCTCTCATGCACACCTGTGACCACCTGGAGGGGGAGATGAGGGGGCGTGGCCTATCTCTGTCATGCAGTTTTGAAAGAACAGAGAAAAAAAAAGCTATGACATCTTGTCCACAGCCTAATCCTAACCTGTGGACAACAGTCAGAGATCCAACACAGAACTACAGAACTTCCTGGCCCACAAACAGGTGAGAAAAAAAGACACATGCTACACAAACATATAACACATGTCAATTGCAAAAAACATGACCATTAAAAGAAGATGCAATATAGCCAAAAATCTTAACCACCGGAGTACCCCTTTAATGTGTCAGAACTGGATGTGAGTTCTGGGTTCTGATTTCCTTTGAACTATAGGATGACATAATTACCTACCAGATCTCCGCCTACTAGCTCTCAGACGACTCCTCTACCACCTCCATCTGCCACCTCTATGGGATCAGAATATGTAGAAGTTATACAACTCGCCTGAGGCTGTGTTCACACATTTTTGCTGCATTTAATTATGTTTTTTGCTGTAATTCTTTCAGAATAGTATTATTTTTTACCGTAATTGTTCAAAGTTGAAATTTTTAATGTGATTGTCTAAATACAATCTAAATGCAGACAAAAACAGAAATCCAATAAAAATGGAATGAGTGAACACAGCATAAAGGCTTCCGATCTGCCCAGTGTGAATTGACCTCAACTCATCCATGGGTCTAATGAGTTCACCTAGGTAAACTCCTGCACTAGCAACCTGATTAGATGAACCGATGCAATAATCAAATGCTACATCCAAAGCAAGTGGATTCATGGGAAATGAAAGATGCAATACAGAACAATGTCAGTGACTGATTGATATCCAAAAGGCTATCTTTTGGTGAACTGGCTATTTCCTGTTGGAGTTTGTTCCCTTAAAGGAGTAGTCCGGCGTGCACTTTTTTTCATTTTATCCTGCCCGGGCTGCAAAATAAAAGAAAACACACTTTCTCTTACCTGCCAACAAGCCCTTGGAGCTCCGGTACAGGTGTTCGGTCCCCAGGCTGTATTCTTCTTAGTTCCTGTTAGCCGGCACGTCACATGGAGCTTCAGCCTATCACCGGCCGCAACGATGTCCCGCCTCGGCCAGTGAAAGGCTGAAGCTCCGTGTGACGTGTTGGGCTAACAGGAAGTAAGAGGAATTCAGCAAGGGGACCGAACACCTGTATCAGAGTGTACCGGAGCTCCGGGGGGCTCGTTAGCAGGTAAGAGAAAGTGTGTTTTTTTTTATTTTGCAGCCCGGACAGGATAAAATGAAAAAAGTGTGCGCCGGACTACTCCTTTAAACTACAAATCCCATCATTCCTTGTTTGTAAGTGTGAGGTCCCTTTTCTCCCTCCCACACATTAGCAACCTCACCAATTGCAGCACACCTGTGATCTCCTCAATGCAATAGACCAGTGTTTTCTGACCACAGTGCCTCCAACTGTTGCAAAAACAGAATGATCTCCCTCCCACCCAGCGATCGCTCCACTCATTGAAGCAAACACAGGCTCCCTCTGATCACCTGACTATGTAATGTCTCAAGCCGCACTGAAACCTGAGACAACACTTATTTTGTATGCTGTTAAAAATAAACCTTGGAGCAAAAATCAGAGAAGAATTGTGAAACCACCGTCACACACAGGTACAGACTCTATATTAGGAACTACACTAACATTACAGCCCTGGTAGCATAGTCAAATAACCATTTAAATATTTATTTAGGGAGTCATTAATTTAGGTTACCCTTCCAACCATAAATGTTTAACCCCATAGCTTCATAAATATAAGCAACAGTTATTTAAAAGGATAAAATTGTTAAACATATTTAGACACATGTTAAAATTAATAAAAAAGGGCCCAAGTATAAAATGATACACATAATATTAGTGTATGTGATGTTTTTAAGCTCTGTCATTCCTAATGTTGCCATTTCATCTGCATTTTAAACCACGCCAAAAAATAAAAATGTAGTCAAGGTAATGCCTCACAAGAACATCACTCAATATTAACAAGCTTGTTAGATCTTTCAATGCCTCAGGTACATGTTAAAGCCCACTCATTTTTGCATTTGGAAATTGAAATGTGGTTTGAGGATAACATATTTTATGAACTCTCAAACAAAGTAGCAATAAATTCTGTGAGTTCCAGCGTTTGCCCTGAAACATCAGCGTCTGCACTAAACTCGAGTAAAACCAGCCAACTAAAATACTGATAAATTAACTTTGACAAGTAAAGGGGACGCTAGAGGGGTATTGCAAAAGTAAGCTTTCTGCTGTTGTGTTCTGCAACCTTTACTTCATACCAGTAACAGCAGAACTAATCATGCGAAGACTGAATAGTGTTTATCGACTCCTTGAATTTCATTGATTTGAACAAGCTCTATTTAAGCCATAAAAGTCACTTGTATTATTCATTTATGTGATTACAGCTCAATTGTTAAGTCATAAAGTATCCACTATTCTGCAGATAATGATCTTGTCGGCTGCATTTAAAACATTAGTTCCCAATTTTTTCGTAAATCATCAAATTCAGTTTTGCACACTAGTATAATACTCTCTAGCAACTTCTTAATTAACGTAAAACTCCAATGTTGGTTTGGTGACAGAATACACCAAGGCTTGCCAGCAAATATGTATACTGATCGCTTTAGTCTCAGGCAAGTCTCGGGCTTCTAAATTGCTACTGCCGGACCAACATCGGAGTTATATTTTAAGCCTTGGAAATATAACTTTTTTTAATTTGTCATGCAAATTTGGTGCAAGTTTGCTGCAAGTTTCACCTCACACAAACAAAATACTCACCAATCTTTATGAGGTTAAGAATTTGCCAAATCCCTAATCTCCTGAACCCTCACCTATTAGGTGTATACTAATGACTCTTGTTAGCAATACGCCTGATAAAGGGCCTTTGTCCAGTAACGCGTTACATGTTAAAAATCCAAAAAAGTAGTTTTGGATTACCCTGGTAGCACAGACAAAAATTTGCAATCACCCATGTCCAAAATCCATTGTCTTTTCTGTTACACGTTGAGGATCTGGCGTGGAAAGTTGCTTCAGCTGGGACACCTGACATGTGTTTTGAGTGTTGTGCCTCCAACTAGGACATAATACACAAAATAAGGTGAGTTTACAAATTTTCTATATACCATAGACTTCAATGGAAATGTGGATAAAACTTGCATGTGATACTTCTGTACAAACAAATATAAGGAATGTGAAGACTTAGAACTGGTGAAGATAGGTCAGTGAAACCTTGATCTTCCAGTGGTTGGCCCTCAAAACTGAAATTATTAGCTGGTCCTTGATGTCTGAAGCAGGCTGGGTATGCTGGAAGTAATAGTCCCCCTAGTCATCAAAGGCCCGAGGCTGCTTGGATCCACTGGGCTCTGTGAGCTATAATACTGCTGCTACTTTGTCTTGTCACTGCACTAAGAATGCAATATATGTTATGCCAGATTCTTGTTGCTACCTTTGTGAGCATGTGACAGGTAGAAAGGGTCCCTGTCGGGCCAAGAGAGGAAGAATACCAGGCCACCAACCTTTGACTACATGTCATTTCAGACAGCCTATAAGTCTGTATAATAAACTGGGGAGTTTATTTAATAAATTATACAGTTTATTAAATGGCCACATAACTGACTAAAATGTGTAGACTGTTGCTCCAGTAGGAGGTGTCAGGGTTCTTTGGGGGTGGGTTGGTTACTTAAAGGTCAACTTCTGGTTCAGGGGTCTACTGGGCATACATCAGCAACCTTATGGGGTCAGTTCAAACCTGATCTCCCATAAATCACCTCAAAATTGTTTCTAGACTTCTGATTAAACCCACAGTCTTTGTAATTGTATGAACTTATTGCACTTCTGTTCCCCTATATTATTTGATATTATTTGTTTTTCTCACAACTGGATATTCTACACACAATGTGCTAACATGCAACTGCTTTTTTAAGTTTTTGTCAATAAAATTGAGGTGCCAAACACTTTAAAGGAGTACGCCACTTCAAAACATTTTCAACTGGTGCCAGAAAGTTAAACAGATTTGTAAATGACTTCTATTTAAAAATCTTAATCCATCCAGTACTTATCAGCTGCTGTATTTTCCAAAGGAAGTTCTTTTCTTTTTGAATTTCCTTTCTGTCTCACCACAGTGCTCTATGCGGACACCTCTGTCCATTTTAGGAACTATCCAGAGTAGGAACAAATCTCCATAGTAAACCTATCCTTCTCTGGACAGTTCTTAAAAAGGACAGAGGGTTCAGCAGCACTGTGGTCAGACAGAAAGGAAATTCAAAAAAGAAAGAACTTCCTTTGGAAAATACAGCAGCTGATAAGTACTGTGTGGGTTAAGATTTTTTTTTTAAATAAAAGTGGATTACAAATCTGTTTAACTTTCTGGCACCAGTTGATAAAAAAAAAAAAGTTTTCCAGGGGAGTACCATTTTAAAGCCTTTTATATTCCGTGACTCTACTCTTGCTAGATGCATTTATATAAATAACAGGTATGTAGAATAGAACAAGTTTCCCTTCAGGAACACCAGACATCCAGATAATCACATTTGTATGCACAATAATGCTCACTTCTGGTCCCTGGTATGGTAGAATTATTCCTATATATTGTATAGAAGCTATTTATTACACCTAATTCCCTTTGTGGCAATGATTGGATTATTTAGCGACATCTACCTTAACTTTATTTCCTTATTGTGCTCCCTTGATGAGACCGATTGTGTATTTGACCTTCTAAATATTATTGATGGTTAACTGTTGAAATCTTTAATAGGAAGAATGTTGCGTTCAGTCATTTGTTTTTATGCTGATATACTCCTCCAAAAGAGATTTCTATTGTGTGGCCAAGATTGCAAGAGCTGTAAACTACAGAGGCTGAAGATAACAACAAAGCATTCCTTAGGAAAAAGAAAGAACAGAAGACTCTCTCTGCAGGTAGATCATTCTTGTTTTATAAGCATTAATGTGTTAAAGCTCCTATTTAAGAGAGAAAATTGAATTGCTTTTTTCACATGAACTTTGGGCATTCTGTAAAAGTCACTGAATTCATCTTTATGCATGCCAAGTGCAGTAAAACAGGCGGAGAAAATATAACTACCACCTTTTACCTTGGTGAATGGCGAAACAAGATTGATTTCTGGCAAACAGGTACCTTTTCCTACATTCTACAATAGTTTAACCCCATTTAGGCTATTGATATTCTAGGTTTGTCTATGCAAACTGAATATATCTATAAAAAGGCAGTCATAAAGACCAGAGATGAGCGGATTTTTGAAAAATTTGACACTGCCGATTCGCCGAATTTTCCCCCAAAATTTGTTTCGGTCTGAAATTATTTGCGGCAAATCGCTATTAAAAATGGCTATTTCTGGCCTACAGAGAGCCTCAATAGGGTTGTAGAACACTTTACCTTGCTGTAACAAACATAGGGTGTGTAATAATACGGTTATTCGGTATGACATGCAGATCAGAGGTGTCACTATTAGAAGAACTGTCGCAGAGCGGCACAATGACAGAGCCTGGAGGTTGCATCAGTATGAGGGGACCATATACTGTATATAGTGCTTGAATGACACAGTGTGGAGCTGGCGGCAGCATGTGGAGACCATATAGTGTCTGAATGACCCAGCGTGGAGGTGGCGGCAGCATGAGAAGAACAAATAGTGGCTGAATGACACAGCCTGGAGTTGGTGTCAGCACGAGGACCATATAGTGGCTGAATGACACAGCGTGGAAGTGGCGTCAACATGAGGAGACCATATAGTGCCTGAATGACACAGCGTTGAGGTGGCGGCAGCATGAGGAGACCATATAGTGGCTGAATGAAACAGCCTGGAGGTGGCAGCAGCATGAGGAGAACATATGGTGGCAGAATGAGATAGCCTGCAGGTGTCAGCAGCAGCATCAGGAGTGGTGCTGTGGATGGCAATACCAGTACCCGGTGACGAAAATGGGTGGAAAAAAGGAAAACTTGGCATCAGATGTGTGGCATCAGGCGGGTGGCAGAATAAGAATAGTAGCTGAGGCAGGTAGGCAGAAGAAAATGGTCTCTATTGTAAAAGTGTTAGTGTGCACAATTAAGTATTGAGGATATGCATTACGTAAAACTTAACTTTTAATAATATGCTTAGGATAAAATATATGGACCCAATTTTTTTTTTTTTATCAAACTAAAGGAAAGGTGTGTAAAAAACACCATGTGCCACCTACACCACCAAATATTGATGTGATGCAAAGACCTCTAAAAGGTGGAAGGAAACAATGTATGGTCTATTGTAACCGGTGGGGGTAAGAACTTTCCCTGTAAGACCCTACTCTCGCATTATTAATTCCCTTCTTGGCAAATGTTACTCACTCTAAAAAGGGCAGCCCCACACAGGAACCTATCCCTATTTCCACCTACAAACACTGCCCTTTCCCAGGGTTTTTAGGTGGAAATAGGGATTGGTTCCTGTGTGGGGCCTTCCTTTATAAGACGAGTAACACTTTCCTCGAAAAGGTGAAAGGGAGCAACGTATTGTCCACTGTAGCAGGTGGGGGTAAAAACTTCCCGTGTAAGGCACTACTCTCCCCCTATTAATTCCCTTCTTGGCAAGTGTTACTTACCCTAAGAAGGGCGGCCCCACACAGGAAACTCTCTGGGAAATTTAATTTTTTGTAGGGGGAAATAGGGAAAAGTTCCTGTGTGGTGCCGCCCTTATTAGGGCGAATGACACTTGCCAAGAAAGGAATTAATAATGTGAGAGTAGGGCCTTACAGGGGAAGTTTTTACCCCACAGGTTATAATGGACCATACGTTGTTCCCTTCCACCTTTTAGAGGTCTTTGCATCACATCAATACTTGGTGTTGTAGGTGGCACATGGTGTTTTTTACACACCTTTCCTTTTGTTTGATAAAAAAAAAAAATTGGGGTACATATATTTTATTTTTATCCTAAGAATATTTTTTAAAGTTGAGTTTTACGTAATGCATATCCTCAATACTTACTTGTGGTCTGATGCAGAGGAATGCGGGCACCATGGTCAATCTACTCTGATGCATCAGGCATTGGTGAGTGGAAATCCTGTCTGATCCATCCATGCCTGATTCATCTTCACAAAGGTCAGTCTCTCCATATTTTTCATGGACAGACGAGTTCTCTTTGGGGTTACTATAGCCCCCCGCAGTACTAAACACCTGCTCTGATGGAACACTACTGGCCAGGCAGGACAGCTTTTCCAGGGCAAACTCTGCTAGTTGCGGCCACAAATCAAGTTTGGCTGCCCAGATGTCCAGCGGATCTTCAAGGTGTGTTGGCATGGTCATGTCAAGGTATGCCACCACCTGCTGGTTCAGGTCCTGCTCCAGGTCTACCTGCTTCTGATAAGTTGCTTCACTATACGGGTGAAGAAAGCTACTCATCAGTGACTGTAGACTCAGGCTGCTGCTGATGGAGCTGGCACTTCTCCTTCCACCCCTCCACTACCCAGCAGCAATGGCAGTGGTAGGTGAGCGCAGGAAGCCCTCCCCCCGAGTCAGACCTGTGAGAGGATGGATGATGGCGCAGATCAGGCATCGGCCAACTGAATACGCAGGATGTCTCTGTAGTTGGTCAGTTTGTCTTCCCTCTCAGTGGGTTTAAAAAAAAGCCTCCATTTTGTGGGGGTAGCGAAGGTCCAATAAGGTGGAGAACCAGAAGTCATCCCGCTGCCGAATGGTGACAATTCAGCGGGTACTACACAAGCAAATGAACATGCATCGTGCCATTTGTGTAAGTGACTCAGATGGACTCCCTGCCTCCTTCTCCACTGCATACTGCCACGGTGTGTGTGAGTCCTCTGTCTCACCTTCCTCATAACCCTCTAGCTCCTCTAGCTGCTCCTGCTCCTCCTCTACTGTCAGAACAATGTCCATCTCGCGAAACCTAAACTGTGCTCCACTGTGCCCCTCCTCCTCCTTCAATTCAGCCCCCACAGGGCTCATGTGACCGTGAGGGCTCTTGTTACCAGTTGGGTACCTCAGGGATCTGTACTGGGACCAATTTTTTTTAATATCTTCATTAGTGATATCAGTGGTAAGATATGTCTTTTTGCTGATGACACAAAGATATGTAACAGGGTTCATGTTCCTGGAGGTATATGCCAAATGTAAAAGGATTTAGGCAAACTAGAAGAATGGTCAGAACTCCTGCAACTGAAATTTTATGTGGATAAGTGCTAGATAATGCTCCTGGGGTGTAAAAACCCTCGGGCAGAATATAGAATATTTGACAGAGTCCTGACCTCAGTATCTGAGGAAAGGGATTTAGGAGTAATTATTTCAGAAGAATTAACCCCTTAAGGACCAGGCCATTGTACACCTTAGAACCGGAGCGTTTTTTGAACATCTGACCACTGTCACTTTAAGCATTAATAACTCTAAGACGCTTTTACCTATAATTCTGATTCCAAGATTGTTTTTTCGTGACATATTCTACTTTATGTTATTGGTAAAAATTTTGTTGATACTTGCATCGTTTCTTAGTGAAAAATTCCAAAATTTGCTGAAAAAATTGAAAATTTTGCATTTTTCTAACTTTGAAGCTCTCTGCTTGTAAGGAAAATGGATATTCCAAATTAAAAAAATTTTTATTCACAAATACAATATGTCTACTTTATGTTTGCATCATAAAATTGACATGTTTTTACTTTTGGAAGACACCAGAGGGCTTCAAAGTTAAGCAGCAATTTTCCAATTTTTCACAAAATTTTCAAACTCACTATTTTTCAGGGACCAGTTCAGGTTTGAAGTGGATTTGCAGGGTCTTCATATTAGAAATACCCCACAAATGACCCCATTATAAAAACTGCACCCCCAAAGTATTCAAAATGACATTCAGTCAGCGTTTTAACCCTTTAGGTGTTTCACAGGAATAGCAGCAAAGTGAAGGAGAAAATTCACCATCTTCATTTTTTACACTCGCATGTTCTTGTAGACCCAATTTTTGAATTTTTACAAGGGGTAAAAGGAGAAAATTTATACTTAATTTTGTAGCCCAATTTCTCTCGAGTAAGCACATACCTCATATGTCCATGAAAAGTGTTCGGCGGGCGCAGTAGAGGGCTCAGAAGCGAAGGAGCGACAAGAGGATTTTGGAGAGTATGTTTTTCTGAAATGGTTTTTGGGGGGCATGTTGCATTTAGGAAGCCCCTATGGTACCAGAACAGCAAAAAATCCCCACATGGCATACCATTTTGGAAACTAGACCCCTTGGGGAACGTCACAAGGGGTAAAGTGAACCTTAATACCCCACAGGTGTTTCACGACTTTTGCATATGTAAAAAAATATATATATTTTTTCACTAAATTGTGTGTTTCCCCCCAAATTTCACATTTTTGCAAGGGTTAATAGCAGAAAATACCCCCCAAAATTTGTAACCCCATCTCTTCTGAGTATGAAGGTACCCCATAAGTAGACCTGAAGAGCACTACGGGCGAACTACAATGCTCAGAAGAGAAGGAGTCATATTTGGCTTTTGGAGAGCAAATTTTGGTCGGGGGGCATGTCGCATTTAGGTAGCCCCTATGGTGCCACAACAGCAAAAAACCCTCACATGGCATACCATTTTGGAAACTAGACCCCTTGAGGAACGTAACAAGGAATAAAGTGAGCCTTAATACCCCACAGGGGTTTTACGACTTTTGCATATGTAAAAAAATATATATATTTTTTTACTAAAATGTGTGTTTCCCCCCAAATTTCACATTTTTGCAAGGGTTAATAGCAGAAAATACCCCACAAAATTTGTAACCCCATCTCTTCTGAGTATGCAGGTACGCCATAAGTGGACCTGAAGTGCACTACGGGCAAACTACAATGCTCAGAAGAGAAGGAGTCATATTTGGCTTTTGGAGAGCAAATTTTTTTGGTCGCATTTAGGAAGCCCCTATGGTTCCAGAACAGCAAAATAACCCCCACATGGCATACCATTTTGGAAACTAGACCCCTTGAGGAATGTAACAAGGGGTACAGTAAGCATTTACCCCCCACTGGTGTCTGTCAGAACTTTGGAACAGTGGGCTGTACAATTTTTTTTTATTTGCACAGCCCACTGTTCCAAAGATCTGTCAGACAACAGTGGGGTGGAAATTCTCACTGCACCCCTCATTACATTCCATGAGGGGTGTAGTTTCCGAAATGGGGTCACATGTGTTTTTTTTTGCGTTTGTCAAAACCACTGTAACAATCAGCCACCCCTGTGCAAATCACCTCAAATGTACATGGTGCACTCTCCCTTCTGGGCCTTGTTGTGCGCCCCAGAGCACTTTGCGCCCACTTATGGGGTATCTCCGTAGTCGGGAGAAATTGCATTACAAATTTTGGGGGGCGTTTTTCCCTTTTACCTCTTGTCAAAATGAAAAGTATAGGGCAACACCAGCGTGTTAGTGTAAAAAATTTATTTTTTTACACTAACATGCTGTTGTAGACCCCAACTTTACCTTTTCATAAGGGGTTAAAGGAGAAAAAGCCCCCCAAAATTTGTAACACAATTTCTCCCGAGTACGGCGATACCCCATATGTGACCCTAAACTGTTGCCTTGAAATACGACAGGGCTCCAAAGTGAGAGCGCCATGTGCATTTGAGGCCTAAATTAGGGATTTGCATAGGGGTGGACATAGGGGTATTCTACGCCAGTGATTCCCAAACAGGGTGCCTCCAGCTGTTGCAAAACTCCCAGCATGCTTGGACAGTCAACGGCTGTCCGGCAATACTGGGAGTTGTTGTTTTGCAACAGCTGGAGGCTCCATTTTGGAAACAGTGGCATACCGGACGTTTTTCATTTTTATTGGGGAGGGGAGGGGGGCTGTGTAGGGTTATGTGTATATGTAGTGTTTTTTTTACTTTTTATTTTATTTTGTGTTAGTGTAGTGTAGTGTTTTTAGGGTACAGTCACACGGGCGGGGGATTACATCGAGTTCCCGCTGCGAGTTTGAGCTGCCGCGCAAAGGCATCTAATATCAGAAAAATACTTACTAAAAACAGGCCCATTATTCAAAATGATAAAATTCTAAACCAAATAATTCCCCCAGTTCCTAATGTCACCTACAGACGTTCCAAAAATCTCAGCAATTTATTAGCCCCCAGTAGATTTTCCGAACATCTTACACCACAGAATTCCTGTTCCATTAAACCATATTGTTTCCCTTGTAAAAAAAAGTCGCTGCCTTTGTTGTGAATGGATCATCCAAACTGATACTTTTTCTTCCTTTTTCACACAACAAACATTTAAAATAAAAGATTCATTAAATTGCGATACTACTTTCGCTATCTATTTATTAACCTGTGGTTGCGACCGCCAATACGTTGGCCGTACCACACAAACGGTGCGCTCCAGGATGAACAAACACAGATGGAACATAAAACATGTTTTTTTCTTGCATAGTTTGTCCCGACACTTCACTCATCATCAAAAAAACACCGAAACTTTGAAATTAATTATTCTAGAAACTATCCCCATTCATTTACCTAACAGAATACAAAGATTAAATAATCGTGAATCCTTCTGGATTCACAAACTACATACTTTGCACCCTCAAGGTTTTAATGAATGTATCGATACAGTTAAATAATTAGATAATTTTGGGTTTTAAAAAATTCCCCTTTTTTTCTTATGGATTAATCTCCAAAAATATTATACCTTGATCTATCTTTTTCTTCGTTCCTTCTGTGCTGTTCACCCTGGAGCGCCCCACTGTGTATTTATTATTCCTTATGTTTTATTATCTAAGTTCCGTTTGTTTTTTCCTTTCCTTTCTGCATATAGATACTTCTGTATTTTTATTTATTTAATTATTTATTGTTTGTAAATTTGGATTTCTTTACGAATATTCACACCCTGCGTTTTCGCCGGGTGCTGTATTCAATACCGCACTAGTCATTCTAGTTCATCTTTTTCACTTTTCTCCAAGTAGTGTTCATACATCCCCTTCTGGTCAGTTGTGATTTGGTTTACTGCACTGTTTATTATTTATTTTTTATTTTAATAAGACAGCGGTATACAATAAAAAAAAAAAAAAAAAAATGTATTCTTTGAATTGACATACATATCTTTTTATATCATATACATTTTTTGAAATAATATCCAACTTGCGTCGTTGAATGCAGCACCGGTGACTAAGCGGTGTGACTCCTTGAGTCGCTTGTGGTGTTATATTCACACCACATGCGATAATTATATTATATATATATATATATATATATATATATATATATATATGTTTATAAGATCGCATTGTGCTTTTATATTGCTGTTTTAATATTATTTTTGTGACTTCGGTTTGCCTATTTATATTTATTTATATTTATTTATATATATATATATTTTATTTTATTTTTTACATTGTCACATTTATATGTGGATATGTAATTCTATGTAACAATTCTTTCAAAAAGCACTCTAATGGTTAATTCCTGGAGGTATATATATCTGTTACCAGCCTTCCCTTGTCATGCCTGATGAAGCTGCGCATGCGCAGCGAAACGCGTTGCATCTAATAAATCCATTGATTTTACTTGGCGGCTTGATGGTTCCTCTCTGCGCCAGACAAACTCCTGACTCCCTGGTCATTCGGTTTTGATTTTACTCTTACCCATGAGGGCTGCAGTGGACCTTCTTCCATATCTCTTCTGCTCTTAATCTTGTTGTGTGTGGGCGCACAACCAACTTTGGTAAGCGGTTTGGGAATCACCGTCCCCTACCCCCACCTGCAAGACCTACTGATCCCGCACATGAGGCGCCTTCCTTCCTTTCTCTAGATTTTGGAAACAGTGGCATACCGGACGTTTTCATTTTTATTGGGGAGGGGAGGGGGGCTGTGTAGGGGTATGTGTATATGTAGTGTTTTTTTTACTTTTTATTTTATTTTGTGTTAGTGTAGTGTAGTGTAGTGTTTTTAGGGTACAGTCACACGGGCAGGGGAATTACAGCGAGTTCCCGCTGCGAGTTTGAGCTGCCGCGCAAAATTTGCTGCATCGCAAACTTGCAGCCTGATACTCACTGTAAGCCCCCTGCCCATGTGAATGTACCCTGTACATTCACAGGGGGGACCTCCAGCTGTTACAAAACTACAACTCCCAGCATGCACAGTTTATCAGTGCATGCTGGTAGTTATAGTTTTGCAACAGCTGGAGGCACACGGTTGGGAAACACTGAGTTAGGAAACAGACAATGTTTCCCAACCAGTGTGCCTCCTGTTGTTGCAAAACCACAACTCCCAGCATTCTCAGGCATGCTGGGAGTAGTAGTTCGGCAACATCTTTGGAGCCAGATGTTGCCGAACTACAACTCCCAGCATGCTGGGAGTTGTAGTTTTGCAACATCTGGAGGACTAGTTTGCAGACCACTAATACAGTGGTTCCCAATCTATGCCATTCCAGATGTTGCAAAACTACAACTCCCAGTATGCCAAAACTGTCCAGGCATGCTGGGAGTTGTAGTTCTGCAACATCTGAAGGGCCAGATGTTACAGAACTACAACTCCCAGCATGCCTGGACAGTAAGGGCATGCTGAGGATGTGTAGTTTTGCAACATCTGGAAGGGCACAGTGGTCTCCAAACTGTGGACCTCCAGATGTTGCAAAACTGCAACTCCCAGCATGCCCAGACGCCAAGGGCTGTCTGGGCATGCTGGGAGTTGTAGTATACAGGGTCCCATTACAGCAATGCATGTCGCTTTACGGCGACGTGCATTGCTGTAAAGGGCCCGACCGCGGCTGAAGATCAACTCACCTGTCGCCGCTGCCGCCGTCTGGATCCGGGTCTTCAAGGACGAGGTATGTACCGGGGCTGGTCCCCAGCACTCCCCCGTCCCCCGCCGCGTCCTCCGGTCTTCCTCCCGTCCTCTCCGGACTTCCAGGGGCCGGGCAGGATGGGAGGAAGTAACCGCCCCCCCTCCTGCAATTGGTCGGTTAGTAAACCGACGGATCGCAGGGGATCGGAGGAGGTGGCAGGCTTGCCACCTCGCTCCGATACTTCAGCATGGTCCTGGCTGTCTGTGACAGCCGGGATCATGCGAAATTACCGGGCGGTCGGGTCCTAGAGACTCGATCAGCCCGGTATCGCCGCAGATCGCAAGGGTGATTTCCCTTGCGATTTGCGGTGATCGCCGACATGGGGGGCCTACATGGCCCCCCTCGGCGTTTGCCCTGGATGCCTGCTGAAGGATTTCAGCAGGCATCCAGTTCCGATCTCTGCCCGGCGAGCGGCAGAGACCGGAAATACAACAGGACGTTCTCTAACGTCCTTGGGCATTAAAGCCCAGGTAGTGGGGACGTTAGAGAACGTCCTATATCCTTAACAGGTTAAAGGTAGGAATAAAATGTAATAGAGCAGCAGTAAATGCTAGCAGAATGCTTGGATGTATAGGGAGAGGTATAAGCAGTAGAAAGAGAGAAGTGCTCATGCCGCTGTAAAGAACACTGGTGAGACCTCACTTGGAGTATTGTGCGCAGTACTGGAGGCCGTATCTCCAAAAGGATATAGATACTCTAGAGACAGTTCAAAGAAGAGCGACTAAACTAGTACATGGATTGCAAGATAAAACTTACCAGGAAAGGTTAAAGGACCTTAACATGTATAGCTTGGAAGAAAGACTATACAGATGTGATATGATAGAGACTTTTAAATACATAAAGGGAATTAACACAGTAAAGGAGGAGAGCATATTTAAAAGACGAAAAACTACCACAAGAGGTCATAGGGGGAGATTTACCAAAACCTGTGCAGAGGAAAAGTTGCCCAGTTACCCATAGCAACCAATCAAATCGCTTCTTTCATTTTGCAGAGGCCTTGTTAAAAATGAAAGAAGCGATCTGATTGGTTGCTATGGGCAACTGGGCAACTTTTCCTCTGCACAGGTTTTTATAAATATCCCCCATAGTTTTAAATTAGAGGGGCAAAGGTTTGAAAATAATATCAGGAAGTATTACTTTACTGAGAGAGTAGTGGATGCATGGAATAGCCTTCCTACAGAAGTGGTCGCTGCAAATACAGTGAAGGAGTTTAAACATGCATGAGATAAGCATAAGGCTATCCTTCATATAAGATAGGGCCAGGGACTATTCATAGGATTCAGATTATTGGGCAGACTAGATGGGCCAAATGGTTCTTATCTGCCGACACATTCTATGTTTCTATGTGAGATGTAGGCGCCACGTCTCCAGCGCCCTGACCAGCCATTGTTTCCAACACGTGTTATAGTAGATGAAGCAGTGCAATGATGTTGTTCATCCGGTAATCCTGGAGACTGACTAATAATGTGGCTTCCCCAAAGGGCCTGAGCAAATTGCAGGTGACACGTATGAGCTGCCACTGGTTGACATTGAAGTTACACAGGGGAGTCCCCCTATGCGCTTGGATCATCAAGAAATTGGTGATGGCTTTTCTCTGTTCGCATAGTCGGTCCAACATATGGAGGGTGGAATTCCAATGTGTGGAAACATCACAAATCAGACTGGGGGATGTTGGGGGATACCGTTCTGATGCTGCAGCTCTAGGAGGATGTGCTTTGAGGTTTACGAGTGGCTGAAGTGCATGCAGTTTCTTTCCCATTGTTAGGATGTCTTGCAGATGGGGGGAACACTTCAGGAACCGCTTGACAACCAGTTTGAACACATTTGGCATGCAGGGCGCATGTCTCAGGCTTCCTTGTCGCAGCGCAAACAAGATGTTCTTCCCATTGTCGGTCACCCTGGTTCCCATTTCCAGTTTTCGTGGAGTAAGCCATGATTCGATTTCTTGATGAATGACTTTTAGCAGTTCCTCTCCTGTGCGACTCCGCTCGCCAAGGCAAACCATGTAAACAACAGAGTGACACCACCGTGCCCTGCACAGATGGTATGCTGGAGAGGCACTGAGACTTGTGCGTGCAGTGGAGGCTGAGGACAAGGTGGAGGATGAGGAGGCGGAGTCGCACACTTTCACTGGACCAACGGCCTGAGAGCATGGAAGCGGTGTGACTTGTCCAAGTTGCTGTTGTGGCTGTGCAAGAACCACATTTACCCAGTGGGCCGTAAAGGACATGTATTGTCCCTGACCGTAGTTACAGCTCCACACGTCGGCGCTGCCGTGCACTTCGGTACACACCGACAGGCTCAAGGACTGGCTCGCTTTCTGTTTGACAAAATTGTGCAGGGCTGGTACAGCCTTTTATAAAAAGAAATGTGGTGTCCCGGTGCCGTATTTCATACTGTGCCTTGGTTAGGGGGGTCCCCAAAGTCAGAGTCCCTAGGACTGTCGGGGGCCGCTTCCCTAGTTAGCCCCTAGTCACCCCTTAGTAACTTGATATTTATAAATGTTCTCATTGTAAATGTGTATATTGTGTTACTCACTTGTTTAGCATTGCGGGACCTGCGGGTCATGTTCAGAACTCTATGGTATGTTGAAGGACCTTAGGTGGTTCTTGAGTCACGTATTTCCCATAATGCCGTGTAACAGTTGTTTTGGACCAATCCAAAACGTCCAGCCCCTGCCCATATAACACCACCTCCCACGCCACTCTTCTCATCACTACTTGCCCGCCCACCGGAGGAAGTGGCGGATGTCTCCTCCATTTCTTGGTGGGAAGTAGCTGCTGACTGTACTCTAGTATATTGTCCTTACTAAATAGTGGAGCTGGACCCACAGCATAAGATACTTCTGTGAGGGAGGGAACAGCATAGGACAGAGGCAATGGGAGGACAGAGACTGCTCCCGGGTCATGCCAACTGAGGGCTGTGTCTGTGGAACCCACCGACAGTTGACTGGGGGTGTCAGATGTCACTTGTGATGAAGTGGATGACCGTGTTATCCAATCAATGACTGCAGATGGGTTGCTGGTCGAGACTCGACATCTAGCTGATACCAGGAGCTCAGGCCTCTGGGTGCAACTCCTGCTTCCACTCGCCTCTTGTCTGTGACCTCTGCCTGATGAATTTAGGCCTCTGCCACTCTTTTGTGCACGTCCTGGCACTTCTCTGCCTGATATACTTAGTGTGTATATGAGGGGAGTACAATACACTACACTACGTTTAAAACAGTATTTGTCTACAACACCAGCAGGTGTGTACTATTGGCTGGCCTTTCACCATTTCTAAGCCCTTAAGACTTTCACAGGAACAAAATAGTACACCACTTAGATGTACGGATGTGATATGCACTTAGGAGGGGAGGACAATGCACTCCAGTACGTTTAAAACAGTATTTGTCTGCAACATCAGCAGGTATGTACTTTTGCCTGTCCTTTCACAGTATCTAGCCCTTAAGAATTTAAGAGCAGCAACATTGTACACCACTTAGATGTATGTAGTATGCACTTATGAGGTGAGGACAATGCGGTCCAGTACGCTTAAAACAGTATTTGTCTACAACACCAGCAGGTGTGTACGTTTTCATTTCACAGTATCTAGGCCCTTAAGACTTTAACAGGAACAAAATAGTACACCACTTAGATGTACGTATGTGGTATGCACTTATGAGGGAAGGACATTGCACTCAGTACGCTTAAAACAGTATTTGTCCACAACACCAGCAGGTGTGTCCTTTTGGCTGGCCTTTCACAGTATCTAGGCCCCTAAGACTTTAACAGCAACAAAACGGTACACCATTTAGATGTATGCATAGGTTAAACTTAATAGAGGACAATATTCTTTTAGTGTTCTGCTCACCCTAACTGGCTGGCTACTATTAGCTTTTCAGGTGTTGTACACACCAGTGCTGCAGCACACAGTCGATGTGTACTAAACTCAAAATTGCACTTTCTCTCTCAATCTCACTCCCTTCCCTCTTAGTGCTTGTAGGCTGGATTTGGGCTTGAGGTGAATCGCTGCTGTAAAAAAAAAGCTTTTCTGTGTAACACACTGCTCTCTGACCCTCTCTGTGACTGTGAGGTGAATTGCTGCTGTAAAAATGCCTTTCTGTGCAACACACACACTGCTGTCGGTCCCCCTCTCTCTGCAATAAAAGAAGTGACTGGCCGCAAGATGGCTGCAGATTTTATAGGGCTGTGACATAACAGGGGTGGCTGGCTGCTGATAGGCTGCATGCTGTATGTGATTCAGGGTCATCAAGCCGACCCTTTTTCCCACCTTCCCAGAATTCCTTGCCCCATGTCCTCACAAGTGGATATGCCATTTTGATGCCCTGGAGCCCTGTCTACACTAAATGGAGTTTAATTAGGCGATTCGCGAATCGAATCGTGGCAATATTTGCATTCGTTGCAAATCAAATTTTTCCTGGAATTCGTAACAAATTCGGATTTGTCAGATTTGATTCACTCATCCCTAATTAAGACCCTACAGAATAAAATGCTCATAAAGGGGTACTCCTTTATGAGCATGCAATTTTGTAACTTCTACGCAGTGCATTTTTTTGGTAAAAATTACATCTCTCTCTATAGGTTTGATTTTGTATTACTTCTAAAAAAAATCATAACTACATGCAGGAAAATGTATACGTTTAAAATTGTCATCTTCTGACCCCCATAACTTTTAATCTTTTTTATCTTTCTGCGTACAGGCCAGTATGAGGGCTAATTTTTATCGGTACCATTTTCATATTGATCGGACTTTTTGATCGCTTTTTTATTAATTTTTTCATTATATAAAAAGTGAACACAAATATGCTATTTTGGACTTTGGAATTTTTGGGTGCATACGCCATTGGCCGTGCGGTTTAATTAATGATATATTTTTATAGTTCGGACATTTTCACAATACCACATATGTTTATTTTTATTTACACAGTTTTATTTTTTTAATGGAGGTGATTCTTACTTTTATTAGGGAAGGGGTTAAAGGGCACTGAACGTTGAATAACTTTCCAATAGCATGTTAATGAAAAATATGCTTCTTTCTATTGTATTTTTGCTGATCAGTCCCGTCAGCAAGCATTTCTGACTCATGCTGGAGTCCTAAACACTCAGAGCTGCCAGCCTGCTTTGTTCACAGCCAACAAGGCTGTGAACAAAGCAGGCTGGCAGCTCTAAGTGTTCTCCTTTGTGAACAAAGCAGACTGGCAGCTCGTAGTGTTTAGGACTCCAGCATGAGTCTGAAATGCTTGCTGCCAGGACTGGTAGGGAGACCCCTAGTGGTCATTTCTTCAAAGTGGAAAATTAAATAGAAAGAAGCATATTTTTTAATAACATGCAATTGTAAAGTTATTCTGCATACATTAATCTATAATATATCAAAAGTTTTTTTGATGAGAGGTACCCTTTAAATGATCGTTATTAACTTTTTTCACACTTATTTTTGCAGTGTTATATTGGCTATTACACTGCATACACTGATCTGCTACACAGATCATTGCTGTGCATTGACACGGCAAAGATCAGTGTTATCAGTGGTCGATTGCTTAAGCCTGGATTTCAGGCTTGGAGCGGACGTGAAGGAGGAAGGTAAGGTAAGGGGACCTCCACTCATGTTCTAGCTGATCGGGACATGGAGATTTTGCCGCGATGGTCCCGATCAGCTCACAAAAATCTGGAGAAAATAAAAAAGCCAGTCACTCACCAAATAGTTCTTTCTTCAGGCTTTATTTCATGCCGATGACAATACTCAAATATATGGGGATACAAAAGGGGAGAGCAGGGGGGGTACAGTGGCAACAAGCTCCGTTTCGCACACTTAAGTGCTTCGTCCGGCCATATGACCATAGCTCTGCAATTATACAGGTGTGTAAAAACAGGATTAACCAATCCTTTTCATTTTCACCTTCACACGTGACACTTGACCTATCAGGTGGATGCAACCTAGAAAGTCAAAAGCATACTGCTAAATCTGTCCGGTCATTTAACCCTATAGGGCCTGTAGCATTGGATCGAATTATTCAATGCGTTTCCCTTTTCAACAGTGTAGTGTCTGAATTCTCGCCTATGATCGATTCTCAATTTCAAGGCCTGTAAACCGCAGGACTTCTGGGTTTCTGTCGTGCGCCTCCTCTACATGTGACATTAGACGGTTGCGATCAACTTTGAACACCGTGTCTATAGGGATAATAGCACCCGGCACAACGATCGGTGCTGCACGCTATCAGCCCAGGGTCCCGGCTTTCATTCGCCAATGGGACCAACCCGGTATGACGCGGGGTCATGGCGTGACCCTGCGTTATATACCGGAACTGGGTGCAGGGCGTACAGGTACACCCTGCGTCCTTAAGAGGTTAAGTACCAGGGAGCAAGGGCGTGCAATGGAAGGATCTGCAATGGAAGAAAAGATATGCAGCAATGAACATGTGAAGTGGAGTATACTTGCACAAATAAATTATTTGCAAGTCTATGTGCATTTTGACACTGTATTTCTTGGCTCTATGCAGTGCCACATGGAGGAGAAGAACAACTTTAACCCCTTAATGACCACGGACATAAATGTACATCCTGGTGTGGAGGTACTTTGCACGCCAGGATGTACATTTATGTCCTGTACATGACCGCGAGCATCGGAGCAGTGTTCGCGTCATGCACTGCAGGTCCCGGCTGTTATCAGTAGGTGAGAACCCGCCAGTAATAGTGGATGTCAGCGATTGTGCTGATGTCCGCCATTAACCCCTCAGATGCTGTGATCAAAACAGATCATGGCATCTGCAACAATGTGTGTGTTTAAATGGATGAACAGATCGCACGCGGCGTTGCCGCGGGGATTCAATAATCTAAGACGTCTACAGGGGTCTTCTGCTCTGATTTGAAATCGCACTGCAGGTCATGCACTGCAGGTCCCGGCTGTTATCAGTAGGTGAGAACCCGACAGTAATGGTGAATGTCAGCGATTGTGCTGATGTCCGCCATTAACCCCTCAGATGCTATAATCAAAACAGATCATGGCATCTGCAACAATGTGTGTGTTTCAATGGATGAACAGATCGCACGTGGCGTTGCCGCGGGGATCCAATAATCTAAGACGTCTACAGGGGTCTTCTGCTCTGATCTGAAATCGAGCAGACCAGAGCAAAAGATCGCAGATAGCACTGATTAGTGCTATGCCATATGCATAGCACTGGACAGTAGGTGAATAAGTAGGTGAATAAGATTTATCGACTCAACATCAGGAACTGAGTTCCTGATGTTGGGTCAATAAATCTTATTCACCTATCCTTTGGAGTGCTGCGGTCTTTCATTTGTGGAGTGGCTATCTATGGGACCCCAGGCCGGGACCTCTCTACTGCTTGCACCCGCTATCATCAGCCAAGGTTGTGCTACTCGGTTTATATCTTTTGCTATCTATCTAACTATCTATCAATCTCATATCTATCTATCTCCTATCCATCTATCTCATATCTATCTATCCATCTATCTATTATCTATCTCCCTATCAATCCGTCTATCAATCTTCTATCTATCTATCTATCTAACTCATATCTATCTATGTATCATCTATCCTATATCTATCTATCTATCTCATATCTATCTATCTATGTATCTATCTATCTATCTATGTGTTTATCTATCTATCTATCTATCTATGTGTCTATTTATCTATCTATCTATCTATCTAGGTATCTCATATCTATCTATCTCTCTCATATCTATCTATCTATCTCATATCTATCTATCTATCTATCTCATATCTATCTATCTATCTATCTATCTATCCATCTATCTATGTATCTATCTATCTATTGCTCTAACTGTATCATGTCTTGACTCATTTGGCACGTCTGTGGAGACATAGACATGCTAGTGAGCTGCCATATTCAGTTAATACAGTTGCAGATCTGTGCATGCTCTGTGGTTTGTGGCAAGGGGGCTCAGATCATTTGCCTGGGAATATATTTGGGCTTTATCCAAGCAGCCTAAGACTTTCCAACCACTGACCCCTCAGTTTGGTGATATGTTAACCACCTGGACAAGTTACATGATACAGCCTCAGTGGGGATTCACTAAGCCGCAGGTTGAGCCTTATAAACACCACACTGGGAAAGCAGGCAACAAGGCACTTGGCCCCTTGAGTAATCCTGCACAAGACTTGTGCTGAACAAGCTATGTTGCCTCCTCTCCAGGCCTGATAATCTGCTGGAAGCTTGCCTTCTTGCCAATGATCCCCACGCTCACTGCTTCCCTGCTCTGATAATCTGTTCTAAATATATTTTCATGTTTACCTCTCCCTGCCACAATTCCTGTAACTTCCACCCTCTTCCTGCTTAAAGGAGTTCTCCGGTGCTTACACATCTTATCCCCTATCCAAAGGATAGGGGATAAGATGCCTGATCACGGGAGTCCCGCAGCTGGGGACGCCCGTGATCATGCACGCGGCACCCCGTTTGAAATTAGTCCCCGGAGCGTGTTCACTCCGGGTCTGATTACGGGCGACTACAGGGCCGGCGGCGTGTGACGTCACGCCTCCGCCCCCGTGTGACATCACGCTCCGCCCCTCAATGCAAGCCTACGGGAGGGGACATGATAGCTATGCATGCAGCCTACGGGAGGGGGCGCGTGCATGATCACGGGCGGCCCCAGCTGCGGGACTCCCGCGGTCAGGCATCTTATCCCCTATCCTTTGGATAGGGGATAAGTTGTCTAAGCACCGGAGAACCCCTTTAAACCTGTTCTCCCCGTTGGCAAATCGTCAAAATCGGCTGAATCAAATTTTTCGAAAATTCTCTCAACTCTACTTAAAGGGGTTTTCCGGTTCTTACACGTCTTATCCCCTATCCAAAGGATAGGGGATAAGATGCCTGATTGCGGGAGTCCCACCCCTGGGGACACCCTTGATCATGCCCCCTCCCATAGGCTTGCATTGAGTGGCGGAGCGTGACGTCACACAGGGGCGAAAGTGTGACGTCACACGCCGCCGGCCCTGTAGTCGCCCGTAGTCGGCCCTGTAGTCGCGAACATGCTCCGGGGTCTGATTACAAACGGGGTGCCGCGTGCATGATCACGGGCATCCCCAGCTGTAGGACTCCCGCGATCAGGCATCTTATCACCTATCCTTTGGATAGGGGATAAGATGTCTAAGCACCAGAGAACCCCTTTAAACCTGTTCGCCCCGTTGCTGTCCAGCCATACCACCCCCCCACCCCCACTGAGCTGTACACATAGCTGTACAAAGACTCTGCATTAAACCCTTTCACTGCTGTACCAAGACCCCACATTAACCCTTTAGGGTCAAGAAAGCTAAAGTGGGCTGAGACTGTGTGTATTTGTATCTATTTAGGTAAAGGTTAGCGGGGGGGGGATTGTACTGTAATTAGTATAATGTTAATATATTGAAGTTGTGTTAGCGAGTGTATTATGCACTGGGATATATTAGTATTATACTGTGGTACATATGTGTGGTAAGGTATATCTATTTTGTTAGATTATGAAACTTTTTATTATTAACACTGTGTTGGGAATCTATTCACACATTGCATAAGAAAATAAAGTAGAAATTGTTATGGGGAAAGTAGTTAGAAATATAATATAGTGTATTAATATATATTTGTAATATCCCTTTACTGTTACCATTATGAAATGTTTTCTTGGAATTACTGTATGTGAAGAGATTTCTATAAGCTTTGTATGTGAACATAGAAATTAGGATAAACTTGGCTATCTATTAACTGTTCCAGTTCCATCAAATGAATTCAAGGCAAAAAAAAATTGAACAGGTATTTTTGTTTATTCACAGTCTAAATGTGACTTAAAGGGGTTCTCCGCCCCTAGACATTTCATCCCCTACCCAAAGGATAGGGGATAAGATGTCAGATCGCAGGGGTCGCGCCGCTGGGGACCCCCGGGATCTCGGCTGCAGCACTCACATGCTGCGGCTTTCGGAAACGCTGGAGGCTTCGGCTCTCGACCACGGTGACGTGAGATCGTGATGTCACAACTCCGTCCCTGTGTGACGTCACGCCCCGCCCCTCAATGCAAGTTTATGGGAGGGGGCATTAAAGCCGTCAAACCCCCTCCCATAGACTTGCATTGAGGGGGTGGGGTGTGACGTCACATGGGGTCGGAGTCGTGATGTCACGATCTCCCGGTACCGTGGGCGTGAGGCGTTTGGATGAGAGCCTCCAGCGCTGCCGGAAGCCGCAACAGGTGGGTGCTGCAGCCGAGATCCCGGGGGTCCCCAGCGGCAGGACCCCCGCGATCTGGCATCTTATCCCCTATCCTTTGAATAGCGGAAAAGATGTCTAGGGGCGGAGTACCCCTTTAAACATCAGAATAAAACAGAACCATGTGCTTGGATCCTGTAAAGTCACTTTAGTATGATTCATCTGCACACCACTGTCTTATAAAGATAAATATTCTCCCCTAAAAGCATGGAGCATGGGATTATTTTGTCTATTTTGGCCGACATATAAAATAAAAGAGTCATACAGAGGTAAACTGAAGGATTATATGTTCTTATGTGTGTCATATTCTGACTCAGAACTTGTCTGGCCATAGATGGTGGCCATAGATGTGACTTGCACATATTTATGGAAATATACAGATATATATCAATTGGCAGTGTAATATTGCTTGAAATTGCATTTATGGTGTTGCACTGCGTCTTTCTCTATAACTTTCCGTAACATCCGAATATCATCCAGTAACACCAGGCTTTTTGCCAGACTCCACTTCAATCACCCAATCGTGTAGAATAGAATAAGTAGCTGTCGGGTATACATTTCATTTTTCTTGGAGTTTTATAGGCAGCAAAACCAGGCTTCTGTCCCTAGAAGAAGAGAAAGGGAGCTGCTCTCTATAATGATGAGTCTCTGTATAGTGAGAGAACCCGCCGAGTCTATCATCTAATTAGGAAGTGTGATTTCTCTGTAGATAATGAAAATGGGTGATGTCATTATGATGAATGAAAGGGAAGTGTGTAGACGGAATTCATTAGAAGAAGTGGAAGCGACAGAAATGCATGCGGAAAACAATCAACACATAATGAATGT
Source organism: Hyla sarda (assembly GCF_029499605.1). NCBI lineage: Eukaryota > Metazoa > Chordata > Amphibia > Anura > Hylidae > Hyla > Hyla sarda. The sequence goes on along the minus strand of NC_079190.1, from coordinate 267,757,591 downwards.
AATGTCAGGAGGGTCAAGATGAAACTATACTGCAACATCTAAGCCAGAAGTCCACAATCTTTTAGTTTAATAACTGCATTGAAATATAACAGGAGGCGTTGAGCTACATTAGGTATTAAAGAAGACTGTCATGTGACAAGGATATACAGTAGCTCTGTGCATAAATAATATTTTGACAGTGCTGGTCGTAGTTCTGTTGACTTTTTATATGATATGTATCCTGTAGGCCAGAAACTGCAAATGTTTTGGTTCCGTTCATAGGATGAAATCGCAGCGGTGCTTTCCTGGTGTTATTTGCACAATACAGAACACTTGTGAAACCACATGAAAACAAAGCAAAATAGGTAAAAAAAAAATAGGTCAGGTAAAAGTCCAGATCTCCTGGTTGAAAACAATAATTTATTTGCTTAGATCATGACTATTTAATAAATAATAAACCAGATTAATAAGTATTTGTTATGTTTGAGTATATTTATCAGCATGAAACAGATACAATTTAAAGAGAACCTGTCAATCTGAACATAATAATAATAATAATAATTTTATTTATATAGCGCCTACAGATTCATGCATTCTAATCTGCAAGCATCATGTGATTAGAGCAGGAGGAGCTGAGCAGAATGATATATAGTTTTATGGGAAAAGTTTTAGTATAAGGCTTCTTCCACACTGCCAATAGGAGATGGTACCTGTACGTCCTGAGTCCGCTCCCGTTCTATAACGCGGGGCCGTGCGCTATTAACCCTTTAGACGTGTGTTCAAAGTTGAGCCGCATCTAAAGGGAAACTAAACTAATGCCGGTTAGCTCAGGGGGCTGTTCGGGAAAACCGCTGTGAAATCATGGCATCCCGAACAGCTGTAGGACACGAGGAGGGTCCGCTTCCCTGCCTCGTGGTGTCCGATCGCCGAATGACTGCTCAGTGCCTGAGATCCAGGCAAGAGCAGTCAAGCGGCAGGATAATCGATCAATGGTTTCCTATGAGAATTGATCAATGTAAAAGATCAGTGTGTGCAGTGTTATAGCTCCCTATGGGACCTATAACATTGCAAAAAAAAGTGAAAAAAAGTTAATAAAGATCATTTAACCCCTTCCCTAATATGTTTGAATCACCCCCCTTTTCCAATTAAAAAAAAAAACTGTGTAAATAAAAATAAACATATGTGGTATTGCTGTGTGCAGAAATGTCAAAATTATAAAAAGATTTCATTAATTAAACCGCACGGTCAATGGCGTATGCACAAAAAAATTCCAAAGTCCTTAATAGCGTAGTTTTGGTCACTTTTTTTATATCATGAAAAAATTTATAAAAAGCGATCAATAAGTCCGATCAATACAAAAATGTTAGCGCTAAAAACTTCAGATGACGGCGCAAAAAATTTGCCCTCATACTGCCCCATACGCGGAAAAATAAAAAAGTTATAGGGGTCAGAAAATGACAATTTTAAACGTATACATTTTCCTGCATGTGATTATGATTTTTTCCAGAAGTACGAGAAAATCAAACCTACATAAATAGGGTATCATTTTAATCATATGGACCTACAGAATAAAGAGAAGGTGTCATTTTTACTGAAAAATTTACTGTGTAGAAACAGAAGCCCCCAAAATTTACAAAATGGCATTTTTCCTTCAATTTTGTCGCACAATGATTTTTTGGTAAAATGACTGATGTCATTACAAAGTAGAATTGGTGGCACAAAAATAAGCCATCATATGGATTTTTAGGTGCAAAATTGAAAGAATTATGATTTTCTAAAGGGGTTAAGGTGCACAACATATCCCTTTTTTTGGCAGATGCCTGCTGGTGTTAAAATGCACACTGAAATATCGAAAGATGCAAAGGTTTTTTTTCAATTTGAGAGTTGAAACAGGATTAGTGACGATGTCTCCAAATAGTGAAGAACTTGTAGGTATTGTAGTGAAGAAGAAATAACTTTTATAAATGTTGAAAAGTAAAAAAAAAAAATCTCCCTTTTTGAGAATTGAATCAGGATTGATGACACTGTTTCAAAATAATAGTGAATTAAAGTGAAGAAATAGTTTCTGAGAATGTTAGAACATTTTTTTTTAATTCTCCCTTTTTGGGAATTGCAACAAGAACTTGTAGATAGTGAAGGAATAGCTTTTGCAGGCAGTGATAGACTAGTGCTAGTAACACAATTGCATCTAATATTGTCCCGGATCCACTGCACTAGGAGCGTACCTTTTTCTCTATTTTCTCCTAACCAGTAAAGGGACCTTGTTATCTTCTGAAACCACAGGATCCCTTGCAGACAATAAGAACTTTTGCCTACTACTGCTACCACTACCACCAGGCATCTGGCTGCTGCTGCTACCTGTACTGGTGCTGGTACTGCCACCAACATTTTTACTGGCAGAGGACATTGCAGGGGTGCTCTGTCCTTGCAGGGGTGCCCTACCCAACATTCCTTTAACAGACATATGTTTATTGAAATAGATTGGGAGGTTATTGTTATTATTGTTATGTTTTTGAGGATAATTTGTCACTCACCTATAGTCAAAGTTCATGGTCACATGACTTCCCTTCAGACTTGGTCCTTCAGAAGGTCTGAGGGATAAGTCTAAAACTCTTTCCAGAGTATACCTGTACACCTTCACTACAGTCAGCCAATCTGTGTATGCCCTCTGCCCTCCTTAATATATCTTGGAAAGTACCCATTATCCAGTATCCTTTACCCATGATCCAGCTGCCACACCGAAGAGGAAGGTGCAGATGTGCAAACAGGCCTGTCTTTCCCCTACACCTTCCTCCCTTGGCGTGTCAGCTATTGTGATCTTTCGTTTATGCCTTGATTCCACATTAAACATTACAAGATCTTAACATCACCAGGGTGAGGGCCATGTTTCATTTCTTTGCCTTTGGAATTATGTATGTTGCTACATGCGTTGTGATACCTGCTGCATATTCAGAGACTTTCCTTGGCAGTATTACTGCTAACAAAGCGACTGAGAGGGAACTGTGACCAATTTCTAACCATCCATCCATCCAAAAGGCTGTAATTTAGCAACCTTGTACTATAAGAAGACTATATAATGTTGGTTGTACCCAGTGGATGTAAGTTAAACCTTTTTGCAGATAACCTACCGTATTTTTCGCCGTATAAGACGCACTTTTTCTTCCCCAAAACTGGGGGGTAAAAGTTGGTGCGTCTTATACGGGAAATACACATTAAAACCGGCTGTCCCTGCCATCAACGGCCAGGACCCGCGGCTAATACAGGACATCACTGATCGTGGTGATGCCCTGAATTAACCCTTCAGATGCGGCAATCAAAGCTGACCGCCGCGTCTGAAGCGAAAGTGACACTAAACCGTCTGCTCAGTCGGGCTGTTTGGGACCGCCACGGTGAAATCGTGGCATCCAGAACAGCTTACAGGACACCGGGAGGGACCTTACCTGCCTCCTCTGTGTCTGCTCCATGCCTGGATCCCCAGCATGGCCGGCACTCTCCTTTGTCGTCATCACATTGTCACGCACGCCGTCCCTTCATCCAATAGGAGCGGCGTGCATAGCGGCATATTGGCGGCGACGGAGAGCGAGGATACCGGGCAGCAGAGACGGTCCGGAGTGACGGGGACACCCCGGGGACGCGGCGACAGCGATGGAGGGCAACATCCAGGGCAGCGGTGACGAGCGGTGACGGGTCCGGAGCGGCGGGGACATGTGAGTACTACCTACTATACCAGTGGTCTTCAACCTGCAGACCTCCAGATGTTGCAAAACTACAGCTCCCAGCATGCCCGGACAGCCAACGGCTGTCTGGGCATGCTGGGAGTTGTAGTTTTGCAACATCTAAAGGCCGGAGCGTCTTATATGTCGAAAAATACGGTACATATTCACTGTTCAGACATGCAAGTGTACCATTACTTTGCCTGTGGGACTAGTGCCTTCAGCTGCATCACACATCTGGTCTGCTCCACCCATCCTCACACTATTATACATGAATTCTCCAAAATGTAAATAACATATTCAGATACACTTAGAATATTAAACATGGTTAATGAATTCTATCATGTACAGTTATCCTACATTGTGTGCAGACAGGCTTTTGTTGAAAGCTTAGGAAAATATATGACCAAATAGTTCTTCAAATGGTCTTTTGTTTTTCTCCACATTTTTATATCAAATGTAAAATCTGACACCTAACAGCTAAAAATCAGCTAAAATGTAGAATTTCAGCCACAGACAACAGGTAGATGAAACACAAATAAATCAATTTCTCTCTAGAGACAGTACAAGCCCTCCTCGCCAAGTGACGTGCCCTGCACACTGAACATGGCACGATATCCAATTAGTATTCCATGCAAGACTAGTAATGAAAGGGTGAAATACAGTCTGAACTGGGAGAGTATGTGCTGCTGTCTAATCTACAACACATTGTTATTACCTCGCCTCCCATCTCTCTAACAGGATTCCACGTATCTGCTTAATTGAAAGAGTAGGAGGATTGTACTTTTTCATTAAAGAGATGAGAATACTCTACATTTGCTAGATGGATGCTCAGAAGGCAAACTCTTGGTATGTAAACCAGACACACTTCTCTGTAATACAAACAAACTAATATATTCTCGCGAAGAAAAAAAAATAGCATTTCACACGGTGGTATTAGAAAACCAGATGTTCTATCTGGTCAAATTCCTTTTTTTTTTTTTAAATAAAATTTATTTAAAAAAAATAAAAAATTAATCCAACCAGATGTTTTGTGATCTGTAGTATTGTGCTGTTTCTTATTGCAAGCATTGCAAGCAGAATAAAATGGGATTTTTTTTCATGAGTATATATAAAATGTTGAACTTATGGAGCAAAAAGTAATAAAGGACATCCGTTGTCTGCTATAATGTTTTATATAACAACTGTTCAACTGTTCAACTGGTGTACAGCTTTTAGATTTTTGTTTTTACATAAAATAACAAATACATTTTAAAGGGGTACTCCGGCGCTTAGACATCTTATCCTCTATCTGATCACGGGGGTCCCACCGCTGGGGTCACGAGTATTGTGATGTCACGGCCCCGCCCCCGTGTGACATCATGCTCCGCCCCTCAATGCAAGCCTATGGGAGGGGGTGTGACAGCTGCATTGAGGGGGCGGAGCGTGATGCCACATGGGGGCGTGGTCGTGACATCACAATGCTCTGGCCCCATGATCACCAGTAATCAGACCTGGAGCGAACATGCTCTGGGGACTGGTTGTAACGGGGTGAGGCGTGCAAGATCACGGGGGTCCCCAGCGGCTGGGCGTAAGCTGCTGACTGTCCTCTAGTAGATCATCCTCACTAAATAGTGGAGTTGAACCCACAGCATAAGATACTTCTGTGGGGGAGGGAACAGCATAGGACAGAGGCAATGGGAGGACAGGGACAGCTCCTGGGCCATGCCAACTGAAGGTTGTGTCTGAGGAACCCACCGACTGTTGGCTGGGGGTGTCAGATGTCACTTGTGATGAAGTGGATGACCGTGTTAACCAGTCGATGACGGCAGATGGGTTGGTGGTCGAGACACCACTGCTAGCTGATACCTGGAAGTCAGGCCTCTACCTGCGACTCCTTATGCCACTCTCCTCTAGTCTGCTGCGACCTTTTGCATGCAACTCTTTGCATGTCCTGGCACTTCTCTGCCTGACATACTTAGTGTGTATATGAGGGGAGTACAATACGCTCCAGTACGCTTAAAACAGTATTTGTCTACAATACCAGCAGGTGTGTACTTTTGGCTGGCCTTTCACAGTATCTAGGCCCTTAAGACTTTAACAGGAACAAAATGGTACACCACTTAGATGTACGCACAGGTTACACTTAATAAAGGACAATATGCTTTTAGTGCTCAGATCACCCTAAGTGGCTGGCAACTATTAGCTTTTCAGTTGTTGTAAACACCAGTGCTACAGCACACAGTCACTGTGTACTACACCCAAAATTGCACCCTCTCTCTCAATCTCACTCCCTTTCCTATCAGTGCTGATTTGGGCTTGAGTAGAATCACTGTTGTAAAAAAGCTTTTATGTGCAACACACTGCTCTCTGTCCCTCTCTGCAATAGAATGCTGATGGGACTGGGAGGTGAATCACTGAAATGTTCTTCTATGCATCACACACTGCTGTCTGTCCCTCTCTCTCTCTCTCTCTCTCTGCAATTAAAAGGCTGAAGTCACTGGCCGCAAGATGGCTGCCGATTATATAGGTCTGTGACATAACAGGGGTGGCTGGCTGCATGTTGCATGTGATTCAGGGTCATCCCGCCAACCCTTGTTCCCGCCTTCCCAGGATTATTTGCCCCATGTCCTCTCATGTGGATCCACCATTTTAGATGCCCTGGAGCCTGGACCGCACTAAATGGAGTTTAATGAACTGATTTGCGCGATTGAACCGTGGCGATATTCGCATTTGTTGCAAATCTCTTTTTTCCTGAAATTCGTAACAAATTCACATTAATGTTAATGTTAATGCTATGGCTGATCACATCTTCAGTAGGTAGCTTTGATATCTTTAAGAACTCCTGAATAGAGATGTCAGTGGATTTGCCTGGTTTTAGAGTTTTGTAGCGAATCAAACTGATTTCCATTTTTAAGATTCAGCAGAGATTTTCAAAGATTTGCTCTTCTTTACCTAACTCTACATGGGATTTTGCTTTTATATGGACTTGTGAATTCTTGTTCATTCCTAATACACAGTACTTGAATCCACAATTGGTTTTACATTATTTTATAGAAAACAATGAAAGGATTTGTATGGGGATGCATGAGTTTTGATTACAGCAAAAGCTAGCTGGCTGGAAGCAGCTGATGTATTGGAACATGAAATATCCACATAAGTGAACAGCACAGGGTAAGAAGACATTGTCTTCCTTGGCTGCCTCTAGCAGACAAGCATGCTAATATTTGGCAGGCCTCTATGTCTTGTTTATGGCTGATTGCAGAGTGGTCATGTTAATGAAAATTGAGGCCATCCTTCTGAACAAAGAAGCAGCCACATGGAATGGTTTAATCAGATGTCATTCAGCGCCGTGAAACTGTTTGTGGAAGCGATAAGTGAAGCGGAAAGGAAAAAAAAAAGCTTTGTCATGCTAACCATGTTAGACACTACATCCAATTATACAGCTGACTTCTAATTATGGAACAATAGTTTATTGATACTGTCTATGTTTGACATGAAATCGCTGGAATTCCCAAGGAAAGTGCAATACATTAGATTATCATACAGCCCATACAATTCTTACTTTATAGCAAAAATATTTAGTGCAAATTACTTGTCATAGTAAACTTGACAATGATTCGCCATGAAAGCCTAATATTTGAAGTTGTTCATCCTGTAATAGGATTCTACAAAAAGCTAGAGAAATGAGGGGAGATTTATCAAAACCTCTCCAGAGGAAAAGTTGCCCAGTTGTCCATAGCAACCAATCAGATCGCTTCTTTCATTTTGCAGAGGCCTTGTTAAAAATGAAAGAAGCGAGCTGATTGGTTGCTATGGGCAACTGGGCAACGTTTCCTCTAGACAGGTTTTGATAAATCTTCCCCATGGAGGTGACTTAGAATAGCAACTGTCCTTTCTCTGCCCTCAGCTAAGTGCCAATTTAAGACTTAGAATGCCAAGTAACCGAGTCCTGCACTGTAGATGGATTTATGAGGTCACAATCTTAAATACTCTTAGGCAACTTTAGACATGAATATTTCTGTCTATTGACTGACACTTGCACAGAACATAACTTCCATTGTGTCTTTAGAACAAATCTGTTTGACCAGCCCCTACCATTATTTTTGGCAGATCTAATGTGCATGGGGGCCTCTTGTCAGATGCCTGGAAAAATAGAATATTGCATTTCAAATTACTGACAGAAGTGTCTGGCAGGAGCTTGTCTCCTTCTCTCCACTGATATAAACATGCACCAGAAGGAGCTCAGAGGAGCTTTTATCTGACTTTTTGTACAGTATATAATCAGCAACATCACTCAGCACTGTCTCGATACCATGTTACCTACAAAAAAGTAGTAGCTTGGCAGTAGTTATGTTTTGTCATTACCTATCTTAGCCCATATTTTTGGGCTCTGCTCACCCTGTCATCAAATTCACCACAACAGATAACAGATCTGGCACTCAAACATGGCTTCTGTTATGACTGGGCATCATGATGGATTCGAAATTAGCACTGCTGCCTTGTAATGCTGTGGTCCTAGGTTTGGACCTAACCAAGGGCAATGTCTGCATGAAGCATTTAAGGGATAACAGTGGCTCACAGTGGCTATTTGGGGCTCTGCTTGGTATGGTGTTGTTCAACAATTTGTAGAAAAACATTTTTGGAAGTCATACATTGAAGTTCTAATATGACTGATGGATAAAAAGTTGGTGTTTGACTGATTTTAAAGTGTCTAAAATTTGTGAAACACACTAACAGTTTATATCAAAAGTAGTGATGTGGCGAACATAAAATTTTCGGTTCGCGAACATGAACTTCCGCATATGTTCGCGAACCGGGGCGAACCGCCATTGACTTCAATGGGCAGGGGAATTTTAAAACCCACAGGGACTCTTTCTGGCCACAATAGTGATTTAAAAGTTGTTTCAATGGGACTAATACCTGGACTGTGGCGTGCTGGAGGGGGATCCATGGCAAAACTCCCATGGAAAATTACATAGTTGATGCAGAGACTGGTTTTAATCCATAAAGGGCATAAATCACCTATTATTCCTAAATTCTTTGGAATAACATGCTTTAGCCCCCTTTAGGCAGCACATAGAGCCCCCCTTTAGGCATCACATAGTTAGATCCCCTCTTTAGGCAGCACATAGATTCCCCCATATTAGGAAGCACATAGTTAGAGCCCCCCTTTAGGCAGCACATAGGTAGAGCCTCCCTTTAGGCAGCACATAGAGCCCCCTTTAGGCAGCACATAGTTAGATCCCCCTTTAGGCATCACATAGTTAGATCACCCCTTTAGGCAGCACATAGATTCCCCATGTTAGGCAGCACATAGTTAGAGCCCCCCTTTAGGCAGCACATAGAGCCCCCCTTTAGGCAGCACATAGAGCCCCCCTTTAGGCAGCACATGGATTCCCCCATATTAGGCAGCACATAGTTAGAGCCTCCCTTCAGGCAGCACATAGAGCCCCCTTTAGGCAGCACATATTTAGATCCCCCTTTAGGCAGCACATAGATTTCCCCATAATAGGAAGCACATAGTTAGAGCCCCCTTTTAGGCAGCACATAGGTAGAGCCTCCCTTTAGGCAGCACATAGAGCCCCCTTTAGGCAGCACATAGTTAGATCCCCCCTTTAGGCATCACATAGTTAGATCACCCCTTTAGGCAGCACATAGATTCCCCCATGTTAGGCAGCACACAGTTAGAGCCCCCCTTTAGGCAGCACATAGAGCCCCCCTTTAGGCAGCACATGGATTCCCCCATATTAGGCAGCACATAGTTAGAGCCTCCCTTCAGGCAGCACATAGAGCCCCCTTTAGGCAAGATCCCCCCTTTAGGCAGCACATAGATTTCCCCATAATAGGAAGCACATAGTTAGAGCCCCCTTTTAGGCAGCACATAGGTAGAGCCTCCCTTTAGGCAGCACATAGAGCCCCCTTTAGGCAGCACATAGTTAGATCCCCCCTTTAGGCATCACATAGTTAGATCCCCCTTTAGGCAGCACATAGAGCCCCCCTTTAGGCAGCACATAGAGCCCCCCTTTAGGCAGCACATAGATTCCCCCATATTAGGCAGCACATAGTTAGAGCCTCCCTTCAGGCAGCACATAGAGCCCCCTTTAGGCAGCACATATTTAGATCCCCCTTTAGGCATCACATAGTTAGATCCCCCTTTAGGCAGCACATATAGCCCCCCTTTAGGCAGCACATAGAGCCCCCCTTTAGGCAGCACATAGATTCCCCCATATTAGGCAGCACATAGTTAGAGCCTCCCTTCAGGCAGCACATAGAGCCCCCTTTAGGCAGCACATATATAGATCCTCCCTTTAGGCAACACATATATTCCCCCATATTAGGCAGCACATAGTTAGATCTCCCCTTTAGGCAGCACTGGTTTTATTTCACAGCCAAGTATTTTTTTTAATTTGAACAACTGTCACACCAAATGTGATTTGCACTAGTGTGACAACGAGCAGAAAAGGTTGCCAGCGGAGTTCCCCTTTTAAGCAGAGGTCCCCAACCAGGGTGCCTCCAGCAGTTGCAAGACACATGGACTGAACTTATAGCCCTTTTAATACTGTAGTTAGTTGCTTGAAGGACATTAAGTTTTACACTAGAGTACCCCTTTTAACCAGCGGTTCCCTCCCAACCAAGGTGCCTCCAGCTATTGCAAGACACACGGACTGAACGTATAGCCCTTTTAATACTGTAGTTAGTTGCTTGAAGGAACTTAAGTTTTACACTGGAGTACCCCTTTTAACCAGCGGTCCCCTCCCAACCAGGGTGCCTTCAGCTGTTGCAAGACACATGGACTGAACTTATAGCCCTTTTAATACTTTAGTTAGTTGCTTGAAGGAACTTAAGTTTTACACTGGAGTACTCCTTTTAACCAGCGGTTCCCACCCAACCAGGGTGCCTCCAGCTGTTGCAAGACACACGGACTGAACTTATAGCCCTTTTAATACTGTAGTTAGTTGCTTGAAGGAACTTAAGTTTCACACTGGAGTACCCCTTTTAACCAGCGGTTCCCTCCCAACCAGGGTGCCTCCAGCTGTTGCAAGACACACGGACTGATATTTGAGCCCTAAAAAGGGCTTTTTTGGGTGATGTCCTTAAATCAGATGTTAGGCTAGTGCTTTAGGAGTAAACTGGACCCTGAATACACCACCTAGCAGCAACCTAGCTATCGCTTTCCCTATTACAAAAGGAGCAGCTTCTCTGTCCCTCCACTTTCTAAGCCTGCAGCATGCCGAATGAAGGTAAAATGGCGTCCGTGCAGGAGGTAGGAGGGTCTGGAAGGGAGGGACTGCTGCTGATTGGCTGTAATGTGTCTGCTTACTCTGACTCACAGGGTCAAAGTTTACCTCAATGTTAAAGTATAGGGGCGAATCGCACTTCACATATGTTTGCCCGGCGATGCAAACGCGAACATGCTAAGTTTGCCGGGAACTGTTCGCTGGCGAACAAATCACGACATCGCTAATCAAAAGTGTATTAACACTTTCATTCAATATATCTTGAATGAAATGACAACATATGCATGGACAAAATTACCAAGAAATACTACTCCCATATAGGTTCCAACACAATTTTTTCCAGCTCATCACAGTTCTGTGCCACCTTTTTTTGTAGTTCTCTGTTTTCCAGTGGGCATGAAGCTTTCTGCCAGCACTGCTCTTTGGTGTCCTTCCTGCCTTTACTTCCCTTACTGCCTGTAACTATAGTTCACGCAGAAATGTATGTGTTGCTTTGGCTTTTTACTTGCTATGAATGGCTCTGAGTTTTTTGATAGAATATAGTTTGAGCATGATGAAAAGAAAACAAACAATCTTTCTAGACACAAAGAGTCATCTTTGCAAGTGAAAAACGCAAATAACACCTATACTGAAAAATAACAGCACACACCAGTGTATATACACCTATGTATGAAGCATGGTAAAGCAGGAGCTGACTTATTTGCAGAGGCAGAAATTTCAAAGCTTGGTGCTAGGGCACAGAGGCGAGGGACTGGCTGTATGAGTAGACAGGAGCAGACAGGAATAAATATTGCCCCACCCTCACTTTCTGCAGTTTATCATTGTGTCTCTGTTACTCGAGGTGGACTGAGCCTAACCTCAGGAAGTGAACTGTAAATTCAGTGGAAATTAATTTTTGATGGCTGAAATTTTAGAAAGTGTTAGGGGTAAGAAATCAAAAGAAAATAAATTATAGATTTGTTTGTGAGCTCAGATGAAAACAAATTGTATGTAAATGAGTGGCAATTCAGCTATCGTCAATTAACGGGGTATTCCAGGCAAAAACTTTTTTTATATATATATCAACTGGCTCCAGAAAGTTAAACAGATTTGTAAAATACTTCTATTAAAAAATCTTAATCCTTCCAATAGTTATTAGCTTCTGAAGTTTTCTGTCTAACTGCTCAATGATGATGCCACATCCCGGGAGCTGTGCATGATGGGAAAATATCCCCATAGGAGCTGCACAGCTCCTGGGACGTGAGTCATCAGAAAGCAGTTAGATAGAAAACAGCAACTCAACTTCAGAAGCTAATAACTATTGGAAGGATTAAGATTTTTTAATAGAAGTAATTTACAAATCTGTTTAACTTTCTGGAGCCAGTTGATATATAAAAAAAAGTTTTGGCCTGGAATACCCCTTTAACTTCAATTGGGAGAATGGCTTTTGTAATATAAAAAATGGTTTAAACTACATCTACTAAAAATAAAACAACAGTGCCATTGAAGTACATGGATGTTAAGAAATAAAAAGAACATCATGGAAATGTCATTGCCCATAACTAACAACAAGAAGTGCAAAAGATTATAACGTGACTTATACCTCCCCATGTTGAGAGATCAGTTAATGCCCCTAATTGAACTGTTAGGTGAAGGGGTGAAGGACTACTTGAGCAGTTCCAGCAAGCTGGAGCCCCTGCTCATTGTGCAATGGTGGTAAGAGATGGAGGAATGAGTATTTCTCTAACTGGATTAAATGAGACTAAAGGAGAAAGTATGACCCTTGAAGGAAAACATCTTAAATAAATAAGCTCAAATTGATGATTTCACGTGAAGATGAAGGTGCTATAAATAATTAAAATTTTGTCTGATTTCTTTTTTTTAAATATGCATTTTGCATATGCGTCCGGACTGTTGGGACAACCCGTATAAAAGCAGGTTGTCAATCACTACTGAAAAGAGCAGGAAGAAGAGGTTGGGAGCATTGCTTCAATGAAAACCTTGTACCATGAGTTCATTGCATTCATGATGGTGCCTATTAGCAAACCAGCACACTACTTTTTGTTCTGTTGGGCTAATAGGGGAATGAACCATCTCCATTAAAGGGGTACTCCGGCCCTAAGACATCTCATCCTCTATCCAAAGGACCCCCGCAATCTCTCATGCAGCACACACCAGTCTCAGCTGCATGAAGCAATCATCGCTCCACATCTCAAGCCTCACAGCCATCACGCCCCCTCCCATAGACCGGTATTGAGGGGGGCGTGATGGGACTTTACAAGGGGTGGAGTCATGACATCACGATACTCCAGTCCCGTGGTCGTGAGGCTTCAGACACAGAGCGATTAGCTTCTTTGTGCTGCTGAGACAGATGGGTGCTGCATGAGAGATTGCGGGGGTCCCCAGTGGTGGGACCCCCACGATCAGACATCTTATCCCCTATCCTTTTGATAGGGGCTAAGATGTCTTAGCGCCGGAGTACCCCTTCCTTTATAAATGTCTTATAGATTCTGCTAAATGGTTTGAAATGACCCTATATGTTTTCAATGCAATCCGCATACTGTTAATTTTGCCATTTTTTTTATTTATTTTTTATTTTTGTTTAGCATTTTTTTGTTGTTTCTTTTAGCTTGCACTAATAATTACCTACTAAAAACTTTCAGCATCTCAAAATGTACAAAAGGTTCTAGAAAAGTTATTCTAAATGTCAACATTCTACAACTGAACAAAATAGAAAAGTAAAAACACATAAAGCTCTCCTAACTTAATTGTCTGTACTGGAACCTTGATTCTCTAGTAATCGGTGAGCTTCAAACACGTTGTTATAAACAGAGAAGAAGTGTCTTGGCAAAGTAAAGACAGATTCTCAGAAGTGTTTTGTAAAATAAATACCAAGCAAATTACAATATGTGTACTATTCTTCCAGCCTCTCCCCAAATAGCGGTAATTTATTCTTTGCGTACAGGCAAGTAGCAGAAAGGTTATGTCTGGTGCTCTCTGTAAACTCTCTGTTTGATCTCATTGGCACACTGCTGACTTCATTTCATCTTGTCTAGAAAGATATTTGTGCGGAGACAGAGCCTCTTTCATAATCAGGATTAATCCAGAGAGCAAACAAACATAACCTCTCATATACCCAGAAATCAATATGTGTGGTCATTATTGGGAACAACATAGGAGTATGAGCAGGTGGGGTTGTGCCGCTTCCTATAACCAGTTCACTGCTGGATTCAGCACCATGGACAGCAAATGAGCCAAGTTTCATCTGAGGTTATGTCGGCTTTTATCGGGTCATTTGCACATGGGGAAGGCAGCACTCGCATTAAACCTTGGCAGCGCTTTCTGAAAATGTTACTGCCATTTGTCAGAAGCAATTTGCTAATGGTAATCTTGTCATATTTTAAACACAATTTTGGGTTGTTATTTATCAAAGTCTGACAACTACAAAACTGTGATAATATTACAGCAAAACAAGCATCTGGTTTATCAAATGGGGAGAAACAAAGTGATTTTCAATCATTTTACCAGTTGCATTATTGTTTTGTTCTTGTTTGCTTTGTTTTTTTTTTTCTTTGTTATGTTTTAATAATTTTATGTAGTCAAGTGACAACGTTAAAAGGGGTGCGTATTGTCAATGATTTCCAAATAAACCAATCATGTTGGTTGCTTTCCACACAGACATGAATCATTCTGTCTCATTGTTTATGCTTCCATATATTATGATTTTGTTACACAGTTATCTAGTTTGTATTGTTGAAAAAATACATACCTCATCATATTTAAAGGGTACCTGTCATTTGAGTAAGCTGCCCTTTATGTGTACTTGAGGGGTACTACTATTTCTGACCATTATATAACTTAGAATATATGGCAGATTTCTGCTATGTTTACAGGCACTTTATCCTTCCATCTCTTGTTTGTATAACCTCCTGTAATGTGATGCCTGAGTAGCCTTATAGGATTGGACTTGTTTAATCAAATTTTTAGAGAGGAATGCATTCAGACAGTAGAGAGGGGAGAGGGATGAAACCTGATAACAGGAGAAACAAGCCTTTGTGTCAAATAAGATGTATTACAAACTTTCTTATATTCGCTTGTACCATTGATCAAACGACAGGTACGCTTTAACCCCTTAAGGACTCAGGGTTTTTCCGTTTTTGCACTTTCGTTTTTTCCTCCTTACCTTTAAAAAATCATAACCCTTTCAATCTTCCACCTAAAAATCCATATTATGGCTTATTTTTTGCGTCGCCAATTCTACTTTGCAGTGACATTAGTCATTTTACCCAAAAATGCACGGCGAAACAGAAAAAAAAATCATTGTGCGACAAAATCGAAAAAAAAACGCCATTTTGTAACTTTTGGGGGCTTCCGTTTCTAGGCAGTGCATATTTCGGTAAAAATCACACCTTATCGTTATTCTGTAGGTCCATACGGTTAAAATGATACCCTACTTATATAGGTTTGATTTTGTCGCACTTCTGGAAAAAATCATAACTACATGCAGGAAAATTTATACGTTTAAAAATGTCATCTTCTGACCCCTATAACTTTTTTATTTTTCCATGTACGGGGCGGTATGAGGACTCATTTTTTGCGCCGTGATCTGAAGTTTTTATTGGTATGATTTTTGTTTTGATCTGACTTTTTGATCACTTTTTATTCATTTTTTAATGTTATAAAAAGTTACCAAAATACGCTTTTTTGGACTTTGGAATTTTTTTGCGCGTACGCCATTGACCATACGGCTTAATTAATGATATATTTTTATAGTTTGGACATTTACGCACGCGGCGATACCACATATGTTTATTTTTTTTTTTACACTGTTTTATTTTTCTTATGGGATAAGGGGGGTGATTCAAACTTTTATTAGGGAAGGGGTTAAATGACCTTTATTAACACTTTTTTTTTACTTTTTTTTTGCAGTGTTATAGGTCCCATAGGGACCTATAACACTGCACACACTGATCTTTCATCCTGATCACAGGCGTGTATTAACACGCCTGTGATCAGCATTATCGACGCTTGACTGCTCCTGCCTGGATCTCAGGCACGGAGCAGTCATTCGTCGATCGGACACCAGGGAGGCAGGTAAGAGCCCTCCCGGTGTCCGATCAGCTGTTCGGGACGCCGCGATTTCACCGCGGCGGTCCCGAACAGCCCGACTGAGCAGCCGGGATACTTTCAGTTTCACTTTAGAAGCGGCGGTCAGCTTTGACCGCCGCTTCTAAAGGGTTAATACCGCACATCGCCGCGATCGGCGATGTGTGGTATTAGCCGCGGGTCCCGGCGCTAATCAGCGCGATCCCGCTTCATATCGCGGGAGCCGGCGCAGGACGTGAATATACGTCCTGCGTCGTTAAGGGGTTAAAGGGGTACTCCGGTGAAAAACTTTTTTTTTTTTCTTAATCAACTGGCTCCAGAAAGTTAAACAGATTTGTAAATTACTTCTATTAAAAAATCTTAATCCTTCCTGTACTTATTAGCTGCTGAATACTACAGTGGAAATTATTTTCTGTTTGAAACACAGTTCTCTCTGCTGACATCACGAGCACAGTGCTTTCTGCTGACATCTCTGTCCATTTTAGGAACTGTCCAGAGTAGGAGAAAATCCCCATAGCAAACATATGCTGTTCTGAACAATTCCTAAAATGGACAGAGATGTCAGTAGAGAGCACTGTGCTCATGATGTCAGCAGACAGCTCTGTGTTTCAAAAAGAATATTATTTCCGCTGTAGTATTCAGCAGCTAATAAGTAAAGGAAGGATTAAGATTTTTTAATAGTAATTTACAAATCTGTTTAACTTGCTGGCACCAGTTTATTAAAAAAAAAAAAAAAAAAAAGGTTTTTTACCGGAGTACCCCTTTAACCAAGGGTGGGGATAAGATGTGCATGGAGGGGTATAGTTTGGACTTCTTTACTGTACTAAATCGGCCTGACTACATAAAAATGGTGGTTGTTACCACCATTTACCTCCACAATATTTTTCTGCCTTGATTACACTATTACTGAAAGAATTAGTTACTGTATAACTAATGAATATTAAAGTATATTTAGGCCAGTAGAATTATGTAAAAAGAACGTTCCATAAGTAAAATGTGCAGTTCACTTTTATTGTTACTCTGAGTATCAGAGTACTAGCCATATCCTGAATAGTAGCACTGGTTTTCATGGGCTTAAGGTGGAATTAAATAAGTCAATTTTACTGCCCAATAAATAAACTAGTCATTCTTTAATTTATTTGTTTTTTAATGTTTTTTTTTTTTTTTTTTTTTTCACATTCAGTCACCTGAAAGCCATCTATTCCTATACATATCTAATACTCTGAGCATAATATATTCTGTGCCAGGTATACCAGATAATTCTTAACAACTTAATTTAAATTTCCATTGAACTAAAGTGAACACAAAATGTTTACCTTATCCTAAAATGGGAATTATATATGAGATGAATCTACATGGCACTTGGGATCTAATCTTTACTTTTCTAATCTCCACATTGTGGAGACTCTTTATTTGTAGTTTGTAGTTGACACAAAGTATAATCTGATTTTAAGAATGGTATGCATTGTGGACTAAAGGTTAATTATAAATACCTGATGTTATAGGAGGAGGTTAATTAGAATTGCTCAAGATTGAGAGTTTGTACAGCACATTAGGAAATTAAAAAGTCCTATCCAGTATGCATGTTAAATCACTTGTAAAGGTAACAACCTCATATTCTTCAGAGCATACAGAAAATTCACTTTCAATAGCTACATATTTCCCCTTTAGAAATAACATAGTTTGTGTTTCTTATATTAATCCCAATGGCTGGTTTATGTCCTAAAGGCATTTCCAGCTGTATAGACATATTGATGTTTATTCTTCACTTATTAAATATTAGCATTAGCAATAAGCATTTTGAACTCTTCAGCAACACCAAATTTATTTTTAACTCAATTTACATTAGTATCTAATTTCAGACTTTCCTCAGGACTTCACTCGGGGATACTTGTACCAATATGACCCTGTATAATTACCTTGCTTATATAATAAAAAATGACAAGTGTAATTGCCTCCATATATTGCAAACATTCATATACACTTATGTTTACGTTTTCAAAAATACATGTCATTTTTACATTATAAATCTATCAATTTATTTAAATGGGGTTTTCCACTAGTACATGTTATCATTTACTGATCAATGGGGGTCTGATTGTCTGACCCCCTTCAAAGCTGTAAAATCAAAAGGACACAGGGCTCTGTGCCCCCTTCAATTATTTGGACCACTCACTGTGCAAGAAACTTACAACCCAGCTCCATTCATTTTAGCAGGGCTGTGTCGCACAGCAGAAATTCATCAATTCCCTGGGGCTGGCCAGAGCAGGTAAAAACTAATACTGTATACTAAAAACCAGGGGGCCTCCAGCTGTTGTAAAACTGCAACTCCCAGCATGCCCGGAAAGCCTTTGCCGTGCTGGGAGTTGTAGTTTCACAACAGCTGGAGGCACCCTGGTTTTTAGTATACAGTATTAGTTTTTACTTGCTCTGGCCGGCCCCAGCCTTCAGCCACAAACGGGAGCCAGTCCTGGCAGATAATCAGAAGTTTTCCTATCCCGGACCTCAATACCCGGCGTATAAGACGACCCCCGACTTTTCAGAAGAAAATTCGGGGTTAAAATTCGGGGAATGGTAAGTGACCGGCGGACATACTTATGTCCCGAAAAGATTTTTCGGGACACAGGGATGTCCGGCATAGGAATACCTATGATTATCTGCCTGGGCCGGCTCCCGTGTGTGGCTGCAGGTGGGGGCTGGCCAGAGCAGGTAAAAACTAATACTGTATACTAAAAACCAGGGGGCCTCCAGCTGTTGTAAAACTACAACTCCCAGCATGCCCGGAAAGCCTTTGCCGTGCTGGGAGTTGTAGTTTCACAACAGCTGGAGGCACCCTGGTTTTTAGTATACAGTATTAGTTTTTACTTGCTCTCGCCAGCCCCCGCCTGCAGCCACACACGGGAGCCAGCCCTGGCAGATAATCAGAAGTTTTCCTATCCCGGACCTCAATACCTGGCGTATAAGACGACCCCCGACTTTTCAGAAGAAAATTTGGGGTTAAAAAGTCGTCTTATACCCCGGGATATACGGTAACTTATTCCCTATACACAGGATAGGGGATAAGTGTCTGATTGTTGGGGTGTCCGCAGCATGTGCTCCTCTCAGAGAGCCGGGGCCTGTCCAGGAGATCAAGTGGTCCCAGTGGTCAGACTTCCATCAATCAGACACTTATTCCATATCGTGTGGATAGGGGATAAGTTACTTTTCTCTGCATAACCCCTTTAAAGTGTACACCAAAAGTTTTAACATGTAACAGAGACATTAGCAGGGCAAAGCATACCCTTAAAAAGGGTACTCCAGGTGGAAAAAGTTTTTTTTCCTTTAAATCAACTGGTGCCAGAAAGTTAAACAGATTTGTAAATTACATCTATTAAAAATTCTTAATCCTTAAAGTACTTATTAGCTGCTGAATACTACAGAGGAAATAATTTTCTTTTTGGAACATAGTGCTCTCTGCTGACATCATGACCACAGTGCTCTCTGCTGACATCTCTGTCCATTTTAGGAACTGTCCAGAACCGCATATGTTTGCTATGTGGATTTTTTCCTACTCTGGACAGTTCTTAAAATGAACAGAGATGTCAGTAGAGAGCACTGTGCTTTTGATTCAGCAGAGAGCTCTGTGTTCCAAAAAGAAAATAATTTCCTCTGTAGTATTCAGCAGCTAATAAGTACTGGAAGGATTAAGATTCTTTAATAGATGTAGTTTACAAACCTGTTTAACTTTCTGGCACCAGTTGATTTAAAAAAAAAAGTTTTCCACCTGAGTACCCCTTTAACCCCTTCGGGACAGAGGGTTTTCCATTTTTTGCACTTTCGCTTTTTCCTCCTTACCTTTTAAAAATCATAACCCTTTCATTTTTGCTGGCTTATTTTTTGCACCACCAATTCTACTTTGTAATGACATCAGTCATTTTACCCAAAAATCTACGGCGAAACAGAAAAAAAAATAATTGTGCGACAAAATTGAAGAAAAAATGCCATTTTGTAATTTTGGGGGCTTCCGTTTCTATGCAGTACATTTTTCGGTAAAAAAATAACACCTTATCTTTATTCTGTAGGTCCATACGATAAAAATGATACCCTACCTATATAGGTTTGATTTTGTTGTACTTCTGGAAAAAATCATAACTACATGAGGGCTCATTTTTTGCGCCGTGATCTGAAGTTTTTAGCGGTACCATTTATGTATTGATCGGACTTTTTGATCTCTTTTTATTCATTTTTTCATTATATAAAAAGTGATCAAAAATATGCTATTTTGGACTTTGGAATTTTTTGCACTTACGCCATTGACCACGCGGTTTAATTAATGACATATTTTTATAGTTCGGACATTTACGCACGCGGCGATACCACATATGTTTATTTTTATTTTTTTTACACTGTTTTATTTTTTTTTATGGGAAAAGGGGGGTGATTCAAACTTTTATTAGGGAAGGGGTTAAAGGATCTTTATTCACTTTTTTTTTCACTTTTTTTTTGCTGTGTTATAGCTCCCATAGGGGGCTATAACACTGCACACACTGATCTATTACATTGTTCAATGGTTTCTCATAGGAAACCATTGATCAATGATTCTGCCGCTTGACTGCTCATGCCTGGATCTCAGGCACTGAGCAGTCATTCGGCGATCAGACAGCGAGGAAGCAGGTAGTGACCCTCCAGCTGTCCTGTAAGCGATTTCACCGTGGCGATCCCGAACAGCTCCCTAAAGTGCTTTACTTTAACTTTAAACGTGGCTTTAAACTTTGAACGCCACGTCTAAAGGGTTAATAACGTGCGGACCCACGATCAGTGTTGCGCCCTATTAGCCACGGGTCCCAGCCATTGTTAGAGGTGTGGCCCCGCATTATAGAAAGGGAGTGGTCTGAGGGCATATAGGTACACCCTCCATCCCCAAAGAGCTAAAGGGGTGCTCCACTGGAAAACATTTTCTTTTAAATTAACTGGTGCCAGAAAGTTAAACAGATTTGTAAATTACTTCTATTAAAAAATCCCAATCCTTCCAGTACTGATTAGCTGCTGTATAATACACAGGAAGTTCTTTTCTTTTTGAATTTCCATTCTGCCTGACCACAAGTGCCCTCTGCTGACACCTCTGTCCATGTCAGGACACTGTCCAGGGCAGAAGCAAATCCCCATAGCAAACCTCTTTTGCTCTGGACAGTTCCTGATATGAACAGAGGTGTCAGCAGAGAGCACTTTTGGTCAAGCAGAAAGGAAATTCAAAAAGAAAAACACTTCCTATGTATTATTCCCTTAACGACCACAGGCGTAAATGTACGTCCTGGTGTGGTGGTACTTAGCGCACCAGGATGTACATTTATGTCCTGTGTATGACTGCAAGCATCGGAGAGGTGCTCGCGTCATACACTGCAGGTCGCGGCTGCTATAAGCAGCCTGGGACCCACCGGTAATGGCAGACATCAGCGATCGTGCGGATGTCCGCCATTAACCCCTCAGATGTCGAGATCAATACAGATCACGGCATCTGCGGCAATGCACATGTTAAAATATATGATCGGATCACCCGCAGTGTTGCCACGGGGATCCGATCATCTGTAATGGTGGCCGGAGGTCACCTTACCTGCCTCCGGCCATCTCCCGGCGTCTTCTGCTATGGTCTGAGACCAGAGCAGAAGATGACTGATAATACTGATCAGTGCTATGTTCTATGTATAGCACTGAACAGTATTAGCAATCAACTCATTGCTATTGATAGTCCCCTATAGGGACATAAAGTATAAAAACAAAAGTTGGAAAATGTAAAATTAAAAGTAAAAAAAAGTGTAAAATCCCCTCCCCCCAATAAAAATGAAAATTGCCCCTTTTTTCCATTTTACCCCCAAAAAGCTTAATTTTTTTTAATAAACATATTTGGTATCTCCGCGTGCGTAAATGTCAAAAGTGTCAAAATATAATGTTATTGATCCCATACGGTGAACGGCGTAAATGTAAAAACTAAAAAAAGTTTAAAAATTCAGCTTTTTTGTCACATGTTATTCCCCAAAAATTTTTATAAAAAATGATCTAATAGTTTTATATATGCAAATGTGATTAGATTATAGGTGGTCAGTAGAGGGTGATTTTATATTACTGATTTTGTACAAAAAGTTTGAGATTTTTTTAAGCGGTACAAAAATATAAAAGTATCTGGCCATGGGTATTATTTTAATCGTATTGATCCATTTTTACCGTAAAGTGTACAGTGTGAAAATGAAACCCTCCAAAGTGTGTAAAATTGTGGTTTTCATAAAAATTTTTAAGAGGTTTCATTACCAAGTACAATTGGTCACGAAAAAAACAAGCCCTTATATGGGTCTGTAGATGAAAATGTAAAAGAGTTATGGATTTTAGAAGGCGAGGAGGAAGAAATGAAAATGCAAAAATGAAATTGGCTTGGTCCTTAACCCTTTAAGGACCAAGCCCATTTTAACCTTAACCCCTTAAGGACATAGGGCGTATCCATACGCCCCCGTTTCCAAGTCCTTAAGGACCGAGGGCGTATGGATACGCCCTGAGCATTTCCGGCCCCCACCGCTAGCCGGAGGGGAGCCGGGGCCGGATGCCTGCTGAAATCGTTTAGCAGGCATCCCGGCATTTCGCCCAGGGGGGTCATTATGTCCCCCCATGTCGGCGATTGCCGCAGATCGCCGGACAATTCAGTCCAGCGATCTGCGGTGGATTCCGGGTCAATCGGGTCTCCAGTGACCCGATGACCCGGAATTACTGGCTGATCGGGGCCGTCAGAGACAGGGACAGTCCTGCAGTGTGGATCATTGGAGGTGAGTGACAGCCTCCTGCTGTTGCTTAGCAACAGCTCCCAGCATGCAACAAGGACATGCTGGGAGCTGTAGTTATGCAACAGCAGGAGGCAGACAACCACAACTCCCATCATGCCCTTATGGGCATGCTGGGACTTGTAGTTTTGCAACAGCCGGAGGCACATTCTTTCTATGGAAAAGTGTTCCTTCAGCTGTTGTGTAACTACAACTCCCAGCTTGCACAATCAGCTAAAGTGCATGCTGGGAGTTGTAGTGGTGCATCTTGTGGTTGCATAACTACAACTCCCAGCATGCCCGTTGGCTGTCGGTGACTGCTGAGAGTTGTAGTTTTGCAACAGCTGAAGGCACACTGAGTTAAGTAGTAAACCAGTGTGTCTCCAGCTGTTGCATAACTACAATCCCCAGCATCCCCAGCCAATGTAGTATGCCTCCGGCTGTTGCATAACTACAAGACCCAGCATGCCCTTCCACTGTCCGTACATGCTGGGGGTTGTAGCTTTTGCAACAGCTGAAGGCACACTGGTTGCAAAACACTGAGTTTGTTACCAAACTCGGTGTTTCACAACCTGTGTGTCTCCAGCTGTTGCAAAACTACAACTCCCAGCATGCACTGATAGACCGTACATGCTGGGAGTTGTAGTTTTGCAACAGCTGGATGTTTCCCCCCCCAATGTGAACGTACAGGGTACACTCACATGGGCGGAGGATTACAGTAAGTATCCGGCTGCAAGTTTGAGCTGCGGCAAATTTTCTGCCGCTGCTCAAACTGCCAGCGAGAAACTACTGTGAACCCCCCGCCCGTGTGACTGTACCCTAAAAACACTACACTACCACAAAATAAAATAAAAAGTAAAAAACACTACATATACACATACCCTTACACAGCCCCCCTCCCCTCCCCAATAAAAATGAAAAACGTCTGGTACGTCACTGTTTCCAAAACGGAGCCTCCAGCGGTTGCAAAACTACAACTCCCAGCATGCACTGATAGACCGTCCATGCTGGGAGTTGTAGTTTTGCAACAGCTGGATGTTCCCCCCCCCCAATGTGAACGTACAGGGTACACTCACATGGGCGGAGGATTACAGTAAGTATCCGGCTGCAAGTTTGAGCTACGGCAAATTTTCTGCTGCAGCTGAAGCTGCCAGCGAGAAACTACTGTGAACCCCCGCCCGTGCGACTGTACCCTAAAAACATTACACTACACTAAACACAAAATAAAATAAAAAGTAAAAAACACTACATATACACATACCCCTACACAGGCCCCCTCCCCTCCCCAATAAAAATGAAAAACGTCTGGTACGCCACTGTTTCCAGAATGGAGCCTCCAGCTGTTGCAAAACAACTACTCCCAGTATTGCCAGATAGCCACTGACTGTCTAAGCATGCAGGGAGTTTTACAACAGCTGGAGGCCCCCTGTTTGAGAATCACTGGTGTAGAATTCCCCTATGTCCACCCCTATGCAATCCCTAATTTAGGCCTCAAATGTGCATGGCGCTCTCACTTTGGAGCCCTGTCGTATTTCAAGGCAACAGTTTAGGGACACATATGGGGTATCGCCGTACTCGGGAGAAATTGGGCTTCAAATTTTGGGGGGTATTTTCTGCTATTACCCTTTTTAAAAATGTAAAATTTTTGGGAAAACAAGCATTTTAGGTAAAATTTTTTTTATTTTTTTTACATATACAAAAGTCATGAAACACCTGTGGGGTATAAAGGTTCACTTAACCCCTTGTTAAGTTCCCCGAGGGGTCTAGTTTCCAAAATGGTATGCCATGTGTTTTTTTTTTTTTTTTTTTGCTGTCCTGGCACCATACGGGCTTCCTAAATGCGGCATGCCCCCAGAGCAAAATTTGCTTTCAAAAAGCCAAATGTGACTCCTTCTCTTCTGAGACCTGTAGTGCGCCAGCAGAGCACTTTTCACCCCCATATGGGGTGTTTTCTGAATCGGGAGAAATTGGGCTTCAAATTTTGGGGGGGTTTTCTGCTATTACCCTTTTTAAAAATGTAAAATTTTTGGGAAACCAAGTATTTTAGGTAAAAAAAAAAAAATTTCACATATGCAAAAGTCGTGATACACCTGTAGGGTATTAAGGTTCACATTACCCCTTGTTACGTTCCCCGAGGGGTCTAGTTTCCAAAATGGTATGCCATATGTTTTTTTTTTTTTGCTGTTCTGGCACCATAGGGGCTTCCTAAATGCGGCATGCCCCCAGAGCAAAATTTGCTTTCAAAAAGCCAAATGTGACTCCTTCTCTTCTGAGACCTGTAGTGCGCTAGCAGAGCACTTTTCACCCCCATATGGGGTGTTTTCTGAATCGGGAGAAATTGGGCTTCAAATTTTGGGGGGTGTTTTCTGCTATTACCCTTTTTAAAAATGTAAAATTTTTGGGAAACCAAGCATTTTAGGTAAAAAATTTTTTTTTTTTTTACATATGCAAAAGTCGTGAAACACCTGTTTCACTTTACCAAAGGTTCACTTTACCCCTTGTTACGTTCCCTGAGGGGTCTAGTTTCCAAAATGGTATGCCATGTGTGTTTTTTCGCTGTCCTGGCACCATAGGGGCTTCCTAAATGCGGCATGCCCCCAGAGCAAAATTTGCTTTCAAAAAGCCAAATGTGACTCCTTCTCTTCTGAGACCTGTAGTGCGCCAGCAGAGCAATTTTCACCCCCATATGGGGTGTTTTCTGAATCAGGAGAAATTGGGTTTCAAATTTTGGGGGATATTTTCTGCTATTACACTTTTTAAAAATTTAAAATTTTTGGGAAATCAAGCATTTTAGGTAAAAAAAAAATACTTTTTTTTACATATGCAAAAGTCGTGAAACACCTGTGGGGTATTAAGGTTCACTTTACCCCTTGTTACGTTCCCTGAGGGGTCTAGTTTCCAAAATGGTATGCCATGTGTGTTTTTTTGCTGTCCTGGCACCATAGGGGCTTCCTAAAGGTGACATGCCCCCCAAAAACCATTCGTCGCTCCTTCCCTTCTGAGCCCTCTACTGCGCCCGCCGAACAATTAACATAGACATATGAGGTATGTGCTTACTCGAGAGAAATTGGGTTTCAAATACAAGTAAAAATTTTCTCCTTTTTACCCCTTGCAAAAATTCAAAAATGAAGATTTTGAATTTTCTCCTTCACCTTGCTGCTATTCCTGTGAAACACCTAAAGGGTTAATACACTTACTGAATGTCATTTTGAATACTTTGGGGGGTAGTTTTTATAATGGGGTCTTTTATGGGGTATTTCTAATATGAAGACCCTTCAAATCCACTTCAAACCTGAACTGGTCCATGAAAAATTGCGAGTTTGAAAATTTTGAGAAAAATTTCTAAATTGCTGCTGAACTTTGAAGCCTCTGGTGTCTTCCAAAAGTAAAAACTCATAAATTTTATGATGCAAACATAAAGTAGACATATTGTATACGTGAACCCCCCAAAAAATTATTTTGAATATCCATTTTCCTTACAAGCAGAGAGCTTCAAAGTTAGAAAAATTCAAAATTTTCATTTTTTTCATAAAATTTGGGGATTTTTCACCAAGAAAGGATGCAAGTTACCATAAAATTTTACCACTAAGTTAAAGTAGAATATGTCATGAAAAAACAATCTCGGAATCAGAATGATAACTAAAAGCATTCCAGAGTTATTGATGTTTAAAGTGACAGTGGTCAGAATTGCAAAAAAACTCTCCGGTCCTTAAGGTGAAAAAGGGCTCGGTCTGTAAGGGGTTAAGGACCAGGCCAATTTTATTTTTTCCGTTTTAATTTTTTCCTCCTTGCCTTCTAAAATTCATAGCTCTTTTATATTTCCATTTACAGACCCATTTAAGGGCTTGTTTTTTGCATGACCAATTGTACTTTGTAATGAATCCTCTAATATCATTTTGCCATAAAATGTACGGCGAACCAAAAAACACTTTCTTACACAATTTTTCACATTTTGGAGGGTTTTGTTTTCACACTGTACACTTTATGGTAAATAGGACATGTGTTCTTTATTCTGTGGGTCAATACGATTAAAATAATACCCATGGCTAGATACTTTTATATTTTTGTACGGTTTAAAAAAAAATCGAAAACTTTTTGTACAAAATCAGTAATCTAAAATCGCCCTATTTTGACCACCTATAACTTTTTCATTTTTCCTTATATAGGGCGGTATGAAGGCTAATTTTTTGCGCCATCATCTGTACTTTTTATCAATACCACATTTGCATATATAAAACTTTTAGATCATTTTTTTATAATTTTTTTTTATAAAATGTGACAAAGAAGCAGCATTTTTGGACTTCTTTTTATTTTTTACCTTTAAGCCATTCACTGTACGGGATTATTAACATTATATTTGATAGTTTGGACATTTATGCAGGCCACAATACCAAATATGTTTATAAGAAACATTTACGCTTTTTGGGGGTAAAATGGGAAAAACTGACAATTTTAATTTTTATTGGGTGAGGGGATTTTTTACTTTTTTTTAACTTTTTATTTTTAAATTTTCCAACTTTTTTTTTTACACTTTTTATGTCCCCATAGGGCATAGGACATAGCACTGATCAGTATTATCCGTGATCTTCTGCTCTGGTCTGCTCGATCTTAGACCAGAGCAGAAGAACCCGGGAGATGGCCGGAGCCAGGTGAGGGGACCTCTGGCCGCCTTGCTGGATGACCAGATCGCAGCGGCAGTGCTGCGGGCGATCCGATCATCCATATAAAGTACCGCACTGACGCAGATGCTGTGATCTGTATTGATCACGGCATCTGAGGGGTTAATGGCGGACATCCACGCGATCATGGATGTCGGCCATTACGGATGGGTCCCCGGCTGCTGCTAGCAGCCGGACCTGCCGTGTATGATACGAGCAGCGTTCCAATGCTCGCGGTCATACACAGGACATAAATGTACATCCTGGTCTGCAAAGTACCGCCAAACCAGGACGTACATTTACGTCCGTGGTTGTTAAGGGGTTAAGGTCAACATTGGCACCCTTTGCCCACTCCCTTTCTATAACGTGGGGCCAAGCCGTGGCTCCGCATCATAGCGGGTCGGGCCTGATCTCTAACAATGGCCTGGACCCATGGCTAATAGCGTGCAGTACCACGATCAGTGGTCAGGTATTAACCCTTTAGATGCGGCATTCAAAGTCAATCGCTGCATCTAAAGTGAAACTAAACTGGTGCCGGTTAGCTCAGGGGTCTGTTCGGGATCGCTGCAGCGAAATTACGGCATCCCGAACAGCTGTAGGACATGAGGAAGGTCCCCCTACCTGCCTCCTGGTGTCCGATCAATGATGAGCACTCAAGCGGCAGAATCATTGATCAATGGTTTCCTATGAGAAACCATTGATCAATGTAAAAGATCAGTGTGTGCAGTGTTATAGCCCCCTATGGGAGCTATAACATTGCAAAAAAAAAGTGAAAAAAAAGTGAATAAAGATATAAAGATCATTTAACCCCTTCCCTAATAAAAGTTTAAATCTCCCCCCTTTTCCCATGCCCGAATTATAAAAATATTGTTAATTAAACCGCACGGTCAATGGCGTACACGCAAAAAAAAGTCCAAAATAGGGTATTTTTGGTCACTTTTTATAACATGACAAAAATGGTACTGCAAAAAACTTCAGATTGAAGCCCTCATACCGCCCTGTACGTGGAAAAATAAAAAAGTTATAGGAGTCAGAAGATGACAATTTTAATTGCATACATTTTCCTACATGTAGTTATGATTTGTTCCAGAAGTATGACAAAATCAAACCTATATAAGTAGAGTATCATTTTAATTGTATGGTATGGACCTACATAATAAAGAGAAGGTGTCATTTTTACAGAAAAATTTACTATGTAGAAACGGAAGCCCCCAAAAGTTACAAAATGGCATTTTTTCTTCAATTTTGTCACACAATGATTTTTTTTTTCCATTTCACTGTAGATTTTTGGGTAAACTGACTGATGTCATTACAAAGTAGAATTAGTGGCACAAAAAATAAGCCATCATATGGATTTTTAGGTGCAAAATTGAAAGGGTTATGATTTTTAAGAGGTAAGGAGGAAAAAACGAAAGTGCAAAAACAGAAAAACCCACCATCCCCAAGAGGTTAAGGGTTATACAACAGCTGATAAATACTGTAAGGATTGGGAATTTTTAATAGAAGTCATTTGCAAATCTATTTAACTTTCCGGCACCAGTTTATTTAAAAGAAAATGTTTTCCACTGGAGTACCCCTTTAAGTGCCCTACTCCCTGGCTCAGCCCATTAATTTTAGTGATAGTGGGAGGTCTTAGCATTCACGTTTCCACCAATTAAACCTCTTACATATCACAATAGAAGCTTTGTTAAGCCCTGTGCAAGTCTATCTACAAATTAAGCACTCAATGTCATGTAGCTGAAATTCTATTATGAGATAATATGGCACCATATGGAAAACAAGGAGTGTCTATGGGTTCATAATTTGGAATCATATGGTCTACTTATGCTTCTGTATGATTCAGTACAAATAGCTTTTCTGTGGCATTAAGGTCTTATAATGACAATGAAATAATCACCAAAAAGTTTCTACACAATAAAGGGTTGTTGAAATAAATTAGTCTACAAAAGATCTAAACAGCCTGCAAAACCATAGTGAGACGTATTGTCTCCAAATGGAAGGGACTTCTATCTTCTTAGAGGTTGCTAATTACTACAACATCTTTTTCATCTTTTAACAAAACATGCAATTTTAGGCTGCTGAAGTCTCAGCTAATGTAATGATTTTCTATTATTGTATTTTTATAGTTTTTTTTACTGTGAGACTATTTAAATCACTGCTAGAGGAAGCTGTGATGGTACATTTATTGAATGAAGTTAAAATGGACTCAAATGTCTTTTTTGAGCATTATAATATAACAGCACCACATAAATAAGTCACCCTTATCTTTCCCTTGTTTCCCCTAAACTAAATTAACACATCAATCTAAATCTCACTGTGTCCTTGTAATATCCCTGTAATAGTCCTAGACTAAACTATGTCAAAAGAAACAACACAAAGGTTCTATCCCCCCGCCCAGATTAAATAAATAAAATAAGGCATGACACTAAAGAATGTAGCGGAAATACACTAAATAAGACTCTATGATTTCAAAATACTAGTAGGATTACACAAACAGGATTAAAGAAATAAACAAGGAAATGAGGCATGACCGTGGAAGAAATTGATATCAACACTTGGCCAGGCTTAACTAGCACACACTCTGTAGTCTACAAAATTTACAAATATTCAGGATCTTCCAACTAATGGAAATCCACCCATAGGTACCAGGTAAATCAATAAAGTATAACTGGTTCAAAACTAGCAACTGCCTCACACAGCCTGATAAAAATTAAAAATAAATTAGGAGAAAATGAAACAGTAGGAAGTGTTATGATTCGGCAGGCTGGATGTGGATCCTCTGTGTCAGCGAGGGATTGGCGTGGACCATGTCGGTGGACCGGTTCTAGGTTGCTACTGGTATTCACCAGAGCCCGCCGCAAAGCGGGATGGTCTTGCTGCGGCGGTAGCAACCAGGTCGTATCCACCGGCAACGGCTCAACCTCGCTGACTGCTGAGAAGGCGCGGTACAAAAGGACAAGGCAAGAGCAAGGTCGGACGTAGCAGAAGGTCAGGGCAGGCAGCAAGGGTCGTAGTCAGGGGCAACAGCAGAAGGTCTGGAACACAGGCTTTGGACATACACTAAAAGCTTTCTCTGGCACAAGGCAACAAGATCCGGCAAGGAAAGGAAGGGGAAGTGAGGTTATATGGACAGGGAGCAGGTGGAAGCTAATTAGACTGATTGGGCCAGGCACCAATCATTGGTGCACTGGCCCTTTAAATCTTAGAGAGCTGGCGCGCACGCGCCCAAGGGAGCGGAGCCGCGCGCCAGAACGTGACATCCGGAGACCGGGACGGGTAAGTGGCTTGGGATGCGATAAGCGAGCGGGCGCGTCCCGCTATGTGAATCGCATCCCTGTCGTCAGTGTCAGTGCAGCTCTCCCGGTCAGCGGGTCTGACCGGGGCGCTGCAGAGAGGAGAACGCCATGAGCGCTACTGGGAGGAGCAGGGACCTGGAGCACTCGGCGTAACAGGAAGACTTCTGCTTTTCATAACACAGGGTTGCAGATCAAGTGGGAGGGGTGCCTTATTCTGAGTCAACATTGTAAAAGAATATGCTTAACTGGATAGACTTTCTTTTAGCCTTTCAAACTATTAAATGTTACTACAATCTTTTTCTTAGATTTGTAGGCAGAGAAAATAATTAATTTTGTTCCCTTAGGCAAGGATCTTAATACTTTATTAAAGCAGTTTGCACCCTACTGAAACAAATACCCCCTAAATGAGTAAGATAGGTTTGCTTGATCATTTGTGAGTGGGTGAATTATTATACACATTTAATTGTGTTTACGCCTTTTATGTCTGGAAAAATAGACGGTAAAAAATGCACCATCCAATGTCAAATTTGAACAAAGTGTACAAAAGAGAATATGTTTAAAAAATACATGTCACCTGGAGTGGAAAGATGGCTGATTCAAAGGATTAACTGTGCTACAATGAAATTTGGGAATAAAGTACATTTTGTAGCTCTCCCTGCAGTTCACATTCCATATCAGAATGTGAGAGCAATTAATTATGGCAACACGTACGTGCGGCTGTAATAGCATGTCACATTCTCTGCAATAGAGCAGAGATTTGCACACTCTCTGGGAGGGAAAATTGACTAAATAAGTTAAGTGAATGTAATTGTTCACAAATCATAAACCTCTTTCCTGACTCCATAAAGGTCTAAGAAGCTATAGAGAGACTTTAATCTTTCATTTCTTCTCTTAAAACCATTCTAAGATGATTTTTCACTTCTACTTTATCAATTTCACTGCCTTTTAAACTGTAAAAACTATAGGTTTTAAGAGTCTAAGACATTCTGTAGAAATAACCCAATTTATCATGCAGCCAAACTATCCGTACTATGTATAAAGCCTGATGGGCTGTATTTGTGTGAGGGGCAGAAGTAATTATCGCTCCCTGCACTTCCAGGTGGGGCTTATTGGGAACAGGTGGGGGCGTGTGTATATAACTTCCCCCTCTCCTACAGGGGCGGAGCACGTGACGTTTGTGGAACCCTCCCAACCCTCCCTTATATTTATTCCTTCACTATAGTGCATGCCCTCTATAGGAGTGCCCTCATTGCGCAGTTATGGCACAACTAAGACCGCTATGCTAGGGTAAGATCTTGTATAGGTATGTAGGCAATCTTTCCTGTCACTAGTGCACGTATGGAGCCCCGAACACAAATACTATAATATAGGTGATGTCCATGCTGTTTGGTGAGCAGGGTGGAAAGTTTATCTATTCTATCTAATAAATTAGTTTATATGGTTGCACTATGACTAAGCAAACTTAATCAAACTAGTTCACACATATTAAAGGGGTATTCTAGTGTAGCCAGAAAATTAACACATTACTGGGTCTGTAGAAAAATAATGATAAAAAAGACTATACTTACCTTTTTATGTTCCCCTGTTGGTCCTGCTGCAGCTCTTGCTCAGCTGTTTTTGGTCCCCTGCTTCTGTTTTTAGCCTGCTTATAACAAGTGGGTTCAGAGCAGGACCCGCCAACTCAACCAATCACTGACTGTAGCTGTTTCCTGTCTTGGCCAATGAGTGACTGAGTGGGCAGATCCTGCTACAGGCTCTTGTCTAAAAAGTAGGCAAAGAGATGAATGGCAAGGGACTGGAAGCAGAGCAATGGGAGCTGCAGCAGGACCAACAGTGGACCAAGGCCAGTTAAGTATGGCTTTTTGGTTCCCTACAGCCCCAGCAATATGTAATTTTTGGCCAGATTTTAATACTTCTTAAACCCGTTACTGGGTAATGTAAATTACTGAGGCAAAAAAATAAAAATAAATAAAGAACCTGAAAAAGGCAAAGAATAGTCAACTAGCCAATGTCAGAACCAGGAGGGCACAGATAAACCAAATTATCAGGCAAGATGTTAACCCAAAGACAGTCCAGAGTCAAGATTTCTAAATAGAAATAATTTAAAAATCTGTTTAACTTTCTGGCATCAGCTCATTTAAAAAAAAAATGTTTTCCACCAGAGTACCCCTTTAACCCTGGGCAAGTACTCAATTCATATATGGCACCTCAACCATGATGAGTCAGGACCCCGATTGGCTCAGCCTCCCGAAATGGTGATAGGCCAAATGTTCATACACAGCTTGAATGGTTGACAAGGCAACCCCATATGACTGCTTCTAACATTCCTACAGGATAAGGTGGAGAGAGAAGCTATATTTGCAGCCAAATTCTCCAATAGTAAACAACTTTCTTTTGCATTAGGAGATCATTTCTGTAGAAACCCTACACCATTACTGCACATTTTTGTTACATGTGACAAAGTATTCAGATCAATATTAACAGTATGTTACCATTAGATTACTATTATCATTAGCAAGAAATCAGACATACTTTAGAACAATTTGGGGTGAATATTGATCTGCTAACTGAGATGCAACACAAAATTAAGAAACATAAAAAAATGTTAATCTAAAAAAACATGGTACATACAATTATAAGATTCTAACCCACAAAACTTTGTACATTGGTCTTGTACATTATTCCATGTACCTTATTCCAGGGCAGCATATTTTTATTTCTTCAATAATTTCTCTACAATCAAGTAAAAGGCACATAAACTGAAATGATCGCTAGAAGGAAACTGTCTTTACAGTATAAAGAGTGTTGTGGTAAAAATCTGCAATTTTTAAATTCTCCATTGTTCCCCACAACCTTGGGAATCAATTGTCTGAATAGGCAGTCCATTAAGAAACTTTCTTCTAATTGGTCAATATAGCTTGCAAAGAGAACGTGTAGGTTAATAAAAGTGTGGAGCATTGTCTGTGCATCCTTCCTTTATATTTTTTTTAAGTAATTCCAAAGGTAGACTTATATTATTTTATTATATTCTTCCAAAATCTGTGCATTTTTTTAGTCTGAATAATTTAGCACATCTTAGTACTACCTAATACAGGGCCAACTAGATTTTTAGAGGCAAGGTTAAAGGGGTACTCCGGGGGTCAACGTGTTTTTCCATTTTTGACTTACCCTATTTGTTTTGTTTCATTTCTATTCTTGTTGTTTAGGCTACTCTATTTCCGTTCTTTGTTGTCTTTTTATCCCCCACTTTGTTTTCCTATCTTTGCTTCTATTTCCTGTTTCTTGCTGTGCTGAAAACTACAAATCCCAGCATGCCACATGCCTTGCTGGTTTGGGGCGGTTCCTTTTTTTTTTTGTTTGTCTGTTCCGCCCTTTACCCACCCTACTATTTTCCCGGGTCAGCCCCCTTATACACAGCCCACTAATATAATCAGCCTTGGTTGGGATACACTGGCATACACACACAAAAAGGACTACAACTCCCAGCATGTGTCATTCAGGAGTCTTCAGCCTGTGGTATAACACCAGCATGCTGCCTCTGTAGTCTCCTGGGGGTTGTAGTTCACCACACCTCTCTAGAGAATACACCAGTCTTTCCCAACCAGGGTGCCTTCAGGTGTTTCAAAACTACAACTCCCAGCATGCCCTGACATCCTTTGGGCATGCTAGGAGTTGTAGTTTTGCAACAGCTGGAGGCACACTGGTTGGGAAACACTGGTGTAATATGATTTGTATGCTGAATAGGCTAGAACAGTGTTTCCCAACCAGTGTGCCTCCAGCTGTTGCAAATCTACAACTCCCAGCATGCCCAAAGCCTGTCAGGGCATGCTGGGAGTTGTAGTTTTGCAATAGCTGGAGGCACACTGGTTTGTAAACACTAGCATACACACACAACAGGGACTACAACTCCCAGCATGTGTCATTCAGGAGTCCCCCCTCCCCCTTCACATATAGAGATCATTCCCAGTATGAGATTTATTCCCCTGCAGTCCATACATCCCCAGCCCGTGCACCTTCTCATCCTCCCCTTCAGATAAGACTTATCTTCTCTGTGTTCCTTCTGTGCAGACCTGTGTCCTTAGAATACAGAGCAGGGGGGAGGGGAGGTGAGGAGCTGTGTACTCAGCTGGATGAGATGAGGGGGTGTGGCTTATTCCTCTCATACAGACAGAGGGAAATTAAAAAAGCTGCGATATCTTGTCCACAACAGACTCAGAACTGTGGACAACAGTAAAAGAAAACCCTCTGAACTACATAACTTCCTGCCCAACAAACAGGTAAGCAAAACACATACATGCTGCCAAAACATATAACACATGTATATTGCAAAAAAAACTAAACTTACAAAGAAGATGCCATGTAGTCAAAAAAATTTACCACCGGAGTATCCCTTTAATAGTAAATTTTTTTTTATTGGTAATAAAAATAAAGTTAAAGGGGTTATCCAACATAAGATGACTAGTAATTAAGTGTCATACAGTAATGGATTGGACATGCTTATCAAGGATCTTTTTTTGGGAACTGGCAACTTGCTGTTTCTGTGGTCTCCTTCAGACTACAAACCTCAGTATCCTTTGTTTCAGGATGGGAGGTGATTTATTTCCCTCCCAAACATCGGTCGTCCCACCGGACACACAAGCTGTGGATCTGTGTGATGATGATTGCACACACATGGGCACCGGTAACGTCATCAGGGGGCTGGCTTCACACACAACAGCAGCCAAGCCCCCTTTTAGACCCTTGTGATGTATTGTCTCGGGCCGCACAGCAAGCTGGAAAAGCTGCCAAAACTTATTTTGTAGGTGCCAAAAAACTAACTGCCGAGGAAATGAAAGACAAAGAAATTCTAAACCAGCCACCAAACACAGGAAGTGAAGTATATTAGTAACTAGATTAACTTTGGTTGCTCCTGTCTTATATTCAAGGAACCAAAAATCCTGAAATACTCCTTAAATTGGAACACCTCTGGTGGTTTATGGAAGTAAATGGATATTTTTTTTTTAATTTTAAATCAGCTGCTTTTTCACCTTCTCAAATTTTAGTGTTATCTGGTCCCTCAATTACAGGCCCCCAACTAGGCTGCCAAAAGTACAGGCATCCTGCTATATAAACAACAAACATATACATTTTATTTTTGCATGGAAGTCTATGCTTTACATATGTCACTGCATGCATAACAGGAGCCTTCAAAATACTCAATTTTTACTTACGATAATTAGCTACATTTTTTTTTACAATAAAACAAACAAATATATTTAGTACTATTGTAGAACCCAGGGCCAGACTGGAACTAAAAAAAAACAGCCCTGGCATACAAACTCCACCAGTCCACATATAATATTGACTCTTCCCCAGTGTGTGGAAATATAACAATGCACTGTATGTTGATTTCAACATTCTCAGTCACTGTAGACCACGACTACACAAGTGCTAATAAAACCAATAATACCACTACAGTGGTCAGATACCGGGTCCATATTGCACTATTGCTCCTCCAATACATTGAGTGGTGCAATTTATCAACTAACATGTTTTAGAATACTGGCACCATGGCCCCTGGAGTTAGGACCATTTCTGTGTGGACCACAAACAGAAGTCTAGGAGATATGTAAAACAGTCTGATCTTATCAGGGGCAAGACGTTGACTGACAATCTGCCCTATGGACAGAGTAGCACAGCCCACCAGATTGTCAATTGAGGCATGGTAGTACTATATCGAGGGAACTGTATACAGTAGAAGGTGTTGTAGAGGCTTGTGCACTCTAATGCTAAAATAATACGAACAAATCTTAGATTTACGGCACACCTTTTCTCTTAATACAATATGCAATATATGTCTTACAATCTTTCTGAAGCCCAGTAGGTCTCTGACACCAAAACTACTAAACAAACATTTCAGGAAAACTTATACTCTGTATTATTTCTAGTGCCAGAGATAAGGGGACAATTTCATGATAAAATATAAAATAATATAAAATAATATTAATGATATTAATAATATTAACAGCAACAATAATATTATTTGTTCTCTCTTTTTGCTTTTTTGATTTGGCAAACTGGTGTCTTTACCTTTTAAAGTTAGACAAATGAATGGTTTAGAAATCTCTGTTGGATATTCTGCAAAGCAGTTAATAGGAACAATACAGTAGCCTTTAAATTATCTGCAGGAAAAATAGGATGTTACAAAAAAAAAAGTCACGCAACACATATTTTTCATTCTTTAAGTGCCCTAGTTCTGCATGGATTGTGCAAAATACACTATGCCAACTTTCTAAACACAAAACACGACTTTTCAAAGTTACGACAAGTCCCCAGGAAGTCAACTTAAGTGTCTGTGAAAATCCATATTTATTACGCTGCTCATTAATCTCAAGTGAAAAAAAAAACAAAAACAAAAAAAAAAACATCATGAATTATTCATGAATACTTTCTATAACTAACAATCCCTTTGGCCTACATTTTAGCAGCTGGGAAAGCCACGGGTAGTATCCAAGAGCAGAATATGTATGACATTGCAAGTTGGGTTGTTGATTTTGCTGCTAAAAAGCCCTGCATTTCCTTACATGGAAATAGAACCTGCAGCATCATTCAGCTGTTACTATATAATGCTTTATATCACCATTGTAGGGAGCATTCTTCCATTTTTAACCGCTGGCTCAAGAAATGTGAGGCCCAGCCACTGTACTGAAACCCATTCACACACAGATATATATATATATATATATATATATATATATATATATATATAGATATATATATATATATATATATATATATATATATATATGTACAGTGACCCCCCGACCTACGATGGCCCTAACATACGATAATTTCAAAATACGGTGGCTTCTCAGAGGCCATCGCATGTTGAAGGCAGCATCAACATACAATGCTTTTGTATGTCGGAGCCATTGCATAAACGGCTATCTGGCAGTGCAGACTGCTACAACTGCCACCGGATAGCTGTTTAAGGTGCCCCATGTGCTGTAGCGAAGATCACTCACCTGTTCCCGGTGCTCCGGACCGTCCTCTTCAGGATCCCATGCATGGCCGTCTCTCTGCTTCATCGTCATCATGTCGCCGTGAACGCCGCCACGTCATGCAATAGGAGCGGCGTGTGCAGCGACGTGATGATGGCGATGAAGAGCGATGATCCCGGGCAGCAGTGACGGTCTGGAGCGGCGGGGACACCTCAGGGACGTGGCGACAGCGATGGAGGGCGACATCCAGGGTAGCAATGATGGTCCGAAGCGGCAGGGACAAGTGAGTATAACTTCCTATACTTATCATTGCACGGATCCCTCAACATACGATGGTTTCAACTAACTATGGTTCATTTGGAACGAATTACCATCGTATGTTGAGTGATCACTGTATATGAATCCAACAATGGCACAGCACTCAGTATAAAAAAAATAGGTGAATTTATTATGCTTTAAATACATATAGAGTACATATAAAGTGCTTCTTAAGTGTTTTAAAGTAATAAAATATGCTTGAATAAATATGCTCCACATTAATTAATATCATATTACAGAATGTAGATCAGCTGCATATTATACAAAACAATATTATTCAATTAATGCACATGAGAGGAAGAGGGAGACACTTACCAGCTCTGTATGTGTATAATGGCGATGAGTGGCATGGGTAGACACTTCACTTTGCATGCGCTGCCTAGTACTCAGGGATCACATGATCCCATCACATGACTGAGTCAATGAACATGTCACTCCTCACTCTGGCTACTGCAGACATTATCAGCTGTCAGCGGGTGCTGAGGAGAGAGCGGAGCGATCGCTGTCACAGGAGACAAGATGTATGCCTGCTGGTGATGCCAGGGACTGTATTGGCATAAACAAAAAAGGGACACACTTATAGACATATTCTAACTATATACATGGGCTCCAGTTCTATGAAATCATATAAATACGTAACTTATAATCAAATGTATTAAAGCTCATCATATCATAAAAACTTAGCTTCTATATTTGTAGGACGGCTGCTCTTCTGAGACAAAAGAAGCAGCTGTCAATGGGGGACTGAGATACTTGAGGACTGTCAGGTCCCTATATGTCCCGATCTACCCACCTACATTCACTGGAGAGTGCTAACTTTTTCAGCAGCTGTCTGAGCTCAAAAAAATATATTTTTCATTAAGCAAATTAAAAAAAATATGTATATAGTAATAAAAAAAAATATATACAAATAAAATAAAAAATGGAAAACAAAATATCAAAAGAACTGGAGCACATATGTATCTCTCCACTATAGAGAACTGTATGCTAGAATCTAAATATAACAATAATGCATACATATAAATTGTCTCCAAACAAAAAATTTTTATTAACCATAAATCATACAAAATTGGCAACATGAAATTGTCATGACAACAGAGCAGATAATGTCTTCGCCTCTTCTCCTCCTCCAGATGTATATCTATAAAAATCAAACAAATATATGTAAATGTAAATATTCTAATTTTCATCAAAATATTAAATCCAAAATATACAAAAACCCAAAAAAGTATGTAATACTGCGTGTATCTTTGCTTTAGTGGGAAATCACGAACTCTTGGGGTAAAAATAGATCACTATAAAACTAGCCACAAATTCATACTATGTTAAATTGCATATTAAGAATGCTAGGCCGCAGTGAATACAACTGGTGGATCCACCACAGCTCTCTCCATCTAAATATTGCCAATCTGTCTCCCCCTCTCACTGGGACTGGCACAAAGTCAATAGCCATAAAGCATAAGTCTTTTTCATGATGTCCAGAGTCAATTAAATGTTTGGAAACTAGTAGATCCACTTTGCCCTTTACTATACTGTATCTTTGATTTTTTATTCTAGTTTTTAGGCTCCATGTAGTCTGGCCTACGTATAATTTTTTGCATGGGCAAGTAAATACGTATATAACCCACATGGAATCGCCCGTTAGATAATGTTTAAGAGTGTATTCATGTCACGCTTCTGAATGAATAAAAACTGATCCCTTAGTCATTAAATTATAATTCACACAAGAAAGACAGGGATAAGATCCCATCTTTTTTGTGGCTAAAAATGTTTGTCCACTCTTTTTTCTTGTTTTAACCTCTGTCCTTACCAAGTTATCTCTCAAATTATGTCCTCTTCAGTATACAGCTGTGTATGCAATTCCTCTCCAGTCTTAATCACTAATACATCCATAAAGCTCACTTCACTATTAGAATATGTAATTGTGAAATTTGTTTGGATCCATTCCATTCAAAAAGGAATGAAAGGTTTGTAATTCCTCCACTGATCCCTCCTATAGGAGGAAGATGTCATCTATAAATCTCCACCATCCAAGACAATGTCTGAAATGGTGGGACTGGTAGACTTCTTCCAGGGTGGTGACAAAAAAGTTTGAATACATTGGCACCACAATTGTCCCCATGGCGGTCCCGATTAACTGTAAATAATATTTGTCATCAAAAACAAAATAATTGTTTGTTAAAATTAAATCCAAAAGTACAGAAAAAAATATTGGGCCGCCATCTGAGGCTGCCATTTGAGGTCGCCAACGTCTTTTTTTACCGCCATTCCTCTCTCATTACAAATGGAGGTATACAGGCTAGATATATTCAAAGAAACAAGAATCTATCATCGTTTAATCTTACTGATATTGAATTGTCTGTGCTAACTAAGAGTCTCTCTTATTGTCCTACCGATACAGATTGGTTTAGTTTGGAATGTGATCTTCAAACATTCTTTAGAAGGTTAAAATAAAAAATCTGGTTTAATTCACAGCAAACAGGAGATTCATTAAAACCAATGGAAAGGAGGGAACAAATGTTGTATTTGAAGGATTTTGATTTGTATAATAGTAGTTATTTTAACCCAGTGATAGTTTCAAACCCATTAGAAACATACATGTATCTAGTTAGACAGGACATACAGAATCTTAAAGAGAATGACATGGGTATTAAAAGACACAATCTGACTAAAGGTGAGAAAAATGCATTAGATGTTTTAGCTTGTAACCATGACCTCACCATCAAACCTGCAGATAAAGGTGGTGGGGTTGTGGTAATAAACACATCTGACTATAAAAAAGAAGTATACAGGCAGTTGACTGAGGAACAGAGTGCAACCCCCTCTGCAATCTCCCTGGAAGACCTATAGTGTCTGGTCGAGATGATATTTTGCGTAAGGCTTCCATCTTTCTAGACAAAATTTTAAGACCCTTTGTCTTCCGCACTGCATTTTTGTTAAAAATACAAAATGTACAAATTGCACAACAAAACTTGTTCTTGTTTCTTTGGATATATCTAGCTTGTATACCTCCATTTGTAATAAGAGAGAAATGGCTTTGGTAAAAAAAAGGCCTTGGCGACCTCAGATTTCCCCATGGCGGCCCAAGATTTTTTTCTGCAACTTTTGGATTTAATTTTAACAAATAATTATTTTGTTTTTTTATGACAAATATTATTTACAGTTAATCAGACCGCCATAGGGACAAATGTAGTTACAATGTATGCAAACTTGTTTGTTGCCACCCTGGAGGAAGATGTTGTCTACCGGTCCCACCATTTCAGATATTGTCTGGGATGTTGGAGATTTATAGATATATCTTCCTCCTGTGGGAGGGATCAGTGGAGGAATTACAAACCTTCCATTCCTTTTTGAATGGAATGGATCCAAACATTAATTTCACAATGACATATTCTAATAGTGAAGTGAGCTTTTTGGATGCATTAGTGATTAAGACTGGAGAGGAATTACATATACTGCTGTACACTAAACCTACAGATAAAAATACATTGTTGCATTTCCGTAGCCATCATCCAAGAAGTATGGTTAACTCCTTGCCCTTTAGCCAAATGCTTAGGGCAAGGAGGGAAGTGGATGATGATTGTGTATTAACAGCATCATTGGAAGTTATGACAAAAAAATATTTGGACAGAGGGTATCCTAGTAAAACAGTGGAGGAACATAGGAAGAAAGTGGAAACTCTAGATAGAGAAATGATGCTTACCAAAAAAATCAGTTTTCATAATATAGAGGATTTTTCTACCAACCCACTTATGTCGTACAGAAGAGGCCATAATTTGAGAGATAACTTCGTAAGGACAGAGGTTAAAACA
This sequence comes from Hyla sarda, assembly GCF_029499605.1. Taxonomy (NCBI): domain Eukaryota; kingdom Metazoa; phylum Chordata; class Amphibia; order Anura; family Hylidae; genus Hyla; species Hyla sarda. Next base: position 267,715,748 of record NC_079190.1, on the reverse strand, counting down.
AGAAAAAAGAGTGGACAGACATTTTTAGCCACAAAAAAGATGGGATCTGATACCTGTCTTTCTTGTGTGAATTGTAATTCAATGACTAAGGGATCAGTTTTTATTCATCCATAAACGCGACATGAATACACTCTTAAACATTCTCTAATGTGCGATTTCACGAGTTATATACGTACTTACTTGCCCATGCAAAAAAATTATACGTAGGCAGGAGCCTAAAAACCAGAATCAACAATCATAGTTACAGTATAAGAAAGGGCAAAATGGACCTACTAGTGTCTAAACATTTTATTGACTCTGGACATCATGAAAAAGATTTACGTTTTATGGCTATTGACTTCCTGCCGGTCCCAGTGAGAGGGGGAGACAGATTGGCAATATTGAGATGGAGAGAGCTGTGGTGGATCAACCAGTTGGATTCATTGCGGCCTAGCATTCTTAATGTGAGGTTATAGTATGAATATTTGGCTAGTTTTATAGTGAACAATTTTTACCCCAGGAGATCGTGATTTTCCACTAAGGCAAAAATACACACAGTATTACATACTTTTTTGGGTTTTTGTATATTTTGTATTTAATATTTTGATGGAAATTAGAATATTTATATTTACATGTATTTTTCTTTTCTTTTATAGATATACATCTGGAGGAGGAGAGGAGGAGAAGACATTATCTGCTCTGTTTTCATGACAATTTCATCTTGCAAATTTTGTATGATTTGTAGTTAATAAAAACAAACTTTTGTTTGGAGACAATCTATATGTATGCATTATTGTTATATTTAGAATATGGAATATAGTTATCTATAGTGGATAATGACATATGTGCACCAGTTCTTTTGATATTTTTTTTCAATTTTTTATTTTATTTACCATATTTATAGGCGTATAAAACGCACTTTTAAAACTTAAATTTAAGGCACTTAAATTTCTGGTCACTGATTTAAAGCAGGCGCAGCAGCGTCTGCTTGTTAAGTATTAACAGCACGGCCGCAGCCACTTTAAATCAGTGACCAGCGGCGTCTCCTCCCCGCACTGTCACTTGTTTTCTCCCGCACTATACACAGGTACTGGTGTGGTGGATAGTGCGTGAGACGATGATTAAAATGAGCCCTACCTTGTCCGGATCTGCGCTACCTTTTAATCAGCATCTCCCGCACTATCCACCAGTTCCTGTGGATAGTGTGGGAGAAAACAAGTGAGTTTTACTTTTCATTTTCCCTCCCTCCCTCATCATTCCCTGCTTTTTATAGTTTTGTTTATTTTCCTTACCTGTCTGCGCTTCGGCAGATCAGGTCAGGCGGAGGGTCTTGCGGGGTCAGTGAAGCAGATGAGTTACGTCCCCTGCCGGCTCCTGTGTGCGGCATCACTTCATTTCCTGTAGTCGCCGCCGAAAAGTGACATCCGTGATGCCGTGCAGAGGAGCCGGGAGAGGACGTAACTCATCTGCTTCACTGACCCCGCAAGACATGTGACAACGTAGGGGGAAAAGTACTGAATCTAAATATTTTGCTTTTAAGGTGATAAACCACCAGAGAAGTCCTGAAGAAACTTTCTCTATTCATTCCACTAAAAAACAGGCATGCTGATCCAAAACAAATGTGCATGTTTATGAGGCATGTTTATGAGGAGGTTATAAAAAAATTGTTGCAATTAGCTGTCAATGCCAGATTGTGCAGCATTGTCTCATGTACCTGAAAGGAACAACACTGCAGTATCTTACATTGCTGCTTCTAACAGTATGATGCAAGAACAGCCAAAAGTAAGTATTTAACACAAGTGCTTTGGCCTCTCAAACAGCTGATCATAATTGGTGCCGGGAGTTGGACCCTCCATTGGTCAAATATTAATGGCCTGTGCTGAGGTTGACTGCAAATCCCTTTGCAGGTCACTGCACAGAGACCAGACAGAAAGCCATGTCTTCATGGACCTTGCTTTGTACACTGGAGCATAGTCATGCTGACATAGGAAAGGGCCTTGCTTAAATTGTCTCCAAAACTATTATAATACCACTTTGCAGACTTCCTATTATTATATCCTCTACCAATAATCCAAAATAGTTAATTATCTGGATTAATGCAATTTTACAGAACAACTACAATTGGCAAACACTCTGTTGTTAAATATGTTTTCTGTTTTCAGAAGGCAGACTGTAGAAGAACATCAGAGTGGTTGTGAAGCAGGTAAGCTAAGTTCTGGCTGCCATCTTGACTCATCGGAACCCTGTAATCTCACTGTGGGTGGTCTGATAATTCTCACATAAACCACAACTGCTTTAGGTGCTGAGATCAGTATTGATCATGGCATCTAAATGGTTCATGGAGGTGATCATGGGGATCACAGTACATGAAGAGAGCACAGCTCCTGTGACTGTTTTATGATCTTTATGTAAAACTATGTTCAAGGCACCATAAAAGTATACTTACATCATGGGTCCTATGGGGGTTAAAGAAATTATGTGGTAAGAAACTTTGCTTACATTTCCACAGTTTATATAAAAATAATCATTTTATCAATAGTAAGTTATATTTTTTTTTATCTGTTAGATGTCTCATATTGATGCAGGGGCAGTGCCCCTTGCTGTTCCTTGTTCTGTGATTACTGTGTCCTCCTTCTGCAGCCTCCAGTGGTAGACACAAGTATCATTTCTGACCTTCTCACTGCACATTGATACCAGTGTATAAATTTGTACATCATATATTTTCTTTATGTACTTCCATAAGTCTGAACATGTGAGAGAACTAATACTCTACATACATTCCTAAAATATATTTCTTTATTTCCACTTTACACATATTTGCTTATAGAATTGAATAAAGGCAGTAAATGAAGAATAAATAATAAATCAGAAAGATACATTCCTGGGCATCACGGACAACATAATTACTATAACAGCACTATATATTGGTAAGATCACTGCAGTTGTATGTGAAGAAATACATTCCATGCAGGCCAGTGAAGGAACACAAGAGAAGTGAGCTGTAGTAACTAGGGCAGCAGAGTGCAGACTGCAATGTGCTACTGGGAAATAGGCTAACAAGGGTAACCACACACTAAATGGATTACTCGCTGGAAAATTTCCACTAGAAAAGCATTCAAAATCCATTACTAAGATGCTGCAGATTTGCTGGGAATTTTACCTACCATTGATTCTAATATGGAAAATGGGCAACACATCCACAACATAAATTGGTGTGCAGGTCAATTTTAGTTAATAAAATATCCTGGAGTGTGGATTTACATTTTCTTTTCTGGTTCTCCAATTTCCTATTAAATTGCATTGTGAATGTCTGCTTGGCAATATATAGTGAAACAGACTAGTGTGCATTTACTCAATAGTGAAAATTACAGAGCATAACATTTTATATTGCATGGATAGTGTTAGAATAGTGATGCATATCACTACACAGTTCTATTAGTTATGTCTTCTATTTTATGGGATATCCCCTTTAACTATTTCCAATCATCCTGCATAATGTTGAGTAAATGCAGAATACAAAGAGATATTTTGCAGTGAATGGCTATAGGAATCAAATGCAGACAGACTGTCTAGAGCAATAAATGCTGTATTCTTATTGCTAGGATGATGCTAATGTACATTGTCAACCAATCTCATCCTTAGAAAGAAAAATTCAGGGACGGTAAGTAAATATGTCAATATGTGATAAAGTTAATTGTTGGAAGGCAATTACTGCTGACAGTTCTTAAACACGTATGGTCAGATTATGACAGGTCCCATATGCAGTGGTAAATCTAAGAGCTCTAAATGTGGTACTTACAATCAACCTTGGGAGGCTAATCCAGTGTTCTAAGGAACTTTAACCCCTTTCTACACTAGGAGATTCTATGACTGGTAAACACACACACACCAACACAGCAAAGGAAACTCTGACCATCGGCATTTAATCTCTAATTCATTACTATCAATGTTGATCGCAAAGAGGGTCCCTTTATCCAAGCTACTGCCCAATATGACAGCCACATTGCATATGATGTTTAAGCTTAATAGCCATGTTCAGCTTTGACATCCTTTTGTCAGTAGAGTTCTTTAGCCATGCCTGCCTGTAACTAAACGCAGTGTCAGTAAACAGAGTGGATGGGCACAGCGGGTGATGTCATTTACAAGTCTCTGCCTTCCTTTTTTAAGTTGAAGCCCTGAAAGTAGAAAAGATTTGGCCAGCTTGAGACTTTTTTGAGGAAACAGGAATTTGACATGTTAATGGATAAGAAGTTTCCTATACCCATTAACAACATGGTTTACTTCAAGGATAAGCACTTCTATGGGTAGCAACAACAATTTGCAGGTCTGCACCTCTATTGTCCCTAAAAAAGAAACACGAACATATCAACCTTCAGTGGTACAGCTCTAGAATAAGGGTAAAACGTATGTCTGAGATGTCCCTTATTGTTGCACAAACCTTTTATTTATTTTTGCATTTGTGGAAAAGTCTGGACATTAAAACAAACTGTTGCATATACAAAACGTTATACATTGCAATTAAGTACAATATAAGACCAATATTAGACCAGTGGGACATCATCACCCATCAGCTGTTTGAAGGCACTTTGATGCAAGTGCAGTAGACAAAAAAGTAGATACAGCACTTTCCTTCAGAAAAAAAATCGCACTGGAGCAGGACACTGGAGGCATTGCGGGAGCACTGGAGGTGGGTAGAGGTTTATATATTTATATACTACATAAAGTGTGTAGTTCACAAAACACCCCCTCCTGCCGGTTAACCACTTCATAGTTTTAAATGACTGAATTTCGATGCACTGGCATTGGACACATTCAACAGAAATATCCCCCCTCTATCCAAGAACAGTATGTTAACCTCTTTGCACTCCAATAGCTCTTCATAGAGTGTGACTTAAGCCTACTAAGTCAAGTGACCCCCATAAGCCAATTAAACCCAACCCTATACTTTTTTTTTCTTTTTGCTTGTTTGTACAACCCTATACTTGGTTTAATTATTAATTTAAAGCCTCTAAAAATGGGAAGGATTAAATGGCGCAAACACAGTTGTACTTACTGCAAGAAAACCTACTGAGCAATTACAAGCTTATGGTGAACTTTCATGAACATGTCAACTAGAACGGAAAATGGGGAATTTTCTACATTACACAAAGAGGAAGTAAATGCTCTCAATTTTGTTGAAGAAAAAGTGACTGACCTGGAAGGTATGTCACAGTAGAAAGCACAAAGGTCACTTTGGCTCTGCCAGTGATTGACAAGAAAACCGCTCCAGATCATAAGATACTTTATCCAAGGAAATCCCAGCATTTCAAAGGTCCAGGATATAAACTTGCTGCTTTTATTTAATCAAACAACAAGGTAACACTTCACCAGGATAAATCTGTCTTTATCACGAAAAGTATAAAATAAAAATAAATAACAAACAAACACCATACTATCATGCATCATCATGCATCCGAAGAACTGAAACACATCATGCATAGCATTTCTCTAGTTCTACTTTGCTGCTGATGTTTCTGAGACGTTCCAATGTCGATGTTTTAACTTGGATTATATTAGGAGAAGTCATTTTACCCCTGGCATCTGTCTTTCTATTCCAAACACCATACTATACTTAACATAGCATTCAACCTGAGAGTAGTGAAAAATAAGCTACAATTCCTCTTAGCAAGCTAATTGCTCCAACTCAGTCTGTATGCACACAATAAGAAACCTAAGCAAGACAGCTAAACAAAGACAAAAAGAAATAATATATAATTTCCTTTCAAATAATCTAAAAATGAATAATAACCGCAATATATTGTAGTGGTATGAATCCCTTTTTAATCTAAAAAATGATCAAAATTCAGAAAACACTTTTTAGGTGTCAAATGGTCATAGCCTTATTTAAACTACAGGACTAAAGCAGTGCTCGCCCTTTGGGATTAAAGAATACCTTAAAATCCCCAGCTATCTGACATATAGCACACTTTAAGGGCACCAATAACCTTACGGAAGATCCTCACATCTGTGCTTAAAAGAGTACTGCAGCCATATACAACGTATCCCCTATCTGCAGGAAGGGGAATAAGTGTCTGATTGCGGGGGGTCTGAACACTGGGACCCCCCCCTGTGATCTCCTGTACGAGGCCACGTGTACATACCTCCATGTATCTCTATGTGAGAGGTGAAGATGCACCGTTCGTGCATCACCGCCTATCCCATAGAGCTGAATGGAGGGGGCGTGTCTATTGACCTCTTAGTGTGGTCGGCAACACAAACATTAACCTTGCAGAGCAATGGCAGTTCCAGGGCCCCATACAGGAGATCATTGGGGGTTCAACCGCTGGGACACTTATCCCCTATCCTGTGCATAGGGGATAAGTTGTCTGTGGCTGCAGTACTCCTTTAATCGATATGCACGTAACTGGATAACATCAACAAAAATAAAAAAACTTTTCAAATGTCCTATGACCAATCATTAGAATGGGGAGGTAGAGAAGCACAGCAAGCATCTTTTTCTCCTGGCCCTTTTCTAGCGGTTGTTCATCTGAACACTCAGACCCCAACAGATCCTAACACTTGATATGTCTTTATGCCACATTAAAAGTTTTTTGTAATGACAGTGCCCATTTAAGGCGGACTACTTCCAAAGCTTAGCCTGTTCACCATCATCAGGTTTAACACCTTCTATTGATTAAAATTAGTTCACAATAACTTGTCTGCAACTTCCACCTGACTCCTGCAAAACCAAAGCTGTAATATGTCATGTATTTTCTATTTATTGATTAATTAATATATTTTTGCACATTTATTTCAATAGCAGGAACATATAATTTAAAACTATATGTCCAGATAAAAGTTATGAAAATAGTATAAACTCATTCTTTAGTATAAAGGGGTAAAGGAAACACCTACGCAACATTGACTGAGGATTGCACTTAACACCAACCTGTTACTTATCGAATTAAAATGAAATTTTACATGGTACCAGATATACAATGGCAACATCAAACATATAAATGCATGATTTTACTGGAAATCCATAAACTGTTGTAGAATTATTATTAAAACAAGGACGGTAGGAGGGAAATGTTCCCTTCAGTTCTTCTGGTTAGAGATAGAGAAATAAGACAGAAAGTTATATCTACAGTATTCCTAAACATCTCCCTCCTTATAGTAAAACAGTAGGAACCCACATGCTAAATATTATAAAGAAGAACTACCTGTGCTTAAAATGTCCGTGTCATTGAAAAATATATATATATATTGATTGTTCGGGGTCTCAGTGCTGAGATTCTATACAACATCCTCATAAGTGGGAAAAAGCCTGTGGCTGTGCGTTTCACTTCCCTGCTCACTGTGAACACCGCCTGTGATCTTCAATAAGGAAAGTTATATCTACAGTATTCCTGAACATCTCCCTACTTATAGTAAAACAGTAGACACCGACAGAACTACCTGTGCTTAAAATGTCCATGTCATTTAAAAAGAAAAAAAAAAGTATTGATTGTTCGGGTTTCAGTGTTGAGGCTCTATAAAACATCCCCATAAGTGGGAAAAAACATGTGGCTGTGCGTTTCACTTCCCTCCTCACTGTGATCACCGCCTGTGATCTTTAATAAGGTAAGTCAAAATCCCATCACTCACCAAGTTCTGCTATAAATGTTGTTTATTTAAGTTTCACATACAAGAGTATACAATATGAGGAAAGCAAGGTGTTTATTGAATCGCATACTGTATACTCTTGTATGTGAAACTTCAATAAACTTGATAATTGCTGGGACCTTACCTTTTTTTATTGAAGATCCTGGGTATACAGGGCAAGAAAGGGAGTACAAACAGTATGTGCATCACAGTGACATCTGTTTTGTGCTCTCAGCACTTCACCTGGCTGTGTAACTCATGACTTCAAGGAACCGCACTGATATAAGTGAATTCATAACAACAGAACACATTAAACCATTAACATCATTACAGAAAGATGTTCATTTGAAAGAGTTATCCATCATAGGTTTATTTTAGTATTTACCTGCCAGACAGTAATAGATATGCTTAAGAAGGATTTGTGCTTTTCTTGGGGCTAAATGGATATGTTGTGAGTACCATAATGCTGCTGCTTTCCTTTTGCGAAATGGCTATTTCTTGTTGGAGTTCCCTCCCCCCAACTACAAGCCCCCTGATCCCTTGTTTGTAATATCATTTTTCTACCTCTCACACATCAGTCCCCCTAGCCTTTGCAGCACACCTGAGCTTCCTTCCATGCTCCATGCTGTGGTGAAACTACAATTTCCTGCAGCTATCCCTCCACCAATTGAAGCAGACAGGCTCCCTTTCAACACCTGACAAGCAATGTAATGTCTAGGGCTGCACTGCAACCTGGGAAAACCTGAGACAACGCTCATTTTGTATGCTGCTAAAAATGATCGGGGCAAAGATCACATAATATTTGCGAGACCAGCCATCCAGACACTATATTATGAACTACACTAACTTTACAGCCCCTGTAGCATAGTCAAACAAAAAAAAAAATCCTGGAATACCCCTTTAATTCCTATCATTTAAACTAAGGGGACCAATAACTTCTAAGTGGGATATTGAAAACACTTTTCTCTGCAACTGTGTCTTCTGCCTGTTCCCTCCTTTCTTTACGGGATTAACTTATTTGTGAACATAAGAACCCTTGGAGCACCACGGTGTGCTTCCCTCCTCTGGATGCGCCCTTCCCAGTCTTCTTTCTAAAGGACAAAATTATGGCATTGACCTCTGCAAATCAGTTTGTAAGATTAGTCTTCATACCTTTTTCTCTGTCAATAAACCCACTGAAAAGTGCAAGAGGGAGAGATACCTCATGTTATAGAATCCTCAGGGTTTGGTGTCATAAAAGTTCTGAGTGATGAAAACAATTGCTTAAATATGTTGGGGGAGTTGTTTAATCTTTGTGGTCAGGATAAGCAGAGCATGGATGTAGAACTGGAGGTATAGGACTCTTCAGGAGGGAATAAATCTATATTCACTCCCCCAATTGAGCCAGAAGGTGCTATTGACCTTTTCTTTAAATGAGTGTTGAAAGATGTCAAATTCTTAGTTTATCCTAAGGCCAATAGCAATTTATCCCAAAGAGAACAGAGAGTTTTAAATTGGTTCACATCCAGAAAGGATCCTTTAATTAAAATAGGCAGACAAGGGAGGAAGCATGGTCTTTATTTCTACAATACACTATGAAGAAGAGGCAGAAAGGCAGTTGAGGGATGCTCATATCTATAAATTGCTTACTTGTAATACTACTAAAATCCTACATCGATATACAGAGGAAGGTGTATGGTTCACACAGGTAGATGAAAAAACTTTTCCTAAGTACCTGAAAAAACCTCACTGGTACTTCCTGCATAAAATTATCATATTGTTTAGCCATCTCCTTGCCTGCCGTTGTGGTCAGGATTGGCTTGGTGATAGTAGCTCTTTCTAAATACTGTATAATCATAATTACAAATTTTACTCCCTTCATATTTTAAAGACTCAAAGGATTTGTTACTGCCACTTTAGGCCATTGATTGGCATTATAGGTGCCATCTTGCTTCTGTGGACATCAAGAGCCTGTACATGGGCAGCTCTCATTGTGCAGGTTGACAAATTCCTCTGAAGCACTTAAAAATTGGATAACTTTAAATGTAATATATATATTTAAGGCTTAGGAATGTCGTGTTCATCGTCTGGGAGTTATCTAAACAGGAATTTTAAAGTTTTGTTACGTGTTCCTCCAACAGGTAAAATTTACATATGGAAGATGTAGGCTGTAGGGGCAGGTCAGAGGTGATAACATCACTCTAAGCTCAGAGATAAGATCGAGCCAAGCCTCTTAAGACTACAAAGGATGATGCATCGCCTTAGGAGAGACAATATCGGCAAACTGAATGGAAGGTCAGAAATTTGATTAAATGCAAAACTCCATGTTATATTTATGTTATGTTCACACAGGTAGATGAAAAAACTTTTCCTAAGTACCTGAAAAAACCTCAATGGTACTTCCTGCATAAAATTCTCATATTGTTTGGCTATCTCCTTGCTTGCCGTTGTGGTCAGGATTGGCTTGGTTACAGTAGCTCTTTCTAAATACTGTATAATGATATTACAAATTTTACTCCCTTCATATTTTAAAGACTCAAAGGATTTGTTACTGCCCCTTTAGGCCATTGATTGCCCATGTGGTTTATACTACAAAACTATATATATAGTAGATGTTGTCACTAGCGCTCTTATGGGTTGGGGAAGATATGTGAAAATGCTGCCTTGTATATTATTGGGTTCCTGCTTGTCCCCAAAGAATGGGTGAATTACCCGAATAAATATAAAATAAATATATACTGGCACAATAAAATAGGATAAAAGGTGCTAATTTATTGAAAATATAAAATGTTTCAGATGATATTGAAAAATTATAAAATATTGCACAAGACCCGATACTGTGATCACCCCTCTGCGGTGGGTTGGTGGGCCGGTCAATCAATAGGATCCATGTGTGCAAAGATATAATAAATAATTATTGTAAGGAAAAACTTGTAGAAAAAAGTGAAGAGGTATGTGTTTTTTTGTAGTATATAAAATTAATAGACCTATTGTAGCTGTGCAGTTGCTAGTAGTAACGATCTGTCTTTCGTTTCTATCTAGATGCACTTTATTTGATACACACTACCTCATTTTTTATTCTATTGTGGAAGCACAATACACTTCTATCAATACAGCTACAATAGGTACTTATAATACATAAATGTTATATACTACAAAAAAAAAACACATACCTCTTCACTTTTTTCTACAAGTTTTTCCTTACAATAATTATTTATTATATCTTTGGACTCACAGGGATCCTATTGATTGACCGGCCCACCAACCCACCACAGAGGGGTGATCACAGTATCGGGTCTTGTGCAATATTTCATGATTTTTTTTATATCATCTGAAACATTTTATATTTTCAATAAATTAGCACCTTTTATCCTATTTTATTGCGCCAGTATATATTTATTTTATGCTACAAAACTATTGGCAAGCTGTATATCAGGATTCAGGAGCGCTGTAGCTCCATATTCATTGGGAATGATGCACCAAGACTAACAAAGCACAAAGCATATTAGTAAAGTGGTGATCCAAAGGTTCTTAGGGTCACAGGGCTCAAAAGAATTAATCCCATAAAGGAAGGAAAGCAGAGAAAGGAGAATGTTTTCTGTATTCACTCTAAGTCTGTTAGTTAAGTACTTAACTGCCATGATTGCAGTGTGGATACCATTGTAAGGTGTTCTATTTCTATAACTCTCACTGCTGCTGATGAATTGTCTTAGGACAATGAAATGCTCTGAGCATCAGGATAGTTGGGGCAGAATCTCAGGAGTCCTGTATCTGCATCAAATAATCATTGAATGTATAGACTAGTTATGCATTGAAGACCTAGTGATATTCTTCTGATGTGAACTATACCCCAAGGAAACTGAGAGTAATGATGCATTAACAATCACTGTATTTCTTTAAAGTATGTGCACTGCATCTTATGAACACATGAACTGTTATTGTCATGAAGTTTCATATAGGGCAGGGAAGAGTGTGTCCTAAGCTTATCCCTGAACCCCTTTCCCTGGCTACTTGCATAGCCGCCGTAAGCAGTGGCTCTCAACTGGGTGCCAGTACCTCTGCTGAATAAAGTGCAGGGACGACATAGTCTAAACAATAAACTGAACTGTACAAGATTGGCAATAAGTCAGCATACGAAAGGTAACAAGCTAACAAAGGCAAGGAACCAGGATACTAAATAAAGGCTGTAATACAAAGTAAATACAAACAGATATCAGGAAAACATAGCATCAGGTGTATAGCCAACAGGCAACAGCTTAGGAACCAAAGCAGAATATGACAGGTATGATAACATAAAAAAACAAACAAACAAGATAACTAGAATTATTATGGCTAAACCAGGAATGCAGGGGATGGAAGGTTATCCGAAGTCTGAAATCTATATAGATAGGATAAACTAGAACTAATTCATACACAGGAACTAACATCAAAACCAAAATTTAACAATAGAGGAATACAAAAACCAAAAAGACTGAAGGTTAGGGACAAAAAGCAAGCTAAGAAACCAACCTAACCGTACCAAAATACAATCTGGTCTAAATACGGGTCAAGATACAGATTTCACAAAAACTAGTTCGCAATAGACACAACTAACAGACTTCAGATTGGGGACAAAGCTACAAGCTAAAGAACAGACCTAACCATAGGAGGAATACAAAATATGAACAGGCATAAATACAAGTTCAGAATAACACAGAAAAAAGTATGAGCACAAGCCAAAATTCAAGAACACAGAAACACACTAAGCTAAAAAGAAATAAAATAGACCATAGTACAGACAAACAACTAAACTAACAGGAACAAAGCTAATAGCTGCAGTCAGCTGTAGTCAAAACTATAAAGGTCATGGCTAAAGCAAAGTTAAACGTGTGCACAGACAGAGACGATCTCATTCAATTCTTGCAAAGGCAGTTGAGATTTTAGCAGATAAATAGAGGGTAAAGTCAACCTTACACCCAGTCTCTACCGAAGCGTCGATGTACTCCAACAAAGTCCAAGAGTACTCCCTTCAGTACCCCTTCCTCCCACTTCCACTTGTGATCTTGCTCTGGATGACTTCCTTAGTGGCTTCTCTTGATGGGCTGGTCTGTGATACATCTTCAACACCCAGCGCAATGAAGTACGTCATTCTTTCACCACTGAACCACTCATAAAGTAAAATATTGTGTTGAATAAAAATATTCTCCACTGCATCCGAGCCTTTGTCTGCTATTCTTCACAGATGTAGACGCATTAACACTTACACATCTTGGGGGTATTCCAGAACTGTGATTTTAATTACGTTCTCAAACCCCCACATACTGGCTGCTTCAAAGTAGACCACTATCCCGAAGACCTGTGTACAGAGTGGTGGCATCAAGGTGGCTACCCTGACATATGGGCTCTGTGAAAACAAAGACACCATAAGGAATTCTACTTGTGTTTACCGGAAACTAGTGTTAACACGGCTTTATTCCACAACCCTATGTTGTTATATTGTTCCTTTGGCGACTATTCAGTCTGCCATGTTGAGGATATCACAGCGGGAGTCTGTCTCCTATTATCGGTATCAAAGATTACATTCAAAGATCAATTAACCATCCAAGAATATGAAGAAAAGGAGATGGAAGGTATCTTACTCAGGTTCCCAAAACATGTCATGATCCCTGAGCTGCATGCATCCTTCCCCTTAGATGATACATCTAAGTTCCAAGATGACAAGTTTCACATTGATTGCAATAAAGAGAGAGGGAAACAGGACTTCAAACAGCAGTACATAGATGATTTGCTCCAGCTGATTTTAGACAATCTAACAATATCATCAACTATGTTGAATCTTTTGTACAGCATCATGTCATATCCCCCTTAGTTCAGAAGTTATTGCAATGCAACTATGTGGTAGGCCTTGTTAACAGGGACTTGATACTATACTGGTCCTGTGAGCAAGTAAGCTTTAAATTTCTCCCTTGGGCAAACGGGACAATATATTCGCCTGTACTGTAAAAGAACACCACTATGTATCTTAACCATTATACTCAAATCATCTATGCATCTTCCAATATGTATCTAACGCCCTTTATGTACTCATTTGGGTGGGTTGTGAGGTGTATCTTGGGGCTACAGGGTCAGATGCTCTGCCAAAATGGGTCACTGCATATGGACATTACCTGAACATATCAGCCAACTTCCCCACACTTGATGCACTCAACGACCTCAGGACCCATGCTCACCTTATTGACCCTACATTTATCGCAGTGGGACCACAATCCGATAGATATGCATTTAGATATGAAATCTTGGAAGAATCCTCCTCAATATCAGCTCTACACTCTGTTGGATGAGTTACCTCAACAGTTTTAGCAATCTGTTTTAACTTAAAGATTTGTATGTAAAGGTATCTCAGCTTGGGGGCTTCATATTTGTTTTAACTTCTATTTACTGGATTATTATTATCAAAGCACATAAGCTATAGAGAATTAAAATCAACCATAGTACAGACAAACAACTAAACTAACAGGAACAAAGCTAATAGCTGCATAAATGAGTCAAAACTGCAAAGGTCATGGCTAAAACAAAGTTAAATGTGTGCCCAGACAGAGACTACAGTGCAAAGTGAAATCAGCAGCAAGCCTATGAGGCTGAGAAGGTCAAAAATAAGCCCTCCCAGCTGCCTATTGGTCTAAGACTGTAACTCTTACCTAACCAGAGAGCAACATGCACAGCCTGGCCAGGTGCGATCATTACAGTTATTATCTAAGGAGTTGGCAGTACTGTACGGATCTGCTTTGATAAGTGCTACATTCTTGGCCATTCTGCTAAACAGTGCCAGCAGTATGGGCTGTACTGGACTATTATCACATGGATGTGAATATTTCCTTAGTAAGAACAAGTACACTGTTTGTTCACGTTGTTTGCGATATTATATTGAAATGAGTGCTCTATTATTAAAAATGGCAATCGCAATGTGCATATATGTTAAATGTTACATTGCGAACTATGCACACATATATGATAATTTATTTATATATGATTTTTAATGTTAAGTAAATGCCTCCAGAATTTACTTAGGGATGTGTATGACTTGTCTCAGTGATGTAACAAGTTGTATACCAGTTTAATCATCCAATGACAAAAACATATTATAACAAAGGCAGAGAAGTGGGAAAAGCCGGCACAGCTTGGCCCAATTAAAACAGCTCCATGCAGTAAACTGGCAGGTAAAAAACTGGTGTATCAAACTGCAAACCCCAGACGTACGTCCCGTATCGGGTGCTCAATCCTCTAAGGCAAAGTCCATATAGAAAAACACGTGCAAAAGATGTAGGAGGCACTCACCAATGGGGTAACGTGAAAATATTTCTTGACTTTATTAAGACATACAGGAGCAGGAACGGACAAATATGGACGCAGTTCACCAAGTGCAGCTAATAGCTATTTCACGCTGGTTAACAGCGCTTCATCAGACCACGCCTTTGCTCTTCCGTCCAGGTGGTTAAATACACCTACCTGTGTGACGTCAAAGCAAGTGGGCGTTTACTCATGACAATAATAAAAACATGTGAATAGGTGCAGTTAATAAAAAGTACAAAGATAAAAACAAGAATGGTAGACTTGAAAGGGAACAATAATTTTTTCCTCTTTTTTTCACATAAATAGCCTGCAAGAAAATCATTCTCTTTTTTCATGAAAAGAGATATAACACTATAGGAGAAATTAAAGTGCAACATATGTAAAAAGAAGGGAGTATACAAAGTATACTAAATGAACGGACTCAGATCAAGACGGTCATTGAGTCCTCTGTTCCCCTGTGCATTTGTTCTCAGTATCCATTTAGCTTCATGTTGAAGCTAAATTTTTCTTCTATCAGCATTACCCATAGTGTGAACACGCTTCAGACCACAGAAGGTGTCGCCTCCGTGTTCATCCAGAACGTGTTGAATTAACCTCGGGGAGCCCTTCTTGGTTTTTACAGAATGTATGTGCTCATGAAATCTCACATTGAGCGCATGAATCGTGCACCCAATGTAAAATCTCGAGCATCTACTTATAATAGCATACACGACAAAATTGGTTCTACAAAATATAAAGTCCTTAACCCCTTAAGGACCCAGCCAATTTTCACTGTAGGACACGGCCATTTTTTGCACATCTGACCACTGTCACTTTAAGCATTAATAACTCTGGAATGCTTTTACCTATCATTCTGATTCCGAGATTGTTTTTTCATGACATATTCTACTTTATGTAAGTGGTAAAATTTTGTCGATACTTGCATCACTTCTTTGATGAAAAAATTGAAAATGTAGCATTTTTTTTTTACTTTGAAGCTCTCTGCTTATAAGGAAAATGAATATTCCAAATAAATTATATATTGATTCACATACACAATATGTCTACTTTATGTTTCCATCATAAAGTTGACATGTTTTTACTTTTGGAAGACATCAGAGGGCTTCAAAGTATAGCAGCAATTTTCCAATTTTTCACAACATTTTCAAAATCGAAATTTTTCAGGGACCAGTTCTGTTTTGAAGTGGATTTGAAGGGCTTCTTATTAGAAATACCCCACAAATGACCCCATTATAAAAACTGCACCCCTCAAAGTATTCAAAATGACATTCAAAAGGTTTGTTAACCCTTTAGGTGTTTCACAGGAATAGCAGCAAATTGAAGGAGAAAATTCAAAATCTTCATTTTTTTACACTCGCATGTTCTTGTAGACCCAGTTATTGAATTTTTACAAGGGGTAAAAGGAGAGAAATCTTCCTAAAATGTGTAACCCAATTTCTATCGAGTAAGAAAATACCTCATATGTGTATGTCAAGTGTTCGGCGGGCGCAGAAGAGGGCTCAAAAGGGAAGGAGCGACAGTAGGATTTTGTAGAGTGAGTTTTTCTGAAATGGTTTTTGGGGGCATGTCACATTTAGGAAGCCACTATGGTTCCAGGACAGCAAACAAACCCCCACATGGCATACTATTTTGGAAACGACACCCCTCAAGGCACGTAACAAGGGGTCCAGTGAGCCTTAACACCCCACAGGTGTTTGACAACTTTTCGTGAAAGTTGGATGTGTAAATGATTTTTTTTTTTCACTAAAATGCTAGTTTTCCCTCAAATGTAAAATTTTTACAAGGGGTAATAGGACAAAATGCCCCCCAAAATTTGAAACCTCATCTCTTCTGAGTATTTAAATACCCCATGTGTGGACGTCAAGTGCTCTGCTGGTGCACTACAATGCTCAGAAGAGAAGGAGCGCCATTGAGCTTTTGGATTGTTTGGAATGGAATTCAGGGACCATGTATGTTTACAAAGCCCCCCGTGGTGCCAGAACAGTGGACCCCCCCACGTGACCATATTTTGGAAACTACACCCCTCACAGAATTTAATAAGGGGTGCAGTGAGTATTTACACCCCACTGGCGTTTGACAGATCTTTGGAACAGTGGGCTGTGCAAATGAAAAATAAAATTTTTCATTTTCACGTACCACTGTTCCAAAAATCTGTCAGACACCTGTGGGGTGTAAATGATCACTGTACCCCTTATTACATTACGTGAGGGGTGTAGTTTCCAAAATGGGATCACATCGGGGTATTTATTTTTTAGCGTTTATGTCAGAACCGCTGTAAAATCGGCCACCCCTGTGCAAATCACCAATTTAGGCCTCAAATGTACATGGTGCGCTCTCACTCCTGAGCCTTGTTGTGCTCATGCAGAGCATTTTACGCCCACATATGGGGTATTTCTGTACTCAGGAAAAATTGTGTGACAAATTTTGGGGGTCTTTTTTTCCTTTTAACGCTTATGAAAATAAAAAGTATGGGGCAACACCAGCATGTTAGTGTAATTTTTTGTATTTTTTTACACTAACAAGCTGGTGTAGCCCCCAACTTTTCCTTTTCATAAGGGGTCAAAAGAGAAAAAGCCCCCCAAAATTTGTAGTGCAATTTCTCCCGAGTACGGAAATACCCCATGTGTGGCCTTAAACTGTTTCCTTGAAATACGACAGGGCTCCGAAGTGAGAGAGCTCCATGCGCATTTGAGGACTAAATTAGGGATTGCATAGGGGTGGACATAGGGGTGTTCTACACCAGTGATTCCCAAACAGGATGCCTCCATCTGTTGCTAAATTCCCAGCATGCCTGGACAGTCAGTGGCTGTCCGGAAATGCTGGGAGTTGTTGTTTTGCAACAGCTGGAGGCTCCGTTTTGGAAACACTGCCATACAATATGTTTTTCATTTTTATTGGGGGGACAGTGTAAGGGGTGCATATGTAATGTTTTACTCTTTATTATGTGTTAGTGTAGTGTTTTTAGGGTACATTCGCACTGGCGTGTTACGGTGAGTTTCCTGCTAGGAGTTTGTGTTGCGGTGAAAAATTTGCCGCAGCCCAAATTCGAAGCAGGAAACTTACTGTAAACCTGCCCGTGTGAATGTACCCTGTACGTTCACATGGCGGGGCAAACCTCCAGCTGTTTCAAAACTACAACTCACAGCATGTACTGACAGACCGACAGACAAAACTACATATTCCAGCATGCCCAAACAGCTGTCTGGGCATGCTGGGAGTTGTAGTTTTCCAACATCTGGAGGGCTACAGTTAGAGACCACTGTATAATGGTCTCAAACTGTACCCTCCAGATGTTGCTAGGCAACTCACCGCTTCCGTCGGATCAAGCCGCACGTCATCGTCGCCCGCAGCCTCCGTCGCCCGCCAGGATGGGTAAGTGGATCTTCAGCGCCGGTCCCCGTCATTTCCCCGTCCTGCCCCGCCTATTGTGGGTGGGCAGGACGGGGAAAACGAAAGTTAACCCCCCCGCCCCCATCTGCTATTAGTGGTCGCGTCTAGACCACCATTAACAGGGATAGGAGGGGTGGCACCCCTGCCACCTCACTCCCATCTCTTCAGGGGGAATGTGGGTGTCTTAGACAAGCGCGATCCCCCTTATATTCCGGTTCACCGTGTCACTATAGACCCGTAGTGACCCGGAATTGCGCAAATCGCAAGTGTGATTTCACTTGCGATTTGCCGCGATCGCCGACATGGGGGGGTCTGATGACCCCCCCCCCCCTGGGCGTTTGCACGGGATGCCTGCTGAATGATTTCAGCAGGCATCCCGGTCCTATCCCCGCCCGGCGCGCGACAGGGGCCGGAATTCTCAATGACGTATGCGTACATCATGGGCCCTTAAGTACCAGGGTGTCATGACGTACGCGTACGCCAAGGGTCCTTAAGGGGTTAATCTTTATATCTTCACCACCTAGGGTCAAAAATGTATTGACAGATAAGAAGGGGCACCAGGAACAGTTACCACAGCGAAAGTTACCTATGGGACTGCATTTTTTAACCAATTGTTTTCTGGAGAATTTGTTGAACATTTGCTATGTACTAGCAGATCGTTAATATTTTTACACCTTTTGAATGTATTAAGTGGTGCGTTTTTTGTATAGTCAGCTAGGTCAGGATCCCTTTTCAGGACAGCCCAGTTGTCATAGATGGCTTTTTTCACCATAGAGGCCATTGGGCTGAACTGAAAAGAAAAACAGAACCGTTGCCCTTGGAGACCGCAAGACTTCTGCTGCGTTTCACTTTTTACGTTGTCTAGTTGGTATTTTTTGTTTTTCCTGTTTTTACGTAGCAAATCATGCCGACAGAGCATGACAGAGCTCTATCTAGAGCTCTATCTAGAGCTGCATCTAATAGGGGTTTTGGGTAACCTCTTTTTATTAATCGTTCTCGCAAGTCCCCCGCCTGCAACATAAAACCATCATCGGTACTATTGATTCTTCTTAGTCTTAAAAACTACCCATAAGGGACAGCCTTTTTTACATGATCAGGATGGTAGCTTTGGAAGTGAAGTAATGCGTTGCAGGAGGTGGGCTTGCGGTAACCTGTAGTTACCAACTTGCCCTTGCTTACCCTTACTTTAGTGTCTAGAAATTCAAGTTCGTCTACAGCAGTTTTGAAAGTAAACCTCAAGTTCATGGTATGTGTGTCATTGAGGGCAGACACGAAGTCACCAAAGGATGACTCCGTGTCTGTTCAGACGATGAACACATTATCAACAAAAACATATTATCACTCTTGGAACTCAAACAATAAACTTTCCAATTCAGTGTGCAAGAAGAGATCTGGAAATAAATTAAGAATTTCTAGACAATGTACAGAAAATTGCACGGCAACTTTGGAGAAAATCTAGAAAACCAACTATATCCATGCCTGTATTATTGAATTAAAGGGGTACTCAGGGGATAAGATGCCTGAATCATGGGGGTCACGCGCCCTCCCATAGGCTTGCATTGTGGGGGGCGGAGTGTGACATCACAAAACTCTGGCCCCATGATCGACAGTCATCAGACCCGGAGCGAACATGCTCCGGGGGCTGATGGTATCGTGGTGCTGCATGAAAGATCACGGGGGTCCCCAGTGGCAAAACCCCCTGCGATTAGGCATCTTATCCCTTATCCTTTGGATAAGGGGTATGATGTCTTAGCGCCGGAGTACCCCTTTAACTATCTAGTATGTCTACTGTTGTCTTCAGCACTAGTATCCCTTTTTCTTTAACTTAATTTTACTACAAACTATAAGTTCATAAGTTTACTTTACTGTGAATGACTTTAAAAATCTTTGAAGTATGTTACAAACTTGTGCTACTTTTGAAGCCGTGGCATTTGGCCAACTTGCTAATAAACAAGCTCTTGTAAAATCATATTCTTATTTCTTCTCCCAACCTTTCCTCTCTACTAAATAGGAAAATCCACTTTTCCGCTTAAATACATAATTGTCAAAATATAAAAATAGAAGATGACAGGCGTGAAAATTAGAGAGCATTACACATGGCTACTACAATTCATCCAAAGTTCACAAAAACAAAATCCAGGCAAAACTATTTCCTATTTATAGAAGTTGTTCAAGTGCATAGAATGGACATTTGAAAGGAAAGCGTAAAACTAGAATAGAGCAGTAATCCATGTCAACTTAGTACTGTGTTTAGGCATCTAGGACAATGAAGTACAATTGTACTATGATACTGGGTATTATAACACATTACATAAAGACCTATAAACTTCTAGCATAGCACAACATGATTCAAGTATGTTTATTAAAAGTTTGAACTTTGAAAAACATATATTTATAGGGGTATTCAAGGGGTATTTTTTTCTCCAGATTTTGAGCCCATGATGCCAAGTTCTAATTCTGTGTGATATCCTTCTGTTACCTCCGTGTACTGCTTTGTGCTATTTTCATGCACTGGACCCACACTCTGAAGTGCTGTAGTGCAAGTCTTTTAATTATACTATTATCTATGACCTTTCCTTGCAAGAGACAATGTCATAGGTCCCATGGTGTCCAGGGGGTGTGGTTATGATGCAGTGGGTTGGCTATGATGCAGTGGGTGGTTGGTTGAATAGCAGGGTGCAAAGGATTTACTGAAGTAATGCTATCCGTCCACCCACTCACTCCCTGAGTTTTCTGTGCTGGCCTGGGTATCTTCATGCATTCACTGCATGTTGCTCTGTAACCCCCTCCTCTCTGTTTTCAGACAGGAGTCTGATAGGACAAGAGTGAGCACTTCCTGGACCTTGTCACAACCTAGGCTTCAATTGGGACAAAAATAATGCTGCAGCCAGCAGGATTATGTTCTGGATGGTATGGAAACCCCTAGTGATCGTTTTTTATAAGCCAGGATTTTTATAAAATGGAGATCAAAAACATTATGAAGTATATTGGACAAATGAATGTTTTGCCAAGATGTAAATCATATATAATGTTTTTTTTAAATCTGACAATGCCCATTTAAAGAGGAAAAATAACAGTAGAACTCCAAGGTGTGGACTGGATACACGGGCGCTTGACAACCAGGTAGCAGGATAAAATGTTTATTCACCCATAATGCAACGCGTTTCACAGCTGTGAAGCAGCTGTGCTGTGAAACGCGTTGCATTATGGGTGAATAAACATCTTATCCTGCTACCTGGTTGTCGAGCGCCCGTGTATCCTGTCCACACCTTGGAGTTCTACTGTTATTTTGTCTATATCTGACAAGACGAGGAGTGGCTGCCGACACCTTATTCATTTTCTGCATCTTGTTCCATAGTTGCACTTGGTGAAGTGTAACCCACTGTGGTAAGAGCAATATCCACCTACATTAATCTCTCTGTGCAACAACGGTATCACACTATGGAGCGCTGTCTGCCTTTTGTTTAATTTAAAGAGGAATCTGATATACTGTATATGACAGCAGGGGGATCATCATGCCAGATACCATAAGTTAAGTATTTTAGCAGACTGAACAAGAGAAACTGTCAGTGATATTGATCTTAAAAGAATTCTTCTGTACTGACGTGCTGGAGAACCAAGATAATGCTCAAAGGTCATTACTGTGTAACGTACTGCAGACATGAAAACTCAAATACAACAGGCCATGTGCTTTTAAAGACTGCCGGGAACAGAAGAATAAACCTCTGTAAATACAATAAATCTGCCGTAAAATGAGTAACTGGGTTGTGATTTTACATAGTAAATGAATTCTGTAGCATGGCAGAACAAACAATAGTCTTATTATTCTGTTAATACAAGTGTCTGGGGCAGATCTAGAATGGGCGCAGGCACAATCCGTCTTACGCAAAGACTTCCATTTAACCCCATGCTGCTTACCGATTAGTAGAAGAGGTGAATCTATGAATGAATTTATACCTCCTGCTGTACCATAGCCAAGAGACGTCTGCATATAACTGCCTAGAAGAAAACTAATTAAATGTCCTGTGTATAAAAAAAAGAGGGAAATCTCAATTGTGTGAGCATTAAATGAATATTTGAAGCCTTCTCGGTTTCTTGGTTTGTCAATGTTTATTGAATTCTATGTAAAAAGAAATGCAATTATATTCTCTTACAGCTTTAGAGAAGGCATTGTAAAGGTTCAGAGATCTGTTTATTTTTCTATTGTTGTTTGTGAATACACTTTATTCATTCTATTCCGGATTCTACTTGTGATAGATATAGAATAATATGTTTTCAATGCTGCTCATCTTGGTTTCTTTAGATTCTCCTTAGTTTCTTTCTATTATCCTAAGGTATTCATTACCTGAAGATGAAGATGCTGAAAGCTCTGTGATGGTCTGTTTACAAAGTCTGCACATTGAAACTGTCATGCATTATAGATGCTGAGAGTGTTGAGTTCTATTCTGCATTTTACTAGAAGAAAAATATTAAAATGTAATACAGTAAAATCTTAATCTCACATCTGCAGGACGGAAATTTACAGGTCATTAATACCAAGTAACTCTGATGATAATTCTTTAGTAAGATGAACTATACAAATCTGATGGTGATTAAATGTTTAATCTGACATTGATGTCGTATCCTAAGGAAAACCTCCTTAATCCTTGATGTGATAACTTCTGCTATGGAATTATGATGGAGGTGCTAGATCAATGACCTTTAGCAAATCTTCTCATGGAGAGCAAGGGGCCCGCACTCTTTTCAAGTCCTTGCTTGTATATCTTGGTAATTGATAAACCTTGGTAATACCTTTCCTATATTTTTAGATTTGGATTTTAAATAAGTTTTCTTCTTTCTTTTATGTGTGTATATATTTAACCTGTTAACATCAATATAACATGCATATACATCATGTGGGTGTTAAGGGGAAACTCTGGTACTTTACTTCTCATTCCCTATGCTCAGGATAGGGAATAAGTGTCCAACTGCAGGGACCCTCTGCTGGGATCTACTGCTCGGCGCCCAGCTCTACTCATGCACGGAGCGACAAGCCCCCTCCATGCATCTCTATGGGAGCCGGAGATACAGCGCCCATTTATCTGGCTTTCCCATGGACATGGAGGGGGTATGTCAACCACCACCTCTCTGTGCATGAGAAGAGCCTGTGTTCTGAAAACATCAGCGTGCCAAGCAGGTGATTGCAGGGGGGTTCCAGCCCCCCAGTCAGACGCTTATCCTTTATCCTGTGGATAGGGGATAAACAGTTAAGTACCAGAGTTCCCCTTTAAGGAAGTTTGGAACAGTTTCAGGAGCTAAACCTACTTCCCATCCAACAGGTGCAGGCTGCTAATAGCTTAATAGTAACCACAAAATCTAGGTGGTTACATGCTGGGTGTTGTGCCTGTCAATCCTTCATTTGTCTCCTGATCCTCACCCTAAAGCAATTGCTTGGGGAACCATTTGGCAGCATTTTCATGGCCGCCAGGGGCCTACTGAAGACCTTTGTAGCTGCCATGATACAAGTTTTCTTACTTCTTGACAAAATAATAGCATGCTCTAATGCATTAATATTACAGTTTACTATACAAACAAACAATCAATCAAGTAATCAGTTATTTTCCCTTGGAAGACTTAAAAATGTAATAAATAAAAACATTTCTAAATATATATATATATATATATATATATATATATATATATATATATATATATATATCCAGTGCCACTTTAATTTTGTCAGGGTCCCCGCTGATCTCCACTTCCTACCATCCTGTTTTAATGCTTGTATCCTGTATCCTGTAATCCTGTATCAACACACCGGTAATGTGAAATGCCCCTTCATCAAACAGTGTTTGTTCACTAGTTATTTTTACACTTTTTCTTGTTTATATGAGCTGAATAAGTAGAGTATATTCCCAATTCATTTGCATACTACGTCAGCAGCTTTGCAGGTTGAAATTACCCTTTCCGTAGCAAGGCTTTGTACGACTTAACAAATGGCTTTACAGCGTAAAACATGTTGTCGTTTTAACCTCCGTCCACACCTCTACCTGCTGTGCATATGGACACACCATAAAATAAAGCATCTACTTCTATCTTCACGCAAATGGGTCAGTGCGGCTACTTCATTCCTTGGAATATATTCATAAAGTACTATTGGTCATGCAAGGGCTTAATATCTCTTAAAAAGCAACGAGGGGGAAAAAAGAAGTTGAACAAATGAAAATTGTCTGTATCATTAGGGCCAAAATGGGCTACCCTATTTGTTTTGTTTCATTTCTATTCTTGTTGTTTAGGTGACTCTATTTCAGTTCGTTGATGTCTTTTTATCCCCCACTTTGTTTTCCTATCTTTATTTCTATTTCCTGTTTCTTGCTGTGCTGAAAACTACAAATCCCAGCATGCCACATGCCTTGCTGGTTTGAGGCGGCTCCTTTTTTTTTGTTTGTTCCGCCCTTTACCCATCCTACTATTTTCCCGGGTCAGCCCCCTTATACACAGCACACTAATATAATCAGCCCTGGTTGGGATACACTGTCATACACACACAAAAGGGACTACAACTCCCAGCATGTGTCATTCAGGAGTCTTCAGTCTGTGGTATAACACCAGCATGCTGCCTCTGTAGTCTCCTGGGGGTTGTAGTTCACCACACCTCTGTAGGGGATACACCAGTGTTTCCCAACCAGGGTTCCTCCAGGTGTTGCAAAACTACAACTCCCAGCATGCCCTGACAGCCTTTGGGCATGCTAGCAGTTGTAGTTTTGCAACAGCTGGAGGCACACTGGTTGGGAAAGACTGGTGTAACATGATGTGTATGCTGAATAGGCTAGAACAGTGTTTCCCAACCAATCATTTTTATGAAGGCCTGTGGAAAATGAAAGAAGCAATCTGATTGGTTGCTATGGGCAACTGGGCACGTTTTCCTCTGCACAGGTTTTGATAAATCTCCCCCATAGAGATCATTCCCATTATGAGATTTATTCCCCTGCAGTCCATACATCCCCAGCCCGTGCACCTTCTCATCCTCCCCTTCAGATAACATTTATCTTCTCTGTGAGGTCCTTTTCTGTGTAGACCTGTGTCCTTAGAATACAGAGCAGGGGGGAGGGGAGGTGAGGAGCTGTATACTCAGCTGGATGATATCAGGGGGCGTGGCTTATTCCTCTCATGCAGACAGAGGAAGAAAAAAAAAAGCTGTGACATCTTGTCCACAACAGATTCAGAACTGTGGACAACTGTAAAAGAAAATCCTCTGAACTACAGAACTTCCTGCCCAAAAAACAGGTAAGAAAAACACACACATGCTGCCAAAACATATAACACATGTATATTGCAAAAAAACAAAACTTACAAAGAAGATGCCATATAGTCAAAAAAAATTACCATCTTTCATGATGTTTACTTCTACCAAGATTATTTTATAATATCAAGTACTTGATACCAACAGCTTTAATTAATATAAGTTGTATCTGCATGCTTCTTTTACTCCTGGATGACATCATCTAAACCTCCATCATTTTTAAAGCGTTATTGTCATTAGTTGTAATATCCGCATTAATGCTCCAGCTGGTGCAGTAATTAGTCCTTGATTATTCTGTACATTAATATGCAGATATATTTATATGCAAAATAACGTATTTTATTCCCTATAGGGCTGCTCACTCTCCCTGCAGTTATGCTAGAGACTAGGGTTGTTCCTTTAGAAGCATGACAACTTTCTATCCCCCTTCCCTCTCCCTTATCAAAACTGGTGGGTTCCATGTCCATGGAGAAACACAGAAGTGTGTTTAAAGAGAGAAAGGGGGATAAGACATTCTTCAGATATATAAATGAAAAAAGGTAATTAAAACAAGCAATAACTCAATTAAAAACAAAGGAAGGAAGGTATGTAGAAGATAATAAAGGGCTAGCCGACTGCCTTAATGAAAACTTCTGTTCAAGAAGGAAAAGGACCTCAATTAGGGAGGAAGACTAATAAATCGTTTGATGCATGTGTCTTTACACATAGGAAGAGGTTCTATGTTTGCTGTCTAAAGTGAAGACAAATAAGTCACAGGGGCCTGATGGGATAAACCCAAAATTATTCAAAGAGCTTAGTGGTGAGCTAGCAAAACCGTTAACAGATTTATTTAACCAATCACTGGTAACAGGAGTTGTCCCGAAAGATTGAAAATTAGCAAAGGTCGTGCCCATTCACAAGAAAGGTAGTAGGAAGGAATCAAGCAACTATAGGCCAATAAGTCTGACATAATTAGTGAAGAAATTAATGGAAACCCTACTAAAGGATAGGATTGTGGAACATCTAAAATCCCATGGATTGCAAGATGAAAAACAACATGGGTTTACTTCAGGGAGATCATGTCAAACAAATCTTATTGATTTTTTTGACTGGGTGACTAAAATAATAGATGGCGGAGGGTCCATAGACATTAAATATCTAGATTTTAGTAAGGCTTTTGACACTGTCCCACATAGAAGACTTAACAATAAACTGCAATCATTGAGCTTGGACTCCCATATTGTTGAGTGGATTAGGCAGTGGCTGAGTGACAGACAACAGAGGGTTGTAGTCAATGGAGAATATTCAGAGCAAGGTATTGTTACCAGTGGAGTACCTCAGGGATCTGTACCGGAACCAATTTTGTTTAATATCTTCATTAGTGATATTGCAAAAGGTCTCGATGGTAAGGTGTGTCTTTTTGCTGATGACACAAAGATATGTAACAGGGTTGATGTTCCTGGAGGGATACGCCAAATGGAAAAGGATTTAGGTGAACTAGAAGAATGGTCAGAACTCTGGCAACTGAAATTTAATGTGTATATGTGCAAGATAATGCACCTGGGACGTAAAAACCCTTGGGCAGAATATAGAATATTTGACACAGTCCTGACCTCAGTATCTGGGGAAAGGGATTTAGGGGTCATTATTTTGGAAGACTTAAAGGTAGGAAGACAATATAATAGAGCAGCAGGAAACACTAGCAGAATGCTTGGATGTATAGGGAGAGGTATAAGCAGTAGAAAGAGAGAAGTGCTCATGCCGCTGTTCAGAATACTGGTGAGGCCTCACTTGGGGTATTGTGCGCAGTAGAGGAGGCCGTATCTCCAGAAGGATATAGATACTCTAGAAAGAGTTCAGAGAAGAGCTACTAAACTAGTACATGGATTGCAGGACAAAACTTACCAGGAAAGATTAAAGGGTCTTAACATGTATAGCTTGGAAGAAAGAAGAGACAGAGCTGATATGATACAGACTTTAAATACATAAAGGGAATCAACACGGTAAAGGAGGAGAGCATATTTAAAAGAAGAAAAACTACTACAAGAGGACATATTTTTAACCCCTTAAGGACTCAGGGTTTTTCCGTTTTTGTACTTTCGTTTTTTCCTCCTTACCTTTTAAAAATCATAACCCTTTCAATTTTCCACCTAAAAATCCATATTATGGCTTATTTTTTGCGTCGCCAATTCTACTTTGCAGTGACATTAGTCATTTTACCCAAAAAATGATTTTGTCGCACTTCTGGAAAAAATCATAACTACATGCAGGAAAATTTATACGTTTAAAAATGTCATCTTCTGACCCCTATAACTTTTTTATTTTTCCACGTACAGGGCAGTATAAGGGCTAATTTTTTGCGCTGTGATCTGAAGTTTTTATTGGTATGATTTTTGTTTTGATCTGACTTTTTGATCACTTTTTATTCATTTTCGAATGGTATAAAAAGTGACCAAAATACGCTTTTTTGGACTTTGGAATTTTTTTGCGCGTACGCCATTGACCGTGCGTTTTAATTAATGATATATTTTTATATTTCGGACATTTACGCACGCGGAGATACCACATATGTTTATTTTTATTTTTTTTACACTGTTTTATTTTTTTTATGGGAAAAGGGGGGTGATTCAAACTTTTATTAGGGAAGGGGTTAAATGACCTTTATTAACACTTTTTTTTTAAATTTTTTTTGCAGTGTTATAGGTCCCATAGGGACCTATAACACTGCACACACTGATCTTTTACACAGATCACAGGCGTGTATTAACACGCCTGTGATCAGTGTCATCCGCACTTGACTGCTCCTGCCTGGATCTCAGACACGGAGCAGTCATTCGCCGATCGGACACCGAGGAGGCAGGTAAGGGCCCTCCTGGTGTCCTGTCAGCTGTTCGGGATACTGCGATTTCACCGCGGCAGTCCCGAACAGCCCGACTGAGCAGCCGGGTCACTTTCACTTTAGAAGCAGCGATCCGCCGCTTCTAAAGGGTTAATACCACACATCGCCGCGATCGGCGATGTGTGGTATTAGCCGCGGGTCCCGGCCGTTGATGAGCGCAGGTACCGACGCGATATGATGCGGGATTGCGGCGCGATCCCGCTTCATATCGCGGGAGCCGGCGCAGGACATAAATATATGTCCTGCGTCGTTAAGAGGTTAAATTAGAGGTGCAAAGGTTTAAAAGTAAAATCAGGAAGTATTACTGAGAGAGTAGTTGATGCATGGAATAGCCTTCCTGCAGAAGTGGTCACTGCAAATACAGTGAAGAAGTTTAAACATGCATGGGATAAGCATAAGGCTATCCTTCATATAAGACAGAGTTAGGCATAAGCCTTCATATAAGATAGGGATAGGCATTAGGCTATCCTTTATATAAGATAGGGCCAGGGACTATTTATAGGATTTCCATTATTGGGCAGACTAGATGGGTCAAATGGTTCTTATCTGCCGACACATCCTATGTTTTTATGTTTAATATAAACAATTAATTGAAGTAGTACCTTGAATTGGTGATCTGTGTGCCTGTCCTTATCTGTAAATGCTGGAGATGTTTGGCTCCTGTCTCTCTTTCACATGATTCAGCTGCCATTGCTAAGTTCAGTGAAGCACGGGGGTGAGCAGAAGAGGGAGATAACTCCGCCCCCTGTAAGCAAATCCATTCATAATTGCTGTTTCTAGGATGGATCAGACTAGAAAACCATGGTCTGATTACAAAATTAAGGAGATAGAGTTCCCCAGTGGCCATTTTTTTTTTTACGTTTTTCACACCTTTAGCAAACATTTTGTTTTAAGTATAATAAAAATGATTATCCTTTATGGCAGTATTACATTTAAATAATCTTTTTTTCTTTACAACAGTAACACTTTACGCATCTTGAAATGATTACTGAACTAAATGAAAGAAGAATATTGGCCACTTAATTCCTTTTTTCTTAGAATGTTTGCTTCAGACACAATCTAATTCTTGTAAGTTCAAACTTTACTTATATGTTATACCAATACCACCATGCTTCAAGAAAACTTGAAAGTAACAGGGCTGAAATATAATGTTAAAAAGTTGATGACAAATTTAAGAGAAAGAGAAACACAGCTGCTCTGTGTATGTGGTGGGCTTTACCAGATGGTGTTGATAATAAAATACAGTTTAAAATATGTAGTTTGTGAAATAAACAGGTGAGCAAGGTTCCCTACAGGGATACTAAATTCATCTGAACATAACTCAAATATACAGTGCTTGTTTTATTCATTTTGTATATAAACTTTATTTCTGAACTTACAATACATTATGAAGTTAAATCTATCAGTTTTGATGCCCCTGTTGGAGGGTCTCATAAAATGTTAGGGTCTGACCTTAACATAAAACTGCAGTAGCAGCAAAACAAATAGAACTATAATGATACCGATGGATGTTGCCATAACTATACAATACTGTGTGATGACAACAATTTTGTTAGTCTATGTAGACCACAAAGTGCAAGGACAGGTTTACATATGTCCTGTGTTCAGCATACGTGAACCTAGCCTAAATCTCGACACAACTGATGCCACAACTGATGACAACATGCATCAGTTGTGTAGCATATGGCATCCATTTTTTCTGTACCCGGACGGGGAATGCAGAAAGCTTTGTTTCCCTGTCCGATGCAGGTCTGGCAAGTCCAACTGAGATGCCGGATGAATGTGAACTGTCCCA
Source organism: Hyla sarda (assembly GCF_029499605.1). Classification (NCBI taxonomy): domain Eukaryota; kingdom Metazoa; phylum Chordata; class Amphibia; order Anura; family Hylidae; genus Hyla; species Hyla sarda. The sequence continues at coordinate 267,685,490 of NC_079190.1, read as the reverse complement.
TTCAAATGAATGGGATCAGTTCTATCAGTATTAGTATAGCATCCCTCCGATGAATTTTCTACTCCACCAAAGGGAAAAGATGCCAGACGCTGGGCGAATGTAAAGGAGGCCTAATGCAGTAAATGTCACTAGCCACTCTATTCTTTGGTGTGAAAAGTGTTTTTTTTTTATTAGTTTAAAAAAAACAGCCAAAGAGTACACCAATCTGATCACATCAAAAGCATTTATCAAGACATTTGTCATACTCAGTTCTGCAAGTATTTATGCCCATGCTACATTTAGTAGCTTCTTAGCTGTCACATCTAAAAGATGAGTTATCTGTTGGATGTTGTCTTAAAGGGAATGTACCATCAAAATAATCTATTATTTCAAGTGAATTTTATGTGTAGTTCCCAATTTGGTCACTAGGTCTATTAATATGCTGAAACTGTCTGTTCTGTAAAGAAAACTATTCAGCAATCTCCTCCTTATCATCTCAGGCAGGATTACAGAAGGAAGTGACATCGGTACATGAATCAGATGGGAACAGATCTTCACAAATGGTGATGATCAGAGCTCACCCTCCCCTTTCCTGCACAATTACCTTTGCACAGGTTACATATCCTGCCTAGAAGTGTCCTATAGAAATGAATTGTGTAATTTCCAGTCTTTAATGCCTATATTATCTACAGGGCTTGCTATGGAGCATGTGCCTAAATGTTGCTTTAAAAAATACAAACTCAGATCAAAAAGTAAGTATGTCCCTAAAGACAAAGGTGCTGTAAAACTTAACTTTTACTAGTCAATTCTTATTTAAATTCACCAAATATACATAGTGAATCTGCCCGTGCAACAATCACCAAAAAACAACAAAATCCTGTCAAAGTCCTCTCACAATAGGGGAACAACACATTGATCCCTATGAAACAAATCATATAAAGGATGTATCACTAGAAGAGCATACACAACTGGTTAATAGTACAACAGGTATGTAAAAACACACACCGTATATACAGTTATTATAATCCCTTGCATAAAGCATGTACAGTATCACTGGAAGAGTATACACAACTGGTCAATAGCACCACATGTATGTAAAAAACACAGCATAGATACAATTTTCAAAATCCCAACACGTTTCTATTCAAACTGAGGATTAGAGAAGTAGCTGGATGTCCTCAGAGGGTAATTTAGAGAAAGGAAGGAAGGCGCCTCATGTGCGGGATCAGTAGATCTTGCAGGTGGGGGTAGGGGAAGGTAATTCCCAAGCCGCTTACCAAAGTTGGTTGTGCGCCCACACACAACAAGGTTAGAAGCAGAAGAGATATGAAGGCAGGTCCACTGCAGCCCTCCTGGATAAGTAAGAAATCAAAGGCGAATGACCAGGGAGTCAGGAGTTTGTCTGGCGCAGAGAGGAACCATCAGACAGCCAAGTAAAATCAATGGATTTATTAGATGCAACGCGTTTCGCTGCGCATGCGCAGCTTCATCAGGCATGACAAAAGGAGGCTGGTAACAGGTATATATACCTCCAGGAATTAACCATTAGAGTGCTTTTTGAAAAGAATTGTTACATAGAGTTACATATCTATATGACAATATATAAAAAAGATACATAAATGCATATAAACAGAAATCACAAAAGTGGTAATAAGACAGCAATATGAAAGCACAATGCAATCCTATAAATATATATCTAAATATATATAACATGATTATAATTAACGCATGTGATGTGAATATGACACCAAAACGACTCAAGAAATCGCTCCGCTAAATCGCCGGTGCGACACTCAACAACACAAGTTGGATATTATTTCAAAAAATATATATATGGTATAAAGAGTCATGTTAATTGGTTCAAAAGATAGAAAAATTATTATTTAATTGTATAACGCTACCTTATTAAAAAATAATAAAATAAAATAATAAAAAATAATAAATAAAAAGTAAGTGACAGTGCGATAAACCAAAACGCAACTGATCAGAGAGGAATGTATGAACACTACTTAGAGAATAAGATAGACTCAATTAACTAATGCGGTATTGAGTACAGCAACCGGCGAAGACGCAGGGTGTGAATATTCGTACAAGAATCCGGATTAACAAACAATAAATGAATTAAAAAATACAAAAATGTTTATATGTAAAAAAAAGGAAAAAGAAAGAGAAATCAACAAAACTTAGATAATAAAACATAAAAAATGCACCGTGGGGCGCTCCAGGGTGAACAGTACAGAAGGAGCAAGGCAAAATCAAGGTATGATGTTTTCAAAATTAATCCATATGGAACGATGGGAAATTTTTAAATCCCAAATTATCAAATTATTTAACTGTATCTATACATTCATTAAAACCTTGAGGGTGCAAAGTATGTAATTTGTGAATCCAAAAGGATTCGCGATTATTAAGTCTTTGTATTCTATTAGGTAAATGAATGGGGATAGTTTCTAAAATAATTAATTTTAGAGTTTCAGTGTTTTTTTGATGATAGAGAGTGAAATGACGGGAAAGACTATGCAACAAAAAACCATGTTTTATGTTCCATCTGTGTTTGTTCATCCTGGAGCGCACTGTTTGTGTGGTACGGCCAACATATTGGCGATCGCAACCACAGGTTAATAAATAAATAGCAAAGGTGGTGTCGCAATTTAATGAATCCTTAATTTTGAATGTTTGTTGTGTAAAAAAGGAAGAAAAGGTATCCGTTTGAATAATCCATTGACAACAGAGGCAGCGACTTTTTTTGCAAGGAAAACAATATGGTTTAATGGAACAGGAATTCTGTGGTATACGATATTCGGAAAATCTGCTAGGGGCTAATAGATTGCTGAGATTTTTGGAACGTCTGTAGGTGACATTAGGGACTGGGGGAATTAGTTGGTTTAAAATTTTATCATTTTGAATAATGGGCCAATTTTTAGTTAATATTTTTCTAATATTAGATGCCTCAATATTGAAATTCGTAACAAAATTGTATCTAAAGGGGTTAAGAAGCTGATTAGAGCTGGATTTTTTAGAAGTAGGTGTAACCAAATCAGATTGTTTTTTATCTTTCACCTTCAGATATGCCTTAGTAAGAAGCGATTTGGGATAGCCCTTTTGTATAAAGCGTTGTTTTAAAACCTCAGCTTGAGAGACAAAATCTGAATCAGAGGTGCAATTTCTACGAATTCGTAAATATTGGCCGAAAGGCACCCCTCGTAGCCAGCTTGGATAATGTGCACTGTCGAACTGTAAAAAACTATTAATATCGACAGATTTGAAAAAAGTCTTCGTCGAAATAGTGCCATCGACTGTTTTATGGATGTCAAGGTCTAAAATTGGATGGAATTTTCTGCATAATGCATAGTAAATTTAATACCCCATGTGTTAGTGTTCAACTCTTGGACAAAGAGGTCAGCTTCATGTTTGGTACCTACCCAGATCAAAAAAAGGTCGTCTATATAACGACGAAAGAAAAAAACGGACTTAAAGAACAGGGACTGTGCCATGACAAGGGACTCGAATCGCCCCATGAACAAATTAGCGTAACTAGGGGCGAATCGAGTCCCCATGGCACAGCCCCTACTCTGCCGATAAATGGTATGATTGAATTCGAAAACATTATTAAGAAGAATAAATCTAATGGACTCCAGTAAAAATTCTGACTGGCTGGGGTTAAGTGAAGGGTCCTCTTGTAAAAAATGTTTAATTGCCGGAACACCTAAATCTAACATCTCCACTGATTTAGGTGTTCCGGCAATTAAACATTTTTTACAAGAGGACCCTTCACTTAACCCCAGCCAGTCAGAATTTTTACTGGAGTCCATTAGATTTATTCTTCTTAATAATGTTTTCGAATTCAATCATACCATTTATCGGCAGAGTAGGGGCTGTGCCATGGGGACTCGATTCGCCCCTAGTTACGCTAATTTGTTCATGGGGCGATTCGAGTCCCTTGTCATGGCACAGTCCCTGTTCTTTAAGTCCGTTTTTTTCTTTCGTCGTTATATAGACGACCTTTTTTTGATCTGGGTAGGTACCAAACATGAAGCTGACCTCTTTGTCCAAGAGTTGAACACTAACACATGGGGTATTAAATTTACTATGCATTATGCAGAAAATTCCATCCAATTTTTAGACCTTGACATCCATAAAACAGTCGATGGCACTATTTCGACGAAGACTTTTTTCAAATCTGTCGATATTAATAGTTTTTTACAGTTCGACAGTGCACATTATCCAAGCTGGCTACGAGGGGTGCCTTTCGGCCAATATTTACGAATTCGTAGAAATTGCACCTCTGATTCAGATTTTGTCTCTCAAGCTGAGGTTTTAAAACAACGCTTTATACAAAAGGGCTATCCCAAATCGCTTCTTACTAAGGCATATCTGAAGGTGAAAGATAAAAAACAATCTGATTTGGTTACACCTACTTCTAAAAAATCCAGCTCTAATCAGCTTCTTAACCCCTTTAGATACAATTTTGTTACGAATTTCAATATTGAGGCATCTAATATTAGAAAAATATTAACTAAAAATTGGCCCATTATTCAAAATGATAACATTTTAAACCAACTAATTCCCCCAGTCCCTAATGTCACCTACAGACGTTCCAAAAATCTCAGCAATCTATTAGCCCCTAGCAGATTTTCCGAATATCGTATACCACAGAATTCCTGTTCCATTAAACCATATTGTTTTCCTTGCAAAAAAAGTCGCTGCCTCTGTTGTGAATGGATTATTCAAACGGATACCTTTTCTTCCTTTTTTACACAACAAACATTCAAAATTAAGGATTCATTAAATTGCGACACCACCTTTGCTATTTATTTATTAACCTGTGGTTGCGATCGCCAATATGTTGGCCGTACCACACAAACAGTGCGCTCCAGGATGAACAAACACAGATGGAACATAAAACATGGTTTTTTGTTGCATAGTCTTTCCCGTCATTTCACTCTCTATCATCAAAAAAACACTGAAACTCTAAAATTAATTATTTTAGAAACTATCCCCATTCATTTACCTAATAGAATACAAAGACTTAATAATCGCGAATCCTTTTGGATTCACAAATTACATACTTTGCACCCTCAAGGTTTTAATGAATGTATAGATACAGTTAAATAATTTGATAATTTGGGATTTAAAAATTTCCCATCGTTCCATATGGATTAATTTTGAAAACATCATACCTTGATTTTGCCTTGCTCCTTCTGTACTGTTCACCCTGGAGCGCCCCACGGTGCATTTTTTATGTTTTATTATCTAAGTTTTGTTGATTTCTCTTTCTTTTTCCTCTTTTTTACATATAAACATTTTTGTATTTTTTAATTCATTTATTGTTTGTTAATCCGGATTCTTGTACGAATATTCACACCCTGCGTCTTCGCCGGTTGCTGTACTCAATACCGCATTAGTTAATTGAGTCTATCTTATTCTCTAAGTAGTGTTCATACATTCCTCTCTGATCAGTTGCGTTTTGGTTTATCGCACTGTCACTTACTTTTTATTTATTATTTTTTATTATTTTATTTTATTATTTTTTAATAAGGTAGCGTTATACAATTAAATAATAATTTTTCTATCTTTTGAACCAATTAACATGACTCTTTATACCATATATATATTTTTTGAAATAATATCCAACTTGTGTTGTTGAGTGTCGCACCGGCGATTTAGCGGAGCGATTTCTTGAGTCGTTTTGGTGTCATATTCACATCACATGCGTTAATTATAATCATGTTATATATATTTAGATATATATTTATAGGATTGCATTGTGCTTTCATATTGCTGTCTTATTACCACTTTTGTGATTTCTGTTTATATGCATTTATGTATCTTTTTTTATATATTGTCATATAGATATGTAACTCTATGTAACAATTCTTTTCAAAAAGCACTCTAATGGTTAATTCCTGGAGGTATATATACCTGTTACCAGCCTCCTTTTGTCATGCCTGATGAAGCTGCGCATGCGCAGCGAAACGCGTTGCATCTAATAAATCCATTGATTTTACTTGGCTGTCTGATGGTTCCTCTCTGCGCCAGACAAACTCCTGACTCCCTGGTCATTCGCCTTTGATTTCTCAGAGGGTAATTATCAGTGTATTTCTAAAATCATACACTCAAAATACAGTGGGATCAAGGATAATTATGCAGTAACATCTGGTGTAATGTCCATTTATTTTGTTTTTTGTATTTTTCTGTTTAGGTGTGTATTCACACACTAGTTTGTTCAGAGCAATTTGCTATTCTACCTGGATAGGGAATAGTTAATGCTCTGAATGAATGAGAACTCGGGTGGAGAGTTCTCCTGCATTCTGGGGCTGGTTATTAGTTTTATGCCACTATGTCTGTTTATGCAATACAGCCATGTATGCTTGAGCTTGCACCTTGTATTTATCTGAGTCTTAGCCATGGTTAAATAGTCTTGTTCTTTGTAGACTTTAGTCTGTGTTACATTTGTCGGCTTTAGGATTTGTATATCTATTCTGTTATGTATCTGTTTACACTATGTCTTACTTGTTACCTGTGCCCTGAATGTTATATTCCTGTTTGGTATCCTGGAGCCTATTCAGACTCATTGGATTCTAGTTTAGTGTTTCATGTATTATATTTGTGTTTCCTACTGGGTCAGCATCTTGTACACATGGGGGAGTGGGTCTGTTGGCCAGTAGCCTATTTGGCTTTATTATTTATTGCTACTCCTTTTGTGGAGTGGGGTGTCCAGTTTGTTTGTTCTGTGTTCCAGTGTGAACAGTGTCCTATATTCCTGTATCAGTTTGCCTGTTTATATTCTTCCCTGTTAGTATTTGTATCCTGTTTGGTATTTCTGGTTGTCTCGTAGTTTTCCGTTTCTGTTCTGGCCTGTGACCGACTATGTATATTATGTGTTTTTATGCCACTGCACTTTAGCGCAGGAAGAGACCGGCGCCCAGTTGTCGATCCATCGTTTAGGATGGATTGGCAAGTAGACAGGGAGAGATGTTTTAGTGTCAGTTTAGGGCTCCCTCTCCCGGTCCTCCGGTCGATCCCTGACAGAATAACTAGCCAACCCACTAGCTCTGTTGCCATGTTCTTGATTCCATTTTCAAGTGGACCAGATGCAAGGACCTCTTTGGCCTGTCTGCTGCAGTATGGCGTTCCTCTGTTCCTGAGCCAAGCATCTGCGTCCAGGTGGCAACCGTGGAGCCATCTGGGTGCCTAGGTATTTTATATATATATATATATATATATATAAAAATATTGTATGTTTTTATGCTTGTTTTATGTTTTTTAAGAGGGTCCAGGGGCCCCTCTTTAAAGGGGGTACTGTAATATCCGTATATTTTGTTTTTGTATTTTTCTGTTTAGGTTTGTATTCACACGCTAGTTTGTTCAGAGCAGTTTGATATTCTACCTGGATAGGGAATAGTTAATGCTCTGAATGAATGAGAACTTGGGACGGCTCCCAGTTGTCGATCCATCGTTTAGGATGGATGGGCAAGTGGGCAGGGAGAGATGTTTTAGGGCCAGTTTAGGGCTCTCTCTCCCTGTCCCTCTGATCGGTCCATGACATCTGGGCACAGAAAAATTTGGAAAAGCAACTAAATTCCTGATAACCACATGGATTGTGTTAATAGTAATTGTTTCCATACAAAGAGGCCACCATAGTAAGGTGGCGGGGACATGTCCCATATGTCCTGTATGACATCAAGGCAATAGAGAGATTTTCCACTAATATAATAGCCATAGTCCAGTGTCAGTCAATGGCAGGAGAACCAGTGATGCTACAGATAAGTAGATCAGGGAACAGCATGATCCTGAAGTGGCAGGATGTCCTGCTTGTTCCAGGGGATTCAAAGTGTATTTCCATTATTATTGGAGGATTCCTGTAAGATTTACTTAATTTCTCTAAGATTAATTTATCAAATCGTGACATGATTTCATGTTTTTTTTTTTAATAGTGATTGTTGCATGAACAGATTCACTATGTTGATTTAGTGGATTTTATTAAGAACTAGCTGAGTATCCGTCGCTGCCCGTTTTTTTCTACCTTATCCTTGTGTGGGAGGAAAAACAACAAAGGAAGCTTTTGTCCTCATATCCCGTCCCGAAATCCTTAACCCATATCCCCTCCTCATATCCCGACCTCATATCCTGTCTTCATATTTTGTTCTCATATCTCAACCCCATATCCCATCCCCATATCCTGTCCTCATATCCCAACCTCATAACCCGTCCTTATATCCCTCCCTATATCCTGACCTCATATCCTGATCCCGCCCCCATATCCCATCCCATATCCCGACCTCATATCCCCACTTCATATCCCGTCCTCATTTCCCGTCCTCATATCCTGATCCCATAGTGAATCCTCATTTCTAATCCTCATACCCCATCCTCAGGTGGGGCTGCATTGTGGTAAAGATATTGTAAGCTGAAAATAAAAGGGGTGTGGCTTAAAAGGTGGGCATGTCTTTGTGATATGGGACAGCATGCAGGGAGGGTGTGGCTTACCAGCCAAACTGATGCATTCACCAGGAGAAGCAGAGCGGAGCTTGTGGAGTAAGGCACCAGAAGTTCTATATACTTGCATGGGACTTGAAACAAAACCCCCATCCTTCACATATGGGGGCAGGTTAGCAGTTAATTTAACTATTATATATTTTTATTTGACATATAAGTAACATGTGACCAAGTATTATCAAATTATTTCTCAAATTAGGGTGGGTAAGGGTTAAATTACCTATCCTATGTTTGTTGTTGACATGTAAGTAGCATGTGTACCAAGTTTCATGTCAATATCTTTAGCAGTTTGGAAGTAATGCTGGAACATACACACACACACACACACACACACACACACATATATAATATATATATATATATATATATATATATTACGGCACCTTGATATTTTGGGTCTTTTTTCAAAACTCTTGTTGAAATTCTTTTTAACCATTTAAACAACCATATTGTGAGGAATCAGGCTTGAGACATAAACACTTAATTATAAACACTTAATATTCAATATAGAGTTCCATGGTGAATCTAGCAACTTTCGAAAACGTAAATGGCAGCAAGCTGTCAACAACTCGATTCCCCTGTATATCTCAACCAATTTGATTAATTTAGGTATAATTTATTTAGTATCTTCATGTATTGATTGTATAATTGGTCAATATACTTGAATAGATTTGGATTTAAAATAAATGAAAGTCACACAAAACGTACTTCTAATGAAAAAAAAATAAGATAATGTCTATGTACAAAATAAAGACTTAACTCCCAGGAGGAGATGCATTAGCTATAATGAAAATCAAATCAAATCTGAAAGAATTCTACATCTAAATCAATTCAAGCCAAATGTATCAATCATGATGCCTTAGATTATACACAACGCTAGAGACACCAACTAAGTTTTCTTTTTATCTGTCCTTGTTGTATGTGATAGATTTTCAAAGTTGGTCAAATTTTTTTATAAATATACATGTACTACATTTTTAAGCACTACTTTATAAACACTACTTTATACATATTCATAGGACTATTATGTTACAAGACTTTTTATTTTAGTCTATATATATATATATATATTTATATATATATATATATATATATATATATATATATATATATATATATATATATATATATATATACAATGTATGTACCTTTAGGTTTTCCATATTAAGGTTTTTAACCTGAAATTCAGAAATCCTGCCACCGTGGGAAAAAAAAAAACTTCCATAAATAAAAATGGGTTATCACACACTAAAGGGTCATTTTCAAGTATTTGCCCAAAAAGGAAAGGTTTTCCTTCTTGCTTTTGCTGGGGCCCATTTATATTTTGGCAAAGAATATAGCAAGAAATATACCGTAAAGCTGTAATATTGTAATTTACTTATAATTTATATTTATATGCTATTTGCATTTAACAAAAAAAGGAGAGGAAACAACTATTAACACCAATGTGCTCTGTCTCATCCAGTTTAACCCCTTAAGGACAAGGCCAATTTTCACTGTAGGATCAGAGCATTTTTTGCACATCTGATCACTTTCACTTTAAGCATTAATAACTCTGGGATGCTTTTACCTTTCATTCTGATTCCGAGAATGTTTTTTCGTGACATATTCTACTTTATGTTATTGGCAAAATTTTGTCCATACTTGCACCATTTCTTAGTGAAAAATTCCAAAATTTTATGAAAAAATTGAAAATTTAGCATTTTTCTAACTTTGAAGCTCTCTGCTTGTAAGGAAAATAAACATTCTAAATAAATTATATTTTAATTCACATATACTTTATGTTTGCATTATAAAGTTGACATGTTTCTTACTTTTGGAAGACATCAGAGGGCTTCAAAGTTCAGCATCAATTTTCCAATATTTCACAAAATTTTCTAAATCGGTAGACCAGTTCAGTTTTGAAGCGGATTTGAAGGGCCTTCATATTAGAAATACACCACAAATGACCCCATTATAAAAACAGCACTCCTCAAAGTATTCAAAATGACATTCAGTAAGTGTGTTAACCCTTTAGGTGTTTCACAGGAATAGCAGCAAAGTGAAGGAGAAAATTCAAAATCTTCATTTTTTACACTCGCATGTTCTTGTAGACCCAGTTTTTGAATTTTTACAAGAGGTAAAAGGAAAAAAAAACCTCTAAAAATTTGTAACCCAATTTCTCACAAGTAAGAAAATACCTCATATGTGTATGTCAAGTGTTCGGTGGGCGCTGTAGAGGGCTCAGAAGGGAGGGAGCGACAATGGGATTTTGGAGAGTGAGTTTTTCTGAAATGGTTTTTGGGGGGCATGTCACATTTAGGAAGCCCTTATGAAGCAGGAACAGCAAAAAAAAAAAAAAAAAAAAACACATGGCATACTATTTTGGAAACTACACCCCTCAAGGAATGTAACGAGGGGTACAGGGAGCCTTAACACCTCACAGGTATTTCACGACTTTTTGTTAAAGTCGGATGTGTAAATGAAAAAAAAAATCACTAAAATGCAGTTTTTCCCCAAATTTTTCTTTTTACAAGGGGTAATAGGAGAAAATGACCCCCAAAGTTTGTAACCCCATTTCTTTTGAGTGTGGAAATACCCCATATGTGGACGTCAAGTGCTCTGCTGGCGCACTACAATGCTCAGAAGAGAAGGAGCGCCAGTAAGCTTGTGGATAAATGTAAAGTTATGCATCTGGGTACTAATAACCTGCATGCATCGTATGTCTTAGGGGGGATTAAACTGGCAGAGTCACTGGTAGAGAAGGATCTGGGTGTACTTGTAGATCACAGACTACAGAATAGCATGCAATGTCAGGCTGCTGCTTCCAAAGCCGGCAGGATATTGTCATGTATCAAAAGAGGCATGGACTCAAGGGACAGGGACATAATACTCCCCCTTTATAAAGCATTGGTACGGCCTCACCTGGAATATGCTGTTCAGTTTTGGTCACCTGTCCATAAAAGGGACACTGCGGAGTTGGAAAGGGTGCAGAGACGCGCGACTAAACTAATATGGGGCATGGAACATCTTAGCTATGAGGAGCGATTAAAGGAGTTACAATTGTTTAGTCTTGAGAAGAGACGTTTAAGGGGGGATATGATAAACGTATATAAGTATATTAATGGCCCATACAAAAAATATGGAGAAAAACTGTTCCAGGTTAAACCCCCCCAAAGGACAAGGGGGCACTCCCTCCGTCTGGAGAAGAAAAAGTTTAGTCGCAAGGCGCGACACGCCTTCTTTACCGTGAGGACTGTGAATTTATGGAACGGTCTACCTCAGGAACTGGTCACAGCAGGAACAATTAACAGCTTTAAAACAGGATTAGATACATTCCTGGAACAAAATAAGATTAATGCTTATGAAGAAATATAAAATCTCATCCCTTCCCCAATATCGCGCCACACCCCTACCCCTTAATTCCCTGGTTGAACTTGATGGACATATGTCTTTTTTCGACCGTACTAACTATGTAACTATGTAACTATGTAACTATGAAAAGGGAATTTGTTGGGAATGGAAGTTGGGGGCCATGTGTGTTTACAAAGCCCCCCGTGGTGCCAGAACAGTGGACCCCCCCCCCACATGTGACCCCATTTTGGAAACTACACCTCTCACAGAATTTAATAAGGGGTGCAGTGAGCATTTACATCCCACTGGCATTTGACAGATCTTTGGAACAGTGGGCTGTGCAAATGAAAAATTACAATTTTCATTTTCATGGATCACTGTTCCAAAAAATCTTTTAGACCCCTGTGGGACGTAAATGCTCACTGTACCCCTTATTACTTTACATGAGGGGTGTAGTTTCCAAAATGGGGTCACATGTGGGTATTTATTTTTTTGCATTTATGTCAGAACCGCTGTAAAATGAGCCACCCCTGTGCAAATCACAAATTTAGGCTTCAAATGTATATAGTGCGCTGTCACTCCTGAGCCTTGTTGTGCGCCCGCAGAGCATTTTACACCAATTTCTCCTGAGACCGGAAATACCCCATGTATTTCCGTACTCAGGAGAAATTGCGTTACAAATTTTGGGGGTCTTTTTTTCCTTTTACCTCTTGTGAAAATAAAAAGTTAAGGACAACACCAGTATGTTAGTGTAAAATTATTTTTTTTTACACTAACAGGCTGGTCTAGACCCCAACTTTTCTTTTCTCTCGAATTCCTTGAAATTCGACAGGGCTCCCAAGTGAGAGAGCGCCATGCGCATTTGAGGACTAAATTAGGGATTGCATAGGGGTGGACATAGGGGTATTCTACGCCAGTGATTCCTAAAAAGGGTGCCTCCAGCTGTTGCTAAACTCCCAGCATGCCCGGACAGTCAGTGGCTGTCCGGAAATGCTGGGAGTTGTTGTTTTGCAACAGCTGGAGGCTCCGTTTTGGAAACACTACCGTACAATACATTTTTCATTTTTATTGGGGGGACAGTGTGAAGGGTGTATATGTTGTGTTTTACCCTTTATTATGTGTTAGTGTAGTGCTTTTAGGGTACATTCACACTGGCAGCGGTTTACAGTGAGCTTACCGCTAGGAGTATGCGCTGCGGCGAAAAATTTGTCGCAGCTCATACTTGAAGCAGGAAACTTACTGTAAACCAGCCTATGTGAATGTACCCTGTACATTCACATGGGGGGGGGGGGAAACAAACCACCAGCTGTTTCAAAACTACAACTCCCAGCATGCACTGACAGACAGTGCATGCTGGGAGATGTATTTTTGCAACAGCTGGAGGCACACTGGTTGGAAAACCTTCAGTTAGGTTCTATTACCTAACTCATTATTTACCAGCCAGTGTGCCTCCAGCTGTTGCAAAACTACAACTCCCAGCATGTACTGATCGCCGAAGGGCATGCTGGGAGATGTAGTTATGCAACAGCTGCAGGTACACAACTACAACTCCCAGCATGCCGAGACAGCTGTTTGCTGTTAGGGCATGCAGGGATTTGCAGCTTTGCAACATCTGGAGAGCTACAATTTAGAGATCTCCAAACTGTGGACCTCCAGCTGTTGCAAAACTACAAATCCCAGCATGCCCTGACAGCAAACTGCTGTTTGGGCATGCTAGGAGTAGCAGTTTTGCAACATCTGGAGGGCCACAGTTAGAGATCACTGCCAGTGATCTCCAAACTGGGGCCCTCCAGCTGTTGCAAAACTACCAATCCCTGCATGCCTTAACAGCTGTCTGGGCATGCTGGGAGTTGTAGTTTTGCAACATCTGGAGGGTTACACTTTAGAGACCACTGTATAGTGGTCTCAAACTGTACCCTCCAGATGTTGCTAGGCAACTTACCGGCTTCCGTCGGATCCAGGGAGCCAGCCGCACGACATCACCGGACTCCGATCTCCTCCACCGATGGTCGCCCGCAGCCTCGCCCGCGGGGTAAGTGAACGTCGGCGCCGGTCCTCTGTTGGTTCCCCGTTCTGCCTCGCCTATTGTGAGTGGGCAGAACGGAGAAACCGAAAGTAAAGCCCCCGCCCCCGATCTGCTATTGGTGGTCATGTCTAGACCACCAATAGCAAGGATAGGAGGGGTGGCACCCCTGCCACCTCACTCCTATGCCTTCAGGGGGATCGTGGGTGTCATGGACAACCGCAATCCCCATTATATTCCGGGTCACCGGGTCACCATAGACCCGTATGACCCGGAATAGCCGCAAATCGCAAGTGTGAATTCTGATGACCCCCCCTTGGCATTTGCGTGGGGTGCCTGCTGATAGATATCAGCAGTCACCCCTGTCCGGTCCCCGCCCGGCCCGTGGCAGGGACCGAAATTCCCATGGGCATACAGGTACGCCCTTGGTCCTTAAGTACCAGGGAGCAAAGGCGTACCTGTACACCCTTGATCCTTAAGGGGTTAAAGTAAAATAGAGTCATCAGCACCCTGTTGATAAAACTAGCATAATCCGAACACTAATGACACATTCATGTAAAAATTTGCCAAAAAGTTCTATGTGTTATTCATTTCTTTATGGTATAAAAAGTGACCAGAAATATGCAATTTTGGACTTTGGAATTTCTTTAGCTGTACACCATTGACCATGCGGTTTAATTAACAATATATTTTTAAAGTTTACATTTATGCACGCGACAATACCACATATGTTTATTTTTCTTTACAGGTTTTTTTTTAAACGGGAAAAGGGGGGTGATTCAAACTTTTATTAGGGAAGGGGTTAAATAACACTTATTAAAATTTTATTTTCACTTTTTTTTGCAATGTTATAGCATACACTTATTTCCTACACTGATCACTGCCATGCAATAGCATGGCATTAATCAGTGTTATCGCCGCTTGACTTCTCCTGCCTTATCTCAGGCACGGAGCAGTCATTTGGCGATCAGACAGCTAGAAGGCAGGTAGGGATCCTCCTCGCATCCTGCAAGCTGTTCGGGATGCCGCAATTTTACCACGGCGGTCCCGAACAGCACCACTGAGCTAACCGGCAATGTTTACTTTAGTTTTAGACCCAGCGATCAAGTTTGATCACTGAGTCTTAAGGGTTAATGCTGGAAATCAGCCCGATCGGCGATGTCCAGTATTAGCGGTGGGTCTTGGTTGCCTATAGCAACTGGGACCCAAGGGGTATGATGCACGCTCAACTGCTGAGCGCACGTCACACCTCGGGAGCTGCAGATGGATGTTACTGAATGTCCATTTGCAGCAAGGGGTTAAACAACACAATGTGTCTCCAAGTCAATCACACTTCTGTGAAATCACACTGTCCACTCAGGAAGCAGCACTGATTGAATCAATTTCACATGCTGTTGTGCACATGGAAAAGACAACAGGTGGAAATTATAGGCAATTAGCAAGACACCCCCAATAAAGGATTGGTTCTTCAGGTGACCACAGACCCCTTCTCAGTTCCTATGCTTCCTGGCTCATGTTTGGTCACTTTTGAATGCTTTCACTCTAGTGGTAGCATGAGACAGAGTCTACAACCCACACAAGTGGCTCAGGTAGTGCAGCTCATTCAGCATGGCACATCAATGTGTGCTGTGGGAAGAAGGTTTGCTGTGTCTGTCAGCATAGTATCCAGAGCATGGAGGCGCTGCCAGGAGACAGGCCAGTACATCTGCAGATGCGGAGGAGGCTGTAGGAGGGCAATAACCCAGCAGCAGGACCGCTGCATCTGCCTTTGTGCAAGGAGAAGCAGGAGGAGCACTGCCAGAGCCCTGCAAAATGACTTCCAGCAGGCCACAAATGTGCATGTGTCCAAACGGTCAGAAACAGACTCCATTGGGGTGGTATGAGGGCCCCCTCCCATAAGCTTGCATTGAGGGGCGGAGCGTGACTGCACACGGGGGCGGAGGCGTGACGTCACACGCCGCCTGCCCTGCGGTCACCGGTAATCAGACTAATTACAAACGGGGTGCCCCATGCATGATCCCGGGCGTCCCCAGCTGTGGGACTCCCGCGATCAGGCATCTTACCCCCTATCCTTTGGATAGGGGATAAGATGTGTAAGCACCGGAATACCCCTTTAAGGACATTACATCAAAGTTGGATCAGCCTGTAGTGTGGTTTTCCACTTTGATTTTGAGTGTGACTCCATATCCAGACCTCCATGGATAGATAAATTTGTGTTCCCTTTATTTTTTTAAAGTGTTCCCTTTATTAGTGTTCCCTTCATTTTTTTGAGCAGTGTATTTATATTAATTTACATAGCAAACATTTGCAGCTTACGAAACTGTGGCGTGTACCCTACATTTAAACAGTTTACTTCAATAATATACTAACCTAGTCATATATATATATATATATATATATATATATATATATATATATATATACCTATCCCAAATTTTGGAGGGTTCAAAAACCCTTGACTGAAGAAATGATTTAAATGTCTTGGCCCCAAAGCAAATATGTGACAGGTTCACCCAAATACCCTGTGTCAGACTGGTTTCTACTTATGTCACACAAAGGACCCAGTATAACTGCTACCTATGCACCTTCTATAGCTAGACCCTGAATCTCCACATGATAACAGAAGCATAACATAGTAACTTATTTTTTAAGATTGAAAAAAGACCAGGGTCTTTTGAAGTTTCATTACTAATGAATATTATAGTTTTCTATAAGAATGTGTAATACAACAAATCTTTACTGATTTTGCTTCCCCTTAATACTGGTTAATGGTTATAAAGTATTGCTGCATATACATAAGAGATGCTTAACAAAGAGCAGTAATCCAAAGAGCACACTATGTCAAGTAGATAGGCAGAAAACTCACATTGACATGTACGCATGGCAAACACAAGGATCGTTCTCAAGAACAAGAGAAGTCTAAGATCCAGCAGTTGAGATTTTATGATCTAGAAATACCCATACGCTATACACCCACACCAGTGACATTTAATTTACAATGCACTAGGCTCTTTAGTACAGACATAGGCACACCATTTAATCCGGGTCACAGCACTACGTTAGCTCCTAGGAATTTACACTCACAGGAAATAATTGAAAGTGACAGTTCATTAAGTATGCTTCACTCCAAGTGCATTATGGTTTGAACTCACTGTTATTAAACCGCAGACTGATAATGGCCTGACTTATACATGAAGCAAATATCAAATAGCGTGACAACAGGTAGATATTAAATATGATAATCGCCTAATGTATTTACAGCAAATTCTAATTTCTTCTTTCTCATTTCATCCCAGCGGTAAGACATGCAAAGAAAATTGAAAGCTAAAAAACACCTGTGGTTAAAGGAGGCATAGCTGTGTTCAAAATTTCAAAGTATAAGCTAACAGTTCATAATAGTGCTTAATATTATTTTTTTTATTGTAAAGAGAAACTCTCACGTGTATAGTCTCTAGGAGTTATTAGTGATTCCTAAACTTTTTCAACCCCAAATCAGCTAGAGACTCTACTGTAGATTTGTAACCATTCCCTGGACAGACATTACATCAACAGACAGTGGCAGTTGCACCTACCCCCATGGGTGTAGAAACAGGGGGGGATGAGGGGGACGCATCCCCCCAGGAATTCAGGCAGGGGTACCAATGAGGAAGGGATCCCCCCACCAGCTGCCATGACTTTAAAAGCCCAGCACACGCTGGGAGCTCCCTGCACGCCAAAAAGGAGAAGCTGGCAGGGACAGTCACAGAAGACTTTAGAATGTGGCCAGTATTACGCTCATGGTAGGTGTTGGTGGGAGTAGAGTTAACCTGGGCAATCCAAAGGGGGCCTCCTGGACAGCTTTAGGTCCACACTTACACTTCCAAATTGTTACGCATAGCGCTCCGGGTCCCCGCTCCTCCCCGGAGCGCTCACGGCGTCTTTCTCCCTGCAGCTCCCCGGTCGGTCCCGCTGACCGGGAGCGCTGCACTGTCATGGCCGTCGGGGATGCGATTCGCACAGCGGGACGCGCCCGCTCGCGAGTCGCATCCCAGGTCACTTACCCGTCCCGGTCCCCTGCTGTCATGTGCTGGCGCGCGCGGCTCCGCTCTCTAGGGCGCGCGCGCGCCAGCTCTCTGAGACTTAAAGGGCCAGTGCACCAATGATTGGTGCCTGGCCCAATTAGCTTAATTGGCTTCCACCTGCTCCCTGACTATATCTGACCTCCTCCCATGCACTCCCTTGCCGGATCTTGTTGCCTTGTGCCAGTGAAAGCGTTTAGTGTGTCCAAAGCCTGTGTACCTGAACTTCTGCTATCCATCCTGACTACGAACCTTGCCGCCTGCCCCCGACCTTCTGCTACGTCTGACCTTGCCTCTGCCTTGTCCTTCTGTCCCACGCCTTCTCAGCAGTCAGCGAGGTAGAGCCGTTGCTAGTGGATACGACCTGGTTGCTACTGCCGCAGCAAGACCATCCCGCTTTGCGGCGGGCTCTGGTGAAAACCAGTAGCCTCTTAGAACCGGTCCACTAGCACGGTCCACGCCAATCCCTCGCTGACACAGCGGATCCACAACCCGTAAGCCGAATCGTGACAGTAGATCCGGCCATGGATCCCGCTGAGGTGCCGCTGCCAAGTCTCGCTGATCTTCCCACGGTGGTCGCTCAGCAATCGCAGCAGATTGCCCAACAAGGACAGCAGCTGTCGCAGTTGACCGCCATGTTACAGCAACTTCTGCCTCTGCTACAGCAGCAACCATCTCCTCCGCCAGCTCCTGCACCTCCTCCGCAGCGAGTGGCCGCTCCTAACCTACGCTTGTCCCTGCCGGACAAATTTGATGGGGACTCTAAACTCTGCCGTGGATTTTTGTCTCAGTGTTCCCTGCATATGGAGATGTTGTCGGACTTGTTTCCTACAGAACGGTCTAAGGTGGCCTTCGTAGTAAGCCTTCTTTCAGGAAAGGCCTTGTCTTGGGCCACACCGCTCTGGGACCGCAATGATCCTGCCACAGCCACAGTCCAGTCCTTCTTCGCTGAAGTCCGAAGTGTCTTCAAGGAACCTGCCCGAGCCTCTTCTGCTGAGACTGCCTTGCTGAACCTGGTCCAGGGTAATTCTTCCGTTGGCGAGTACGCCATACAATTCCGTACTTTTGCTTCTGAACTATCCTGGAATAATGAGGCTCTCTGCGCGACCTTTAAAAAAGGCCTATCCAGTCGCATCAAGGATGTGCTGGCCGCACGAGAGATTCCTGCCAACCTCCAAGAACTCATCCATTTGGCTACCCGCATTGACATGCGTTTTTCTGAGCGACACCAAGAGCTCCGCCAGGAAAAAGACTTCGATCTCTGGGCACCTCTCCCACAGCATCCTTTGCAGTCTTCGCCTGGGCCTCCCGCCGAAGAGGCCATGCAAGTGGATCGGTCTCGCCTGACCCAGGAAGAGAGGAATCGCCGTAGAGAAGAAAATCTCTGTCTGTACTGTGCCAGTACTGAGCATTTCTTGGTGGATTGCCCTATCCGTCCTCCACGCCTGGGAAACGCACGCACGCACCCAGCTCACATGGGTGTGGCATCTTTTGGTTCTAAGTCTTCTTCTCCACGTCTCACGGTGCCCGTGCGGATTTCTCCTACAGCCAACTCCTCCCTCTCAGCCGTGGCCTGCTTGGACTCTGGTGCCTCCGGGAATTTTATTTTGGAGTCCTTTGTTAATAAATTCAGCATCCCGGTGACCCGTCTCGTCAAGCCGCTCTACATTTCCGCGGTCAACGGAGCCAGATTGGACTGCACCGTGCGTTACCGCACAGAACCCCTCCTCATGTCTATTGGACCCCACCTCGAGAGGATTGAGCTATTCGTTCTCCCCGGCTGTACCTCTGAGGTCCTCCTCGGTCTGCCATGGCTCCGGCTTCATTCGCCCACCCTTGATTGGACCACCGGGGAGATCAAGTACTGGGACTCTGCCTGCCACAGGAAGTGCCTCTCCCCCCCTCCCAGTCCCGTCTGGCAAGCCTCTGTGCCTCCTCATGGCTCCCGTCCTTGTGTCTCCCTGCCCCGTGCCAAGCTTCACCCTCTGCCCCCCCTCCCCATTCCTACTCCTGCTGTACTGCCTGCCATTGAGGAAACCATCCATTCTTTCCCGGTGTCCTCATCCCAGGGGAGGCAGTCACCGGACAAAAAAAAGGGGAGACCTAAGGGGGGGGGTACTGTTACGCATAGCGCTCCGGGTCCCCGCTCCTCCCCGGAGCGCTCACGGCGTCTTTCTCCCTGCAGCTCCCCGGTCGGTCCCGCTGACCGGGAGCGCTGCACTGTCATGGCCGTCGGGGATGCGATTCGCACAGCGGGACGCGCCCGCTCGCGAGTCGCATCCCAGGTCACTTACCCGTCCCGGTCCCCTGCTGTCATGTGCTGGCGCGCGCGGCTCCGCTCTCTAGGGCGCGCGCGCGCCAGCTCTCTGAGACTTAAAGGGCCAGTGCACCAATGATTGGTGCCTGGCCCAATTAGCTTAATTGGCTTCCACCTGCTCCCTGACTATATCTGACCTCCTCCCATGCACTCCCTTGCCGGATCTTGTTGCCTTGTGCCAGTGAAAGCGTTTAGTGTGTCCAAAGCCTGTGTACCTGAACTTCTGCTATCCATCCTGACTACGAACCTTGCCGCCTGCCCCCGACCTTCTGCTACGTCTGACCTTGCCTCTGCCTTGTCCTTCTGTCCCACGCCTTCTCAGCAGTCAGCGAGGTAGAGCCGTTGCTAGTGGATACGACCTGGTTGCTACTGCCGCAGCAAGACCATCCCGCTTTGCGGCGGGCTCTGGTGAAAACCAGTAGCCTCTTAGAACCGGTCCACTAGCACGGTCCACGCCAATCCCTCGCTGACACAGCGGATCCACAACCCGTAAGCCGAATCGTGACACAAATTTTACATAAATCACAGTAAAATTTGTTTTGCCGCAATCTTACTGCTATTTTTACCCAAATCACTGCAAAATGTAGTTTTGTGAATGTGGACCTTAACCTGTCCATGCTGCACAAAGCCTATGGACAGTAGAGGAACTTACATTCTATCTGCCAAGACCTGTGATTACATCATTAGGAAGGTCCTGGCAGATAAAATGGACAGAGGGATCTGGAGTACTGAAGGGTCTGGGATACAGAGGGTCTAAAGAAGACAGAGTGATCTGGAGAGGACAGGGGTCTGGGGTACAAAGGGGCCTGGAGCCTACAGAGCAGTCTGGTAGAGAGGGTCTCGAGAGGACAGAGAGGCCTAGGGTACAGAAGGGTCTGGGGTACATTGGGGTCTGGGGAGGACAGAAGAGTCTGGAGTGTACAGAGGGGTCTGAGGTGAACAGAGTGGTCGGGAGTGAACAGAGTTGTCTGAAGAGGACAGAGTGGTCTGGCAAGTACAGAGAGGTCTGGGGAGGACAGAGTGGTCTGAAGTGTACAGTGTGGTCTGGGGAGGAAAGAGTGATCTGGGGAAGACAGGTGCCTTGAATACAGAGTGTTCTGGTGGTACAGAGGGGACCGAGGGGACTGGAGAAGACAGAGGGGGCTGGAGGTACAGAGGGTTCTGGGGGTACAGAGGGGACTGGAGAAGATAGATGGGGCTAGGGTATGGAGCGGTCTGAAGTGCAGAAGAGTCTGGGGTACAAAGCAGAAGTACAGAGGGGGTCTGGAGAGGATAGAGGGGTCTGGGGTACTGAGCGATCTGGGGGACTCTTATCAGGCAGAAAGACAGGAGCCTTATCTGTTTGTATTCCTGGCACGTTGTGATTATCTCTACCTGTATAGACAATAATGGGAGAAGATTTTAGAAGCCCAGCAACTGCCAGATGTGGAGCAGGAGCCATGTCCAAACTTTTGCCTCCGTCACAATGCTGGAGCCGCTGTCATGGTCGGAAGATAACCGGCTGTCAGTGAGCACCAGCAGTAACGTTACTGCTGGTGCACCGCAACAGTGTGCCCACCCCGCTCAAGACCTGCATACTCTGGGTGAGTCTACATGGTGCAGTATTGATAGGAGATACTAATTGATTGTACCAGATACAGTACTATCAATAATTAAGATATCACTCAGGATCAGTACAGGAATAGTAAAGTAATATATGTACACAGTGACCCCACCAGCAGAATAGTGAGTACAACTCTGGAGTATAATACAGGATATGACCAAGGATCAGTACAGGATAAGTAATGTATTTACACAGTGACCTCACCAGCAGAATAGTGAGTACAGCTCTGGAGTGTGAGCCAATCAGTTGTGGGTGTGGTTCTGCTTCAGCTATTTCCACCTATACCTCCCGGGTAAAAAATCACCTCCGTGAGTATGAAGACGCCTGTAAGGCCATCAGGAGGCTCCGAGAGGAACTGCGCTGTGCCCGTGCCAAGGCCAAGGTTACTCCAAAAAGGAAAAAGACAGAGATCCAGGGGCAGATAAAGAGACTCATGTCTGAAATACAAGTTTTGGAGGAGAGGAGAGCCAAATTATTGGAGAAGAGTGGTCCATTTAAAGAGAAACTGGAAAATGAGGAGCGCTTCAGGGTGACAGAAGAAAATAAAAATAAAAGGTTGATGGGGCTGCAACCTGAGAGCCAGGTGGATGATGTGGAGAAGATGGAGGAAGAACAACAGCCAGATCCACCTGGTGGCCTGCGGCAACAGCAGCAGGCCCCGTACAGTGGGCCCCCTGCACAGCAACCAGCGATGTCACCTGTCGACTCAGGGGAAGACAGGGACAGCAGCTACCAGGGAGGGGCGCAAATGGCCCAGATCCGCATGCTGGAATCCCCAGTGTGTCCTCAGAACCTGGTGTTTGGAGATGAGCTCCCAAATGAGGCACCTGGGGGTAAGAAGAAAAAGAAGACCGGTGTAGGGTCTGGTCCGGTTGCCCCCCCCCCCCCCCCAGTGGTGACAGACCATAGGAGTTATGCCAAACTCCTGGAGGCTCTGAAAAAGGGGGAAAGGTCGATTAACGTAGAGGGTTGAGCAGTTTATCTGTCCTTCTGGATAGAGAGACACGGTCCCTCTGCCTTCCGAGAGGAGAGAGGGGGCGATACTGTGTGGTCCCTCCCAACAGCTGGGGCAGGTAGTAACCGTAGGAATGTGGTCCGTCTTCGGTGGCAGGGCGAAGATATGTGTCCTTCAAGGACCAAAGTGGTTGAGCTCTTGCTAAAGATGGGCTTCAAGGCAGTTGATATCTGTGCCTTGATACATCCCTATGGTGCTCCTGAATTCGATATCAGTTTTGTTTGGCCAGAGGGGCTTGAGCTTTTCTGGTCGAATTATGAATTGGTAAACAATGAGCCCGGCTGGCGAGACTTTGCACATACAGGCATTGTCTCGTCAAAACGAAATCAAGAGAGTGACCGTTTTGACCCGTAACGAATCACTCTCTTGTGTTGACAGCATCACCTAGTTAGGACGGTATGGCGAGGTAATGGGGGTCCCGCAGAAGAACCGAGACGAGTTTGGCATCTGGTCAGGAGCCTGGACGTTTTTGGTAAAACTTAAGCGTTCAGGGACTACAGTTACCCATATTCCATCCTCTGCCTTTCTCGGTAGGGATCGTATCCAGATTTTCTACCGGGGTCAGCCGAAGCTCTGTCACAGATGTGGTGACCCCACACACTTCAGTGCAAACTGTACAGTACAGAAATGTGCCTTGTATGGTGGTGTAGGCCATCTTGCCGCATCTTGTGCAGAGATTAGGTGTCACCTGTGTGGTGACTTAGGTCACCCATGCATTCGTCGTCCTCGTTCTTTCGCTAATGCGGTCTTGTCCTCAGCGAGTGAAGATCACAATCCGTAATCTGCTGGGGAGGGTACTAGCAGAGATGGAGGAACTGAGGGGTCAGTGAGGAATAGCAAGAGAAAGACACCGGCCCAACTAAGACGTCTTGATAAACACCAAAGGGATAGGGTGATGGGGAAAGCCCGGGTTACCGGGACGACCTCTCATCCTGTCCCACAGGCCAACCTTGCTGCTGAGACCCTGAGGGATGGTGAGCTGAATGAGGAGGTCAGGAGGATCCAGAATGAGGAAGGTGCCATCTCCTCAGATAGCGTGGAGGAGGATTATGAGGGATGGCAGAAGGAGACACAAAAGCGGGGTACAAGTAGAAAAAAGGAAGATTTAAGATCTTCTCCCACCCTGGTCCAGGTGCCAAAGGAAGGCAAAACTGACTGCCCTCAGGTTGGCCTTTCCAATCGATTCCGACCCCTCAGGGACATCTCCTCCTCTTCTTCGGAAGGGGAGGATGAGAGGGAGGTGGGGGTGGGGCTTCCAGGGGACGTCGAGTGCTCTTCTCCTGGGGAGGTTATGTCCTCGGGGGAAGGGACTGGCCTAGAGTCCGTAGATGAAGAAAGTAAAACAACGTTTGGTGAGATGGACACTTCTGTTTCTCTAAAGATGGTGAAGAGTTGTTCTGATGTGGAGGGTGAGAAGGGGAGTGGGAAAAAGAAAGCTGTCTAACTTTATCACCCTCGATGGCGGCACCCTCTCCGTTGACGCTGGCGTCCATTAATGTCGCCAGCATTAAGTCAGATATGGCTCGTTTTGCTGCCTATGATTTTTTTGCCCATATTAATGCTGATATTTTATTTTTGCAGGAGACCGGTCTAACAGATATGTCATCTATCTACAAGGCTAAAAGAGAGTGGAGGAATGGGCCCTCTTACTGGTCTCTTGGGGCCGAGCCGTATAGCGGAGTGGCGGTCCTTTTTACCGCAGCGGTAGAATGCCAACGGGTTATCGAGTTAGAAATGGGGAGGTGCCTGATCTTAGATGTCCTCATGAGGGGACAATAACTTTGCTTTATTAAAGGGGTTCTCCGGTGCTTAGACATCTTATCCCCTATCCAAAGGATAGGGGATAAGATGCCTGATCGCGGGAGTCCTGCCGCTGGGGACCCCTGGGATCTTGCACGCGGCACCCCGTTTGTAATCAGTCCCAGGAGCATGTTCGCTCCAGGACTGATTACCGGCGACCACAGGGCGGGCGGTGTGATGTCACGCCTGCGCCCCCGTGTGACGTCACGCTCCGCCCCTCAATGCAAGCCTATGGGAGGGGGCGTGATAGCTATCAGAAACTTGAGAACCTTGTCTCGACTGGAGGTAGTCGTGATGATATCTCTAGAGTGAAGTCCTTGCTGATGAAGTGCCAGTATGATAGGCACGCATCTTTGGTTTTTGAGAGGGATTACGGGAAGTACCGCTCGCCTGACCCTTACAGAAACTGCAAGATGTCAGTGAATAGTAAAGTAGTCTCAGGACTGATTGATAGTACGGGATCCTTGAAAAGGTCCAGATCAGGGATCCTGGAGGTCGTCAGATCCTTCTACTCGCACCTCTTGGGAAGGAAGGATCTAGATCGAGATAAGGTGTCAGCTTTCTTGGCTGAAACCGTCCCTGAACCAGGAGTAGACCCCTCTCTTGACGTTTTGGGGATTACCCCGAACAAAACTGGGAGAGCAGGCTTAAGATCGCCGCTCAGAAGGTGGATCAGTGGAAGGGTTGGTCTTTGACCCTCAGGGAAAGGGTTAACCTGATCAAAACTTTCCTGCTCCCTCTGCTGATATATCTGGGCAGTGTGTGCATATTGCTAGAGACTCTCTGGACCCGGGTCTACAGTGTGTTCTTCCAAATGTTATGGAGGAATAGATTGAACCTAGTGAAGAGGGAGGTTACTTACCGTACGAGGAGACCAGGGGGGTTGTGTATGGTCAACCCCGTGGTATTCCTAGTGAATACCTTTCTTAAGACCAATATAGCAAACCTCTGGTCAGAGAGGGCTCCTCCGTGGGTATCCTACTGGAGGGGATGGTTTCGGCCTTTCTTCCAGGAATGGGAGACAGGAGGGCAAGTGAAGGATCTTCGCACACCACACAGACATTTCCCGGCTTATGCTACCCCGGTTCTGAATGTTAATCGTCAGTGGGGTCTGGGGATGGGGGAGATTAGGACTCTGTCGAGAAAATTCCTTGACAAAAGGGTCCTGTCTTCTCATTTTCAGAGGCCATTGGCTCCCAAGGACTGCCCAAGTCGGGATCTGGAGGTAGGTTTAGAGCTTTTGAATTCTATCAGGATCCCCTTGAAGTTTTGGGACTTGACTTGGTGCTGCTTCCATGGGAAACTGTGTGTGAGGGACAATCTGAAGTGCAGGAGCTCTGATGACCGGGCATGTCCCCGCGAAGAGTGTGGAGGCATGCTGGAAAGCATGGAGAATTTTCTGCTTCATTGTCCCTTTAACACAGAGGTTTACACCAGGGTGGGCGCTTCCATTGGTTGGCCTCGGCTGGCCAGTCTCTCCTATGCGGAATGGGCCTATGGGGCATTGAGAAACCTTGGAGGCTAAGACCGGTGCACTTTATTCCTCGTCAGCTCAGTGATCAGGTACTACACGTGGCACGCGCGGTGTTTAGTGTCGACACAACGTAAAATCCTCCCTGTGGGTGAGGTGGTTAGGAACATTCTCGGAGACCTGGTGAAGGTGCGTTCTCTGAAGTACGAGAGGATGGGTGCTGGCAGGGCCTCTCGTCTGTGGAGGGGCTCTGCTTCTAAAGTGCCTTAGCCTGTTGTCTCCCCCTGGTGGTGGGCTGATGCTGGCACATTAGTCTTTTTGTTTTGTGCTGTAGATATATGTTGATATAGGGCTTGCAGGCACTGAACTTGAGCTTTAGGGGTTTGTGTGATTGAAAAGCCTTGTTGTTTGTTGTTTGGTTTGTATAGTTTGTATTATTTTGTATATATTGGTTGTTTGTACATATGTATATATTGTTTTTTTTCTAGGGGTTGTGTTGGGGTTTAGTGTTAGGTTGGGTGGCGGGTAAACGGGGGGAGGGGGGTTTCTGTGTGGGAGTTTGTATTTTAAAAAATTCCTGGACTGGTTCATGGACGTCTGTTATCATGTACTGGGGGCATGGGATGTGGGACCAGCGCAGGGCCAAAAAAAAAAAAATGTGATCTGGGGGACTCTTATCAGGCAGAAAGACAGGAGCCTTATCTGTTTGTATTCCTGGCACGTTGTGATTATCTCTACCTGTATAGACAATAATGGGAGAAGATTTTAGAAGCCCAGCAACTGCCAGATGTGGAGCAGGAGCCATGTCCAAACTTTTGCCTCCGTCACAATGCTGGAGCCGCTGTCATGGTCGGAAGATAACCGGCTGTCAGTGAGCACCAGCAGTAACGTTACTGCTGGTGCACCGCAACAGTGTGCCCACCCCGCTCAAGACCTGCATACTCTGGGTGAGTCTACATGGTGCAGTATTGATAGGAGATACTAATTGATTGTACCAGATACAGTACTATCAATAATTAAGATATCACTCAGGATCAGTACAGGAATAGTAAAGTAATATATGTACACAGTGACCCCACCAGCAGAATAGTGAGTACAACTCTGGAGTATAATACAGGATATGACCAAGGATCAGTACAGGATAAGTAATGTATTTACACAGTGACCTCACCAGCAGAATAGTGAGTACAGCTCTGGAGTGTGAGCCAATCAGTTGTGGGTGTGGTTCTGCTTCAGCTATTTCCACCTATACCTCCCGGGTAAAAAATCACCTCCGTGAGTATGAAGACGCCTGTAAGGCCATCAGGAGGCTCCGAGAGGAACTGCGCTGTGCCCGTGCCAAGGCCAAGGTTACTCCAAAAAGGAAAAAGACAGAGATCCAGGGGCAGATAAAGAGACTCATGTCTGAAATACAAGTTTTGGAGGAGAGGAGAGCCAAATTATTGGAGAAGAGTGGTCCATTTAAAGAGAAACTGGAAAATGAGGAGCGCTTCAGGGTGACAGAAGAAAATAAAAATAAAAGGTTGATGGGGCTGCAACCTGAGAGCCAGGTGGATGATGTGGAGAAGATGGAGGAAGAACAACAGCCAGATCCACCTGGTGGCCTGCGGCAACAGCAGCAGGCCCCGTACAGTGGGCCCCCTGCACAGCAACCAGCGATGTCACCTGTCGACTCAGGGGAAGACAGGGACAGCAGCTACCAGGGAGGGGCGCAAATGGCCCAGATCCGCATGCTGGAATCCCCAGTGTGTCCTCAGAACCTGGTGTTTGGAGATGAGCTCCCAAATGAGGCACCTGGGGGTAAGAAGAAAAAGAAGACCGGTGTAGGGTCTGGTCCGGTTGCCCCCCCCCCCCCCCCAGTGGTGACAGACCATAGGAGTTATGCCAAACTCCTGGAGGCTCTGAAAAAGGGGGAAAGGTCGATTAACGTAGAGGGTTGAGCAGTTTATCTGTCCTTCTGGATAGAGAGACACGGTCCCTCTGCCTTCCGAGAGGAGAGAGGGGGCGATACTGTGTGGTCCCTCCCAACAGCTGGGGCAGGTAGTAACCGTAGGAATGTGGTCCGTCTTCGGTGGCAGGGCGAAGATATGTGTCCTTCAAGGACCAAAGTGGTTGAGCTCTTGCTAAAGATGGGCTTCAAGGCAGTTGATATCTGTGCCTTGATACATCCCTATGGTGCTCCTGAATTCGATATCAGTTTTGTTTGGCCAGAGGGGCTTGAGCTTTTCTGGTCGAATTATGAATTGGTAAACAATGAGCCCGGCTGGCGAGACTTTGCACATACAGGCATTGTCTCGTCAAAACGAAATCAAGAGAGTGACCGTTTTGACCCGTAACGAATCACTCTCTTGTGTTGACAGCATCACCTAGTTAGGACGGTATGGCGAGGTAATGGGGGTCCCGCAGAAGAACCGAGACGAGTTTGGCATCTGGTCAGGAGCCTGGACGTTTTTGGTAAAACTTAAGCGTTCAGGGACTACAGTTACCCATATTCCATCCTCTGCCTTTCTCGGTAGGGATCGTATCCAGATTTTCTACCGGGGTCAGCCGAAGCTCTGTCACAGATGTGGTGACCCCACACACTTCAGTGCAAACTGTACAGTACAGAAATGTGCCTTGTATGGTGGTGTAGGCCATCTTGCCGCATCTTGTGCAGAGATTAGGTGTCACCTGTGTGGTGACTTAGGTCACCCATGCATTCGTCGTCCTCGTTCTTTCGCTAATGCGGTCTTGTCCTCAGCGAGTGAAGATCACAATCCGTAATCTGCTGGGGAGGGTACTAGCAGAGATGGAGGAACTGAGGGGTCAGTGAGGAATAGCAAGAGAAAGACACCGGCCCAACTAAGACGTCTTGATAAACACCAAAGGGATAGGGTGATGGGGAAAGCCCGGGTTACCGGGACGACCTCTCATCCTGTCCCACAGGCCAACCTTGCTGCTGAGACCCTGAGGGATGGTGAGCTGAATGAGGAGGTCAGGAGGATCCAGAATGAGGAAGGTGCCATCTCCTCAGATAGCGTGGAGGAGGATTATGAGGGATGGCAGAAGGAGACACAAAAGCGGGGTACAAGTAGAAAAAAGGAAGATTTAAGATCTTCTCCCACCCTGGTCCAGGTGCCAAAGGAAGGCAAAACTGACTGCCCTCAGGTTGGCCTTTCCAATCGATTCCGACCCCTCAGGGACATCTCCTCCTCTTCTTCGGAAGGGGAGGATGAGAGGGAGGTGGGGGTGGGGCTTCCAGGGGACGTCAAGTGCTCTTCTCCTGGGGAGGTTATGTCCTCGGGGGAAGGGACTGGCCTAGAGTCCGTAGATGAAGAAAGTAAAACAACGTTTGGTGAGATGGACACTTCTGTTTCTCTAAAGATGGTGAAGAGTTGTTCTGATGTGGAGGGTGAGAAGGGGAGTGGGAAAAAGAAAGCTGTCTAACTTTATCACCCTCGATGGCGGCACCCTCTCCGTTGACGCTGGCGTCCATTAATGTCGCCAGCATTAAGTCAGATATGGCTCGTTTTGCTGCCTATGATTTTTTTGCCCATATTAATGCTGATATTTTATTTTTGCAGGAGACCGGTCTAACAGATATGTCATCTATCTACAAGGCTAAAAGAGAGTGGAGGAATGGGCCCTCTTACTGGTCTCTTGGGGCCGAGCCGTATAGCGGAGTGGCGGTCCTTTTTACCGCAGCGGTAGAATGCCAACGGGTTATCGAGTTAGAAATGGGGAGGTGCCTGATCTTAGATGTCCTCATGAGGGGACAATAACTTTGCTTTATTAAAGGGGTTCTCCGGTGCTTAGACATCTTATCCCCTATCCAAAGGATAGGGGATAAGATGCCTGATCGCGGGAGTCCTGCCGCTGGGGACCCCTGGGATCTTGCACGCGGCACCCCGTTTGTAATCAGTCCCAGGAGCATGTTCGCTCCAGGACTGATTACCGGCGACCACAGGGCGGGCGGTGTGATGTCACGCCTGCGCCCCCGTGTGACGTCACGCTCCGCCCCTCAATGCAAGCCTATGGGAGGGGGCGTGATAGCTATCAGAAACTTGAGAACCTTGTCTCGACTGGAGGTAGTCGTGATGATATCTCTAGAGTGAAGTCCTTGCTGATGAAGTGCCAGTATGATAGGCACGCATCTTTGGTTTTTGAGAGGGATTACGGGAAGTACCGCTCGCCTGACCCTTACAGAAACTGCAAGATGTCAGTGAATAGTAAAGTAGTCTCAGGACTGATTGATAGTACGGGATCCTTGAAAAGGTCCAGATCAGGGATCCTGGAGGTCGTCAGATCCTTCTACTCGCACCTCTTGGGAAGGAAGGATCTAGATCGAGATAAGGTGTCAGCTTTCTTGGCTGAAACCGTCCCTGAACCAGGAGTAGACCCCTCTCTTGACGTTTTGGGGATTACCCCGAACAAAACTGGGAGAGCAGGCTTAAGATCGCCGCTCAGAAGGTGGATCAGTGGAAGGGTTGGTCTTTGACCCTCAGGGAAAGGGTTAACCTGATCAAAACTTTCCTGCTCCCTCTGCTGATATATCTGGGCAGTGTGTGCATATTGCTAGAGACTCTCTGGACCCGGGTCTACAGTGTGTTCTTCCAAATGTTATGGAGGAATAGATTGAACCTAGTGAAGAGGGAGGTTACTTACCGTACGAGGAGACCAGGGGGGTTGTGTATGGTCAACCCCGTGGTATTCCTAGTGAATACCTTTCTTAAGACCAATATAGCAAACCTCTGGTCAGAGAGGGCTCCTCCGTGGGTATCCTACTGGAGGGGATGGTTTCGGCCTTTCTTCCAGGAATGGGAGACAGGAGGGCAAGTGAAGGATCTTCGCACACCACACAGACATTTCCCGGCTTATGCTACCCCGGTTCTGAATGTTAATCGTCAGTGGGGTCTGGGGATGGGGGAGATTAGGACTCTGTCGAGAAAATTCCTTGACAAAAGGGTCCTGTCTTCTCATTTTCAGAGGCCATTGGCTCCCAAGGACTGCCCAAGTCGGGATCTGGAGGTAGGTTTAGAGCTTTTGAATTCTATCAGGATCCCCTTGAAGTTTTGGGACTTGACTTGGTGCTGCTTCCATGGGAAACTGTGTGTGAGGGACAATCTGAAGTGCAGGAGCTCTGATGACCGGGCATGTCCCCGCGAAGAGTGTGGAGGCATGCTGGAAAGCATGGAGAATTTTCTGCTTCATTGTCCCTTTAACACAGAGGTTTACACCAGGGTGGGCGCTTCCATTGGTTGGCCTCGGCTGGCCAGTCTCTCCTATGCGGAATGGGCCTATGGGGCATTGAGAAACCTTGGAGGCTAAGACCGGTGCACTTTATTCCTCGTCAGCTCAGTGATCAGGTACTACACGTGGCACGCGCGGTGTTTAGTGTCGACACAACGTAAAATCCTCCCTGTGGGTGAGGTGGTTAGGAACATTCTCGGAGACCTGGTGAAGGTGCGTTCTCTGAAGTACGAGAGGATGGGTGCTGGCAGGGCCTCTCGTCTGTGGAGGGGCTCTGCTTCTAAAGTGCCTTAGCCTGTTGTCTCCCCCTGGTGGTGGGCTGATGCTGGCACATTAGTCTTTTTGTTTTGTGCTGTAGATATATGTTGATATAGGGCTTGCAGGCACTGAACTTGAGCTTTAGGGGTTTGTGTGATTGAAAAGCCTTGTTGTTTGTTGTTTGGTTTGTATAGTTTGTATTATTTTGTATATATTGGTTGTTTGTACATATGTATATATTGTTTTTTTTCTAGGGGTTGTGTTGGGGTTTAGTGTTAGGTTGGGTGGCGGGTAAACGGGGGGAGGGGGGTTTCTGTGTGGGAGTTTGTATTTTAAAAAATTCCTGGACTGGTTCATGGACGTCTGTTATCATGTACTGGGGGCATGGGATGTGGGACCAGCGCAGGGCCAAAAAAAAAAAAATGTGTACATTTTATATTCTGTTTTCTGTTTGTGGTGTTTGTTGGTTTGACACATATTTATTTTTTATTATTTTGGGTGAGGAAATGCAACCGGACCAGTTTTTAGTTATTATTGTTGTTATTATTATTACTGTAAGTAGTATTATTGTAGAGTAGTGTTTAGTAGTTGTTCTTATTATAGCGGTGTGTTTGGTGAGAATGAGGCTGGACCAGAAGATACTTGGTTGGACATTTATGGACTAATATGGACTCCTTTTTTGTGTATGTTGTTTGTATTATTGTTATGGTGATGTTTATTCTTTTTGTAATGTTTTATATTGTTAAATAAAAGATCTACAGGATATAACTCAGGATCAGTACAGGATTAGTTATGGAATGTATGTACACAGTGACTGCACCAGCAGAATAGTGAGTGCAGCTCTGAAGTATAATACAGGATATAACTTAGGATCAGTACAGGATAAGCACTGCATGACTTAATGGCACCTACACAGGCTGTAGAGAGCCTGACCTCCCACAGTCCTGCCTGAATTGCTGTCTCCTGAATTCACTGCTCTCCAATGGTGCCTTTAATGGGCAGCCGAAAGCTCAATTTTACAGCAAAACAGTCTTCCTGTTCACCCACACTAAACTCAATAAACTGGGTTATAGTGCAGGTGAACAGGAGAGCGATGAAGGACACTGACTCTTTTACGTACCTGCATTCCGGAGATCTGATTCCGTTGTCTGTGAATTGTGCACTGGTGGCAGGCCCATCGGCTCATTTTGAATATTCATTCTCGCGGGTCACCTGAGCGTTCAGTTGGCACAGCTCTTTAATGATCCGCAACAATTAATATTCAAACTGAGCCCAGCCTCCAGCACGCAATTCACGGAAGATGGAAGCAGATCTCCAGAGTGCAGGTATGTAAAGGAGTCAGTGACCCCTCATTGGTCTCCTGTTTATCCACACTATAACCCAGTGTATTGGGTTTAGTGTGGGTGAACAGGATGACTGTTTTCCTTTAATAGAATTATGCAACATTGAATGATCATGCCCCTTTGTAGCTCCACCCTCACATGACCACACCCACTTAAATCCCCCCCCCCCCCCAAAAAGTTGTAGGGGTTCCTACACCCCTGCCACCACCACTTAAGTAGTCCCCTCAGGGTGATTGATGTCACTGCTCTGCTCTGTCTGCTTAGGGAGCAGAGCTATGATGCGGGCCCTCAACCACGCTGAGAAGGGGCCACTATGGCCCCAGTGATGGGACCTGGTAAGTATGACTTCCTGCCCAGGAGACTACCTATGGGGTGGTGGGGGAAACTTAATAACTTAATATCCTCACCATCCCTAGGGAAAAAGTGTCACCCAGGGATGGTGAGGATAAAGATTTTGCCAAGCGTTATATATGCTAATGCTTAGTTAACTTTAAACATCTCTATTTATTGACTGTTAACATTGGAAAGAAGAAGTTCTAACAGTTCTGCAAGAATAGTGTGTGATGATGAAAGTAAATTTCAGAGGTAATGGAAAAAAAAATCAGTAAAGGTTTGTAATTTCCAAGGTTCTAGGACTGGATCAGACCTTAGTGACACCCAGTACTTCTCAATGGATAACCTACATTAACTGAATTCTCTAGCTGGTTTCATGGTCTAGTATCAGAGGTTTCAGGTCACCACAATATATTACAAAAATATTGTATAGTTGACGAAAGTTGACCTCATGATAAAAATGTGGTATGTTCTTCTAGATGGGGGCAGAACAACTTAATGACTAATAACTCTGCACTTGAAAATAAGTGCGGTTATTCGGTAACTCTCATGGCAGATTTACTAGAGTAAATCTAATTTATTTGCAAACAGGAATAACACGATTTAAGATTATCACATTCCAGTAGAATTTTAAATTGAATCACTCAATATGCCTTACAGTGCTGTTGTGGAACCCTTTTTTCAATTGTAGCTACACTAAATTTATGTATGCTAGAACCAATGTGTACAATCATAAGTAATTTCTTATTTCATTCAATGTATTACTATAATAACATCTGTCTCTTTCCTAGATCATTGTAGGACATGCTTTATTTTGTTGGCCCATTTTTTTTTTGTGTCCCTTCTTTGTACATCTTCTAAAGAAGACACATATCCTAGTAACAACATGCCGAATCCCTGCTATCCATTGCTTTCTGTTCCCATCTGGACATGCAGAAAAAATCCATTCAGCCAATCATGGCCACAGTTGGTACCCATCTCACCCTCTGATTGGTTGAGCAGCCATTTCTTACTTTGAGATTGTTAATAGGATTTACTGATCAGCAGCACCTGAAATAAAAATTAAATATATGGGAGACGGAAGCCTGGGCTCCATATACTGTTCATACTGACCACAGTTACCCAGCATCGCCAATACAAGCAGTATATGCAAAGCAGCAGCCTCTAATTTATTGTTTATTGACGGCACAGTGGCTGTGATGATCAGAGGATTGGATGGATGGATGGATTGGGGGGGGGGGGGGGGACAGGACGGGATGTTTATTAGCCATAAACTTTTAATGGCCTTTCCTGTTTTAGGCTGGAAAACTACTTTAAGAAGTTCTATAATTTTTCATAAATCCTAACCATATCTTGAGCTGACTTTTCATACTGTTCAATGAAAACTGGGCTGATGTTACATATTTTGTATATTTTATGTATTTAAAATTGATGAAATTATATCTAAAAAAATTGTATCATCTATAAACATGGTGTTACGCTATGCGCTCCGGCCTCATACGTTGGCTGTAAGCGCATGGTCCCCTTACCTTCTGCTGCCGACGGGGCTGGGACTCGAATTGCAGGACGCACCCGCATGCGAGCCCCAGTCCGTCACTCTCCGGGTGTTTCCCCTGCCTCTGCTTCCGCCTCTCTGCTCCGGCGCGTGTGTCCCCATCCCTTAGGGCGTGCGCGTGGCGGAGCTTTAAGATTTAAAGGGCCAGTACGCTCATTAGTGTAACCACCTGTGTCTTGTTGATAAATTCCTCCACCCTCCTTTGTTCTCTGCCGGATCTTTGTTGTCTTGTGCCTAGTGAAAGCCTTCCATAGTATTGCCTTGCCGTGTACCAGATCTGCTCTTGGGACCTTGACCTTGCTTCTCTGCCACCTGCCTACTGAACTTCTGCTATGTCCCGACTACGCTATTGTGCCGCCTGCTCTGACCTACAGCTATACTGACTGTGAGTTGTCTCATCTCGTCTGTGCTTCTTATCTCCTCAGCATCCTGTGTGGTCGAGCCGTTCCGGGGGTAGCGATCTGGGTGTCGCCTGCAGCTGCAAGCCCATCCTGCTTTGCGGCGGGCTCTGGTAAAGACCAGCGGCACCTTAGACTCCGCTCCCTGGCATGGTCCGAGTAATCTGCTACACAGGTCCAGCGGATCCACATACAACAGAGTTCCTGTCTTCAGAAACGTGAGTGTTACACATGGTCCACAGGACTAATATATTCCATAGCATCGTATTAATTTACATAAGCCATTACCTCAATGTAGTTTACACATGGATCGTAGTATAGTCATTATATCACTAGGGTCTACATGGAAAGATGGATAATAACAATACATATTAAAGTGAGGAAACAATTTAGGGCTTTCAAAGAAAACCCATGAAAACATGCAGGAAACACACTAGCTATGATCAGACAGTGCCCTACCTGGAACAACGAAACCAAATAAGTCAATTTCTAATTCAAAAGAAGACCAAGTATTCCCTTTTTTATACTCATTTTCAAGACCTTTCTAGCTTAGAACTATCTCCTGTTTTTTTCAAATGTGGATGTAGGTCTACAGAATAGCAGGTTATTGTGAGGGTAAAGAATAATTACTTATGGGACAGTTGGGGGCTGTCAGATGATCAGGATTTCTGAAATGATGACTAGGAAAACTGGACATTTGCCCTCCTGATATCAAGAAGAGACAAAATGATTATTGATACATCCATATAAAATGTATCTCAAGAAGGACAGGGTCGAACATAATTTCAAGAGCTTGTTCTGTAGCTTTCTATTGTTAAGATTCTACTTACGTTAAGATTCAGTAGAAGCGACCAGCTGACAGGATGCTGATTGATTATAACTATTTGTGTGTCATATTCAACAGGATGTATGCTCTGTTTTTCTAAGAAATAAATTTGTTGAGAACTTTGAGTTGTCACATTGATTTATTAATAGCCCATCTTCACTTTTACATTCACTTACAATGTGATTGGGAATAATATCTGGGTAAACTGCAGCCGTAACCGTTAGGACAATTTTTTAGATGAATGAGTAGGTGGCTATGGGCAATTGGAGTACACTAAATCTTGACTGTGTAAAGTTCACATAACAATAAGTACTATTTTGGAGAGTGAAGCAACAGAAAATAGCTATAGTGGCCTAACTCCTGATATTCTTTACATGGCTTATCTGAGCAATCAAAACACAGTATGCTTGCAGTTCCATAAGAAAAAAACAAAAAAAAGACTTGTACCTCTTATGACTTAGTTCAATACTACTGTACTACTTGTCTGTCTAGACCTTTGTGGGCCACGTCAGACCCAGTGAATTATGCCTGTCTTAACACAGAACATGCAACGTTGCAAGGTGATATTTCCTGTTGCTTCACAATAAATTCTCTGTACAGTGCTGGTTTTAAATATAGCTGTGTTCTTAAAATCTACTGAGCTCTACTGTGTTTCAAGGTGGAACCTTTAAAGACACAAAACTTATTAAAAATCGTAGGGATTTCCTTTTATATTCCTAGACTGGAAAATAAGGTCTGGCTCTGGATCTGCTACAGTACTGGGACCATGAAAAACAGGGATCCTAACCCTGGTAAAACTCATAATGTGGTGCAAGTTAGTTTTAGGTGACATTGTGGCAGAATTCTGGTGCATGTGCTGAGGTACATCTCACCTACAATTCTTGTCCATGTGTGGGTTCCTAACAATAAAGCTGAAAGGATACTTTGACAAATATCATGATATTAAGTGATTTTCCAACTGGCAACATTTATGGTCTATTTATAGCATATATTTAAAGGGGTATTAAGGGATTAGACATCTTATCCCCTTTACAAAGTATAGGGGAGGCCTGACATCACGTCTCCGTCTCAGGAACAGTCTACATATAGATCATAGCATAGTCATTATATCGCTAGGGTCAACGTCATGGAAATATGGATAAACAAATACATATTAAAGTGAGGAAACAAGTTAGAACTTTCAAAGGAAATCCATGAAAACATGCAGGAAACACACCAGTTATGATCAGACAGTGACTTAACTGGAACAACAAAACCAAATAAGTAAATTTCTAGTTCAAAAGGAGGCCAAGTATTCCTTTTTTTTATACTCACTTTCAAGACCTTTCTATCTTAGAACTGTCTCCTGTTATTTCTCAATTGTGGATGTAGGTCTACAGAATAGCAGATTATTGTGAGGGTATAGAATAAATACTCGTAGGACAGTTGGGGATAATTTGACAAAGGGATATTATGGGATATTCTGGTATTAGACATCTTATCCCCTATCCAAAGGATAGGAGCGTGGAGTGACATCACGTCTCCGTCTCGGGAGCAGTGCCCGGCACGGAATGATAGGTGCTGCATGAGGATCGTGGGGGGTCCCACATGACCTCTGCAATCAGACATCTTATACCCTCTTAACATGTATGCTCAATTGGAGACCAATTACTGGAGCCTATAACTCACAGGAATTATAGGGATTTTTTTTATCATACAGTGGGGATCAAAAGTTTGGGCACCCCAGGTAAAAATTTGTATTAATGTGCATAAAGAAATAAAGAAGCCAAGGAAAGATGGAAAAATCTCCAGAAGGCATCAAATTGCAGATTGGACATTCTTAAAATATGTCAACAAAAGTTAAATTTTATTTCCATGATTTACACTTTCAAAATAACAGAAAACAAAAAAATGGCGTCTGCAAAAGTTTGGGCACCCAGCAGAGTTAATATCTTGTACTGCCCCCTTTTGCAAGTATCACAGCTTTTAAACAATTTTTGTAGCCAGCCAAGAGTCTTTCAATTCTTGTTTGAGGTATCTTTGCCCATTCTTCCTTACAAAAGTCTTCCAGTTCTTTGAGATTTCTGGGCTGTCTGTCACGCGCTGCTCTTATATGGTCTATCCATAGATTTTCAATTATGTTGAGGTCAAGAGATTGTGAAGGCCATGGCATAACCTTCAGTTTAAGCCTCTTGATGTAATCCCCCGTGGATTTCAAGGTGTGTTTAGAATCGTTATTCATTTGTAGAGGCCATCCTCTCTTTAACTTCAGCTTTGTCACAGATGGCATCAAGTTAGCATCCAAAATTTGCTGATATTTTATTGAATCCAGCTTTGGCTGCAATACAACCCCAAAGCATGATTGATCCACCCACATGCTTAACAGTTGGACAGAGGTTCTTTTCATTAAATTCTGTTGCCCTACTTCTGCCAACATACCTTTGCTCATTCCGGCCAAAAAGTTAAATTTTAACCTCATCGGTCCACAGAACTTGTTTCCAAAATGCATCAGGCTTGTCTATATGTTCATTTGCAGAGTTCAAACGCTGATTTTTGTGGTGAGGACGTAGAAGAGGTTTTCTTCTGATGACACTTCCATCAAGATCATATTTGTACAAGTATCTCTTTATAGTGGAATAGTGTACCACAACTCCAGTGTCTGCCAGATCTTTCTGGAGGGATTGTGCATTCAAACTTGGGTTTTGAATAGTTTTTCTCACAATCCCTTCGAGCTGTTCTGTCTGATATTTTTCTTGGTCTTCCAGATCTTGCTTTAACTTCCACTGTTCCTGATGACTGCCATTTCTTAACTACATTCAATAACAGAGGATATTGACATCTGAAAACATTTTGCTATCTTCTTATAGCCTTCTCCAGCTTTGTGAGCGTCAACTATTTTCAGTTTCAGATTTCTAGACAACTGCTTAAAAGAACCCATGGTGCTGATTGTTGGGGCAAGGTCAGATGAGTCTGGGCATTTAAAACCTTTGAGATTGACATCACCTGGTCTTCATAGATGAAGATTGAGAACAATCCATGACACTGGCAGGTCTCAACTTTGCAAAGCGGGCAGTGCATGCTATAAATTCTGCAGGGTGCCGAAACTTTTGCAGATGCCATTTTTTTGTTTTCTGTTAATTTGAAAGTGTAAATGATGGAAATAAAATCTAACTTTTGTTGACATATTATAAGAATGTCTAATCTGTAATTTGATGCTTTTTGGAGATTTTTCCATCTTTCCTTGGCTTCTTTATGCACATTAATACAAATGTTTACCTGGGGTGCCCAAACTTTTGATCCCTACTGTATATAGTCTAAAAATTGACC
This sequence comes from Hyla sarda, assembly GCF_029499605.1. Lineage (NCBI taxonomy): Eukaryota > Metazoa > Chordata > Amphibia > Anura > Hylidae > Hyla > Hyla sarda. The sequence goes on along the minus strand of NC_079190.1, from coordinate 267,646,144 downwards.
TATCACCATAAAAAAGCCAAATGTAGCTTTTGAGGGTCAAAAGAACAACCCTCTGATTAGATCCCCACCCCATCCCAATGTATTGTCCTAACTATAAATTCTATGAAAATGAGTTCACAGGTTTATCACAATAGCTTTATAGATGAAAACATAAATAGATGAAGACTTATTGAAGCAGAGGAATCTGTCATTGCTCTTGTGTGACAAAATGCAATATTTGTAACAAAATTCCACCCTCTACCTGGCACCATTTAAATTACAGGTGTGTCAATGATGCCTTTAGGGGGCAGCAGAGCAAGGGCTGGCCTTTGGATCCCATCTAGCTACACCTAGGACAGAAATAAGCCATGTGCTCATTTGTGTTGGGTACAGTACTGTATCCCATTAAATGATGTGGTCATTTTTACTGGCATTGATGCCAAGGTCTTTTCATTGCCTAATGGTATGCATATTAACGCTTAAATGTTTGTAAAGTGCCTGCTTGGTCATTTTCTTTTGCTGCATTATCCAATGCCCCCCATTGATCCCTGTGGTATATTGAGCTGCATTCTGGGAAACGGTTATTTCACATTTGCAAAGAGTTCATCTCTGTGGCTGGGGATTGCTTACTGCATTAAACCTTCTCTGCCAAGCAAGCTGCATTATATTACAGAGGAATATAATGTATGAATTGTTGTCAGCCCAAAGGGTTAATACATTTGTCTTATCCCACAATGGCCTACAGAAAGACATCATTTCTGTGTCTATTGGGTATTTATCTTCTTGAAAGGTTGCATTTAGGTGCTTGGTAATGGAGGGCTTCCATGATGAATGTGACTGCATCAAGGAAACTGAAAAGAGATGGAGGAAATAGGGTTGTATTCTAACTAATTGCTTTATAACTGAAGAAAAAGCCAAGTGACCTGTGGTATTTGATCAAACGGCTAAAAAATGTTTTTGAGCAGGATCAAAGTTTAATCTCCTAAAATTAAATTGCTTGTGAATTCCTTTGGAGAGGTGCATGAAAATCATTTGTCTCCATTAACCTGAACTACTTGAATGGACTTTTATGCAAATGAATAATAACATAATAGTACAGCAAGACAGATAAGAATTTGTGAAGATGGCATTCACAAGTATGGGTCTCAAACTCAGTAATGAGGCAATGCAAAGAAGTATCAGCAAGTCTTACAAATCTTTTCTCCGTTTCCATTCTAAATCCAATTAGTTGGAGCAGATACAACACACTTATTAATTAAAAGACCCGTCTGATCATTACGGGGATGTCCATTTCTTATTGTTGAATCAAGGTGCTCTGGAGATAGGTTGACTGCTAGGGGAGATTGTGAGTTCTTAAGAAATTAACCTGCCACCTAAAAATACATTTATCTTACTTGAGAGAACTAATTATTCTGTCCGGGGTTTGTTTAAAATAGATTGATGTAAAATAAAGACTTTGCTGGATATTCCCACTTTCCTTATTATTCCGAAAGCTAAACTCCACTGAGCTCTCAATGAGCAAATAAACCACAGCCAACTTTAAACTATAACTCATTTATTTTTTATGTATAGTGAATAACTAGCTGATTTTATCCAATTTTGAACTTTCTATATGGGAATCAAAGCGTAAATTGACGGTTTGTCTGTTTCAGCATCTAGGGATTTCCATAAGAAACACTTCTCCTCTCACTGCTTTTGCACTGATCATTTACTCGCTCTCACCAGTGGCGTAGCTATAGAGGTTGCAAGGGTCGCAATTGCAACCGGGCCTCATAGCCACTACACTATATGCTGCAGCAGGTCCGGCTGACCGGAGCACTCAAGGGCCGGGGCCTGAGGAAGAGGTGGGGGGAGGTCCGTCGCTGGGGAATTTTTTTTTCCCCAAAAAACTTTAATACCGGGAGCTGGCCCTTTAAAAAATATTGCAGGACGGGACAGGACAGGGACTGCTGGAAATAGACATGCCCCACGTAGGCATGGCATGCACGTCTGCTCCAAGCTCTTGACCTGTCCCTGCCTCCGACCCTGCTACTCCATTCCAGACAGTGACAGTGGCCTCTTCATGCTTTTCCAGCACCGCAGAAGGTGAGTAGACTGGCAGCGGAGTGAGTAGATGAAGTATGGGTGAGGGAGGGGGTGGGGGTCTTGTGGACATATGTGTGAGGAGAACGTGGGAAGGGTGGGGGTTGCAGAGATCTGAGTGAGGAGGATGATGACACAGCATGAATTTGAACATTCCTGGACAGTCCATAAATAATATATATATATATATATATATATATATATATATATATATATATATATATATATTGGAGGAAGTTGTACAGGACATTGTTGCAGAAATCCAGAGGACAGTGTAAAATGAGATTCTAGCTGGGGAAAAATCACCTGAGGACCAGTGGTTCCACATCCCTGTAGCTTATGGTTCTGTAAGGAAGAATAAAAACTTTGCAGAACAATCTTATGTTCTCAAAGATGGCACAGAGAAACATCATCCAATACATGGAGGCACAGTCTCTTCATAATAACCTTGCAGGTGGTTACCTGTGGTGGGGGGTGCGGAAATGTGTGTGTGAGAAGAACGAGAATGGTGGTGTAGATGTGTGTATGATGTGTGTATGCATAATATGTAATATGTCTATGATAAATGTGTGTATGTATAATATGTGTATGATAGATGTGTGTATGTATCATATGTGTATGTTAGATGTGTGTAAAAATATGTATAAAAGATGTGTGTGTATGATAGATGTGTGTATGTATGATAGATGTATGATAGATGTGTGTAGGTATGATAGCTGTATGATAGATGTGTGTATGTAAGATAGATGTGTGTATATTATAGATGTGTATGTATGAAATATGTGTATGTATGTACATACGATGTGTGTATGTATGATAGATGTATAATAGGTGTATGTATGATAGATGTGTATATGTATGATAGATAGATAGATAGATAGATAGATAGATAGAGGATACAGTGGGGCAAAAAAAAGTATTTAGTCAGCCACCACTTGTGCAATTTCTCCCACTTAAAAAGATGAGAGGCCTGTAATTGTCATCATAGGTATACCTCAACTATGAGAGACATAATAAGTAAAAAAACATCCATAAATTCACATTGTCTGATTTGTAAAGAATTTATTTGCAAAATATGGTGGAAAATAACTATTTGGTAACCTACAAACAAGCAAGATTTCTGGCTCTCACAGACCTATAACTTCTTCTTTAAGAGTTTCCTCTGTCCTCCACTCATTACCTGTATTAATGGCACCTGTTTGAACTTGTTATCAGTATAAAAGACACCTGTCCACAACCTCAAACAGTCACACTCCAAACTCCACTATGGCCAAGACCAAAGAGCTGTCGAAAGACACCAGAAACAAAATTGTAGAACTGCACCAGACTTGGAAGACTGAATGTGCAATAGGCAAGCAGCTTGGTGAGAAGAAATCAACTGTGGGAGCAATTATTAGAAAATGGAAGACATACAAGACCACTGATAATCTCCTTCGATCTGGGGCTCCATGCAAGATCTCACCCCATGTCAAAATGATTACAAGAACAGTGAGCAAAAATCCCAGAACCACACGGGAGGACCTAGTGAATGACCTGCAGAGAGCTGGGACCAAAGTAACAAAGGCTATCATCAGTAACACACTACGCCGCCAGTGACTCAAATCATGCAGTGCCAGACTTGTTTCCCTGCTTAAGCCAGTACATGTCCGGGCCCATCTGAAGTTTTCTAGAGAGCATTTGGATGATCCACAGTATTGGGAGAATATCATATGGTCAGATGAAACCAAAGTAGAACTTTTTGGTAAAAACTCAACTCGTCATGTTTGGAGGAGAAAGAATGCTGAGTTGCATCCAAAGAATACCATACCTTCTGTGAAGCATGGGAGTGGAAACATCATTTTTTGGGGCTGTTTTTCTGCTAAGGGACCATTACAACTGATCCTTGTAAAGGAAAGAATGAATGGGGCCATGTATCATGAAATTTTGAGTGAAAATCTCCTTCCATCAGCAAGGGCATTGCAGATGAAACGTGGCAAGGTCTTTCAGCATGACAATGATCCCAAACACACCGCCCGGGTAAGGAAGGGGTGGCTTTGTAAGAAGCATTTCAAGGTCCTAGCCAGTCTCCAGATCGCCTCTGACTCACTCAATAGTGCATTTTTAGAAATAAGGCAGATTATAAACTCACTGAGGGATTAGGTTCCATGCTGCTAATAGAAACCTCTAGAGAGGGGAGGGGGATAGCGACAGATATAGTTTGCTGACTCTAGTAAAGTGTTTTACTGTCTCATTAAATTTATGAATTCACAGCTACACTGATCTTTACTGCCTTATAATGCCCTCCATGCTGCTTTTGATGAGTGGCTTCAAAGAGATAGAGGAGCGGAATCTAATTTTATCTCTGTGTTCATGGTAGGGGAGTCATTATAGGAGCTTGTCTCTATAGACTCTGGAACTGAGATCATGGAAAACTGGTGAGGATGGCAAATGAAAGTTATAATGCCCAAAATAATGCTGTTTCCCATGTACACACACTTTACATATTGTTATGAAAAGTCACCGGAAACCACAGCTACACTTAAAAGGCATACATACTACATACTAAGTATTTTTGTTTTTGGCATTTTGTGGCATTTTTTTTTCAAAATACAGCATGCTCAAGGTAGGATATTTTTCTGGTGTTTTCTCCTATCATTTTCAGAAAAAAACAAGTTAAAGGTGCTTGTAAAAAACACCATAATAAGTGCTGGAAATACATGGCATTTTTTACTAGCCATTAGAAACACTGCAAAATAGTGTTTGTGAAAGAGTCCTAATGGTGATACTGCTATCAATGAACACAAATTATAGCATTAGGCCTAGTATAGTTCATTTGTGATATAATGGGGCCAATAGAATAATGTCATGTATGGGTGGTTGAGGTCCGCTATCATTCCCTAAGTTATCTGCTATGTGTAGCTAACAGGTTTTGGGAAGCACATATTTCATGAAGGGAAAGCTGTGCAAAATATTGGAAATCCATAAGTAGTAAAAACCTCAACCAAGACTTGCTAGGAGTTTAATAAGTTCTCTTTTTGGGCCTAAATATTTATATGATGAAAGGCAGGTTGGTAGTGGGGCATTTCTTTCTTTCTTTTTTTTTTTTTTTTTTTATAGTAAAGTTTATTAGGGTTTACAAGTCATTAAAACAACCAGCAGCTTACATCAGTACATAAGGCACAAAAGTAACAGAAACCCTCATGACAAAAAATAGACCACCTGGGCAGAGAAGGGGGGAGTATATTGAGTAGGAGGCGGACGACTCCATAGGAAGCCGAATAGAGGTTAGCTGATGGATGATGTCAAGGACCTGGGTCCATAACAAAGATAATCTAGAGCATGTCAACCATGTGAGACATGGTGCCACCCGGCTCACCACATCTCCAGCAAGAATTAGGAACCCAAGGATACAATTTAGATAGGAGGGCCGGAAATTGGTACCACCTTGTCAAAATCTTATAATTCATTTCCTGGGCCTTGCAGGAGATGGACAGTTTATGGCACAGAGTGATAGATTCCCCCATTCCTCATCTGTAAACTCCAGATTCAGCTCCCATTCCCAACCACCACAAAACAGTAATGGATCATTCCAGAGGGAGTCGAGAAAGAGAGCATAAACAGCATTTAATGGGCGGTAGGTCTGGGAGGGTAGTGGGGCATTTCATTCCCTTTCTGGGTCAGTCAAGGCTTTCAGTGTGGCCCAGTTCTGCACAAATGCTGAAGACAGCTGTTTACTGGGTTTTTAAAACAAGACATAAGTCAGTCTGTAGGCTGAGGCTGTAAGGAACCTCTGATGAGAGTTAGAGTTCTGGGGTGGGCATTTGTCCACTCAAAGGGGATATTTACCTTGTGTGAGTAACCCATTTTCGATAACTGTTTTGTTGGATGGCTGGTTGTAAGTTTTCTATGTAGTTGGCATTGGACAAGCAGGATTTATTTTTTATTTGTTTATACCTTAAGCTAAAGGCTGTATTTTGTTTTGCGCTGGAAGAATAAAGACAGAAAATCCCTGTTTGAACTTTACTTCTGTGCCACTGTCACTGACTGCTGTTTAACTGTTATTTTCCTGGTTCTATGGGGTTAACCTCCCATACTGGGTAAAGAGCCTGTATACTAAAGAACAGCATACTGCCCCAGGGAAGACATAGTTATCCCCATAATCTGTTAAGCTTAGCTTCTTAAAAACAGTGACTTTTTATTCAATACACTGTAGGGGCGATCAAAATGTAAATGTTTTCATGTACTATGGATTTATGGACAGGAAGCAACATGCACCCTGTCGCCAGATGACATTCTTACACAGGTGAAAGGTAAAGAATCATTTTTGTTGTCTAGTAAGGGAGAATGGCTAGAACTACCTTAGGGGTACATTCAGAAAAGCGGATTTACAGCGTATTTTACGCTGCGGATCCGCCGCTGGAGGACCTCTGTATGCTGCCTTTACATGTGGCTGCTCGGAGCTGCAATACGCCGCTACGTACAGACACACTGAAGCAAAGTGCGAGTCGCTGAGCATGCGCGGTGTACTCGCACACAATGCAGACGCTCCCCTTGCTCACTGAGCCAGTCCAAGAGCTGCTGCAATGTGTGAGTATACTGCGCATACACGACTGCGACTTGCACATCGCAGTGTGTCTGCTCATAGCAGTGTATTGCCACTCTGAGCAGGCACATGTAAAGGCAGCATATAGAGGTCCTTCAGCGGCGGATCAACAGCGAAATATGCGTGAGAATTTTGCTCGTCTGAACGTACCCTTAGTAAGGTTTAAAAAAAATTACAGAAACAATGAAAGAAAGTGATTAGATAATATTTTTACTTTTCGTATATAGGATATAAATGGCACAGTAATACAAAGTTCATTTTTTCAGCTGCCTAACTACTACTACTAGTACAAGTAGAAGTCTTATGAATTTGATCCATTCTTGTTCTTCACCAGTTAATATTGATTGGTTTACTGGGATGTGTATTTAACAAATCTAAGCTGTTAATAAAAGTAAACCATTAAAAGGGAATAAACAGTCAGGACTGAATATATTCCAACCTAAATGTGTCACTGGCTAAACTTGGCATTTTACTTTTAACATATCTACAAAACGTAGGGGTTGGTCAAATGTAGTAAATACTTCTGAAATGCTGCTGTTAACTTGTGGTTTTTAAAGGGGTACTCCGGCCCCAAGGCATCTTATCCCCTATCCAAAGGATAGGGGATAAGATTTCTGATTGCAGGGGTCCCGCCACTGGGGACTCTCGCAATCTAGCATGCAGCACCCATGGCTGTCATGTCCCCTCCCATAGACTTGCATTGAGGGGGGTGCGTGACATCACACGGGGGCGGAGTCATGACGTCACGATACTCCGTCCCCCTGGTCTGGAGGCAAAAAACAGAGAACCTCCAGCACTTCCGGCAGTACTTACAGGTGGGTGCTGCATGCTAGGGGATAAGATGTCTTGTGGTCGGAGTACCCCTTTAATACTTGCCAGTTTTTGCTATTTAGCAATTTTCCCAAAGTATTTGCTACATGGCTCATCGTTGCACAACCGAAACACAACTGCATTTTGTGTTTTCACCCTAACAATAACTTTTTATAGTTTTTGAAATTCACTGGGCATTTTAGGATGTATGACGCTCTGTACAAGACTTGCTGCCAATACTTGTGTATCATCACAGAACATCTGATATACTCAGCTTGTGTAAAATTAAATACAATCTGTCAGAAAAGAAGCTATACATAACTTTTACATATACCTTTAAAACATTTACTTCTAGGACAAACAAATATCAGAAAAATTGGATGCTTATAAAGTTAAGTCGCATTAGAAGAAATGAGGTCTGGCCCAAAAGGAAATCCTAATTTGGCTGGGGGAAGTCGATGCCACATCTCGGGATCAGATTCTGTCCCTGGTACTCCCTATAACACTATACCCTATGCTGAGTTGGAGTTATTGTATTGAAAGGGCAGTCCTGCTCCTGAACCTAACCCTCAGGGCCTTGTTAACGGCCTTGGCACTGTGGTGAGCCCTACTTCCAATCTGCCACCAGATGAAACATGCATTGAAGATGGAAACAAACAGGCACAAATTATAGTCCTGTAGTTCAGCAATCATAACCACCCTACCAATTTAAAAAGACCAGTGACATCACATCATCTTCAAAGAGGAAATATGTCACAAGAATAGGCTTCTTGTCACATCACATGATTTAAAAACAGGAAGCCACAGGACTTTCTCCCACAGGCACATTATAGGCAAAAAAGAAAGTTCATACCTGGGTTTCCTTCTCGTGCAATGAGTGCTCCATTCTATAATACACAAAAGCATACAACTAATTACCAATTACAATGTAAACCCCATAATGAGTCAGTTGTAGGAGCACCAATTGCGGGTATCAGTGATTCGCCTCTCTGCTGAACCAGTGACCTAGAGATTTGGAGAACATGACGGACCTCAGTGAGTGGATTTAAATTATTCATGAATATAAAAGCCATGCACCACACTACTAGAAATTTCCGACAGGGCATAAAACATATACCTTCCCTGTCAAGTAGCAAACAAATACATGGGTTATTATTAACCATATGTGGATGTCAAACATATCTCCGATAAACTGGAGATTTTAAAACAAACACTCTACATAGGAATAGGGAGTAGTGGAATAAGGAGTATGAGGCATGCAGCTTCTTATTGCTCCAGACAAAAAGGGCTTGTTCAATAGTCATAGGTAAGTGTTCTCACTGATCTAAGTTATTTACCTAGCTAAACACTCATGTAACTAGAAATGCACATGTGGTCATCTGCGCTCATAGTCATTGACACTACAGATATTCACTCACACAAAATATTGATTCCTATGCTTACATACATTGACCTAGGCACATATAGCTTTTCTCATTTTCATATAGATGTAAGCCAACTGAAAATAAGTGAAATTTAACCATTTTTTTTCTGAGTACAAGGCTGAAATACAAGTGGCACTATGGCATTTATCCCCCAAACCATTTATAAAGGAAATTGATAGGCCCGACAGGGTGAAATTCCAGAGTCTTTCCACTTTTATTCTACTTTAACTTAAGATTTGTGATCGGTTTCAAGTGGGAAAATAGGTTCTTGGGTGATAAACATTCTAGGTCACTTGTGGAGGGAAATGCAAGTCCACTTTGGAGTAAAACAATAATTAAACCTATTTCTCATGAGAGAGAAAAGCCAGGTAACTGCTTCTACAACATATAAAAAACAATGCCGATCACCTTGCTAGGAGCTCAATAGCTCTTTGGTATGCCTTCTGTTAACTTTATAAGCTAAGATACTTTCTTTAGGCTTTCCAACACAACAAATTGTGACATCAAATAGATTTTCGACACATGACACAAGCTGTTGATTATTGAAACTAGACACATAACACATGATAAATTGTATTAGATGATAAATTGTATTATTTCTAGAGACAATTGTCTCTACATCTATTGAAGGTGTTTGCAGAACTAAATATAAGAATGTAAAGTGTCCTTTATCCACAGGTGAGTTTAAAGAACCCCAGTTCTCTATAATAGTGTATGTAAATTGTCACTTGGGACACTTGTAATTCATTTTTCTGCCCTCCAAGAATTTTAGGAGCCATTTTTAGCTTCCCCTTTATGTAATTTGCCATTAGGGTAAAAAAGAAGTAAAAAGTATTCATAAGCTAAAGAAAAACATAATAAAACATGCTTAAAAAGGGCTCTATTGGTGAGCAGAAATGTTGCTTTGTATACAGATATGTGAATAAAAATCCACGGTTGCGAAATTTCATAACCGGGCGCTCCTGTATCTCAGCCGAACCCGCACAGCTTCTCATTCACTTTAACCCCTTAAGGACGCAGGACGTAAATGTACGTCCTGGTGAGGTGGTATTTAATGCACCAAGACGTACATTTACGTCCTGTGCATAACCGCGGGCATCGGAGCGATGCCCGTGTCATGCGCGGCTGATCCCGGCTGCTAATCGCAGCCAGGGACCCGCCGGCAATGGCCGACGCCCGCGATCTCGCGGGCGTCCGCCATTAACCCCTCAGGTGCCGGGATCAATACAGATCCCGGCATCTGCGGCAGTTCGCGATTTAAATGAACGATCGGATCGCACGCAGCGCTGCTGCGGGGATCCGATCATTCATAACGCCGGACGGAGGTCCCCTCTCCTTCCTCCGTCTGGCTACCGGCGTCTCCTGCTCTGGTCTGTGATCGAGCAGACCAGAGCAGGAGATGACCGATAATACTGATCTGTTCTATGTCCTATACATAGAACAGATCAGTATTAGCAATCATGGTATTGCTATGAATAATCCCCTATGGGGACTATTCAAGTGTAAAAAAAATTTAAAAAAATGTAAAAGTAAAAAAAAGTGAAAAATCCCCTCCCCCAATAAAAAAGTAAAACGTCCGTTTTTTCCTATTTTACCCCCAAAAAGCGTAAAAAACATTTTTTATAGACATATTTGGTATCGCCGCGTGGGTAAATGTCCGAACTATTAAAATAAAATGTTAATGATCCCGTACGGTGAACGGCGTGAACGAAAAAAAAAAAAGTCCAAAATTCCTACTTTTTTAATACATTTTATTTAAAAAAATTATAAAAAATGCATTAAAAGTTTTTTATATGCAAATGTGGTATCAAAAAAAAGTACAGATCATGGCGCAAAAAATGAGCCCCCATACCGCCACTTATACGGAAAAATAAAAAAGTTAGAGGTCATCAAAATAAAGGGATTATAAACATACTAATTTGGTTAAAAAGTTTTAAGTTCATTTTAATCGTATTGACCCTTAGAATAAAGAACACATGTCATTTTTACCATAAATTGTACGGCGTGAAAATAAAACCTTCCAAAATTAGCAAAATTGCGTTTTTCGTTTTAATTTCCCCACAAAAATAGTGTTTTTTGATTGCGCCATACATTTTATGATATAATGAGTGATGTCATTACAAAGGACAACTGGTCGCGCAAAAAACAAGCCCTCATACTAGTCTGTGGATGAAAATATAAAAGAGTTATGATTTTTAGAAGGCGAGGAGGAAAAAATGAAAACGTAAAAATTAAATTGTCTGAGTCCTTAAGGCCAAAATGGGCTGAGTCCTTAAGGGGTTAATAAGCTGACCAGAGTCAGATAGTGACCTGGGTTGGCAAATTTTTTCCCTGTATCTGGTTTTGTGACTGGACCTAAAACCGTGGTATACTATGGTTTTAGGTCAGGTCACAAACCGGATACAGGGCAAAAATTTGCCTACTGGAGTCACTGTCTTACTCCGGTCGGCTAATTAAAGTGAATGGGTTTCCGCGCCAGTCCAGCTGGGATACGGGAGCTACAGGTTTTGAAATTTCCCAGCCGGATCCGACAGCTGTAGGCTGCAAACATAGTATGAATGCAGCCTTACTGCAAATCCCAGTACAAGACACTATTATAAAATACATTCATATTTCATATTTAAATTGGCTGAACAAGTTAAAACCTGCAAGCATTATATACTAGTGTCTTGAGTTTGAGTATTAGACTATAGATTTGCCGGTTTCCCTAGTGGAGTATAATCTTCCTATAGTACCAAAATAAGGCCTGGATACAGTAGTCAAAGCACAGAGCTTTGCTATGCCAAAGTAATAGCTCACTACAGTGCCATACAGTTCCAAAATGACATTACATTGTGTAGATTTGGTTTCTCAAAATTTAGCAAATACATATATTAGGTATTTAGAAAACAAATGAGCCTCCATAGTTCAGTTCAATGCTTTCATGTGTAAATAACAGTGAATATTTGTATTTGGATAAATTGTTACTTCTTGTTGTTACTGGTGAGATTTTTTACTTGTAGTCATAGAGATGACCTGTAGGAATATCTTGCAGTATATAAGCTAGATTTGAATATATTAAAACTGTAACAGTAACCTTGCTGCCCATTTATTTTTCTTCCAGAAAAATAAACCATACAAAGGCAAGTTCAATATTGCTGCTCTTTTCGAATGTTTTCTACCCCGTATAAGCAGCCAAGGAAAGTCCTAGAATCTTTGGAATAACATATTCTACCACAATGAGAAAACTATATAATGATGATACCATAAACTTACTGAGCCTAGAGCAAGACGTTTTACATATGATGAGATTTACCTAGACAATACCACCAAGACTCACTCAATAAATAAACCATCACTATCACCATGCAACCCCACTCAACTTTTAACCCTAAAGCTCTAACATAAGGATATCAGGGATTTTACATGGAATCATTACTACTTTATACATGGTCTGCTATTTCCATCAATATAATTCTGTCATTGATAAGGGGATTGTATGGAGGATTGTATGGCAGTTTGTGTTATGAGTAGAAAGTGATGGATGAGTATACACAACACCTTACAGCATTTGTTTTGCAATCTCATTAAGTGTAACCGAATGGCAGTGCAGGGCCAAAGAGTAAAATCTACTGCCTGTATTATGTCTCCTTATGTGTAGTTTTCATGTTTCTAACACTCCAGGCAACAAGACCTCCCGTAATGTATATAAACTTCATCTATGTATTTCTCCATTATTGAGCTATCATATTTAGTTGAACCCAAATAGACATGTCGGGTACTGTAAGAAGCCACCACAATTCATGAAAGAGATTGGCACTAGGAATGGCTTTTATTGAAACTCTCTTATATATTAGCATCAACATCTTCCTTACTTACCTACGATTTTGATGATTGCACTATTATAGTACCCTAGGAGGGAGATGCTTAAGTTCTACTAAGCAGGTACTTAATGCAATTCAAAAGTGGAGGAAATGACAAGGTGACAAAGGAAGTCGTGCATGTCACAAAATGATGCATTTCCAACAAATGCGTATGTACTCCACAGAATTGCTTTTACTATTAGGGAAAAGCAATCAAAATGAAGTGCACCAATTTCAAACAAGAGAAAAAATGTATTTCACACAAAATTATTGCTTGTATTGTGGAAGCTTAATCTTTCTATCAAGCTCAAAAAAGAATATAAGTAGAGATGAGCGAATTTTTTAAAAATTCCATTCGGCCGATTCGTCAAATTTTCCCCCAAAATTTGGTTCGGTCCAAATTAATTTGTGGTTAATCTGTATTAAAAAAAAGTCTATTTCTGGCCTACAGAGAGCCTCAATAGGGGTGTAGAACACTTTGCCTTGCTGTAACACGCATAGGGTGTGTGCTGGGTGAGTGAACTAATACTGTTATTCAGTATGACATGCAGATTAGAGGCATGGCTATTAAAATCACTGTCACAGAGCAGCACAATGACACAGCCTGGAGGTGGCATCAGTATGAGGAGACCATATAGTGGCTGAATGACCCAGCCTGGAGGTGGCAACAGCCTGATGAGACCATAGGGCCTCACAATTGAAAAGATTAAAGATATTTTTAACATTTAAATTCAAGATTTCAAATAGATGAACCTGAAAAGTTTTATTTAATGTGCCAGCACCATGAAGAGACCACATGGCAGTACAGTGACACAGCCTGGAGGTGGCGGAAGCATGAGGGGACCATATAGTGGCTGAATGACACAGCCTGTAGTTGGCAGCAGCATGAGGAGACCATATAGTAGCTGAATGACACAGTCTGGAATTGGCGGCAGCAAGAGCAGACCATATAGTGGCTGAATGGCACAGCCTGGAGTTGGCGGCAACATGAGGAGACCATATAGTGGCTGAATGACACAGCCTGGAGGTAGCGGAAGCATGAGGAGAACATTTGGTGGCAGAATGAGACAGTCTGAAGATGGCATTAGCAGCATCAGGAGTCCTGAAAGTGACCCAGTGACATAGCGGGGCTGTTCGTGGCAATACCAGTACCTGGTGATGAAGGTGGGTGAAAATAGAAGAACTTAGCATCAGATGTGTGGCATCAGGTGGGTGGCAGGATCAGAATAGTAGCTGAGGCAGGTAGGCAGAAGAAAACGGTCTCTTTTGTATAAGTGTTAGTGTGCACAAGTAAGTATTGAGGATGTGCATTAAGTTAAACTCAACTTTTAATTATATTCTTAAGATAAAATATATGTACCCAAATTTTGTTTTTAAATCAAATAAAAGGAAAGGTGTGCAAAAAACACCATGTGCCACCTACACTACCAAGTATTGATGTGATGCAAAGACCTCTAAAAGGAGTAAGGGAACGTGTGGTTCATTGTAACCGGTGGGGGTAAAAACTTCCCCTGTAAGGCCCCACCCTAGCATTATTAATTCCCTTCATGGCAAGTGTTACTAGCTCTAAAAAGGGCGGCCAACACAGGAACCTCTCCCTATTTCCACCTGCAAACATTGCTATTTCCCAGGGTTTTTATGGGGAAATAGAGAGAGGTTCCTGTGTGGACCGCCCTTTTCAAACAGAGTAACACTTTCCTTGAAAAGGTGGAAGGGAACAACGTATTGTCCATTGTAGCAGGTGGGGGTAAAAAATTCCCCTGTAAGGCCCTACTCTCGCCCTATAAATTTTTTTCTTGGCAAGTGTTACTCGCCCTAAAAAGGGCAGCCCCACATAGGAAACTCTCCTTATATCCACTTAAAAACCCTGTGAAATGGCAGTGTTTGTAGGTGGAAATAGGGAGATGTTCCTTTGTGGGGCCACCCTTTTCAGGGCGAGTAACACTTGCCAAGAAGGGAATTAATAATGCGAGAGTAGGGCCTTACACACCGCGTTGTTCCCTTCTACCTTTTAGAGGTCTTTGCATCACATCAATACTTGGTGGTGTATGTGGCACATGGTGTTTTTCCACACGTTTTTGTTTGATTTAAAAAAAATTGGGTACATACATTTTATCCTAAGAAAAGTTAAGTTTCAGCTAATGCATATCCTCAATACTTACTTGTGGTCTGATGCGGTGGAATGTCTGGTGAAGTGTTGGTGTCGCACCATGGTCAATTTACTCTGATGCATCAAGCATTGGAGGGTGGAAATCCTGGCTGATCCATGCCTGATTTCTCTTAACAAAGATCAGTCTCTTCACATTTTTTGTGGACAGACAAGTTCTCATTGGGGTTACTATGGCCCGTGCCGCACTAAACACCCGCTCTGATGGCACACTACTGGCCAGGCAGGACAGCTTTTACAGGGCAAGTTTGGCTGCCCGGAAGTCCAGAGGATCTTCAAGGTGTGTTGGCATGGGCATGTCAAGGTATGCCACCACCTGCTGGTTCAGGTTTACCTGCTGCTGATGAGTTGCTTCACTATGCGAGTGAAGAAAGCTACTCACCAGCGACTGTAGACTCAGCCATGGCAGTGGAAGGTGAGTGTAGAGGGTCCCCCCGAGTCAGACCTGCGAGAAGATGGCGGATGGTGCAGATAGGCATCGTCCAATTGACTATGTAGGATGTCTCTGTATTAGCTCAGTTTTTCCTCCCTCTCAATGAGTGTGAAAAAGGCCCCCATTTTGTGTCGGTAGTGAGGGTCCAATAAGGTGGAGAGCAAGAAGTCATCCCACTGCCAATTGGTGACAATTTGGCGGTCACTACGCAAGCAAGTGAGCATGCATCATGCCATTTGTGCAAGTGACTTGGAGGGACTCCCTGCCTCCATCTCCACTGCATACTGCCACGATCTTTCTATAACCCTCTAGCTTCTCTAGCTGCTCCTCCTCTCCTGTCAGATGACTAGAAAAAACGCCCGTCTTGTGAAACCTAAACGGTGCTCCACTGTGCCCCTCCCCCTCCTCCAGTTCAGCCCCCACAGGGCTCATGTGGCAGTGAGATGTAGGCACCACATCTACATTGCCCTTACTAGCAATCGTTTCCAACATGTGTTGTAGTAAATGAAGCAGTGGTATGACATCGTTCATCCCGTAATCCTGGTGACTTACGTATAATGTGGCTTCCTCAAAGGGCCTGAGCAAACGGCAGGAGTCTCGTAAGAGCTGCCACTGGTTCACATTGAAGTTACACCGGGGAAGTCCCCCTATCCGCTTTCATCATTAAGAAATAGGTGATGATTCGTATACTCAATCCAGCATATGGAGGGTGGAATTCCAACGTGTGGAAAAGTCGCAAATCAGACTATGTTTGGGGATACCGTTCTGACCCTGCAGCTCAAGGAGGGTGTACTTTGCGGTGTACGAGTGGCTGAAGTGCATGCAAAGTTACCTTCCCATCGTAAGGATGTCTTGCAGATGGGGGAAACACTTCAGGAACCACTTGACAACCAGATTGAACATGTGTGCCATGCATTGCGCTTGTCTCAGGCTTCCTTGTCGCAGCGCAGATAAGATGTTCTTCCCAATGTCGGTCACCATGGTACCCATTTCCAGTTTTCGTGGAGTAAGCCATGATTTGATTTCTTGTTGAATGACTTTTAGCAGTTTCTCCCCTGTGTGACTCCGTTCACCAAGGCAAACCATATGAAGAACAGTGTGACACCGCCGTGCCCTGCATACATGGTATGCTGGAGGGGCACTGAGACTTGTCCGTGCAGTGGAGGCTGAGAACACGGTGAAGGATGAGGAGGCAAAGTCGCGCACTGTCACAGGACCAAGGGCCTGAGAGCGTGGATGCGGAAGCGGTGTGACCTGTCCAAGTTGCTGTTGCGGCTGTGCAGTAACCACATTTCCCCAGTGGGCCGTAAAGGACATGTATTGTCACTGACCACAGTTACAGCTGTACACGTCGGTGCTACCGTGCACTTTGGTGCACACTGACAGGCTCAAGGACTGGCCCACCTTCTGTTCCACAAAATTTTGCAGGGCTGGTACTGGTTTTTTGCAAAGAAATGATGGCTTGGGATGCTCCACCTCGGCTGGGCACAAGCCATCAGTTCTCTGAAAGGTGAAAAGGGAAGGACTGCAGCACCAGCAACTTGGACAGGAACACATTCAGCTTCTGTGCCGTTGGATGAGTGGGTGCATACTGTTGTCTCTTGGACATGGCTTCACCGATGGATTGCTGGCGGAATGACTGACTCAAAGAAGGAGGAGTAGGAGCATCTGGAGCGAAAGAGGTTGGGTATGACACACAGCTCCGATCAGCTGAGGTGGTGGAGCCTTAGCTGGCTGAAACAGGGAGCGGCTTACCACTGGGTGATGCAGCAGGCTGGACCACAACAACGGAGCCACAGTTCTTCCAGGCCGCTTTATGATAATGCTGCATATGGTGACACAGGGCTGTGGTGCCAAAATTAGGAACCTGGCCACGCTTCACCTTCTGCCGACACATCTTGCATGTGGCCATGTTAACCTCCTCTGGATGCTTGATGAAAAACTGCCACACTGCCGAGTAGCTGATTTTCCCACACAACAGTCCACACTGATTGACTGCTATTGCCGCCGACTTTAGGAACCCTTGTTTCACTACATCCCGGGAAGGTAGGCTGACGCAAAGCAGGTGGTCTACCCCGGGCACGTTTTGCTTCAGACCATCCACTTCTGCCACTATGCTGACTGCCAACCATGCTACCACCTTGCTGGCTCAGCTGCTGCCTCACGGGCAACATGCAACCCTCTTCTCCTGATGATGATGAAGACCCTTCTGCACCCGGCTCCCAAGTGTGATCAGCTTCATCATCATCGAGTTGTGTCTGCACGTAACTGATATCCTCCTCAGGTTCCTCAACAGTGTTTGCTTCAGGAGCTTTAACTACTGGATGAAGTAGCAGATGTCTCCTCCACTTCTTGGCTGGACAGTAGCTGCTGACTGTCCTCTAGATTGTTCTCACTAAATAGTGGAGCTGAACCCACAGCATAAGATACTTTTGTAGGAGAGGGAACAGCATAGGACATGGTGCCATGGGAGGACAGGGACTGCTCCCGGGCCATGCCAACTGAGGGTTGTGTCTGAGGAACACACCGACTATTGACTAGGGGTGTCAGATGTCACTTGGGATGAAGTGGATGACCATGTTAACCGATCGATGATTGCAGATGGGTTGCTGGTCGAAACATAACCACTAGCTGATACCTGGAGCTCAGACCTCTCGCTGCGCCTCCTGCTGCCACTCGCCGCTAGTCTGCTGTGATCTCTGCCTGATGAATTTAGGGCTCTGCCACTCCTCTGTGCATGGCTTTGCACTTCTCTGCCTGACATACTTAGTGCATATGAGGGGAGTAAAATACGCTCCACTACACTTAAAACAGTATTTGTCCACAGCACCAGCAAGTGTGTACTTTTGGGCGGCCTGTCACAGTATCTAGGTCCTTGAGACTTTAAAAGGAACAAAATGGTACACCACTTAGATGTACGTATGTGGTATGCACTTATGTGGGGAGGACAATGTACTCCAGTATGCTTAAAACAGTATTTGTCTACAACACCAGCAGGTGTATACTTTTGCCTGGCCTTTCACAGTGTCTAAGCCCTTAAGACTTTAACAGGAACAAAATGGTACACCATTTAGATGTACACACACGTTACACTTAATAAAGGACAATATGCTTTTAATGCTCCGCTCACCCTAACTGGCTGGCTACTATTTAGCTTTTCAGTTGCTGTACACACCAGTGCTGCAGCACACAGTCACTGTGTGCTACACCCAAAAATGCACGTTCTCTTTCAATCTCACTCCCTTCCCTAACAGTGCTTCTATGCTTAATTTGGGCTTGAGGTGAATCGCTGCTGTAAAAAAAGCATTGCTGTGTAACACACTGCTCTCAATCCCTCTCTGCAATAGAACAGTGATGTGACTGGAAGGTGAATCGCTGCTATAAAAATGCTTTTCTGTGCAACACACACTGCTTTCTATCCCTTTCTCTCTGTAATAGAATGCTGATGTGACTGGCCGCAAGATGGCTGCTGATTATATAGGGCTGTGACATGACAGGGGTGGCTGGCTGCTGATAGACTGCATGCTGCAGGTGATTGAGGGTCATCCCGCCAAGCCTTTTTCCCACCTTCCCAGGATTCCTTTCCCCATATCCTCACATGTGGATTTGTCATTTTAGATGCCCTGGAGCCTGAACCGCACTAAATGAAGTTAAATGAAGCGATTTGCGCAATCAAATCGCGGCGATATTCGCATTCATTACTAATCAAATGTTTCCTGAAATTCGTAATGAATTTGGATTCATCAGATTCAATTCGCTCATCCCTAAATATAAGTATCTGAAAAAAATGCTAATTGTTTTTTATAATGTATTATTTATCAATGTGATCTGTGCTTGAAGTTAAAGGTGAACTTGCAGCATTTCCGCCTTTTGTATTCCCATGATTAGTTATGTTTTTCTATATTTTCGGCATGTTTCAATGTTATCACCAGGACATTATTTAGACACTAATAATGTCACCAGTATACTACCTTCCTAACTGGCTTCACCAGCCACATATATGACCAGCAGCCCCATCAGGAAGTGTCATAACACTACAAGAGTGAGTTTATAAATCTCTTAACATTGTTACCAGGGCTTAAGTCCTGCAGGAATGCATGGGAACTGAGTTCTTGCACTTTTTCCACAGCAGAAACACCGTTCCCATTAGCAGGAGTCCTGCAGGACCAGCCCTTATGTGGAAGAGTCACACACTTTTTTTTTCCAGGACTTGACCCCTGATTGTAACCCATATATTCTAAATAATTTAAGGTCTGCCACTGCTCTCGCCCACACACCTGACCTGAAGCACTAACTTGGTATAAACTTCACATTCTTTCAGACTCAACAGAAATACTGGAGCACTTGCTAAAAGGGGCTGCAACTATTTGGCCTATGGGGAAGATTTACTAAGATCTGCATTGTGTGTGCTGGTGTTATGTAGAACTCTGCCAGTGTTTGCTACGATGGATTTAATGAGAGGTAAACTCATTAAGTCCTGCACCCGGTGCTGGCAATTCACCAGCATCAGAAACTTATGTACTTTCACTACAATGTGTAGTATATTCTACAATGTACTAGCCAGGAGTTTACAGGGAAAAAAAATCTGTGCAACGGGACACTAATAAACCCACCCCTATGTGTTAAAAGGGGTTGTCCAGTGAAAAATAACCTATCCCCTATTAACAGGATAGGGGGTAAATGTCTGATCGCAGCAGGTCTGACCAGTGGGTTTCCCTGCTATCTCCATAATGGGGCCTGGCTGTTAGAGAAAGTGCATGCTGCAGACAATGTGCTTCATTAATTTCTATTAAAGAAAACCAAGTACAATACTTTGGTATCTCTGGCACTCTCTGGTACAAATAAATAAAGTACATGCCTTCTACAGCACATGCTCCAGATGGAGGCCCGTTCTGGATATTGCAGGGTATCCCAGCGGTTGGACCCCAATCAGACACTGATCCCATATCCTGTGGAAAGTTAATTTTCACTATACAATCCCTTTAATTCTGCACTTTGGAACATCTACATTTTCTTGTGCATGAAAGGTCCAATGGCCCATAATGACTCACCCCTGAGTATCCCAAGAGTTTACACTGTCATTATGGAGGTTCTTTACTGGTAAGTTGTATATACTTTTCTATAACTATCCAATAATCAAGTATATTTCATACACTGGTTCCTGGTAGAAACCAAAGGTATGGCCTTGAGACTTAATCGATGGCTGTTTATTAGCCCCTTCTCCAGTCATCACCGTGAAGGGTCCATGGAGCATACTTGGTACTGTAACTCAGACTCAAATATTTAAGTAAGCTGAGCTGTACTGAATGCCAGGGTCAGTGGGGGAGATTCATCATGACCTGTGCCGAAGAATAGTCAACCAGTTGACCATAGCAACCCATCAGATCACTTGTTTCATTTTTTACAGCCCTTTTTAAAAATGACAGAAGTGATATTATTGGTTGCTATGGGCTACTGGTCAACTTTCCTCTTTAGAGGTTTTGATGAATCTCCCCCACTGAGTATCTCTGTGTAAACCGGACCATTTATGTCAGTTATGTGGGATGCTATGGCCTGGTCCTGAAGATAGGCCATACATTTAAAGTCCATTTCAGTCTGATTCATCCTTCTAGTAAATTATATATATAATACATCATCTTAGCTTCCGACAGTTGTTTAGGTATAAAGGTAATAGCTTAGATCTTGGAATTGTAGCTTTCAAATTACACCAAGTGCTTCAACTGCAGTAACGGTGACAACAGTTTAAAGATGGGGATGAGGATTTAAAGTTTGACTTCCTGGTTGCGTGTTCAGGGGCGGAATGACAACACTCAGGGCCCCCTGCGATATTCTGCTGGTGATCACACTTCTGCCCCTATTCTACTCAAATCCCTCCACCAGCCCTACACACAAAATAAACAAAATTTTATATATAAGAAACAGTAGGTAAAATGAATTTCCATGACGAATAATGCCAGTATACAAGGAGTAAATATATACCACAACACAAAAACTGGATAATACCGCCATTCTGTACTGAATAAAACCACTATACACAGACCAGTTTACTATACAGCATGGGTGTCAAACATACGGCCCACAATTAATATATTTGCGGCCCGGACATCCCTGTGTCCCGAAAGATGTTTTCGGGACACAGGGATGCCCCCGTCAACTCTCTGCGGCCCCGTGTTAAGTTTAAAAATGCCGCTGGGAGATAGCACACGCCGGGATGTCACTGACGTCCCCTGCGTGCGCCCATAGCAACGGAGGCGCGGAGGAGCGGAACATGGAGGTGGAAAATGCGCGCTGGCAAGCATGGTAAGTGACCAGCGGCATGTCAGCTTCAGTGCTCAGACCACCGATCCTCCGGTCCCGGGGCCTACTGCTATGACCGGACCGGAGGAGTGGTGGTCAGAGCACTGAAGTGGGGCAGTACACAGGCATACAACCTCCAGCCATTCACTGTATATGGCTGCAGGCTGTATGTCTGTGGGGAAACTTACTGCACCTAATGTGGGGAACTATACTGCACCTAATGTGGGGAACTATACTGCACCAAATGTGAAGGAACTATACTGCACCTAATGTGGGGGAACTATACTGCACCTAATGTGGGGGAACTATATTGCACCTAATGTGGGGGAACTATACTGCTCCTAATGTGGGGGAACTATACTGCACCTAATGTGGGGAACTATACAGCACCTAATGTGGGGAACTATGCTGCACCTAATGTGGGGAACTATACTACCAACCTAAGGTTGAGAACTATACTGCTAACCTAATGTGGGGAACTATACTGCACCTAATGTGGGGGAACTATACTGCACCTAATGTGGGGAACTATACTGCACCTAATGTGCAGAACTATACTGCACCTAATGTGGGGGAACTATACTGCACCTAATGTGGGGGAACTATACAGCACCTAATGTGCAGAACTATACTGCACCTAATGTGGGAAACTATGCTGCACCTAATGTGGGGGACTATACTGCCAACCTAATGTGGGAAACTATACTTCACCTAATGTGGGGAACTATACAGCACCTAATGTGGGGAACTATACTGCCAACCTAATGTGGGGAACTATACTGCACCTAATGTGGGGGAACTATACTGCACCTAATGTGGGGAACTATACAGCACCTAATGTGGGGAACTATGCTGCACCTAATGTGGGGAACTATACTACCAACCTAAGGTTGAGAACTATACTGCCAACCTAATGTGGGGAACTATACTGCACCTAATGTGGGGGAACTATACAGCACCTAATGTGCAAAACTATACTGCACCTAATGTGGGAAACTATGCTGCACCTAATGTGGGGGACTATACTGCCAACCTAATGTGGGAAACTATACTTCACCTAATGTGGGGAACTATACTGCACCTAATGTGGGGAACTATACTGCCAACCTAATGTGGGGAACTATACTGCACCTAATGTGGGGGAAATATACTGCACCTAATGTGGGGGAACTATACTGCACCTAATGTGGGGGAACTATATTGCACCTAATGTGGGGGAACTATACTGCACCTAATGTGGGGGAACTATACAGCACCTAATGTGCAGAACTATACTGCACCTAATGTGGGAAACTATGCTGCACCTAATGTGGGGGACTATACTGCCAACCTAATGTGGGAAACTATACTTCACCTAATGTGGGGAACTATACAGCACCTAATGTGGGGAACTATACTGCCAACCTAATGTGGGGAACTATACTGCACCTAATGTGGGGGAACTATACTGCACCTAATGTGGGGAACTATACAGCACCTAATGTGGGGAACTATGCTGCACCTAATGTGGGGAACTATACTACCAACCTAAGGTTGAGAACTATACTGCCAACCTAATGTGGGGAACTATACTGCACCTAATGTGGGGGAACTATACAGCACCTAATGTGCAGAACTATACTGCACTTAATGTGGGAAACTATGCTGCACCTAATGTGGGGGACTATACTGCCAACCTAATGTGGGAAACTATACTTCACCTAATGTGGGGAACTATACTGCACCTAATGTGGGGAACTATACTGCCAACCTAATGTGGGGAACTATACTGCACCTAATGTGGGGGAAATATACTGCACCTAATGTGGGGGAACTATACTGCACCTAATGTGGGGGAACTATATTGCACCTAATGTGGGGGAACTATACTGCACCTAATGTGGGGAACTATACTGCACCTAATGTGGGAAACTATACTGCACCAAATGTGAAGGAACTATACTGCACCTAATGTGGGGGAACTATACTATACCTAATGTGGGGGAACTATATTGCACCTAATGTGGGGAACTATACAGCACCTAATGTGGGGGACTTTGCTGCACCTAAGGTTGAGAACTATACTGCCAACCTAATGTGGGGAACTATACTGCACCTAATGTGGGGGAACTATACTGCACCTAATGTGGGGAACTATACTGCACCTAATGTGCGGAACTATACTGCACCTAATGTGGGGGAACTATACTGCACCTAATGTGGGGGAACTATACAGCACCTAATATGCAGAACTATACTGCACCTAATGTGGGAAACTATGCTGCACCTAATGTGGGGGACTATACTGCCAACCTAATGTGGGAAACTATACTTCACCTAATGTGGGGAACTATACAGCACCTAATGTGGGGAACTATACTGCCAACCTAATGTGGGGAACTATACTGCATCTAATGTGGGGGAACTATACTGCACCTAATGTGGGGAACTATACAGCACCTAATGTGCAGAACTATACTGCACCTAATGTGGGAAACTATGCTGCACCTAATGTGGGGGAATATACTGCCAACCTAATGTGGGAAACTATACTTCACCTAATGTGGGGAACTATACTGCACCTAATGTGGGGAACTATACTGCACCAAATGTGAAGGAACTATACTGCACCTAATGTGGGGGAACTATACTGCACCTAATGTGGGGGAACTATATTGCACCTAATGTGGGGGAACTATACTGCACCTAATGTGGGGGAACTATACTGCACCTAATGTGGGGAACTATACAGCACCTAATGTGGGGAACTATGCTGCACCTAATGTTGGGAACTATACTACCAACCTAAGGTTGAGAACTATACTGCCAACCTAATGTGGGGAACTATACTGCACCTAATGTGGGGGAACTATACTGCACCTAATGTGGGGAACTATACTGCACCTAATGTGCAGAACTATACTGCACCTAATGTGGGGGAACTATACTGCACCTAATGTGGGGGAACTATACAGCACCTAATGTGCAGAACTATACTGCACCTAATGTGGGAAACTATGCTGCACCTAATGTGGGGGACTATACTGCCAACCTAATGTGGGAAACTATACTTCACCTAATGTGGGGAACTATACAGCACCTAATGTGGGGAACTATACTGCCAACCTAATGTGGGGAACTATACTGCACCTAATGTGGGGGAACTATACTGCACCTAATGTGGGGAACTATACAGCACCTAATGTGGGGAACTATGCTGCACCTAATGTGGGGAACTATACTACCAACCTAAGGTTGAGAACTATACTGCCAACCTAATGTGGGGAACTATACTGCACCTAATGTGGGGGAACTATACAGCACCTAATGTGCAGAACTATACTGCACCTAATGTGGGAAACTATGCTGCACCTAATGTGGGGGACTATACTGCCAACCTAATGTGGGAAACTATACTTCACCTAATGTGGGGAACTATACTGCACCTAATGTGGGGAACTATACTGCCAACCTAATGTGGGGAACTATACTGCACCTAATGTGGGGGAACTATACTGCACCTAATGTGGGGGAACTATACTGCACCTAATGTGGGGGAACTATATTGCACCTAATGTGGGGGAACTATACTGCACCTAATGTGGGGAACTATACTGCACCTAATGTGGGGAACTATACTGCACCAAATGTGAAGGAACTATACTGCACCTAATGTGGGGGAACTATACTGCACCTAATGTGGGGGAACTATATTGCACCTAATGTGGGGAACTATACAGCACCTAATGTGGGGAACTTTGCTGCACCTAATGTGGGGAACTATACTACCAACCTAAGGTTGAGAACTATACTGCCAACCTAATGTGGGGAACTATACTGCACCTAATGTGGGGGAACTATACTGCACCTAATGTGGGGAACTATACTGCACCTAATGTGCGGAACTATACTGCACCTAATGTGGGGGAACTATACTGCACCTAATGTGGGGGAACTATACAGCACCTAATATGCAGAACTATACTGCACCTAATGTGGGAAACTATGCTGCACCTAATGTGGGGGACTATACTGCCAACCTAATGTGGGAAACTATACTTCACCTAATGTGGGGAACTATACAGCACCTAATGTGGGGAACTATACTGCCAACCTAATGTGGGGAACTATACTGCACCTAATGTGGGGGAACTATACTGCACCTAATGTGGGGAACTATACAGCACCTAATGTGGGGAACTATGCTGCACCTAATGTGGGGAACTATACTACCAACCTAAGGTTGAGAACTATACTGCCAACCTAATGTGGGGAACTATACTGCACCTAATGTGGGGGAACTATACAGCACCTAATGTGCAGAACTATACTGCACCTAATGTGGGAAACTATGCTGCACCTAATGTGGGGGACTATACTGCCAACCTAATGTGGGAAACTATACTTCACCTAATGTGGGGAACTATACTGCACCTAATGTGGGGAACTATACTGCCAACCTAATGTGGGAAACTATACTGCACCTAATGTGGGGGAACTATACTGCACCTAATGTGGGGGAACTATACAGCACCTAATGTGCAGAACTATACTGCACCTAATGTGGGAAACTATGCTGCACCTAATGTGGGGGACTATACTGCCAACCTAATGTGGGAAACTATACTTCACCTAATGTGGGGAACTATACTGCACCTAATGTGGGGAACTATACTGCCAACCTAATGTGGGGAACTATACTGCACCTAATGTGGGGAACTATACTGCACCCAATGTGGGGGAACTATACAGTATCTAATGTGCGAAACTTTACTGCACCTAATGTGGGGAACTATACTGCACCTAACGTGGGGAACTATAATTCCAACCTAATGTGGGGAACTATACAGCACCTAATGTGGGGAACTATACTGCACCTAATGTGGGGAATTATACTGCCAACCTAATGTGGGGAACTATTCTGCCAACCTAATGTGGGGAACTGTACTGCCAACCTAATGTGGGGGAACTATACTGCACCTAATGTGGGGGAACTATACAGCACCTAATGTGCGGAACTATATTGCCAACCTAATGTGGGGAACTATACTGCACCTAATGTGGGGAACTATACTGCCAACCTAATGTGGGGAACTATACTGCACCAAATGTGGGGGAACTATACTGCACCTAATGTGGGGAACTATACTGCCAACCTAATGTGGGGGAACTATACAGTATCTAATGTGCGAAACTTTACTGCACCTAATGTGGGGAACTATACTGCACCTAACGTGGGGAACTATAATTCCAACCTAATGTGGGGAACTATACAGCACCTAATGTGGGGAACTATACTGCACCTAATGTGGGGAATTATACTGCCAACCTAATGTGGGGAACTATTCTGCCAACCTAATGTGGGGAACTGTACTGCCAACCTAATGTGGGGGAACTATACTGCACCTAATGTGGGGGAACTATACAGCACCTAATGTGCGGAACTATATTGCCAACCTAATGTGGGGAACTATACTGCACCTAATGTGGGGAACTATACTGCCAACCTAATGTGGGGAACTATACTGCACCAAATGTGGGGGAACTATACTGCACCTAATATGGGGAACTATACTGCCAACCTAATGTGGGGAACTATACTGCACCTAATGTGGGGAACTATACTGCCAACCTAATGTGGGGAACTATACTGCACCTAATGTGGGGAACTATACTGCCAACCTAATGTGGGGAACTATACTGCCAACCTAATGTGGGGAACTATACTGCCAACCTAATGTGGGGAACTATACTGCCAACCTAATGTGGGGAACTATACTGTCATCCTAATGTGGGGAACTATACTGCCAACCTAATGTAGGGAACTATACTGCCAACCTAATGGGGGGAACTATACTGCACCTAATGGGGGGAACTATACTGCCAACCTAATGTGGGGGGCTCGTATTGACGTTCGCTCACGTCACGCTCCCAGAATTCACGGGCTGGTGTTACTACGTCCTTTTTTGGATGCGGTCCACATAAATTTAAACCTTGTTTTTTGGCCCATGTTAGCCTTTGAGTTTGACATGCTTGCTATACAGGATCTGTATACAATATAAGTGATCATATATAGGACCATATGGAGGTAGATACCAGCTGTACAGAGATCTGTATACAATATGTGATTATATACAGGACCATATGGTGGTAGATATCAGCTGTACACAGGATGTGTACACCATATAAGTGATTTCAGTTACAGCAAGGGACTCACAATTAAGTCTTTTCTGATCGGCGGCGTCCTCTTTCCTTTCCTTCTCTGTCTGGATCAGAACGCCATGTCGATATGTTATCATCTGAAGGACAAACGTGTTAGACAATTTTCTAGTGCACCTCTCTCCTCTACACAATCTTTCCATCTATAAGCCCACACACTGTAATAATGCCCTCCTTGGTGTCCTGCACAGTAAAAGGGCAGATAAGTAGGTAGGTAGCCATGTAAATAGTTAACTAGGTATGTAGATCAGGAAGCCAGATATGTAGTTAGGTGACTAGCCACGTAGGTTGCTAGCTAGGTAGTTAGGCAGCCATGTAGGAAGGCCAGGTATGTACATAGTTAGATAGCCAGGTATGCAGATAGGTAGCAAAATATGTAGGTAGACAGTTAGGCAGCCAGGTATGTCGGTAGTTAGCTAGCCAGGTATGTAGGTAAGTATTTAAGCATTCAGATAAAAAGTTAGGTAGCCAGGGAGTTAGTCAAGTAGGTAGCCAGCACCCCCTCCACCCAGTGGCGGATCCACAGTCTTGTTTTTGGAGGAGCACTGTGAAGACCCCCTGTGTAGTTAGTAGGTATCCCTTGTATTAGTTTGGTAGTTTATCCCCATGTTAGCTAAGCAGGAACATAGTAGATAGTCCCTCACATTAGGTGTAGGCATCAGAGTTCCCCCATAGTGGGTGTAGGCAGCAGAGTTCCCCCACATTAGGTGTAGGCAGCAGAGTTGCCCCACAGTGGATGTAGGCAACACAGTTCCCCCACAGTAGGTGTAGGCAGCAGGGTCCCTCGACAGTAGGTGTATGCAGCAGGGTCCCCCCATAGTAGGTGTAGGCAGCAGAGTTCCCCCACAGTGGGTGTAGGCAGCAGAGGTCCCCCACATTAGGTGTAGGCAGCAGAGTTGCCCCACAGTGGGTGTAGGCAGCACAGTTCCCCCACAGTAGGTGTAGGCAGCAGGGTCCCTCGACAGTAGGTGTATGCAGCAGGGTCCCCCCATAGTAGGTGTATGCAGCAGGGTCCCCCCATAGTAGGTGTAGGGAGCAGAGTTCCCCCATAGTGGGTGTAGGCAGCAGAGTTCCCCCACAGTGGGTGTAGGCAGCAGAGGTCCCCCACATTAGGTGTAGGCAGCAGAGTTGCCCCACAGTGGGTGTAGGCAGCACAGTTCCCCCACAGTAGGTGTAGGCAGCAGGGTCCCTCGACAGTAGGTGTAGGCAGCAGGTTCCCCCAATAGTAGGTGTAGACAGCAGGGTTTAACCACAGTAGGTGTAGGCAACAGGGCCCCCCACAGTAGGTGTAGGCAGCAGGGTCCCCCAC
Source organism: Hyla sarda (assembly GCF_029499605.1). Lineage (NCBI taxonomy): Eukaryota > Metazoa > Chordata > Amphibia > Anura > Hylidae > Hyla > Hyla sarda. The sequence continues at coordinate 267,617,021 of NC_079190.1, read as the reverse complement.
AGTAGGTGTAGGCAGAAGAGTCCCCCCACAGTAGTTGTAGGTAGAATGATCCCACCCTACAGCAGATGTAGGCAGCAGAGTCCCCCCACTAGGTGTAGGCAGCAGAGTTAGAGTTCCCACCCTACCAGTAGGTGTGGACAGCTGAGTTAGAGTACCCCCACCCCAGTAGGTGTGGGCAGCAGAGCTAGAGTCCAACCCAGTAGGTATAGGCAGCAGAGCTAGAGTTCCCCCCAGTAGGAGTAGGCAGCACAGCTAGAGTCCCCCCCCCCACCATTAGGTGCAGGCGGTAGAGTTAGAGTCCCCCCCCCCCCCCCGCCACAGCAGGTGCAGGCAAAAAATAAATAAAATGATGCTCACCTGAAGACGCGTGCAGCAATCTTCTCCTCCGGAGCGCAGCAGGGACCCGCGTCTTTCTTCCTCCATAGTGCAGGTGCAGATGAGTTACGTCACTCATGATGAGTGCACTGCGTGTGGGCGGAGGTCATGTCTCCTCTGTGTAGGCGCAGATATGACTCACACAGAGGGGACGCCTTCTCCTGTATGTGCATGTAACGCACATACAGGAGAGAAGGCAGCATTGTCTGCTGGGGATCCGGGAAAAGCGTCCTGGATCCTCAGGAGTAGCGGCAGCAGCGGGCTCTGTACCCGGCAAGGCCCTCGGACAACGTTCCGATCAGACCGGACAGCCAGTCCGCACCTTTGCGTGATACAGAGGGGTTGGAGGGAGGGAAGCTACCATAAGATGAAATCAGGAGGACAGCTCATATCCTGTTTAGCTCTGTTTACATTATGTATTAGACTCTTGTTAGTCTCAATGGGATCCTGCTGTGCAGGTCATCCTACTAAAGTTTCATAGTGGAACTTCCACCATGGAATCTGATTCTGGTGGAAGATTGATTATGCACTGCACTGTAGTGAATGAGACAGTGCTTACTGTTTGCAGCAGATTCCTGCAAACAGTTAGGCGGAATCTGCCCAGAAATTCTTCATGGAAGTTCCGGGCAGTTACTCTCATCATTCTCCTGCATAGCTCTTAGGCAGCTAACCAGGACTCTTATGTCATCTTAGATGCAGATCTTTAGTCTAGTGATTATGTTCATGTAACCAAGGCATATGGGGGAGATTTATCAAAACCTGTGCAAAGGAAAATTGCCCAGTTGCCCATAGCAACCAATCAGATTGCTCACTTCATTTTGCAGAGGCCTTGTTAAAAATGAAAGAAGCGAGCTGGTTGGTTGCTATGAGCAACTCAGCAACTTTTCCTCTGGACAGGTTTTAATAAATCTCCCCCATGATACTTTTATTTTTATAGGGTTATCGCCTGTCTAATGTTCTATTTTGGTCACATCCTAAGCCACAAACATCATTTATGCATATTTTGCACACATTGTCACTCTCTGGGCTGGCCTTAGGGATGTGTGACTGCACAGGAAGGGGTGTCATGCTGATATATCTGGTCAGCAGTGCACAATAGCAATCTGTAGGGAGAATACTGTCAGAATGTGATGGTGAATCTCCTTACCCAAAACCAGATTTTTTATCTTTCTGGTAACTGCAATGAGTCTAGTGCACTCATCCAGAATGCTTCGCTCAGCAATTTATACACTTCCTTTAGAAAATGTGAGCTGCAACTGTCAGTTTCAGACTTCCTTCTTACCAATACACCTTTCTCTGGTTCTTTGCATCTACTTCTCGTCTAGATCATTAGTGATGAGCGGCAGGGGCCATATTTAAATTTGCAATATTTTGCGAATATATGGAAGAAAATTTGTCCTATGTTCGTGACATTCGCATATTCGCTTTGCTCATTCCCCTTTTTTTTCATGCAAAAATCGATATAAAATTCGTATAGTGCACATGTGCGATTATATGTTTCAACTAACACTATACCCTACACTAGAACCTATCTGCTAAATTAACCTACCCTATCTAAAGTTAAAAGAAGGGAGGGATCAGTGTCCTCTGGAAGTGTCAATATTTGTGAATATTTGCATATTTGAATGTACAAAATATTTGCGCTCCTTTGGACCACAAGCTGGAAGCAGGGAGGGATGATCACTTTTTTTTTTACACAGTACACATCATTGTTGTAATTGTTGTGTACTGTGAAGAAAAAAAAACTAATTTTGGTCATTGCGAATATATAGTTCTATATTCTGCATATTCGCGAAATTGCAAAGTGCCGATATTCGGGGTAAAAATTTGCCTTTCGAATATTCACGCTTAACACTACAGCTCATACTAAAGAGTGTTACACCATTCATTCTCTGTATGGTACTAGACAGTAGTAATACACACTGAAGTGTCTAGAGAAGTAACACACACTGAATTGTCCAGCCTTTTACTACTCGGTTGAATGTGGTCAGAAGGCTTACCAACAGACTGGCATGCGGAAGTAAGTATGAAATATCCAACTTAAGCCCAGCCATAAATGTTTATTTATTAAATTGAGTGACTACTTTAAAGATCCATAAGATCTGCTATGATTGTCTGATGATCCCAGGAAGGCTATTCCATGCATCCACTACTCTCTTAGTAAAGTAATACTTCCTAATATTACTGCAGAAACCTTTGCCCCTGTAATTTAAAGGAGTAGTCCAGTGGTGAACCCAGTGGTGAACAACTTATCAACTATCCTAAGGATAGGGGATAAGTTTGAGATCGCGGGGGTCCGACCGCTGGGCCTGGGGCTGAGCGCTGCCTTCGGCAATCTCCGGCTCTGCCATAGAGATGTATTGAGGGGGCGTGTCGGCCGCCGCTTTGTGCACACCCACTATCTGGCTGGAGAGCCTGGCCCCCGTACAGAGAGATCGCAGGGGGTCCCAGCGGTCGGACCCCCCGCGATCTCAAACTTATCCCCTATCCTTAGGATAGGGGATACGTTTTTCACCACTGGACTACCCCTTTAAAACTATTAAAACTATGTCCTCTTGTGGTAGATTTTCTTCTTTTAAATATGCTCTCCACCTTTACCATGTTGATTCCCTTTATGTATATAAAACTTACTATCATATTCCCTCTCCTATCTTTCTTTCTTCCAAGCTATACATGTCAAGGTCATTTAATCTTTCCTGATAAATTTTAGGAGCACTTTCCTCTTTCTACTGCTTATACCTCTCCCTATACATCCAAGCATTCTGCTAGCATTTCCTGCTGCTCTATTAGATTGTCTTCCTACCTTTAAGTCTTCCGAAATAATTACTAGTAAATCACTTTCCTCAAATACTGGTACCCACTGGTAACAACACCTTGGTCTGAATATCTGAATATACCCCATTAACTACAACCTGTTTTCTGAAGTTCCATTCCACCATCACAGACGAGAGTGACAACACCAACAGCCAACACCCCCCCCCCCCCCCCCCGGCATCTGCTTGAACTTGGCACAAGCACAGTAAAAACCCACAGCTGTTGCAATTGCAGTCATGTGATTGTAGTGTTGACCACATGCTTGTAGTGTACCATAAGGAGCTCTTTTTTCTGCATCTTTTTGTATTTTGATTTAACTCTACATGGAATATTTCAGGATGGTTTTCCAATCTGATTGCTGATGCAGGTAACATAGCTGCATATTAACATAAGTATTATTATACTATTTACATAAGTATTATTGAAGCAGTAGTCAAACCTTTAGAGATTCAGCTTTTATGGTGAACCTTTCATGTTAGATTTTATACGGATCTAAGTGCGTTAGTAAAATATGCGGTGGTCTGGGTATTTCGGCCATAACATAGATGTTATAATGTAATGTATAATCACCGTTATAAACCAGCCTTACTCTTGACAGGCTTATATACAACACTGCACCAACACAAAATTCCTAGAATGTACCATAAAATATGGGAAACTGTAATTCTGTCACTATACATAGAGCTCACTTATATTTATTTGCTGTCAGTTTTCCTCTTTTATTTGAAGGAAAATAATGACAAAATAATGGTAGATTTGTGTATCAGATATCTGATGTGATGCCTAATGCATATTAAGATTTTATAAGAGTAAATAAAATAATACATAAATGACAACAAAAATATGTAATGAAATACTGCAACAAGTTCGATGTTTTGCTTTTTTTTTTTTTAATAAACCCCCTATACACCATTGTCTATTGGAGCTGTGTCTTCTATAAACCCATGCCCAGATCAATTGTGCTAGAACTTTATTCAGCATGAAGAGTCTTAGCTGTATATCTAAAGGAATTCAACGAGGTGGCTTATACTCTACTTTTATGTCATGTAATGACCATATTGACTGCTGTGCTCTATGACTGCACAAGATAAATACACTTGAATCCTCTTTGTCCTTCTGATTAAATGCGTATTAAAAAAGGTAAATGAAATGAAGCTAAAGGGATTTACTAGACACCAGGGAAATTACATTTTATGGGTAATGAAAACAAATGTTTCCTTTCACCATAGAGTTACAAAATTTTAGTTTATTTTATATAAAATTAGAAACAATTATTTGTCTAAAATTAGAAATCATAACTGCAGATATGTGAACTATATGGCTATATTGAACTCAGTATGTATCGTACATTATAAAATGGGAATTTCCAGTCCCTTTATAAAAGAAGATCAAAAATAACATAGAAATTGAAAAATAAATAAATAATTAAAACAATATTGTACATCTGCAAAACTAAGGGCAAAAACACACAATGCAGTTGTGTTGTGGTTGCATACCAGTTGCATGGCAGTTGGCTGAATGCATAAAAGGGGTAATGCAGCTCAAGAAAAACAGAGCTAATTTCTTTCAAAAACAGATCCACCCCTGTCCACAGGTTGTGTGTGGTATTACAACATGGATTCTCTCACTTCAGTTGAACTGAGTTGCAATATCACACACAACCTGAGGACAAGTAGAGATCTAAAACTGAGAGAAATATTTGGGAATTATTCATCAAATTATTTTTTTATAGCACTTGTACATTGATGGTCACTGCTACGATACCCCTGATGATCAGCTGATGTAAGGAGCCACAGCTCTGTACATTAAGTTGAGACTATAAATCGTAAAAAACAACTTTCAACCATTTCTGTAAATTTAAAAAGCTGCAATACCAGCTTCAACTGTTACTAAACCTATGGTACTCTGCCTGGTAAGTTTTAAAGAGTCCATAGCGCTTACACAAGTGTTTTGGTACCTTCAATCGGCTGATTTGCAGTGGCGCTGGTAGTCGGACCACCACTGATCTCACACTGATGTACCATGCATAGGGAAATGAAAATTACTCTAATATAATAAAATGAAATATTTTTTAAAAAACTTATAAATACAGCATATTGATTTTTGAGGCTTTTGGGGTAGGTTCTGGCAATAGGTTCTTACTTGAGATAATTGTTCATGTCAAAATTATTTTATTTCATTATTTATATTTTCCAGAAGTAAATAAATACAAAATGATGTTGCATAATCCCAAATAATTGCAGAAAGAGAAAAATGTGCAGTATTAGATAACTGAATATGATCACTCCTACCAAAACTGCCTCCCCTGTTGTGCCTGACCAACAATTGGGGTGGCATCTAACTAGTGACTGCCACAAGTTGAGAACTACTGACCTGGAGAAAATGTTGATATTATTTAAGCCAGTGGAAATAGAGAAGTCAAAACATGACAGGAAATACACTGTAGTTGCAAACAAAAAAACATGTTCACTTAAAGAGCAAAAAAAAATATATATATATATTAATATTTTGCTCAGTACCTAATCCTGTCCATGTACATCTAATTCTATTCCTCTAAGACCTATATGTATTATAAAAATACCTCTTTTCATTAGCTCACAGTGCTAGAAATCCTCTCAGGAGGAAGGGGCGTGTCACTCCCTTGTGGTGGTGGAAGGTGATTGGTGGATCTGCTCATGCAACATTGCCTAATGAGATGCTAACTGGCACCGGCCAGGCTAACTGGCACGCTGACGTCAGCGCCGCTGGCAACAGCGCCGCCCAGCTCATCAATATACCTCTCCTCTCTCTTTATTACAGAGCGGGGAGAAGAGGGAGAGGCGGAGGGAGGGGTGGAATATTGATGAGTCGGGTGCTGTTGCGGCAGGCGGCACTGACATCAGAGTGCCAGTTAGCCTGGCCAGCTGCAGTTAGCACCTCATTAGCATATCCTGAAAATAGAAGATTAGGGCCGAACAACGAGGTGGATCCGGGCACGGTCGGCATCAAACTGATCAGCGTCCCCCGCACTACGAGCTATTACCGCTGGTTAGTGCGGGGGGGGGGGGAGAAAGCTGACAGTTTTCCTTTAAAGTTATTGTTCGAGAGTTTTACAAAATGTACTAACCCAATAAGTCCCCTGCCTCCTTGTTCTTGATGCTCCAGTTTTCACTATCGGTCATAGTTGACGTTTCTGGCAGTGGTGATGTTCTATACATCCACATGACCATTGCAGACAATCACTTGCTTCAGCATTGATGTTAGCATTTATGGCATGTGACAGCTGTAACCAGTGTCAGCCGAAGTGGTCACACAGGTGTATGCAACATCAGAGCTGCAGAAAGATCAATGGGACCACAGCAGCATTAGTGTTGGAATGGTGGATGAATAAACTTTTCTCTTTTTTTTTTACCATTTACCGCAGTTGATTTAATCTTTTAATACTTTTGGACAATGAATTGTTGTTGTACTACTTCAACCTTTCCAATGCCCATAAAGGAATCACTTTTATTTAAAGCCTTGCAGGATAAAAACAGCAAAGAAAGAAAACCCTACACAAGCATCAACATCTCTAATAAAGCAGTTGATGCTTCACATTAGCTGTCTGAACTTTTCAGAATGTTGTCTTAAAAAATTGAGTGCATCTGTACCATCAGATGTTATTCTGTTTTCCTAGTGACTTCCATCTGTTGCGATCAAATATGGAACAAACGAGGCATTCTCGTCTCTGATTACTTTTCTGTGAATCCAGCTCCATCAGGGACTGTTTTCCGAGGCAAGTGTGGAAGTTAAAAATGTTCTGCACATGCTTCTCGATTTCACATCAGCTGCTGACATACGTCTTGTTAGTTGTGTTAAAAATGACACTTGATTATGTTTTTAATGGGCGCAGTCTATTTACAACAGAGAAGTGCATATCATTATAATATTTAGATTCATCTCTGCTTGTTTAAAGGCGTTGTCCCAAAGACGTATTTGTCATTTTTTACAATGGGCAAGCTAGGGTAAAAATGTAAAAGCAAAGAGTTAACAACAAAATAACCTGTAATGACCTGCCACCGATCACCCGCCACTGCCATTCTTGGTCATAGTTGCTTAGCACTGCCTGGTGTCCTCTGGATACTCAGAAATGCCGCACAATAGATAATGATGGACTGTGCAGGTCTTTCCTCATGTCAAGAGGAGACAACTGGAACTTGATACCCTGACATATCCAGCTTTTGCTCACCATCCAGGTTTCAAAAGCAACCTGAAAACTTATCATTTGCTCTATGGTTTGTTCATGCTATGTATTTTAACCCTATCATATGTACTGAACCCTGGAGCCAAGGGCACTATAAAAATAAATAATAATAATTAACAGTGCAGACTGAGTGACACTAGAATGGTGGCATCTGGGATTGGTGGCAGGTGAATATTTTTTTTTACTTTAGCCAAACTGTAAAAATGTATCAAAAATAAGTTTCATACAACTCCTGGAAGTATTGACCTTGACAAAACGTATTATTGTGAATTATTAAGAAGGAAATAGAATTAAAAGGAGCTTTCAAAGTGTTTTAGAAGATGTAAATATCAAAGTACAGTATTTTTAAGGGTATCCTCCTATAAAAACAATGATTCTGTTCTTTACAATATGGCAACCAAAGGAATAATTCTAAAGACACACAATAGTATTAACAACTTCGGTTGATACCCATTTTTGAGCCACATTAATGCCACTTCTTAGTAATTTCTATGTAAAAACTTAAAGAACTTTGTTTCAGATTCAGAATGCCAGCTTGTTGTACAAGCCATACTCTTTTTCTATGTCATTTACAATGCTACAGACTGCTGAGCTCTACTCTGCCAGCATACCTAGCTTGTTTAATGTCCTAGCTAAGCTTCTTCTTGGGATCTGTATTTTTGACTGTGTAGTTTTAACACCTGGCATTGTGCAGCAGTTTGATGTAAGAAAAACTAAAATTGGCCATATATGAGATATTTGTCAGCCAAATACTTGTACAGCAGACTGCTTGCTGTCTTTCCTAAGTCCCACATAAGCAAATGTACACAGATCAGCAGAGCATGCATGTTTTCTTCAATAGTTAGAGGGGAATGAGACAGTTTGGTCAAGGCTTATGTCCCAGGGAGAAATGGAAAGCTAACAAGCCCAATCATTTTTATTCACAGCAGGTATCAGTGGACTATACCAAAAACATTCCAAGAGATACCAGTCCTGTTCTCTATATCACACAGCAACTAGCTTACTTGGCAAAACATTCACTGTCTCCCTGAAAAGTCTGTCTGAAAGAGGTGTGCTTCACATTAAGGCCAACAGCATAATGGACAAAGTTTCCCACGTAGAAAGAAAATTGAGCACTCACCTGGGCAGGCTTCATAAATCTGGCTTTATTTCTTCACAAAATGAATGAAAGCATAAGTGATACAGGTTAAGCGAGGGACGAATAAGGGCAGGCTACAATTGTTTCACGCCCCTACCTCAACTGTATCACCACTCCCGTACGGGCCTGAGGAAGCACTAGTCTGGTGTGAAACAATTGTAGCTTGCCCTTGTTGATCCCCCGCCTTAACTGTATCACCACATTACTGTAGGTCCCCCTGTATGCTTTTATTTGTTTAATGAAGAAATTAAGCCAGACTTTTGAAGGCTACCTGGGTGAGTGCTCTATTTTCTTTCTATGTTGGAGAGATTTCAGTGGACTGTTGCCTACTCCCCACACCCATTAGATTGTTGGACTAAATTACAGTTTTTGGATGACAATTAATGAATAAAAACTGTTAAAACAGGGAGATGTACAGGGTAGAAGGGGGGGACGGGGACAAACAAGGGCGACCTTCAATTGTTTCCCGCCAGACTGGTGCGCCTCCCACGAGGACCAGAGGATGCGCCAGTCCGGTGTAAAACATATGTAGCTCTTGTTTGTCCCCAGCCTCCTATGTATCACCGCTAAATGTTCTTTCTACGTTGGATTCCAGTGGACTGTTACCTGCCCCCACACCCATTAGATTGTTGGACTAAATTAGAGGTTTTGGATGACAGTTATTTTATGTGACCCTACTGGGCATCTCAGGTACCAGTATTCTGGTGTGACTACTATCTCTGTACCCTTTATAGCTGTGCTCTATGGTAGCTATTGTAAAAAACTAAACATGTGGTTTAACATAAATCTATTTATAGAATTTTTTTTTTCAGATGCACTCTTCTCTCCATCAACCTTCCTAGACAAGTTTCCATAGCTAGTTGAAGTGAATTCATGCTATGTACATTGTAAATTTTAGTGTTATACATAGACATAATTAAGTAGAGTTAGACATTGTGAAGAAGTCATTGAATGCATCGGGGAAGACATTATCATGCCATGCGCGCTTCTTCAGCCTCCTGATCAGGCATCTCAGTTACAACAAGCCCAGAGATTAAGACTAATTAGTTTAGCTGGTGGTGGGGATTTCATCGGGGAACAGCATTTTGAAGAGCCGCAGCTCGAAAACCAAACATCCAATGATCCTTAACATTCACCGTGAAGCTATGTCAGCTGGGTTCATCATAGCTCTGTATACCAATAGAGCACATGCCAATTTAAAATAGGCAGTTGGAGCATGCACCATATTACAGAACATCCTTTAATCTTTGTCTTCATAAAAGTGATTACTGTTACATATGAATTAAAAGATTAATGGTATTAGTACCAAAACTAATAGTAATGTGCTCAAAAAATATATGATCATAAGGGCATGCATAAATTCACATCATATGGCTTATACATTAATATAATTTCCGGGCATTAGATTACAGAGGTTGACACAGATTTTACCTGCCAAAAAAATTTCTTGCAGGTTTATACAAAATCCAAAATAAATCTAAAGCACACAGAAGCTTAGTACAGAGCCATAGGAGATTATTGCCTAAGATGTTTATATATGTAGTTGCCTTCTTCCATGTTAGTTCTGGTATATAGTTTGCTAGAATATGGTCGATGCTGGAACATAATGGGACATATGAGGGTGTTGCTGCAGTAGACACGATTGGGCCCTGATGCCTTCCGAAGCCTAAAAGCCACACTACCGTATAAAACTATGGCAGTATGTAAATGGAATATGGTAAATGAGGGGCCCTATTACAGAGTTAGCATAGTGGTATAAGACATATTTATACTGTTGTGTAATAATAATAATAAAATGAAGAAGAACATAACCATAAAAGTATGCTAAAGCTTTCGCAATATATGTTAGTAAATGTAAGAAATTATTGTGTGACTTTTGGTAGGGGCTTGTTCTTGTACGTTGACTTCTGTATTGTATGTACTGTAAGATTCTTATGTAAGTGCATATAATTGTATATGTGTGATGGGAAAGAACTGCCATCTTAAATGCAGAAGCTCAAGATAAAGAGATGTTTCTGTAAGGCCACATGTACATAACTGCATTGAAGCTCCTTTTAAGTTACAAGTATGAATCTGTATCTCTATGGGGGACATTTATCAAAGCATTTAATAGATTTTTTTTTTGCTTAACCCCTTAACGATGCAGGATGTATATTTACGTCCTGCGCCGGCTCCCGCGATATGAAGCGGGGTCGCAGCGCGTCGGTCCCGGGGCTCATCAACGGCCAGGACCCGTGGCTAATACCACACATCGCCGATCGCGGCAATGTGCGGTATTAACCCTTTAGAAGCAGCGGTCAAAGCTGACCGCCGTTTCTAATGCGAAAGTATCCCGGCTAGTAAGTCGGGCTGTTCGGGACTGCCGCGGTGAAATCGTGGTGTCCCGAACAGCTTGCAGGACACCAGGAGGGCCCTTACCTGCCTCCTCGGTGTCCGATCGACGAATGACTGCTCCGTGCCTGAGATCCAGGCAGGAGCAGTCAAGCGCCGATGACGCTGATCACAGGCGTGTTAATACATGCCAGTGATCAGCATGAGAGATCAGTGTGTGCAGTGTTATAGGTCCCTATGGGACCTATAACACTGCAAAAAAAAGTTAAAAAAAAGTGTTAATAAAGGTCATTTAACCCCTTCCCTAATAAAAGTTGTAATCACCCCCCTTTTCCCATAAAAAAAAATCAAACAGTGTAAATAAAAATAAACATATGTGGTATCGCCGCGTGAGTAAATGTCCAAACTATAAAAATTTATTGTTAATTAAACCGCACAATCAATGGCGTACGCGCAAAAAAAATTCCAAAGTCCAAAAAAGAGTATTTTGGTCACTTTTTATACCATTAAAAAATGAATAAAAAGGGATCAAAAAGTCCAATCAAAACAAAAATCATACCGATAAAAACTTCAGATCATGGCGCAAAAAATGAGCCCTCATATCGTGGAAAAATAAAAAAGTTATAGGGGTCAGAAAAGGACATTTTTAAACGTATAAATTTTCCTGCATGTAGTTATGATATTTTCCAGAAGTACGACAAAATCAAACCTATATAAGTAGGGTATCATTTTAACCGTATGGACCTACAGAATAATGATAAGGTGTAATTTTTACCAAAATATGCACTGCGTAGAAACGGAATCCCCCAAAAGTTACAAAACTGCATTTCTTCTACGATTTTGTCGCACAATGATTTTTTTTTCCTTTTCGTTGTGAATTTTTGGGTAAAATCACTAATGTCACTGCAAAGTAGAATTGGTGACGCAAAAAATAAGCCATAATATAGATTTTTAGGTGGAAAATTGAAAGGGTTATGATTTTTAAAAGGTAAGGAGGAAAAAACGAAAGTGCAAAAACGGAAAAACCCTGAGTCCTTAAGGGGTTAAAATTGTCGCAAAAAAGTTGGAAGTGCGACTATTCTTTTTTCTGCGACTTTTTGCTTGTTCAGTGTCCTAAGCAAAAAATAAAAATCTTGCTTACCAAAGCAAGATTTTGACTTGCAGTGGTCAGAGATTTCGCATGGCATGAAGTCGCATGGCATGAAAAAACTTACTAAATTTACTCCAGCTAGGACATGGAGCAGAAAAAGCCACTACCAAAGCAAAAAAAATAAAATAAATAAATTGCTTATGGGAAAGAAATTTATCAACAGGCTGAAACCAGTAGAAAAATAAGCAATAAATTTGTAAGAAAAAAATTACTAAAAAAAAGGAATACATAAGCAAACATTGATAAATGTCCCCCCAATATGTCCTGTTAGACTCATGCTCTCCTTTGCAAATTAAAACAGAATCCAAACCTTGCTCCACCAGATACCATATCGTCCATATGTACCTTCTAGCAATAAAGGAGAAAACATTAGAAAGAAACACATTAAGGCCCTATGGCTCCATAATTTGGTGAAACTGTTGAAACTTTCTGTGTTGCAATACCCCATGCACATGGCTCCCAAGAATAAGTTGTGTAACCATATAAAATTGGCCATATACAAAGTTGTCAGCCAATAGCTATCTCACCCAATATACCCATACACATACATGTGGTCAAAGGTGCTTATACTTTTAGTGAAAAAACTATTTGACATGTCATAGAGACATCTGAAAAGTCATGATCGGTGAAAGTTTGGCTGCTGAGACCTCCACCAATTGTTAGAACAAGTAAGGAGAAAAGCTTAGTTAAGCGCTTGTCTCCCCATTTCTCCCTTAAAAGGGGTACTCCGGTGGAAAACTATTTTTCTTAAATCAACTGGTGCCAGAAAGTTAAAAATATTTGTAAATGACTTCTATTTAAAAAATCTTAACCCTTCCTGTTATACTGCTGCATACTTCAGAGGAAGTTCTTCTCTTTTTGATTTTTTTTTTTCTGTCTGACCACAGTGCTCTTTGCTGACACCTCTATCCATGTCAGGAACTGTCTAGAGTGGGGGCAAATCCCCATAGCAAACCTCTCCTGCTCTGGACAGTTCCTGACATTGACAGAGGTGTCAGCAGAGAGCACTGTGGTCAGACAGAAAATAAATTAAAAAAGAAAAGAACTTTCTGGCACCAGTTGATTTAAATTTTTTTCCACTGGAGTACCCTTTTAATGTAATAGATGGGCTCAACAGAATTTATGTAGAATCTGTCTCCTGCAGCAAGTTGGTGAAGAGAGCAACATTCGGCTGGGTATTTCTTCTCGTTGGCAATTAGTGAGGTCTTAGCACCCAAACCCCGACTGATCAAAACTTTTGACATATGTCAATGACAGAGACACTAAACTAAAAAGAAAAAAAAATTGGACTTCACTCACTAAAGTGTGTATAAATGTAAAGATTTTCTTTGCAATACAATATTTACCACAATTCAGCAATTTTTTCCACATCCCATGCATACCAATTGGATTTCCACAAACTCATTCACATGCTATGGAAAATATTGGTACAGAAAAATCATTGAGAATAAGAAGAGTGCATTAATGGAGTTGTCAAACCTTTCTAATTTGGAAAATTGAAAAAAACACATATACCCACCCAGCACCAGTCCAATAGCCCAATTCTTATCTCTTTACGATATCTTTTGGGATGACCACCATAAAAATTAAACTGGTCAGCCGGTTCAAACTTTGGCCGACATTTATCAAGTGTGTACTCCAAACTCTAGGGATGTACGGTAATTCTACACCACACATTCACACAGCTATTCAATTAGAAGACTCCTTAGCAATCCATAATTCAATGTGAGGCTGTTTACAACTAAAGCTCAATAGCGGGAAGTGAATGTTACTCTGATGGTGGCTATTCCAAGGATTTAATTACATTAAATGTTATGACAATAATAATAGTAATCGAGAAAGATTAAGCAGATGGTGGCTATTGACCAAGATAATAAAGAAGGCAATAATTTACTACTTTTAATGGGCTTATCTAAACCAATTGAGGCTCTAAACATTCATTACAACACCAATCAGGAGAAAGCGTTCAATCACAGCTCTTTTTTTTAGAAAAGCACTTAGCACCCTCTCCTATGGTATCTCCAAAGATGAAATGATCTCATCATGTTTCATTATGACAGGACGGTAAAACAGCTCATACAATAATGAATAATTATTGAGGCCATCTTGAAAACATGTTTGGAGGTGTCTGGGTGGTAAACCTTCATGTATATGATAATGATAATAATACACCACTATGGTCAATGGCTAATTCATTTATAGAAGTTACTAAACAGACAGGAAAGGAGCATGATGGAGACTATGTTTTACCCCAAAAAATTTAATATCTCCCTGCAATGTTTACGAATTAGAATTTAAAAGACTATACAAAATCCCTGTTTAGTTAGAAAAGGAAATTCCCCAGTGACTCTTCTGTTTTCTCATTATCATTTGGCAGCCACAGAGGCAGCTAAAGCAGTTCTCTAATTTGATAGGATCCTGCCAAAAAAAATAAAAAGTTCATACCTTCCAAGACTCCTGCAAGTAGACTTGGTGACTGGAGATAAGAGAATAGGATAACTGCCCAAATTTTTTTTTTAAGGCTTTTGGTAAAATGAGGGCTCATTCACACTATGAATTCTCTGCCTAGAGATATTCCAAGCAAAAATGTAATCTCTAGTGGGTGCCAGCAGAACAAGCCGGCACTAGGACCACTTCCGAGCAGTTTCCAAATTCTGCTTAAAAAATATGTATTGTGAATGGGCCCCTTTATCCCCAGATTGCTCTTAACCATAAGTTTTTAGCAAGTTTTAACAAAGATAAGATTAATGATTTCTACAAGAAAAAAAATGGCAACTGTATAATAAAGTACATATATGAAAGGACAGGAAATGTCCGCTATGGCTTAATTCTTTTAGATGAGATCTTTCAGGGTCCCCCAAAATGAAGGCTGTTCATGGTAAAAAAAAAATTAGATTAATCGTGTTGATTATAAAACAAGTATGGTTCCCCTACTAGAATGGTTCTCCAAGATGCAATGATATCAAATCATACTCACATTGTCTTTCCTGTGGCATCCATAATTTCAGTTCAAATTCAACTAAAAGTGTTTTATGCAGTGTATCACATTTGGGGTAAATATGGCTATATAGTACCACTGATGGGCATATATTATTGGCTATTTAGCACAGTATTGTGAGGTGTGCATAGTACTATTTTCTATGCCTACTATATGTACTGTATACTATTTACCTGTACTAATCTACTACATATACTATATTGCATATATTGTATTGCTCTCTACATATACTACATCTATTATTCTGCTAACTACTGACACTGCCTCTAAAATACTGCCCTCTACCTGTACTACATATAGTGTCCTGACTATCAACAACTCTACAATGAAGTTTGTTAATGGAGATATGGAGCGGGCATGTTGTAACCTATGAATCTAAACTAGTAAAAAGAAATAGGAGCCTGGGTAGCATTAAATGCATACCCAAGGCATTGTTCTTCTGTAAGGTTTTAGTTTTATACATTTTATATATAAATAAGAAAATGCTTTGTTCTAAAGGTGAATTCCTGAAGAAAATAAAGGAATGTCTTACAGCAGGGGTCCTCAAACTACAGCCCGCGGGCCACATGCGGCCCGCCGAGGACATTTATCTGGCCCGCCGCTGCCTGGGACATCCCTGTGTATCGAAAGATGTTTTCGGGACACAGGGATGCGCTTCGGAGACCCCCTGTTTACTTTAAAAACACAGGGGCCGCCGGGAAGGTGGCGCACACATGGACGTCACTGACGCTGTGCGTGCGCCCATAGCAACTGAGCGCGGAGGAGTAGGGCAGCGATGAGGACGTGCGCTGGCCAGCTGGGTAAGTGTTACCAGCGGCACGCCAGCTTCGGTGCTCCGACCACCGCTCCTTCGGTCCTGGGACTTACTTCTATGTCTGGACGGGAGGAGCGGTGGTAGGAGCACTGAAGTGGGGGCAGAACACAGGCATACAGCCTCCAGCCATACACTTTATTGCTGGAGGCTGTATGTCTGTGGGGGAACACACTGCACCTAATGTGGGGAGCTATACTGCACCTAATATGGGGAACTGTACTGCACCTAATGTGGGGGAACTATACTGCACCTAATGTGGGGGAACATGCTGCACCTAATGTGGGGAGCCATACTGCACCTAATTTTGGGGATCTATACTGCACCTAATGTGGGGGTACATGCTGCACATAATGGGAGCTATACTGCCCCTAATGTGGGGGAACATTATACTGCACCGAATGTGGGGAGCTATACTGCACCTAATGTGGGGAGCTATACTGCACCTAATGTGGGGGAACATTATACTGCACCTAATGTGGGGCAACATTATACTGCACCTAATGTGGGGGAACATTATACTGCACCTAATGTGGGGGAACATTATACTGCACCTAATGTGGGGGAACATTATACTGCACCTAATGTGGGGGAACTATATTGCATCTAATGTGGGGGAATTGTACTGCACCTAATGTGGGGGAATTGTACTGCACCTAATGTGGGGGAATTGTACTGCACCTAATGTGGGGGGATTGTACTGCACCTAATGTGGGGGAATTGTACTGCACCTAATGTGGAGGAATTGTTCTGCACCTAATGTGGGGGAATTGTACTGCACCTAATGTGGGGGAACTGTACTGCCAACCCTAATGTGGGGGGACTGTACTGCCAACCCTAATATGTGGGAATTACAACCTAATGTGGGGGGAACTATACTGCCATCCTAATGTGGGGGGGGGGGATGTGCTGCATACTTGAAGTGGTAGTCCACTAATAAGATATATAAGTGTGCATAGGAATTTGTTCATGTTTTGATATCTGTAGTCCGGCCCTCCAACGGTCTGAGGGACCGTGAACTGGCCCCCAGTTTAAAAAGTTTAAGGACCCCTGTCTTACAGTGTAATAAAATAGGGTGAAAGTGAAAAAAGCCCTTAACTCTTCTATACTAGAATGAGAAAAGGGAGGGTAATGCAATTGACCTGCACTAGATTTATTTTAGTACCATGATTTTTGTCACAGAATTAATTACATAAGCCACAAATTGCATTGATTACAAAGTATATTTACAAATGAATGTAAATATAAATATTGTCATCACTGGCTGTTACAAGTGTTTTGAATATTTTTTTAGCACCATATATTTGTAATATATTAAACTAAAATGTTTATTTTTGCATGTCACAGAGGTGGTCATCATAATTCTGAAATCATTTACTTATTGTACATCATCTTGCTATCAACTATGTCAAGTTATGATAGCTGCCGTCAAAGTCTAACGCCCACTGATCAGTTTGTACTAGCAAAGTAGATTTTGTTCTGTGGTCTTGCATATAACTTTGAATTTCAACATTTCAATGTGTATTCAATTATGGAAGAAAAATAAACACATTCTAGAATATGCAAAGAGACATTTTATGTTGAAGCCATAATTTCTACAGTACCTGCAGTATTTGTGAAGATGTTAATTTCGGCAAACTGTTTGGTGTACATACTAAAATCTGAAACTCCATTCACAGATTCCACCCGGATGGTGTAATTCATGTGAGGCAACAGGTTGACCAATGTCACTGTCCGGTCCACTAATCCAATCTGTTGAGGAACATAACCAATGCTGCTCCCACAGGGTTCACATTGCTGGAAAACCATTGAACAACGGTCACAGAAGACATTGTAGGTAAGATCACCCCGGCCTCCTGTATCCAGCGGCACATTCCATTCTAAAACTAGTGTTGTTTGTTTCATTAGATAAATCAGGTCTCTTGGTGCAGAGGGCGGTCCTAGAATAAGAAATAGGAAATAAGAAAACATGGATATAAAAGATTATGGGGGAGGGGATGTAATTTATAAAACCATGTGGGAAAAAATTATGAAGACTGGAGTTTCACATGCGGTTCTCAATACAAAGATGCACTGTAACAAGATACCCAAAGGAGTTTTTCCGGCTATAGACATTGTGATGTCTGATCATGGGGGTCACGTCTGCGGGGGTCATGCAGTCACGCCCCCTCCCATAGGCATGAATAGAGGGGCGTGGCGTCACATCTCCAGTCCTGGAAACACAGAGGTTTCCGAGACTGGAGCAGCAGCCCGGCATAGAATGCAGGTGCTGCACGGAGATTGCGGAGGGTCCCGCCAGCACCCCCCCCCCTCAATCAGACATCTTATAAGGGATTGGATATCTATGGCTGGAATTCCCCTTTAAGGGAGTTTGACAAAGAAAAGTTGGTCAAATCAGATGTGCACCACATATATGTAAAAGAGGACTGATGTGCTGTTGTTAAGTAAAGTAACTTACTTCATTGTAGAGTTTTTCTCTTCCCCTGGATCTGATCACTTCCTGTTTTCCTCCCTGAACTGTGACCCTACTGTCGCCTTGCAAAAGATCACACACTTTCTCACTATCCTGTTACTTGCATGTGCAGTGAAGACTAAGCCAGTACTTCCTGAAGAGACCAGGAGACTTCAGTTGAACTGAGTCTGTCTGACCAACTTAATGGGTCATAACTAAAGGCAGCAGATTATCAAAACAAAGTAGGTATGAGGGGGGGGGTATTAGTATGTATATATTTCTCTCAAATAGTTCATTTTTGGAAATGCTTGTACATTTGAAGAATTGTTTATTTCACAAAATTTATCAATTAAGATCTATTTAGGTTTGTAAAACAAACACTATGAGGGAGATTCATCAAAAGTTGTGCAGAGGAAAAGTTGCCCAGTTGCCCATAGTAACCAATCAGATGAATAATGGCATCAGTAAGCGTGGGGTAATCTCTACTGCGCAGATGCAGAGAGTCATGACCGAATCCGTGCGGGGAAGTCTATCCATGACAGAATTCCTGAGTCCGCCCAGAAATATATGATAAATAGACACTCATTAAATTTATTATTTATTATTCTTTATTTTTCACATTTTTTAATATATGTTTTTATTTTTTTTTACTTATTTTCTTATTTGTTCTGTTTTATTTTAGGTAGAATAAGAAATTGAACTTGGATGGAGGAGAAGGAACATTTCATTTGCCTGAATATTATTATTAAATTAATGTAATTTGACATCAGATTTTTATAATAATCTTTGTGTTCAGGGGTGAATTGTCATTTTCACCTTATTATAGATGAATAAAAATATAAATATTTTTGTTCTATTCCTTTAGTCATGATGTACTTGACGGGCCATTAGGAGATAACCTGATGACACATCTTGGGAGATTATTTATTATTATAATTTTTTTATTTTATTTTTTATTATTTTCATAATATACCATTATTTTTATGTTTTGGTTTGATTTTATTTATAATAAAAAAGAAGGACCCATACAGTTTGATACGCCGCTGCTGAAAAAGCAGGCGCGCTCCAATATTAAGCTATGGTGGTTAGAGTCCCTGGACAGGTGTCGAGGGGTATATTGATAGTGTGCCCCTTGGCACAGGTCCCATGGCACTAGGAGTAGTTATTAGGGAGTTTTTCATATGGGTCCCCTGAGAAAAATTTGAGAGACCCATGTTCTAGAGGGTTACTATACTGTTACCCATGACCAAGAGGGTCTATACTATATTTATTTTATATTTATTTATGTAATTTTTTATTTCTTATTTTTATATTCTCATATAATTATTTTCTTATTTTTGTAATTTTTTTATTTTTTTTTTATTTATTTTTTATTTTCTGATTTTTTCATTTTTTCATTTTTTTATTTCTTCAGGCTTTATTTTATTTGTTAATATTTTTCTTACTTTTCTGTTTTTATATTTATTACCCCCTTTTGGTATATTTTTATACCCTCGATGTGCACAGTGTTACTCAGATAGGTCCGGTCTTTTACATCCTGACATTTTTCACATAATTATAATATATATGTATATAGTATTGCACATAATTAAATGCACTTTGTTATTTTATCATAATAAATAATATAGATGTGGCATATCCCCTTGTACACAATGTATTGGTTATAATGCTTTGACCGAGAATCATGGAGAGAGCGAGCTCTGGCGTCGCTTCTCACCATGACAACGGTCAGGTGATTTAGAATAGCTCAATGACGCAGGTCACGTGACCGGTAGAGTCAGCTGACTTCCCCGCACGGACTCCGTCATGACTCTCTGCATCTGCGCAGTAGAGATTCCCCCACGCTTACTGATGCCATTATTCAACAGGACAGGTGAGCGTTCCTCCCTCTCATTAAATGTTGTTTATGATCTATGTCCTTAGCACATGAGTACAATTATGTATCAGGAAACATGTGTGTATATTTAATGATATTTGTATTGATTTTTTAATTGATTTTAATACTCAAGAGAGCACTTTACTTGTACTGTTCACTATTGTCTTATATTCATAATATGGTTCACTAGATATACACTATTTGTAAACTTTTTTGCTAATTGACACTATGATTATTGTATTATGATTGGATTGTTTCACATGGGTATATATTACCCCTTAATGTGTGTTTGTGTTAGCTTGAAAAAGGTTCCTGTGTGATCTGAAACGTTGCTATGCTATTGATATGAAGTAAATAAACATTTCACAATATTCTAAATATTTACGAAATCCCAAATTGCTGATATCTGCGTTAAAATTTGCTATTTCAATATTTCTGATCAACACTAACGACAACATTAAAGTGTTTCTGCAATAAAAAAAAATTACATGTTTGACATATAGTCAGGGTCTCAAGATTGAGATCCTCACCAATTAGAAGAAAGAGCGGGAGAGGTACATATGAGTGCGATTCGTTCTCCGGCTCTCGATGATCTCTGTCCTATAAGGGTCATGGAGAGAAGCGGGACAGAGATCGATTCAACCTTCTCCCTGCCTGTTCTCCTGATCGGTGGAGGTCTCTGCATTGAGACTTCCCACCATCAAAACTTTTGCACATGCTGATGTGACATGTCAAAAGTTTTTTTCTTTAAATGACAGATACATTTTATGGATGGGTTCAACCTTCTCTCTGTGTTGGTTCAACTGCTCATTTTGGCTAAAAATACTGATCAAATGCTGACTAAAAGACTAATAGGAGCCCAGTCTTATATTTTATCTATATGGCCAATATCATAACAACTTACTTGTACAAGACGTAGAGGGAGAGTCCAAAGGAGATCGGTAGAAGTTTTTCTCACAGGTACAAACAGTGGATGACTCCTGATTGGTATAGCTATGTTGAGGACAAGGAGCACAGGTCTGGAGTCGACTGGACATCTTATAAAACCCAGGGGGACAAGCTGTCATGAGAGAGAAAAACATAGACAAGTATAATAAAAACTTATTGCAAACAATATATCAAACATTTTCACATAGATATACAATGCATTAGGAAAGTTTTCACACCCTTTCACTTTTCTAAGATCATTTTTGTAACTGTTTTTGCCCATAATTCTGTATTCAATACTCTAAAATAAGAATGTGAAAATTGAATTTTAGATATTTTTTCAAATTTGTATTGAAAAGGTAAAACAAAAACTTGGCAGCATGGACATTGTGATACTTGAAATCTAGCTCTGGCTCCTCCCATTTCTCTTGATCATCTCTGAGATGCTTCTACACCTTCATTGGGATAACCTGTGGTAAATTCAGTTGCTTGTACAGGATTTGGAAAGACACAGCCCCTGTCTATATAAGGTCTCACAGCTTACAATCCATATCAGAGCAAAGACCAAGTCATGAGGAGAAAAAACTGCTGGTAGAGCTCTGTAGAGATTGGATTGTGTAAAGGCCTAAGTAGAAAGCCAAGATAACACAGGAGTGGCTTAGGGACAACTCTGTGAATGTCCTTGAGTGGCCCAGCCAGAGCCCTGGCTTGAACTCAATCGAACATCTCTGAGAAGACCTATGAATGATTGTCCACCAAAAGTCACCATCCAACCTGACAGAGCTACGAAGGATCTGCAGAAAACTCTTTTTCAATAAATTGGCAATAATGTGTAACATTCTGTTTTGACTTTGTCATTACAAGGTATTGAGTGCAGAATGAAAGAGAAAAACATACTTTTTAATTTTAATTCAATTTTATTTTATTTCAGCACAAACCTGCAACATAACAAAATGTGAAAAAGTAAAAATAAGGTCTCAATGTTGACTTGTGTTTCCTTAAATTCAATAAAAATTATTGAAACGAAAAAGGTCTCAATATGTTTCAAATGCAATGTTTAGTATTAGTTTCTGTTCATAATTTTTTTTTAACTAGAATTACTAAAGTTTTGCATTCAGAAGAGTGATCAATTAATAGGTATCCTTTCAATCTGTAAGATCAAACACAGTAATATTTATCAACTAAAAGGGATTTTCTCATTCAATTTGAATATTTATGTCATGTAATGTTTTGCAACTTTCATAGGCAACCTCCTTATATGTCTATAGCGCAGAAACACCAAGTAGAAGCCAGTGCCAGAACTGATGCCATACTTTCCCATTGGAGCAGATTGATCATCCGTTGCATCAGATGTGATGCCAAACATCTACCTAAGCCAGACAGAATCTTTCTGGCTATGAAACCTAGACTAATATACATAGTGCAAGAAAATGCCATCTGCTTTGTGTTTTTATTTCTCACCATTATCAAGATTTCAATGAATGGAAACATTATTGCTCACGCTGAGAGCCTGAAAACCAAGCTTTATCTTTCATACTGCTGTAGGTTATTAAAGTTCATCGATGTAGACAAGCACTGTCAGCCTCAAGTCCTATGTTTACCTCTCAGAAGATGGCCTTAACAGATACACTGTGACAACCCATCAAAATAAACAGACTTGTGAATGTAGGACTAGATCTGTAAATGAGTATAATAATATGAATATTCCATTTATAAATAGAGATCTAGAAATGGTAATGAATAGCACAGCATATTTTAAAATATTTGTAAACCTTTCCTGGTACAATGACTAAAGGGGAATCTGTCTGCTGTATTTGCTACTATAAGATGCAAACACTATGGGATAGCTGTTAGGGTATAAAAGCAAACTGTTCCTTTCCTAGAGCCAATGATGATTGCCAAACTTATAAACTCACCTTTTTATTTATCATCAAGTGTCAAGGAGGCAGAGCTGAGCTTTTCAAGTGCCACAACCTTACTCTCACCAGACCTTCCTTGATTGATGTTCAGAACACTATACACTAGTCAAGGAGGGTCTTGGAATGGAGAGCAAGTGAAGAGCCGTGTCAGGCTATGGCACGTGAACCCTTCAGCACTGCCTCCTTGACACTAACAGCTATTAAACAGTGTATGTAGCTTTTGACAACAAATAGAGCTGATAGATTTTCTTTTAAGGCTTACAGTACAATAATCAATGGGGTATCAATGGGCAGTCTAGACAGGACAGGGAAAGGAAGCAAGCTGAGGGATTAGTATAGTTTTTTTTTTTTTTTTGCTCTATTCACTCATCACCCGCACCATGATCAATTTTGCTAATAGCTTTGCAAACTCTTTTAAGCATTGTTTAGTACTGCATTGAAAGTTGACCATTCTGTTGGCCAACAGCACTGGTAAATTCACTGTTTAAGAGGATTACCGCAGTAAGTGTCAGCTTAACATAACAATGAACTCTAATAAAGCTTGTGGCTAATGTTAATGCCAGGCATGCCAAACTCATCCAGAGCAGCAGCTTTATACATTTTATATATCCACTTTCCACATTTCTACTAGAAATGTTTCCACTAGATATGATCTCCAACTAAGACACAAACTGTAGTGTAAATAGGTTATAACTTACTTCCTATACAATTTCTCTAGAAGCATGTTTGTAATTGAGAATTGAAAAGCAGATTTTGAAATATTGATCACACTGCTCCGAATACCAGAACTTCTCAATCTTTATTTTTATTGATAGTATATGAATTGGCTAAAATAGTGTGAAATATGCAGGAAGCATTTTACTTTATATGGTTTATTTTAAATAAAATATACTGTATTTAAAGAAAAAATATATATTTGTGCCATTTCTCTTTGCAATTAAAAAGTTTGCAGCCATTTTTCAACAATTAAAAAAGAGGTTAAAGGGGTACTCCGGTGAAAACCTTTTTTCTTTTAAATCAACTGGTGGCAGAAATTTAAAGGGGTACTCCGGTGCTTACACATCTTATCCCCTATCCAAAGGATAGGGGATAAGATGCCTGATCACGGGAGTCCCGCAGCTGGGGACGTCCCGCGATCATGCACTCGGCACCCCGTTTGCAATCAGTCCACGGAGCGTGTTCGCTCCGTGGACTGATTACCGGCGACCTCAGGGCCGGCGGCGTGTGACGTCACACCCCCGCCCCCATGTGACGTCATGCTCTGCCCCTCAATGCAAGCCTACGGGAGGGGGCGTGACAGCTATCATGCCCCCTCCCTGCGGTCGACCGTAATCAGACCTGGAGCGAACACGCTCCGGGGACTGATTACAAACGCGGTGCCGCGTGCATGATCGCGGGCGTCCCCAGCTGCGGGACTCCTGCAATCAGGCATCTTATCCCCTATCCTTTGGATAGGGGATAAGATGTGTAACCACCGGAGTACCCCTTTAAACATATTTGTAAATTACTTCTATTAAAAAATCTTAATCCGTCCAGTACTTATGAATGCTACAGAGGAAATTCCTTTCTTTTTGGAACACTGATGACATCATGAGCACAGTGCTCTCTGCTGACATCTCTGTCCATTTTAGCAACCATGCATAGCAGATGCATAGCAGATGTATGCTAAGGGCAGCATGGTGGCTCAGTGGTTAGCACTGGGGCCTTGGGTTCAAATCCCACTAAGGACAACAATAAAAAAGCGTTATTATTATTATAATAATGTCAGCAGAGAGAAATGTGCTTGTGATGTCATCAGAGAGCATTCCAAAAAGAAAAGTATTTCCTCTGTAGTATTCAGCAGCTAATAAGTACAGGAAGGATTGCAATTTTTTAATAGAAGTAATTTACTAATATGTTTAATTTTCTGCCACCAGTTTATTTAAAATAAAAAAGGTTTTCACCGGAGTACCCCTTTAATTAAAAGAGAAAAATAGGATAAATGCTCTCACAGAGTAAGCAGGAATCAGAAAATAGGGAATAAACCAAAGATTGACAGACATGATACGATGTTGTGCGGGGAAAAAATACTTTCTACTATCTTACCTTCAATTAGTTAATGTGCATCTTTTGTGAATTATGTCCTAGAGACAGAGACATGCCCTGCACTTTTCTATGAGACCAAGATGGTCCCAGAGAACTACACTGCTCAAAAAAAATTAAGGGAATATTAAGATGACACATCTTAGATCTGAATGAATGAACTAATCGTATGAAATACTTTCGTCTTTACATAGTTGAATGTGCTGATAACAAAATTGCACCAAAAATATCAATGGAAATCAAATTTATCAACACATGGAGGTCTGGATATGGAGTCACACATAAAAAACAAAGTGGAAAACCGCACTACAGGCTTATCCAACTTTGATGTAATGTCCTTAAAACAAGTCAAAATGAGGCTCAGTAGTGTGTGTGGCCTCCACGTGACGGTATGACCTCCCTACAACACCTGGGCATGCTCCTGATGAGGTGGTGGATGGTCTCCTGAGGGATGTCCTCCCAGACCTGGACTAACGCACCTGCCAACTCCTGGACAGTCTGTGGTGCAACGTGGCATTGGTGGATGGAGCAAGACATGATGTCCCAGATGTGCTCAATCGGATTCAGGTCTGGGGAACGGGCGGGCCAGTCCATAGCATCAATGCCTTCCTCTTGCAGGAACTGCTGATACACTCCAACCACATGAGGTCTAGCATTGTCTTGAATTAGGAGGAACCCAGGGCCCTCCTACCTCCTCCTTCACATCTCCTGACGTACTGGCCTGTCTCCTGGTAGTGCCTCCATGCTCTTGACACTACACTGACAGACACAGCAAACCTTCTTGCCACAGCTCACGTTGATGTGCCATCCTGGATGAGCTGCACTACCTGAGCCACTCGTGTAGGTTGTAGACTCCACCTCATGCTACCACTAGAGTGAAAGCACCGCCAGCTTCCAAAAGTGACCAAAACATCAGCCAGGAAGCATAGGAACTGAGAAGTGGTCTGTGGTCACCACCTGCAGAACCACTCCTTTATTGGGGGGTGTCTTGCTAATTGCTATCATTTCCACCTGTTATTTGTTCCATTTGCACAACAGCATGTGAAATTGATTGTCAATCAGTGTTGCTTCCTGAGTGGACAGTGTGATTTCACAGAAGTGTAATTGACTTGGAGTTACATTGTGGTGTTTAAGTGTTCCCTTCATTTTTTGGAGCAGTGTATACTATATAACTGTCTCAGGCACATAACACAGAGATGGGAGAGAATTCTCTAAGCACTCTCTAATTCTCTAATTCTCTAAGTACTTCTCCCAGCTTGTTCTACTGATCGATCAAGGTCTAAACATTCTATGACATAAATTTTTTTTTTATTTAAACAAATTTAAAAGGAACAACCGTATTATTCTTGTCAGTTTCCATAGTAATGCCCACCCTGTAGATCACTGGATCACCTGTACAAGGGGGATCTCCCACTTGTAAAGTGCCGCAATGAGGTTTTATCATGCACTGAAGGAGTTAAAGGGGTATTCCAGGAATTTTTTTATTCGACTGTGCTACAGGGGCTGTAAAGTGTTAGTGTAGTTCATAATATAGTGTCTGTACCTGTGTGTTACAGTTTTCACACAATTATTTTCACTCCAATATATATATATATATATATATATATATATATATATATATATATATATATAAATTATTATTATTATTTTTTTTTTACCAGCATACAAAATTATTGTTGTCTAACATTTTTCCCAGGTTGCAATGCGGCCGAGACCTGACTCACTAGTCAGCTGATGACAGGGAGCCTGTCTGCTTAAATGAGTGGAGGGATCACTTGGTTAGAGAGAGATTAATATGCAACAGCTGTAGGCACCCTGATTGAAAACCACACTGATTTGAATGGATGCAGCTCATTTATGTTTCAATTGGTGGGGTGGCTAATGTGTGGGAGGGAGGAAGATGGAATTGTGGGATATGTAGTCAGAAAAAGAAAAGTCAAACAGTAGATACCAGTTCACAAAAAGCTAGCCACAGTATTATGGTAATCTCACAACATAGCCATTTAGCCCCAAGACAAGCGCAAATCCTTCCTAAGCATGTCCAATACTGTCTGCCAGGTACGCACTAAAATCACCTTATGGTGGATAACCCCTTTAACTGCATGAATCAGTGTTTTCTCCAATCTTGGCAACTGTGGCAGAAGTGAGGCTGTTTCACACCTTGGGTAGTTATGTGGGCAGAATGACAGTGCCTGTGCCATCACCATGATATATTACTGAGCTAAATGGGTATTCAAAGTTAAAACTTTGAATTTCCTATCCACAGTCGATTATTGTCTATGGAGCTGCTGGAGGTAGCCGAGCACTGTACTGTGCTATCTCCAGCAGGTGTACAGATAATTAATGGAACTCTATAGAATCTGCTTTCATACTGCATATGTTAAAGCCTCCATTGCAGATTCCTTAAGTGGAATACTAATACTATTTTTCCTTACAAAAGGCACCAAAATTAAAGGGGTATTCCGGGCAAAAATATTTTATCCCCTATCCAAAGTACGCCCCCTCCATTCATGTCTATGGGAGGGGGCGTGACCGCCATTACGCCCCCTCCCATAGACATGAATGGAGGGGGCTTGGCGTGACATCATGTCCCCAGTCCCGGAAACCTGGAGGTTTCCGAAACTGGAGATTCAGACCCGCATAGAATGTGGGTTCTACAGGGAGATCGCGGGGGGTCACAGCAGCGGGCCCCCCGGTGGATAGGGGATAAAATATTTTTGCCCGGAATACCCCTTTAAGGCTGATGGACTCTATTATAAGTCAAATGAATGGTGTCTTTTGCAGGATGGATCTTGCACAGCTTCTTGGTTTCCATTAAAGAGAACAGAGCGTAAAGCTGACAGAGGACTTTGATGGACCACAATGGGGTGAATCAATCATCTGTGGAATCGTTCACAAGAGCAATCCTACTACCAACATGCAAAGGTAAACTGGCAGATCTGAATGATTAAAAAAAAATCCCAGCTTGCACTTAAAGTGGCAAACGATTAGCCAAATTTGGCCAATCATGATCAAAGCCAAAAAAATTCAACATGGCAGATGCTTTGCATTTAGTTTTGAAATAATATTTCAATTGTCAATTTTGGCTGCCTTCATTTTCATGTGCATCACCAGCTTTAGTAATGCTACACTGTACTGTTTAAAAGTATTAAGGCTCAGAGTAATTATTTTTACCTATACTGAGAATTACTCGATATTCAGTCAGTATTCTGCAGTAAAAATAGGTAGTCTTTAGTATTTATTAATAGTATACAATTAAATACTGGCAGTTAACCAATGTTTTCTGCTATCACGTTCAGCCAAAGGCAGTGTGTGAATGCTGCTCATTTCAAGTTACAAAGGCCCGTTCTTTCAGGGATAGCAAGAATAATGGTTATGCTTTACGAAAGAAAGAGCCCAAGATAAATCAGGAATTACCTAGACATGCAACAGGTGCTCAACAAACAACTCTCCATATTTCTTGGGTTAAAAGCAGTCTTCATGTTGCTGTTGTAAAATATTCTCTTTATCTCTGCACTTCTGTGAAGGTGCACACTATTACAGTAATGGACATATATAGTGAATATCCACTGGGAACATATTTATCTGCGCAGCAGAAATTCTTTTGTCTATTTGTCAGCAGGGCATTTCCACAAAGAACATGTCTACTTTCATCTATTACAAGAGCATAAAATGAGACATGAAATCCACTTTGCTTAGCATTCCAAACAAAAGTTACTTCTATTATACTAGAGTATGACAGTATGTTAAAGCCTTGGACAAGGTCAGGGTGATACACACAGAATGCTTAGATCTCTTTCTGGTATACTGTAGGCCATAAACTGCTCACCCAGCATGTAGCATGTAGTAGGCCATTAGGCTTCTTCGATTGTCAGGCTAAGTAGACAACACCGTGGTAGGTAAATTCAATTAATAAAAGTGTTTACAGATTGTTATATCCTTTGAAAACACTTTCAACATTAACATTATAATATTTGTATAGAAACAAAACTTTTTCAATTAAAGGGGTATTCCGCCCCTAGACATTTTATCCCCTATCCTATCACCCCGCCACTGGGACCCCCGTGATCTCTGTGCAGCACCCAGTGTTTGTTTAGAATGCTGGGTGCGGGCGGCGGGGTCGTGACATCACTGCCATGCCCCTCGTGACGTCACGCCGCTTCCCCTGAATGAAAGTCTATGGGAGGCGCGTGGAGGCCGCTTTCACAAAGGGTGTGGCTGCGATGACACGACCCCGTCGCTCGGTTGCCGATACATCTGTAAATGCTAATCATAGGCCTCTACTAGCTACTGAAAAGTAGCAGCTACTGCTGGGGTTTACTTGAGCTGTCCTTATATTACATAGATGACAATTCATCTTTATGGCTGCCATATAACATTACATTTCCCCTGCAGAAGCTGCGTTTGCCTGGGGTCTCAGAAGCCAGGCCCTAAGCGGTTCTCAGAATAAAGAAGTTGTCCATCATAAACCACCGCTTTATATATTTGACAATTCATTGCAGTAGCAGATATTATGCCTTTTACTGTTAGTACAATTAAATGTTATTGATAGAGAAAACCTTATTTCTTGTAATTTCATCAAGACTGTTTTAAAAGCTATGTATGTACACAGCAAGTGCAGGAAGAGGAAGAAAGATTTTCGTAAAAAATAAGACTATATATAAAACGTAAATTTGAAGGGGTGCTCTGGTGCAAAACATTTTTTTTTTAAATCAACTGGTGCCAGAAAGTTAAACAGATTTGTAAATTCCTTCTATCTAAAAATTCCTTCTAGTACTTGTCAGCTGCTGTATGCTCCAAAGGAAGTTCTTTTCTTTTGAATTTCTTTTCTCTCTGCTCTCTGCTGACACCTCTGTCCAATTCAGGAACTGTCCTGAGCAGGATAGATTTGTTATGGGGATTTGCTCCTGCTCTGGACAGTTCCTGACATGGACAAAGGTGTCAGTAGAGAGCACTGTGGTCAAACAGAAAATAAATTCAAAAAGAAAAGAACTTCCTGTGGAGCATAAAGCAGCTGATAAGTACTGGAAGGGTTAAGATTTTTAAATAGAAGTTATTTACAAAACTGTTTGACTTTCTGGCATCAGTTGATTTGAAATAAAATTGTTTTCCACCGGAATACACCTTTTTTGCCTGTTTTGTTTGTTGATGTGAAAATATGGATATTCACAGACCTCTGCTACCTTTTGAAATGGAATCTGACATTAAATATGTGTTTTGTACTGATTTGTTCACTAACATTAATGGTAAGTGGTTAAAAGGGTGCTCTTAGAAGTCTAAATGTGAAAAGCCTTGGAGAAAACTTGCATTTATCCTGTTCAAAGAACAATTTTATACACACTTGACCCAAGCTTTTAGAGAATCAAATGCATTGTGGACAGGGTACCATATTGTTTGTACTGCTTCATGGTAGAAAAGATTGCTATATGAAACACACTAAAACCAACAACTTTAAATAAGGGATTTGCACATACGCTTAACTCTTCAAATTTTTGTGACAATTCTACAATTACAAATAAGGCAGCCTTTAGAAACTCTGGCTTGGAAAATATAAAAGATCTAAGAGCATCACAAAAAATATATTTTCATGTAATCTCTCGTTGTCTATGTAAAATATGAATATCTTATTTAGCTAAGAATGCAACAGTTACTCAAGAAGACAATAAAGACCTACATTAAAATTTTACCTCTTAAAAGTTCACACCCTGGTTAAAATCCCAGCCATTTGGCCCTAGACATATTGTGGTATTTAAAGCAGTGATCATTATCAAGTAATCAATCTAGTGATAACTATTTCAGGACCCTAGGGAGGAAAACATTAAATAAAAAAAGGATTGAAAATTAAAAAGACCCCTCTTTCTCATTTATACCCTTAAAAATGAAACATTATAGGAGATCCTTTGCTCTGCCACAGCTGATTTTTAACCCCCTTAAGGACTCAGGGTTTTTCCGTTCTTGAACTTTCGTTTTTTCCTCCTCAACAAAACAAAAAAAAAACAAAAAAAAAAAAATCATTGTGCGACAAAATTGAAAAAAAAAACGCTTCCGTTTCTACGCAGTTTAGTTTTCTGTAAAAATGACACCTTCTCTTTATTCTGTAGGTCCATATGATTAAAATGATACCCTACTTATATAGGATTACTTTTGTATTACTAAATGCAGGAAAATGTATACGTTTAAAAATGTCATCTTCTGACCACTATAACTTTTTTTTATTTTTCTGCATACAAAGATGTAAGAGGGCTAATTTTTTGCACTGTGATCTGAAGTTTTAATTGGTACCAGTTTTGTTTTGATCGGATTTTTTGATCGCTTTCTATTCATTTTCTTATGGTACAAAAAGTGACCAAAAATACGCTATTTTGGTATTTTTTTAATGTGTACGCCATTGATTGTGCAGTTTAATTAACAATATATTTTTATAGTTTGGACATTTACACGTGCGACGATACCACATATGTTTATATATTTTTTTTATTTACATCGTTTTTTTTTAAACAGGAAAAGGGGGTGATTCAAACTTTTATTAGGGAAGGGGTTAAATCCCATTTATTAAAATTGTTTTTACAATTTTTTTTGTAATGTTATAGCTCCCATAGGGGACTATAACATGCAATTCATTGATTGCCAGCACTGATCGATGCTATGCCATAGCATTGCATTGATCAGTGCTATCGGCGCTACACTGCTCCTGCCTGGATCTCAGGCACGGAGCAGTGAATCGACGATCAGACAAGGAGGAGGCAGGTAGGGACCCTCCTCGTGTCCGTATAGCTTATCGGGACACCGCGGTTTCACAGAGGGGGTCCCGATCAACTCATCTGAGCTCCGAGAAGGATTTACATTCACTTTAGACGAATGGTTATTACCGGGCATCACCGCAATTGGTGATGTCCGGTATTAGCCGCGGGTCCCGGTCGTTGATAGCCGCCAAGACTGACCCGATATGACACGGGGTCACTGTGTGACCCTGTGTTATATCACAGGAGCCTTCACAGGACGTAAATATACATCCTACGTCATTAAGGGGTAAATAAATAATCAGCCGAGAATTGAACATTTTATTATATAATGAAATCAAATGTTAAAGGTAATACAAAATGTGTTTTTTTTCTTTTTTAAATAGTGCATATGATCAAAGGAAAACTATAATAACATCAATAAAATACATCATCATCAACATCATTGAAGCAAGCTTTCCAAAAGTTCAGCTTGCCAGAGAAAGGGTTCAGCAAAACTTGTTAACTGTATCATCTTGCTAAGTACAATGTGCTGGCCCAGCAAGGAAGGAGTTAACATCTTGGAGAGGGAGGAGGGGGTATACATTATACAGCCATCTATATGGTTTCATAATGTATGCAGTGAAGAGATATACTTGTTTTCTTTTTGCTGGTCCAGATCTCTTCTTGTGTAGCCCCACCTCTATCAATGCTGTCATGAGGGGAGGAGCTACAGAAAAATAAGAATTGGACCAGCAACAAAATGATGAATATCACACTCTTCACTGAGAACATTTTACAGCCATATAGATGGCTGTATAACGTATACCCCCCCAAGAAGTTAACTAGTGATGCTCAGCAGCTCTAATTAACTCCTTCCTTGCTGGGATGAGTTGTGCTTGTGGCAATGTTCAAAGGTTTGGCAAACCACAAACCACCAAAGCTTGGATGATGAAATTTGGGTTTAGGGTGCTTGGCTCACTCAACTCTTATCATCATCATCCACATAATGCCAATATAATGCACAGTGGTTCACAGAGGAAAAATAAACAGAGAAAATCAGACATTACATTAGTTTAAAAAAATAAGATAAGTGAGGGCCCTGCTCACAAGAGGTTACAATCTACGAATAACTGATGGACTTATCTGACAAGATATATAAAATAAAGTGGGAATCCTAAAAATGTATTGCTACTTAGTGCAAACATGCACGCAGCTTTACTAGCAGAGTATTAGTTCTATTAATACAGAGAAGTCAGTCCTACATCATTTCCATGTAGAGAGTCTCTCATACAGACAACATTCTGTAGAAAACAGTCGGGAGCCATTCAGTCACACAGTTGTAAAGAAGCATGTGATGGCAAGGCTAACTCATTTTCTTGGTGTTTTTATCCAAATGAATGACTAAAGTGATAATGTATGCAAGTTATTTCTAGAGAAACAGCACAGACCCCATTCTCCTCATACATAAACACAGCACCATATGCTGCATTCACAAGACACTAGGAAGTGGCCAAGCACACACAATGCGACCAAGAAAACACAAACGTTTCATTTCTCTCCGTATGCTGGTGTTGCTTTGGGATAGATATTTCTGAACACTTCCTATGAGAAATATTAACTGTTTATTAACTAGATCATGGACAAACATTATTCTAGTTGGTTTCTTGGAAATGAAAACATATCCCTAAGGAGAAGCTTGGACAAAAGAAATGAATTTAACTGTGCATGAAGCTTCTACTGACCGAAGTCATTGGTAAGGTTTCATGCTATCTATATTATTTGTAGGAGCTAAAAAAGAAGAGTTCACAGACCCCTAAAAGTTAAAAGTCTATGCCAGAGGAATTACCATGGTCCCAACTACCAAAGTCTGGAGGGCTAGGCTAGATATACTAGTACTATCTGATTGATCTGGTCTTCCTGCTTCCTCAGGAAGAACAGAGATAATATGGAGGAAGGGGGATGTGTATAGGGAATCATACAGGTTTTTTTTTTCACTGTAAAAGATCATTCACTTTGCATTGTTCTTGAGACCAAGTCCTGGCTACAAATGTGAAAGTTAAATAGTTATTTCTAATGCAAAAAGATCTATATTTCTCTCCTCAAAATTCTGGACAATTTCTGGGATTTCAGTGTCACTGTCTACAGTGTTGTATTTTCACTAATTTAAGTGGCCAGCAACACATTAGGCGTTCAAATCCATCTTGTCTGTTGTCAATTTTAACAATTCTTGCACTTTTCTGCAAAGATTCTTAGATATTGTACCACCTACTTCATTGACAAACATTACTGCATAAGCATCCAGTAGAGAAAGGTTATAAAGAAATGGACCTTTGCAACCTCAACCTCGCAAGTCCCTGATGGTCACAACTTTCTGTTCGCATCTCAATACACAGGAAATGCCCAGTAATCCAGTCGATGGCTACAGCAGTAACAAGCCCCAGCCAATGACTAAATGCTTGATTCCTTGTTTTGAGAAGGAACAGGAAGTGGTAATCATTGGGTACTCAATCAGAACATAGGTTGTGAGGAATTGGCAAAGTAAGTAATGCCTTTGTTTTAATTTGCTTTACCTTTATTTTTTAGCCTAAGTGCTTAAGAAATAAAACACCGAAAAGACCCTTTTAGACCGAAAATGCTCCTTATCTCTTTAGCAACATTGTTGTGAAGTGGTTTGTGAGGGCATTTAAGGCACCAAAATCTACATGAAAAAACCTCTGTATGATTATCATCTTAAAGAAAAAAAAAATAAAGAAAAAACGTCTACAGTGAAACAAACAAACAGAAAAATGTGTGGCAAAATAAAAAAAAATGTAATATTGTAACTTTTGTAGGTGTTAAAAATATGTAAAATAACAACAAACCATTCTGCAAAAAAGAGTACCCTCAACTACCGGCATCCTCACTGATAACAAGAATGAGGATCCCATGTACACTCCTTATTTTGGGGTGTGGGGTACAGCTCTTTAAGGGTATGTTCACACTGCGGAATTCCCGCAGAATTCAATGAGCAGAATTTCACAAGTGGATTTCGTGCACTGAACATTACCATCAGTGTGAATGACCTGTTAACACTGAGGAATCTTTCCACGCAAAGTAGGAACATGTTCATTCTTTGCGTTGAAGTCTGCAAGCACCAAATAGCCATCAATTGTGATTGCGCAATGCCGCGCGGTCCTATCGCTGAAGTATTTTTGGCGGCGGCCATCAGATTTAATCTCTGCTCACGGAATTCTGCGAGTGGAGATTCCATAGTGTGAACATACCCTAAGGCTGAAAGTAGAATGCTTACTAAGTGGTTACAACTGATTTAGTAGCTAAATTAAGAATGGAATTAGAACTTCTAAAGCTGTGTACAGTATCAGAAATTCTAAGAGAATCCCACTAGCGGGTTCTTCATAAGGCCATTTACGCCCTCAGTTTTACTCCTCGCTCCGGGAGGCATGATTACCTGACTGCTTGTCCAAAGTATCAATTGGCAAAAGCCTGTGGCAGTCCCCATCCTTGCAAGTTTAGTGGTTGCTAGTAAAGACAGCTATCCAGAGTATATGGAATGTTGATATTACTTTGGGACCTATTGCCTATATTTTCCATTATGTCCCGAACAGGGAACATGATACACCTAGTAGAGGAAGGGGTATGATGGGGGTGCACTTGTTCTTGCTGGTGGCTTAAGGGTACATTCACACATACGCAGATTTGATGCGCAGGATTTGATGTGCAGGATTTTCTGCTGCAGATTTCAATGTAAACTAAATGACTGAGCACAGATTCTAATCTTCAGTTACAAATCCTGTGCATCAAATCTACACAGGATCCTGTATTTGTGAACGATCCCTTAAAGTGTTTATTAGTGGTTACTACATTACACGCCTTTAACTGATTTTATACAAGACATTTTTCAGGTACTCAGATCTGAATTATTAATAGAAAAATGCAGAAAAGTCAGCAAAGAACTTCTTTGGGAAATGGAAAAGGTTTCTTCACTCATTGCTGGATGCTAACGAACGGCTCATGGTCATGAAACATTTAACGTCAACAACCTGGTATTCTCTAGACTGTCTAAAAAGACACTTTAGGTAACTCAGAATGTGACCTTGGCCATATAAATACTCCACCCTGTCCATCCCAAGACTCGCAGACAATGTAGGTCCAGACCTGTAAAGTGCCCTCTTGTGTCCGTATGCGGAGTATTAACTGAGTTAATATTAAGCTGTTCAAGAGGTGTCCATTTAGTCGCAAAATTAATCTTACATCCTATATGTTTTTGTATGATATATGTAGATAGGATTTAAAGACGGAGGAGATGGTCTTTTATTTGCCCTTTTCGCTTGAGGCTCTTGGTTGGTTAGTATTTATCTTTGATTGTATTGATGTTTTGTCATTTATTGATATAATATGGACACCCAGCTGCCCATACAGAAAATAGAAAATACGATGTGTATCTGTATCCTTTTGTTTTCTATGAGACTTATACTTACTGATGTATTTGTTTTTGCCTTCAATGTCTCTTTATAATGTCTGTATTTTGTATGCACATTGTTAATAAAATATGTTAAAAAAAAAGTGGTCATAACTGAAATTCCTGTTATACATATTAGATGTATACACAAAGAGCAAAATAGCATAACGCAGCATAGAAGTGAAGTATTCAGTGATTGCAGATTACAAAGGATATTATCGACTGCAACAATTCTATGGAAGTCCTTCCACTATCTCTTCAAGTGTCCTAGTGTAGAAATATATTTCAGTTGAGTCCCTGTCAAGAAGGTCTTGAATCACTTCAGCATTGTAACTTGTAAACCATAAAATTCTTTTAGGGCTCTATTAAAGTTTCATAGACCAAAGTATTAAATTCAGCAGAAAGGTGAAAGGCAGGACACTTAACTTTGTCTAAAGCCATTAGCAGGCCATTCATTATTCAAAAATATTTATTGTACACACAATCTTTGAGCATATTTATTACATTAGTTTTATACAGTCATTGTTATCTCATCTGTGTCATCTCTTATATACTTTAGTGGATGAACTTTATATCATATCTATGCATCATTAAAAAGAAAAAGAAAAAAACAACTTCATTTCAAGTGAATTTTTGAAAGATTTAGCACTTATTCTCAAGTCAGCAGTTAGTGGCATAAGCTTTTCTATTATCAATGTTTTATAAGGTAACAATTTACCATAGACAAAACTGGGATGTTTATAAAACACTATAGAAAAAATTGATTTTGTGCTTTCATTCCATACAGGCAGATACATAATATGTGCAACCTTTGAATCTGAAGCCACTAACAGATAGCAGTTTTGTACTGTCTATTAGATTAGCTGTAAGGGACTGAGCTGATGAATTTTATTGCTCGTATTTATTGGAAGATTAATAGAGAGACCTAAGGGGATGTTCCATGCTGAGTTATATCAGTGCAAGGAACCAAAACACTGTTCTTCCATAGGGGGGAGCCTCTGTAATGTTCCTTTATTCTAAGTAAAGCACATGACACTATTACAAAGATGTGTTTACGCATTTGCTGCAATCCAGGCATCCCATGATCTTATGCCCCGTATATAAAGGATATCAAAGATGAATTGTAAATTTAATGTATAGTAAAGTATAACAAGTATAACAAGAACTTCCTGTACTCACTCTAAAATACAGACAGGAACAAATTAATTCACCCTTTAGATATTTGTGACAATAAGAGATTCATGATCTTTAATCCCCCAGAAATACAATTACTTTACACCTTGAGGACACAGTTTTTTTTTCTTCCATCACATTCATCGCTTTATTTATTAATTAATTATTATTTTTTCTACATAAGGTCACCATGCACTTTAATGAGAAGTTGGCCAACCCTTTGATGCCATTATTTTGGGGTGTAGACATGATGTATTGAAAATATATTTTTTCTTTCCATGCTGGTAGTGAAAAAAAAGGGGTTGTCTCTTGGGTTATGACAATGAGATCATTTAATAATTTCTATCACACACTATGATGCTTCTATAAAGTGGTCTACAAACATCTTCTCTAGGCCTATGTTATGAGACTCTGCCTGCCGAGATCCTGGCAGTTGTGGGAGTAGAGAAGTGTATAACAGCCATGCTCATGCTGTATGTTTTAGAGTGTGGATAATCCCTTACTAATGCTTAATCTATGGATCAAGTAATGCAATCTATTGAAAATTACAGTCAAACAGCAGTTAGCGATGGTGACACAGCAACTTTGTTTAAAGGGGTTATGCAGGATTAGAAATACAGCGTTAAAGGGGTTATCCAGCATAAGGTGATTTTAGTACGTACCTGGCAGGCAGTAATGGACATGTTTTGGAGGGATCTGCGCTTGTCTTGGGGCTAAATGGCTATGTTGTGAGATTACCATAACACTGTGGATAGCTGTTTGTGAACCAGTATTTCCTGTTTGACTTTTCTTTTTTTGACTACAAATCCCACAATTCCATCTTCCTCCCTCCCACACATCAGCCACCCTAGCCATTGAAACATAAATGAGCGGCATCCATTCAAATCAGTGCGGTTTTCAATCAGGGTGCCTTCAGCTGCTGCATTAGTTGCAGACTGAACCCTCCACCCATTGAAGCAGACAGGCTCCCTGTCATCAGCTGACTAGTGAGTCAGGTCTCGGCCGCATTGCAAGCTGGGAAAAATCTGAGACAAAAGTAATTTTGTATGCTGGTAAAAATAAATATTGGAGTGAAAATCCCAGAAGAATTGTGAGAAAACCGTCACACACAGGTACAGACACTATATTATGAACTACACTAGCTTCACAGCCCCTGTAGCATAGTCAAATAAAAAAAAAATCCTGGAATGCCCCTTTAATTTCTTCCAGAACAGCACATACCTGTACTCAGGTTGTATGTGGTATTGCATCTTAGTTACATTGACGTGAATGGCGAAAAGTTGTAATATCATACAACCTGAGGACAGGTGTACTGCTGTTTTTAGAAGAAATTAGCTTTGTTTTACTATTCTGGGACAACCCCTTTAAATAGGGCTTCTCCTATTCTTTATTTGCACATCAAATATAAAAAATACAACCATTCAGGCATAAAAATCAACATAAAATCACTAGCTAAATGTAATATTATTTTGCTTTTCAGATGACTTCCTACTAGTCACCCTACCAAACAATAGAAATAAAGATGTGTTACCTCACACCAGTATTAACTGTCCAACTGCCAACAAAATTACAGTTTCCTCAAAGCCTTTCATTGCAGACTGTGTAAAACCCTTTGAAGAGGCAGTAATAAGCGGCCTCCAGCATCTGGGCTAACTTAGGCTAAAATAAGAACCTGTACCTGCCTGGAAGGAAATGATAGGCCCCACTATCAACCTGTCTGTCATCCATTAAAAATCCAGGCCCATAAAAAGATGTTACCGAAGTTCCTTAGAAACTATGTTTTGATCGGAATTTCTAACTACTCCTGGATTTCTCATATCTCACCCAGCTTTCCCTGGATGAGATTTACACTTCCTGAAACCATATATAGACATAGGACAGGTATCTTGGGGAAATGTAAAAATCCCTGCTTTCCTTTCCACTGCCTCACAGATATTAAACGATTAATACATTAGATAAGGAACCAAATTCATTTGATATTTAGAACACCCTGTAGGGGGATTTTATCCCACTCTTCATTGTAGAACAACTTCAATTCAGGCCCATTGGTTCTTTGTTGGATACACGACTTGGACTAGGTCAATAAGAAATGTTTAATTTGACCTTCCTGTAGCCACTTAGATATAGACTTTTTGTTTCGCAGTCTTGCTGTGAAATCCAATTACTCTTCAGCTTACAGTCAAATGACCATATGTTTTCTTTTAGAATTTTATGGTACATGATAGTTTCTTCAATAATGGCAAGTTGTACAGGTGCTCTGACAACAATGTATTTCCACATCATTGCACTTCTATCCTCATGTTTTAGTGTTCAAATAGTGTTGTTACTTTACATTGTTATTTTACATGTTGTCACTTATTTCAAATTTCACTAGAAAATGGCTTTTCACTTGGATAACATTAAAGTAAGAGTATTCAATATTGTACCTCTTTTCTTATAGTGGAAAAAAAAAGTAAAAAAAAATTCAGAATTTTTGCATTTTTTGAGCAGTTAAAACAGGCAGAAATATGTTGTGTGAAAAAGACATGAGTCAGTAGTGGCACAAAACATTACTGAGCAGCAACAACTACTCTAGTTCCTTTAAAGGGGTTATCCAGGAATAAAAAAAACAGACTTATTTTCTTTTAAAGACCGCTCCCTGTCTGTCTCCACTTTGGGTGTGGTATCACAACTTGGCTCTATTTACTTCAGTAGAACTGAGCTGCAAAACCACACCCAACCTGGAAACAGACAGGAAAAGGTCTTTCAAAGAAATTATCTCTGTTTTTGATTCCTGGGTAACCCTTTAATTGGTGGCTACAAGCAGTCAGACTGATATTATTTTATTGAACTTTGTATAAAAAAAATTGAGCTCTATAAAGATTTATTATATAATTAATGAGAAAATGAGGGTTTATTTATTCTTAAGAAAGGAAGAAAAGGTTGTTCACTTTAAGGGGTAGTTTCCCCTAACGTTATTTCCTTTATCTTCTTTAATATTTTTTTTTAGATCAGAAACCATTCAATGTGACAAATATAAAATAATATATATGTTTCTTGATCCTGTGAATGTAGAAGAACAAGGACCCATATCTAGATGCCCTAAAGGTGACATTATCAATGAATTATTAAGTTTATGGTGTGTGTCTGAAAGGTTATTGATCATAGATTAAGCATTTAGCAAGGGCATTCATTAAAAAATTTATCTAATTACAGTTTATTTTTCTAAACAAAATATTTAATCTAATAGATGTAGATTATAGTTTATCAATACATCTGAATGAGGGTTTGGTTTTTCTGATTCAGAACTTTAAATAAACTATTTTGACAAAAAGTTAAAAGATGGAATCCTGGGTTGCATGTAGTCACCACTAGAGGGCACTCTGGAGCATTTTACTCATTGGGGAAGATTTACTCGAATTCTTTAAAGGGGTTATCCAGGATAAAAACTTTTTTTTACATATCACCTGGTAAATTACTTGTATTAAAAAATCTCAATCCTTTCAGTACTTATGAGCTGCTGAAGTTGAGTTGTTCTTTTCTGTCTAAGTGCTCTCTGATGACACGTGTCTCGGGAACCACCCAGTTTAGAAACAAATCCCCATAGCAAACCTCTTCTACTCTGTGCAGTTCCCGAGACAAGCAAAGATGTCAGCAGAGAGCACTGTTGCCAGACAGAAAACAACAACTCAACTTCAGCAGCTGCTAATTATTAAAAGGATTAAGATTTTTTAATAGAAGTAATTTACAAATCTGTTTAACTTTCTGGAGCTAGTTGATATAACATTTTTTTTTCCTGGAATACCCCTTTAACTTTGCATTGTCTTTTAGATTGGTTGTCTTAGTCTTGGTTGTCTTAGTCTGCACATGCATTCACTATTTTGGCACGTGGGGGGAGATTTTTAAAAACCTGTGCAGAGGAAAAGCTGTACAGTTGTCCCTAGCAACCAATCAGATTGCTTCTTTCATTTTAAAAATGAAGAGGCCCTTTTAAAAATGAAAGAAGCGATCTGATTGGTCAGCTTTTCCTCTGCACAGATTTTCATCAATCTCCCCAATGGTCTGTATGAAATTTGTCAGACATGAGCCCAAAAAGTGTACCAATTATGACATAATATTATTATTATTATTATTATTAAATTGGTACAACAATTAAGGAAACTTTTAGGTATATCAGGCATAATAAATGTGGACAACAGTTTATACATTAAGTAAGTGCCAAAATTCCCCCTGTTTATGATTGTATTCAGCCAGATTCTTATTTAAGTTTGTGTCTATGCAAGAAATTTGGAGCATTCATTGAGATAAATGTTGCAAAGATACCAGCTCAACATTTGGTCCTTATGTGGTATCAAAATGTTTATCTTCACTCAAAAATAACACAGGCCACTTGTCAGGAAAGGCATACATGGGATGCTTTTGTTCTTTCATGTGGATTCATGCAGAGAAGTCTTTCTATACAACATTTTGGTGTTCAGCATCTTTTTTTATGTTTTGGAAATGAGCGGTGCTTTTTTTGTTTTTTACATCAGTTTTGCTAAAGAATTTAAAGAAAAGGAGAAAAAAGATGCTTGGTACAAAAAACATCACCAAAAACTTAAATGTTAAACTTAAATGGTTATTTATTTATTTTTAAATACTTTTAAAGTCACCTTTACACAATAGTTCAACAAGCAAGTTTTCAATTTTCTTTTTAAATCTAATGACATTTGTATTGTTGCATTGGTTTATTTAGGTGTTAAAATTACGAATAATTAACACATCAGCAGCTAAATGTATTTAAGATAGAACAGCTTTTGGGAAAGTGATTTCCTTACAGAAAATATTCATATTCACAAGAAACTGTAACCGTCCTTGACAAGGCTGTCCTGCATCACTCCAGGGACGTCTTTCATTATCTTTTCAATATGGCAGCTCTCAAGCAGTTCCAGGCTGGCGTGCAAATATTACAGGCTTGAAAATAAATTACAAGCGGGAAAAAAATAATTGAATTCTGCACACCCATCCATTCCACACTCACAATGTATCATCTTTCCACCTGCGACTGCTTAATAACACAGCAAATCTAAATTATTAAACACTTGTGAAAAAAGGTTTGGCATACTAATGCTTTGCCTTTTTTTCCTCCACAATTCTATTTAGAGTGCAAGGTCTGAATGTGGAATTTTAGTAAATGCATTCGTTAAAGTCAAGTAAGTAGTCTATGAATATTTGATGTACCAGCTGCAGTAAAGTGCAAACTTAAGGTAATAACTGACTGTGTAGGGGGCTGATTGAAAATATTTCTCTCGCTGTTTGTTCAGCGTTGCTCCTCCTGTGAGTTGTCTGAGTATTTTTTTTTTTTTATCAACATCAAAGTTTATCAGATGGTGCAAAAGAAAAACAATGGACTTTGGTTATTAATTTGCAAATACAAATTGTCATAAAATATGAATACAATAAGATCTTTACAGAATAAGAAAAAAAAAATAGAAACATACTTGTACTGGGAATGGACAAGAATCACAAGTGCTACGAGCCATATCATGTATTGTGGGCAAGAAGAGAAAGGAATGTATAAATATAGAGCTTATAAAAGTTTAGGCAACAAACGTCTTGTCTAAAATGATTGGGAAGAGGATTCTGAAGATACTTAAAGCGTATCTGTTAGATGCCACAAAAAAAAAATTCACATATATATATATATATATATATATATATATATATATATATTTATATTGTAGGAGACCAGCAGGCAAAGTGGTGGAAGGTAGATATCTGCCAATTAGATTTCTGTATTCACTACTAAACTTCCAGGGTTGTCAAAGAGGCTGATCCGGCAATCTGTTTCAGTGTTGCCGTGCAGCTAAGTTAAAGCAGGGAAGCTGCAGTGTATGTGCCACCGAAGTACCGGGGCTCGGTGGGGGAAAAGAGCATTTTTTGTAATCAGTAACAGTAGGTTACTGATATGTGCATAGCTAGGATAACTGCCATGCAGTTTTAGTGGGCTCTTTTCCTGGAATGGCTTTAGTGTGGGTGGGAGGCCTTTCCCACAGTTCGGTCTGGGCTTTACTCGACTTAGTCTGTATTAAAACTGCTGCTCCTAGACCTCAGGTGAGGAGAGTGTGGACTAAAGAGTGTGGTTGCCATGTTTTTGCTCTGCAGT
The DNA here is from genome assembly GCF_029499605.1 of Hyla sarda. Taxonomy (NCBI): domain Eukaryota; kingdom Metazoa; phylum Chordata; class Amphibia; order Anura; family Hylidae; genus Hyla; species Hyla sarda. The sequence goes on along the minus strand of NC_079190.1, from coordinate 267,573,448 downwards.
GAGCTACAGACTGGAGCAGTCACAGCAGTGCCCTGAGAACAGGACTGAGAGAGCCTTGCTGCCCTGCACTTGGAGTAACCACCACTACAAGGTCATGTATGGATGTTTAGGAGGGAGCAACCTTCTATTTTTTTGTTGTTGTATGGACTGAGTTAACCGGCTGCTGAGAAGGCTTCTGCTGAACTGTTATGTTCCTGCTTGTTTTTTTAAATAAACCCTTTTGTTTTGCACCGGCCTTCTGCCTGTCAGCTTACCATTTGTTCAGCTAATTCCCACAATATATTAATAATAATAATAATAATAATAATAATTAATGTTACTCAGTACCCAATCCTGAACCTATACATTTAACTTGAATATCTCTATTGAAAAGGATGACCATTATGATTTTGATTACTGATCAATATATATGTTAAAAATAGATATATATGCAAATGTTAATCAAGTGCTGCAGAAAAACATTATTATCCTTATGAGACATATCAGCTTGCTATTTGCTTGAAACTAAGATGAAGACATTGGGACGACACCCAAAGACGCAAGATAAAGAAGAATTTGGAGACAAAACATTTGAGAAATATGTGCAGACTGTGCTGAGTGACGGATACATCTGGAGTTTTCTGTTGGAATAGGGAGGTTGCAGCATGGTGACCTATCATTGAGAAGCAACCAGGTGCTTAGAATGAAAGTTTACATATTATATAGACGTACAAACCTAAACAACCAATCAAAACATAACACAATTATTTTGATGTGATAACTAATCTCCCCTTTTTGTCAACTGTAAAAAACAATGTATTTCCGTATAATAAACAGAACTCCTTGGGACAGCTCTTTAGCTAGTGTGAGCTAAACTTCTGCTGAGAATTAGATTTATACCAACTTTTTGTCTGGTGTTTATTTCTTATGTCGACACTCAGAAATTTGAACAGTGGCAGTCACTCACATTTCATGGCCTAACCAGCAGCCAACCTTAACACTATTATTTATATTTATAATAAAAAATACCTCTTTTTATTAGCACACAGTGTTAGAAATCCTCTCAGGGGAAGGGGGTATGGGTTATGTCTACCTACTTACTGAAACTTGTATGTTTAGAGTGGATGAATGAAAAAGAATCTAAGTATGAAACAACTGGATCTGGAATAGGTATGTTAGACATTTATTCAAACAGCTTAGCACTGTATTAGGGGCTACTCTGATGTCATGACCACAGTGCTCTCTGCTGACCTCTGCTGTCCATTTTAGGAACTGTCCAGAGCAGAAGAAAATCCCCATAGCAAACATATACTGCTCTGGACAGTTCCTAAAATGGACAGCATAGGTCAACAGAGAGCACTGTGGTCATGACATCACAGGAAATCTTTTTTGGATTTTTCTTTAGTATGCAGCCCCTAAAAAGTACTGAAATGATTAATATTTTTTAATAGAAATTATTTACAAATCTGTTTAACTTTCTGGCTCCAGTTGATTTAAGAAAAAAAAAAAAAAAGTTTTCCACGGGATTACCTCTTTAAGCACTCAGCAAATTTTTGTTTTTGCTTTTTCGTTTTTTTCCTCCTTCCTTTTACTTTGCAGCGTCTAAAGGGTTAATGCCAGGAATCAGCCTGATTGGCCGTGCCCAGCATTAGCTTTGGGTCCTGGCTGCCCGTATCAACTGGGACCCACCAGGTTTAACCCGTTCTCTACTGGTGAGAGCGGTTTTAGCCCGGTAAATGGGACTAGGGCGTACAGGTGTGCATATGCCCTGAATCCAAGAGGTTAAGCTGCATTATTCCCAAATATTCAAAGACCTGATGGATAATGATAAATTACATTTTTCTATGTTTGGCTGGATAAACTAAATAAATATGGATATTATCTATAAATTTTTGTATGTGTTTCAAGTACTTCCTGTTACAGTACCCTTAGCTTAGCATAACTCTATAAGCCAGTTTGTATGGGGATCTAGTAAACTGAGAATGTGCAGATCCACTTTTGCAGACCAAAGTTGCCGTCATGCCCCCTCCCATAGACTTGCATTGAGGTGGTGGGGCGTGATGTCACACTGGGCGGAGTCATGAAGTCATGATACTCCAGCCCCATGGTCGTCACGAGACCCCCATAATATACTTTGGATATGGGATAAGATGTATTAGGGCCGGAGTACCCCTTTAAGATCCAAATTCTATTTGCTATGTTGCTTTAATTTATGTGTCAGTGAACAAGGGACTATTTTCAAAAGAATCATTCAGATATAAGCAATGCAATATTACTTCCCCTGGTTATAAAAACACTGATGTCTACATATACTATGAATAAACAAGTTTTGAAAAAAGCTATTAAAAAAAAGCTGTGAATGATAGAATATTTAAAACATATTTTTCCCTTTTGTTTATGAAAACATAAAAAGAAGGGTCAAAGCTTTAGTTAGCTTTGAAATTGATAAAACAGAAAATAAAATCAGACCATGACTTGTTTTTTTTTTGGTGTGCTGTTCATTTTCCTTTTCTAATTCTCCATTCCACTATCTGTGTTAAAATATTCTTAGAACCTTGCAGTTTTTTTTGCAGGTGTAATGAAGAAAACCATGTCCCTGTAGCCTAATGTGACCATTGCAGTGATTGGTTGAGGTGTGCGCACATCCTCCGCTCACCCTCGAGACATAGTTCTCTTCTTTAGAGCCAGACACAGTTTTCACCATCTCTGATCCCTCTCACTCCATCCCCACTACCCTCTCTCATGGGGACAGGAACACAGTTTCTCCATACATCTGCCAACATTTTTCCCACCCATCCGCATATCTACCACCCGCCCATGCTGCACATGTACCATCTGCCCGCTAGCTGTTGCAAGACTACAACCCTTAAAGGGGTACTCCGGTGGTCAACGTGTTTTTCTGTTTTTGACTCACCCTATTTGTTTTGTTTCATTTCTATTCTTGTTGTTTAGCCTACTAGCGTTCTTTGTTGTCTTTCCATCCCCCACTTTGTTTTCCTATCTTTGCTTCTATTTCCTGTTTCTTGCTGTGCTGAAAACTACAAATCCCAGCATGCCACATGCCTTGCTGGTTTGGGGCGGCTCCTTTTTTTGTTTGTTTGTTTGTTCCGCCCTTTACCCACCCTACTATTTTCCTGTGTCAGCCACCTTATACACAGCACACTAATATAATCAGCCTTAGTTGGTATACACTGTCATACACACACAAAAGGGACTACAACTCCCAGCATGAGTCATTCAGTAGTCTTCAGTCTGTGGTATAACACCAGCATGCTGCCTCTGTAGTCTCCTGGGGGTTGTAGTTCACCACACCTCTGTAGGGCATACACCAGTGTTTCCCAACCAGGGTGCCTCCAGGTGTTGCAAAACTACAACTCCCAGCATGCCCTGACAGCCTTTTGGCATGCTAGGAGTTGTAGTTTTGCAAGAGCTGGAGGCACACTGGTTGGGAAACACTGGTGTAACATGATGTGTATGCTTAATAGGCTAGAACAGTGTTTCCCAACCAGTGTGCCTCCAGCTGTTGCAAATCTACAACTCCCAGCATGCCCAAAGTCTGACAGGGCATGCAGGGAGTTGTAGTTTTACAACAGCTGGAGGCACAATGGTTTGTAAACACTAGCATACACACAGACAACAGGAACTACAACTCCCAGCATGTGTCATTCAGGAGTCCCGCCCTCCCCTTTCACATATAGAGATCATTCCCAGTATGAGATTTATTCCCCTGCAGTCCATACATCCCCAGCCCGTGCACCTTCTCATCCTCCCCTTCAGATAACACTTATCTTCTCTGTGTTCCTTTTCCTGTGCAGACCTGTGTCCTTAGAATACAGAGCAGGGGAGGGGAGGTGAGGAGCTGTGTACTCAGCTGGATGAGATGAAGGGGCGTGGCTTATTTTTCTCATGCAGACAGAAAAAAAAAAAAGCTGTGACATCTTGTCCACAACAGACTCATAACTGTGGACAACAGTAAAAGAAAACCCTCTGAACTACAGAACTTCCTGCCCAACAACAGGTAAGAAAAACACACACTTGCTGCCAAAACATATAACACATGTATATTGCAAAAAAAACTAAACTTACAAAGAAGATGCCATATAGTAAAAAAAAATTAACCACCGGAGTAGCCCTTTAACATGTCCTCACTGTAAAAGCATGCTGGAAGTTGTAATCTTGCAACAGGTAGGAGGCAAATGGTAGATGTGTGACACAGGTGAGTGGTAGATGTGCAGGCAGGTGGGAGAACAGCTGTGGAAGGTTCATCTGGCTGTGCTCCACAATGTGTCTAAGTGGCCGGGAGATGTGGAGAGAAACAGTGTCCTTGTATCCATGAGAGAGGGTGCCAGGATGGAAAGAGAGGGATCGGAGATGGTGAAAACTGTGTCCCGCTGTAAAGAAGAAAACTGTGTCCCTGTAGCCAAAGTTGTGCGAAGAGTGTGCACTTGCCTTAGCCAATCACTACATGGGTCACATTTGGCTACAGGGACATTAAAACGGCTGTTGAGCTTTACGATAGGTTGAAATGTCCTGTTCTGTCCAGATCCTTTTTGGCATAGATCTCATTATCATTACAGACAGGATTACAATCATTGGTATCCTCTCTATCATAAAACTGGATGTGGTACAAACCATGTCATAAATCATTTTTTTTTTATGTCACAGGCCAACAGCTACAGTTTAACACCAACATGAAGTGATACAATAATATGTAATGTCCCACTAGGCCAAATACTTTATACAGGCAATGTGAAGGCTGGGAAAGAGGTTTCCCATCACTAGAACTGTAGAATTTACTAAATGGGAGACAGAGCTAAGCCACCCAGCTGGGTGTTAGTCATTAGCTGGGCTAAAAGAAATTTGGTAAAAAGGAATGAAGTTTAGAGAACAGTGTATGTGGAGGCAACCAAGGAGAAGCCTATACGGAGATGTAGCCTAGGATTGCACAGACATGGACTAGGACACAGTCCTGAAACTTGGCAAAGCACTTAGGCAGCTAAAAATGTATATTTTGAGGATCACTAAGGATTAGTTTGCCTAAGTATGTGCATTCCACAGTTGGGAATTGCATTATGGAAACTAACTGAAGAGGAATTACATGTGAAGCAGTTGTCTGCCTGCATATAGAGACCTGACCACTGAACAGAATTTAGAAAATTGAAAAACAGTTTCCAACTTTAACAAAGCCTGCTTGAGACCTTGTTAAAGATTGCCCCATTATCAATGTGCTCTGGAACTATGACCTGACTGTGACTAAACCATGTCACCAGAGGACTACTACCTTCATCATAATCCATCCCTGTAGGCATCTCCCATCACACACTTTCCCCTGAGCTGTTGCACATATTCAATTTCTTCTCATTCCAATCAGCATCATTGTACAGTCTACCATAACTTACAGATAAAATATGCAGCTTTCCAGTGCTATTTTACATATGTATCTACTTTGTCCAAATCGCTCTTTTACTTCAAACAATGTAGCAATGCCTTGCTTGTCTAATAAGCATTATGAGTTAAAGCCACTTGATCTTGTAATGTGGACTCTAGTTCATAACATGAATATATAGACCATACAGAAGTCACTGAAGGCATATGGTGGTATCAGTGCACCTAAATGGTCTGACTAGTGCAAATCTATTCCTATGCATGACATTGAGAGAGAAAACATAGGTGCACACTGTTCACTCAGCCCTTCAAAGGTATACATCGACATCTTACCAAAAAAGGATTCTGACAAATACCATAGCATATTGACAAAGGGCCCATATAGTTTAATGGCCTAAACATGGCCCAGTCAGCTAGTGATTGTGCTTGGGCCATTTTCCTCATGTATATGTTTATTAAGCAGGATTCATAAGTTTAGCCCCCCATACTTTTTTGACTCTTTCTAAATGAATTTATATTTGCTGACTACGCTCAGGCCATTTAAAATGAATGGGCCAGCTGCCAGTACACTGAGGTATATGTTGGCATACCTTTTTGAAGAGATGCAGATGGAAACCTCTAAAAGACTAAGTAAACAAAATGTGGACCCATTCTTGAAACATCTAAAGTTTTAAATATTAGACCTGGTTCTTAAAAAAATATCTCCTTTGTTTCTATGTTTTGCTTTATTTATTTGTTTTGAACACATTGCGTGAATGACTTTTCCTGGAACTTTTGTAAAATCTTGGTATTAGTACCTAAGGAGGGATAAAGTACAAGTACTCCTGCACCCCAGGAGTTAATGGCAATTTCAGTGGTAATAACAGGGGCACAGTATGCCTCTTACCTTACATTATAAAATAAAATAACACCTCTAAAACATGATAATACATACATACATGATAACATTGAAACTAACTTCCTGACATTTGTTACATTTTTGTTGATCAAACATACATTGAAAAGAAAGCAAAGGATATCATGATGTCACTTTCTCAAAAAACATAACACCCGGTTCGCACTTGTTTTTCACCTGCCTAAACTCATTCTCTGGAGTTAACTATTTATTAATGTGAGTTGTCAAATGCATCTTAGATTATAGTAACTGGAAAATTAGTGTGAAAAACAGAAACAAATGATCATGTTGTAAAACTAAGTGGTTTGGGATTGTGATTCATGTAGCACAAATAGCATGAAAGCAGGGGATGCATATGTGCATTATAAGTCTGGGGAAGTGGAGAGATAGATTTTCTAAATATAGAAATACCTGATACAGTTAAAGGGGTATTTTAGGTTTTAGAAAAAAAATGATATGCTGTTGGGGGCTGCAATGACAACAATACAATAATAAAATATTTTTTTTTATTTATTAAAAAACACATAATTACCTACCTTGCTGCCTCAGGATTCCTCTTGGGAAGTCTTCCTGTTCTCCACTAAACTCCCTGGCTGTTATTTCCGAAACAGACTTAGTCAATCATAGGCTGAAGCAGTGTCCTGCCTCAGTTCGTGATTGGCTGAATGAACTGTCACTGCTCAAGATGACTCTTGGAAATAGCAGCCATGGCGTTCAGCAGGGACCTGGAAGACTTCACAAGGGATCTTAGGTAGTGATTAAGGTTAGCATGCAGCCCAAGCAGCATACATACATATATAAAACATTTTTGGAAAACTAGAATATCCGGCTTACAAATATGGTCCCACACTGATCTCTATGTTTTAGCCCTGCCTCAAAACAATACCCATTCATCAGTCAAATAGGCATTTTCAGTGTGTTGAGACTGAACCAGGACATTGAGATCAGTATGGACTGTGCGGATGTGAATTACAGTGGTAGGGTCTTAATAAGGTAAACCCCTTTATTGGTTATTATGAGTGTTCTCGATTTTTTAAGTACATTGTCATTCTAAGGATACTATCCCAATTTACAGTTAAAGTTAAACATAGTATGATACATTTTCCGAGGATATTAAAAAACTGTTTTTATAATCAGAATTATTAATATTTGATTTCCTTGGCTACTTCAGTCTATTGCTCCAACCATACTTACCTAAAAGGTTAAAACATGAATAATAAGAGTATTTGAGGTTCCATTTACTTATAAGGCCAGCATATTCGATAAGAGTCATCACTCACATCAATCAGTCTCCAAATTTCAGAATTATACACAGATTATATGAAGTGATCCAACCTATCAGTTACTGACGTGTGAGAGGAAACCAGAATATCCCAAGAAAACCACACAAACATTAGGAAAACACACAACTAAAAACAGGCAGTGACAGCATATAAAAAGATTTATATACAAGCCCATAATTTGCTAGTGTTTATAAAAAAAATCTCTGCATCTAAAGGGTAACCCCAGCTCTGACATCACCAATTACCTCTCTAATAATGTTTGTAACATCTGATGATTGTCCACTGTCTATGAAAAATCATTAGATTTTCAGCCGAGCAAACTTTATTGTGCTTTTTAGAGAAGTGTATGTATATAAAAGGATACAGTACCCTAGTAAATGCTAGTTAATATGTATTTTAAGTTATTTACTGTAGCAAAAACACATTCTGTAGCACTGTACAATGAATGCCTTCACTCATATCAGTTTCTATCTCAAACATACATACTGGAGCCAATTTCAAAGGACACCAGTTTTCATTTGGAATTAAATTAAAATCAATAAATGCATGCTGGTGAATACGTAGTAATAAGCCTGTTAGATATTAAATTTAGAGGTCACTAACTATATGTATCAGTTGCAGGAAACATACAGCATGGAGTGACTATTATAAAGCATGAACAATCTATCCAGTCTAGTGTCATCAATACATATTCTTACGATATTTGCCAAACTATCAATGTGATGTTCTATGAACATTCCTGGGTAAGGTCTCCTTAAGCACGCTGACTCAAGAAAGCTGTAAACAAGTACTGATTTCATAGATCGGCGCTCATTTAAAGAACCTATCACGAGGCTCTTTGGTCACTGGATGATCCATGCAACACTTTGCTTCTATCATTCATCATTTGGCCAATGAACTATGAGACCAAAGCCAAGCGGTGCCAAAGAAACACAACCAAGCAGAGTTCTGGTGATGGTTAATTTTAGAGTTTGTGAGGGTTTCAGAAATGAGACCCCCAGAAATCAAAACTACTGACATGTCAGAGAAGGGCATCCTTTAACTATAACATGTGATAATATTACACTCCAAAATGTATCCAGACCCCTTATAACATCCAGACACACCTTGTTAACCTCTTAAGGACGCAGGGTGTATGGATACGCCCTGCATTCCCAGTCCTTAAGGACGCAGGGCGTATCCATACGCCCGTGGGAATTCCGGTCCCCAACGCTAGCCGGTTGGGGACCGGAGCCGGATGCCTGCTGAAATCATTTAGCAGGCATCCCGGCATATCGCCCAGGGGGGTCATTATGCCCCCCCCCCATGTTGGCGATGGCCGCAGATCGCTGGACAATTCAGTCCAGCGATCTGCGGCGATTTCGGGTCAATCAGGTCTCCAGTGACCCGGTGACCCTGAATTACTGGCTGATCGGGGCCGTCTCTGACGGCCCTGAACAGCCAGAGCCTGCAGGGGTGAGGTGGTACTGGTGCCACCTCATGATCGCCCTGATTCATCGGCCGGATTACCGGCCGACCAATCAGGGCGCCTGCTGCGGGTGTCACTCCCGCACCCGCTCCGCCCCTCTTCCGGAGGACATGAGCAGGTGCGGGAAGACAACCCCGGGTGCTGGGGACCCCGATCCCCAGCGTCCATGTTGGGATCGGGGCCCCAAGAGCGACGACGGCGGCAAGGGACTGTCCTGCGACGGAGCAGCAGCAGGAGGTGAGTGACAGCCTCCTGCTGTTGCTTAGCAACAGCTCCCAGCATGCAAAAAGGGCATGCTGGGAGCTGTAGTTATGCAAGAGCAGGAGGCAGACCACCACAACTCCCAGCATTCCCTTATGGGCATGCTGGGATTTATGGTTTTGCAACAGCTGGAGGCACATTTTTTCTATGGAAAAGTGTACCTTCAGCTGTTGTATAACTACAACTCCCAGCTTGCACAAACAGCTAAAGTGCATGCTGGGAGTTGTAGTGGTGCATCTGCTGGTTGCATAACTACAACTCCCAGCATGCCCATTGGCTGTCGGTGACTGCTGAGAGTTGTAGTTTTGCAACAGCTGAAGGCACACTGGTTGTGAAACTCATTTTTTTTTTTACCTAACTCAGTGTTTCACGACCGGTGTGCCTCTAGCTGTTGCAAACTACAACTCCCAGCAGTCACCTTACACCATGCACCGTACATGCTGGGAGTTGTAGTTTTGCAACAGCTGGAGGCACACTGGTTTTGAAACACTGAGTAAGGTCACAAACTCAGTGATACATAACCAGTGTGCCTACAGCTGTTGCAAAACTAAAATTCTCAGCTTGTACAGTCTGTCGGCGCATGCTGGGAGTTGTAGTTTTGCAACAGCTGGATGCCCCCCCCCCAATGTGAATGTACAGGGTACACCCCCCTCCCAAATAAAAATGAAAAACGTCTGGTACGCCACGGTTTCCAAAACGGAGCCTCCAGCTGTTGCAAAACAACTACTCCCAGTATTGCCAGATAGCCACTGACTGTCCAGGCATGCTGGGAGTTTTACAACAGCTGGAGGCAACCTGTTTGGGAATCACTGGCATAGAATTCCACTATGTCCACCCCTATGCAATCCCTAATTTAGGCCTCAAATGCGCATGGCGCTCTCACTTTGGGGCCCTGTCGTATTTCAAGGCAACAGTTTAGGGTCACATATGGGGTATCGCCGTACTCGGGAGAAATTGTGTTACAAATTTTGGGGGGTATTTTCTGCTTTTACCCTTTTTAAAAATGTAAAATTTTTGGGAAAAGAAGCATTTTAGGTAAAAAAAATATTTATTTTTTTACATATGCAATAGTCGTGAAACGCCTGTAGGGTATTAAGGTTCAATTAACCCCTTGTTACATTCCCTGAGGGGTCTAGTTTCCGAAATGGTATGCCATGTGGTTTTTTTTTTGCTGTCCTGGCACCATAGGGGCTTCCTAAATGCGGCATGCCCCCAGAGCAAAATTTGCTTTCAAAAAGCCAAATGTGACTCCTTCTCTTCTGAGACCTGTAGTGCGCCAGCAGAGCACTTTTCACCCCCATATGGGGTGTTTTCTGAATCGGGAGAAATTTGGCTTCAAATTTTGGAGGGTATTTTCTGCTTTAACCCTTTATAAAAATGTAAATTTTTTGGGAAACCAAGCATTTTAGGTAAAATGTTTTTTTTTTTTTACATATGCAAAAGTCGTGAAACACCTGTAGGGTATTAAGGTTCACTTTACCCCTTGTTACGTTCCCCGAGGGGTGTAGTTTCCAAAATGGTATGCCATGTGTTTTTTTTTTTTTGCTGTCCTGGCACCATAGGGGCTTCCTAAATGCGGCATGCCCCAGAGCAAAATTTCCTTCAAAAAAGCCAAATGTGACTCCTTCTCTTCTGAGACCTGTAGTGCGCCAGCAGAGCACTTTTCACCCCCATATGGGGTGTTTTCTGAATCGGGAGAAATTGGGCTTCAAATTTTGGGGGGTATTTTCTGCTATTACCCTTTTTAAAAATGTAAAACTTTTGGGAAACCAAGCATTTTAGGTAAAAATTATATATATTTTTTTACATATGCAAAAGTCGTGAATCACCTGTGGGGTATTAAGGTTCACTTTACCCCTTGTTATGTTCTTCGTGGGGTCTAGTTTCCAAAATGGTATGCCATGTGTTTTTTTTTGCTGTTCTGGCACCATAGGGGCTTCCTAAATGTGACATGCCCCCCAAAAACCATTTGACGCTCCTTCCCTTCTGAGCCCTCTACTGCGCCCGCCGAACCCTTTACATAGACATATGACGTATGTGCTTACTCGAGAGAAATTGGGTTTCAAATACAAGTATACATTTTCTCTTTTTACCCCTTGCAAAAATTCAAAAATTGGGTCTACAAGAACATGCGAGTGTAAAAAATGAAGATTGTGAATTTTCTCCTTCACTTTGCTGCTATTCCTGTGAAACCTCTAAAGGGTTAAAACGCTTACTGAATGTCATTTTGAATACTTTGGGGGGTGCAGTTTTTATAATGGGGTAATTTATGGGGTATTTCTAATATGAAGACCCTTCAAATCCACTTCAAACCTGAACTGGTCCCTGAAAAAAATCAAGTTTCAAAATTTTGTGAAAAATTGAAAAATTGCTGCTGAACTTTGAAGCCCTCTGGTGTGTTCCAAAAGTAAAAACACATCAATTTTATGATGCAAACATAAAGAAGACATATTGTATATGTGAATAAAAATTTTTTTTTGGGAATATCCTTTTTCCTTACGAGCAGAGAGCTTCAAAGTTAGAAAAATGCTACATTTTCAAATTTTTCTTAAAATTTTGGGATTTTTCGCCAAGAAAGGATGCAAGTTACCACAAAATGTTACCATTATGTTAAAGTAGAATATGTCACGAAAAAACAATCTCGGAATCAGAATGATAACTAAAAGCATTCCAGAGTTATTAATGTTTAAAGTGACAGTGGTCAGATTTGCAAAAAATGGCCGAGTCCTTAAGGTGAAAAAGGGCTCAGTCCTTAAGGGGTTAAAGATAAAGCTCTGGGTATAAATAGATCATAGGAAAAGTATCTGTATTGATATTTTTATATTGATATAGTAAATACACACTTTAAGGTCCTGCTGAGGCAGCTCTTACCTCTTACTTAGGGAGATTTATCAAAACTTGTTTAGAGGTAAAGATGACCAGTTGCCCATGGCAACTGATCAGATCAGTTATTTTATTTTTCAGAGGCCCTTTTCAAAATAAAAGAACCAATCTGATTGGTTGCTATGGGTAACCTGTCAACTTTTCCTTTGCACAGCTAAATCTCCCCCACTGTGTCTAAATCAGGTTAGTAAGTCATTTATTGTGTATGTCCTATTCTGCTTGTTACAGTATTTAATGGCTAACACTTTACATTCAATAGTGGTGATAAGTAATGTATGTCTTAGTTTTTCTGCAGTATATTTTACATGTAAAAATACACACACATACATACATACATACACACACACACAGACACACACACACACATATATGTAATTGTTTTTTGATTATTGATGCTCTAGAGAAATTGGGGGTTCAGTAATTTCAGTATACTTTGTTTGCAATAAAATAAAATTGTAAAAATATGCTGGTAAATATTCATGAAACTCTTATCTCTCTGCCAGAATTTAGAGGTCAGCTACTGTACTGACATTATGTGACAGTGTCAGGAAACCTACAGCATGTAGTAGGTTTTCTAAAGCTTGAGGAATCAGTCGCTGGCATCAAAATGTATCCTAAGGATATCTACCAGAATGTCAGTGTGATGATCTATGGATCTGCCACATTGTTTTAATTTTAAAGCTGAATCCCCCTTCCAGCCTTCCATTTATGTTGCTGAGTCTTAGTAAAGCCTCTGTAAATATACAGCAACCTGGTCATGGACTATTGAGGACACTGCAGACATCCCACTGTATAACTTTTGCACAAAGGTATTAGAAAACAGACTGCCATATCATGATATTGGGCCAATATACAGTATGTATAATAAGTTAAAAAATGATGAAGTGGTGTTAACAGAATAAAGGGTGAAAATAAGGCTGAAGGGTGTTAAGGCCTGTTTTCATGTAACAGTGCCATAGGTATCTCCAAACTAGAGCATTTGAAGTATTTATAACAATAGTTAAGCAATTTAAATCACAAATGATCAATGATAAACTATTCAATGCATTTTTGTAAAGGATGACAAAACAAATGGTACCCCCTGCCTTTCTGCATCTATTTCCAATTATACTCACTTCTAAAACTGGATACAATCAGTGCTGTAATGGTTGAGGGTCACAAATGGGCCCACTTTCTGGCCCTAAACAACTGGGCCAATTATTTGCTGATGGGCCATTATCTATATTGGATTTATGATTATATTTACCTTCCTTGCTCATTCACCATTGCACATAAATATTTGTTTTTCATTTAACTAAAATTTTTCTCCTGAATTTCACATAGATAGGTTTTCAGATATTCAGGACTCCTAATCCCAGTAATTTAGCTCATGCTGATGAAAACTGCTTGTCCAGATATAAAAATGATGATTATTCAGTGACAGAACTAGAGTCCTCTGGCCCAAATTTCCCCCCACCCCCAACCCTACTAATAACATATATAACTAAAAATGACACACAAATACACGAGACAAAATACAGAGTGAACATTCAGTTATATTACCACTGACCTAATCCAGTATACTGAGACCAAAAATATCAATTATACCAGTATACAAGAGACACATAATGTCGCCATACCATAACCACTACCATTACACACATAATGACTGAATAATACCACTATACAGTTAATGATATGAACTATATACAGGCCAATAGTCCCAAGTGCCAGAAAACTACCAAGTGGAATCAAGCATAAACCAAATGTTTTCAAAGTTTTCCCACTGAGACATTTAAAGGGGTACTCCACTGCTCAGCGTTTGGAACAAACCATTCCGAACGCTGGATCCGGCACCAGTAGCTAATAATGTCATAGCCCCACCCCCTCATGACATCACGTCGTGCCCCCTCAATGCAAGTCTATGGGAGGGGGTGTGACATCAAGATGGGGCAGGGCTAAGATGTCACGAGCTCCCGGCGGAGAACCCCTTTAATGCCTAAGGCCTTGGCCTCACAATGGATAAAATTTACAGTATTCTCTTGCAAACTGCGATGACTTTGCCGTTATAACACCGATTACTCACATTGGAAACCGCAGCTGCTATAGACCACAATTCTATAAACCCAACCTTGGTAATATACAACTGTTATAAAAGAATGTTGTGTTATTCCTACATATTTTGCATTTGATCATCAATCCATTTTTTTAGATTAGTGCCTGTGAAAAAAAAGTAAATAGACAAAAAAGTGAAAATACTAAAACCTATTTTTGTTTATAAATCCCATTCAACATCCAATAAATATTTAGCCATCATTTTTCCTATCTGGTGGTTGGAAACAGTCCCCTGTGTATTCAATGAGCTGATATTTGTTTGTAACATAAGGTTATGATCTTGAAGATACATTTACTTCCAGTGGTTGTATACTAAGGTACTTAGCCTTCATTTGCATACCCAACTATGTGATTATTGGATATCTTTTGGTGTTCATGCGGAGAAAGCAATATACTCAATGTAAAACATTTATAGTTTAGTACACAAGCTACAATGTGAAATTGGTGAATGAGAATTTCTTTATAGCAGCCAGTAGGTTGACTTATAGATTTATCATGTACAGAGGCGGAGCTTGTAGCTTTTGGGCCACGATGCAACATCTGCAACAGGGTCCTATATGTCAAATATAGTACTGGTCTCTTATAGGGCAGTTGTGCTTTGGGGCCCCCTTAGGCACCAGGACCCCAGTGCAACTGCTACCTCTGCTCCTTCTATAGCTACGCCCCTGATCATGTATACTGTATATGGTCTATAACAAATAGATTATCTAAGTCTGTACAGCCAGTGAGCATTGCTACCACAATATAGAAGAAATAAGATGTTAGAAATCTATTATAATGGTGTAGTACCTGATGTCTGATTTTATGAGCAAACAAGCAGCACAAGATATATAAACAACACATGCAGCACAAATGATAAATCACTGGTAAATTCCCTTTTATATAAGCAACACTGTACATCGCCTTTTGTACTTCTTATATGGCTGTACAATGCATTCACTTCCATTTCATAGTGTTTTACAGAAAAACGTATTATTTTATAAATAAGAAACATAGCTTATAGGTACTCCAGTGGGGGAAAAAATGTTTCCAAATCAACTGGTGCCAGAAAGTTATGCAGATTTGTAAATTACTTCTATTAAATAATCTTAATCCTTCCAGTATTTATCAGCTGCTGAATGCTCCAGAGGAAGTTGAGTAGTACTTTCCAGTCTGACCACAGTGCTCTCTGCTGACATCTCTGTCCATGTCAGGAAATGTTTGCTATGGGAATTTTCTCCTACTCTGAACAGTTCCTGACATGGACAGAGGTGGCAGCAGAGAGCACTGTGGTCAGACAGAAAAAAACAACTCAACTTCCTCTCCAGTGTAAAGCTGCTGATAAGTACTGGAAGGGTTAATATGTTTTAATAGCAGTAATTTACTAATCTGTTTAACTTCCTGAAGCCAGTTGACATGAAAAAAAAAATGTTTTCCATCGGAGTACCCTTTAATAAGAAGAAATTGGACCATCAACAAAATGCAGAAAATTCTCTTTTTTCTGGGTAAGATAAAATTTACTTTTTGGGATTTATGCAAAGAATAGTCAGTAGGCACACTGGTGTCAGGTATATCACAGCATACAGTAGATTTGACTTTGAACTTGGGCAACCAATGACCTTTTATGTTCTTTAATATGCTAGAAAAACTAAACATTCACTTTTGAAATTATTTGAAGATAAGTTCCTCTGTGTTCCAGAGAACGAAGACTAATGGATAAGCAACATAAAAGGACAGAACTCTAGAATCATGATGGACATTTGGCAGGAAATTTATGGTTGACTCGAGTTAAGATAGTTACATAGTTAGTACGGTCGAAAAAAGACATATGTCCATCAAGTTCAACCAAGGAATTGAAGGGTAGGGGTGTGGCGCGATATTGGGGAAGGGATGGGATTTTATATTTCTTCATAAGCATTAATGTTATTTTGTTCCAGGAATGTATCTAATCCTGTTTTAAAGTTGTAAATTTTTCCTGCTGTGACCAGTTCCTGAGGTAGACTGTTCCATAAGTTCCCAGTTCTCATGGTAAAGAAGGTCAAATAGGAAAGCTGTGTTAGCAAAGTTTCTGAAAATACACAACAATTGTATCCATCAAACTATGAAGTATTTCTGGCTAGTGGTTGGTACAGTGTTTGGTTACAAATTAACCCCTTCCCTCTTGGGCCATTTTTCATTTTTGCACTTTTGTTTTTTCCACCGCTCCTTCCAAAATCATAACACTTTCAATTTTCCACCTACAGACTCATATGAGGGTTTGTTTTTTGTGCTGTCATACTTATTGTAGGCCCAAAAATGAATCACTATGTTTAATAGAATAGCATAAAGTGTCTGTCATGTTGAAAGAAGGCCTAAACAGAGTTCATTGAAAGATTACAGACCTTTAAATGCTTGTTAAGGTGTAGAATGTTAGACAAAATCCGAAAAAAAATATTTGTGGATAATTATTTTTTTTTTTAAACGCCATTTTGAAAATTTTGGTGGCTTCTGGTTTTGTAGGTCCATATGGTTACAGGGATACCTAATTTATATTGGTTTGATTTTATTTTACTACTTAAAAAAAATTATAGCTACATGCACCAAAATTTGCATGTTTAAAATTGTCATCTTCTGACCCCTATAACTTTTTTATTTTTCAGTATGAGGGATAATTTTTTTACGCTATGATCTGAAGTTTTTATTGGTATCATTTTTGTTTTGATGAGACTTTTTGACAGGTTTTTACACATTCTTTTTAGAGTATACAAAGTGACCAAAAATACACAATTTTAGACTTTGGAATTTTTTTACGTGCATGCCATTGACCGTGTGGTTGAATTAACATTATACTGGTTGATACTACATATGTTTATTTTAAATTTTTTTGGAATATTTTTATTTTTTAAATGGGAAAACTTTTATTAGGGAAGAGGTTGAATCACATTTATTAACTTTTTTTTTCCACTTTCACATGCAATACTTTGATCGCATACACTGAACAATGCTATGCCATGGAATAGCATTGATCAGTGTTATCTGTGCTTGATTGCTCAAGCCTAGATCTCAGGCTTGGAGCAATTAAGTGATGATCAAACAACGGGAAGGAAGGTAAGTACCCTCCTGCTGTCCTCTCAGCTTTTCTGGATGCCGCAATTTCACAGTGACAGTCCAGAACAGCCCACTGAGCTAACTGGCAATAGCAATCTCCCATTTTAGGTGCCACAATCAGCATTAGGTGGCGCAATCAGCACTTTGATAGCAGCATCTAAAGGGTTATACCGGACATCAGCCCGATCGGCCATGTCTGGTATTGGCCGTGGGTCCTGATTGCTGATAGTGCGCATCATACCGCTGGAGCCCACAGTGGACCTCTATATATACGTCCAATTGTGGGAAGGGGTTAATACCATAGGAGATTGTCAAACATTCTCAGGTTATAACATTCTAGTTGATATCCATATAGGTTATAATGGTACAGTGGGTGAGACTTTGAAATGTTGGAGAAATAACTTTTAGACTAGATGAAGAAGAGTGAGGGTCTCAGAAAAAAGCCTTTAGGGACTCAACAGAGAGACGAAGAGGTAAGGAGGTGGTGTGTGAGTGGGAGATGCTACATGTTAAGTTGATGGGGTTCATGGGACTCTGGGAGAGGACAAATTCTGTGATGATTTTGTAACTGGAGAGAGTGATCACATGTGTCAAAGGCACAGCAGAGTGAGAAGGTTAAGAACAGTGGTGGGGTCGCAGACCAGACTGCATCTGGCTATAAAGGAGTTGGATGAGAGGTGAGAAGACAGTTTCATAAATACTTTTTTTTTAAGAAGTTCAAAACAAATGGTAGTAGTGAGATTGAACAGTAGCTGAACAGATGGGATGGGTCAAGGGAAGGCATTGCATATGTACAGTGAGTTTTTCCTCTTTACAAGTTTACACTGTTAAAATAGCAAAACATTTAATAATTGTCAGTATATGCCAGTGGTGAAATTGTCTTGTTGTAACCAATAAATAGAAGCTATAGAATGTCACATTAAATGTAGGAGACATTAGATTCAGGCAACACAATAAAAATGTTGTGTTCATCTCAAAACCCAAATTAGTTGAAATTTACAGTACAATACACAGTATGCAAGGTTCAAAATACTGTCTCTTTTTTACATTTTGCAAATTACCCAAGACACATTTACTTCAGATGGGCATTTAAGCCAGATCCCTCATTCTTATCTAACTTTAAAAAAAATCCTAAATGCTTACCTGTTAGGCTGGGTTCACATACACTGCTCAAAAAAATAAAGGGAATATTAAGATAACACATCCTAGATCTGAATGAACGAACTAATCATATGAAATATTTTCGTCTTTACATAGTTGAATGTTCTGACAACAAAATCACACAACAATTATCAATCGAAATCAAATTTATTAATCCATGGAAGTCTGGATATGGAGTCACACTCAAAATCAAAGTGGAAAACCACACTACAGGCTGATCCAACTTTGATGTAATGTCCTTAAAACAAGCCAAAATGAGGCTCAGTAGTGTGTGTGGCCTCCGCGTGCCCATATGACCTCCCTGCAATGCCTAGGCATGCTCCTGATGAGGTGGCTCCTGGACAGTCTGTGGTGCAACGTGGGATTGGTGGATGGAGCGAGACATGATGTCCCAGATGTGCTCATTCGGATTCAAGTCTGGGGAACGGGCATAGTTCATAGCATTAATGAAGTTCATAGCATTAATGCTTCCTCTTGCAGGAACTGCTGCCACACTCCAGCCACATGAGGTCTTGCTTTGTATTACATTAGGAGGAACCCAGGGCCAACCACACCAGCATATGGTCTCACAAGGGGTCTGAGGATCTCATCTCAGTTCCTGATAGCAGTTAGGCTACCTCTGGCAAGCACATGGGGGGCTGTGCGGCCCCCAAAAAAATGCCACCCCACACCATAACTGACCCACCGCCAAACCGGTCATGCTGGAGGATGTTGCAGGCAGTTGAACATTCTCCACGGCGTCTCCAGACTCTGTCACGTCTGTCACAACCTGCTTTCATTTCTAAAGAGCACAGGACACCAGTGGCGAATTTGCCAATCTTGGTGTTCTCTTACAAAAGCGAAACCTCCTGCACGTTGTTGGGCTGTAAGCACAACCCTCACCTGTGGATGTCAGGCCCTCATACCACCCTCATGGAGTCTGTTTCTGACTGTTTGAGTTGACACATGCACATTTGTGGCCTGCGGGAGTTCATTTAGCGGGCTCTGGCAGTGTTCCTCCTTGTTGTTGCTGTTACGCCGAGCGCTCCGGGTCCCTGCTCCTCCCCGGAGCGCTCACGGCGTCTCTCTCTCTGCAGCCCCCCGGTCAGACCCGCTGACCGGGAGCGCTGCACTGACATTGCCGGCGGGGATGCGATTCGCATAGCGGGACGCGCCTGCTCGCGAATCGCATCCCAAGTCACTTACCCGTCCCGGTCCCCGGCTGTCATGTGCTGGCGCGCGCGGCTCCGCTCTCTAGGGCGCGTGCGCGCCAGCTCTCTGAGACTTAAAGGGCCAGTGCACCAATGATTGGTGCCTGGCCCAATCAGCCTAATTAGCTTCCACCTGCTCCCTGGCTATATTACCTCACTATCCCTACACTTACTTGCCGGATCTTGTTGCCTTGTGCCAGTGAAAGCGTTTAGTGTTGTCCAAAGCCTGTGTTTCCAGATCTTCTGCTATCCACATTCACTACGAACCTTGCCGCCTGCCCCGACCTTCTGCTACATCTGACCTTGCCTCTGCCTAGTCCTTCTGTCCCACGCCTTCTCAGCAGTCAGCGAGGTTGAGCCGTTGCCGGTGGATACGACCTGGTTGCCACCGCCGCAGCAAGACCATCCCACTTTGCGGCGGGCTCTGGTGAATACCAGTAGCATCTTAGAACCGGTCCACCGACATGGTCCACGCCAATCCCTCGCTGACACAGAGGATCCACATCCAGCTAGCTGAATCGTGACAGTAGATCCGGCCATGGATCCCGCTGGGGTGCCACTGCCAAGTCTCGCTGACCTACCCACGGTGGTCGCTCAGCAATCGCAGCAAATTGCCCAACAAGGACAGCAGCTGTCGCAGTTGACCGCCACGTTACAGCAACTTCTGCCACTGCTACAGCAGCAACCATCTCCTCCGCCAGCTCCTGCACCTCCTCCGCAGCGAGTGGGCGCTCCTAGCCTCCGCTTGTCCCTGCCAGACAAATTTGATGGGGACTCTAGACTCTGCCGTGGATTTTTGTCTCAATGTTCCCTGCATATGGAGATGTTGTCGGACCAATTTCCTACAGAACGGTCTAAGGTGGCGTTCGTAGTGAGTCTTATATCTGGAAAGGCTTTGTCTTGGGCCACACCGCTCTGGGACCGCAATGATCCTGCCACAGCCACAGTCCAGTCCTTCTTCGCTGAAGTCCGTAGTGTCTTCAAAGAACCAGCCCGAGCTTCTTCTGCCGAGACTGCCCTGCTGAACCTGGTCCAGGGTAATTCTTCAGTAGGCGAGTACGCCATCCAATTTCGTACTCTCACTTCCGAATTATCTTGGAATAACGAGGCTCTCTGCGCGACCTTTAAAAAATGCCTATCCAGTAACATCAAGGATGTGCTGGCCGCACGAGAGATTCCTGCCAACCTGCAAGAACTTATCCATTTGGCCACCCGCATTGACATGCGATTTTTCTGAGAGACACCAGGAGCTCCGCCAGGAAAAAGACCTTGATCTCTGGGCAGCTCTCTCACAGTATCCTTTGCAATCTATCCCTGTGCCTCCCGCCGAGGAGGCTATGCAAGTGGATCGGTCTCGCCTGACCCATGAAGAGAGGACTCGCCGTAGGGAAAAAATCTATGTCTGTACTGCGCTAGTACTGAACATTTCTTGGTGGATTGCTCTATTTGTCCTCCACGTCTAGGAAACGCACGCACCCAGCTCACGTGGGTGTGGCGTCCCTTGGTACGAAGTCTGCTTCTCCACGTCTCACTGTGCCCGTGCGGATTTCTCTTTCTGCCAACTCCTCCCTCTCAGCCGTGGCCTGCTTGGACTCTGGTGCTTCTGGAAATTTTATTCTGGACTCTTTGGTGAATAAGTTCTGCATCCCGCTGTCCCGTCTCGTCAAGCCGCTCTACATTTCTTCGGTCAACGGAGTGAAGTTGGACTGTACTGTGCGTTACCGCACTGAACCACTCTTAATGTGCATTGGTACCCATCACGAAAAGATTGAATTTTTCGTCCTTCCCAACTGCACCTCTGAAGTCCTCCTCGGTCTGCCATGGCTCCAGCATCATTCTCCCACCCTTGACTGGACCACCGGGGAGATCAAGAATTGGGGCCCTGCTTGCCGTAAGAGATGCCTCACATCGGCTCCCAGTCCCGTCTGTCGGGCCTCAGTGTCTCCTCCTGTGCCTGGCCTCCCCAAGGCCTAGCTGGACTGTGCCGTGCCTCCTCATAGCCCCCGTCCTGGTGACACTCTGCCCCGTGATAAGCTTCACCCTCTGCCCCCCTCCCCATTCCCACTTCTTCTGAACTACCTGCCGCTGGTATAGCTACCCAGGACTTCTTTTTTCAGAAGGGGACTCAAGAGGCGTCCCCTATGTTGTCGTCTCTTTTGAAGGGACAAGGAGACAAAAAGAGGGGGAGACCTAAGGGGGGGGGGTACTGTTATGCCGAGCGCTCCGGGTCCCTGCTCCTCCCTGGAGCGCTCACGACTTCTCTCTCTGCAGCGCCCCGGTCAGACCCGCTGACCGGGAGCGCTGCACTGACATTGCCGGCGGGGATGCGATTCGCATAGCGGGACGCGCCTGCTCGCGAATCGCATCCCAAGTCACTTACCCGTCCCGGTCCCCGGCTGTCATGTGCTGGCGCACGCGGCTCCGCTCTCTAGGGCGCGCGCGCGTCAGCTCTCTGAGACTTAAAGGGCCAGTGCACCAATGATTGGTGCCTGGCCCAATCAGCCTAATTAGCTTCCACCTGCTCCCTGGCTATATTACCTCACTTCCCATACACTTCCTTGCCGGATCTTGTTGCCTTGTGCCAGTGAAAGCGTTTAGTGTTGTCCAAAGCCTGTGTTTCCAGATCTTCTGCTATCCACATTGACTACGAACCTTGCTGCCTGCCCCGACCTTCTGCTACGTCTGACCTTGCCTCTGCCTAGTCCTTCTGTCCCACGCCTTCTCAGCAATCAGCGAGGTTGAGCCGTTGCCGGTGGATACGACCTGGTTGCTACCGCCGCAGCAAGACCATCCCGCTTTGCGGCGGGCTCTGGTGAATATCAGTAGCATCTTAGAACCGGTCCACCGACACGGTCCACGCCAATCCCTCGCTGACACAGAGGATCCACATCCAGCTAGCCGAATTGTGACAGTTGCCCTCCTACAGACTCCTCCATGTCTCCTGATGTACTAGCCTGTCTCCTGGTAGCGCCTCCATGCTCTGGACACTATGCTGACAGACACAGCAAACCTTCCTGCCACAGCTCACATTGATGTACCATCCTGGATCAGCTGCACTACCTGAGCCACTTGTGGGGGTTGTAGACTCTGTCTCATGCTACCAATAGAGTGAAAGCACCGCCAGCATTCAAAAGTGACCAAAACATCAGCAAGGAAGCATAGGAACTGAGAAGTGGTCTGTGGTCACCACCTGCAGAACCACTTCTTTATTGGGGGTGTCTTGATAATTGCCTATAATTTCCACCTGTTGTCTGTTTCATTTGCACAACTGCATGTGAAATGCATTGTCAATCAATGTTGCTTCCTGAGTGGACAGTGTGATTTCACAGAAGTGTGATTAACTTGGAGTTACATTGTGTTGTTTAAGTGTTCCCTTTATTTTTTTTTTTGAGCAGTGTATGTCCAGCATCTGGCATAGGTGAACTTAGCTTAGATCTCGATGCAACTGACGCCATAACTGAGGACAACGTGCATCAGTTATCATCAGTTATATGGCATTTGGTGTCCATTGTTTCTGGACCCAGGAGGCTGGATGCAAGCTGAGTTCCCATGTCCGGTGCCATACCGGCATTTGCAACCATCCGGCGTCAAAATTGAGACACTGGATGATTGTGAACTGTCCCATTCAAATGAATGAGATCAGTTCTAGCATCCATTTCTCTTTGGTGCACACCAAGGGAACTGTGCCAAACACCAGACATATGTGAATTAAGCCTTTCTTATACATGAGAAATCTCTCTTTAGGCAAGTGACATGGAATGAAATCTAATAAAGACTGTTCTGTGAGCATAGATATAACAACAACAAAAACTAGCTTGACAATATATACACACTTATGGAGCTTTTAATGTGCCATACTTTCATATAAGTGACCTCACAGTGCAAGATGCAACACCTACACAGTTACAGCTGAATACAAAGCACATCACACACAAAAGCAGCTCTTTACAACATAATCTATGATGTTATTCAATTAAAAGAAGACACAAAAGACAAAACAAGCCAATGTGTTTTCCCCTTAGAAGGTCATAATTTCATATATAATGCACATGATGTGATCTTTGATGTGTAATGGACAGAGTTCCTCCAATAAATAACACTTTTCATTGTATGAAGAATCTCTATTCTCCCACCATTACCCTTGCGAGACTTTCTGCTTCTCTCCTACGACATCTTAAATGATTGTCACTTACTATATAAGTATATAAAGAAGGATGAAACACCTTGAAGGCATTTGACAATATGAGTAGTGAAGGCTTTGTTTAATGAAGGTTTAAATGGGCTGTCGTTCCTTCCCCTGGCATTCATGTCATCTTCTAGCTAGCTTGGTAGGTTGGCATCGCTCTTAGACTGCATGTAGTTCATCAACTGTTAATGATATTTCTATTACAGGAATCCTGCAGCAAAGTTGGCAGCTGAAGAATCTATTTTTCATGTAGCGATATGAATTGTCAAATATACATTAACTTTTATGTCCTAACATTGCCATATATCACAGGTAGTATAACATTAGGGAAATGCATCTTGTATATGTCTTGTCAAGTGAGTTTGATGTGAAAAAGTTATGTCATATGCTTGTACCCAGAGCAACAGAAATGGAGTTTATAATAACAAGGGCAAAAGTCGGCCCTGGCCTTCTAGTACCTGACATTTTTACAGAAATTCATGCCTGTTTATTTTTATTTTTTTCATACTATATTTTGAAAACCAGTAAAGATGTAGTTTCAATCCTCCATCTAAAGCTGTTTTCTCACAGTAATAAATTTGGCGCAGATTTTATTTTACACACCGACTATCTTGAAAAATGCGGCCATAATAAGTGTAAATGCAGCCACATTTTCCAAGAAAATTGGTGTGTAAATTGAAATAAATGCCAAAATGTTTTACATGTGTATAATCTCAGCCTAAGGTAGTAAACTTTGAGAATCATGAAAATAGAAATATTAATTTCTGATATCAAGTAACTGTAAGCAATTTATAGAGTTCTTATATTTTTAACATATTCCCATAGCCCCAGTATCTATTTAAATTGTATTGCTTGTAAACTTCATGGCTAACAATAAATGTCAAAACAAGGCTTAGAGAAAAACTGATTGTAAGTGGCTTAAAATTAGTTTAAATGAAATAATGTATAATATATGTAATATATCATTCAGTAAGTTTTTTCATGCTTTTCATGTCTCAGGTATTGGATATACAGGCCGCTGTAAGGCATGGCAGAAATTCTTTTGCAACTACCATTTCTGTCGGATGTTCACTGTATACTTTCCTAATGGTGTACACTTTTCCACAGTGCGGTTGGCAACATGGCAGTGAAGAATTACCACCCCCATGTGCCATGCTGCCAGGTTGGAAACAAAGGGACTACCAACAGAAACCCTGTAGGTATATGAGTTTCTCCCTATGAGAGGGGCTTTTTTACTAAAAGGAAAACTGTCACCCTGATCACCCACACTAAACCCAATACACGGCGTTATAGTGTGGGTGACCAGGAATGCAAAGAGGTGTCACTTACCAAATTCTGTCCAGTGGATATTGCCCAACAAAAGTCCCGTGCTAAATTCAGTTAACTGCGCTGGAGGTGGGGCCCTGATGGCTGTCCTTCCCCTGCTTCTTTCTGCCTCCTGAAACAATCTGTCTCTATTAGCATAATCAAATTCTGCACTGTGCTCTGAGGCAGGTGCGCAAGCACAGTAAGTTTACAGACAGCTCTCACGCGATTGCTGTGCTCCGAGGCTGAAGAGTTGCTGTGCTCTTCTGGCAAGAAGAGTTCTCACGTCACTAGGACATGAGAGCTGTCTGTAAACTAACTGCGCTTGCGCTCCTACCTCAGAGTGCAGCACATAATTTGAATATGCTAATAGAAGCAGATTGTTTCAGGAGGCAGAAAGAAGCAGGGGGCGAGCAGCCGATGGGGCCCCGCATCCTGTGCGCAGTTAACAGAACTGAGCACGGGACGTTCGTTGGGCAATATCAGGAGCCACTGGACAGAATTTAGTAAGTGACACCTCTTTGCATTCCTGGTTACCCACACTATGACCCTTTGTATTGGGTTTAGTGTGGGTGACCAGGTTGACAGATTTCCTTTAAAATATTGGTAGGTTTAATCAGCATTACTGTGCTGACAAGTTGCTGAAATGTTTGCTGATATGGATGTGGTGTCCCGGTACCGTATTTTATACTTAACCTTTGCAGAGGTTCCCATAGTCAGAGTCCCTAGGACGTCGGGGTCCCTCTTCTGTAGTTATCCCCTTGTCATCCCTCAGTTAGTCAATAACTGTATAGAAGTTCTTATAAATATAAGTATAAATGTGTATATATTTAATTGCCTACCTGTTCAGCGTAGCAGGACCTGTGGGTTACGCGATTAGGTTAGAACTCTATGGTTTTGTTAAAGGACCTTTGGTAGTTTAGTCATGTGATCACCCACAATCCATTGTAACAGTGAGTGACAGCTGTATGAACCAATCTAAAACGGCTCAGCCCCCTGCCCATATAAGGGAGCTGCAGCCATTAATCTCTCTCTTGTTCCTGTGCTGCCAAGCAAGCAGCATCTCTCTTGGGTTGCTGACTCTGGAAGAGGTAGGACCTCCACAGCTTACAAAGCCTTTCGGCCTCGGCCTCTAACATAGCAGATAGACTAAACAATTCCCCGCTACTCACCGCAAGATCACTGGACCTAAACGCAACCTTAAATCCAGCAGATCTCTGCTATACAAACCCTAAGAAGCTAAATTGAGCTTATCTGATCCCAACCAACTGTCAATCGCTGCTCAGCTATATGCATATCGACTCTGTTATCTGGACTGTTACTATTGCTGCATGTACAGAAATTCTTCAGTAAAAGTTCCTGCAAGTTTTCAGTTAACAGTGATTGTGGACAATCCTTTATTTCTGCATCACCTATTGCTCTTGGGAAGGGTGGCAATAGGCCTGTCAAGAATTACAGAATTTAACCCTCACCCTGGTGTCACGAGTGACAAGGGTTAACAGGGCCCTTAACTATCCTGAGCAGCAACACCCTAGTTTCCCTACACCCCCACAAGGCTTGATCCCAAATCCGCCACCACATGGAGGAACCCCGAAACCTTCAGGAGCACTACACATGGGATTTTAATTATTTGGTCATTTCTGAATTAAATGGTTAATAAAGTGACAGTGGCATTACTTTTACCTCCACTAAGTGTCCTTTTTTCCATTCACCTTGTAATAGCTATGATTATTTTGATTATTTGTTATTTTATTTTAGCAATTGTAATCTCATGAAACAGTGCTGCTAACAATGCTGATCCTGTTGTCCTTGGTTTTGGCTTTTCCCTGTTGTCCTTGGTTATGATCATCTTAGGGCATGAACTGAGACAGTTGAGAATGATCAGTATGACTGCACATTGCTTATTAGTCTTTTATACAAGCAAGGGGGATTGTGGGAAAGTGTCTGCTCTGTTGCTCTATTTTTTTTCAAAGTCGCTTGGTGTGCTGGCAATATGGTTGTGGTTTATTGTGGGTGTGGCTTATTGTGGGTGTGGCTTATTGTGGTTGGGGTTCGCAGGATGTTGCTTGTCACAGGGTGCTTTTTTTTTTTTTTTTAGAATTGTCCCTATATATTGTTCTCGCTGCAAGGACCTTACAATGAGAACAACCATTTTAACTGTATTATACAATCCCCAGAATCAGTCCCCACCACAATACAGACCCCACAATCATTCTGCACCATAATACAGACCAAAGAATCACCACCCACCATAATTCAGACCCCAGAATCAGACCCCACCATAATTCAGACCCCAGAATCACCACCCACTTCTTCCATCCAAAGCCCATTACTGCAGCATCTGCCTGACAAACATCTTAGTTTCTGCATTTTTTCAGTGCAGTCCCTAGAAGTGCAGAATTCAGTGCAGTTTATTCCATTTCAAACAGTTTTACAGAACAGGCTACATTTCAGCGACCTGTCCTTGTCTTTGTAAAGTTAGAGAGGCGACGAAACATAGCCTGCTCTGTAACACTGTTTGAAATGGAATAAACAGCACTGAATTCTGCACTTTATACTTTGATGAGCTACAATTTTCCTTGGATATGAGTAGGTAGGTAGGTAGCTATGCAGGTAAGTAAGTAGATATGGAGGTAAGTTCATAGGTAGGTAGCAAGGTAGGTAAATGGGTAGCTATGTATGTATCTAGGTAGGTAGGTACTTAGGTTGCTATGTAAGTAAGTAGCTATGTAGGTAGGTAGCCAGGTGGCTAAGTAGGTGGGTATGTAACCAGGAAATTAATAAGGTAGGTAGCCAGGCAGGTAATCGTGTAGGTAGCCAGGTAGGGAAGTAGGCAATGCTTCTTCAAATCCTCATCCCTTCCCCGTCACTTGCACTCCCCTACCCCCATCACTTGCACCATCACTTGCACCCCCCTCCCCATCACTTGAACCCACCATCACTTACACCACCACCCCCTTCACTTGCACCCCCATCATTACTTGCACCCCTCATAATAATTTGCACCACCCATCATCACTTGCACCACTCATCATTACTTGCACCCCCATCATCACTTGCACCCCATCATCACTTGCACCCCCATCATCACTTGCACCCCCCCATTATCACTTGTACCCCCATCATCACTTGCACCCCCATCATCACTTGCACCCCCATCATCATCACTTTTCACCCCCTCATCATCATCACTTTGCACCCCCCTTCCCCATCATCATCATCACTTTGCACCCCCTTCCCCTCATCATCACCACTTTGCACCTCCCCTCCCCTCATCATCACAACTTTGCACCAACCTCCCCCATCATCATCACTTTGGACCCCCCTCCCCTCATCATCACAACTTTGCACCCCCCTCCCCCATCATCATCACTTTGCACCCCCCTCCCCCATCATCATCACTTTGCACCTCCCCTCCCCCATCATTATCACTTTGCCCCCCTCCCCATCATAATCACTTTGCACCCCCCTCCCCTCATCATCATCACTTTGCAAACCCCCATCCCCCTCCTGTCACCTTGCCTCCCCTGCTCTGCTAATGCCAGGATGATAAAAAAAAAATAAAAAATTACTCACCTATTTCCCACGCAGGGATCTCCTCAGCAGCACAAGCTGGCTGCTTTCCTCTCCCGCTACAGTGCAGTTGCAGAGGAGTGACATCATCGGTGCCTGCACTGCATGGGGGCAGAGTTCACAGGTCTCCTCTCAGTGAAGCCACAGGGCCTGCGGCTCACACTGAGAGGAGGCTTAAGCTGTGTGTGCATGTGCGCACACAGCTGAAAATGGCACTTGCTCACCTGGGGATCCGAGACAAGTGTCCTGGATCCCCATTAGAGAGTGAGCGCCTCTCTGCCCGGAGCTAGCCCTGCGTGCCACTCAAAAGCACCCTGTGTGACCCCTGCTCTAGACAAATGTAGATACAGGCAAGAATAAAAAAAATTAAAAAATTTAAACTTGCCAGCACCAGGAGAGTCTTTATGAGGGTAGGGTCACATGGAACGGATCCGCAGCATATTTTACGCTGAAGATCCGCTGATGATAGACCCTACAGTGTGCCTCCAGCTGTGCCTGCCTGCTCGTAGCAACAATCCGCCGCTAAGAGCAGACACACAGCGATCTGCTAGTTGCCGCGCACATGCCACTTCACCTACTCCTTGGTGGTGGTTACTTCGCCGTGGTGAAATTGCAGCATCCCCGAACAGCTTGCAGGACACAAGGAGGATCCCTACCTGCCTACTGTGTGTCTGATCGCCAAATGACTGCTCCATGCCTGAGATCCAGCAGTCAAGCGGCGATAACAGCGATCACTGTTATGCTATTGCATAACAGTGATCAGTGTATTCAATCAGTGTGTGTAATGTCATATCCCCCTATGGGAGCTATCACACTGCAAAAAAAAAAGCGTGAAAAAAAAAAGTTAATAAAGATCATTTAACCCCTTCCCTATTAAAAGTTTGAATCACCCCCCTTTTCCCATTAAAAACAAAACAGTGTAAATAAAAATAAACATTTGTGGCATCGCCACATGCGTAAATGTCCGTACTATAAAAAATATATTGTTAATTAAACTGCACGGTCAATGGCGTATTCGCAAAAAAATTCCAAAGTCCAAAATAGCGTGGTTTTGGTCACTTTTTAAACCATTAAAAAAATGAATAAAAAGTGATCAATTTTGCCCCACAAATATTTTTTGTCTGGTTTCGTCGTAGATTTTGTGGTGAAATTATTAATGGTATTACAAAGTAAAAATGTTGGCGCAAAGAACAAGCTCTCATATGGATTTTTAGGTGGAAAATTGAAAGTGTTATGATTTTTAGAAGGTGAGGAAGAAAAAATAAAAGTGCAAAAATGAAAAATCGCCAAAGAGGGAAGGGGATGCTGTAAATTCATATTTCCTCTATTTCATATTTAAGGGTACTCCCCTGAAAAACATTTTTTTTTAAAATCACCTGGTACCAAAAAGTTTAACGATTTGTAATTCTATTTAAAAATCTTTATTTTTCCAGTACTTTATCAGCTGTTGTATGCTCCACAGGAAATTATTTTCTTTTTGAATTTCCTTTCTGCCTGACCACAGTGCTCTTTGCTGGCACCTCTGTCCATTTTAGGAACTGTCCAGAGCAGAAGAGGTTTGCTATGGGGATATGCTCCTACTCTGGAAAGTTCCTGACATGGACACAGGTGTCAGCAGAGAGCACTGTGTCCAGACAGAAAGGAAATTCCAAAAGAAAATAACTTCCTGTGGAGCACGCAGCAGCTGATAAGCACTGGAAGGATTAAGATTTTTAAATAGAAGTCATGTTTAAAGGGGTATTCCAGGCCAAAACTTTTTTTTATATATCAACGGGCTCCAGAAAGTTAAACAGATTTGTAAATTAATAGTAGTAAGAGAGGAGTGGGTGGGCACTGCTGAAAAACCACTATGCAGACATCTAATCAGTATTCCCGGGTGTGGCTGGATAAGGTGCTGGACATACACAGGTAACAGTCCTGATAAAATCGCAATAGAAGAAGGAAATGATGTCCGCACTCACCATGCCATAGAAAATTGGATATGCTTTATTAGCGTCTTCAGAGTTCCATAAGAAACAATATCAAAAACACCCGGGTGCAGGGAATGGGAGCTGCTCCTGGCAAGGACATCATTTCCTTCTTCTATTGAGATTTGTAAATTATTTCTATTAAAAAATATTAATCCTTCCAATAGTTATTAGCTTCTGAAGTTGAGTTGTTGTTTTCTGTCTAACTGTTCTCTGATGAATCACGTCCCGGGAGCTGTGCAGTACCTATAGGGATATTCTCCCATCATGCACAGCTCCCGGGACGTGACATCATCATTGAGCAGTTAGACAGAAAACTTCAGAAGCTAATAACTATTGGAAGGATTAAGATTTTTTTAATAGAAGTAATTTACAAATCTGTTTAACTTTCCGGAGCCTGTTGATATATAAAAAAAAGTTTTTGCCTGGAATACCCCTTTAACTTTCTGGCACCAGTTGATTTAAAAAATAAAAAAAATGTTTTCCAGGGGTCTACCCCTTTAAGGGTCCATTCACATTTCACAATATCCGATCACAACTAATCCTTTTCTCTTTATGCAATTACCTATCAGTTGTCTCACCAGCTAGAGATGTAGGGCTCTATCCATAGGCACATGAGCAGTCAGGTACTCATCTGGACACCAAGCAGCGTAAAGTGTCATTTGACTAATGCTGTCAATTGCTTCTTGTCCTGCTATAAGAAAGTAAATTAACCCCTGTCCTGCTGAAGGTCAACCGGCTGTGAGGATGCATATAGCAGTTTCAATTCATCTAAGGTATAAAAAAGAAATAAGGCAGCATGGAAGCTACTAGATCTACTCTTAGTCCTCATAACTTTGCAGTGTGGGTTATAATCTCAGCGGGCAAGACATTTTCTCAGTGGTTAGCGCTGGCAGCTACCAAAGGCTGAGAGGAACATCATTTTATCCGAATTGCTGAGCTATGAAGGAGGGCTGATTAGTGCGGGAGACCTTTTTGTCGCTGTTTAATGACATATTGATTCCTCGCAGCCGGCAGGTGCTCAATACTGACCTTCACCTGTTTACAAATGTGTTTGGTTAAAAGAAATAAAAGGAATTCCATTATAAATATGCCGCAGAGAGTGAGGGCTCAGACGGAGGGTTTATATTGAGAAATTGTTTGGTTAAAATGCAGCATCATGGCCCATTCGTGGTCCAGAGACATGGCCATGTGACTATCCATCTGAAATGCTCATTGAGATTTGTCTTATTGTGTGTATTAAAAATGATTTTGTCAACTTTACTCCATCTGCATCTGGTAAAGTTGTGTAACAAAAAAAATAGCTACCATTATTGTTCCCACAGTATAAAATCTACTAACAGTATACAAGTAACCAGGCAGACTTTTAGATTCAGGAGTCTGGGAAAGCTGGGTAGCATCTGGGAGTTCAGTGTGGGGGTGTGAGAGTAGGGATGTTGCGTGTCGTAGACCACTTCTTTGGGTTGGTTCTGCAACCAACACCAATACACATTAGATAGGTGATTCAGCAGCTTGAGTTTTATTCCCTCTAAGGGTAGGGTCACATGTGGCGTATTTTTCTACGTATTTACTGCTGCGTATTTTTCTAACCATTAAAGTCAATGGGTTGTAAAATACATGGCTGATTTTGCTACCCTACCCATCAACTACATTATGTAGGAAAATATGCAGCATGCGTAACCCTACCCTTAAAAGTGATTTGCAGACACATGACTTTTACAACACATGCATGTGGATTGCCATAAAGTGTGAACCAAGCAATGAGATTAACACAGATTCTGACAATAGAGAAGCCTGATCGCTACTTCCTGGGAAAAAAAAAGTTGAGAGAGTGTACTTGGCTCTTTCTATCATTTCTATTCCACATTTATTCACCAAGTGCAGGGGTCAAGTATGGCCTTTTTTAAGTATTGGCATGTGCCCTGTATTTGAGATTCTTAATGGTTAACCTCCCTCCAATCAGACTTTTATGGCATATACACTGGATCTTGTTTCTACAGTAGACTCATGTGTATGAGTTTATTCAGATACCACTAACTTTCCGGTAATGACAATACTGTTTTTAGTAGCCAAATTCAGAGATACATTTAAAAGTTCTACAAAATAACAGAGTAGTAAAAAAAAAAAAAAAAAAAAGATTTTTAAGGACCAGGCCAATTTTATTTTTGGATTTTCGTTTTTTTCTCTCCTTACCTTCTAAAAATCATAGCTCTTTCATATTTCCACTCACAGACCCATATGAGGGCTTGTTTTTTGTGTCATCAATTTTACTTTGTAATGACAATGCTCCTTTTACCAAAAAAACTAAAAATACATTATTTATGTGGGGAAATTGAAAAGAAAACCACAATTCATGAAAGGTTTTGTTTTCACGCTGTACACTTTATGGTAAAAATGGCCTTATTTTGATCACCTATAACTTTCTCATTTCTCTGTATACAGGGCGGTATGAGGGCTCATTTTTTGCACCATGGTGTGCAATTTTTACTGGTACCAATTTTGCTTATCTTTAACTTTTTAATCACTTTTTATGAAAAAAATTGGGGAATAAAATGTGACAAAAAAGCAGCAATTTTGGACATTTTTTTAAATGTTTACGCCGTTCCCCGTACAGGATGATTAACATTATATTTTGATATTTTGGACATTTACGCATTCGGCAATACCAAATATGTTTATTCGTTTTTTTTTTTACGCTTTTTGTTTGGGGGTAAAATAGGAAAAAGGGACAATTTACATTTTTAGTGGGGGAGGGGATTTTGCAACTTTTGCAACTTTTTACACTTTTTAACTTTTCTTTTTACACTTTTTATGTCCCCATACGGGACTATTTATAGCAATCACTTGATTACTAATACTGTTCAAAGCTATGCATAGGGCATAGCAATGATCTGTATTATCGGTGATCTTTTCCTCTGGTCTGCTCGATCTCAGACCTGAGCAGAAGACACCAGGAGACGGACAGAGGCAGGTGAGGGGACCTCCGGCCACCATGCTGGATGATTGGATCCACGTGGCAGAGGGCGAACCGATCATCCATTTTAAGTGCCGCACTGCCGCAGATGCCGTGATCTGTATTGATCACGGCATCTGAGGGGTTAATGACGGACATCGGCATGATTGTTGATGTCCGCCATTACCGGCGGGTCCCTGGCTGCTGTTAGCAGCCGGTACCTGCTGTGCATGACGCGAGTATCCGTCTGGTGCTCGCGGTCATCATGGAGCGTAAATGTATGTCATGGTGCGTTAAGTACCAGGGCACCATGACATACATTTACGTCCATTGTTGTTAAGGGGTTAATGGGGAATGTCCACTAAGACAAAAGGGCAACAGAAATACCCAACAGGATGATCTAGATTTTGAACTAGCTTTCTCAAAAAGGTAAAAAGGGGTTTTCATTGTATATCGTTGATCCATATGACTAAGCTGCACCATACTGAATCTATATTAGTTATGCCTGCACTTTGTTTAGCATTGTGATTTAACTATTGTATTTTTTTTCCACATCTGTGGAATTGAAGCTGAGTGACTTCTGACATACTTCAAGGTCAGGGATGTACAGGAAGCACCATTTCAACCACAGTAGCTGCTGAAGTCATGGCACCAGTCTTGATCCTGCCATCGCATCTCTACTTTTGTCAGGGATTTCACACTATTTGATGAATGTTGAACTCTGAATGAGGCCGAGTTTTGTCAGAGATAACAGAATCAGACAAGAATGAAAACATGTACTCTTTTCAGTTGATTGGCTTGTCAGACCTGCAATGAAGATTGCGCTAAAGAAATCGTTTTGAGTTCAAGCTCTGCTTCTAAGACGTCTAATAAAAACTAGCACAGCTATTCTGACAGTATGAAACCTTTTAGTGTAGTAACCTGTAATAGTAGGTAAGTCACAAAATTGTAACAATTTAACTCCTGGTACAATAAATTACTTGATTTATCTGTATAATAACAATTAAGGTGGACATCAAGGTAAGAACCCAGGCATGGTAGGCAGAAGGAGAGGGAGATACTGCACATTGAAACTTGGGAAAATTCCCCTAATGATTATTGTTCCCCTACTAGGGTTATTTGTGATAGCAACAGGGCTATTATTTATTTCACCCGGTCTCTTAAATTCCATCTTCCGAGGTGCTCTGTACACTGTAGGTCCTTTACAAAGATATGGCAAAACAATGTTCGCCCTTTGATATCAATCAGGTATTAGTCAAAGTTATATCCACAGCCTTCGGTTTTGATCTGACTAAGCGACATTTTGGAAATCTGGTATGCTATAATAATCCCCCTATAAATTACCCAATTATTTCTGTGCTCATAAATACCACCAGTGTGGCTCTAATTTGCTTATTGGACACATGGCTAGGCTTAGGGAGTACCTTTTGGCTTCAAGATACAATGTAGGCTAAAAGGAATATAAATGTCACATATGGGCAGGTATACAGTGCTTTCTAGTTTGCACCCAGAACCCCTGTCCCTACCTATTGCGTAATTGCCCTAAGCAGCGATTCCACAACTATAAGCCCAACCCTACTGTGGAATAGGTGCAGGGTCATCACATGTCAAACCAATAAACTATAGAAATACAGTAAGGTCAGGGAGAAACAGGCAGAACAAAATGGGTTAATATGCACTAACAGGGAGACAAACAAACAGAAAGGATGATCAGCAAGCCAGATCAGAAAGCCAAGAGGACAGCAAAAGTACAGAGTCGAGTATCAAAGGGTTAACCAATTTCAGAGCCAAAGTCACAAAACCAAGAAGACAGAATCAGATGCAGGTAATTTCTAGCTCCAGAGAAAAAACACTCTATCACAGGGAAGTCTAAGAGACAACTGAGAGGAAAAAAACAGACAGGATAGGCCAGGGCGTCATCACAGTAACCACAAGCTTTGCCACAGACTAGAAAAGTTTAACCCTTCAGGCAAAACTAGGTTGAATCATTACAGTAAGGCCCTACTAAATCAAAAGGAATGGGAAAAATAAAGGAATCCACTTCTGACTTTGGCTTAAAGGGGTTATCCAGGAAAAAACTTAATATATATATATATATATATATATATATATATATGTATATATATATATATATATATATATATATATATATATATATATATATATCAACTGGCTCTGGAAAGTTAAACAGATTTGTAAATTACTTCTATTAAAAAATCTTAATCCGTTCAGTACTTATGAGCTTCTGAAGTTAAGGTTGTTCTTTTCTGTCTAAGTGCTCTCTGATGACACGTGTTTCGGGAAACGCCCAGTTTAGAAGCAAATCCCCATAGCAAACCTCTTCTAAACTGGGAGGTTCCCGAGACACGTGTCATCAGAGAGCACTTAGACAGAAAAGAACAACCTTAACTTCAGAAGCTCATAAGTACTGATAGGATTACAATTTTTTAATAGAAGTAATTTACTAATCTGTTTAACTTTCTGGAGCCAGTTGATATATAAAAAAAAGTTTTTTTCCTGGATAACCCCTTTAAAAGCTGCAGTGCCAGTTTTAAAAAAAATAAAACACCAGAAAAAAACTGTGTGAAAACCTAGTCTCAGAATCAA
This sequence comes from Hyla sarda, assembly GCF_029499605.1. NCBI lineage: Eukaryota > Metazoa > Chordata > Amphibia > Anura > Hylidae > Hyla > Hyla sarda. The sequence goes on along the minus strand of NC_079190.1, from coordinate 267,537,192 downwards.
AACCTAATCTCAAAATGTATGGTCAGAAATCTTGGAATGTATTTCTTTTTGACAACCAGTTGTGGCCAATTGCACTTGTGCCAGACTAATTTCACATCTTGCTTGTAGGTCATTCCTGTCACTGGAGGATGACAGCGCATCTTTGTTAACTTTGATTGAAGCGTTGCATGCTGGACCTCATGTTTCCTTCCACATAGTCAGCTAGTGACTAGTAACTTTTTTTAGTCTTAGCCAAATTCATATATGACAACCAGTCTGTTAGTGACAGGGTAAAGGTAAGTCTGATCTAACATAAAAGTTACCATATCACAAATTGCTCAACAAGTTCTAGCTGGCCATAATACAAAGATGTCAGACACACAGAGCATCACAGGTTGTTGCACATAGGGCTGCATAGCCACAGACCAGTCACAGCACCTATGCTGACCCCTGTTCACCAGTGACAGTGCCTACAATGGGCAAATGAGCATCAGAACTGGACAATGGAACAATGAAAGTAGGTGTCACATTTTATTTTACATTATGTGCATTGTGCTGCCTTCGGAAAAGATATCAAACTTCTGTGGGAAAACCTTAAGTCCTGACGTGTTTCGGCAGCAAACCGCGGCCGAAACACGTCACCTGTACATCCTGTATGTCTGTGTTGTTTCCATAATAAACAAACATCAGTTGGAGAGTGTGCTGGACATCTCTTCTGTTTATTAAGATCACAAGTATGGGACATTGATCCCGGTCCGTGTCACAGGGGCAAGAGGGTGAGCTGAACACTACTACATGTCAATTACCAATATAAATGATGCCCTTCATTATCATATCTGGCACTAAAGCTAATGGCATCGATTAATAAATGGGGGCCTAAAAAAAAAGTGCTCAAATTTGCACAAACAATACAGATCACGACATCTGCGACAGTGCTGCACTTATAATGGCTGATCTGATCGCCCGCAGCACTGCCGTGGGGATCGGATCAGCCAAGATGGCGGACGGAGGTCCCCTCACCTGCCTCTGTCTGTCTCCCGGGGTCTTCTGCACTGATCTGCCTTCCAGCAGACCAGAGCAGAAGATAGCCGATAATACTGATCAGTGCTATAAATAGTCCCCTATGGGGATTTAAAAAGTGTAAAATAAATGTAAAAAAAAAAGTAAAAAAAAATACAAAAAAAAGTGCTCAAATTTGTGGAGCAGCAGCTTCATTGTTTTTTTTTACAGTAGCCACTGGTCCCCTTTAAAAGTGACATAAAGTTTTGTGGTTTGTTTGATCACAGCCTCCAAACTGACTGTACATCTTGGTAATAACATTTTTGGGATCTGTAAGCAACCATAAGTTATGTAGACTCAATTTGTGACACTGATGACCTTGTTGAGGTCATTCCTCCAACCTATCCATACAATATTGACTAAATCTGTCCTTGGATTGTGCTGTGAAATGAGAATTGATGACATCAGATTAAACAAGTCTACACCAGAAAATACGGATGAACCTGTTCTAGAGAAGAATGTCCTTGAAAAGTGCACGTCATGCAGATGCAAGAAATTTGATACAAGCTTTATCAATGTTGGCCCAGCTAGAAATATGTATAACAATATAAAAGTTTATGTACATTTCGTATTTACCCTATAGTATACATAATCAACATATACATCCTATTTAATATACTTCTTTTTAAAACATACAAAAGTGGCATGCCTGCACATAGTTCACAGGGTTCTGCATCATTACTGTATAAGATTGCTGGAAAAGTCCTTGCTGCAGTATTGTGCTGTGTGTGTGTGTGTGGGGGTATTTATTGGGCCCTGTAAATCAGTTTTCTGTCATAGAAAAGTCACTGTCCGGCATTGTCATTGTAGGTGTAAGTGAAGCATTTCTCTACACCTTTTTTTTTGTGTGCTGGTAATGTGTAGGAGCGCCAAATTTATTAAAAGGTCACAAAGCATTTGATAAATATTGTGCAGGTAACATTTTTAAAAATTTCTCTCTTCACCTACACCAAAAAGTTAAGCTAAGTCTGGGCTGGTGTAGTTTTAGAGACTTTTCAGTGGCTTTGCGCCTTTTTTGCGCCTTTTCACAAAAAGGTGTAGTTCATAAAACCCGTCCATATCATGTGTATTGCCAAAATCAGTGGATTGCAACTCAAAATCAGCAGAAATGTGTAAACAAAAAGGCGCGAAAAAGGAGCAAATAAACCCTGCTTGCGCCTTTTTGTGCCTTTTGTAGACACAAAAAACTGTCTAAAGACAATGATAAATGTCGGCCACAATTTTTTGCGCACATCTTGATATTCTTATGAATTTTTTCAATTCTGTGCTACTCATGCCACTTTCTGGAAAATGGGTCTTAAGTGGGTTCTGTCATTATAAAAAGCATTTGATATTCCAGAGACATATTAAAAGTTTTGATTGGTCGGAGTCTCAGTGTGATCAGTACAAACAACCGGTCTAGTAATGAAAGTCAATGGGGCCGTCTTGCTCACATACACACAGAACGAGAAGAGGAGCATGTGGACAAGTCATATTTGTAATGACAGGTATAGCATGCACTGGCGTATAACTTGCACCCTCATTTTCACAGAAAAATTTGAAAAAAAAAAATGAATGTAAAATAAATGACTTAGAAGCTATCAACTATATACCTCATCATCCCCTTCAACTTTGATTATCTCTGCTCCTCAGTTTAACCCCCCTTTCCATGCCACAACATTCCTCCCCTTTTATCAGCCCCTCTGCCACATATACCCCCACCCTCCGATCCCCTCTGTGCCTCCTTTCCCTTGTGGTTCTCATCATCATTCCCCTCCAGCGGATAATCCCCCCCCCCCTGCTCATTATTTCGCCCCTCTGACTCATCATCACCCCCCCTGACTCATCATTCTCCCCTGCTCATAATCCCCCCCACTCGTTAATTCCCCCTTGCTCATAATCCACCCTGCTCATAATTACCCCCCTCTGCCTCCTCATCCCCCCTCTGCCTCATCATCCACCCCCCCTGCTCAACTTCCCCTCCTGCTCATAATCCTCCCTTGCTCATTGTTCCCCCTCTCTCCCACTGCTTTTTCAATTTTTCACATATCCTTACCTGGCCACCCTCCTGCAGGCTAAGTAATATGGCCGGAGGAAGCACGGTGGTCCGTGCGAAATGGAGTCTGTTGCCTGTTTATCCCCCCACTGCACGTCCTGATCCCCCAAGTTTGTGAGTATATGTCTATGATTTGCTGACGCAAATAAAGAAGAAGAGAATCGTGGTGAGTCTGCTGGTCTGATCTTTTTCCTTCATTCTTCAAGGCTAAGTAATATGGCGGGTCTTGTGGGCTGTGTAGATAGTATGATGGGTAACATCCCCTGCCAGCTCCTCTGCACGGTGTCAGGGACATCACTCCTCATACTCTGCAGCCGCTGCTGGTCAGAGTGGCCACAGCGCTGGCTGCTTGTATAAAAGGGGTGCTCCAGTGGAAAACTTTTTATTTTTAAATCAACTGGTGCCAGAAAGTTAAACAGATTTATAAATTCTTAATCCTTCCAGTACTTATTAGCGGCCCTTTACTACAGAGGAAATTTTTTTCTTTTGGGATTTCTTTTCTGTCATGACCACAGTGCTGCTGACACCTCTATCCATTTTAAGAACTGTCCAGAGCAGCATATGTTTGCTATGGGGATTATTTTCTGTTCTGGACAGTTCATGACATGGAAAGAGGTGTCAGCAGAGAACACTGTGGTCGTGACAGAAAAGAAATCCAAAAGGAAGCATCACTTAGCGCACATTGCCGTACATTTATGGCGCGGCTAAGACACGAGCGCAGGAGCTGCGCTCTGTTCATTCCCAGCGGGTCCCGGAGGCTGTCAGCAGCCGCGGACCCGCCGGTAATGGCTGACATCAGCGATTGCGCTGATGTCTGTCATTAACCCCTCAGGTGCCTTTATCAATACAGATGATAAATTTAATACAAAGTGTTTTGGTTTACAGCATCTTTTGGATCAGTGGCAGTTCTAAAAACTTACAATGCTCTGCATATAGCATTTTTACTCGTGTTTTTCCTATCTTTTCTAATACTCTAAAACCACCAGCAAAAATTCATATACAAAATGGCACGTAAATAAAACGTAGCTCTAAACACCCCCCCAAAAAATCAAGAAAATCAATGTTACATTGAAAAACACTGGCATTTCAATCTTATTTATATATATAAATATTTTTTTTTTTAAATGCCAGAAAAGAACACTGCATGAGGTCTGAAAACTCCAATATTTATTCTGAGAGCCTTACTGAATGTCTCCAATTAATTTGTCAGTCGTAGATAAAATTTTTCCTACAATATGAATTATGGTCTGAACAAACAGGTGTATAAATGGACCTAAAAAGGTGGCGGCTTAGTGCATAGACCCTCACTGTCAGAATGTAAAGCATTTTCCTCCTTCCCCTTCTGATAATGGAAGGTTTATCTGCCGCGTGTAGTACAAACAGGATAATTATATTTTAATAGAGTAGGAGACAACACAGAGGTCTAATTGTAGGTATCCAGATGAGCAACTGTACCTCATCCGAAGGTAATGACCCTGCTTTACTAAATGTATAGATCTCATTATCTCTGCTAACACACACAACGAGAAAGTGCAAAACTGTATGGAACTCATTAGTTCTTCTATTATTACCACAGCAAAACACATTACAAGTATTATTGGTTTACTTTGATAAAATTTAAAAAAACAAAAACTATGAATATTTCACATATTTCTTGTTTATATAACTAGCATTAGCTCTTATTATGGTTGCAATTCCCTTAGAGGGCATATAGATGTCACAATGAGGGCAGGGTCACCTGCTCAGAACTTTTCTTCATTATCCTAACAAGAAGAAATTGTGGCTTCCTTGAGACCATTTAGAGGTAGAGCATCAGCAGGTGGAACGGCTAGTAAATTGACTTGCAGAGTGGCAGGGCAGTGGGGTGACACCATGACGCCGGTGCGTCCGTCTCATACCTGTCACACACTGTGCAACTTCAGTCAGGGGCCGGACAGCTGCACAGTGAGTGACACTAGACAACTAAATATGGACTGGAGGTGCACAGTACTTACATGTACCTCTATGCTGTGCATCTCCAGTCTTCTTACTGCATGGAGTATGGGTGAAAGCAGCATGGCAGCCTGGAGAGGGCAAAGGCTATCAAAGCCAGGTAGCGGCCTGTGCCGTTCATCTGTGCCCTTCCACTCTTCATCACCTCTGCTGCTCTTCTCCCAGCTGCAGACCCCCTTTGCAGCTGTCCCTGAATGGAGGGAGTGACAAATGTAAGGAGACTGCAAGAGGTTAGTGTATTACAGTGGTCTTCAAACTATGGAACTCCTGCTGTTGCAGACTACAACACCCAGCATGCCTAGAAAGCCTTTTGCTCTCTAGGAATGCTGGGAGTTGCAGTTTTGCAACATCAGGAGGTTCATAGTTTGGAGACCACTGGTGTATTATGTGAGAATGTGTTAGCCTCTTAACCCCCCGTTAACTCCTATGGGGACATAAAAAGTCCAAAATTGCTGCTTTTTTGGTCACATCATATCCTAAAAATTTAAAAAGAAGTGATCAAAAAGTCAAATATACCCAAAAGTGGTACCAATAAAATCTACAGGTCACAGCGCAAAAAATGACTGTCATACAGCCCTGTATACAGAAAAATGAGAGAGTTAGAGGGATCGGAATAGGGCGATTTAAAGCATGCTAATTTTGTTTTAAAAATATATTTTTTTTTAAAGTGGTAAAATAATAGAAAAGTGTGTTAACATGGGGATCATTTTAATCGTATTGACCCACAGAATTGTCTGTGTTCTTAAGGCCAAAATCTGCTGAGTCGCTAAGGAGTTAATGGGGTTATAATGGGGAGGGGGGGGTGACACCATTTTCGAATGCATCAGGTGACACCGGCCCTAGCAACCCACTGTGGCAGGACCTTGTAGTGCACCACAACCAAGTCACAATGTTATCACAGACTTGAAGGTCTTCACAACTGTCTCCCACACTTTCTAACTCACAAGGGTTTAGACTTTAAGAAAATGTCCTGTGTCTGCAAGACCAGCCAACACAAGTCTATGGAGGGGGAGGAAAGAGCTCTGCCCACCAGCTCTGGGAGCACTGTAAATTGGAGATGAAGCCTTCAGAGCATAAATAAGGTAAAGAATGCCATATACAAGTTATATAATGGCCATAAATAGTGCTGTTCCTCATGTACATACTCAAGACAGCCTATCCTGAAAAAACCCCTGAAATGAAAGGTATGTGTTAGGATGGATGGGAATCTTTTCACAGGTTTACCAATGTCTTAACCAGTTAAGGACGCTGGACGTACAGGTATGCCCTCGTTCCCAAGTCCTTAAGGACTCATAGCATACCTGTACGTCCTGAGTCTCATTACCGAGGTTTAAAGCTTTCTCACGAGTGGAGAATCTTTCAAACCCCGTGGGTCCCAACTACTATCAGCAGCCAGGATCCAGGGTTAATGCCAGGCACTGCCGATCAGGCCGATGCCCGGCATTAACCGTTTAGTCGCCCTCCCCTACTAAAAGTTAGAATCACCCCCATTTCCAATTTTTAAATAAAATAGTGTACTAAAAATAATCATATGTGGTACCGCCATGTGCGTAAATGTCCGAACAATTAAAATATAAAGGTAGCTAAACCACGCAGTCAATGACGTACACGCAAAAAAATACCAAAGTCCAAAATTGTGCACTTTGGTCACTTCATATACCATAAAAATGTTAATAGAAAGCGATCAAAAAGTCCTGACAAAACACAAATGGCACCAATAAAAACTGCAGACCATGGCACAAAAAATGAGCCCTCATATATCTCCATTCTTGGAAAAATAAAAAAGTTATAGGGGTCAAAATATGACAATTTTAAAAATGCTAATTTTGGTGCATGTAGTTATATTTTTTTAAAGTAGTAAAATAAAATAAAACCTACATAAATTGAGTATCCTTGTTACCATATGGACCTATAGAATAAATATAAGGTGTCATTTTTACTGAAGCATAGAAAGGGAAACTCTAGAAAGTTGCAAAATGGCGTTTTTTTTTTATTTTAAAAAATGTTTCTTTGTTTTACCGCAGATTCTTATTAATGTCATTACAAAGTACAATTGGTGACGCAAAAAACAAGCCCTTATATGGGTCTGTAGGTACAAAATTGAACGTATTATGATTTTTAGAAGGGGAGGAGGAAACAAAAAGTGCAAAAAGTGTCCTTAAGGTGAAAATAGTCCTTAAATGAATAAATAATAATAGTGTTGCTATGGGACCCCCTCTTCTGTTTGTTTGCCCCTGGTCAGCCATTATAAATGCTTTTATTGTTAGTACAGCTGTACCCAATACTTGATGGGAGAAGAAATGGTTGTGTGTCTGTCTGAATAATCGACGTCAAGAAGTTTTAACATAATTGATATCCCCTTTAAAGGGGTACTCCGCTGCTCAGCATTTGGAACAAACTGTTCCAAATGCTGGAGCTGGCACCGGGAATTTGTGACTTCATAGCCCCACCCCTTCATGATGTCATGCCCCACCCCCTCAATGAAAGTCTACAGGAGGGGGCATGACAGCCATCACACCCACTCCCATAGACTTACATTGAGGGGGTGGGCGTGGCGTCATGAGGGGGCGGGGCTATGACATCACAAGCTCCCAGCACTGGCTCCAGCATTTGGAACAGTTTGTTCCAAACGCTGAGCAGCGGAGTACCCCTTTAATAGACCATTTGAGTAAGAGAGTCATAGGCATCTTTTAAGGTCTCTGACAAATGCCCATATTAAAGAGTTGTACAAAGCTGTAATATGGCACCCACTGAAGCCTGCCTCCAATATACAGTGGGATGTACAGAATGAAACAGAAAAGAAATTGAAGCATATTCCATCAGATGCTGGATCATGAATGTGTTCTCCTCTAGCTGGTTGATGTATGGAGGCAACATAATACAAAGCCATGGGACTCCGTGTGTTGCAGAGCAGAATATGTGCAAATATCTGTGAGCATGCACCTAAATTTATTGTCTTTACTAAGATATAGTCATGATTTATGTAAATTACAGTACAATTCTCTAGTTGCAATTTGTGCTTTGTAATGGTATCCTGTGCTAACCAATCTCCATTTCTGTAGGGTGAGCACATAATGTACAGAACCTGCTTTGGCTGCTCGAAAGGAGATACATATACATTACACTCATTTAAATGAATCACAACCATATAATAAATGCTTGCATTCACTCCGCCAGCGCAGAAGCCACTCTCTCTAAGATGTTAATAAAAAAAGTTATGCACTACTACCATTTACTGCACATACAGCCTAAAGGAAATATATATCCAATACAGAATTCTGTAATACAAAATTGGGGACTTACCATATATACTCGAGTATAAGCCGGCCTGAATATAAGCCGAGGCCCCTAATTTTACCCCAAAAACCCAGGAAAAGTTATTCACTCGACTATATGCCTAGGGTGGGAAAGACATCATCCCCCCATGTAATAATCCAGACCCTTCATCATCACCGCCTGTCAATCCCTTCATCAGTGGTCTTCAACCTGCGGACCTCCAGAGGTTGCAAAACTACAACTCCCAGCATGCCCGGACAGCCATCGGCTGTCGGGCATGCTGGGTGTTGTAGTTTTGAAACCCCTGGAGGTCCGCAGGTTGAAGACCATTGCGGCCTTCGTCATCATCCAGCCCCCCCCCTTTTGTTTTGTACTCACCTCCCCTCAGCGGGAAGATAGGGTGAGCTGGTCCAGGCCATCTATGCTGCAATGACCGTCCGGTGGGGATGGTTAGTCGTTGCGGGCTGTCCATTTTCACCAGGGGGGCCTCTTCTCCGCGCTTCGGGCCCGGCCCCGGACTAGTGACGTTGCCTTGACAACGACGCACAGGGACGTTGCGCATGATGGTCCCTGTGTGGCGTCGTCAAGGCAACGTCACTAGTTTAGGGCCGGGTGCGGAGAAGAGCCCTCCCGGTGAAAATGGACAGCGCGCAACGACTAATCCTCCCCACCGGACGGTCCCTGCAGCATAGATGGCCCGGACCAGCTCACCCCAACTTCCCGCCGAGGGGAGGTGAGTACAAAACAAAGGGAGGGCGGGGGGGCTGGATGATGATGAAGGCCACAGTGGTCTTCAACCTGCGGACCTCCAGAGGTTTCAAAACTACAACACCCAGCATGCCAGGACAGCCGTGGAGAAGATGCCGTGGGGACAGCCGACCGTCGATGACATCAGCGGAGATCAGCGACGCAGGAAGGGAGGCGACGGTGTGGAGCATGAAGGCCAAACTGCAACTCCCAGCATGCCCAGACAGCCAAAGGCTGTCTGGGCATGCTGGGAGTTGTAGTTTTGCAACATCTGGAGGTCCGCAGGTTGAAGACCACTGATGAAGGGATTGACAGGCAGAGAGTTCACTTGAGTATAAGCCAAGCGGGGCATTTTCAGCACGAAAAATCATGCTGAAAAACTTGGCTTATACTCGAGTATATACGGTATGTTCATTTTGATAAGAAATAGTCAACACAAAACCCCTGATAAACCTGATTATAAAGTGTTATTTTTTTCTTCTGCTTGTAAACCAGCATCAGCATTCCAACAGATTGCAAAAGGTTATATGCAGAATGCCAGAGACATTTACTGAAATAATGTCCAACCTTCCCACCAAGATAACTGCTACTTCAAAACCATGGCCATGTGAAGGGGCTATACTTATTTATGTTTGCATTTGCTCAGGGGTATGGTAAACTCAGCAGGAGTAAGATAAAACGTAAGAAATCATAGGATCTGACAGCATATGTGTGACTTGCAACCGTCTGACAAGAATTTTTCTGTCCTTTAAGCACATACAGGCCAATCTGGAATCTCTGCATGCAGTCATGTCACATTAACTTATTCCTGCTGCGACTTGGGCATGGACCATCAAGTTTTACCTCGACGGAAGAGCTGACATCCGAAGCTTAAAAATTGCCATACTTCAGTAGAAAAGACTGCCTTCATATTTCAGAGAAGAGCTGCACCCCACTAGTTGATATATGATGACAAAATAGGTGTGCAAGTGCTACAGGCCATTCTTAGGTAGGAAACAACAGGGGAGATATGAATTTGACAATTGTAGCTGCACATCTAATTCCGACTGTCAGCTTGCTGCTCACATGTGATTATATGGGATGTATGCCGGGTGGCTGCTCTGTAATCTTAGTAATGTCTTACATTTGCTTTCAGCTGCCTTAGATTTTCAAAATGAAGCCATTTATTAATCATCCTCTCCTACAGACATATTCCTGTCTTTGAAAGGTACTTAAAGATTCCTCCTGTTAATGCCTAACAGAATCAAAGGAAACACCTTTCCTAAAGCGCAGACAAAATACTGTTTTGCATTATTAAAATATCAGCTGAATCTGTCACCTTGCTTTTCCCGTTACTATGGTGAGAAAGCAGGTAATAAAGAACAAAAAGATTGAAAGGGTTACTCAACCTGTCCTATTGCCCTCTCCTCCAATAGATTGGCGGAGTCTGACTGACATCCCTCTAAATCAGCTGAAGGGGCCATGGTACTTGTGTGAATGCCACAGTCTCTTCATTGTTTTACTGCTACTTGTGTCTCATTTTAGTAATGATGGTGCAAGGAATATTATTGGCACCCAAACAAAAAAGTATCATGCATATACAAACGCACATCCTAAAATGTATGTAGCATAACTATATAGCTTTATTTAATGCCTGAATATACAAAGCAATTGTAAGAACCCGAAGAGTTAAACATCCCTGAGCTTTTGTTATTTTGGTTGCTGGGCTATGCCTGGCTGGTCAGCTGACCTTGTTTGCTTTGCACCTGTCTTGCTGGCTACATAAACCTGCAGTGTAATCTCAGACCTCACCAGCGAAAGAGCTCTTCTCCTGTAGCTAGCATTATATCCTGTGATTCCAGTTATCCTGTTATTTGATCTTGGCTTTGCTTCTTGACCCTTCTCAAGTATTTGCGTATTTGTACCTCGACTTTTCCTGATACCGACTAGGCTAGTAGACTCTGACTTATTTGCCCTCATTTACTATTGCAAACCCGACATATTTTGTCGGGTTGTGCGCCAGAATCTAACGCAATGCGCCAGAAATTCTGTCTGCGCCATATTTTGCGCCTGAATTGAAAAAGCACTACTAACTCTCCATTTTGCTAAGAAAACCCGGAAAATGGGCGTGGCTGTGGGGAAAAGGTGGTGTGGTCTCAGAAAAGGGGCGTGTTCCTGACATTTTCACAAAAACCCAACATATTTACTAAGGTTTCCACATTAATTGTGGTGGAGTTTTCTTCCATGGTCTCTCTTTTTGCTGGTTTAGGTCTTTTGTATACATAGCCTTTATGAGCTGCGTATGCAGAGTCTCAGCTACGTACATTAAAACAAGGACATAGACCTGTAGAGGAATATTGTGCAGACTTTATGAAGTGGTGTGTGGCTTCCAAATGGCACACCCCAACCTTGATTTGCCAGTTCAGACTGGGTTTTTCTGATGTCCTAGAGGATTTGCATATACCTATCCCTCTCCTGACACTTTAGACCAAGCCATGACTTTAGCAGTACGATTGGATAGACTTTTGCGTGAACGCAGATGAGAATGTAGTTCTTGCTCTGTCTCTCCATCTTCTGTTTCAAATCACCAACCTATGCCTGAGGAGGAACTCATGCAGTTAGGGTCCATTCGTACCCCGTTGTAGCGCAGGAGATTTCGCCAATTCAACGGCCTGAGTTTCTACTGTGGGGAGGATACACATTTCATCGGTTCCTGTGTCAAGCATCCGCGTCCAAGTGGCAATTGTGAAGGCCACCTGGGCGCACAGGTATGTCATGCCTCACAGAGAACTATGCCTGACAAAGTTTATCTGGGGGGGGGGCATTGTCCCATCTTCTGTTCATTCTGATTTGTCATCTGGGGCAGTTAAGAAGCCAGTCAATATTGTAACTTCTGAATCTGTGATAAGCAAAGATGATTGTGAAGACACCAATGAGTGGGGGGACATAGAGAATGAGGATACAGATGAGGAGATTGATGGTCCATATGTGTCTAAGCTGGTACCTCTGTACTCTCAGGTAGTTAAGGGTCCAGTGGCCCCTCTTGGTTGCTGGGCTATGCCTAGCTGTCTGGCTGGTCAGCTGACCTTGTTTGCTTTGCACCTGTCTTGCTGGCTATATAAACCTGCAGTGTACTCTCAGACCTCGCCTGTAAGAGTTCTTCTCCTGTAGCTATGATTCCAGTTATCCTGTTATTTGATCTCGACTTTGTTTCTTGACCCTTCTCCTGTATTTGCATATTTGTACCTCAACTTTTCCTGATACTGACTCAGCTAGTGGACTGTATGTTTGTATGTTTGGTATTATTTCTGTTAGTTTGTGTGCCTTCTGACTGTTTCCCGACCTGTGTCTGTTTTTGTGGTAAATTTTGTTGACGGTGACCCATCACTTACTTAGGTAGGGACCGGCACTGTGGTTGTCAATCCGTTGTTTATGGCAGATAGGCAAGTAGGCAGGGCCGGAGGGAGTGAGTGAGATCAGGGCTGCACTCCTTCCCTGCCCAGACGTGACAGCAATTACATAAAACATATAAGCATATACAGGACCAAAGTAGGAACAAAGGCCCAAGAGAAGCAAAAAACACTAAAACAGCATATTACCCCTATATACACCATCTTATATACAATCTGGTCAGGTCCTGTGTTCAATGCCATGACCCCACACCCACTGGACTAAGCCACTATGCTGGATAGTAAGATGTAGATAAAAGCCTTAGAACAATAAATACAATCATCTAATAGTAAAAAGACAAGTAAAGCATAACCTGGAAAAAGGGACAGACACCTGAAGACTCCCACTGAAGCCACTGGTGGATTGCACATGTGGTCCCCCCCAGCACACACACACCTTTTTTTGGCAGCATATTTATTTGTCTCTTTTTTATGGATATGCTTTACTAGCCTTATTGTATCAGATGGATGCATTAATTATTCTAAGGTTTATAAGTAAATCCTGCTATCAAGCTAAGGGACTTAGGGCCCAGTGAGAATTATGGCCCTGAACAAAGGACCTGACCATATGGTGTATATATCCTAAGAGAGTATATGGTTTTTAGTGTTTCTGTTCTTTTTCTGCATGTATTAGACCACATTCATTGCTTCTTATGGCCTCTGATTTGGTTCTGTATTTGCATGTATTTTCTTTATATTAAGGCATTTAATAACCTGTTTACATTTTGGAATGTGAGTTTGTATGTGTGTTACTTATTTCTCTGTATTGTTATCTGAACTTTTCATGCAAACTTGCACTTCCATTATTTGAGGTGGTGGCCACCCTAGCTTTTAACATAAGGAATATTATAAAGACAATTCTAAGGAAGAATATCAGCAAATAATAAAGAGGCTACAGCACTTGCACAAGCGCCATGGTCCATTGAAAGCTGCTTGTTTTTTTTGAAAGGCTAGATAACCACTTGAACCTTTTCATTTACTATTATTTTATCTGTCTTCTTATCACAGTAACTACAAAAGCAAGGTGAGAGGTTTGACTGATATTTTAATAATGTAAAACAATATTTTGTGTGAGCTTTAGGAAAGGCCATCCGTTTTGACAGGCTAGCTAATCTCTTTCAACAAAACAAGAAAATGTAAAAGAAAAACATGGTGAAAAGTATATGGCCCAGTTATAACTTTTCACAACCATTGACATTAAAGGGAACTCTTTGAAAATTGCAAGTTTGGTTCAGGTCAGTTCGTAATAAGCTGCTAAACACGTTTAAAACACTGCCTAACAGCTCTAAACCCCTGTCTAACACTGTTATTAATGTATTCAAGTAGTTTTAAAGTTTTTTTTTTAAGGCTCAGTTATGGTGACATGCGGTAACCTATGGAAACTTTTCCAGCTCACCCATTTTTTAGGCTTATTCACACCAACATAAAGCGGCATAAAGTATCCCTGGTTGTCAGTAGATGCCTTTTAGTGTGAATATGCACACGGAGGCTTGGGGAGATGTTGTGGCTTTATTCCAGTGTGCCAAAAATGATCCCTTTTTTCGTAATAGTAACAGGTTCTTAGTCTAGCAAGTGAAGAAGACGGCATGGATTTTTCCCAGCGTGCCAAAAATTATCCTTTTTTTGAGAGTAGTAAACGGTTCTTAAAGGGGTACTCCACTGGAAAACATATATATTTTTTAATCAACTGGTGCCAGAAAGTTAAAGGGGTACTCCGCTGCCCTACTTCTGGAGCTCCTCTCCCCAGTGTCCGGAAGTTTATTGTTCCGAACGCTGTGTGCAGGCTTCCGTGTTCAGGGCCGCCCCTCGTGATGTCAGCCCGCCCCCTTGTGATCTCACGCCCGCCCCCTCAACGAAAGTCTATGGGTAGGGGGCCGTCGTGCCCCTTCCTATAGACTTTTGCTGAGGGGGCGGAGCGTAATATCACGAGGGGGCAGGCTGACATCACAAGGGGTGACCCTGAACACGGAAGCCCGCACACAGCGTTTGGAACAATAAACTTCCGGACGCTGGGGAGCGGAGCTCCGGAAGCAGGGCAGCGGAGTGCCCCTTTAAACAGTTTTTAAATTACTTCTACTAAAAAATCTTAATCCTTCCAGTACTTATCAGCTGCTGTTATGATCCACAGGCAGTTATTTTCTTTTTGAATTTCCTTTCAGTCTGACCACAGTGCTCTCTGCTATCACCTCTGTCCATTTTAGGAACTATCCAGAGCTGCATATGTTTTCTATGGGGATTTGCTCCTACTCTGGACGGTTCCTAAATTGGACAGAGGTGTCAGCAGAGAGCACTGTGGTCATGCAGAAAGGAAATTCAAAAAGAAAAGAACTACCTGTGGAGCATACGGCAGCTGATAAGTACTGGAAGGATTACAATTTCTTAATAGAAGTAATCTGTATCTGTATCTGTATCTATTTCTTAATAGAAGTAATCAGTATCTGTTTAACTTTCTGGCACCAGTTGATTAAAAAAAAAATGTTTTCCAGTGGAGTACCCCTTTAAATCTAGCAAGGGAATAAGACGGCATGGATTTTCCCAGCGTGCCAAACCTATTTACAACAACTTATTTACTATGGTTTCCACAGAAAATTTGATGGATTTGACCTGAGGAAAACCAGACGGATCAGAGCAGGTGTAAAAAAAAAGCTAAATGTAGGGAAAAGTGCAAAATGTAGGGAAACCTTAGTAAATAAGGGAATTAAAGGAATTTAAAACCCACAAAGAAAACTACACTCCACTCTTAGTAAATCAGGGCCCTTGACTGGTAGTGTACTGACAGTGTTTGCGGAAATATGAAATCCACCAGAACTACAGGCTTAACACAGATCATGGCACTGGCTACTGTAGCTGGTTGATGAACACTATTCACTTCAGGAATTTGCAGTTATTAGTCTTGAAAAAGGCTTTGGATTTTTGGTAGCAAAAGTTAAGTCCTTCAGAGGCTGGGAGAAGTATGTCCCCTTATCTGCTGTATAGGAGCCCCCATAGGTTTCTTGTATGGGGATTGACTCCTGTTCTCACACACACACACAAGGTCTCTCTTTTAATCTGCACCTAATTTTCTCTCTCTTTCTAATCTGTATCTCTATCTTTCTAACCACTAACTGTCCCTATGTCTGGCTCTTCCCCTCTCTCTGTCTGCTCTCTGAAGAAGTTCCCAGCGCTCTGAATGCTGTGAATGACGTCAGTGGCCTTTTATCTGTGCCTCTGGCTGTGTCCTATTGGCCTTTGTGCTAGATTGACACAGTAAGCAGCAATTCACATGATAGACCTGGGTTATCGTGTGATCTGCTGCTTTCCTTATGTCATCTCACCGCCCCCTGCCCGCCCTGCTTGTTCCACCTGTCAAATAGTTTTGCTGGTTTTTCGTGCAATTTATCGGCTCATGCGAGCTGAACCGGTAAAAGCTCGAGTGTTTACCGAGCAGAAAAAATCCAAATGTTCGGGTCGAATCCAAGTTTGCCAAATTTGGCTCGCTCATCTCTAATAGAGTTATTAGACATATTTGTTATATGCAAATTTTTAACATGTCTCTAAATAGTTGTGTGACTCCACTCTCCTCCATGAGTGGCATAAAAATCCACAAGACAAAAACCATGTTAAAAATGATGCAAATTCATCAAGCATTGCGTGACAATATGATCAATTTTGAGCAATTGAAATTGTATGCTTTGAAAGTAGAGTGAAAAAGTTCCAAATGATCAAGTCTCCCCATAATCTGTTTTCACAAAACTGTATATTAATTTGCTCAGCTCTTCTGTTTAGTAATAAAAATTCCCCATAAAACGTTAACTTTTTTAGCCATACAGTATCACAGGTTTCTACAAGGAAAGCTTTCCTCTATATTCTAGGACACAACTAAAGGGTTTTCCACCAATAAACCTAAATAGTTGGTTATGAAAATTCTGTTTACAGTCCGCTCTGTGCTTAAGGTTGTACTTGTATGCAAATCTGTCAAATCCTCCCACATCATTCTAGACAAAGCCATTTTAATACAGAATTTATTTGTGCACAGTGGTTTTGTCATGTAAATTCTGGAAAGAACTTTCCAAAAATTATGGCTGCAAAATTTAAATCACACATTTCTCAAATTGTCACTCATCTAGTCTATTGATCTTTAGTGGCCTGTAGGATATGTAATGAGGTTGAATGAGATTAGAAAAGAGTACATTTTAGTTCACCACAAGCGGTGGTACTCTTGTCAGTGTATTGTGTCTCTTACGGTGGCTTAGCTCATTGCTTGCATAAGCTATACTTCAATTTCAGGCATAATTCATAGACGGCTCTTTCTATAAAATAATAATAAATTCTGCTAGGTTTTGTTATTTATTGAATTTTTATGATAGATAGAGTTTCGCTTTTTGTAAAACAGAATGTTAACTCCCCTGATCCTTTTCACAATGGCAAATAAATAATACCATTCTAGCTAACAACAGCTGCCATGTATTTATGTAGTTACTTCTATGAATGCTAGAGATCCCTTCTATTTTAGGAGACTTTCAGCCGTTCCAACTATTATTTTACTTTACTTTGATCGAATGTACTTTCTCTCTGTTCCTAAACTGTATTCTGCACTGGAGAAGTACATACATTGCAGGGGGATTCATCATGACTAGCATTTCAAACACTGGTCTAATGTAAACTCCCGCCACTGTAGGACTGTAGCCGATTTATATAAGAGGTGCACACCAATTGATAGATCCAAATGCTTCTGAGGCTGCCTCTTGTAACAGCCTCAGAAATCTATGTCAGCTTGTAGCTGGCGAACACTTCAACCACAATTTATGACTGTTATATATATTTGTGGTGACCGCCCCCCCCCCTTTACATGAAACCACACCCAGATGTGCCAATCCCCACCCACTTGGAGATTGCAGTGCAGATCAGGGAAAAAGTCACAACTTTTTTGTGAAAAACAAAAATATGTGAATTTTCTACAATCTGCACCTGGCACAGACTTTAACCCCTTAAGAACCAAGCCCATTTTCACCTTAAGGACCAGGCCAATTTTATTTTTCTGTTTCCTTTTTTTCCTCCTCGCCTTCTAAAATCCATAACTCTTTCATATTCCCATCTACAGACCCATATAAGGGCTTGTTTTTTGCATGACCAATTGTACTTTATAATGAATCCTCTCATTTTACCATAAAATGTACGGCAAACCCCCCAAAAAAAATTTAGGTGTTACGCCGAGCGCTCCGGGTCCCCGCTCCTCCCCGGAGCGCTCGCTACACTCCTCTCACTGCAGCGCTCCGGTCGGTTCCACGGACCCGGGGCGCTGCGATACCGCCTCTGGCCGGGATGCGATTCGCGATGCGGGTAGCGCCCGCTCGCGATGCGCACCCCGGCTCCCGTACCTGACTCGCTCTCCGTCAGTTCTGTCCCGGCGCGCGCGGCCCCGCTCCCTAGGGCGCGCGCGCGCCGGGTCTTTGCGATTTAAAGGGCCACTGCGCCGCTGATTGGCGCAGTGGTTCCAATTAGTGTTTACACCTGTGCACTTCCCTATATCACCTCACTTCCCCTTCACTCCCTCGCCGGATCTTGTTGCCTTAGTGCCAGTGAAAGCGTTTCCTTGTGTGTTCCTAGCCTGTGTTCCAGACCTCCTGCCGTTGCCCCTGACTACGATCCTTGCTGCCTGCCCCGACCTTCTGCTACGTCCGACCTTGCTTCTGTCTACTCCCTTGTACCGCGCCTATCTTCAGCAGCCAGAGAGGTTGAGCCGTTGCTAGGGGATACGACCTGGTCACTACCGCCGCAGCAAGACCATCCCGCTTTGCGGCGGGCTCTGGTGAAAACCAGTAGTGACTTAGAACCGATCCTCTAGCACGGTCCACGCCAATCCCTCTCTGGCACAGAGGATCCACTACCTGCCAGCCGGCATCGTGACAGTAGATCCGGCCATGGATCCCGCTGAAGTTCCTCTGCCTGTTGTCGCTGACCTCACCACGGTGGTCGCCCAGCAGTCACAACAGATTGCGCAACAAGGCCAACAGCTGTCTCAACTGACTGTTATGCTACAACAGTTACTACCACAGCTCCAGCAACCATCTCCTCCGCCAGCTCCTGTACCTCCTCCGCAGCGAGTGGCCGCTTCTGGACTACGACTATCCTTGCCGGATAAATTTGATGGGGACTCTAAGTTTTGCCGTGGCTTCCTTTCCCAATGTTCATTACACTTGGAGATGATGTCGGACCAGTTCCCCACTGAAAGGTCTAAGGTGGCTTTCGTAGTCAGCCTGCTGTCTGGAAAAGCCCTGGCTTGGGCCACACCGCTCTGGGACCGCAATGACCCCGTCACTGCCTCTGTACACTCCTTCTTCTCGGAAATTCGAAGTGTCTTTGAGGAACCTGCCCGAGCCTCTTCTGCTGAGACTGCCCTGTTGAACCTGGTCCAGGGTAATTCTTCCGTTGGCGAGTATGCCGTACAATTCCGTACTCTTGCTTCTGAATTATCCTGGAACAATGAGGCCCTCTGCGCGACCTTTAAAAAAGGCCTATCCAGCAACATTAAAGATGTTCTGGCCGCACGAGAAATGCCTGCTAATCTTCATGAACTTATTCACCTAGCCACTCGCATTGACATGCGTTTTTCCGAAAGGCGTCAGGAGCTCCGCCAAGATATGGACTCTGTTCGCACGAGGCGTTTCTTCTCCTCGGCTCCTCTCTCCTCTGGTTCCCTGCAATCTGTTCCTGTGCCTCCCGCCGTGGAGGCTATGCAGGTCGACCGGTCTCGCCTGACATCTCAAGAGAGGACACGACGCCGCATGGAGAACCTCTGCCTGTACTGTGCTAGTACCGAACACTTCCTGAGGGATTGTCCTATCCGCCCTCCCCGCCTGGAAAGACGTACCCTGACTCCGCACAAAGGTGAGACAATCCTTGATGTCCACTCTGCTTCTCCACGTCTTACTGTGCCTGTGCGGATGTCTGCCTCTGCCTTCTCCTTCTCTTCTGTGGCCTTCTTGGACTCTGGATCTGCAGGAAATTTTATTTTGGCCTCTCTCGTCAACAGGTTCAACATCCCAGTGACCAGTCTCACCAGACCCCTTTACATCAATTGTATAAACAATGAAAGATTGGACTGTTCCATACGTTTCCGCACGGAGCCCCTTCTAATGAGCATCGGATCTCATCACGAGAGGATTGAACTTTTGGTCCTCCCCAATTGCACCTCGGAAATTCTCCTTGGACTTCCCTGGCTTCAACTTCATTCCCCAACCCTGGATTGGTCCACTGGGGAGATCAAGAGTTGGGGGCCCTCTTGTTCCAAGGACTGTCTAAAACCGGTTCCCAGTAACCCTTGCCGTAACTCTGTGCTTCCTCCAGTAACCGGTCTCCCTAAGGCCTATATGGACTTCGCGGATGTTTTCTGCAAAAAACAAGCGGAGACTCTACCTCCTCACAGGCCTTATGATTGTCCTATCGACCTCCTTCCGGGCACTACTCCACCCCGGGGCAGAATTTATCCTCTCTCTGCCCCAGAGACTCTTGCCATGTCTGAATACGTCCAGGAGAATCTAAAAAAGGGCTTTATCCGTAAATCCTCCTCTCCTGCCGGAGCCGGATTTTTCTTTGTGTCCAAAAAAGATGGCTCTCTACGTCCTTGCATTGACTACCGCGGACTTAATAAAATCACGGTTAAGAACCGCTACCCCTTACCCCTCATCTCTGAACTCTTTGATCGCCTCCAAGGTGCCCACATCTTTACTAAATTGGACTTAAGAGGCGCCTATAACCTCATCCGCATCAGAGAGGGGGATGAGTGGAAAACAGCATTTAACACCAGAGATGGACACTTTGAGTATCTGGTCATGCCCTTTGGCCTGTGCAACGCCCCTGCTGTCTTCCAAGACTTTGTTAATGAAATTTTTCGTGATCTGTTATACTCCTGTGTTGTTGTATATCTTGATGATATCCTAATTTTTTCGGCCAATCTAGAAGAACACCGCCAGCATGTCCGTATGGTTCTTCAGAGACTTCGTGACAATCAACTCTATGCTAAAATTGAGAAATGTCTGTTTGAATGCCAATCTCTTCCTTTTCTAGGATACTTGGTCTCTGGCCAGGGACTACAAATGGATCCAGATAAACTCTCTGCCGTCTTAGATTGGCCACGCCCCTCCGGACTCCGTGCCATCCAACGTTTTTTGGGGTTCGCCAATTATTACAGGCAATTTATTCCACATTTTTCTACCATTGTGGCTCCTATTGTGGCTTTAACCAAAAAAATGCCGATCCCAAGTCTTGGCCTCCTCAAGCGGAAGACGCCTTTAAACGACTCAAGTCTGCCTTCTCTTCGGCTCCCGTGCTCTCCAGACCTGACCCATCTAAACCCTTCCTATTGGAGGTTGATGCCTCCTCAGTGGGAGCTGGAGCTGTCCTTCTACAAAAAAACTCTTCCGGGCATGCTGTTACTTGTGGGTTTTTTTCTAGGACCTTCTCTCCGGCGGAGAGGAACTACTCCATCGGGGATCGAGAGCTTCTAGCCATTAAATTAGCACTTGAGGAATGGAGGCATCTGCTGGAGGGATCAAGATTTCCAGTTATTATTTACACCGATCACAAGAACCTCTCATACCTCGAGTCTGCCCAACGGCTGAATCCTCGTCAGGCCAGGTGGTCTCTGTTCTTTGCCCGATTTAATTTTGAAATTCACTTTCGGCCTGCTGATAAGAACATTAGGGCCGATGCTCTCTCTCGTTCCTCAGATGCTTCTGAAATTGAACTCTCTCCTCAACACATCATTCCTCCTGACTGCCTGATTTCCACTTCTCCAGCCTCCATCAGGCAAACTCCTCCAGGAAAGACCTTTGTTTCTCCACGCCAACGCCTCGGAATCCTCAAATGGGGTCACTCCTCCCATCTCGCAGGTCATGCGGGCATCAAGAAATCTGTGCAACTCATCTCTCGCTTCTATTGGTGGCCGACTCTAGAGACTGATGTGGTGGACTTTGTGCGAGCCTGCACTATCTGTGCCCGGGATAAGACTCCTCGCCAGAAGCCCGCTGGTTTTCTTCTTCCTCTGCCTGTTCCCGAACAACCTTGGTCTCTGATTGGTATGGATTTTATTACTGACTTACCCCCATCCCATGGCAACACTGTTATTTGGGTGGTCGTTGATCGATTCTCCAAAATGGCACATTTCATCCCTCTTCCTGGTCTTCCTTCAGCGCCTCAGTTGGCTAAACAATTTTTTGTACACATTTTTCGTCTTCACGGGTTGCCTACGCAGATCGTCTCGGATAGAGGCGTCCAATTTGTGTCTAAATTCTGGAGGGCTCTCTGTAAACAACTCAAGATTAAATTAAATTTTTCTTCTGCATACCATCCTCAATCCAATGGACAAGTAGAAAGAATTAACCAGATCTTGGGTGACTATTTACGACATTTTGTTTCCTCCCGCCAGGATGACTGGGCAGATCTTCTACCTTGGGCCGAATTCTCGTATAATTTCAGAATCTCTGAATCTTCCTCCAAATCCCCGTTTTTCGTGGTGTACGGCCGTCACCCTCTTCCCCCCCTCCCTACCCCCTTGCCCTCTGGTCTGCCCGCTGTGGATGAAATTTCTCGTGATCTTTCCATCATATGGAGAGAGACCCAAAATTCTCTCTTACAGGCTTCTTCACGCATGAAGAGATTCGCGGATAAGAAAAGAAGAGCTCCTCCCATTTTTTCCCCTGGAGACAAGGTATGGCTCTCCGCTAAATATGTCCGCTTCCGTGTCCCTAGCTATAAGTTGGGACCACGCTATCTTGGTCCTTTCAAGATTTTGCGCCAGATTAATCCTGTCTCTTACAAACTTCTTCTTCCTCCTTCTCTTCGTATTCCTAATGCCTTTCATGTTTCTCTTCTTAAACCACTTATCATTAACCGTTTCTCTCCCAAATCTGTTCCCCCCACTCCTGTCTCCGGCTCCTCGGACATCTTCTCCGTCAAAGAAATTTTAGCATCTAAAAAGGTCAGAGGGAAAACCTTCTTTTTAGTGGATTGGGAGGGTTGTGGTCCAGAAGAGAGGTCCTGGGAACCTGAGGACAATATCCTGGACAAAAGTCTGGTCCTCAGGTTCTCAGGCTCCAAGAAGAGGGGGAGACCCAAGGGGGGGGGTACTGTTACGCCGAGCGCTCCGGGTCCCCGCTCCTCCCCGGAGCGCTCGCTACACTCCTCTCACTGCAGCGCTCCGGTCGGTTCCACGGACCCGGGGCGCTGCGATACCGCCTCTGGCCGGGATGCGATTCGCGATGCGGGTAGCGCCCGCTCGCGATGCGCACCCCGGCTCCCGTACCTGACTCGCTCTCCGTCAGTTCTGTCCCGGCGCGCGCGGCCCCGCTCCCTAGGGCGCGCGCGCGCCGGGTCTTTGCGATTTAAAGGGCCACTGCGCCGCTGATTGGCGCAGTGGTTCCAATTAGTGTTTACACCTGTGCACTTCCCTATATCACCTCACTTCCCCTTCACTCCCTCGCCGGATCTTGTTGCCTTAGTGCCAGTGAAAGCGTTTCCTTGTGTGTTCCTAGCCTGTGTTCCAGACCTCCTGCCGTTGCCCCTGACTACGATCCTTGCTGCCTGCCCCGACCTTCTGCTACGTCCGACCTTGCTTCTGTCTACTCCCTTGTACCGCGCCTATCTTCAGCAGCCAGAGAGGTTGAGCCGTTGCTAGGGGATACGACCTGGTCACTACCGCCGCAGCAAGACCATCCCGCTTTGCGGCGGGCTCTGGTGAAAACCAGTAGTGACTTAGAACCGATCCTCTAGCACGGTCCACGCCAATCCCTCTCTGGCACAGAGGATCCACTACCTGCCAGCCGGCATCGTGACATTAGGGAGGAAATTTTAATGAAAATCACAATTTTGCACATTTTGGAGGGTTTTGTTTTCACACTTTACGGTAAAAATGACATGTGTTCTTTATTCTGTGGGTCAATGCGATTAAAATGATACTCATGGCTAGATACCTTTATATTTTTGTAAAGCTTTAAAAAAATCTAAAACTTTTTGTACAAAATCAGTAATCTAAAATCGCCCTATTTTGACCACCTATAACTTTTTCATTTTTCCGTATATAGGGTATTATGAGGGCTCATTTTTTGTGCCATCATTTTTACTTTTTATCAATACCACATTTGCATATATAAAACTTTTAGATAATTTTTTATAATTTTTTTAATACAATGTGGCAAAAAAGCTGCATTTTTGGACTTTTTTTTTTTTATGTTTACGCCATTCACCGTATGGTATCATTAACATTATACTTTGATAGTTCAGACATTTATGCATGCGGTGATACCAAATATGTTTATAAAAAAATTAACGCTTTTTGGGGTAAAATGGGAAAAACTGACAATTTAAATTTTTATTGGGGGAGGGGATTTTTCACAATTTTTTTATTTATTTTTTTAAATTTTTCAACTTTTTTTTAAAATTTTTATGTTCCCATAGGGGACTATCTATAGCAATCATTTGATTGCTAATACTGTTCAGTGCTATGCATAGGACATAGCACCGATCAGTATTATTGGTGATCTTCTGCTCTGGTCTGCTCATTCTCAGACCAGAGCAGAAGACCCTGGGAGATGCCGAAGCCAGGTGAGGGGACCTCCGGTCGCCATGCTGGATGATCGGATCGCCGCAGATGCTGTGATCTGTATTGATCACGGCATCTGAGGGGTTAATGGGGGACATCCGCGCGATTGCGGATGTCGGCCATTACCGGCGGGTCCCCGGCTGCTGCTAGCACCCGGAACCGTGTATGACGCAAGCACCGTTCCGATGCTCGTGGTCATACAAAGGATGTAAATGTACGTCTTGGTGCGCGAAGTACCACCAAACCAGGACGTACATTTACGTCCGTGGTCGTTAAGGGGTTAATAAATTCCTCCTATTGTTTCTTCCTTGTGATATACTTTGAGGATATATATATATATATATATATATATATATATATATATATATATATATATATGATGTTACAAGGCCAAAATTTATTAACCAGTTTCTAATAAACAATGAGCATAAAACATCAATGTAAGTCATTGGGGCATTGAAGATGTTGTTAAATTCAACCAAGCATAAGTTGATAAAGATAGGGACAGGTAATCTAGAATGCGCAACATTTTATGGAAAAAAAGTAATGGCTTCATCCCAGTTTATGCTTTCATGCCAGGTAATTTACAGGACCCAGTAAAAGAGGAAGCCTTCAGGAAATAAGCCATAATATTTATATTGTATATGTTGCTGTTTTGTAGATTTGTAGTGGTATGGATGTTCAGTTACTGTGCTATCATATGAACGGATAGTACAATTATTCAAATTATTCATCATACCAGTGTGTCAGCTTTACAGATCTTTTTAGATTTGTATTACATTACAATTTGAAAATGAAAACGCCAATATATAGACTCAGGGGCCTATGTCTGTAAAGAGAGATAATTATTAAACCTACCTTTTAGTGGATAAAAATCTATGTTGAATATTATTTCTTTTATACTGTATATTTATTTCTTTTACACTTTCTATAACATTGTTTTTAATAGCTTTTCTTTTTATTAGTGAACTTTTAAATTTGGGATTTGCATATATAGTCTATATAATATACCTCTTTTACTAAAAGCTTTTATGATTTTATTAAAACATCTTAATCTTTCTTTATGTTTGTATGTTCCAGAGGTAGTTCTTTTCTTTTCTTGCATTTCCCTTCTGTCTGGCAACAGTGCTCTCTGCTAACACCTCTGTCCATGTCAGGAACTGTCCAGAGTAGAAGCAAATCCCCATAGCAAACTTTTCCTTCTCTGGACAGTTCCTGACGTGTGGTCAGAGCACTGTGGTCAGACAGAAAGGAAATTCAAAAAGAAAACAACTTCCTGTGGAGCATGCAGAAGCTAATAAGTACTAGAAAGATTAAGATTTTGTAATAGAAGTAATTTACAAATCTGTTTAACTTTCTGCCACCAGTTCATTAAAAAAAAAATGTTTTTCCAATGGAGTACCCCTTTAATCCCTTAAGGACCCATGAAGTACTGGTACGTCATAAATCCGCTCCCATTCTATAACGAGGGGCCAAGGCGTGGGCTAATAGCGCACAGCACTGATCGTGGTGTAGTGCTCTATTAACCCTTAAGACGCGTTGTTCAAAGTTGAACGCCGTGTCTAAAGTGAAAGTAAAACAATGCCGGTTAGCGCAGGGAGCTGTTCGGGATGGCCGCGGTGAAATCACGGCATCCCGAACAGCTTACAGGACAGCGGGAGGGCCCCTACCTGCTTCCATGCTGTCCGATCGCCGAATGACTGCTCAGTGCCTGAGTTCCAGGCATGAGCAGTCAAGTAGCAGAATCATCAATCAGTGGTTTCTTATGAGAAACCACTGATCAATGTAAAAGATCATTGTGTGCAGTGTTATAGGTCCCTATGGGACCTATAACATTGCAAAAAAATGTGGAAAAAAAAGTGAATAAAGATCATTTAACCCCTTCCCTAATAAAAGTTTGAATCACCCCCTTTTTCCCATAAAAAAAAAAAAAAACTGTGTAAATAAAATAAAAATAAACATGTGGTATCGCTGCATGTGGAAATGTCCAAATTATAAAAATATATAATTAATTAAACCAAACAGTCAATGGCGTAAGCGCAAAAAAATTCCAAAGTCCAAAATAGTGTATTTTTGTTCACTTTTTATATCATGAAAAAATGAATAAAAAGCGATCAAAAAGTCAGATCAATACAAGCATGGTACCGCTAAAAACTTCAGATCATTGTGCAAAAAATTAGCCCTCATACCGCCCCATACACAGAAAAATAAAAAAGTTATAGGGATCAGAAGATGACAATTTTAAACGTATACATTTTCCTGCATGTAGTTATGATTTTTTCCAGAAGTAATACAAAATCAAACCTACCAAAATCAAACCAAAGTAGGGTATCATTTTAATCTTATGGACCTACAGAATAAAGAGAAGGTGTCATTATCACCGGAAAATTTACTGTGTAGAAACGGAAGCCCCCAAAAGTTAAAAGATGGCATTTTTTTTTTCAATTTTGTCTAACAATGATTTTTTTTCTGTTTTGCCGTCGATTTTTGGATAAAATGACTGATGTCATTACAAAGTAGAATTGGTGGCACAAAAAATAAACCATCATGTGGATTTTTAGGTGCAAAATTGAAAGAGTTATGATTTTTTTAAGGTAAGGAGGAAAAAACGAAAATGCTAAAACGGAAAAACCCCAGGTCCCTAAGGGGTTAAGGTAGATAAATGACACACACAAAGAGATATGGTGTAGGCTAGTCTGCATAAAGTGCTTCTTTATATACACATGTGCCACCAATAACACAGCGACTATATCCCCACCACAAAAATAGTAATACAAATCATAGTGGGAAATAAGCAAGTATACAAGGACAAGTATATGCAAGGATAATAGTATCAAAGAGGAGAGTATATTAAAGCAGTAAAACCATTGATCATCCACCGGACTAAGCCATACCAACATGGTATGGTTCTTTGTTACATTGTGCTATTCATTGAATAAAGCAATTTTGGTGTTACTCTACAATAAAAGTCAATCATTTAGCTTCAATCTACTGGCTTCTATGGTCCATGTTGCGGCTGTTAAACATCTCTAAAAGTTGTTAAAGCAGGCAAGGTGACTGCCCCATGACCAAGAATAGAAAACAAAAATCAACAATTGGGAAATAAAAACAATAAAATTTGAATATGTATCCCAGTATCTGGCTTTAATTTGTAAAGAAAATATTTATATGATGCATTGTCTTTAAGGAGTAAATGTGAATGTGTTTCATCCTTTCCTTTGTCTCGTTTAGGGAGTTGCAGTCAGTTACTTGTCTCTTAGACTTATGTAATGAAAAGTGACATTCTATTTTGATCTCATTCCTTCTCTATCTGTGATATAAAATTAGCTTGTCTTCCTAAACTCAGATTCTTATGTTGTAATAGATTTTGTAGGTCAATGTCATAATGCCCTTGAGGAAATAAAGAAAAAAAAAAAGATATAACGTAGATCTTCACGTTACCGATTCTATTACCCAGAATGCCTAGGAGACTGATTACAAAGGAGCACTATTTGCTGTCTAAGGCTGCATTCATACTTTGTTTTTACATTACGGGTGGCAGATCCGGATGGGGAGGGGAAAACCGGGCTCTCCCGTACCCCAGCCAGACCAGCGCTGAACTCCATTTACCTTAATGAGCCGACCAGAGTCAAACGATAACTCCGGTCGGCTCATTTTTGACCCGTATGCGGTTTCCTGACCAGACCTAAAACTGTAGTATACTTTTAGGTGTTAGGTATTACATAAAATCGTGTAATATACCCTTTTAAGAATCAGTTTCCCTCCAGCACTTTTCTATAGTGCTGAAGGTTAAATGAGCTGAATCACCAGACGTAAGCGATGGCCCACTTATATGTCAGCATTAGAGATGATCAAGCCAAGCATGGTAAAGTCAGTATCGCACAGTATTTTAGGGTAAATTTGTCTCGCAGAACTTTCAAACTTTGCCAGAAATGAAGTTTTGGTGCCAAAATGAATGGGGGAAGTACTAGGAACACTGAGATGACATCATAGTAGCCCAGTATACCTGGCAGCTAACAGCAAAATCACATGACCCCAGGTTATCCAATTAGGGGCCACCATCTTGATGGAAAACTGGCGGCCCAATGGTTAAAGGTTACAAGGTTACTAATACAAGTGTAGGCTAGGCTCCTATTCACATTATGATGTAGATTAGCCACAATGCTATATGGAGAAGATCGCACACATGGGTAATACTGATGAACAACCACTCACACCATTTCTATTCATGAGGGGGTAGTTGCCTAGCATTATGGTTGCACACAGATAAGGTATACATGGTGCCAGTAAATATGATAACGTGTAGTGCATCATGGTGGCTCACAATCTATTAGTGACACCCATGCTATTTGATCAGGCGGGTTTCCCAGAATCTTCTATGTGCACCCCACAGAGCACTGACACCCCGGGCTTCACCAGCATCACAAGGCCAGACCACATCACAAGCAATATATATATATATATATATATATATATATATATATATATATATATATATATATTTGCAACATGTGGAGGTCTGCAGGTTGAAGACCACTGACCTAGACAATGCCCGGGCTGCAAATATTTAAAAAAAAACTTTAACTTACCTTCGTCCTCCATTCCCCCATTGCTAAGGAACCGGCCTCACTGTCCTCCGCTGTTCTTGCTGCTTCCTGGTGTTGTGACGTCACAGAGCCTTCAACCTATCACCGGCCACTGCGATGTCCCGCCTCGGCCAATGATAGGCTGAGCCCACTGTGATGTAAGAAGCAGGCCGGCTTCTTACATGACAGTCGGCTAAGCCTATCATCGGTAGAGGCGGGAAATCGCTGCGGCCGGTGATAGGCTGAAGGCTCTGTGACGTCCCAACAACAGGAAGCAGCAAGAACAGCAGAGGACAGTGAGGCCGGTTCCTTAGCAACAGGGTATCGGAGGACCAAGGTAAGTTAAAGTTTGTTTTTTAATATTTGCAGCCCGGGCACAGGAATACAAAGTACAGCGCAGCGGCTGATAATTATTTGGCAGGGGGGGAGAGAAGCTGCGCTCGCGGGTGACATACGATTAGTCCCCCGATGTGGGGTGCAGCGCTGGGCTGATAAACGTTGGGGGGAAGAGCTGCGCCCATCACATGATGATAATGGTGGGGTGTAAATACCGTTAAATACTTTGGAACCGCCATGTTGTCCAATGTAAATACCGTACCGTAAATAAATTAAACCCTACCCTGAAAATAAGCCCTAGTGTGTTTTTTTGTGACTAAAATTAATATTAGACCCGGTCTTATTTTCGGAGAAACACGGTATGAGTATATATAAATTGTTTGTGATGTGGGGCCTTGTGATGCTGGGGGAGTCCAGGGTGTTAGTGCTTTGTGGGGTGCACATAGAAGATGCTGGGTAACCCACCTGATCGAATAGTATGGGCGTCACTAATAGGTTGTAAGCCAGCATGGTGCACTAAACGCCATCATATTTACTGGCATCCTGTATTAGGAATTGACCGATATAGATTCTTTAGGGCTGATACCGATAATATGTTTACTTTGAGGCCTATAGCCGATAACTCATACCGGAATATCGGTATAAGTTATCTGCTATCCCCCCCCCCTTCCCCAGCCCCACAGAGGCCGCTGCAGAACAATGATTTAAAGCAGGCGCTTTAAATCAATGAACTGCAGTGGCTTTTGCGGGGCTAGAGACCACCGCCACCTCCCACTACTCTGCCCCTGCCTGTCCTGGGGTCCTCCCTAGTCCAACCACCGCCGCTGCCCCATTGCCTCCCCCCATCCCCGGTTTTATAATTACCTGTTCCCGAGGTCCGCGCTACTTCTGGCTCCAGCGGCGTCCTGAGCTGTCACTGTGCTCACTGACAGTGATGTCGCGTTGAGGACGTCACTCATCATTGCGCAGCGCACAGCAATAGCGCAGGAAATCGCAGAAGCCAGAAGTAGCGCGGACCCCGGGCCCAAGGAACAGGTAATTATAAAACCGGGAATGGGGGAGGCAATGGGGCAGCGGTCTCTCGGCGGGGGGCGGGGCATTATCGGCATATAGGCGAGGTAATTGCCGATACAGATAATGTCAAAAATCATGAATATCAGTGTGAGTATGAGCAGCTGGCAGTATTTAACGGCTCACCGCCACTGTGGGTGCACATAGGAACCTAATGGGACGCTGAACTGTAAGTAGGAGTTGAGCCTTCTCTGCTTTACAGGATCTTCTGCCCAGAGTGCGAAACACATTTTGTTTATTTGCACAATATGATTTTTTTCTAGGGTCAACCAGGATCCGGATGCCGGCTTACTCCTGATTACTTATCCAGCTCTGTGCTTCTTATCATATGGGGTACAGTGGTTCCCTAACTGTATTATTGTAGGGGACTGTTTTTGTATCGGTAGCGTCTACTGTGGATACATTTGTTCATGTGTTGTGATCTATTTGCATATATTGGCTACAACACGTTATTTATATCCATGCTTGTACCCAGTGTAGCCCCAGAGGAGATCACGTGTATCAGTGACCGAAATGCGTCAAGCAAGACTAGGGATTACTTTATGGGAAAGCTAGTGATGCTTGTGATATATGGTGTGCCAAGGCAAAGTTTTTTGCATTTAACAATGAGTCCTATACTAATTTGCGTCTTTTAATAGTTTGGAAACCCACATCAATGGTTCCCACGGCACATTCACATTTGTATTATAGTATATTTTAATGCACTTTATTAAAAGCTAAGTTTTATTCACTCCCATTTCCGTCTGTTGTTCACCTACAAACAAGCAAGATTTTTTGCTCTCACAGACCTGTATCTTCTTCTTTAACAGTCTCCTCTGTCCTCCACTCGTCACATGTATTAATGGCACCTGTTTGAACTTGTTATCAGTATAAAAGACACCTGTCCACAACCTCCAACAGTCACACTCCAAACTCCACTATGGTCATGACCAAAGAGCTGTCGAGGGACTCCAGAAACAAAATTGTAGACCTGCACCAGGCTGGGAAGACGGAATCTGCAATAGGCAAGAAGCTTGGTGTGAAGAAATCAACCATGGGAGCAATAATTGGAAAATGAAAGACATCCAAGACCACTGATAATCTCCCTCGCTCTGGGGCTCCATGCAAGATCTCACTCTGTGGTGTCAAAATGATCACAAGAACGGTGAGCAAAAATCCCAGAACCACACGGGGGACCTAGTGAATGACCTGCAGAGAGCTGGAACCAAAGTAACAAAGGGTACCATCAGTAACACACTACGCCACCAGGGACTCAAATCATGCAGTGCCAGACGTGTCCACCTGCTTAAGCCAGTACATGTCCGGGCCTGTCTGAAGTTTGCTAGAGAGCATTTGGATGATCCAGTAGAGTATTGGGAGAATGTCATAAGGTCAGATTAAACCAAAGTAGAACTTTTTGGTAAAAACTTATCTCGTCGTATTTGGAGGAGAAAGAATGCTGAGTTCCATCCAACGAACACCATACCTACTATAAAGCATGGGGGTGGAAACATCATGCTTTGGGGCTGTTTTTCTGCTAATGGACCAGGACGACTGATCCGTGCAAAGGAAAGAATGAATGGGGCCATGTATCGTGGGATTTTGAGTGAAAACCTCCTTCCATCAGCAAGGACATTGAAGATGAAACATGGCTGGGTCTTTCAGCATGACATTGATCCCAAACACACCTCCTGGGCAATGAAGGAGTGGCTTCATAAGCAGCATTTCAAGGTCCTGGAGTGGCCTAGCCAGTCTCCAGATCTCAACCCCATAGAAAACCTTTGGAGGGGGTTGAAAGTCTGTGTTGCCCAGCGACAGCCCCAAAACATCACTGTTCTAGAGGAGTTCTGCATGGAGGAATGGTCCAAAATACCAGCAACAGTGTGTGAAAACCTTGTGAAGACTTACAGAATATGTTTGACCTCTGTCATTGCCAACAAAAGGGTATATAACAAAGTATTGAGATGAGCTTTTGTTATTAACCAAATACTTATTTGCCACCATAATTTGCCAAAAAAATCTTAAAAAATTAGACAATGTGATTTTATGGATTTTTTTCTCATTATGTCTCTCATAGTTGAGGTATACCTATGATGAAAGTTACAGGCCTCTCTCATCTTTTTTAGTGGGAGAACTTGCACAATTTGTGGCTTACTAAATACTTTTTTGCCCCACTGTAGAAAACGCACAGGAACTCCTGATCCCAGAAAGTCTTTATCCAATACAAAACAAGCTGAGCAAAGCACTGAGCAATGGGCTGACCTCAGACAATAAACTCCTGTCTCCTCCCTGCATTACTGTGTTCCCTTGATGCATTGCAGATCCGAGCCCATAAAAGCTATCGCATTACATTACCTATCACATTGAGCAAAACATTGAGCAGAGGGCTGACCTGTATTTTAAAATAAATGTGCATAAAATGCATTTATAGTAAACCTGATATGCACATTTTAGGCCAAGTTACATGTATTCTGTTTCTGGGTTTAATCAAACATAATGCATTTTTACCTGGGTTGAGCATAAATATGCATAAAAAAACCTTTTCAGAACCTTTTGGCAAGACCGCCAAGCTGAAATTTTGAAAAGTTTTATCAGCTCTTTTCAGAATCATTTTTGAAATTTTGCAGCCAGCCAGATATAGAGCTAGAAACATGGTCTGAATGCAGCATTAAAAGTTGTTTTCTGTCTTTGAATTTCAGATTATCAGCTGATAAAATTAAAAGCACAAGAGAATAGATCATCCACAGCATTAAATGCTGCAGCCTTGATTAAAAAATAAATAAATAAAATAAAATAAGAATGGGCAAGTGGATAAAGATGCAGGCCCAAAAAAAGGACTTTACCTCATGTCCTATGTGTGCCTTTGCCTTCCAGGTAATTCTCTCTGCTTCTGGTCCTCTTTTAAACATTATGATCTTTAAATGACCCCCATTATGGCTTTTTTCCCCTTCTACTCGGTTAAATGATAATTAAATCCCTGATACTTTTCCTATCTCTCTAAGCACTATGTTGTGGTTTTATGACCCATTTCTAAATGATCGGGAAGTAACAGACCATTATTATGTTATTTAATAGCAGGCAGGAGTCCTTGAGGATAATTCAGTCTTCATGAGGTCAATGGTTAAGGTCATCAAAGAAGGTTTTGGTTGAAAAATTTAATAGTATAGGCATGGTATAAATAAAGTGAGCAGGGATCTTCTGGTGCACTTTACCATCGCCTAAGAGGAAATATAAAGTCCAATTATACCTTTCTGCAGTGTATACTAAGAAGGGTTCATCATCAATATTCTACAAATATGCTGACTACAATGTAAATGAGTTAACAATTCTATATATATGTGTGTGTGTATGTATACCTTTAGTATAAAAAAAATATAAATTAGTAAGAGCAGTTAAAAAAAAATATTAACATTAAACCACTATTCTCCCACCCTTGCTTTGTACTGGTTTCCAAAATAAATTCAATAGACTTCATGACTAAAATCTGTCTCAGGAATAATGGTTCATGTCCACATTTAATACTGTATTTTCAGTATCATGACATTTGACATGAGAAAGCTTGCTGTAAGATTTGTTAAAGGGGTACTCCGGTGCTAAGACATCTTATCGCGGGGGTCCCTGCCGCTGGGACCCCCCGTGATCTTCCACGCCGCACCCCGTTAGAATCAGTCCCCGGAGCGTGCTCGCTCCGGGTCTGAATACTGGCGATCACGGGGACGGAGCATAGCTGTCACGCCCCTCCAATAGACTTGCATTGAGGGGGCGGAGCCGTAATGTCACTATACTCCGTCCTCGTGGTCGAGATGGACTCAGTCTTAGGACCTCCAGCGGTTCCAGGAGCCGCTAAAGGGGGGTGCTGCATGGTAGATCCTGGGGGTCCCCAGCAGAGGGACCCCGGCGATCTGACATCTTATCCCCTATCCTTTGGATAGGGATAAGATGTCTAAGGGCGGAGTACCCCTTTAAGCTAGTGGTCAAGCATAGCAGGATATGACAAACAGAGAGACCAGTTCCGCTATATTAGTCATATATTTTAGTTTTTTTTACATAAAGAGATCTACTGTGCCGATCATACTAAAGCAATGTCCCAAGTATTTCACAAAAACAGCAGGAGATGACAGATTTTTTGTTAAGGTGGTGTTTTCTCATTTTTCTGGTGATTGGCTGAACGGGTTGTCACTCCTGCTTGTCTCTGAGGGTGGGGGCTGCAGTGCTCCGAGGGCGGGTGAGTTGCCAGGCCCCGTAGAGGATATTGCGGGGGGTCCCAGCAGTCAGATCCCTCACAATCAGATACTTATTCTGTGGATAGGGGATCAGATCAGTTTCCCAGAATACCCCATTAATTATGTACTGTATGTATTGAGGTTCTTCACATAGATTTCACTCAGATGCTGATTATCTAATTTTGTTTTTATCAAATATATTTTTTATTATTAATATTATTAATAATAATAACAACAACAAGTAACTTAAAAGCCACAAAGCCACATAGCATTTGAAAAATGCTATTTAGTTCAAAGTACACTCATTTAAAACCTCTATAATATTGTAGGAGCGCTGCAGATGTTATGTAGAAGATAGGGCCCTATGCAAAAAACATTTCACAAAAAACAATGCAAATCAGTAACTACTTTCGCCTGTGTCTGTGTCTATGGTTGTAAGATTTTTCCCTAATAGCCTTGTATATCTTTTTGTTTTATTTCTTCTTACTTTTTGTATCTTGTTACTTTGTGTTTTTACCAGTTATATAAACTAGATAAGATCAGAGTAATCTAGAGATTGAACAAATGAGCTGTTGTAGGCTATATAAAGTAGGTTATATTAGGGAAAAATGTAATTAAAACCTCATTAAATGATATGGACTGAACTTTAGATAACTGCAGCTACAAGCACAGCCCCTACTAAATGAATCGTAATGTTAAAGAGTACCTGTCACCAAATAAACTGTTCAGACTAACTCAGGCAATGTTCCCTAACTACTCCCAACACTCCTCCCACCTAGAGATGAGCGTTTTGGTCCGAATTTATTTGCCGTGAATCGCTATTAAAAACAGCTATTTCTGGCCTACAGAGAGGCTCAATAGGGGTGTAGAACACTTTGCCTTGCTGTAAAACGCATAGGGAGTGTGCTGGGTTAGTGAAATAATTCAGTTTTTCCGTATGGCATAGAGATTAGAGTTGTCGCCATTAAGATCACTGTCGCAAAGCGGCACAATGACAGAGCCTGGAGGTGGCATCAGTATAAGGAGACCAGATAGTGGCAAAATGACACAGTGTTGAGGGGGCCGCAGCGTGAGGAGACCATATAGTGCCTGAATGACACAGCTTGGAGGTGGCGGCAGCATGAGGAGACCATATAGTGCCTGAATGACACAGCTTGGAGGTGGCGGCAGCATGAGGAGACCATATAGGCCCAGATTTATCAAACTGTGTGAGAGAAAAAAATAGAGCGACTTTCCCGACAATATGAAAGATAGCATAGGCACTGCAAGATGTGATATGCTGTATTCAACAGATGTATGGTACAACCGCTATACCTTGCTGGGGGGGGGTGCTTCTGGGTGTATGTGTATGTCCACATTTAGGTAACCAACAAAAAGGTAATGGAAAAAACGCAATGCAATGTTTTTTTATTCTTGTATGAAGCTGGATATCCCCCCCTGATGGGAGAAACAAATCCACAAATAGGTAAGCGGTGCGGCGGGGAGGCTTGCAGGGGGGTGGAGACAACAGTCTGTTTCACAGGAGCTTCTTCTGGTCTCTTGTCTTCATACAAGAATAAAAACATGAAGATAACTACTGGGTGAGTGCATTGCGTTTTTTCCATTACCTTTTTGTTGGTTGCTTCATACATTACCATTTGTTGGTGATACCTACAATATTAGCAGTTTCAGAATTAATGTAATAATTGTTGGACCCACCTAGATATCTGGAGTGGCACATGAGATAAGTAATGGTTCCCTAGCGCTGCATGCATTGCAATATATTACTATTTTATTTCATGACAATTCATGGAATTGCCAGAGAAAATGAATATTCAGAATCAATTACAAAAAAGTTTGACCCTCATTCCATATATTGAACAATATCTACAAACCTGTGACATCACTCTGTAAGACAAAAGATATCCTGAAAGTTCAATTTGCTGAATACATTGGAGCGATGCCCAGGAACAGCATTATGGCATTTGTTAATAACACTGTTATTGTGTATCCTTGTATGCTAGAAAATTAATGAATTAAAGTAACTCAGCCCGAACAACACTAAAATAGAAATGTGCTCACCTATAGAACTGAATGGATTCCAAAAGCTCTGTGTCAGCAAACAGACTGATATTCAGATATTTACCATTACTGTTAGGCTTCATTTAGACAGTATACTGAAGTACTTTGGACAGGCATACTGTAGAAGTGTTTAACTGTCCATATTCTGGAAGTGACACCCAGACTTCTCAATGATTCTTCTAAACTAATATTACTAGGGATTGATGGTGCTGGATTTACAACATTGGCCCTCATTTACTATTCCAAACCCGACCTCTTTTGTCGGGTTTTTTTGGCGCATCTTTGTATGCGCCATGTCGCAGACATCGTGCGCCAGTCTGCGACACTATGCGACATTTTTTCCCGACGGACTCGATGTGGATTCTCCCAAACTCGAAAAAGGGGCGTAACCCGACATTTCTGAGCTTTCCCACATATTTATTAAGGTTTCCAACCCGAATTTGTTGAATTGTTGTGGATTTTTTCCCGACAGCTCAGAGGAGTTGGAAACCAAAACCTACAAAACCCACGTGCGACAAACAGGATGCGACATAATAATAAATACCAGGGGAAAAAAAGCAATCGGGTAAGAAAGCAACATAGACTTACAACCCGATTTTCTTAGTAAATGAGGGCCATTGTGTTGTTACCTGAACTATGGACTGTTAAAATTTACCTTAAAGTGGTACTCCGGTGGAAAATCTGTGAAATCAACTTGTGGCAGAAAGTTAAACAGATTTGTAAATTAATTCTATAAAAAAAACATAATCCTTCCTGTACTTATTAGCTGCTGAATACAACAGAGGGAATTCTTTTCTTTTTGGAACACAGAGCTCTCTGCTGAATCACGAGCACAGTACTCTCTGCTGACATCTCTGTCCATTTTAAGAACTCTGGACAGTTCCGAAAATGGACACAGATGTCAGCAGTGTAGTCATGATGTGAGCAGAGAGCACTGTCTTCCAAAATTTAAATAATTTCCTCTGTAGTATTCAGCAGCTAATAAGTACTGGAAGGATTAAGATTTTTTTAATAGAAGTAATTTACAAATATGTTTAACTTTCTGGCACCAGTTGATAAAAAAATAAAAATAAAAGTTTTCCACCGGAGTACACCTTTAACTAAATAAGACCTTAGTCAGTCTTAATACAGAGCTGTTTTTATGAAATAACAAGTTCAGCATAAGAGTGGTTTGTACAAGGCCTAGATGGTAAAAAGTAGTTACACAACTTAAATGTGTGAAAGTTAGCTGGGAGTAGTAGTCCCTTGTGGAGGCAGAGGTTGTTGATGTCATGTGGCAGGGTGGTATAGATAACCAGAGGGTGCCTTGTACACCCAACAATGATTTTGTCATTCCCTCTGGTTGTTCCCCCTAGTTTGAAGTGCTGGAGTGATAAATATGGACACTTGGATAACATGGAAAAAACTTAAAAACTTTACTGGATGTACTGTGCATATTCAAGCCAAGTACAGACTTTTTAGCAGAGCATAGAATGGTACAATTTTTTAGCTGATGATTTAATAGTTGATCACTGTCCCTTAAAGAGTTGCTTTCACAGCAGATATACTGACTGAAAAATCTCTGATGTGCTTGTCGCATGTATGTTTAAGTGAAGACAGATAAATGAAAGCTGGCCACTCACCAATTAGTTCCTTCTTCAAGCTTTTATTGTGGCAGCATAATACTCACATAGTAGACGGGGGTGTACAAAAGGGAAGAGCAGGGGGTACAGAGGCGACAAGCTCTGTTTCGCACACTCACTTGCTTTGTCCGGCCATTCAACCATTTCTGACTCTGCTCTACAAATATACCGGTGTGTGCTACAGGTAAACCAATCCCTAACATTTTCACCTTCACATGTGATATCTGACCTCTGAGATGGGTGTCACTACAAATTAGAAGCCTACTGCTAGGTCTGTTCGGTCATTTAACCCTAAAGGGCCCGTGGCACTGGAACAGATTATCCAGTGTGTTTCCCTTCTGAGGAGTGTTGTATCAAGATTTTCACCTGGCATCGGTACAACGACTTCTAAGCCTGCAAAACGCAGGACTTCAGGGTTATTGCATACACGTCTTTGTGCCATTAATTGTGTATGGCGTGGACTCCCGACGCGAGCTCGCACCATGCTCAGCTGATTTTTGTAGCTGAGGGCCGGTGTTAATAGCCGACGTGCAGTGATTGCTGTGGCCGGCTATTAACCCTTTAGATCACCGCTGTCAGCGGCGTCTAAAGGGACCATTAAAAATAATCATATTTTTGGTAAATTTGTATACCCTAAAAAAAATGTATAAAACCGATCAAAAAGTCCCATGAAAACTAAAATGGTACAAATAAAAACTACACATCATGGCGCAAAAAATTAGCTCTTACACATCCCTGTATATGGAAAAATAAAAAAGTTACAGGGATCAGAAGAGGACATTTTTAAACATACAAATTTTCGTGCAAAAAGTTATAATTTTTTTAACAGAATTAAAACAAAATCAAACCTATATAAGTTGGGTATCATTTTAATCTTATGGACCTACAGAATAAAGATAAAGTGTTGTTTTTTTTTTTTTTTTTTTAAAGAGCCCTGCGTAAAATCGGAAGCCCACAAAAGCTACAAAATGCAATTTTTTTTTCCAATTTAGCCTCGCAAATATATTTTTTCAGGTGTTGCTGTAGATTTTGTGATGAAATTATTGACATTGGCATATTGGTGGCGCACAAAACAAGCCCTTATGTGGGTCTGTGGGTAGAAAATTGAAAGAGTGAGGAGGAAAAAATGAAAGTGCAAAAATGAAAGAGCCTGTGAGGGGTTAAGCATGATGCCTTCATAGTATGGAAGTGAGATGACCTTTTGGGTGAAATCCTCCAAACTTAGTACAGTACCTTGAACAGTGAACAAATGGCCCAGACCTGCCTCAGGTGTGATGTAACATAAATTGGAACAGAACTTGTGACTAACTTGAAGCGGGCTTTATCTTGTACAGAATGCAGGACACTAAAGAGGTGTGAACTTGTCACCGGAGGCACACTTAACTATGAGTTCTCCCTCTCTTCTGATCTGAACTTTACTGGACAAATACAATACACTCTATACTAGATACTAACACTGTTCTCTGACTGGCTATACTCACTGACTAGTCTTCCCAGCACAGTGTTTCTCAAGCGCGGTCCTCAAGTCCCCCCAACAGGTCGTGTTTTCTGGATTTCCTTAGTCTTTCACAGGTGATATTATTCAGGTCAGTGAATCAGGCATCACCACAGTTATATCACCTGTGAATGACATCGAAATCCTTAAAACATGACCTGTTGGGGTTACATGAGGACCGAGCTTGAGAAACATTGTCCTAGCAGGAGCAGAGCTTTGGCAAGTCCTATGGCAAGTGGTTTTTGGGTCCAGTCCTATGAGGCGAGGGTGATTGGATTAAGGATTCTTTCCACGGCCTTCCAGAAACTTCTGAATTGAATGTGCAAAAAAGTTATGCAGGTCACCTCACAGTACCTCATACACAGATTTAAGGTTAACAGAGGGTTTTCTTTACAGCAGCACTCCTCCGTAAAAAAAAAAAAAAAAAAAAAAAAGCTAAAAGAAACGTGTTGGATGCTAGTGTGTTTGCTGTATTCAGTGCAATGCCACATAAAGTCCACAAAAATATAATGTTCCCAAGAGATAGGAATGAAGCTGCACTCACCAAATCTTCTTAAAAGTGCTTTGATTTTCATCTCTGAACAAAAAAAGGGTACAGGTCACAGGTGCAGATGCATGTAAGAGCGACACGTGTTTCACGCTAGTCACGTATCTTCTAGCTCAGAAGATGTGCAACTAGCGTGAAACGCATGTCGCTTTTACACGCACCTGCACCTGTGACCTGCACCCCTGTTTTGTTCAGAGACGGAAAAAAAAGCACTTTTAAGAAGATTTGGTGAGTGCAGCTTCATTCCTATCTCTTGGGACCATTGTTTTTTTGCAGACTTTATGTGGCATTGCACTGAATACAGCAAACACACTAGCGTCCAATGCGTTATACAGGACTGATAGTCTCTAGTGCCAGTCCAACTTCTCTTGTTTTTGAATATATATATATAGATATATATATATATATATATATATATATATCCACAAAAAGAAAACTTATATAGTGGCACCGATACCTGAATGATTCCAGCTCCACGAGATGGATAGTATCACACCTGAACGCGCACCAGAATAAGTCAGCTGACGGCGGTGCTAGGGCGATAGGAAACCCAGTCAATGCAATGAATAATACAAAGAAAAACAGGCGTCCTGCACTCACCGTCCAGATTCTGATCAAACAGCTCCCATCTCGGGCTGGTTCGTCCGGCACATCACGCACTATCCTTGCCTGATGTGCCGGACGAACCAGCCCGAGATGGGAGCTGTTTGATCAGAATCTGGATGGTGAGTGCAGGACGCCTGTTTTTCTTTGTATTATTCATATATATATATATATATATATATATATATATATATATATATATATATACACACACACAGCCCAAAAAAAAAAAACTAAGAGAATACTTAAAGGGGTATTCCGGTGAAAACTTTTTTTCTTTTAAATCAACTGGTGGCAGAAAGTTAAACATATTTGTAAATTACTTCTATTAAAAAAATCTTAATCCTTCCAGTACTTATTAGCTGCTGAATGCTACAGAGAAAATTCCTTTCTTTTTGGAACACTGATGACATCACGAACACAGTGCTCTCTGCTGACATCTCTGTCCATTTTAGCAACCATGCATAGCAGATGTATGCTAAGGGCAGCATGGTGGCTCAGTGGTTAGCACTGCTGCCTTGCAGTGCTGTGGACTTGGGTTCAACAACAATAAATAAAGTATTATTATTATTATTATTATAATAACGTCAGCAGAGAGAACTGTGCTCGTGGTGTCATCAGAGAGCATTCCAAAAAGAAAAGAATTCCCTCTGTAATATTCAGCAGCTAATAAGTACAGGAAGGATTAAGATTTTTTAATAGAAGTAATTTACAAATATGTTTAACTTTCTGCCACCAGTTGATTTAAAAGAAAAAAGGTTTTCACCGGAGTAACCCTTTAAACAACACAATGTAACTCCAAG
The DNA here is from genome assembly GCF_029499605.1 of Hyla sarda. NCBI lineage: Eukaryota > Metazoa > Chordata > Amphibia > Anura > Hylidae > Hyla > Hyla sarda. Next base: position 267,495,772 of record NC_079190.1, on the reverse strand, counting down.
TCAATCACACTTCTGTGAATTCACACTGTCCACTCAGGAAGCAACACTGATTGACAATCAATTTCACATGCTGTTGTGCAAATGGAACAGACAACAGGTGGAAATGATAGGCAATTAGCAAGACACCCCCAATAAAGCAGGGGTTCTGCAGGTGGTGACCACAGACCCCTTCTCAGTTCCTACGCTTCCTGGCTGATGTTTTGCTCACTTTTGAATGCTGGCGGTGCTTTCAATCTGGTGGTAGCATGAGACGGAGTCTACAACCCACACAAGTGGCTCAGATAGTGCAGCTCATACAGGATGGCACATCAATGCGAGCTGTGGCAAGAAGGTTTGCTGTGTCTGTCAGCATAGTGTCCAGAGCATGGAAGCACTACCAGTACAGGCCAGTACATCAGGAGATGTGGAGGAGGGCAACATCCCAGCAGCAGGACTGCTACGTTTGCCTTTGTGCAAGTAGGAGGAGCACTGCCAGAGCCCTGAAAATGACCTCTCGCAGGCCACAAATGTGCATGTGTCCACTTAAACGGTCATAAACAGACTCCATGAGGGTGGTATGAGAGCCCTTCGTCCACAGATGGGGGTTGTGCTTACAGCCCAACACTGTGCCGGACGTTTGACATTTGCCAGAGAATACCAAGATTGGCAAATTTGCCACTGGCGCCCTATGCTCTTCACAGATGAAAGCAGGTTCACACTGAGAACATGAGACAGACGTGACAGAGTCTGGAGATGCTGTGGAGAATGTTTTGCTGCTTGCAACATCTTCCAGCATGACCAGTTTGGCGGTGGGTCAGTAATAGTGTGGGGTGGCATTTCTTTGGGGAGGCCGCACATCCCTCCATGTGCTTGCCAGAAGTAGCCTGTCTGCCATTAGGTACCAAGATGAGATCCTCAGACCCCTTGTGGGACCATATGCTTGTGCGGTTGGCCCTGGGTTCCTCCTAATGTAAGACAATGCTAGACCTCATGTGGCTGGAGTGTGTCAGCAGTTCCTGCAAGAGGAAGGCATTGATGCTATGGACTGGCCCGCACGTTCGCCAGACCTGAATCCAATTGAGCACATCTGGGACATCATATCTCGCTTCATCCACCAACGCCACGTTGCACCACAGACTGTCCAGGGGTTGGCGGATGCTTTAGTCTAGGTCTTGGAGGACATCCCTCAGGAGACCATCCGCCACCTCATCAGGAGCATGCCCAGGCATTGTAGGGAGGTCATATAGGCACGTGGAGGCCAAACACACTACAGAGCCTCATTTTGATTGTTTTAATTACATTACTTCAAAGTTGGATCAGCCTTTTTTTTTAAGTGTATATTCTTGTCTCTTTAAAGATAGCATGACCATCGGTAGAGTAAAACGAGATTAGCCAAAGCTAACTAGTCAGAGGATGGCAGTGGCTGTTTTCTTGGTTCCCTGCTTTCTCCGGTGAGAATTTATACGTAGTCCAAAATATTGATGTTCACTTTTGCATTTGATACTTAAGAAGCAAGTATATGATACTTCCTTGGTGCATGTATACAGTATATATGCATGTAGATGTATGAATAGATATATGGTATAAAGAGGATTAAATTCTCAGTAGAGATGCATGCCCATTTCTCAATCATTATTCCTCACACATACGTTTGGAGGATTTAGCATCTATTTTGCATTCATTATAGGAGTTTGATACATTGCCATTTTGCATAGCGCCTATATATCCATACTCACCTCTATAGGAGTTTCCAACAAGGAAAATATCCTGCTCGGCAGTGTTACTAAAAGCTTGAAGACATTTATTTCAAAATCGACATGAATGCACAGAATTGTAGACATGAAAGGATGTGTTTTAGATGCAACTAACCCTTAGTCGTAGTAATACGACTAGGGGTGCGCTGCACCAGAAACTCATCATTTCCTCTCCATTATCCTTTGTATTTATGTTGATTATGGAATATATGTTTCTAGGATTTTAGTAACAATGCAGTGCAGGGGGGGGGGGGGGATTTCTTCTGTGTTCATGATTGCTGGTGTTGTTTTACACATAGCCAAGCTGCGGCTTACCCGTGGGGGGTGAGCTGATGTGCTACCTTTCTATAGGAGTTTGATACACTGCTATTTTGTCAACTTCTATATTTTTTTGTAGTGCAGTATATATGTTGGATCACTTATTATTTATGTGTGGAGAGTCATTTGGTGATGAGTATTTTTATTGCTGTGTATCTTGGAGTATTTTAAGTTTGGATCTATTACATATATATAGAGTTTTGATATGATACATTTAATTAAAGCTATGTTTCTTTGTTACCCGATAGTGGAGGGTAAAGGGGCATTATTAACCCTTCAATCGGTGTCTATATTTGATAAATATCTGAGAAAACAGGGTTTGAGAGGATTTGCTTGAGAGGCTGAAGCTAGCCATCTGATGATATTGAGCCATAATCTACGTGTTGATAGGCCTAGTTTTCTACAAATGTCTGCATGCAGTAGTTATGTAAATTCATTTCAAGGTAATAGCTTGTGTATGACTTACATAGGAAGAATCCACTGGAGGTCATAGCAGCTCAGCTGTAAAAATCTGCCATGCTTCTGTGGTACAAAAATATATAACCAAGAAACGTGCCGACATTTCATTATTTATCATTATTATCGTAATGTGAGGTTGCTGAGGCATCTCGTTTTAATCAGGTATGATTGAGTACTTTTTAATATATACAGTTCTAAGAGACTGAATTTCTTTTCCTCTGTGACTTGTGACTTACTGAGAAAACATAGACCATTTATCATTAATATGAGCTTTGTTTAAAATATTGTACTTTTGTTAATTAGAAGAAGCGTTACTTTGTCCATAGATGTCAAAAAGACTACGATATTTCATAACTTTAGATCTCAGCTGTAACATATTTCAGCATTGTACAAAGAGTTATTTCACTTATATTCCTAATGAGTTTTCCTGCTATTAAGCCATTTTCAACTTGCCCACCTTCAAAAGTCTTGTGACAATAGCTTCTTTTTAAGGCTCCATTCACATCACATTTTAGGGCTTCACCACCAATCAGGATACTGTCAAACAGGTGTTTTGACATGTACTGCAGCATATCTGCAGCATACCCTTAGGCTTTAAAGGGGTAGCCCAGTGGTGAAAAACGTATCCCCTATGCTAGGATAGGGGATAAGTTTGAGATTGCGGGGGGTCCGACCGCTGGGGCCCAGTGCAGTCTCTCTGTACGGGGGCCAGGCTCTCTGGCCAGATAGCGGGTGTCGACCACCACACGAAACGATGGCCGACACACCCCCTCAATACATCGCTATGGCAGAGCCGGAGATTGCCGAAGGCAGCGCTCTGGCTCTGCCATAGAGTTGTATTGAGGGGACGTGTCGGCTGCCTCTTCGTGCGGAGGTCAACACGCCCCCTTCCCACGGGCTGTCGGGGCCCCGTACAGGAGATTGCGGGGGGGGGGGGGGGGCTCCAGCAGTCGGACCCCCCGCGATCTGGGGATAAGTTGTTCACCACTGGACTACTCCTTTAATAAACTGTGCATTGTCTTTTGACAACATTTGGTTGGCCTGATGGATGCTTTATTTGTGTAGCCTACCAATCATTTGGTTCCCCAAAGTAAACCTTTACCAGTATATAGCTGATCAAATGGTGTCACTAGCTATTTTTGATTTATAAAAGCGTGCTGCAGGCACACCTTGATATTTTTCGGGGGAAGGGAGAGGTAGCATATAGTAACCCCTTAACCAATCCCACCTTCCACATTCCCCTCCCAGATATCTTACATGCAAGGGTATGGCACGCTTCCACTTTCACTTCCACCCTTATTGGCCCCAGTGGTTTTTCCCACCCTCCCATCCTTTCTTTCATCTGCCATCATATAGTTTTTTCTTGTGTTTTTAATTTTCAGCACTAATATTTGCTTTTTGCACTTCTGTACGGGTGGTTGTCTACATTCAAACCACAGTGGAGCGTCAGTAAAGATTTTAATGGGGTTGTTGTGGTTTGATGGCAGACTTGCTCACCCAGAGTCCAATAAAAGCAGAAAGCTTGGACCATTATTTAAGCACTGTTATGAAATTTGTGCCTTATTTTTATGCTATTTGTAAATAAAATGCTGTGATCAACCCCCATCCATTCAAAGTTAAATAAAAAGGGTTTGTGATTGTAATATTGGGCATAGGCAGTCTGACAATATTCTAGAGGCTGAAATCTGAAACATGATGTGAGTGGGGCCTAACAAGCTATCAACTATCCTTTATATGATAGCAATGCAGATATTATAGTCATATCTTAACCCTGATACCTGAGGGTGAAAAGGCAACAATTGCTTTGCTTTTTATGGACAGAATATGCAATATGTCTTTTTTTTCCCTCTCCTCAGGACAGAAAGGTTTAGTGTTAATTTCCCCTTGCTTTCCATTACCCATTGATAAATACTTCCTCATTTAATTTTCTGTCAATGCAGCATAATGGAGAGAGGAGTTCTGCATAGTTTCTTACCAATAGAAAAATAAATTCAACCAACCAGAACAAGTCTCCCTCTCTCCAATGGCACTATAGGAGGTGCTTGGTCTGCCACTAAGGTACATGTGCCCTTGGGGCTGATACATATATATTTTTTTAAAGTTCCTCTCTTAGAAACAAATACAGAGGGTTTCACATTATCAGGGCTGGATTTTTAGGCTGATGTGGCCTGTATATATCACATCCAAGGATCACGTCCAGACAACAGTACATGTATTGAAAATTTGTGCAAAATCTTAAATAAACAGTCCCTAATTTTATCCAAATTCATAAGTGCCTCTTTGCCATTGAAATTACCTTTTTTCTGAATGGATAGAATTGTATTTTTAAAGTAGCCTCTTCATAACTGCTGCCTTTGAAAGGTTTTGTCTATCCCCAAATGTTCTGTTTCTTTTTTTGTGGGACACATTGGGCTTTTTTTCTGAATATTTAACATTGGAGCAGATATCAGTGTATTCTTAAGTCTTGTCAGGGGAAAATAGTGAGAAATTAGAAGAAAAAAAATACTTTTGCCCAGATTTTTTTGTGAGGTTAAAGAAGTATGCACTTCTGGAAGCAATGTTTTCCTTTGGGAAGCAATTTTTCCTCTTTCATGGAGCAATTGGCCTCAAGCTCATGAGGAGCGGTTGCCTTCCTCTGGATCAACACAGTAGGGTTTTAGATTGAACTTTTTTTTTAACCTTACAAACTATGTATTATGTACATAAATGTTATTGATCTGTATAGTCAGATGCAGAATCAATCTTCTCTACTTGCTTCCATGCCCAATCTACTGGCTGAAGACCTATGATGTCATTAATGCCATCACTTTCCTCCCTAGCAGCTACTTAATGTAAAAAGTTGAGCTTCAGTATTTAAGAGTGAAGCACTTGATATGCACAGAGTACAGCACTTGATAGTGCTTGAGGGCTGAATGGCGGTGGGTATTGTACCGGATCGAGCTGACAGACAAACTCAACACATACACTTGACATGCAGAAGAACCATTCATTTATGTGGGGGTGGGGGGGCTATCTTGGGGTTGATATATTGTTCTTGAAATAATTTAAATGATTCCTAACTGATTATTAGAATAGTTCATAGTTCAGTACAGTGGTTGGAATCCTTGACTCTATTGTACTGCCAGTAACAATTGGTTCTAAACGAACAATTATCTTCAGGAAATAAAACTGAACAGAATAAACTATTTTAAAATCTCAAAAGCACAAAAATGATACAAATGGTTTGAAGGAACTAATATTTTGGGGATGTAAAAATAAACATTCATTTGGAGAATTACTGTCACGTATGGGCAGGGAAGCCCATACGTGACAGTAATTCTCCAAATGAATGCAGCCCTGATCTCACCCACTCCCTTTTATCCTGCCTATTTGCCTATAAACCCTAAACAGCAGATCGACAACCACGGTGACAGTCCCATCCAAAATAAGGGATGGGAGTCACTGTAAACAAAATAAACTACAAAAACATACACAGGTTGGGAGAACGTCAGGAAGCATGCAAACTAACAGAAAATAAACTAAACAAACACACACACAATTAGTCAAAATCCACTTGCCTAGTCAGTAACAGGATATCTCAAAGTACAAATACTCTCATACCAGAGAAGAGTCAGGAAGCCAAGCCAAAAGTCACAAATACCGGGTAAAATGGAAAAGCAGGGTAAATACATTAGCTACTGGAGGAACTCTTTCGCAGGCGAAGTCTGATACCACACTGCAGATTTATAAAGCCAGCCAGATGTAATTAGCAAGGTCAGCTGCCCAGCCAGAAAGCTTGGCATAGCCCACAACCAAAATTGACAAAAGAAGCCTAGAGCAGATTAACCCTAAGGGTTCTGACAGTACACCCCTCCCTTTTAGGAGGGGCCACCGGACCCATAAGTTGGGGTCTGGGTTTGTCCAGATGAGAGTCATGGAATTTCTTAACCAAGGTGGGAGCATGAATAAAAGATGCTGGAACCCATAACCTCTCCTCCAGACCATACCCAGGGCCAGCGTTAGGGCAGGGCAATATACTGCACCTAATGTGGGGAACTATACTGCACCTAATGTGGGAAACTATACTGCACCTAATGGGAGAAACTATACTGCACCTAATGTGGGGGAACTATACTGCACCTATTGTGGGGGAACTATACTGCCAGCCTACTGTGGGGTAACTATACTGCCAACCTAATGTGGGGGGGGGAACTATGCTGCCAACCTAATGTGGGGGAACTACAACCTAATGTGGGGGAACTATACTGCAAGCCTAATGTGGAGGAACTACAACCTAATGTGGGGGGAACTACACTGCCAACCGAATGTGGTTGAACTACAACCTAATGTGGGGGGACTTATACTGCCAGCCTAATGTGGGGGGACTGTGCTGCCAATCTAATGTGGGGAACTACAACCTAATGTGGGGGAACTACAACCTAATGTAGGGGAACTATACTGCCAACCTATTGTGGGGGAACTACAACCTAATGTGGTTGAACTACAACCTAATGTGGGGGGACTTATACTGCCAGCCTAATGTGGGGGGACTGTGCTGCCAATCTAATGTGGGGAACTACAACCTAATGTGGGGGAACTACAACCTAATGTAGGGGAACTATACTGACAACCTAATTTGGGGGAACTATACTGACAACCTAAAGTGGGGGGAACTATACTGACAACCTAATGTGGGGGGAACTATACTGACAACCTAATGTAAGGGGACCTATACTGCCAGCCTAATGTGGGGGAACTATACTGACCACCTAATGTGGAAGAACTAAACTGCCAACCTAATATGGGGAAACTACAACCTAATGTGGGGGAACTACACTGCCAACCTAATGTTGGGAAACTATGCTGCCATGCTAATGTGGGGGAACTATACACAATTATTAAATTGTACTATTCTGATCCCTATAGCTCTTTTATTTTTCTGTATATGGGGATGTATGAGAGTCATTTTTCCGCTGTGATTTGTAGTTTTTATCGGTACCATTTTTGTTTTGGTGGGACTTTTCAATTGCTTTTTAGATACTTTTTTATGGTAAGTGACCAAATATGTGCAAATCTGGTTACTGCACTATTACGACTTTTGGGGCCCCACTTTTGATTTTGCCCAGTTTTACACCCAAAGACTGTCCAATATTTTGGGGACTTCATACTCCAGTGCCCCATCAATTTCAACTGGAGGAGGAGGATCAGAAACAAGAGATTTAAATAAGAAGCATTAACCTTTAATGAACTAGGCAATTTCAATCTATAACAGACCAGATTAATGACTTCTGTTATCTCATAAGGTCCAATAAAACGTGAAGCCAACTTTTCAGACAGATCCTTGAGACATACATTTTTTGTAGAAACCACACCTTATCACCTACTTTAGATTTGATGCCACAAGTACGTCTCTTGTTGGCAAATTTACTTTGTACCTCTTGGGCTTTCCTCAGGTTTTCCTGAACCTGGGCCCAAACTGTGCACAATTTACTCATAGTAGTTTTGACCTCAGGTTATTACTAATGGTATTAGTACAGGAAGAAAACCGTGGATGGAACCCATATACACAGAAGAATGGTGACATACAGTAGAGGAATTATCTCAATTATTCAAAGCAAACTCAGTAAGAGACAAAAAAGAATCCCATTTATCTTGTCTATCTGCTACATAACATTTAAGGTACTGTTCAACATTCTGATTCATTCTTTCTGTCTGACCATTAGATTGTGGATGAAAAAGCAGAAGAAAAAGGACAGTTCAACTCCCAAATATTTACAAAAAGCTTGCCAAAATTTTGAAATAAATTGTACACCTCGATCAGATACCATATTCTCTCGAACCCCTAACCTTAAAAACAAATTAGCAAGAATTTTGACTGAAGGGAGATTCTTCAGAGTTACAAGATGACACTGTTAACTGACCCTGTCCACCACCACCCATAGAACAGTATTTCCCTCAGATGGAGGCAGATCAGTCATAAAATCCACAGAAATATGAGTCCGTGGCCTCTTAGGAATAAACAATGGATACAACTCTTCTGCGGGACGTGTCCAATGAGTCTTTGCTCGAGCACAAATTTAACAAGCAACAAGAAAAGCCTCCACATCCCTGTTGAGAGTTGGCCACCAGAACTTCCCTTTAAGCAGTCTCCTTGTACCTTGAATACCAGGATGACATGCCTACGGGGAACAATGACATTCCTCAAGATTCGGAGACTAAGCTTACTTGGGTACAAAGTTCTTGCCTCTGGGAGGCTCTGGAGGAACCAAACCTTGATTGTTCAAGATCTCAGAAGTTAAATCTGAGGACACTGCTGAAATTACCACACCTTCTGAGAGAATTGTCTCAGGATTAGAATCAATAGACTGAGAAGCATTGGAACTCTAATATAAGGCATCAGACTTGACATTAATTAATTTCTAGCTATTGCAACTCACAGCAAATCATAAACGATCAGTCCACCATACGGACACACTTCTGGCAGATAAGAAGATTAGAATACTAGAATAGTGGGATTTTTATATTCCATGTACAGTTTCATGCTTCTTTACACTCTACATAAGCAAATGGTATTTTGACCTAGGATACCAGTGCAGCTAGAACATGTAATAAGTATCATTAAAATCCCACCACCTCACAGTTCACAAAAGAGCGTTATGAAATAGCTAGACATCTGACCTTCTACAGAATATTCTATGGAATGAGTGAAAAAAAATCTAAAATGAGCTTTAAAAAGTAATACCAAGAAATACTTTGAGTTAATAAGGAAATTTTGTACAGGAAATGATGTTCTTTTTTTGCTACCTGCTGGTGTGTGGGTTACAGAGGATGCATTGACCTGTAGGAGTTCTGCCCAGTAATTTAACTGGCTCTATTTTAATAGATTAGAATAAAATACATAAGTTTCCCAGCTCAAAGCCCATGAACTCTTCACAAAGTACATCTTGCCTTGCTTGTTATTACTGCTCAGTGAAATAATAAAAGTACATTGTGATCCGTAAATTCCAGCATGGAAAAAAGGAAAGCCTTTTCAATTTAGCTTCTTGTTCCTCTAACTTCTGATAATGTAAAACTAAGCAATGTATGATGTAACTAATCTATCGTTTCATGGAGACTGCTGCATAATCCCAGATGACCTTGTATGATTTGTCATTTCCCTATTTCACCAAGTGTTTCCCATGTTCTAACCATATGACACTTTTAACAAACAGATGGCAGTGGTTTGAAATAACAGAAATCGCACCTTACTAGTCTCCTGATACTCCGGTTCTGATGCTTCCCTGTTCCCCTTCCTGTTTGTTTACCCATCCCTGCTAGAGTCTGGAAAACAAAGACTGGCGGGGGACCAGGGAATCATTGGCATAGGAGTAGTACTTGTTTTGTTATTTTATACCATTTTGAGCTGTTTGTAAAAGATTTCATGGGGCTGGAAATAAGCAAACTGCTTTGTACTACATTGGAGCTGGCAGCAAGTATAGATTTATCAGAGATGAATATATTATTCAGATTTTCTTTTCATAATGCAACTGTTTCCAAACAAACAAGTTCACTTGCATCCTATCAAATATGTCTAGCAACTAGTCCCTGGACAATAAGTACCAGGATCCCCAGTACTCCCTCAAAATAAAATTGCTAAGAGAACAAACAAACAAAAAAGTCCCTGGATCGGTGCATTTGTGTTTCTCGTCCAACAACTACCCCCCACCACCAGTTGTTAACTTTCAATTCTGAGATGGAGATCACTCAAGTTCACATTAAAATGAGAACTGAGTGTCAGCGACCACCCAGCTGAAAGTGTATGCACTCCTTTGTATATCATGTGCTGCTTTCATATCTGGGGAATGGGATGGGGACTGAATCCATAGTGTACAGGCTACATAGGCACAATGAGAGGGTGACAGATGACCCTATAAGAATGCACCTGCCACATTGGAAATGTTTTTTAAATTTCATTTTTTGATTCTCCAGAACTTGACACCGAAAAGTAATTATTGGGGGTTAATAACAAGTATTACATCTCCTGATAATTGTAAAAGTGGCAATGTCTAGGTTAAAACTGAGCTGGGTATTTCCTTGGCACAGTACAAAATAGAATAGATTAAAGAAGCATTATTGCTTTTATTATTTCATGTAGGATGCTTTAAAGGTCCTCTACCTCCATGACCATGTTTCATTTATTTACTCCTTCAGGCAGAAATAACCATTAATGTGTTGTTGAGGTTTCAGAGAACATTTTTAGCCCATGTCACACAAGTGCTTATTGCTTTCCTATGGCACTATACCAACAAGAAATAATAATAGGTGTAGGTTACTAAGGTTTTCATAAACGCTGTATGATCCTTCTGAGGCAGATGTTGATCTCCTCACCTGTTAGCATCTCGTCATTCAAGTAATTTGAGTAGAGCAAAGTCCTCTGCATTTACAAGGCAATGCCTCCATACAGCAGCATGTCATCATTGTTTCTGCTATATTCATACAGAATCCCAAATAAATAAATAAAAATGAAAAATAATAAAAAAATTAATTAAATAGAAAAAAATATAAGGTAACAATTAGATATACAGTTAAGTTGGCTACATAAATCTGTACAGAAATGTACTACAGCCAAGTAAATAATTTGTGTGTAAAGTTGTGTGTTCATATGTGCATCAAACACTAAAATAAACTTTTTGCCCACAACTGACATAACATTTTAAATATATTAAAGATGTTTCCAAAACTTAAAAAGGGAATATCCTGGGACCGAAAAGGTATTACCTTTTCTCCTATACTGGTTTTTACCTTTCAGCTTTGTGCAGTCTTTTGTGGCTTGAAGGGGTCAGGCTGTGACTGTGGGACAGGCACTATGTTAAAATGGCCAAATGTTGCCAATGTACACAGGAACATTGTGTAATCATTGACAACTACAGTGGGAGTGGTTTTACCAGCATGCAGTTGTCATAAATAACTACCTGCCAAACTTGTCATGTCTGTATTGGCATGTGTTCACACACAGCTATTGGTTTGGTTGTGTGTGAACAGTTTTATGTTCCCTGGTCAGGGAATAGTTAATAGCCTTTTGCTTGGAAGACAATAGCTCCTAGGGTGTGTCTATTTAATATCAGCCCAGTCTAGCCTCTGGGCTGGTGATTGACTTCATGATATCCTGACTTGCTAAGATTCTGGACATGCTGCATGGAGCTCTTAATGTACTATTTCTGTTTTAGCATGCACTTTGTATTTTATGGTTTTAGCGTATGTTAGGTGGCATGCTCTTAGTAGATTTTAAGCTGTAAATGTTTTGTCGGTTTAAGTACTTGTATATCTTTTCTGCTATTTTTCTGTTCACACTGTTTTCTCTTGTATCAGTTTATATGAAGTTCTGTGTTTTATATTTATGTTTTCCTACTGGGCCAGCATCTTGTCCACACTGGTGAGTGTGCCGCTGGCCAGTAGTCTATGTGGATTTATTATTAATGGCTACTTCACTAGTGGAGTGGAGTGCCCAGTTTGTGTGTCCAGTGTGAACAGTGTTCTGTGTATTTAGGCATTAGTGTTGAGCGGCATAGGCCATATTCGAATTCGCGAATATTCGCGAATATATGGACGAATATTCGTCATATATTCTCTAAATTTGCATATTCTTAATATTCTCATTTTATTTTCGCATATGCGAAAATTTGCGTATGTGAAAATTAACATATGCAAAAATTAGCGTATACAAAAATTAGCATAAGTGAAAATTCGCATATGTGAAAATTTGAATATGCAAATTTTTGCATATGCGAAAATTTACACGCCAGTCTCACACAGTAGTATTAGAGCCTTCTTTACACCACACAAGCTGGAAGCAGAGAGGGGTGATCACTGTGATGTGTACTGTGAAAAAAATAAAAAAAAGAATATTCGTAATTACGAATATATAGTGATATTGTGAATAACATTTGCATTGCAAATATTCGTGAGCAACACTATTAGGCATCCCTGTTATCTGTCCATGGGGAGTATTGTTATTCTTGCGTCTACTAGAGGTGTTCTGAAGGGATTGCGATTATTCCTGTCTTGGGTTCATTGTGAACAGTGTTCTACAATTATATCCTGTTGTATCCGTTTTTCTGAGTTGTAACTTGGCATCCTTGTTACCTGTCCATAGGAACTCTGTGTCTAGTGGAGGTGTTCAGAGGGATTGCGATAATGTCTGTTTAGCAATAGATCCCGTTTACTTGTCCATGGGGACTCAGAGTGTATCGTCATTCCTGTGTCTACCAGAGGTTTTCTAGGGGATTAAGCTTTTTCCTGTTTGTTCCCATAGTCTGTTCAGACTCATTCGTTTTCCTGTCTGGTGTTTTGAACTCTATACGTTTATTAGTCTTTTATTCAGATATTTAGAGTTCTGTTCATGACCGCTTATCTATATTGTCCTCTGTTCACGACCACTGAGTCCTCTGTTCATGTCCGCAGATAGTGTCCTCTGTGCTAACTCTCTGATCTGTGTCCTCTGAACTTTATGCTATAGAGTTCTATGTTCCTGCTATGTTTCTGGTTTGTGACCGACTATCTATTAGTATGTGTTTTTATTAGGCCCCTGAACTTTAGTTCAGGGAGGGACCGGCACCCAGTTGTCAGGTGGATGGGCAAGTAGGCAGGGAGAGTGGTTTTAGGGTCAGTTTAGGGCTCACTCTCCCTGTTCCCTGGTCGGTCCCTGACACATTGTCACAGCCTGACCCATTCAATCTAGGGGAAAAGGTATCTGGTTGAGATAGCATAAAGCCAAAGTCATCTGCCAGGGGGCAAGGAAAGGTAAAAACTTTTCATCTCCAGAATATTGATGGCCTATCCTTAGAATATGCCATTCATTTTAGATTGGTAGGAATCCAACTCCCAGCACCCCCATGATGAGCTGATTGAAATGGCTGTGGGGCTGCAATTGAGTTCTGTGATCTCATCATTGTTTACCAGACACAGCTCCATTCATTTTGTACCCCCGTTATTGTAGCTGTAATGTACATTGAGATTGGTAAAAACCAAAGAGGCATCAACGCTTGTAGCACCCTAAATCAGTTGACCATGGAGGCTAGGTGGTGGACCATCAAGTCGCAGAAAATCCTTTTCAACATATTATTAAGTATTTTGTGTGTTGAAAAGGACTTAATATTCATTACATGACTCAAAATATTTTGTGCTACTGAACATTTAAAAATGATTAAAAAGCTACTTGTGCAATTCAATTAACCTGTTAGATACATTCAAGTCAAATTAATTTTCATATCTTAAAGTTATATCCAGATCATTTTCTCCGGGCTTTAAACAAGCGTGTCTGAGTAGGTTATTGAAACTTCTAAAAACTGATTTCTACAAAGTCTATTTAATGCTGTAAAATATAACAATCTGATGAAAATACTTAGATAAAATTCTATAAATGTATTTAAGCAGTCATATGTAGTCATCTTCAGCTAAAAATATTACATACAATGCTTTCTGAATATCTTCAGACAGTTTCACTGTTCTCACATTTATTTAACTTGTGGACATACAGTACATATTGGTGACGCTTTAAATTTAGCATCTTTTGATCATCTTTCAAATGTTTCTAAACTTTGATTGAAGTCACCTGTGGTGAATTCAGTTAATTGGACATGATTTGGAAAGACACAGGCCTGTCTATATACTGCAAGGTATCATATCTGACAATACATATCAGAGCAAAAAACAAGCCATGAGGTGGAAATATCTACCTGTAGAGCTCAAACAGGATTGGGTGGAGCCACAGATCTGGAGAAGGGTACAAAAAAAAAAAATGTCTGCTGCACTGTAAGTTCCCAGAAACACAGTGGCCTCCATAATTCTTAAATGGAAAAAATTTGGAACAGCCAGGACTACTGTTAGAGCTAGCCGCCCAACCAAATTAAGTAATATCTGTTGAAAAGGGCCTTGGTAACAGAGATGACCAATAACCTAAGGTTTAACCTGGCTTAGCCCCAAAAATCTTATGTGTGTATGGGATAAACTTTCAGAATGTCAACCATCACAGCAGCACTCTACCAATCTGACATTTATAGCCAGAAAGAAGCTTCTCTTAAGTAAAAGGCACAAATGCCTTTGTTAAAAAACCAAACAAACAAAAAATAAAAACAGATATTCCATCTCAAAACGCGTCTGTAGTGCCAGATAATCCTACGGATTTCTACACTATACACTCTCGAGTTTTTCCTGACATACAGTTGCTGCCAGCAATCCCTGGGATTTTTTCCTCTCCTTTTCCAAATATCTGCTTGACTGTCCTGGGAAGCACACCAAGCCGGCATCCAGGTGGCTGCACCATAAAACCACTGACTACAAATTATAGGTGGCTACAGTTGTTTCGGCTTGTACACAACAACCAAAGGTGGGCAAATTTCCATTACCTATATTGTGAGCATTTGTTCCAGAGCAGGCGTACTGTCCTATGGGAAGCTCTGCATTTTTCTATATCCACAGATGTAAGTAAAAAGGCACATGAAAGCCGACCCAGAGTTTGCAAAAAGATTGAACTTTTTGGCTTCAATTCTAAGCCTCATGTTTGGACGAAATCATATCACAGGGAGACCAGTCAGTGTTGATGACCAAAAAGATTGGAGGTATAAAAACTACGAAAGGTTCTTCAAGTGAGTACTTAGTAAAGGGTTGAAATACTTATGTCAAAAACATTTTAGATTTTCCTTTTCAATAATTTGGAAAAGATTTCTAACATTTTGTTTTCACTGTTGCCATTTTGGGGCACTGAGTGCAGAATGAGGAGATGAACTTTTCATCTTTTTTCTTTTTTTAGCACAAACCTGCAAAATGTGAAAAAGAAATAAAAAGGGCTAACATTATCAAAAGCACTGTAGAACTAATCCAACAAATTTGCTCACTTGCTTACACTTGTCCATATATCCCTTCTATAAAATCCATCAAAAAAAAAAAGTATTGACTGGTCACATACTGCCTAATATGTCACATCCACATCACATCTTCACTCGTCAATGGTTTTAATGTTATGACTGATCCCTGTTTATACACACAGGATGTCCTGTTAGTAGTCTAGCAGCTATATAACATAATTAGTTACTCTGTGCAGTATTAATGGTTTTTCACAGCATCTTATCTTTCCTGCTCCCCTGAGGTTAATGAAAATTCTGCAGCAACAGTAAAACTCTCATCCACTTGCACTAATGCTATTAATCAATAAACAAGAGGCGCATCATATTTATGCTGTAAAATCAATGCCTTGATGTGCTGCTTTCAGTATCTATAAAAAAATCTGCTTTATAGTGTTGGTCGTAAAGTTTCATTCTTTATCATGTTATCTGTTTGTATCATTTTACACAACTAGAAAGAACACTTCAGCAAATTGAACCAGTAGTAAAATACTTGTATTAAGGTTGTGTTAGGAACTGCTGTCCAAAAACAAACCCCCAGGTGTTTATTTTGTAAAAATGATTGCTTGCCGAAGGAAATTTAGATCTTTAGAGTTAAATATAACACTAGAAATGGAGACAGAAAAAAAAAAAACCTATAGGGTGTAGAAAAATCATTTTCATATCAATTGCTTAAAGGGATACTCCGGCGCTAAGACATCTTATCCCCTATCCAAAGGATAGGGGATAAGATGCCTGATCGCGGGGGTCCCAGCTGTCATGCCCCCTCCCATAGGCTTGCATTGGGGGGGCGGAACGTGATGTTGCATGGGGGCGGAGCTGTGACATCACAATACTCCGGCTCCGTGATCGGCAGACATCAGACGCGGAGCGAACATGCTCCAAGGGCTGATGGTAAAGGGGTGCTGCTTGAAATCCCCACGATCAGGCATCCTTTGGATAGGGGACAAGATGTCTTAGCGCTGGAGCACCCTTTAAATAAGTCCCTGCTTCTGTACGTAGTGAGGATTACACAATATCACTAGCTGCACAGTGAATGTGTTAGGCCTCCAAGAGGTGGTGATTCTGTTTGTATAACTGCTTACATTTTACATTTGCTGACCCAGGTGCAATGTATGCCTCACCACTCAGTATGTACAGGAGCAGGGTCTCCTGTCTTTGATAGGAGTCCTTGCTCCTGCACAACAGCACAGAGGTAAGCAATGATGCATAGCACTTACTAGTATACTGGCCAGGCAGTAGCAGTCAGAATACATAAAGGCTGACGAATTAGAACAAAACTGACAACTGTTTGCAGCAGATTTTCCTGAAACAAAAAGAATCACTCAGTACTCACAGACTAATCAAAAGGGGCCCTAAATCTTAGATAGTAGTTGACTGAGCACTCATAGTAGTGGGGCCTGGTAGTGGGGCTTATACGTTGGTAACTAGGACATAATTTTATTTCTTAAGACAAGGTTGTGACTTTAGGACAAAAAGGGCTTGACGCTTTACTGCAATTCCTGAATGATTGTGATATATGAAAGAAATCAGCTCATTGCTAAAGGATTTGTTAGAGAGTCGAGAGAGGTCCATATAGAGTTCTCTTCTGTGGACATCCACAACTATTATGAAGATTCTTATTCATGCATTGCTGTAATCTTTTCTTCTGAATACCTGCTTAGAATCATTGTTATTAGGCAAGCCATACCCTAACCTAACTAACATTAGAGAATATTTTATTTGCATACTTAATGAAAAGTTGCAGACAGTCACAGTCAGCATAAAGTCTATTTTCTCCTTCTTGAAGTCTGATACAAAAAATAAATAAATAAATGATGCGCAATGAACGGCTAAAACTCTTGGCGGAAATCATTAAAACAAATGGAGTTTCTCTTTGTAAATTGGAGTTAAACATATTCTCCCTGATTAAACCACATTTTGTTTTATGAAGAGAAATCGACAAAACCACCAAGTTTTTTTTATTGTATTTGTTTGTGGGAGAAAACTTTCCTGGAACTTGACCCTTTAAATCCATTAAAGCTTTACAGAATAATCCATGGTACTAAAGGTAGCCAGGGCAAAGCATTAATCAGCCATATAGACAAAGTCATTATGGGATACTTTGTCTGCCTCAAGTGCTTTGCTGAAATCATTTTAATTCTTTAATTATTCTTTAGTAAGCAGACTTTCTGAAAGTTCTTGGTGTGAGACGAAATATCATTACTCTTCTATTTAAAGTTTCACTGTCATTTAAAAAACTTTTGACATGTGAAAAGTTTTGATCGGTCGGGGTCTCAGTGCTGAGATCCTCACCATTCAAGAAAATGAGCAGGGATAAGCGCGCAGTAGCACACATTACGTCTCTCAGCTATCTTTGTCTCGCTGCTCAGTGATGTACGCTGCTGCCGCACACTTATTACTGGCCATTCTCCTGACTGGTAAGGGTCTTTGCAGGGGTAAGACCCCAACTAATCAAACTTCTGACATGTCTCAATCAGAACCTGAACCTTAGTTTTACCAATTTCTACTAGATAATCATGCATGAGTATACCTCTTGAGGGCCATGTGTTCTACCTTGAGGGTATGTTTACATGTGCATATGTTCTGCTGCAGATCTGCTGTGACAGATTTTGCTACCCATTGAAGTCAATGGACAACAAAATCTGCAGCATATCTGCAGCAAAAGTTTTGCAAGTGTGAACGTATATGTCTTTTTCATTCATTATTTGAATTTGTACCATTATCATCCGGTACTTATTTTTGTGTTATATTCTTATATATTCCCCTTTTGCTCTGAAGCCATGATGTACTCTTCACTTACAATATATCAACCAATACGTATTGTCCTATTACCTATAAACATACCCTCTTTATATTAATTGTTCAGTGATATTTTTAGTAACCTCTCACATGTTTAGTCAATAGTGGCTTGCTGTGATTATTATTAATACAGTATATGGTTTCGGTGTGCTTAACCCAACTCATATGTTGCCATTCCATTAGCCTAAATCAGTTTCTGCATGTATTAGCTATACGCCTTGTCAACGTATCTGCCGTCTAAGGGTTAATTCTCCGAGACTGGTATGCTCGGTTGCAGTGGGAATCCACCCCCAGGGGGCTGCTGTGCCTCTATGATGGGAACAGGTAGCGCTGACTTGTCATATGGACACCGGTGTGCACACTGAGCATGCTATCCCAGTCACCGGACCGGAAAACTTTGCCACTGCAGGGTTGCCGTTCTAATAGCCTACCATGGTCTTTGTAAGTATGCAGTAATGGTATTTTATCCTTTACTGGCGCATACGCATGAAGCTAATAGTTGCTTAGTATGGGTTTACTTATCTATTCCACAGAGCATCATCCTCCACTTGTTACATGCTATATAGGACTGCGAGTATTGCTTCCTCCCCTTGCTTATGACAATTATCTTGGGGGTAAATCAGGCATTTATTAGTAGTGTGTTGTTTTCTTTTTATTTCAGGTCATCATACACCAGACAGTTTTGGGCTAACCTGCCTAGTAGCGTGTACCTTGGGGATGTTATTCACCATAAGAGTGCTGTCAATATTTGCACATAGATAATAGCTGACTGAATCTCGCATCAGCGTTATCACTCCATTTATGTGTTTAGTAATGGAGTTGGCTCTTCTCCTTTTATCCAATAACTTTTTGCACTAATTTATTGCATAATTGCACGTCTTTATATTAAAATGATGCTTGAACCCTGATGAAGTGCAGGTAACTGTTGTAATTGGGTCCCTTGCATGGAAACACATTGGGACAGGGACAGTGATACATTATCTTCGAATGTGAGAAGAGCATATATTGAATAGCTGCATTGGTGTGGCACCTTATCATACTTGGCAGATATTGCTAATTTTACTTTTTACTAATTTAGTATTCTCACTTGGGAATAATGACATTGTTTTTGGTGTATATTTTTTAGTAACTAGAATTAAAAGTTATGTTTTAAAATGCACCTCTGTTATGTTTTTAAAGGCACTACTGATGCCGAAAGTTTTTTTTTTCATCAGGTTTGTGTATGGCCAAATCAAGATACATAGCTGGTGTCAAGTGTGAACATACCCATAGGATGTGTTATTATAATAGCCAGTGCTTGTAAAGTAAAAAAAAAAAAAAAAAAAAAAAAAAAAAAAATATATATATATATATATATATATATGACTCTGGAAAAAATACATACACTAAGTTATTTCTAGGGCAGAGCCCAATGCAAGAGAGAGAACCAGAGACTTTACCATTAACCTCTTAATGTTTTATGCAGTATATCTCTGTCATAAATGAGGATAAGAGTAGGTTCACACTGTGTAAATGCAGCATGTCTTAGCTATATGTTGGCATGCCATCAATAAAGGAATAGCAAAATACACTGTGGTGCACTACAGTGAGCTATCTTTCCTTCAATTGGGATTTAATAGTGCTGGGGACCTCTTAAAGGGGACCTAAGGGGGAAAAAAGTACCCGCCATTGTGTAAAATGTACTTATATACTTCAACAATCTTAATTTGCCCCAAGGTGGGGAAAGGTGCTAGGGTGCTACTAGAATCCAACAACAAAGTTGTGCACAGTCTCAAAGGTGTTCAATGGGGTTTGGGGGTTAGGGCTCTCTATACAGGCCAGTCATGTTCTTTCCCACCAAAAACCTCCTTGCCTTGGTGGACCTTACTTTGTATACTGGGGCGCAGCTAATGCTGAGTCAGCACAGCATTAGGTACTTTAATGCACTATAGGGGGGAATTTACTAAGACCAACAATTCACATTGATTTTAAAGTAATTATTCGGAAAAGTACTTTCAATAAATAAAACTTGCCTTGAATGCTGGTATTAAAAAAAAAAAAAAATTACCTCCTGCCTTTCCCCGTTGCCCCCAGTTTCCTGCTTCTCGTGGTCGACTCATCTCACTATAGCTCAGCTAAATCACCAGCCACAGTGATGTCCCGCTTTGGCCAGTGATTGACTGAGCAGCAGCCGGACATATTAGGCTTGGACACCAGTAAGAAGGCCAGGGCTTCATCACTCTGCTGCTCACTCAGGCTATCGCTGGCTGAGGTAAAATATTGTTGAGGCTTGTGATTAGCTGAGCAGCAGTATGTCAAGTCAACCACAATAAGCAGAAAGAAGACAGCAGCAAAAGCTGAGAGCAGGATACAGGAGACATCAGGGAAGAAGTGGGAGGAAAACTCTGGCAAAAATGTTTATATTGCCATTATGTCTGGGCTGTCGCAACTAAAATAATAGACCATAACTTACCTTCTGCCGCTCCCGTGGTGCTGCTGTAATCTCTCGTTCTTCAGCTCAGGTCTTCTTCCTGCTTTTGGTGTCCTACATGTCAAACTGCTCTAGGCTAAACATCGACCGCAGTGATGTATCGTCTTGGCCGGTGATAAGCTAAGTGGCAGTATAATGTTACAGGCTTGGGGACGGCCTTCTTTCTAGTGCCCAGGCCCATTACATCACACTGCCACTGAGGCTATCAATAACTGAGGAAGAACATTGCTGTGGCTGTCAATTAGCCATAGGATGGGAGAGCAATTCCAGCAACATAGGGAAAGAAATGGAAGGTAAGTTAAAGGTTATTTTTTTCAGTTGTGGCCGCCTGGGAAGAATGGCAAATTAAATATTTTTGCCAGAGTTCTCCTTTAAGTTGCGACTGTGGTAAGAGCGACAATTGATTTCTTATTCTTATTTGTGGTTGATAGAAAGCGATATAGCCAAGAATATAGCCTAGAATATTACTGCATGGAAATAGCAAAGGTCAGTTCAGAAATCTGTCTAATGTTCTTTTTACAGCCAAGCTAAATGGTTTTGTACTAAACTATTTTAAATCAGTGATTGATCCAGGAATGTATTCCTACTATCATACTTCGAGGTTTGGAGGTTACCCCAACTAGATAAGTCATTGGTCTGCACTGCAATATTCTCTTTGGCCTGTCACTCCTGTTATAGGGATATGAATTTAAAGAAATTATTGGGTCTTCTTGTTCACAAAACACTACCAAAACCCCTATCAACATGTTTGGATTTGCCCACTTTTTTTTAAAGGGAAATAATGGGTTGAGAGACACAGTACATATTTTCATAGATGGAAACCTAACCTTCACCAGTGACAAACCAACACGTAGAAGTAAAATTTTTTAACTATTTCAAAAACTGACTTAAACATGATTGTCTCATGAACTTTTAACTTCTTAAATGAAATACATCTTCTCTAGCATCTGTCACCCTATTATTGCCTACAAAACTTGCACCAAAATTTTTTCTTCAGCATTCTATCTATCTATCTATCTATCATCACATACAGGTATCTGTCTATCTATCTATATCATATATATCTATCTATATAATATATCTCTCTTATCTACAGTGCATAGTGAAAGTTTTCGGCCCCCTTGAACTTTTCGATCTTTTGCCACATTTCAGGCTTCAAACATAAAGATATAAAACTGTAATTTTTTCGTGAAGAATCAAAAACAAGTGGGACACAATCATGAAGTGCAATTACATTTATTGGATATTTCAAATTTGTTAACAAATGAAAAACTGAAAAATTGGGTGTGCAAAATTATTCAGCCCCTTTACTTTCAGTGCAGCAAACGCTCTCCAGAAGTTCAGTGAGGATCTCTGAATGATCCAATGTTGACCTAAATGACTAATGATGATAAATAGAATCCACCTGTGTGTAATCAAGTCTCCGTATAAATGCACCTGCACTGTGAAAGGCTCAGAGGTCCGTTTTAAGTGCAGAGAGCATCATGAAGAACAAGGAACACACCAGGCAGGTCCGAGATACTGTTGTGGAGAAGTTTAAAGCCAGATTTGGACACAAAAAGATTTCCCAAGCTTTAAACATCCCAAGGAGCACTGTGCAAGCGATAATATTGAAATGGAAGGAGTATCAGACCACTGCAAATCTATGAAGACCTGGCCGTCCCTCTAAACTTTTAGCTCATACAAGGAGAAGACTGATCAGAGATGCAGCCAAGAGGCCCATGATCACTCTGGATGAACTGCAGAGATCTACAGCTGAGGTGGGAGACTCTGTCCATAGGACAACAATCAGTAGTATACTGCAAAAATCTGGCCTTTATGGAAGAGTGGCAAGAAGAAAGCCATTTCTTAAAGATATCCATAAAAAGTGTCATTTAAAGTTTGCCACAAGCCACCTGGGAGACACACCAAACATGTGGAAGAAGGTGCTCTGGTCAGGTGAAACCAAAATTGAACTTTTTGGCAACAATGCAAAACGTTATGTTTGGCGTAAAAGCAACACAGCTCATAACCCTGAACACACCATCCCCACTGTCAAACATGGTGGTGGCAGCATCATGGTTTGGGCCTGCTTTTCTTCTGTAGGGACAGGGAAGATGGTTAAAATTGATGGGAAGATGGATGGATCCAAATACAGGACCATTCTGGAAGAAAACCTGATGGAGTCTGCAAAAGACCTGAGACTGGGACGGAGATTTGTCTTCCAACAAGACAATGATCCAAAACATAAAGCAAAATCTACAATGGAATGGTTCACAAATAAACATATCCAGGTGTTAGAATGGCCAAGTCAAAGTCCAGACCTGAATCCAATCGAGAATCTGTGGAAAGAACTGAAAACTGCTGTTCACAAACGCTTTCCATCCAACCTCACTGAGCTCGAGCTGTTTGCAAGGAGGAATGGGCAAAAATGTCAGTCTCTCGATGTGCAAAACTGATAGAGACATACCCCCAAGCAACTTACAGCCTTAATCACAGCAAAAGGTGGCACTACAAAGTATTAACTTAAGGGGGCTGAATAATTTTGAACGCCCAATTTTTCTGTTTTTTATTTGTTAAAAAAGTTTGAGATATCCAATACATTTTATTCCACTTCATTATTGTGTCCCGCTTGTTGATTCTTCACAAAAAATTACAGTTTTATATCTTTATGTTTGAAGCCTGAAATGTGGCAACAGGTCGAAAAGTTCAAGGGGGCCGAATACTTTCACTATGCACTGTATCTATCTATCTATCTATCTATCTATCTGTCTGTCTATCATCACATACAGGTATCTATCTATCTACATATCCAAAATAGATGTAGCAAAACACCGGATTCAATACAAAGTGAGGAAGTCTATTCCATGATGTATTACAGACAACGTTTCACCAGCCTCACGCTGGCTTTTTCAAGTGTGAGGCTGGTGAAACGTTGTCTGTAATACATCATGGAATAAACTTCCTCACTTTGTATTGAATCCGGTGGTATGCTGCATCTATTTTGGATATGTGGATGAAGGAGCTAGCCGGCCGAGGCTCTAGTTTGCTTGCACCCCAACATCATCTTTTCTGGCTACTTGGTGTGCTGCTCATATTGGATTTTTATCTATCTATCTATCTGTCTCATATCTATCTATCTATCTATCTTATATCTTTCTCATATCTATCTCATATCTATCTATGTATCTATCTATCTCTCAATCATCTATCTATCGCATACAGGTATCTATCTATCTCATATCTATCTATCTCTCATATATGTATGTATATCTATCTATATCATATCTATCTCATATGTATCTATATCATATCTATCTATCTCTCTATCTATCTATCTCATATCTATCTATCTCAAATCTATCTATCTCATATCTAAGCGCTGCGGAATCTGTAGGCGCTATATAAATAAATAATAATTATTATTATCTATAATTCTATCTATCTATCTATCTCACATCTATCTATATATCTATCTATCTATCTCATATCTTTCTCATATCTATCTATCTATCTGTCAATCATCTATCTATCTATCGCATACAGGTATCTATCTATCTATTTCATATCTATCTATCTATCTCTCATATATGTATGTATATCTATCTATTATCTATCTATATCATATCTATCTATATCATATCTATCTTATATCTATCTATATCATATCTATCTATCTATCTATCTCATATCTATCTATCTCAAATCTATCTATCTCATATCTAAGCACTGCAGAATCTGTAGGCGCTATATAAATAAATTATTATTATTATTATTATCTATAATTCTATCTATCTCATGTCTATCTATCTATCTATCTATCTATCTATCTCATATCTATGTATTTATCTATATCATATCTATCTCAAATCTATCTATCTCATATCTATCTATCTATTTATCTCATATCTATCTATATCATACCTATCTCTCATATCTATCTATCTATATATCTCATATCTACCTATATCATATCTATCTATCTATGCATTATATCTGTCTATTTCTCTATGTTTCTCTATTCTTTTCCTTCTTTACTATTATACTAACATACTCAGTATATCTGGCTATTTGTCACTGAAGCGTAAAGTTGCGTTGTAAGCATGAGCTTTCTGATAATATCTATTATTATTGATTTCAGCTTCCATATCAATCAATAATAAATTACAAAGACAAAACACTGCGCAGATTCACACCTGCATTGCAATCTGTCTTAATATCGATGTCTGCATCACAGATATTACATGACTCTTCCAAGAGACCTGGTTTGCCCTTTGAGACAAGGTGGTGATTAAAGTGTATTTCAAGTTAAAAGGGTCATGGGGTCCGTTTTAGGGTTAAATTGTCTTTTCAAACAAAAAAACAATCATTTGTCTTGCTCAACTAAAAGACACAGAGCTGTTTCATAATAAGCACAGTCCTATCAAATAGGTAAAACGTACATCTTTCAGCAACCTAAAAAGAAAAGTCCCTGCTGTCATTTAGAACAGGACTATATGGCAAATTAGTCACATTGGCAAATTACTGATCAGAATGCAACTATAAGGGAAAACGTTACAAGCAATTGTGTTGGAAATGCTGCAGATATTAAAGGGTTACTCCTCGCCTGTTTTCCAAGACTGTAATAATGATGACATCTAATTAGTGGACACACTGCACATCTGACAGCCCCAACAATAAGCTGGATGAGGGGAGCTCAGTGCGCCAGCAAGCACGGCATCTCCTCTTTTGTTTACACCGGCACAATGCCTGTCTTGGTTGAACTGTGTTGGTTTCCACAATGGGACTGTAACGCTGTGAGCTTTAGTACCAGGCAGAGCCCCAATCTAGTGTATTTTAGGTACCTAAGTAAACAAAGAAGGCAACACAAAATTACAGTGTGGTGGCCTTTATGGAGCTAATTGATAGCATACACGCATACCTAGAGTGTACCTGATACAAGTTACCAAACTTAATCAACCTCCTCTTTATCTCTAAAGTGTTAAAGGGGTACTCCGGTGCTAAGACATCTTATCCCTTATCCGAAGGATAGGGGATAAGATGCCTGATCGCGGGGTTCCCGCCGCTGGGGACCCCCTTGATCTTCCACGCCGCACCCCGTTAGAATCAGCCCCCGGAGCGTGCTCGCTCCGGGTCTGATTACTGTCAATCACGGGGACGGAGCATAGTGACTTCACAGCTCTGCCCCCGTGTGACATCACGCTCCGCCCCCTCAATGCAAGCCTATGGAGGGGGCGTGACAGCTGGTTTACTTGTATACCCTAACAGCTATTCATCAGTGTCTCTACAGCCCTTAGCGTCAAAGACAGATACAGACTTTGTTAGGTTTTGTGTGACAGTCGTTTTGAGCAAATCTACACAACATGTCCAAGCTGTTTCCACAGGAGTCTGTCAACAGAATGCTGGTCTGTATACTGTCTATGCAACAGCAGGCACCGACTTCCCCCAACAGCCTAAATCTATTAATGGGCCTTTAAAACAGTTGTACGGAATTTGATATTCTTGCTGCTGCTGATCTACTTTACAAATAGATCCTATTACTCATTAATTCATATAACATAAATATAATTGACATATTATTGTATAGGAAATTCCCTAATATAAAAATAGAAAATTGGCATAAATAGAAGAGAGGAGTTCATGTAACAAAGAGAAATATTAGCCCTCTCTAACAAAACCATGTGCAACTCTCCACTTCCTTGCTTGTTAAAGGGGTACTCTGGCAGAAAAAAAATCTTTTTAAATCAACTGTTGCCATAAACCTAAACAAATTTGTAAATTCAAATGTAAATATCACAATCCTTATAGCACTTATCTTAAAATTGTGAAGTTCTTTTCAGTGTGACCACAGTGCTCTCTGCTGACACCTCTGTACATGTCAGGAACTGTACAGAGCAGAAAAGGTTTTCTATGGGGATTTGCTTCAACTCTGGACAAAAAGAACGACACAACTTCCTCTGGAGTATACAGCAGCTGATAAATACTGGAAGGATTAAGGATTTTAAATAGAAGTCATTTACAAATTTGTTTAACTCTATGGCTCTCGTTGATTTGAAAACATTTGTTTTTCACCAGATTACCCTTTTAACAATGCAATTTATCTATAGTGGGGAGTCAATTTTTGTCAGCATTAGCAGTATAGGGGGGCCCCTATTAGCAGCATTAGCAGTATTGCCCCCCGCAGGGTTGGACTTCTTCTCAAAGGGGACCACATAGCAGCTTCATGATCTATGGTATGTGCGCCCTTGTGTATATTTAAGTGGATAGAAGAAATGTAACTAGCTCACACCATGTAGTGCTATAAAGGTGCAATAGTTTAACTAGTGCTCATACCAGAATTGGACTGTACATTTTACAGCACAGCACTGAAGTAGGTTGTTGAAAATCAGCATCATTTTCATCCAGCAGAGTCTAAAAATCGGTAAACACTTTGAGAGTCTCAATCCATCCAATATGCATGATAAGAGTCATTATTGATTCCCAGCAGCTGACTTTAGTCCAGTGTCTCATAAGAGAGTGTATGCCGCTTTTGTGCTCGTCCTCGCAGTGGGGACTTTGTAGCAAAGTCTCTCTCAGCCTGCCACTTATTGATTACAGTTTTTGCAATCAGACCAGCAGTGAAGGTAGAAACAGCATGTGCTGGAAGATATCAGATTCTTACAGACTCTCTTATTTCACCAGCAGCTTGCTGTAAAACAAGTCCATTAGAATTCAGCCATGGATTGCTCAAGTGACAAGTCTGCGTTGGTCCCCAAATTGCTGCCCTTATACAACACTCAAATCTGCCATCATTCTCTACCTACAGAGGTCATTTCATTTTCAAGCTTCAAAGAAAAGTTTTAAGTCAAAAATACCTGTAAATCCTTGATAAATGTATCGTCTGGCTAGAAGTCATTTTAGTTATTGAAAGACTTATTGCACTGGTTAATTTCTATACCTTGTTTTAGAGTTTAAAGTCATACTAGCAATGTTTAAAGACTTATTGGATTGGTTTTTCTCTAAACCTTGTTTTAGAGGTTAAAGTCATACTAGCAATGTTTAACATTTTTATAATATGCTTGCTATGATCCTGCTATTGGTCCTTAAAGGGGTATTCCAGGTCAAAACTTTTTTTTTATATATCAACTGGCTCAGGAAAATTAAACAGATTTTCAAATTACTTCTATTTAAAAAATCTTAATCCTTCCAATAGTTATTAGCTTCTGAAGTTGAGTTCTTGTTGTTTTCTGTCTAACTTCTCTCTGATGACTCACGTCCCGGGAGCTGTGCAATTCCTATGGGGATATTCTCCCATCATGCACAGCTCCCGGGACGTGACATCATCATTGAGCAGTTAGACAGAAAACTTCAGAAGCTAATAACTATTGGAAGGATTAAGATTTTTTAATAGAAGTAATTTACGAATCTGTTTAACTTTCCGGAGCCAGTTGATATATATATATAAAAAAAAGGTTTTGCCTGGAATACCCCTTTAAGACTTTTGCCCATAGAAAACCTTAAAAGTAATGCACTAAAAGTTAATCGATTCTTTAAATGGTCACTGTCACTTTGACAAACTTTCCATAAATTAATAGTCAAAGTGAATGTAAGAAAGTACAACATCAAGCTTTATTGAATCATGTATATAAGTTGTTCCATGCAGGGAACTATTCCACATAGCTTCAGTAAATACCTTTTCAAAGCAATAAATAAAGTTTTTCCTGAAGTATGCTAGCTGTGTGGATACGGTTCCCTGTGTTGAACCCATTTAATGTATGATTTAATAAAGCTAGAGTTTTTAACTACACTGCTCAAAAAAAATAAAGGGAACACTAAGATAACACATCCTAGATCTGAATGAATTGTAATTGTATGAAATACTTTCCTCTTTACATAATTGAATGTGCTGACAACAAAATCACACCAAAATTATCAATGGAAATCAAATTTATCAACCCATGGAGGTCTGGATATGGAGTCACACTCAGAATCAAAGTGGAAAACCACACTACAGGCTGATCCAACTTTGATGTTATGACCCTAAAACAAGTCAAAATGAGGCTCAGTAGTGTGTGTGTCCTCCACGTGCAGGCATGACCTCCATACAACCCCAGGGCATGCTCCTGATGAAGTGGCGGTGCAATGTGGCATTGGTGGATGGAGCGAGACATGATGTCCCAGATGTGCTCAATCGGATTCAAGTCTGGTGAATGGGCGAGCCAGTCCATAGCATCAATGCCTTCCTCTTGCAGGAACTGCTGACACACTCCAGCCACATGAGGTCTAGCATTGTCTTGCATTAGGAGGAGCCAAGGACCAACTGCACCATCATATGGTCTCACAAGGGGTCTGAGGATCTCATCTCAGTACCCAATGGCAGTCAGGCTACCTCTGGAAAGCACATAGAGGGCTGTGCGGCCCCCCAAAGAAATGCCACCCCACACCATTATTGACCCGCCAAACCAGTCATGCTGGAGGATGTTGCAGGCAGCAGAATGTTCTTCACGGCATCTCCAGACTCTGTCACGTCTGTCACATGTGCTCAGTGTGAACCTGCTTTCATCTGTGAAGAGCACAGGGCGCCAGTGGCAAATTTGCCAATCTTGGTGTTCTCTGGCAAATGTCAAACATCCTGCAGGGTGTTGGGCTGTAAGCACAACCCCTACCTGTGGATGTCGGACCCTCATACTACCCTCATGGAGTCTGTTTCCGACCGTTTTAGAGGACACATGCACATTTGTGGCCTGCTGGAGGCCATTTTGCAGGGCTCTGGCAGTGCTCCTTCTGCTCCTCCTTGCACAAAGGCGGAGGCAGTGGTCCTGCTGCTCGGTTGTTGCCCTCCTATGGCCTCCTCCATGTCTCCTGATGTACTGGCTTGTCTCCTGGTAGTGCCTCCATGCTCTGAACACTACGCTGACAGACACAGCAAACCTTCTTGCCACAGCTCGCATTGATGTGCCATCCTTGATAAGCTGCAC
The DNA here is from genome assembly GCF_029499605.1 of Hyla sarda. NCBI lineage: Eukaryota > Metazoa > Chordata > Amphibia > Anura > Hylidae > Hyla > Hyla sarda. The sequence continues at coordinate 267,466,197 of NC_079190.1, read as the reverse complement.
TACCTGAGCCACTTGTGTGGGTTGTAGACTCCGTTTCATGCTACCACTAGAGTGAACGCACCACCAGCAAAGTGACCAAAACATCATCCAGGAAGCATAGGAACTAAGAAGTGGTCTGTGGTCACCACCTGCAGAACCACTCCTTTATTGGGGGTATTTTGCTAATTGTCTATAATTTTCTCCTGTTTTCTGTTCCATTTGCACAACAGCATGTGAAATTGATTGTCTTGCTTCCTGAGTGGACAGTGTGATTTCAAAGAAGTATGATTGACTTGGAGTTACATTGTGTTGCTTAAGTGTTTCCTTTATTATTATTTTTTGAGCAGTGTAATAAGTTTAACTATGATTAAAAAAAAATCAATTTGAATTTATAAATATATTGTTTTGTGATGTCTGATTTTTGTTTGTATATGTATATTTGGGAATGTAAATTATTATTTATTATTATTATTATTTATTTATTATTTATCGGCATATAACACGCACTTTTTAGGCTAAATTTTTTTGCCTAAAGTCTATGTGCGTGTTATACGCCGATACACCCCCAGGAAAGGCAGGGGGAGAGAGGCTGTCGCTGCCGTATTCTCTCCCCCTGCCTTTCCTGGGGTCTAGAGCCCTGCTGCCAGCCCTTCTGTCCCCCTGGCTATCGGCGCCGCTGCCCGTTCTGTCCCCCTGACTATCGGTGCCGACAGCCAGGGGGAGAGAAGGGGCAGCGGCACCCATTGCCGGCGCCGCTGCCCCGTTGCCTCCCCCCATCCCCGGTGGCATAATTACCTGTTGCCGAGGTCGGGTCTGTGCTGCTGCAGGCCTCCGGCGTGCGTCCCCTGCGTCATTGCTATGCACGGCACGGCGCACTGACATCATGCGCCGTGCAGCGCATAGCAACGACGCAGGGGACGCTTGCCGGAGGCCTGCAGCAGCGCGGACCCGACCCCGGCAACAGGTAATTATGCCACCGGGGATGGGGGGAGGCAACGGGGCAGCGGCGCCGGCAATGGGTGCCGCTGCCCCTTCTCTCCCCCTGGCTGTCGGCGCCGCTTCTCTCCCCCTGGCTGTCGGCGCCGGCAATGGGGCGCCGGCACCGATAGTCAGGGGGACAGAACGGGCAGCGGCGCCGATAGCCAGGGGGAGAGAAGGGCCGGCAGCAGGGCTCTAGACCCCAGGAAAGGCAGGGGGAGAGAAGCGGGCAGCGACGGCCTCTCCCCCCCTGCCTTTCCAGGGGGTGTATCGGGGTATACACGCGCACACACGCACCCTCATTTTACCATGGATATTTGGGTAAAAAACTTTTTTTACCCAAATATCCTTGGTAAAATGAGGGTGCGTGTTATAGGCCGGTGTGTGGTATACCCCTATAAATACGGTAATAATAATAATTATAATAATCATTTACAAAGATACATATAAAAATCTAAGTAATAATGAAAACAAAAATAATAATAATAACTACAACAACAAAGAAAATAATAATAATAACACTTAAAAATTATAATACTGTTATTAATATTATTATTATTTATATTACTCTGGATTTTCTACTTTTCTTAAAATGTTAAGAGCATCCATGCACCCATGTGACATATTTTATTGTAACATATTTCAGTTCCATATATCAGTCTCCATCGTTCTATTTTACACCACTAAATGGATTTGATGTTCAGATCTGGCAGATCTGATTTATCCTGAAGGATGTTCCGGTTATGTAATAAACTGGTACACCTAGGGAATATGCCAGAATTATTCTATGTATTCTACTGTATTTATTTGTGTAGTAGCTAAATTATAAGCTAAAAAAAAAATCATCAAAAATATGGACACAGAGATGAGCATTAAAAGGGCGGTGGGACAGCTGAATGGCTAAAAGAATACTTTCTGGAAGTGAAGGTGTGCTGATACACATAAGATTATTATGAGACAAACCTGATTATTTTGACAGGACTGGATTACCATCAAATAAATAGGGGGACATACAGTATAAGTGTTTAATGTGGGCCCATGGTGTTGTCAAGTTTCCCCAGTTTTGTTTCTTGGTGACCTCTATTCTTTGGACTACTTTGTGGAGTTGGTAGTGCTTTCTCCTACCTTGGAGTCATAAATATCCATTGGTTCTTTTGGTTGCTTAACAGTACCCAGTGTGTAGCTAGAAACATAAGGAGCCTTCTCACAACAATGGATTATATTGATGCCAGATGTGGAAGGAATTCTTTAAGGACATCACCACTTTTTGTTTAAAATGCAAAAAAAAAAATATTTATTCCTCCTTTATGAAACAGTACAAACATACATAATTGTTAAAACCCCTCCTGGGGTCTATAACAAGTACTCGGTAAAGACCTCAGGAGGTGTTGAAATGCCATAATTTCTTCTATGAAAGAGATAAAAAGTTGCACATTTATTTTTCTGCTTTGCTGATATTATCTTGCCAGTAAAGCCTCGTTTACAGGGCAGAATTTCCGGGCGGAATCCGGGAAAATGTCCGTCATGTAAACATACCCTAAGGATCCAGGAGCTGTTAAATGTGCATCCAGTGTCCATTTGGATTACTGTGAAGTATGCCGCCATCTTTTTCTTTTTTTTTTTGGCATTATTATCATGAAATTATTAAAATGAATAGTGTTTTGGTATTGAAAGTTTTATCTTATTGTAATTTAATCCTTTTGTAAAGACAGACTTCGATCCTTCCATTATTATTTATCTTGGTATTGTTGGGGTAACTTGTGAGACACCATTGTGGCATCTTGACTTTTCCCAGGGATAAGGTTAGGAAGAAGAAGCATCAGGAAACTGGATTTGAACATCCAAACCAATTGTTCCCAGGAGAGCCTACTTGCAGTGGCTTACTTTTTTTTACTCTCCATTGAGTCAAGTATATATGAGTATTGAGGGTTCAAGAGAGATAGAGGTCAGATAAAAGATCAAACCTGTATAGCCAACTTCTGACTTTGAATTCAGCACCTTTCCCAAATTGCTTCTCAATGGACACTTTAGTGGGAATGATTGGGTCCCAATATTTAATTTTGATAGGACTTTCTAGAAAAAAAAAAACACCCTCAAAATAACATGTTTGCCTCTGAAACACTCACGTTTCAGAAGACAGGAACTCCGTTGTATGTGGATCTGCTGGCCCTGTGTGGCAGATGACTTTGACCGAACCAGGGAGCGGAGTCTAAGGTGGTGCTGGTTTTCACCAGAGCCTGCCGCAAAGCGGGATGGACTTGCTTCGGCAGGCGGCACCCAGGTCGCTACCACTGGCACGGCTCAACCACACAGGCGGCTGAGGAGATGTGAGGCACAGTAGGGATAAGGCAGCTCATAGTCAGGATAGCAGAAGGTCAAGCCAGGAGGCAAAGTAGTGTAGTCAGGACATAGCAGGAGGTCATTAGGCAGGTGTCAAAGGAGCAAGGTCAAGTCACAGAGAAAAGGATTATATACACGGTAAGGCAACTCTCAGGAATGCTTTCTCTCAGGCACAAGGCAACAAAGATCCAGCAGGGAAGGGAGGAGGGTAGAGGAATTTATCAATGAGCCCCAGGTGAATTACACTAATGAGCGCACTGGCCCTAGGGGACGGGGACAAGTGCGCCGGGGAAGAGAGGCAGAGGCTGGGGCAGAAGAAGCACCGGGTGAGTGACGGACCTGGGCTCCCATGCGGGCGCTTCCCTCGATGCGAGTACCAGCCCCTCCGGCAGCAGCATGTAACGGGACCATGCGCTCATGGCCAGCGTGTGTGCGGCCGGAGCGCATAACTTAACAGCCTCTTCATACCTATTTTTATTTATCAAATAATACCAACACTTTCCTTGCTACTAATTATTTATTTCTTAATCTATGTATCTACAGAAGATGCGGCCTAATCATTATTTTACATACATTTCAATATCTTTTAAATAGTTGAAACCATCAGATAAATACTAAATGCAGGAGTTTGCATCAACAGTGTTCTATATTTGTGCTCAATAATCTCCAATATCTTTTCATCATTTCCATTTCACCATATCTAATCTGATGGAGCCTTTTAAAAGTAAGGCACTTAGAAAACTCCGACAATTAGATTAACTTGCCGGCCTTGCTTCTGTGGTCTTTAATTGACTCTCGGAAATGTTTTACCTAATAAGCTTCTGGTCTATTCAATGATATTACACAGGTTTGTACTTGACTCAGTTTTACTGTGGATGTTGATTGCTTAGTAAAGAGAGAAAAATCACCACAATATGATAATATATGGATTAGATTTAATCAAGCATAGCCATCATATGTAGAAGTGGTCAAGTCCCAATGTTCCTCAAATCACAAGGAAACCCGCCTACAGCTCCTTCAGAAGCAATTAAGACAAAAATAAGAATCAGCTGTGTTGTTCTTCTCAAACTATATTGAAGATTACAAGTTAATGCTTCCTTACTTTGTATTCAAAAAGTCATAAGAACTAGTTTTCATATTGTAGTTAAAGAATACTGCACAACTGATAGACTCAAATTATTATATTTTTACATGTGTTAATTTCATATATTTCATAGCAAAATGTAGATTTATTAAAGAAGCTTTACGTGTTACAGTCACTTTAACCCCTTAAGGACCCAGCCCAAATATACCTTAAGAACCCGGCCATTTTTTGAACATCTGACCACTGTCACTTCAAGCATTAATAACTCTGGGATGCTTTTACCTTTCATTCTGATTCCGAGATTGTTTTTTTGTGACATATTCTACTTTATGTTAGTGGTAAAATTTTGTCGATACTTGCATCATTTCTTGGTAAAAAATTCCAAAATTTGATGAAAAATTGAAAATTTGGCATTTTTTTTAACTTTGAAGCTCACTGCTTGCAAGGAAAATGGATATTTCAAATAAATTATACATTGATTCACATATACAATATGTCTACTTTATGTTTGCATCATAAAATTGACGTGTTTTTACTTTTGGAAGACATCAGAGGGCTTCAAAGTTCAGCAGCAATTTTCCAATTTTTCACAAAATTTTCAAAATCAGAATTTTTCAGGGACCAGTTCAGTTTTGAAGTGGATTTGAAGGGCCTTCATATTAGAAATACCCCACAAATGACCCCATTATAAAAACTGCACCCCTCAAAGTATTCAAAATGACATTCAGTAAGTGTGTTAACCCTTTAGGTGTTTCACAGGAATAGCAGCAAATTGAAGGAGAAAATTCAAAATCTTCATTTTTTACACTCGCATGTTCTTGTAGACCCAGTTTTTGAATTTTTACAAGGGGTAATAGATGAAAAATCCCCCCAAAATTTGTAACCCAATTCCTCTCGAGTAAGGAAATACCTCATATGTGTATGTCAAGTGTTCGGCGGGTGCACTAGAGGGCTCAGAAGGGAAGGACCAACAATAGGATTTTGGAGAGGGAATTTTGCTGAAATGGTTTTTGGGGGGCATGTCACATTTAGGAAGCCCCTTTGGTGCCAGAACAGCAGAAAACCCCAACATGGCATACCATTTTGGAAACTAGACCCCTCAAGACACGTAACAAGGGGTCCAGTGAGCCTTATCACCCCACAGGTGTTTGACGACTTTTCGTTAAAGTCGGATGTGTAAATGAAAAAAACATTTTTTTCACTTAAGTGCAGTTTTTCCCCCAAATTTACCATTTTTACAAAGGGTAATGGGAGAAAATGCCTCCCCAAATTTGTAACCCCATCTCTTCTGAGTAAGGAAATACCACATGTTAGGACATAACATGCTTTGCGGGCGAAGTACAATGCTCAGAAGAGAAGGAGTCACATTTGGCTATTTGAACGCAACTTTTGCTGAAATGTTTTTTTGGGGGCATGTCGCATTTAGGAAGCCCCTGTGGTGCCAGAACGGCAAAAAATACCCACATGGCATACTATTTTGGAAACTACACCCCTCAAGGAACGTAACAAGGGGTCCGCTGAGCCTTAACACCCCACAGATGTTTGACGACTTTTCGTTAAAGTTGGATGTGTAAATGAAAATTATTATTTTTTTACTAAAATGCAGTTTTCCCCCTAAATTTTACATTTTTACAAGGGGTAATAGGAGAAAATGACCCCCAAAATGTGTAACCCCATTTCTTCTGAATATGGAAATACCCCATGTTAGGACGTAAAATGCTCTGCTGGCGAACTACAATGCTCAGAAGGAGGAGCGCCATTGAGCTTTTGGAAAGAAAATTAGTTTGGAATGGTAGTCAGGGGCCATGTGCGTTTACAAAGCTCCCCGTGGTGCCAGAACAGTGGAACCCCCCCACATGTGACCCCATTTTGGAAACTACACCCCTCACAGAATTTAATAAGGGGTGCAGTGAGTATTTACACCCCACAGATCTTTGGAACAGTGGGCTGTGCAAATTAAAAATTTTATTTTTCATTTTTACGGACCACTGTTCCAAAAATCTGTCAGACACCTGTGGGGCGTAAATTCTCAATGTACCCTTTATTACATTACGTGAGGGGTGTAGTTTCCAAAATGGGGTCACATGTGTCGGGGGTCCATTGTTCTGGCACTATGGGGGCTTTGTAAACACATGTGGCCTTCAATTCCGGACAAATTTTCTCTACAAAATCCCAATGGCGCTCCTTCTCTTCTGAGCATTGTAGTTCGCCCCAGAGCACTTTAAATTCACATATGGGGTATGTTCTTACTCAGAAGAGATGGGTTTACAAATTTGGGGGGGCTTTTTTCCTATTTCCCAATGTGAAAATGAAAAATTTAGGGTAACACCAGCATTTTAGTGAAAAAATAGAATTTTTTTCATTTTCCCATCCAACTTTAATGAAAATTCGTCAAACACCTGTGGGGTGTTCAGGCTCACTATACCCCTTGTCACGTTTGGTGAGGGGTGTAGTTTCCAAAATGGGGTCACCAATTTAGGCCTCAAATGTACTTGGTGCACTCTCACTCCTGAGCCTTGTTGTGCGCCGGCAGAGCATTTTACGCCCACATATGGGGTATTTCCGTACTCAGGAGAAATTTTGGGGGTCTTTTATTTCCTTTTACCGCTTGTGGAAATAAAAAGTATGGGGCAACACCAGCATGTTAGTGTAAAATTTTTTATTTTTTTACACTAACAGGCTGGTGTAGCCCCCACCTTTTCCTTTTCACAAGCGGTAAAAGGAAAAAAAGCCCCCAAAATTTGTAGTGTAATTTCTCCCGAGTACGGAAATACCCCATATGTGGCCCTAAACTGTTTCCTTGAAATACGACAGGGCTCCGAAGTAAGAGAGCGCCATGCGCATTTGAGGACTAAATTAGGGATTGCATAGGGGTGGACATAGGGGTATTCTACGCCAGTGATTCCCAAACAGGGTGCCTCCAGCTGTTGCTAAACTCCCAGCATGCCTGGACAGTCAGTAGCTGTCCAGAAATGCTTGGAGTTGTTGTTTTGCAACAGCTGGAGGCTCCGTTTTGGAATCCCTGCCATACAAGACGTTTTAAATTGTTTATTGGGGGGGGGGGGGCAGTGTAAGGGGTGTATATGTAGTGTTTTACCCTTTATTAGGTGTTAGTGTAGTGTAGTGTTTTTAGGGTACATTCGCACTGGCGTGTTACGGTGAATTTCCCGCTAGGAGTTTGCACTGTGGCAAAAAATTTGCCGCAGCCCAAACTTGAAGCAGGAAATTTACTGTAAACCCGCCTATGTGAATGTACCCTGTATGTTCACATGGGGGGGGCAAACCTCCAGCTGTTTCAAAACTACAACTCCCAGCAGCATGTACTGACAGACCATGCATGCTGGCAATTGTAGTTTTGCAACAGCTGGAGGCACACTGGTTGGAAAACCTTCAGTTAGGTTCTGTTACCTAACTCAATATTTTCCAACCAGTGTGCCTCCAGCTGTTGCAAAACTACAATTCCCAGCATGTACTAATCACCGAAGGGCATGCTGGGAGATGTAGTTATGCAACAGCTGGAAGTACACAACTACAACTCCCAGCATGCCGAGACAGCTGTTTGCTTTCTGGGCATGCTGGGAATTGCAGTTTTGCAACATCTGGAGAGCTACAGTTTTTAGACCAGTGCACAGTGATCTCCAAACTGTGGACCTCCAGATGTTGCAAAACTACAACTCCCAGCATGTCCAGACAACAAACAGCTATGTTGGCATGCTAGGAGTTGTAGTTTTGCAACATCTGGAGGGATATAGTTTAGAGACCACTGTATAGTGGTCTCAAACTGCAGCCCTCCAGCTGTTGCAAAACTACATATTCCAGCATGCCCAAACAGCTGTCTGGGCATGCTGGGAGTTGTAGTTTTGCAACATCTGGAGGGCTACAGTTAGAGACCACGGTCTCAGACTGTAGCCCTCCAGATCTACTTACCGGCTTCCGTAGGATCCCGGCAGCCGTCCTCTTCAGAAGCACGTGACGCCGCCCGCCTATCAACGTCGCCGCAGCCTCCGGACGGGTAAGTGGACGTCGGCGCCCGGTCCCCTTCGGTTCCCCGTTCTGCCCCGCCTATTGTGGGTGGGCAGGACGGGGAAAACGAAAGTTAACCCCCCCGCCCCCGGTCTGCTATTGGTCGTCGCCTCTGACGATCAATAGCAGACCAATAGCAGGGATAGGAGGGGTGGCAACCCTGCCACCTCACTCCTATGCCTACAGGGGGATCGTGGGTGTCTTAGACAACCGCGATCCCCCTTCTATTTCGGGTCACCGGGTCACAATAGACCCGTATGACCCGGAATCGGAGCAAATCGCAAGTGTGAATTCACGTGGGGGGGTCAGATGACCCCCCTGGGCATTTGCACGGGGTGCCTGCTGATTGATATCAGCAGTCACCCCGGCCCGGTCCCCGCCCAGCGCACGGCGGGGACCGAAATTCCCACGGGCGTATGGATACGCCCTGGGTCCTTAAGTACCAGGACGTCAAGGCGTATCCATACGCCCTAGGTCCTTAAGTGGTTAACCCCCAAGTGACTAAGCCAATTTGGAACTTGGCCCTTATTGCCTGAACAGTTTAATAGTTTTTTTTTTTCCATTGTTGCATCCTAAGTGTCACGATGCCGGCTGGCAGGAGGTGGATCCTCTGTGCCAGAGAGGGATTGGCGTGGACCGTGCTAGTGGACCGGTTCTAAGTCACTACTGGTATTCACCAGAGCCCGCCGCACGTAACACTAAGGCGTAACACTAAGGTTCACACAGCGTCAAATGTCCTGGCCTATTTTAGTATGGTTACATATTTTTGCTCTTAGTCAGATTTTTTATTTATTTTTTCTGCCGTAAAATATGTACTATAAAAAAATATATACTCTTGGAGTTGCATTTTTTTCATCTACATAGCTGTTTTTTTGCAGGCCAAGTTCTTTTAATTTTGTGTAACAATTTTTTACCATTTCTTTTGAGGCAATAATAAAAAAAGGGATTTTGTCTTTTACTTTTTCCCATTTAAAATTTACGCAATTCCAGTTTTATTCTCTGGGTCAGTACAATACAGCAGTTTTATTCGTTTGGCACAATAAAAATTGTTTTAATATTTTTTTTTAATTGCTGTCACATTCCAAGACTCATAACTATAATTTTTTTATTAGTGCTTTCTTTTTTTTATTAAGTACTTTTTATTTGTATCATGTCATCTAAGACATGTCAAAGGTTTTTTGCAGTGATAGTAACACTTTCAGGGTACGGTCCCACATAGCACTTATGCAGTGTATTTCACACTTCGCAAAATGTGCTGCACAACAGGAAACATGCTTCATATTTACCGATCAGCATACACTCAGGGCTACCCAGTGGCAGCCCCGTGTGTTCGGTGGGGTTTGGGGGCAGGCCATGCACCAGCTTGATTTTGATGCACGGCCCCGCCCCCAAACCTCACTGAATAAACAGGGCTGCCACCAGGTAGCCCTGTGTGTATGCTTATGCAGAATGCGCAGCATATTTCAGTGGGAACGTACCCTAAATACAAAGTTTTACTAAAGTTATTCATTACATATTGCTAGGATATACAATCCACTCATCACTAAAATTATGTGGCAGAGGTTTGTAGGAAAGTACAATGCCCCTAAGCTCCACTCAGCTTTTCAGTCTGGTGCATGTTCTATGAATTACTAAAAAGATCAAATGAATGCCCACTTGGCCTCTAAAAATGTGAAATGGCACTTACTTTCTGCTCCACTTACACCTATTAAAAAATATAGGCATAGTCTATTGTTACTAAAGCAATATCTACAGTGGAATAGTCCCGTTAAGTCCCGAGGGTTTCCTAAACCGGAACGTGGATTAGTATTTATACATCAGAGCATGTTGAGTATGTTTTTTATTCATTCAAAATATATCTTTATATAATTAAATTCCAGCTGAATTGCTATAATTTATCAGGACCTTTATCAGGAGGCAAGGAACAAGGTTGTAAATCAAACTTCAATGTTTTATTCGCACTCGGCAAAACATAACAGTCTTGGTGCTTGTCCATACACAGCAAAGCAAAGCCGTCCCGGATCAGCTTTTCAGCCATACTAAACAGCTAAAGTGTCAGACTGCTATTTGCAACACTGACACTTGAGAAAAACCGTCTCTTACCTCACTGAGGCCAGGAACCTCGGTGACACATACCGACCATCAATGACGGCCCTTTGTCCCTTGCTACACAATCTACACCCTTTTGTAGGTTAGGATGTAAGTAAAAGGGGTATACCATGGCAAAAAATATTTTCAAATCAACTGGTGCCAGAAAGTTACATAGATTTGTAAATGACATCTATTTAAAGATCTTAGTCCTTCCAGTACTTATCAGCGGCTGTATGCTACAGAGGAACTGTTGAGTGTCTCAGCACCAGGACCCCAACCGCTGAAAACTTCTGACAAGTCTTTATAACCTCAATTTTTTTTAAATGAAATTATGAAGCAATTTACTTTATTATACAGAGCAGCAAAGAATATTACAAAGATATTGTTGAAACTCAATGAAGCATGAAGGATTATGCTACTTGACTGAACAAAAACTGATCAACTGTAAAGTGTTTTTTTTCCCCGTTTCTTCTTACATTTAATGGTACAATAAATTGTACTTATAAGGGTATTTGTACATATTGCCATTTGTGCGGCACAGCTAAAAACACACCTAGAAATCAACATGCAGTTTTACTGCAAATAGACCACAGTTTTGTCAATGTGCAAAACCTATATTGAAAACTTCATTGCAAAATTGCAACACTTAGCTGTTAAACTTTATGTAGCTTTGTCATGCTGTTCACAACTATGCATCATGATTTAATGTGTACAGGCGCCCTTACTGTTTCTACTTAAAAGTTACCTATACATCTTCAGTAGCTGTTGGCTGGACATTCATTCGTCCGACAGCTAGATCTCCTAATCTCCCCATGCACATCAACATGGGCAAATGTTTATGTTCTCAATGGAGAGAGGGGGTAAGTCCATACCAGGTAGCTCTAGCCATGACTTATCTTTCTGAGAACAACATTGTTGGGCAGTTGAAATTCAACATGTCCAGTTCTTCTCTCCCCCAACATAATCAATTGTAAGTTGAGATTAATAGACTAGGTTGATGTCTTGGCCAGGGTAAGATGTTTATGTGTGCTTCCATAGCTTTCTAAGTTATACTTGCATTTCACTTGCCATACTAAGAGCTGACCCTTGTATGCATGTATGTGTCTAAACTATAGACCACGATAAAAAATCTCCTTCATGCAAACAGGATGCTGTGATCCCCAGAAGGGATACATCTTCACATGGGGTTTACATGGATCTTTATTCAATTTTTATTCTTGTTGATACCATAAAACACTTTTTTGGCACAGGCCCAGTATCTGAAAATAGTCCAGACAGGGAAATGGGTGTGCAATGAAGATGCCACCTGTGTCTTGATGGTGGGCAAGAAAGTGTGGGAGTAGCTTGTGTTTGTCAGTGGATGAAATAATCCTCTGTACTTGTGGTCTTTCTGAGCTGTCTTTAACCTGTTCACTGTATGTGGGTGTGTATGAGCCCTTCTATAACCACTGCTCTCAAATCAACGGCTTGGAAAGAATGGCCTAAAGGGTCAGCAATTCATAAAAACGACAAACCTGCTCTCTCAGTTTAATAATGTTCCCCCATTTCAAAGTACAAAGGTACACTACCCAAAAGTAGCACTTGAGAGTCTTTTATGTGGAAGTGGGGAAATCATTTTACACCCTCTTGTTACAAGACCCAATACACTGGTCCCTCAACATACGATGGTAATCCGTTTGAAACGGACCATCGTTTGTTGAAACCATCGCATGTTGAGGGATCCGTGCAATGTAAAGTATAGAACAGTGGTCTACAACCTGCAGACCTCCAGATGTTGCAAAACTACAACACCCAGCATGCCCGGACATCCGTTGGCTGTCCGAGCATGCTGAGTGTTGTAGTTTTGCAACATCTGGAGGTCCGCAGGTAGTAGACCACTGTTAGAGAAAGTTGTACTCACCTGTCCCCGATGCTCCGGTAAGGCCTCTTCTTCCCCAACATCCTCGCTCTCCGTCGCCGCCATCACATCGCTACGCATACCGCTCCTATTGGATAACGGGACGGCATGCACAGCGACGTGATAACGTTGATGGAGAGCACCAACGATGCAGAGGATCCCAAAGAGCACCCGCCCCGAGGACAGGTAAGTGATCATCAGCAAAGGGCACGGGGTACCGTAAACGGCTATCCGGTGGAAGCTGAAGCAGTCAGCGCTGCCGGATAGCTGTTTATGCGATGGCCCCGACATACAAAAGCATCGTATGTTGATGCTGCCTTCAACATGCGATGGCCATCGTAGGTCGAGGGGTCACTGTATCTAATCAGACCACACTTAATGGTTAATACATAAATGCATGTCGAGTTTTGCTGCAATCCAAAATGTCTATCTGGGAATTGGTGAATTTTATTCCCTAATGTGAAGGGGCCTATCTTACATAATGTGAGAAACAAAAACTTCACAGACCTTTCATATCCTCATGTATAGAATCCTTGTGCTTTGTTCTTGCTGTTTGGGCAGCAGATGTCTTAATATACAGGAAGTTGTTACTATTGTCTTCTATATTAGAGAAATAGTGAGAAAGCAGCCTGGTCCTGCTCATCCTGACTGCAGGGATGCTAACCCCCATTATAGCTCTCCCTCCTTCCTCTCCAATTTACACTGCAGACCGAGAGACTGCCTGCTTGAATCCGTGCCAGTGATACTGTGAGGAGAGAACTTTATTAGCTAGCGAGTTCCCTCTACAGACATGCAGACAGCTTGCTATTCCCTGTTAGGGTCACATATTCAAGTTATTTCAGCTTACTGTCTCCTGTTCTCTATTTATTTAGCCATTTATTTCTCTCTCGGAGAGGAGAAAGTAGAGGACTGCAGTCTTTTAAGTCTCCTTCTACTCTCCTCATATTGAAATGAATGAGTTTATTTTAGCTATATGTCTCTCATTTTCTATATATTCAGCCATCTATTTCTCTCTCACACAGTCGTAGCCAGGAGAAAGTAGAGGACTGCAGTCATTTCCCCTCTTCTTCATATTGATAATGTGTCGGCCTGGGAAAAAAACAAGAACTATTTTTTTTCTTCAAAATTCTAGATTAGAAACTTGAATTTACACATTGACATTTCAATTGGATCCTTGGAGTTGCATGCAGAGATTGCAAATGGTATATGATCACCTGTAAGCACAGATGGAATGATATTCTATTTTTTTTCTTTTGAAGACCATAGAATGCACAGTAGCTTTCCCACTCCAAAGGAAAAGTTACCTATTTCTCCAAGTTTCTGGAAGAAATTCTCACTTTATATATAAACCCCTGTTTTATATTTCAGTGCTCTTTATCGGTCAAACCACCAATGGAAGGAGCAAGCTTTTTTCCCTTTTGGATATGTGTTACTTTGCTTACTTTTTGCCATGGAGTATTGTATGACTCAATAAACTCTATATACCTGTTTGGCAGTTCCCTCAAGGACACACACTACCCCCTAAGTCACATGTGGTTCTTAATCCATTGCAGCAACCTAATAAATACCAATAGTAATCAGACCTAACCATTACAATTCTATGTCAACCTATATTTGCACTTCTACATCTACCTTTTTATGCAGGGGTAAACCACCCATTTCATTTCACCATTACATTTTTGCTACATCTATTAACTTTTAGAATTCAGTTTTACCAAAACAGATATATATATATATATATATATATATATATATATATATATATATATGCCAATAAAGAGCAGCACATCCAATGAGAAAAATCCTGGGGTGCCAGCCAATTGAATCTCGGTGCTCCGATCCTCGTTTTAAATGTAATTGATAGTAGGCAGCACAGGCAATGAAATCAGTTAAATCAAGTGTTCTTTATTCCATATAAGAGAGACAACGTTTCAGCCTGAAAAAGGCGATGTGAGATCGCTGAAACGTTGTCTCTCTTACATGGAATAAAGAATACTTGATTTCACTAAAGTTGGTGCGCTGCCTACTATCAATTATATATATATATATATATATATATATATATATATATATATATATATATATATATACATATTGCTGTTTTGGTAAAACTGAATTTAGATACATGAGTTTATTACTAAATTACCGCCTAGGGACAAAGTTCTAATGAATAAAGCAGCCATGTGACATGGTCACATGTTCAATGTATTGGGCTGAACACTTCCATGCTCTTTCATATCTTAAAATGGTACTCCGGTGGAAAACTATTTATTTAAAATCAACTGGTGCCAGAAAGTTATACAGATTTGTAAATTACTTCTATAAAAAAAATATATATATTAATCCTTCCATTACTTATGAGCTGCTGTATACTCCACAGGAGGGTTATTTTCTTTTTGAATTTCTTTTTTGTCTGACCACCGTGCTCTCTGCTGACACCTCTATTCATGTCAGGAACTATTCAGAGCAGAATAGGTTTGCTGTGAGGATTTGTTCTTGCTCTGGACAGTTCCTGACATGGACAAAGGTGTCAGCAGAGAGCACTGTGGTCAGACAAAAGAAACCCCCCCCAAAAAAAGAACTTTCTCTATAGTAAACAGCAGCTGAAAAGTACTGGAAGGATTAAGATTTTGTAATAGAAGTAAGTTACCAATCTGTTTAACTTTCTGGCACCAGGTGATTTAAAATAAATAGTTTTCCACCATTGTACCCCTTTAATCTACCTCCTTCTACCTGTGTATGCCATGGATGTGATGCTGAGTTTTGGTTGTTATGTACCCTGTTTAAACAATCAATAAAAACTCTCGACATTTCCGAAATTTGGAGGGTTAAAGGGGTAGCCCAGAAAATTTACTATAATTTAATCATGAAATTGAAGTAAATTGTAGTGGAAATCTATGAGATCTCATTGCTGCTGTAAATTTCAGTTTGTGGACCAGGAAAAGACCAAAATAAGCCACATTTATTTAGAATCTATTTGGAATATGGTTTTACAGCTGACTTCTGTTTAAGACTTGGATACAAAATGCCGGATTAAGAAAATTGCCCCATAGAAATTTTTTGAACCAATTCCATTGTAAGTGACCAGTTCTTTATCATTACACCATATAAATATCTGAAGGCTTCATAAGCAGCTGTAATTTATTTACATTTATTTCCAATAAATATTGCTATAAATCTAGAATGATTCTCCTTCACTGATCTATATAAGTCTGCTATAAGTTCCCGAAATCATCTCTGCAGTCAAAGTTCCAGGACAACCACCTTGGCCTGTGCAGATATTCCGCCAGCACTATCCCTACTGAATCACGTGTCAAATCTCATTTGAAAGAGGTATCAAATGTGCTTTGCTGTCTGATTTATCTATTAAATTCTGAACCGTCAAGGGAGCCAGTAATGTATTGTAGAGACAGAGATCTATATCTGAATATAGAACAATGCCTTTGTGGAATCTCCCGCTGTGAAAGAATTATCTCTTTTTTTACTGCAAATCCCTCATACAGTATAGCACACATCTGGGTCATCAAGTTGCTTTAGGGTATATCAAATACAGAGACATTATGGGCTGAGAAATAAAAGTCATAATTGAAATGTCTCCAATAATTTTTCAAACTATAACTAATACTATGTTGGGGCCAAAACACCTCTTTATGTCTGATTGTTGCTTAGTCTTTAGCACACACTTATCTTTGTACACAAAAAGAAACTTTATAAAAACATTTGAATGCCATGTCAGTTCCTTTAAAAGGGTAGTCCAGGGAAAAACTTTTTTTTTCAACTGGCTCCAGAAAGTTAAACAGATTTGTAAATTAATTCTATTAAAAAATCTTAATCCTTCCAATAATTATCAGCTGCTGAAGTTGAGTTGTTCTTTTCTGTCTGGCAACAGTGCTCTCTGCTGATATATCTGCTTGTCTCGGGAACTGCACAGAGTAAGAGAAGTTTGCTATGGGGATTTGCTTCTACTCTGGACAGTTCCCGAGGCAGGTGTCATGAGAGAGCACTTAGACAGAAAAGAATAACTCAGCTTCAGCAGCTCATAAGTACTGAAAGTATTAGGATTTTTTTATAGAAGTAATTTATAAATCTGTTTAACTTTATGGAGCAAGTTGATACATAAAAAAAAGTTTTTTTCCTGGATAACCCCTTTAACATCCTCACTGTTCTGCTACTCTGTTTGCACAGCATCTCCTGAATGCCTGAAGTCTAATGGCCACAAGAGATATCTATTCACTATATAATAACATTGGATCGTTGCAAAACAAATGACGCAGGGAATTGCCTTAAAGAGGTTCTCCCGTGGAAAACATTTCTTCTTTTTTTTTTTAAATCAACTGGTGCCAGAAAGTTAAACAGATTTGTAAATTACTTCTATTAAAAACCATTTACCCTTCCAGTACTTTTTAGAGGCTGTATGCAACAGAGGAAATTCTTTTCTTTTTGAATTTCTTTTTTGTCTTGTCCACAGTGCTCTCTGCTGACACCTCTCTCCATGTCAGGAACTGTCCAGAGCAGCCTAGGTTTGCAGTGGGGATTTTCTCCTGCTCTGGACAGTTCCTGACATGGAGAGAGGCGTCAGCAGAGAGCACTGTGGACAAGACAAAAAAGAAATTCAAAAGGAAAATAATTTCCTCTGTAGCATACAGCTGCTAAAAAAAAGTACTGGTGACCCGCGAGACCCGTTCACACCTCGGAATTTCCGCGGCGGACAATTCCGCCGCTGAAATAGTTCCGCGCAGAGAAAGAACATGTTCATTATTTGAGCGGATTCCGCAAGCACTGAGCCGTCAATGGTGACGGCTCAGTGCCCCGTGGCCCTAGCGCCGAAGTACCTTCGGCGGCAGCCGCCAGGCAGAATCTCCGCTCGCGGAATTCAGCCGCAAAAATTCCGTAGTGTGAACGGGGCCTTAAAGTATAGATAATAGAATAATTTGTCACATAATCAGAAATCAATGAAATAATATTTTCTGTTCTTTAGCCCCAATCTGTAATTTAGTTAGTTCATTGGACTGATTAGATGATAAAATCTACAGATGTTAGGCAAAATCATTCCGCTCCAGAAGAAAGTGCTGCAGCAGCAACATAATTGTTGTCCATATGCGGACTCTCAAAATGAAGGATTATTCTGATTTTAGCAAATAAATGCTATTAATTTTATAACCAAATGTAATACAGTGTTCCTTTTTAAACTTCTCATGGTTTAAAGGGAACCTGTTAGGAGTTTTAGGGTAGAGTCACATGTAGTGCATAGGCAGCGTGTTTCATGCTGTGCGAAATCTGCTGCACAGCGGGAAGCATTCCCCTCTGAGCAACACACACGGCTACCTGGTGGCACCTCTGTGTGGTTAGTCACGTTGGCACTCTGGTCCCACCTCCAAACCTTACTGCATGCACAGGGCTGCCCCCAGATAACCTTGTGTGTCTGCTCACAGCAGAATATGCAGCATATTTCCTGCTTTAAAATGGATTTTGCGCATATGCTGCACATACGCTATGTGGGAACCTACCCTTATGCTGCTTAAGCCACAGACAGCATGAAACAGGCATGGTTTACTATGAAATGCTGCAGCAGCTGCTGACTAATAGTGGGGCTTTGAGTCCTTTGTGTGGTCCCAGCCAGCCTATTTCTGCCCGAGCTTGATTGACAGATATCTCCCTATTTGTATACCAACCCACAGACTCAAAGTCCTGTTCCCTGTTGGGTTTAAAATAATGATTTCTCTGGGACGTGGTAGTGTTTCAGAACCTAGGTTTGTTGAAATAAGGAAGCCCGTTTTCGTTTCATGCTCCCCATGGTTAAGGCAGCATGAAACCACTGCAGAAAAAAAAAAACTATTTGTTGAAACTGAAATATCCCTTTAAATGCAAACAAGGTTGAAAATATCAATATTAAAATTTCCATTATTGAAATTAATTTTAGGATTATTTGTATTTTCTAAAATTGCTGGTAATACGGAGCACTCTAAGAATCACATATCCTTGGGGATTGGTGCATGTTTTTTTTTATAACCTTTTAGTGCTTTTGAAGAGGATATGATTTTATAATTTCTTCCCTTAGACCTTATTGCTCCCCAAGCTCTGAATTGCCATAAGAACGATTATTATTTCTATATACAGTATTCTTGGCTTTCTATAGCAATATGTTGTAATTATTATCAGCATCATCGTCATTATTGCCATTTATTTCATTTCCTCATCTGCTTTTATAATACTTTGAATTCCTAAAACCTGGTGTGCTTTGATGGCATTCTAGGCAGCCCATACATAATTGATAGGTTTTACTCCCAACTTGATTGTTTTTAATCTCAATATTATCTCTAGGACCTGATTAAATATATGACTTTGTACGCTGGGGATTTCCAATGGTGTGTATCTATAAAAAGCATAAAAAAAAAAAAACTTTGTGCACATAATCCTGAATAATTGAAGCACAATGGTGTTTAGTGATTTCAGCACTAACATTAGTAAACAGCAATTCAACATTAAACTTTAAAGGGCATGGAGCGCTTTGCTATGCGGGTCGTTTAGCAGATAGCAGAAGATAAGCAAACAGCGGTTTCAGACTTCCAAAAACGGAGAGGCACTGAGCGGCACAGCTTCAGCAAACAAGCTGATGTTCTACAGCTAATGAGTGTCTACTACTGAAGGTGAAAATAAGGTCACAGATACATTCAGCTCTTTTATAATGTTTTTCCTGTACTTTTGTATCGCAGATAGATTCTTTCAGATAATAGTGCCTGTTTTTTGTTAAGTTATTATGTTAGAGTAAAAGCTTATTTAGAGTCAACGTGCATCGTTTTTGATGCTTGTTTTGCCTTTTTTGCTTATTTAAATGGGACTACTTTCTTTTGTCTAAAGTATAAAGTTATCAGAAACCGTCCTCTTAAAAAAAAAATAATAATAATAAAACATATATACACACACATGTACAGTATATATATACAGTAACCCCCCGACATACGATGGCCCCGACATATGATCAAATCGACATACCATGGCCTCTCAAAGGCCATCGCATGTCGATGTCAGCATCGACATACGATGCTTTTATATGTCGGGGCCATCACATTAACTGCTATCCAGCAGCGCAAAATCCTTAAGCTGCTGTCGGATAGCAGTGTAATGTGCCCCAGCAGGTTCACTTACCTATCCCTGCTGCTCCGGGTCCTCTCCGGGGTCCGAGCCTCGCTTTCCGGTGTCGTTATTAAGTAGCTGTGCACGCCGTCCCGGCGCAACAACATAATAACATCACCAGAAAGCGAGGCCCGGACACCGGTGAAGATGCGGAAGATGCCGGAGGACCCAGAAGAAGACGCCGGAGCAGCGGGACCTCATTGGGAGCCCCTGGGAGACCATCGGGAGCGGTGAGGACGCGGTCCGGAGGGGCGGGGACAGGTGAGTATTTAATGCACTTTTACATTGCACCAATCCCTCAACATACGATGGATTCGACAAACGATGGGTCGTTTGGAACGAATTACTATCGTATGTTGAGGGACCACTGTGTATATATATATATATATATATATATATATATATATATATATATATATAAAGATTGATAGATAAACAGTTATAGTCAATAATGATTTTTAAGTATTTTATTACTAAAACTAAAATATAAACTGCAGATTAAAAAAACTTTACAGGTGTGCCGCGTGGCAGCCGCATGCAAACAAAACCACACCTCCATGGAGCGGCCAAGGACCACATCATTTTGCTGGTAATCCTTGCAACATCGCACAGCCATTTGTCACTGCATATGGGCATGGTTGTGTTCGCATGTGGCTGCTGGGAGGTTACAACATACTCATAGGTTAGGTTCACATGTGGAATGTCTGCCATTTGCAGGTGGACATTCCACAGACTGTGGGCATCGGCAGAACATGTTGGTGCTAGAATCGTTTGGAAATGTGCTGTCTTCATAGACAGTAATGCATTTCTGAGTGGGTTCCACAGGAAGAATTGATATGCCAATTCTTTCTACGGAGGTTGGAATCTGAATTTTGGCAGCAGTATTTCTGCTTTGTGCACAGTGCAGCCTAATCCCATTGAATACAATAGGACTGATTTCCACTTGGAAATCCCGCCTAAAGGAGAGCACTGAAAATGTTGCAATGCTGCATGTTATAAATTATATATATATATATATATATATATATATATATATATATATATATATATCAAATATTACTTACAAATACTTTGTGAGACATATGTCGACTAGTTAAAACCATTAGATTAAGTTCTGTTGAAGCTAGTCTTATCGGTTTAAACATAGCAAAAAAAAAAGTGCTGTATAAAAGTCAACCTAGAGTGACCCAAAAATTACCCTTTTCCCATATATAACAAACTATCTTTATTAATGTTCAAAAAAAAAATCCTAGTGTAACTCACTCCATATAATAATAGTCACACAGGAGTGCCAACCTGGCCACTCTCACTCAATATTTGTTAATTCCCCTGTGCATCTGCAGTATACACTGAGGATATAGGAGTGAACACTGCATTAAAATCAATCACTCGACCCCCCCTCGACATGTTTCGGTGCTAGACGCAGCTTTGTCAAGAGGGCAGCGGGCACTGAGTGCCCGCTGCCTTCTTGACAAAGCTGCGTCTAGCAGCGAAACATGTCAAGGGGGGCCAAGTGATTGGAAGGCACTCCTGTGTGACTATTATTATATGGAGTGAGTTACACTGGGATTTTAATCATTTATGTAAGGTGTTTTTTTTGAACATTAATAAAGATAGTTTGTTACATATGGGAAAAGGGTAATTTTTGGGTCACCCTAGTGACCTATAGGTTGTAATTGATCAATTCACCCGCCATATATCAGTCTTTAATAAATTGTACTGTATAAAAGTCATACACAACTTTTTCCCTTTTTCCCAAGTACAAGTGCTGGCTGTAATTGTCATTGATATTACAATGCTTAAAATTAAATTGTGGTTTATTGATATATAGGTATTAAATTCCCAGCCACATTAATTCGCTGTTAAAAAGACATGGTGAGCTTGGCGTACTATATGCATGGCCCTGCGCCAACAAATCAATAAAATTTCAATCAGCTTTTGGAGAAAAGAATCAAATAAACCACAAAGTCTCCAAATGCATTATGTGACCTCTGAGATTTATGAAATCTATAGATTTATCATAGGAGCTGTTATCATTCTTTACTATGACACACCAGGCTAGTTTAATAGATGTACTCGTGTTAACCGTGCTTTTGTACCAGCCCAATTACACATGAAGGAGACACTTGTGAGGTGTAAAAAAAAACTACATGGCTGGGAAACAAATTTGTTTGCCTGTTAGAAGTCTTCACAGCAAGTGACAAACCATCTCTCCAGGACAAACAGTTCACACCACATGAACAGTCGGTAGTCTCCAGCAACCAAAGCATCCAAGTTATTTTCTTCCTTTCTTCATTATCTCATTTCTTTTTTAATAATTGCTCAAGTTCTACGAAAAAGAATATAATTATCTATTAGTCAGAGCTGGAAAATGTTCATCTTATTATTTATTTGTTCTTTATACATAAATACCATTGATCTATTATTGCCTATGGTTCTCAAGGTTAAGCTCCTTTTGCCTTTGCCTGGATCTTTTACATATAAAAGTTTGAACTTCTCTACAACCCCTCTTCTGCTCTTTTTCCTCCTTCTTCCTACTAGTGTTGGGCGCGAATATTCGCATGTTGAATTTTTATTGCAAATATCGCGAATATTGCGAATATACCCCAGGTGGCGGTCTCTTTCGGTAAGGGTTCTCCCATATCACGCTGACACTGTGCTGCATCCTACCTACCAGTGCTTTTGGATTTCAGCAAATGGGCGTTTTGCTTTGGCTGGCAGTTAGCCTGATGCACTTTGTCCCCTGCTTGCATTCCGCTGATATTGGCTTGGTGATGCAGCACCGTGTCCAGCATGTGAGTACATATCCCTCCCTTCTGTGTGTGACCCCAGAATAGTGTTTTAGTGGTACCCTTTATTGTTCTGTCCATACCCAGGTGTGTCAGTGCTATTTATTCTTTAGCTAGTATATTTATACAGCATTTTGGCCTGTGATTCATACCTGGCAGGACAGGTTTATTGTGGTTTTCCCTCACTGTCTTCTTCTTTTATATGCCGAGTTGAGATGCCTGTTTGTCCACCTGTACCTGTTCCCATTTTAAAGGTTTTTATGATTGTGTGTGTCTTTTTGTAAACACTTTAATAAAGTTTGTACACTTTTGCATTTATATTATTGTCTTAGTGCTTCTTGATAGGTCCTTCCTAAGCATGTCCATTACTGTCTGCCAGGTATGTACTAAAATCACCTTATAGTGGATAACCCCTTTAAAGGGGTATTTAAATATTTTTTTTTATTTGACAATGCTACAGGGGTTATAAAGTTAGTGTAGTTCATAATATAGTGTCTGTACGTGTGTGATGGTGGTCTCGCAATTCTTCTGTGATTTTTGGCCCAATGTTTATTTTTAACGGCATGCAAAATGAGTATCATCTCAGGTTTTCCCAGGTTGCAATGTGGTCAGAGACATTATATCACTGGTCAGGAGATCATAGGGAGCCTGTGCTTCATTGGTTGGAGCGACCGCTGGGTGGGAAGTAGATCATTTTGCAGTCAATTGTAGGTTTGCAATAGTTGGAGGCACCCTGGTTAGAAAACACTGATCTATTGCATTGAAAGCAGCACAGGTGTGTTGGCTGATGTATAGGAGGGAGAAAAAAGACCACACACTGGCAAAAAAAAGGAATTATGGGACATGTAGATCGAGGGAGGGAAGTCCTAGAGGAAATAACCAGTTCATAAAAATAAAAAAAAGCCACAGAGCTTTGGTTGATTCAGAAAGGCGCCAGGGTGGTAAGTCTGAGGCATTGTGCGTTTTGTATAATATAAACAGACCCTTCTGGCAGTGACTTTCCAGACAGGGAGACTCCAGCTAAACTACAATTCTCAGTTGTAGTTTTGCAACAAATTGAGGCTCCCTGTTTGGGAAGACATTGCATTATGGGTACTCTCCCCAGTGGAGAGCGGCTAAAATGTACTAACCAATTCTTCTTCTTCTTTTTTTTCTTCTTGTTTCAAATCAGTGTATGAAGCGGATTACGGCAGATTCGTTGCACTACGGCAAATAACTGAATTTTTTAAATAAAGTGGCTAAAGAGCGTTGTGGGGGGTGATTTTATTAAATAAAATTTTTCCAACGTGTTATTTTTTTTTTTTAGTGTTTACGTGTTTAGTAGTGGAAGCCACCTTATAAGACGGCTAACGCTAAGCCGCGGCTTAGCATTAGCCCCCAAAACAGCTAGCCCTTACCCCCAAATATTACCCCGGTAATAAAGGGGTATCAGGAAGAGCAGATACCAACAGACCTGGAGCGTAAAAAATGGCGCTCCTGGGCCTAGGCGGTAACATACTTGCGTTATTTTGTCCAGGAAGGGCCAGTAACTATGGTTATAGTCCACCCTGGTAACATAAATAGCTGTATATACAGGTCAAACTAGAAAAATTGGAATATCTTGCAAAAGTTCATTTCTTTCAGTGATGCAACTTTTTTACGGAAAGAAGAATGAAGTGCTCCAAAATCTCCTGGTAGACGGATGCATTGACCCTGGTCTTAACCCCTTAAGGAACATGCCCATTTTGGCCTTAAGGACTAGACCAATTTGATTTTTGCATTTTCGTTTTTTCCTCCCGGCCTTCTAAAAATCATAACACTCTTATATTTCCATCCACAGACCCATATGAGGGCTTGTTTTTTGCATCACCAATTGTACTTTGTAGTTACATCACTTATTTTACCATAAAATTTACGGCACAACCAGACAAATATTATTTATGTGGGAAAATTGAAAAGAAAACCACATTTTTTTTTTACACTTTTTATGTCCCCATAGGGGACTATTCAATAGCAATCAGTTGATTGCTAATACTGTTCAGTGCTATGTATAGGACATAGCACTACTCAGTATTATCGGTGATCTTCTGCTCTGGTCTGCTCGATCTCAGCAGAAGACCCCGGGAGACGGCCGGAGCCAGGTGAGGGGACCTCCGGCCGCCATGCTGGATGCTCGGATCCCCGCAGAAGCGCTGCGGGCGATCCGATCATCCATTCAAAGTACCGCACTGCCGCAGATGCCGTGATCTGTATTGATCAAGGTATCTGAGGGGTTAATGGTGGACATCCGCGCGATCGCGGATGTCCGCCATTACCACCGGGTCCCTGGCTGCTGATAGCGGTGCTCGCCATCATGGCAGCATGTAAATGTATGTCATGGTGCGCTAAGTACCACGTCGCCATGACGCACATTTACGTCCATTGTCATTAAGGGGTTAATGAACCACAGTGGACCAACAACAGCAGATGACATGGCTCCTCAAATCATATGATATATTGGGGCTTTGGGGTTTTCATGAGCTGTAAGCCATATTCATCGCAATTAGGACAAACCACGGCTTGAACTATTTTGATTTGCATGGAATTATTAGTTACACCCTTTAAGTTGCATTACTGAAATAAATAGATATTCAAAGAAATAGATAGTCATATATTAGTTTCACCTTTTAAGTGGCATTACTGAAAGAAAAAGATATTCACATTTTTGTTTCACCTGTATTGCATACCACACAAAGGGTTAACCTACACTGTCCAGCAGTGTAAGTTAACTCTATCCTTGCTGGGCTGGTGCATAGTGCTCAGCTCAGTAGGGGGTTAAGTAAACCAGCAGCAGAGTGCATACTGTATACACATCTCAGGCTCACTGTAAGTTCTTGCTGGGCAGTAGATATACGACAAATATCTACTGCTCGGCATCAGCTGTTCTCCTGGCTCTGTAGCCGCGGCACAGCTGAAGTTTTGATCTATGCAGGGACATACAGCATGCTGCGCTGGAAAATACTGTATGGCTGCCGAGGGAAGTAGGGATGCTAGGCATCCCTACTTCCCTCCATAGATGCTGAAACTGGCGTTTTTGCTTAAAAAAATGCCATTGTCTTGACACGCTGTTCATATTATACAAAACGCACAATGTGAACAGAGCCTCAGACTTACCACCCTGGCGCCTTTCTGAATCAACCAAAGCTCTGTGGCTTTTTTTTTTTTTTTTTTATGAACTGGCTATTTCCTCTAGGACTTCCCTCCTTCAATCTACATGTCCCATAATTCCTTTTTTGCCAGTGTGAGGTCTTTTTTCTCCCTCATATACATCAGCCAACACACCTGTGCTGCCTTCAATGCAATAGATCAGTGTTTTCTAACCAGGGTGTCTCCAACTATTGCAAACCTACAATTCACTGCAGAATGATCTACTTCCCATCCAGCGGTCACTCCAACCATTGAAGCACAGGCTCCCTATGATCTCCTGACCACTGATATAATGTCTCAAACCACATTGCAACCTGGGAAAACCTGAGATGATACTCATTTTGTATGCCGTTAAAAATAAACAAGAATAAACAAGAATTGCGAGACCACCATCACACACAGGTACAGACATTATATTATGAACTTCACTAACTTTATAACCCCTGTAGCATTGTCAAATAAAAAAATAAATACCCCTTTAAAGGGGTTATCCACCATAAGGTGATTTTAGTGCATACCTGGCAGACAGTATTGGACATGCTTAGGAAGGACCAGCGCTTGTGTTGGGGATAAATGGCTATGTTGTGAGATTACCATAATACTGTGGCAAGCTTTTTGTGAACTGGTATTTCCTGTTTGACTTTTCTTTTTTTGACTGCAAATCCCGCAATTCCATTTTCATCCCTCCCACCCATCAGCCACCCCAGCCATTGGAACATAAATGAGCTGCATCCATTCAAAGATCTGTGGTTTTCAATCAGGGTGCCTACAGCTGTTGCAAAGTGCGTTTGGCATTTTTCTTTTCCCTACTAACTCCCTGCTAACATCTGGCTGTGGCGTTTTTCCCAAGGAGGGCAAAACGGTAAAAAATAAATAAAAGATTAAAAAAACAAGTGGAACCTTAGCCTCAGTGTGTGACTACTTTGTGCTGATGATGGGTAAAAACATAAGCCAACTATATAAAACTGGCAGTATTCACTTATATTTATATAGTAGGTAGATTTTATTAATTTATGTACAGAATATTATACGGTATCTTTGTAAGATTCAGATTTACATGCCTTTACCTTGAAGGCATAGTATAGCCCCTGTAAGGGCTCGTTCACATATGTATGGTGTCTAGCTCAGTTTCCCTCTGGCATACTATTACAAATACCAGAAGGAAACTGATGCCAGAAACAATCCAATTATTATCAATGAGGTCGTTCCTGGCATCTGTCATGTCAGGTTGTAACGCTGGATCAGTGCAAGTTCTGGATAGAAAAATGCAAATAGTGTGAAAAGACCAGATGACAGCTGATAATTTGTTGCATTAGTTGTGGCATGAGGCATGGTCAGTTTTTGAATAAATACATGAGGCTGATGTTGTGGACATATGTGGACATACAGGGGAAGCCCTAGCACACCAGATTTAACATGAATGGCCGATTATAGTACACCTAAATAATACTATGTAAGTACTTTCAGTATACATCTATATTATATGAAAGAAGTACTAAATACAGTGAACTCCTATAGAGTGAACAAAAATCAGGCCATAACCCTGAGAAAAATGTCCTTTCCTATAGTGTTACCCTATGCACTGATCTCCTATTCCTAAAATCTGGTCTTCAGGAGTACATATGTGGGAGGTGGAAATCCTGGCAAGGGTTTCCTTTTCCTTGCAGTGAAGATTCGACTGCGGCACTGTAGCACTACATCGGCGTGATGACACAGAAGTCGGGTGTGAAGTAGTAGTACTCTTTATTAGTAATCTGTAGCGCTACACCTGCGTGATGACACAGAAGTTGGGTGTAAAGTAGTAGTACCTTTTATTAGTAATCATAAAAAGTGGCATACAGGGTTTTACTACGCGTTTCGGAGGGGCTTCCTCCTTCCTCAGAACCTGGACCTGAGGAAGGAAGCCCCTCTGAAATACGTAGTCCAACCCTGAATGTCACTTTGTATGATTACTAATTAAAAGTACCACTACTTTATACCCGACTTCTGTTTCATCACACCAGTGTAGCGCTACAGTGCAGTCGGATCCTCAGTCGGGATTTCCACCTCCCATATATGTACTCCTGTATTCTTCACTGTCCTCGACGGGACTGATGGCCAGCTGCTCCCGACACACCAGCGATCAGTGACCTGCCCAAAGCGATTATCAGTGTTGTGCCTGTAATTTAGCGCAACTTGTAAATGAGAGTAGGTCCGTTACTTTTCTGTTTTGCTCTCTGCAAATACTGCGGATAACCGGCATTATAAAGCGCCATCTCTATCTTTTTTCTCCTACATTTCCTATTAATAAAATCTGGTCTTGGAATTTATAAATATGTTCTTCCATGGTTTGGTCAAAGTTGTTACAACATTTTGACTTACGTTACATAACAGTATAATTCTATATTATAAAGTCCTTTTTTAACTATAACAAAAATTATAAAAATGCAAAAATGTCCTGTGGATGTAAAGTCCAAATAAATGGGCATTTTAACCATAGAAATCACAAGCACATACTGTATGTGTGGTGTATTGATTTTTGTTGGTGTGTAGAGACAAGCCCATTCATTGTAATCCATTAACAATGTGATCTAAGCACTGATCTAGCTTTACTCCATGAGCAAGGAAATTCAAAGTCACCGATTAAGAAGAAATCAATAAACCATCTGCTTAAACTGAATGTCATACTCATTCTAATCAGTGGCATATTGCTGCACATAATACCTTATGGATTTAGTTTGAAGGTATATTTACAGGCAGAATATTTTGTGCAGGGATTTCTGCACCTGTCCTATTCATTTGAAGCATACAGAGCATGTTTTTTAAAAAAAAAAGCTATAAAGAACTGGTAAATAATCAATGCATTGTTTTCTATAATAAAAATATGTAGAACACTATAACCAAAATCAACAGTAGATTCATAAAAGCTGTAAAACAGTAAAGAATGTCCAGCACACCCTCAACTTCCCACTGCGTCCCTGACTGGTGCAGGGCAACAACAACGGCAAAGCACAATATAGGAAGATATTGTCCAGGGCAGACCATGTTGTCTTTATTAGTTTATTGATTAAAAATGACATTAGGCCAAAGAAAATCATATGACGCGTTTCAGGTGTCGGCCTACACCCTTAGTCATGTATGAATGCAAATCTTTGAAGCCCCGTTCTTTAAAAGGTAAAATAAATGTTTATTGCAACATACAGACAACATGTTTCGAGGAACAATCTGATCCCTTCATCAGGACTTAACTATGAGGGCATATTACTTTCAAAACATGGTGGCAAGGCAAGGATATTAACACCTTCTGCTAGATTTCCCCATAGGTCCCAACAGGAGGGCACATTGTGAAAGGTTTATACGTTTGTAACAAGTAGGGAGTTTTCAAAGTGGAGAAGCCACCCCTTTAAGGACCATATAGAAATTGTGGCAACCTTTAATCATTTGTCTTCGTATCCATCATCTATATTTTAATTATGGTGCATTCAAACCGCATTTTGGGTATGCAGTTTTGTTCGTGGACTGAAAATCATGGTCTGCCATGGTTTTTATTTAGTCCGGCAACAAAACTAATACTGTTCAAAAATGAGCCGACCAGAGTCCCTATGTGACTATGTCTGGTTTATTGATGTGAATGGTGAATGGGGTATGGTGCGGACCAAGCGGGGATACGGCAGCGGATATTTTTTTAATTCTCCTAACGATCTAGCTGCTGTATAGCCAAAATATGGAGTT
Organism: Hyla sarda; assembly: GCF_029499605.1. NCBI lineage: Eukaryota > Metazoa > Chordata > Amphibia > Anura > Hylidae > Hyla > Hyla sarda. Next base: position 267,437,006 of record NC_079190.1, on the reverse strand, counting down.
AATGCACCCTTATACAGTGGTCCCTCAACATAAGATGGTAATTTGTTCCAAACGAGCCATCGTTTGTCGAATCCATCGTATGTTGAGGGATTTGTGTAATGTAAAGTATAGTAAGCTGTACTCACCTGTCCCCGCCGCTCGCGATGGTGTCCCCCCTGCTTCCGATGGTGAACCCGGGCCTCCGCTGGGCTCTCCGTTGTCTTCTCCGGTCCTCCGCTGTCTTCTCCGGTCCTCTGCTGTCTTCTCCGGTCCTCTGCTGTCTTCTGCAAGGCCTTACTGGGCCTGTGTAGCGATGTCATTACGCCGCTGCGTACGCCATTCCTATTGGATGACGTGCACAGCAGCGCATTGACGTCATCGGAGAGGGCCGAGAAGACACCGGAAGACCAGCGCTGGACCCGGAGGGCACCCCGGAGCATCGTGGAGGCTTAAGTAATACTTACCGCACCACACGGGGAACATTAAGCTGCTATCCGGCAGCAGCTTAAGCATTTTGCGCTGCCGGATAGCACTTAATGCGATTGCCCCGACATAAAAAAGCATCGTATGTTGATGCTGACATCGACATGCAATGGCCTCTGAGAGGCCATCGTATGTCGATTTGATCATATGCAGGGGGGTCACTGTACAGTCATGCCCGTAAATGTTGGCACCCCTAAAATTGTTTTTTTTTTTTAAAAAGGAGGAATTCTCACAGAAAAGCATTGCAGTAATACACGTTTTGCTTTACATATGTTTATTCCCTTTGTGCATATTGGAACTATACCAAAAAGGAGGAAAAAAAGCAAATTGGACATGATGTCACACCAAACTCCAAAAATGGGCTGGACAAAATTATTGGCACCCTTTCAAAATTGTGGAAAAATAAGATTGTTTCAAGCATGTGATGCTTCTGTAAACTCACCTGGGGCAAGTAACAGGTGTGGGCAACATAAGAATCACACCTGAATTCAGATAAAAAGGAGAGAAGTTCACTTAGTCTTTGCATTGTGTGTCTGTGTGTACCACACTAAGCATGGATAACAGAAAGAGGAGAAGAGAACTGTCTGAGGACTTGAGAACCAAAATTGTGGAAGAATATCAACAATCTCAAGGCTACAAGTCCATATCCGGAGATCTAGATTTGCCTTTGTCCACAGTGCGCAACATTATCAAGAAGTTTGCAACCCACTGCACTGTAGCTAATCTCTCTGGGCGTGGACGGAAGAGAAGAATTGATGAAAGGTGTCAATGCAGGATAGTCCAGGTGGTGGATAAGCAGCCCCAAACAAGTTCCAAAGATATTCAAGCTGTCCAGCAGGCTCAGGAAGCATCAGTGTCAGTGCGAACTATCCGTCGACATTGAAATTAAATGAAATGCTATGACAGGAGACCAAGGAGGACCCCACTGCTGACACAGAGACATAAAAAAGCAAGACTACATTTTGCCAAAATGAATTTGAGTAAGCCAAAATCCTTCTGGGAAAACATCTTGTGGACAGATGAGACCAAGACAGAGCTTTTTGGTAAAGCACATGATTCTACTGTTTACTGAAAATGGAATGAGGCCTACAAATAAAAGAGCACAGTACCTACAGTGAAATATGGTGGAGGTTCAATGATGATTTGCGGTTGTATTGCAGCCTCTTTCACTGGGTGCCTTGAATGTGTGCAAGGCATCATGAAATCTAGGATTACCAACGGATTTTGGGGCGCACTGTACAGCCCAGTGTCAAAAAGCTGGGTTTGCGACCGAGATCTTGGGTCTTCCAGCAGGACAATGACCCCAAACATACATCAAAAAGCACTCAGAAATGGATTGCAACAAAGTGCTTGACAAATCTGAAGTGGCCAACAATGTGTCCAGATCTAAATCCCATTGAACACCTGTGGAGAGATCTTAACCCCTTAAGGACTGAGCCCTTTTTCACCTTAAGGACTCGGCCATTTTTTGCAAATCTGACCAATGTCACTTTAAACATTAATAACTCTGGAATGCTTTTAGTTATCATTCTGATTCCGAGATTGTTTTTTCGTGACATATTCTACTTTAACGTAGTGGTAAAATTTTTTGGTAACTTGCATCCTTTGTTGGTGAAAAATCCCCAAATTTGATGAAAAATTTGAAAATTTTGCATTTTTCTAACTTTGAAGCTCTCTGCTTGTAAGGAAAATGGATATTCCAAATACATTTTTTTTTTATTCACATATACAATATGTCCACTTTATGTTTGCATCATAAAATTGATGAGTTTTTACTTTTGGAAGACACCAGAGGGCTTCAAAGTTCCGCAGCAATTTTCCAATTTTTCACAAAATTTTGAAACTCGCTTTTTTTCAGGGACCAGTTCAGGTTTGAAGTGGATTTGAAGGGTCTTCATATTAGAAATACCCCATAAATGACCCCATTATAAAAACTGCACCCCCGAAAGTATTCAAAATGACATTCAGTAAGCGTTTTAACCCTTTAGGGGTTTCACAGGAATAGCAGCAAAGTGAAGGAGAAAATTCACAATCTTCATTTTTTACACTCGCATGTTCTTGTAGAGAAAATGTATACTTGTATTTGAAACCTAATTTCTCTTGAGTAAGTACATACGTCATATGTCTATGTAAAGTGTTCGGTGGGCGCAGTAGAGGGCTCAGAAGGGAAGGAGCATCAAATGGTTTTTGGGGGCATGTCACCTTTAGGAAGCCCCTATGGTGTCAGAACAGCAAAAAACCCCACATGGCATACCATTTTGGAAACTAGACCCCTCGGGGAACGTAACAAGTGGTAATGTGAACCTTAATACCCCACAGGTGATTCACGACTTTTGCATATGTAAAAAAAAAAAAAAAAAAAAAATTACCTAAAATGCTTGGTTTCCCTAAAGTTTTACATTTTTAAAAAGGGTAATAGCAGAAAATACCCCCAAAATTTGAAGCCCAATTTCTCCCGATTCAGAAAACACCCCATATGGGGGTGAAAAGTGCTCTGCTGGCGCACTACAGGTCTCAGAAGAGAAGGAGTCATATTTGGCTTTTTTGAAGGAAATTTTGCTCTGGGGGCATGCCGCATTTAGGAAGCCCCTATGGTGCCAGGACAGCAAAAAAAAAAAACACATGGCATACCATTTTGGAAACTAGACCCCTCGGGGAACGTAACAAGGGGTAAAGTGAACCTTAATACCCTACAGGTGTTTCACGACTTTTGGATATGTAAAAAAAAAATAAAATTTACCTAAAATGCTTGGTTTCCCAAAAAATTGACATTTATACAAAGGGTTAAAGCAGAAAATACCCCCCAAAATTTGAAGCACAATTTCTCCCGATTCAGAAAACACCCCATATGGGGGTGAAAAGTGCTCTGCTGGCGCACTACAGGTCTCAGAAGAGAAGGAGTCATATTTGGCTTTTTTGAAGGAAATTTTGCTCTGGGGGCATGCCGCATTTAGGAAGCCCCTATGGTGCCAGGACAGCAAAAAAAAAAACACATGACATACCATTTTGGAAACTAGACCCCTCGGGGAACGTAACAAGGGGTAAAATGAACCTTAATACCCTACAGGTGTTTCACGACTTTTGCATATGTAAAAAAAAAAAAAAATGTACCTAAAATGCTTGGTTTCCCAAAAAATTGACATTTATACAAAGGGTTAAAGCAGAAAATACCCCCCAAAATTTTAAGCCCAATTTCTTCCGATTCAGAAAACACCCCATATGGGGGTGAAAAGTGCTCTGTTGGCGCACTACAGGTCTCAGAAGAGAAGGAGTCACATTTGGCTTTTTGAAAGCAAATTTTGCTCTGGGGGCATTCCGCATTTAGGAAGCCCCTATGGTGCCAGGACCGCAAAAAAAAAAACACATGGCATACCATTTTGGAAACTAGAGCCCTCGGGGAATGTAACAAGGGGTTAAGTGAACCTTAATACCCCACAGGCGTTTCACGACTATTGCATATGTAAAAAAAATAAAAAAAATGTTACCTAAAATGCTTCTTTTCCCAAAAACTTTACATTTTTAAAAAGGGTAAAAGCAGAAAATACCCCCCAAAATTTGAAGCCCAATTTCTCCCGAGTACGGCGATACCCCATATGTGACCCTTAACTGTTGCCTTGAAATACGACAGGGCTCCAAAGTGAGAGCGTCATGCGCATTTGAGGCCTAAATTATGGATTGCATAGGGGTGGACATAGGGGTATTCTACGCCAGTGATTCCCAAACAGGGTGCCTCCAGCTGTTGCAAAACTCCCAGCATGCCTGGTCAGTCAACGGCTGTCCGACAATACTGGGAGTTGTTGTTTTGCAACAGCTGGAGGCACCGTTTTGGAAACCGTGATTCATTACAGTAAAAGATCTGAATAAACAATATAGAATATAGAATTTCTAATAGAATATCTAAAAACGATTTTATTTCAAGAGGGAAACATTCTTGAACGTTCAAATTCAAAGCTTTTCTTGATGTGTATCAAATGTTATAAATCTAGAGGCAAAGAATCATGTGTGTGTGTTATTGACATATACATGTTTTCAAGACTACAAATTTCAGTCTTAACTTTAAGTTTGCTTGTAATTGTGAGCAGGCCTGATACAAAACAAGGGCAGAGTGACCTGAAGAAGTATTTTCCAATTAAGTCGAATAATAAGATGTTAACTTCTTATCTAGTGGGAGATATGATGGTTCAGGAAAACTCCCTTCACCTGACCGATAGAGAAAAAAAAAATAGTTAATGAAAAGACTTTAATAAGCAAGTCTGTCCTTGGACATGATGGAAAGCAGACAAGGAATTATCTCATCAAATTCAAAAGACAATTCAAGTTACAAAAGAATTGTTACTTCTCTTCAAAGGAATACGGAGATTGGTCCTATGTCCAAACAAAATAGCTTAAACGTGACTCATTTTGAAGTAGATTATTTTTTATGACTATTTAGTTTCCAGACAAAGCGTTATATTGTTATTTTAGCTCATGTTAGACTCCATATCAAAACCTGATCTGACTAATCATGTAAGATTGACATAGCAAAAAATATATCTTGACTTTTCTACCAAAACCTCTTTGCCTATACATCTTTAGGCATCCAAAGGATAGGGGATATCTGTTGCAGCACCCCAGTCATCCGGTGCACAGAGCGTTCTTCACTCCGTGCCTGATGACTAGCAATGTGGTGACGGAGGCTCGTGACATCATGGCCATGCCCACCTCATGACGTCATGCACTCCTCCAATAGACTTGCATTGAGGGGGACTCCAGCATCACAGCTGGTATTCCTAACGATTGCCGGGTGCTGCAGGGAGATCGCGGGAGTCTCAGCGGTGAAGGGGCGGATGTATAGGGGCGAAGTCCTCTTTAATTATAGAATAGTATATGTACTAGTTCTATATGAAATTCTATATGAAATGGCAGTCGTAATGTTCTCCCAAGTTTTATATGGATCACTGTTCCTAAGAAAGGACCACTTGAATGGCAGTCACGGATTACCATTGATAGATTATTAACATGTAAAGTCCAAAGTATATATATATATATATATATATATATATATATATACATACAGTGAGGCAAAAAATATTAAGTCAGCCAGAAATTGTGCAAGTTCTCCCACCTAAAAAAATGAGACAGGCCTGTAATCTTCATCATAGGTATATCTCAATTATGAGAGACATAATGAAAAAAAAAATCCATAAAATCACATTGTCTTATTTTCAAAGAGTTTATTTGCAAATTATGGTGGAAAATAAGTATTTGGTCACCTACAAACAAGCAAGATTTCTGGCTCTCACAGACCTGTAACTTCTTCTTTGAGAGTCTCCTCTGTCCTCCACTCGGTACCTGTATTAATGGCACCTGTTTGAACTTGTTATCAGTATAAAAGACACCTGTCCACAACCTCAAACAGTCACACTCCAAACTCCACTATGGACAAGACCAAAGAACTGTCGAAGGACACCAGAAACAATATTGTAGACCTGTACCGGGTTGGGAAGACTGAATCTACAAAAGCAGTTTGGTGTGAAGAACTGTGGGAGCAATTATTAGAAAATGGAAGACATACAAGTCCACTGATAATCTCCCTCGATCTGGGGCTCCACTCAAGATCTCACCCTGTGGTGTCAAAATGATCACAAGAACAGTGAGCAAAAATCCCAGAACCATATTGGGGGGACCTGGTGAAGGACCTGCAGAACACACTACACCATCAGGGACTCAAATCATGCAGTGCCAAACGTGTCCCCCTGCTTAAGCCATGTCCGGGCCTGTCTGAAGTTTGATAGAGAGCATTTGGATGATCCAGAAGAGTATTGGGAGAATGTCATATGGTCAGATGAAACCAAAGTAGAACTTTTTGGTAAAAACTCAACTCGTAGTGTTTGAGGGAGAAAGAATGCTGAGTTGCATCCAAAGAATGGAGATACAGTATCTCCTTGCTTTAACTACTTTACAGAACCCTTAGGCACTTTGGGTATTCAGTGCCCCATGGTTAATATCAGCACCCCCTTTAGCCTTTGTGAGCTGCACTTTCTTTTTCTGGTTTTGCATCCAAAGAACACTATACCTACTGTGAAGCATAGGGGTGGAAACATCATACATTGTGCCTGTTTTTCTGCTATTGGACCAGGTCGACTGATCCGTGTAAAGGAAATAATAAATGGGGCCATGTATCATGAGATTTTGAGTGAAAACCTCCTTCCATCAGCAAGGGCATTGAAGATGAAACGTGGCTGGGTCTGACAATGATCCCAAACTCACCGCCCGGGCAAATAAGGAGTAGCTTCATAAGAAGCATTTCAAGGTCCTGGAGTGGCCCAGCCAGTCTCCAGATCCCAACCCCATAGAAAACCTTTGGAGGGAGTTGAAAGTCCATGTTGCCCAGCGACAGCCTCAAAACATCACTGCTCTAGAGGAGATCTGCATGGAGGAATGGGCCAAAAAACCAGCAACAGTGTGTGAAAACCTTGTGAAGACTTACAGAAAACGTTTGACCTCTGTCTTTGCCAACAAAGGGTATATAACACAGTATTGAGATGAACTTTTTTTTATTGACCAAATACTTATTTTCCACCATAACTTGCAAAAAAATTCTTTAAGAATCAGACAATGTGATTTTATGGATTTATTCTCTCATTATGTTTCTCATAGTTGAGGTGTACCTATGATGAAAATTACAGGCCTCTCTCATCTTTTTAAGTGGGAGAATGTGCACAATTGGTGGCTGACTAAATACTTTTTTGCCCCACTGTGTGTATATATATATATATATATATATATATATATATATATATATATATATATTGACACACAAAAAATTAAGGTGTAATACAGAAAAGCAATGCCGTGTTTTGGGAATCTACCTTCCACAGATTGCATGTGCATGGTTATATCAAATACAGTATGATTTAAATCTTGCCTTTCAGATCCCACAAAATAGCATATTACAGCCGCTTAATGTCTTTTCCATCTTGTCAAAGGGAGGGGATGTGTCCCTTCTACCTGCAGTGTGATGACTCCTCCCCTTTCCTCTCTCTCTATTGCCTCACTGTTCTGGGGAGCCTGGCAGCCTGGCTGCTCTATAACCCTTTCCTCTCTGGTTTCATGGTATACACACACACACACACACACTCACACTCACACACACACACACACACACACACACATACACAATGATTATTGGGGTTTGCCTTTATTCTACCACCAAAGACAATATGGTGAGTGTATAACTTACATATTTCTAAATTAGTGCAAAGGTTTAGTGCTAAAACTACAGTGGTTTGTTATGCATATATTTTATATATGTTTCTTTGTCATTTATGTGTATCATTCTTTGCCAGTCCTGTAATGGAAGGACTTGGACTACTGGTAGTTTTGGAATAGTTGGAGGTACAGTGTTTGCAGCTGTGTTGCTTTCGGATCTGTGTTTACAGCTTTTGCAAGATTAAAACTCCCAGCATGCCCAGACATTATTTGCTGTTTGAAGTTGTAGTTTTGCACAGCTGGAGGAACATGTTTAGTAAAACTCTGTGCTACAGCAGTGTTGCTGCAGGCTCTGTTCCTCCTGCAGCCTTGTCAATCAGCCATCTTGTGTCCATGACTTTTGGAAACCCTCATGCTGCTGTGAGACTCATTAGTGTCCCAGGAGGTATGGGGACCCCTAGCAGTGGGATTTTTAAAGACAGTTTTTTTTTTTTTTAAAGAAAATTAGATTTTTTTTTTAACACATCTTAGATCTGAATGAATGAACTAATGAATGAACTAATCATATGAAAGACTTTGGTCTTTACATAGCTGAATGTGCTAACAACAAAATCACACCAAAATTATCAATGGAAATCAAATGTATCAACCCATGGAGGTCTGGACATGGAGTCACACTTAAAATCAAAGTGGAAAACCACACTACAGGCTGATCCAACTTTGATGTAATGTCCTTAAAACAAGTAAAAATTGTCTCAGTAGTGTGCGTAGCCTCCACATGCCCGTATGACCTCCCTACAATGCCTGGGCATGCTCCTGAAGAGGTGGCGGATGGTCTCCTGAGGGATGTCCTCCCAGACCTGGACTAAAGCATCCACCAACTTCTGGACAGTTTTTGGTGCTATGTGGTGTTGGTGGATAGAGCGAGACGTGATGTCCCAGATGTGATCAATCCAATTCAGGTCTGGGGAATGAGCGGGCCACTCCATAGCATCAATGCCTTCCTCTTGCAGGAACTGCTGACACACTCCAGCCACATGAGGTCTAGCATTGTCTTGCATTAGAAGGAACCCAGAGCCAACCGCACAAGCATATGGTCTCACAAGGGGTCTGAGGATCTCATCTCAGTACCTAATGGCAGTCAGGCTACCTCTGGCAAGAACATGTGCGGCCCCCCAAAGAAATGTCTCACTCCACACCATTACTGACCTACCACCAAACCAGTCATGCTGGAGGATGTTGCAGGCAGAAGAATGTTCTCCACGGCATCTCCAGACTCTGTCACGTCTGTCACATTTGCTCAGTGTGAACCTGTTTTTGAAGAGCACAGGGCGCCAGTGGCTAATTTCCCACTCTTGCTGTTCTTTGGCAAATGCCAAACATCCTGCACGGTGTTGGGCTGTAAGCACAACCCCCACCTGTGGACGTCGAGTCCTCATACCACCCTCATAGAGTCTGTTTCTGACCGTTTGAGTGGACACATGCACATTTGTGGCCTGCTGGAGGTCATGTTGCAGGGCTCTGGCAGTGTTCCTCCTGCTCCTCCTTGCACAAAGGCAGAGGTAGCAGTCCTGTTGCTGGGTTGTTGCCCTCCTTTGGCCTCCTGATGTACTGGCCTGTCTCCTGGTAGCATCTCCATGCTCTGGACACTACACTGACAGACACAGCAAACCTTCTTGCCACAGCTCGCATTGATGTGCCATCCTGGATGAGCTGCACTACCTGAGCCACTTGTGTCGGTTGTAAACTCCTTCTCATGCTACCAGTAGAGTGAAAGCACCACCTGCATTCAAAAGTGACCAAAACATCAGCCAGGAAGCATAGGAACTGAGAAGTGGTCTGTGGTCCCCACCTGCAGAAACACTTCTTTATTGGGGGTGTCTTGCTAATTGCCTATAATTTCCACCTGTTGTCTATTCTATTTGCACAACAACATGTGAAATTGATTGCCAATCAGTGTTGCTTCCTGAGTGGACAGTGTGATTTCACAGAAGTGTGATTGACTTGGAGTTACATTGTGTTGTTTAAGTGTTCCCTTTAGTTTTTTGAGCAGTGTATATTAGAAAAACTATTGTTTTGCAAAAATGTACAACATATAAAACTCTTTATATCTGGCAGTGCCCATTTAAATACATTAAATGTTTCTCTGCTCTGCTTCTATAAAGGTTTATGCATTGGATATCAGTCTTTGCACAGGAAGGCTTCACCTCATTGACCCAAATCTATCCCAGAATCTTGGTGATATGCAAGATACCAAGGTGATAGCAGATGTGTGTTCACTTTTTCTGGGGATCTCATTGCTTCTTGCCATTTATCTTTATACACAGTATTACACAGGGTGCTGCCCTCTTTGTTTTTTAATCTTTTTTTTTTGACAGCTATATGGTGACTCAATACCACAATAAAACTGTGAAATTAGATTTCTAACTTCATGCATAGTTGCCGCAATGCCTGGTCTTATCAGGGGGCTTGGAGCCAAACACATCTGCCCCCTTTATCTAAATCCTTCTTGGGTGCATATAAATTTCTAGTCAGCCTGCCATCCATTGCTGAGGTTTGTTTGTCTTTATCAGCACTCGCTCTTGTCTTGCTCCTGCTTTGCTATATTGTGCATATTTGACCCTCGTCTATTGTCTCCTGACCATTCTCCTGTCTTCTACTTTGGTACTGCACTGCTTTCTCTTGTAAAGACCTGGCCTTTTTGACTCCAATATTATAATTATTTGTCTGTCTTTCCTGGTTATTCTGACCTTTGTACAGTTTAATTTATTGCTTTGACCTATGACACCTTTGCGTTGTGGATCTGCTATTAAGGGCAGATACCCAAATAGGCAGAGAAAGTGGTTCTGGCTGAGCTCAAGAATGCACTATTACCTGCCTTATGTGACATTTTTTACTGTGATTTACAGGTAACTCCTTGTTGCGGCAGAGCCCTAGCTTTATAAACGAAAGACATGGAAGCTCCTAGAGTTCAAAGTCCATTAAGCAACAACAGCAGCTACAATAAACCACCCCTGGACTATCTATTCTCAGCAGTGGAAGAGGAAATATTTCTTATTCATATAGATAGCCCAGTGATTATTACACTCATACTTATTACAGTAGGGTAAAGTAGGGAATTTTAAGGCACTATGTCATGAAAGGGTTAGGAGACAGAAACAATGGATAGGTCTTATATAACATTGTATTCCACCTAAATAGAAGAGAGCAAATGGTATGCAAAGAAAATACAGCTTGGTTTTCAGCAAGTTGAGGGTGTCTTTATTTCATTCCTCAGTTCTGATTAATACTGTAAAGAATACTGCATGTTTAGAATTCCATTTTATAGTGCCACATAACACACCATTGTGGTCAGAACAAGCTTTTTTTCCCCCTCAAACTGAATAAGAATAAATAAAAGGTTTGACTTCTTACAGATAATAAATATTTAAAAGGAAAGCAATAATAATAAATCTATTTACTACAGTTCTGCAGCATTGAATGCCATTCCATAACGCATCTAAATTCCAGGGGGCTACATATTAAAGTATCCTTTCATTGGTTCCTAAATGAAAACTATGAAGCACACACTGGTGGGACTTAGTAGCAATATAATAAAGCTAATACATCAGTTCTTTCAAGATATTCAAAAATGCCAGGTTCTGCTTATCTTCTGTATACCTGCCGCGTTGCTTTACCTTCCCATGGAACTATGGCAAAAGGACGCGGTTTTATTCGACATCCCATACTGTTTATTGCACAATTAGGAGACCAATTAGCAGCTAACAAGTCGCTTAGACACCCAGTTAGCACAGCTATAATTCAGCCTTTCTAATATGTTTATAATTGTTTCGCGCATTCTCTGCGAAAAGCAAAGCCGATGTAAGTGAGGTAAATGTATGCAAATGGCAGTCTAATAAGTTTTAGCTATGGGCAGTCTGATTGTCAGGCCTCCCTCTGCTTTCAGACCACCCTTTGTGTAAGCAGATGCCAGAGTCTCAATTTTCAACAGCTTCATAATGTCATTGTTTGCACATCTCATATACAGTTCACTGGCGAGAAATTACGAAGCTGGCATGTATTACTTGGTCAATGATACCAACTCTATTCATCTCCCCTGGCTGCAACATTTGCCTGAACAGCTTTCAGGATTTCCAAACTAGGAGCAAATATGTCCGCCTCAGGCTTTGAGTCCTCCGGTGGCTTTCTCCTACAATACAGGATAGGCCGGCAGCTGAATAAAAAAAAAAAAATAAATCATCAGCGGAGAATGTCTTAGAGGATGTGGAGAATTGGCATTTGGTAAATGCTTTGTTTTAGAAAAGCTGCTTCGGGCTCTGCTAATTTCAGAACAGGTTGGATGCAGTACATACACCTATAACTGAAGCTCCTGCTGGCATAATAAAATGTGTGCATACTTAAAGCTAATAAAAAAGCTCTTGGGGTTGTGTATGCAAAACTATTATCAACACATTGTATCATTGTTCCCAACAGTATCTGTGTTATGGCATCTCATTTATATACAAAGCTCTTGAACTGCAGGAATAGATTTTGCTATAGCCAAATGAGGCCCGCTACAGTAGATGGCCCTGCTACATGGACATCCGAAATGTAGGCAAGTCTTAGTCACCAGCTTCCAATAAAAAGCAAAATAATTTTTAAAGACATAGACATATTTGAAAAACACAAGAATAAACATGGATGGAAAGGAAGCTAAGGCTGCTTTCACACTGTGAAATAGTTCCGTTTAGGAACTTCCGCCAGAAGTTCCGTCACTATATTGGCGAAACCCGGCCGTTGCAAAACCCCTGACGGCCGTGACTAAATTGCATTGCAGCCTATGGGGTTTTGTAACTGCCTGTTTGCACCCGCATATGCCCGTAATTCATTATGGGCGTTATATAGTGACGGGACATCGTGGCGGAAAAATTACTGCATGCAGTAATTTTTCCGCCACGATGTCCCGTCACTATATAACGCCCATAATGAATTATGGGCATATGCGGGTGCAAACGGGCAGTTACAAAACCCCATAGGCTGCAATGCAATTTAGTCACAGCCGTCAGGGGTTTTGTAACGGCTGGGTTTTGCAGCTGTAGTGACGGAACATGTGACGGAAGTTTGTAAACGGAAAATTCATAGTGTGAAAGGAGCCTTACTGCCAACATTTCTGCTACATGAACACCTGCTAGACTGGTTTGTTGTTATTTTATACTTCTTCCTAATATTCTATATTTTTTTTACTGTCTAAATCACACAGGAAATCCTGTTTTCTAATAAAAACTATGTTTGCTGAAGCTTCTTACTATAGTTTACTATAAATGGGCCACTAACCTAAAGAGAGCTTATCACAGTGTGAAGCGGTCTGAGCTGCAAATATCATGTTATAGAGCAGGGAAAGCTGAGAAGATTGATATATATTGTGGAGAACAATTTATTTTAACTTGAAGTTAAGTCATAAAAATCTCTGCTTATCTTGGATTTAGGAGTCTAGTGGGTGGTCCTAATCAGTGACTGACAGCTGTCTTTGTATGCACTAAAACACAGAAGCTGCCAATGACTGTTAGGACCACCCACTGGGCAAAATGGGCTCAGAGATAAAATAACAAGTAATACTGATGCTTTTCCTACAAAACTATATGGGGTGATCAAAAAAATGGTGCAAAAGTAAAGGCCAGTAGTTAAAGTAACATCAAGGTATATGACCAGTGACTGACAAGAAAAGCAAAACCTATAACAACCAATCATATCCCAGCTTTTATTTTACAGAGCCAAATTTAACATGTGTTTACATAGTGTGATATAAGATGGTGATATGGAAGAAGGAGGAAACATGAATACTAAGGCTATAATTCTGCCCCATCCTTTTTGAATCCCCCTTTATATAAATTTGCTCAGCTCCTCCTGCTTTATAGCATACTAATGATATATTGGACTGCATTTTTATGGTGACAGGTTCCCTTTAAAGGGGTACTCCAGTGGAACTATTTTTTAAAATCGTGTGTGTGAAAAATAGAAGATGAGCACTCGGCACTGGGGTCCTGCTAATAGAGATTGGACATATAAAAAACAGGAGCCTGTACTGTACACTGGGCGGTGCAAAGCAGCAATAGACAAAAAATTGATGATGTAGATGCAGAGAGAAATATGACAGCGCAGCACTCACCCTTAATAATGGTTTATTCAGATCAAACGGTGCACATGAAGTGATGATCCACAGTACAGTGGGGTCCGGGGGGAGAACAGGAAAGAGGACTCAGGGGAGTCCTTGCAGCAACGTTTCGCGGCAAAAAACGCTTGGTCACCTTGGTCACCAAAAAACGCTTGGTCACGCCTAATCAACTGGTGACAGAAAGTTAAACAGATTTGTAAATTCTATTTAAAAATCTTAATCCTACCAGTACTTATTAGCTTCTGTATACTGCAGCGGAAGTTGTATTTCAGTCTAACCACAGTGCTCTCTGTTGACACCTCTATGCTGACAGTTCCTTATACGAGATGTCAGCAGAGAGCACTGTGGTCAGACTGAAAAGAACTCCAGAAAGAAATACAACTTCCTGTGGAGCATGCATATAAGGATAAGTACTGGAAGGATTAAGATTTCTAAATAGAAGTCATTTACAAATCAGTAATTTACAAATCTGTTTAACTTTCTGGCGCCAGTTGATTACATTTTTTTCCCCACTGAAGTACCCCTTTAACCCCTTAAGTACCCCTTTAACCATCCACAGACCCATATGAGAGCATGTTTTTTGCATCACCAATTTTACTGTGTAATGAGATCACTCATTTTACCATAAAATGTACGGCACAAAAAAACAAAAAAAACATTATTTATTATTTTTTTGGAACAAAATGTGACAAAAAAGCAGCAATTTTGTATTTAAATTTTTTTTGTGTTTACGCTGTTCACCATACGGGATAATTAACAAAAATTTTGATAGTTCAGACTTTTATGCACGTGGCGATACCAAATATGCTTATTACTATTTTTTTTTACACTTTTTGGGGGTAAAATGGGGAAAACTGATGATTTACATTTTTATTGGGGAGGGGAGTTTAAAAATCTTTGTAACTTTTTTTTTACATTTTACATTTTTTTTTACACTTTAATAGTCCCTATAGAGAACTATTCATAGCATAGGGCATAGCACTAATCAGTGTTATCGGTGATCTTCTGCTCTGGTCTGCTCGATCGCAGACCAGAGCAGAAGACCCCTGGAGATGGACAGAGGCAGGTGAACGGACCTCGATCCGAAAATAAGGAATATCGGATCCCTGCAGCAGCACTGCGGGCGATCCGATCATCCATTTAAAGCACTGGTGCAGATGACGTGATCTGTAATGAACACGGCATCTGAGGGGTTAACGGTGGACATCCGCACTTTCGTGAATGTCTGCCATTACCGGCGGGTCCCTGGCTGCTGATAGCAGCTGGGACCTGCCGTACATAACGCGAGCACCAGTCCGGTGCTCATGGTCATGGCGGAGCGTAAATGTACGTCATAGTACGTTAAGTACCACGGCACCATGACGTACATTTACATCCATTGTCATTAAAGGGTAGCTCTCACCATCCTATTTTTTTTCTCTGTCTCTGCCTATTGCCAATCTATCCCTAACCCCCTCCCTGCTTTTAATTTTTATTTTTACTATATTAAAAATGCATTTTGTCTGCCTGGCAGTGTGCTCACTACCAGGCAGACTTCCCCAGCAGGCACCACGTCACTGATGCCTGCTGGGGGGGACTTCCCCCCTTAGTTCATCTACACAGGGTGCCTCCAGCTGTTTCACCACTACAACTCCCAGCTTGCCCTGACATCTATTGGCTGTCAGGGCATGCTGGGAGTTGTGGTATTGAAACTGCTGGAGGCGCCCTGTGTAGATAAACTATTAGTTAGTTACATGCGGCGCTGCGGTGCTAGCCCGTCCCTTCCGTCTCCCTCCACCCCGCGCCATACCCCGTTCCCTCCATCACAAACCCCCTCCCCGCATACCCTGTTCCCTCCATCACAAACCCCCCTCCCGCATACCCCGTTCCCTCATTACACTTACTGCAGAGTCCGGCAGCGGGTGTGCAGGGACAGCAGCGGCGGCCACGAAGCGGCGATGTGTGGGAGGAGTGGCCTCCCAGCCAGTGGCCAGGGAGCCAATGCGCTTGCTCCCTGCCTGTCTGATTGACAGGCAAGGAGCGAGTGCAGCCTAACTGAAAAAGGAATGATTGCCAGGCCAAAATCAGTCCTTTTTCAGGCGTGACATCATGCCAGGCTGCAGCCGGCCACTAGGAGGGAGACCCCTAGTGGCCGTTTTTTAAATGTAAATTAAACCATTTTAACAAAAAAAAATTATAATAAAAGTATATTAGAGATATGTTGTAGTACATAAGTACTACAACATATCAAAAAATCAAGTTGGTGACAGTGCCCATTTAAGGGGTTAAAGGAGATCTGCAATGTTAGACACATATCCCCTATCCGCAGGACAGGGGATAAGTGTCTGATCGCATGGGGTCCAAACACTGGGACTCCTTGCCATCTCCTATATGGGGCTCCAGCTCCGTGCAGGAGGCGTGTGTCGGCCGCAGCATGGCGTTCGTGCATCCCCGCCTCTCCCATAGAACTGTATGGAGGGGACATGCCCTCATCCTCAATAAGGTCGATAACATACGCATTAGCACCACAGAGCTGTGGCAATGCCGGGTCCCCGTACGGGAGATCGCGGGGGTCCCAGTGGTTTGACCCGGCGATCAGACACTTATCCCCTATCCTGCGAATCGGGGATAAGTGTCTAACACTGCAGTACTCATTTAATATGTAAGTTTAAAATGACCATTTTAAGAGGTATTCATTTTTTTATCAAGGGTCATCATCTATTTGTTTATCGAAGCGTTTATCATTGATATATGAAGATAACAGCAACAGCCGGAGGCACATTGTTTTGAAAACACAGTTTCATTGACAATAATTAAAGATATTCTAAATAAAAACAGTTGTTGTTAGGATCCAAATAAACTTATAGATCGTCTTTATTCAATGGACTCAATTATGCCTAAAAAAGACTTCAACTTGATTAATGTGAACACATCTATTTTATTTAGAAACAACGAGTTAAACATCCTCTTAAATACACAGCGGAGTACAATGCCTATGGGGCTAACTAATCCTGTTTACTTGCAAAGGATTATGTATTTGTTTACCACACACAATAGATCAATCTACATATCATATTTGGTTATTTGTGAGTCAAGGAAAGCTGCCAAATGTTTGACTGATCCTACAGCAAATGTTGATTCTTTTGGTCACTGTGCACCTGAGTTTGTGACCAAAATGTAGAATCATTCTGCCACAGACTCTTATTGTGAGTGTAAAACATGATATCTCCATGCTATAGGAGGGACGACAGTGAAGCACTTCTGTCCACCAGGTCTGGCTAACTTATTAACCCTTCCAACTGCCAACTGGTTGTCAGGAGTAAAAAAAAATATATATTTTCAAATGAACTGGTGCCACTAAGTTACACACATTTGTCAACCTTCAGGACTTATCAACTGCTGTATGCTCCTCAGGAAGTTGTGTCGTCCCTTCCAGTCTGACCACATGCTCTTTGCTGATGCCTCTGTCTGTGTCAGGAACTGTCCAGAGCAGGAGAGGTTTGCTTTGGGTATTTGGTCCTGCTCTGGACAGTTCCTGACATGGATAGAGGTGTAGAGAGATCTGTCCGGTCATCAGAACTTTCTCTGTAGTATACAGCAGCTGATAAGTACTTTGGGGTTAAGATTTTTAAATAGAAGTAATTTACAAATCTGTCAACAATTATTTTTTTCTTTCTGGAAACCATTTTTTTCCCCTCCAGAGTTCTCCTTTAATTCTGGGGTCACATGACTGATACCTTGTTTTCGTTTTATTCAGATGGCAGATAGTTTCTGCAGAGACAGAGGTTTATGAACTGGTATAAGAAAGGTAAGAATGTAGAATTTTAAATAGATTTATATTTACAAATCAGGTAATAAGGTTATTTTCTATAAAGAAGTTACTTTACAAGACAAAAAACAAAATACTCCTCTTAATAACTAGCTTTAGTTGACCTATTTGGCCATGTACAACCTGCCACTATCAATCTGCATGTGCATTCAGCCTGAAATGTATAAATCGTGCACTCTCCTCAGGTAAAATCTGTTTTTCCTTCTCCTCTACCAACCTATCACGCTCTGTTGCATTCCATCTATATAAGTGAGTAGGCAGAATCATGGGCACGATTGTCCCAATAGACACATACCCCTTTATGAACGATATAGTGTATTATAGGTAGATATATGAAAACTGACTTGGCCATTTATATTTTAGTTTGAAGATGGCACACAAAGAAGTACAGTGTGGGTGAGCAATTTACCAGGCAACAACCGGGCATAACTTAGCAGTTGTAAAGCACGTTTTAGAAGAAACTCCAGGTTCCCGTCTTCAGATATACTCCCATCCATTCTGAAGATGAGATGTAGTCAGGAAACATGATCAGAGAATTGTAACAGCCAATTAAAGTCATTAATAACACACTGTAAACTAATTAAATTCAATGTAATGCCTTTGCTGGGAGTTACAAAACAAATTCTGTAATGTATCGAGAATATGCCTCTAATTACCTTTAATCAAAACATGCTAATGTGGTTTTCAGGAAAACAGAGCATGTCGCTGCAAACGTTTCAAGGATTTGAGATCTATTTTCTCAGTCACCTTTAAAGAAACATTCAGACTCTTCTAATTTACAGATAATTACACCGCTACTTGTTTGCTTGTTGACACAGCTGCCATAAGCTTTCTGTGTATACGTACCCCTGCCTCTGTACGCTACTGTCATAGAAGTTATGAACTGTTGGAATTTATTGTTCTATAAATTCCTACACATTTTAGTAATAAAGAAAAGATGAGTAAGGGGGCGTTCACACCACGATTTTGGAATAAAGCAGGGATAATGTAAAAACCGGTTGCTGCTGTATCTCTGCCAGACCCATGCCACACCCCATTCAATTCAATGCGCCGGACGGAGTCACTAAGCTCATTTTTGAACTGTATCAGTTTTTGATGCTGGACTGAAAGCGCAGCAGACCACTGTTTTCTGTCCAGCAACAAAAATTAATTTGGTCCAATGAGCCAACTGGAGTCACTAGCTGATTCCTTCTGGCTAATTGACATGAATAGGGTGCAGCATGGGTCTGGCAGGGATACATCAGCAGCTGTTTTCAAATTATCCTGCTGGATCCTGATACCGTATCCCTAAAAAGTGATGTAAATGTAGCCTAACTCCTTATGCCATCTAGGGTATTTCCTACAATTCTTAAGATGATTGTCCAGTTTTGATAACACATTTTCTCTTAACAGATATTTGGGATGCTTAAGGTCACCATATCTTAAGACAGAGGAAACTTGCACTATAACGGGTATGGTGCTAACTTAAGCAAGATATGGATCTAAGGGATGTTTGTGGTCTTTTCCTGGGACCCTTGCAAGAAAGTTTACATTTAAACCATAAGATGATTAGGACATCATCCTTGTCGGCAAGAGGAAGAAACGACAATAACAGAACTGATGCGTGAGTCAGAAGAGTACAACAATGCAGAAAGAGCAAACAAAAGCACAAAGGCAGAGTCAAAGATCAGGCTAGGAGTACAAACCTGGGAATATACTAAAGATTGACACATGGAAGAGCAGGGTCAGACAGAGGAAGTCACTTTAGGTTTAAAACGGGCATAAGGCGGTGACTATACAACAAATTATTTATCTTGGTTTCTTCTGTTCTGCTTCTATTAGTCTAAACTCCTCTTAATATTAATAAAATGTTATTAGTGTTTTATTTAGTCCAGCTTAACAAAGGGCAAAAACACAGAAACAGCTGTCTACAAATGGGTAATCTTCCCTTCTGGAAAGATTTCTGGTATGACACACATTCCCGGTCAGTTTCTTATAATTTTAGTTGGAGTGAAACACTGACTTTAAGGGAAAGCTACCTTGAAAAGGTGGTGTAAGAGAACTGCTTGGCATATCCTATCTTAACTGGATAAAATAAAAGATATAGGATGTTACGTTTTTTAAAAACTGCCGTTGACCCTTAAAACAAAAGTGAGAAAAAACACAAACAAAAAGCCAGAAGAAAAAAATATTATAGGTATAGCAGTTTATATTTGCCTATTGACTTTAGCTATCATGGGGTTTGCAGTGTTTTTGCACTTAAAAATTCAATACATTTTTATATCATGTATTTTGGAAAAACACCAAATGTGAAACTGCAGTTATGCTACAGAAAAGGAGAAATTTCCTATTTACTGAGTATATGGGTAATTCATTTCATAAACCATGTAAATAGAGGGAATAATGTGAGCTTTTCTAAACTCTATATAATGTCAACTTTTAGTTTAGGTTCATAAAGGTTAATGTTGAGGGTTTCTGACTTTAAATAATTCACCCTGAGCCAAATCTCCCCAAAGGCTGATGACCTGTTTAATGGTCCAAATGATAATGATAGTAATTAATTGGAATATTTTTTATTTATTTTTAGCAATTAGAACATTTAATAGATTTTATCTAAATTATTTATTAGTCCTTAAAGGTTAACGTTAAGTTACGCATTTTAGATTAGTCAAAGCATTTACATGCAGGAAAGGGTACCAGAATGATACTTGAAATTGTGGCAACAATATTTAAATGTAAAATGAATATTGCTGCATGTGTGCACTAAATAAATAAAGAATATTGGAGAACCTTATACATTCGGGAGGAGGGAAGGAGAGTCATAGGGGGAGATTTAGCAAAACCAGTGCAGAGGAAAAGTTTACCAGTTGTCCATAGCAACCACTCAGATCAATTTTTTTATTTTTAAAAAGACCTCTAAAAAAATTAAAGAGGCAATCTGATTGTTTACTATGGGGAATTGGTAAACTTTTCATCTGCACAGTTTTTGATAAATCTCTCCCATACTGTTTATGGCTGGATGTATCTTTTTTGCATGCCAATAAAAATTATGTTTTCTTCACAGATGTTTTTGCAGATGCAGTCAGCGTAAAGACTTTGACACACATGGGTACAGCATCTGTACATCTAATCTTTATAATCAATTTAATTATTTCCAGTGTCCATTCTCTTAACATCTGCTCAGTGGACCTTGACTGAAATTAGAGATCCCCCTCTGCTTTAAGTAGTAGTGCCTCCAAGAGGGGAAGACTTTTACGAATGCAAACTATTATGGCTATGGGTCTTGGTTGGGTCTTATGGCTATGGGTCTTATGGCACAACCCAGTACCTATCATCAAAAGATGGCACAGTAAGGCTTCTTTCACACTATAGAATTCTCCATTTCAAAGATCCATTATAATGACCCGTTAACAAAACCATTAAAATCAGCCATTAAGCGGATGTTACAAAACCCCATTATAGTCTAGGGGATTTTTACATTACCCATTTTAACCAGTCATAGCCCTTTATTAGTAACGGACATAACTTTGTGACTGGAGAAAGTAACGAGAAAAATAGTGCATGCACTATTTCTCCTGTTACTTTCTCCCTTCACAAAATAATGGCCATTATTAATAATGGGCTATGAAGGGGTTAAAACGAGTAATGTAAAAATCCCATAGACTTTAATGGGATTTTGTAACTGCCGTTTTTAATGGTTTTGTTAACGGGTCATTATAATGGATCTTTAAAATGAAAACTTCTATAGTATGAAAGCAGCCTAACTCCTTCTATATGTTAGGGTCTAGGGTTTTAATTGGGGCTTATAAACAGTGTTCAGAAACAGTCACTGTGTTGGTTAAGTAACAGGTATACAAAGTATGCTTCACTGTAAGTACCTGCTGCTGAACCAATTCCCTTGACACATTTTATTTATTTATTTATTTGCAATTATTTTTTTTTTAAATTTGTAATGCTTTCAATTCTGTCCAAGTTGATGAGCTCATCTCTAATAGGAAGGTGCTGCTACTCATTGACTGAGTGACTAAGTTAGGCTGGGTTCACATATGTCCGGCATCTCGCATAGGTGAACTCAGCCTAGATCTCGAGGCAACTGATGAAAAATTGTATGGTATCCGACGTCCATTATTTCTGCTGCTTTCCCATGTTCGATGCTGTCCGGCGTGTCCAACCATCTGCCATCAAAATTGAGACGCTGGATGATTGTGAACTGTCCCATTCAAATGAATGGGATCGGTTCAAGAATCAGTTTCCCTCCAGTGCACGCCGGAGGGAAACTGTGCCGGACAACTGACATATGTGAACCCAGCCTAAGGGACTTGCTTTCATGAACCAACCAAGCTGATTGATGTTAGCCCTTGAATAGGCAAAGCACTGTCAACGATGTCGGGATTGAGAACCATGGCTTCCCAAGTATTGACTTATTGAGTGCCACCACTGGTTAGGTTGTAAATTTAAAACTAAATGTAAAATTAATTTAAATCTATAAGTACAGAAGAAGATAGGCTATTTGAATTGTTCTTAGAAATTATAATAAATGGATATAGTATAAGTAGTATGCACATATTAAGCAGGCTTTCCTTCTGTTAAATGTAATATGTAGTTGAATATGTGTGTGAAACCCTTTATGACGAGTCTGTGTTATCAAGGGAAGGAATAAACAGCAGGATTTTGATGGGAATTTGCTTTTTTTTCTGTAATGACTTGGATCTTCTTACCACTAGGATGTCTTGAAGCCATGCAGGTCAAGTAGCCTATAAAGCCATTATGGTTCCTTCTAAGTGAATGAAATGCTGCGCAGACATTGCCTTGGAGTTTGGTAGGAGATAAAACTCCATGTGGTTTTGGAAATACAGGATTCCATTAAGGAAACATTGAGTGCTAAAAAAAAAAGACAACAACTGTATATTGCAGGGAACTATATATATCTGAATTTATTCATTAGATCTTGCAAGTGAAAGAAAAAAGGAACTTATCCTTTTAAAAAGGCAATGTCTACAGGCTTCATGCAATCCATAAAGATACATAAAGTTAAACAATATATTGTTCTTAAATCTACAGCTACTACAAACACATTTATTTCAGCACATAAAAATCCATTGTTTGTTGGCATGTTTGCCATACTATATTTACTTAAAAAAAAAATCTAAACTGTATATATTTCAGAGTACCATCCTAACGTGGCTGTAAGTTAAATTGTGGCTTTTACCATAAGTAAAATTGAATATATTACTTAAAGGGGAACTCAGGTAGAAAATAATCAACTGGTGCCAGAAAGTTAAACAGATTTGTAAATTACTCCTATTTAAAAATCTTAAGCATTCCAGTACTTATTAGCTGTTGTATATCACAGAGGAAGTTGCATAGTTCTTTCCAGTGTGACCACAGTGCCCTCTGCTGCCATCTCTGTCCATATCAGGAACTGTCCAGAGCAGGAGAGGTTTACTATGGGATTTGCTCCTGCTCTGGACAGTTCCTGACACAAGACAAAAACTACACAACTTCCTCTGGAGCATAGAACAGCTGACAAATACTGAAAGGATTAAGAATTTTAAATACAAGTAATTTACAAACCTGTAAACTTTCTAGCACCAGTTGATTTGAAAACATTTTTTTTTTTACCGGAGTACCCCTTTAAAATAATTTATGGTGTGGAAAATGGTTACCTGGTACAGCAGTTATAAGCTATATTAGGGCATAGGTAGATAGTAGATTAAGTAAAGATCAACTAAAGCTCAGAACTATTGATTTCTGTTGATTCTGTTGAGAATCTGCAAAGCAGTTTTCATGCTTTCCTCAGTAAGAGATTTATTAAGGCTACACCAAACAAACAATAAGTCCCAGTTGCTATACAGCGCTCACCAAGTGGGCAGGCAGAGAGTACATGGCATGGTGTGAAGGGGGTGTGGCCTCCCCTTGCACCGAATTCACTAAAATTTGTTAAAAATCTAAAAGGGTAAGAAAAGAGTGTCACTCACATTGCTTGTTCCTTTTACTTCATTGAATTAAGATGCAGACAAACATATCCCATACCTCACCAGTCATGGGTACCAGTGTGCATCTGTGGTAGCTGTCTCCCACTAGATTGCTCTCCTACAGACCCAGAATCTAAGTCTGGAATGGAATGAGCAATGATGAGTGCCAATAATAATATACAGCAGCTCAAAGCTGGCATACATTTCTAAAGCTACTGCACAGGCAGCCTCCGAAATGCCAGATTTATTGAGAGGCATGTGCCTCTCAATAAATCCTGTGTAGGTTAGAGGGGCGGCAATTTACCTAATAATAATTGAATAATAATTTTATTTATATAGCACCAACAGATTCCGCAGCACTTTACAGTTTTAGGGTACAAATAAAGACAAGTATCAGACATAACAATATTACACACTAACTATTCAAACAGGAAGAGTGAGGGCCCTGCTCGTGAGAGCTTACAGACTACGAGGAATGGGGTTGAGACAGAAGGCATAAAGGGCTTTTATTGATGCTATGGTCCAGCCATATTTTATATGACTGGCATATGAATGCACTGGTCTTGGTACATTTGCCCTTTAAGATTCATAACATTTGTCCAAACTAACAAACAGGCCTCTTACAGATGACTAGACATATTAGATTTTTGTTGTGCTCACATCAGATTCTGTTACAAATATGAGACAAAATAGCAAAGCTTGCAGAATACTGGACTGGAAACCTGATGGACCCTATTAAGGTTGCTGAAGTCCATAGGGTGCGACCAGTGTCCGTTATGCAATGGACCCAGCATCAGCATTATTTTCATTGCCTTATTACAATGATGGGTCAGAACACTGGAAATAACTAGTGCTGATTTGAGCAAAACCACAGTATATTTAGCATAAGTAACCTTTGCATAAAACTTTAGCTAATAACATCTGATCAACTGGGAATTTAATAATCCCAATTCTTGTCATTAGTAGAAACAAGAATAATACAGGGTGGCTTGTCCTGACCAATTCTTTTGTTTTCCCTGGAGATAAATAGCACCAAAGGTTTTTGAAACTATTCCCTTTTTACTCTAATAAAATACCCAGCTTGGGATTGGTTATCATCTATTGACTTGCATGGTTGTCCCATTCACATTGATAGAGATGAACATCAATATTAGACACAACCTATGAAAAGGTGGGGATGTTTTTGCAAAAAAAAAAAAAACATCCCCACTTTAATTAATCATAGCACTTTAATGACATTAACACTTAATGTTACAAAGTTTGTCTTTAAAGGGGTACTCCGGTGCTTAGACATCTTATCCCCTATCCAAAGGATAGGGGATAAGATGCCTGATCGCGGGAGTCCCGCCGCTGGGGACCCCCGTGATCTTGCACGCGGCACCCCGTCTGTAATCAGTCCCCGGAGCGTGTTCGCTCCGGGTCTGATTACCGGCGACTACAGGGTGAGCGGCGTGTGACATCACGCCTCCGCCCCCGTGTGACATCACGCCCCTCAATGCAAATCTATGGGAGGGGGCATGACAGCTATCACGCCCCCTCCCGTAGGCTTGCATTGAGGGGCGGAGCGTGACGTCACACGGGGGCGGAGGCATGACGTCACATGCCGCCCGCCCTGTAGTCGCCGGTAATCAGACCCGGATCAAACACGCTCCGGGGACTGATAACAAATGGGGTGCCGCATGCAAGATCACGGGGGTCCCCAGCGGCGGGACTCCCGCGATCAGGCGTCTTATCCCCTATCCTTTGGATAGGGGATAAGATGTCTAAGCACCGGAGTACCCCTTTAAAGGGGTACTCCGGCGCTTAGACATCTTATCCCTTATCCAAAGGATAGGGGATAAGATGCCTGATCGCGAGGGGCGCGCCGCTGAGGACCACTGTGATCTTGCACGCAGCACCCCATTAAAATCTGTCCCCGGAGAACATTCGCTCCGGGTCTCATTTCTGGCGATCACGGGGCCAGAGCATTGTGACATCACACTCCGCTCCCTCAATGCAAGCCTGTGGGAGGGGGCGTGACAGCAAACATGCTTCGGGGACTGATTTTAATGGGGTGCTGCATGCAAGATCACATGGTTCCCCAATGGTGGGACCCCCGCGATCAGGCATCTTATCCCCCATACTTTGGATAGGGGATAAGATGTCTAAGTGCCGGAGTACCCCTTTAAGGCTAATTCTTTGCCATAGTAAGTATTTCTTAGGACTGAACAACGTAAACCTAGGCAAAATCACTATAATAACAGTGACAACGAACACTTAGGGGGAGATTCTCAAAGAATTTTGTTCCCCAAAAAATCTATTTGGTGCCCAAATTTTCGGGCGAAAAGTATCGACCACATTTTCAAAGAGCTTTGTGCCGCGGTTTACGCTGTTCACGTCAGCTTTGTAAGTGGGCGTGTCCACGTATATTGTCTGCTTTACATGATATTTTCAAAAAGGTGAGAATCCAGTTTACATCAAAAATTTCACACCGGCTTTTTGATAGTGTAAAAATCACAGAAATTGTTGTAGTTTTATTGTTTTTGTTTTATTTTCTTAGTTTTTTTTGGAAAAGGTGTTATTTAAGTAATTATGAAAAAAAAAAAAAGAAATCATTATTGTTTAAAAATTTTATTAACCCCTTAAGGACCAAGGACGTACCGGTACGTCCTTGGTCCTGCTCTTCTGATATAACGCGGGGTTACACAGTAACCCCGCGTCATATCATGGCGGGCCCGGCGTCATAGTGAAGCCGAGACCCGCCTCTAATAGCGCGCAGCGCCGATCGCGGCGCCGCGCGCTATTAACCCTTTAGCCGCGCGCTCAGAGCTGAGCCGCGCGGCTAAAAGTGAAAGTGAAAGTTTCCGACTAGCTCAGTCGGGCTGTTCGGGATAGCTGACAGGACAGCGGGAGGGCCCCTTCCTGCCTCCTCGCTGTCCGATCGCCGAATGACTGCTCAGTGCCTGAGATCCAGGCATGAGCAGTCATGCGGCAGAATCGTTGATCACTGGTTTCTTATGAGAAACCAGTGATCAACATAGAAGATCAGTGTGTGCAGTGTTATAGGTCCCTATGGGACCTATAACACTGCAAAAAAAAAGTGAAAAAAAAAAAGTGAATAAAGATCATTTAACTCCTCCCCTATTAAAAGTTTGAATCACCCCCCTTTTCCAATAAAAAAAAAAACACAGTGTAAATAAAAATAAAAATAAACATATGTGGTATCATCGCGTGCGGAAATGTCCGAATTATAAAAATATATCATTAATTAAACCGCTCGGTCAATGGCGTGCGCGCAAAAAAATTCCAAAGTCCAAAATAGTGCATTTTTGGTCACTTTTTATATCATTTAAAAATGAATAAAAAGTGATCAATAAGTCCTATCAATGCAAAAATGGTACCGTTAAAAACTTCAGATCACGGCGCAAAAAATGAGCCCTCATACACGGAAAAATAAAAAAGTTATAGGGGTCAGAAGATGACAATTTTAAACATATTAATTTTCCTGCATGTAGTTATGATTTTTTCCAGAAGTCCGACAAAATCAAACCTATATAAGTAGGGTATCATTTTAATTGTATGGACCTACAGAATACATATCAGGTGTCATTTTTACCGAAAAATGTACTACGTAGAAACGGAAGCCCCCAAAAGTTACAAAACAGCGTGTTTTTTTTTCAATTTTGTCGCACAATGATTTTTTTTCCCGCTTCACCATAGATTTTTGGGCAAAATGACTGACGTCATTACAAAGTAGAATTGGTGGCGCAAAAAATAAGCCATCATATGGATTTTTAGGTGTAAATTTGAAAGAGTTATGATTTTTTAAAGGCAAGGAGCAAAAAACGAAAATGCAAAAACGGAAAAACCTCCGGTCCTTAAGGGGTTAAAAAAATATTTTTAATTGTATTTATTTATTT
Organism: Hyla sarda; assembly: GCF_029499605.1. Classification (NCBI taxonomy): domain Eukaryota; kingdom Metazoa; phylum Chordata; class Amphibia; order Anura; family Hylidae; genus Hyla; species Hyla sarda. Next base: position 267,409,541 of record NC_079190.1, on the reverse strand, counting down.
TCTTGGTTACTGCACCTCACATTTATGCTCAAAAATGTTTTATTTATACAGTTATCGCTTGTCTGGACCCTGGTAACCATGGAATATTTTGTGAGATGTTTCTGCCAGAATTTTCTGGGATGTAAAATTTGGCACAAAAATCTACAAATTTGGCACCAAAATTGCAAATTTTGGCACCAAGCTGTGCAATTTGGGTGCAAAACAATCAGATATGGCTGAAACAAGAAAAATTGGGCGTGAAAAAAACAAAAGCGGCGCGGAAATACATTTTCACATATTTTCATATTTTCAAATCAGCACAAAAGTCCTTTGAAAATGTGAGGAGAAAAAAAAAGATGTGAATAATATCGCTGGAACAGAAGTTACAGTAGTTTTTGAGAATCTCCCCCTCTTTATAGGTATCTCCTATTTATTAGTATCATACAAATCATAATTGTAGCTCCACCTCTGCAAAAGGTTTGATAAATATCCATTTTTCTTACTATAGATATAGTTCAATGGTCCAACATCCACAGTTTTAAATATACCATGGAAATTACCATAATTATAAAAGAAGATTAGACCAAGGTATATATAAAGCATTTTCTTCCTTTTGTCTCAACCCTATTTCTCATAGATTGTAAGCTCTATGGATTGTAAACTCTATCGGCCATCACATCTCGTTTGAGTAATTAGAGTGTAATATTGCTGTTTGCTTTTTAGCTGTATATATGCTGAGGAATATGTTAGTGCTCTAGAAATAAAAAAAAAAATAATAATAGTAATTATTATTATTATTATTGTTTTGACATAAAATTAGTGTTTTGACATAAAAATCTGCATTTATAAATGTGTATTTTGTTTCTATTACTTGTTAGATTATTCTAAACTATAAACAGAATGATCTCTTCAGTAGACATTATTTTTGTGTGTTTTCAGTATCAAGCTCATGTTGTGTTATCTGGATATATATTTTTTGCATGTCAGCACAAGTGCTTAAAGTATCCATAGATAGAGGAAATAAATCCAACAAAAAGCACATGACCAGACTCGAAGGATGGAAACTTTGACCTTGCTTGACTAAAGGCAGAAATCTGCACTGTCGTATGATAGTTCCTCAGTCAAAGGAGACAATGGTTATTTCCAAACACAGGGCTAAAAAGCATTGACTCCCAAACCTGACGTCGTCTCATTTGTGACCAATCAGGTCGGAAAACATTAACCTTGGGCCTTGTTTAAATTCTCCTTGTAGAGCTGGACAGCCGTGCGAGGAGGTGATGGGAATTTGATAGCAGAGCTTCAACTGATCTAGAGTAGCATTTACATGAAGGTGTCAATCATATTGAGGAATACACAGCAAGGTATAAATTGAAAAATAGTTAGGCAGTAGACTTCTAAATATATATATTATATATATATATTTTTTTTTTTTAAATGACCAAATCAAAGTAAAAATTCCAATAAATGGTAGCTCTGGTGAGGTAGCTGAAATGTTTCCCTCTGTGATGCAGAATATAATGCTAGTGTGCTATGGAAGAATTCTGTTTCAATGACATATTGTATTAATAATTATAATGTATTTGTATAGCATGGAGATATGATACAATGCAGGAATACATTAATACTCATAAGGATCACTGTCATATGAAGTAGATGAGCCAAGAAATGAGTTTTAAGGGCTCTAAGTAGTGAATGAGCTTCCCAGTGCAGATGCATGGCTATAGTTGTTCCTTGAAAAAGACATTTATCTATGTTCTTTGTTTATATATCTGTGCCCCCCAAGATCTACTCTTAGGAATCTGGAGTAGAAATCCACTACATGATGCAAAGTATAAGTTTAAACAAAGTAAGGTGTTTTATAACATTAACACATGAAGTCAGCGCCCCCATGTAAGACCAGCGTGTTGTCACTCCGGGTACTTAAAACTGCTGGGTCCTGTTTGCTCCATGCCAACAGACCTACGCTCTCTTCTTCTATTCCTGCTTTCTTCTTTGCTGCTACATTTTCCATACTGGCTCTTAGGGTATATTCACATACTCTCCTTGCCATTAAAAAAGCTATGGCACTCAATTTTAATGTGTTCTCACCCACACTTGCCTGGCACTACCTATTTAAAGCTGATTTACCCACTTACCTTTGCTGGAGAAATAGTGTTGTGTCACCTTAGCAAAATTGTTCTGTTGCTGATTTGTTATTCTTTGTCTGACCTGTGCCTCTGCCTGACGCTTGTGTACTATGCTGACCCTCCTATGCTTGACCCAGACTGCTGCCTCTTCTGCCAAAATCTCATTCTGCTACTTAGCTGCCATCCTAATCCTCACACCAGCACAGCACAAAAATGTGATTCTGGCTTTTACCTTGTTGTCTGATACCGGGGCTGTCTGGTCCACTAGGTCTGCTGCCACCAAGACCAAGAGCACTCTAGGAAAGCAACATGGTACTCTCTAGCAGCTTCCACATCCCTGGGATAAAGGTGAAAACCTAGATGGTGCTTAGATTTTGCTCCCAGGTTTCATCCTAAGTCAAGCTGGATGGATATCACAGTAAATCTACACCCATTAGGGTCCATCATACCCTATATGTATCTTAACATCAACTTAGACTCATTTTACTTGATTTGGAATTTAAAAGAATGTACATTTAAGCATGCCCAATGTGTAATAAAAAAGAAATCATGTAGGGTCACTCTAGACGGACCATGTGTTCTTCTTTTCCAATGCCAGTCTTCATTGTTTCAATATTAAAGGGGTATTCCAAGCAAAAACTTTTTTTATATATATCAACTGGCTCCGGAAAGTTAAACAGATTTGTAAATTACTTCTATTAAAAAATCTTAATTCTTCCAATAGTTATTAGCTTCTGAAGTTTTCTGTCTAACTGCTCAATGACGGGAGAATATCCCCATAGGAACTGCACAGCTCCCGGGATGTGAGTCATCAGAAAGCAGTTAGACAGAAAACAGCAACTCAACTTCAGAAGCTAATAACTATTGGAAGGATTAAGATTTTTTAATAGAAGTAATTTACAAATCTGTTTAACTTTCCGGAGCCAGTTGATATATAAAAAAAAGTTTTGGCCTGAAATACCCCTTTTATTTATCATATTTAGAAAAAAATGTAGATAAAGCACTCACCGCAGCCAGAGTTGCAACAGCAAAATATAGATCTATTCCAGTGCTTGAATACATATAGCAGGACGGACAGACACACAGGGAGCAATGGATGGAACAGGTGGGACGTGGCGGAACGAAGGGGCGGCAAACGGTTTCACGCACTGAGGCGCTTCCTCTGGCCCACACCAGAGCAAGCGCCTCAGTGCGTGAGGGCCAGAAAAAGCGCCTCAGTGCGTGAAACCGGTTGCCTCCCCTTCGTTCTGCCCCCACCTCACCTGTTCCATCCATTGCTCCCTGTGTGTCTGTCTGTCCTGCTATATGTATCCAAGCACTGGAATAAATCTATATTTTGCTGTTGCAACTCCGGCGGCGGTGAGTGCTTTATCTAAATTTTTTTCTACATATGATGAATGTGCTGCATTTCTGGACTTTCTTAGAGCACCACTGTTACCTACAGCAACCACTGCCCAGACAGACACATTTACTAGCTGTGTTTTATTTCTCACATCTATGCTCTCATATACCCATTTACATTAGTGGTGCCAGACTTCCACTGCTCTTGTGTCAATATTAATTTAATTGATTCATTGAATATGAATTGAGTTGTGCTTAATATAGTTCAGAGATCATGTCTACATTCTTGCACATGCATTTGTGGTTTAGGCTTCATAGATATGGTCTTCATGCAGTAATATGGACTGTATGGTAGTTATCAGAAAACTGGCATATATACACAGTAAAATGTGGTGTGAAAACTCCAACTCGTCATGACCCTGACAATGCAACAAAAATGATGTCATCTAATTCCAATAAAGAAAGGTGGGGTGGAATCTAGGATCATTTCTTTACTGGAGAAATGTGTAAAGAAGAAATTTTCCAATCTAGAGCATAGAAGTTGGTTCATCTAAAAAGCTATCAAATTTAGTTTTAGTTTATTTTGTGCCAAAACTGAACTGTGCTCATTTTGTTTGCTTTGGTTTATTGATGCGTACTTCTGCAAAACACAATCATAATATGCCGAAGACACAGATATAAACAGCTAACAGAATGAATGAAACCTGCTTCTTTTCAGTAGGGGTTGTAAATATGAGCTATCGATTGCCTGTGCAGTTAATGTAAATGTAATTGATGTTTGATAAAGTGACTGTGAGATGCAGCGAGGGTTTGATTTGCTTGAGTGACAGTGATGCGGATTAGACATAAAGTGTTTATCAATCAGGTTGAGGAATGCATTGCATTCATTTCTAAGCACACATAGCATGAGGTGACTTCTTGTGTTGGTTGAAGGCATCCTTTACATTCAGATATACTTGCTTGGCTTTAAGTAAAAAAATGCTGTAGAAAAGCATGAAGATGTCTTCTTACAGGTAAAGATCTTTTCACCCAGGACGATTATTAACCAAAAGAGACGATTCTTGCCTTGTCCAAAACACCAAGCCATCAGCTGGCATACAAGGAAACACTCAATTCCGAGCTGATCATTTTGTTTTTTGGACGCACATCTTCATTGATTGTTTTTTCGGATGTTGACTCCTAAAAATTGGGATGGTGATGATTTGAACACATGCAGATCCACTACTATATGGTATCTTTTTTTTTTTTTACCACCGACAGGTTCAGATTACTTTTTAAGGTGTATGATGGCCTCCTGACTCTTCACCAATGGTAGGGTTGCATGTGCTGGATTTTTGCCCCCGACCCTTTTGTTCAGGAAGGTATAGGCCACATAGGTGTCTGGCTGTGGCATAGCATTTTCACCCCATAGAGGACACATGAACATTAGGCTGTTTGTTATTGAAATGTATGCCCACCTTAACGGTCCTACTCTGCTGATTTAAGGTAGCTATAAGGCTTGCTTATTGGGACATCTGAAGATATCAGAGATACTTTAAACACTTGTTAAAGGTGTACTCCACTGGCCAGCATTCAGAACATTTAGTTCCGATAGCTGTGTGCGCACTGTAGGGTTCCCTCGTGACGTCACGCTACGGTCCCTCAATGCAGGTCTATGGGGGGCGTGGCTGCCACCACGCCCCCTTCTGAACGCTGGCCAGTGGAGTACCCCTTTAAAACAAATAGCAATGATCATAACAGCAGCGTAAATGAGCTCATCTCCCTCTTTTGCAAGAACAAACTGCACGGATAGCTGCAGAGGAGCAGATGTAGTTTGTAGAAACAAGTGAAGAAATTCAGCACAGATGTTTTTCTTGTTTTTCGTGTGTTTTTTATTTAAAAACTAAAAACAGCATCCATATAATGCATGGTTACAGGATACAGGATATTCTTTTGGCTTCTCATATCTAAGACAAAGGCTGAGTAAACCAAAGCGCATTCAATCTTATCTTGTAACCATGCATTATATGAATGCTGTTTTTAGCATTGAAATAAACCACACAAAGAGCAAGAAATAGATATGTGCTGTTTTCCTTCCCATGTGCTTCTACAAATAGCAATAAATGATCAGCCACTTTTTTAACCAAAATACGTTTACTTAATCCCTTAAGGACCAAGACAATTGGGCATGTATGCCACTTAAAGACCAAGTCTGTTTTTTTAAATCGGGGATGTATGACTTATTAGAGAAAAACTTTGGTAATGTTTTGCCAATCATGATAATTCTGATATTTTTTTCTCACAAGTTGTACTTCATGTACATAGTAAAAGCTATTTTTCTTGGAATTTAGAAAATTTTAAAATTTGAAAAGTACATATTTTTTATGTGCTATGCAAGGTTCACAGAAACTTAGAGGTGGTAGAATATAGGACCCCCCCCAAATGACCCCATTTTAAAAACTAGACCCTTCAGGGTATTCACTAGGGGGTATGGTGAATATTTTATATATTTAACCATTGTTTTTTGGCAGGACTTATTACAAAGTCATTGTTAAAAATTTTAAATGAGCTTTTTTTTCACAATAGCATCATTTGTGGGTCATATTTTTGTAAATTACTTCTGATATTGAAAGAAATGCACCCTGTATTTTATTGTGCTGCTTGTCCCATGTTTGGAAATACCCCTGCTTAGGCCATATTTGGTTCCGTTGCTGCATGGCAGGACCCAGAAGGAGAGCAGCGCCATTTGGCTGGGCATCATTTTTTTCACAAATACATAATTGGTGAAACACTTTTTGTGTACATTGCCTCTGAAAAGGAAGAAATGCATCCCAGATTTTATTGAGTTGCTTGTGCTGTGTTCGGAAATACTCCCGTTAAGGCCATTTTTAGTCCCTTGGCTGCGTGGCAGGACTGAGAAGGAGAGGAGTGCCATTTGGCTTTAAGGTCATCATTTTAGCCCAAAAGGATTATAGGCTGCACTTCATGACTGCAATGGCTTTTAGCTGCCAGAACCATACAGAACCCCCACAAGTGACCCCATTTTGGAAACTACACCCCCTAAAGTATTCATCTAGACCAAAAGTGATTATTTTGAGTCCCTTTTTGTCTGGCTGGAATGGTTACAAAGTCAGTGGAAAAAAATGTGTTTGCTTTTTTTTCACAAATGCATCATTTGTGGGACGTAATTTTTGTACATTGCATCTGAAAAGGAGGAAATGTACCCCATATTTCATTACGCTGTTTGTTCCGTATTCAGCAATACCACTGCATAGGCCATATTTGGTTGCTTTGCTACATGGTGGGACCCAAAAGAGAGGAGCGCCATTTGGATTTCAGGACACCATTATAAAAAATATAGGTCCCACTCCATGCCTGCAAAGGATTCAAGTTGGCAGAACTATACTGCAACCAAACAAGTGATCACTATTCTTTTAGGCCTTTTTGTGTTGATGGTGTTAGCATAGGTCAGTGTAAAATATTTAAATGAGCTTTTTTCACATTTGCATCATTTGTGGGATACATTATTTTAAAATAGCTTCTGAAATTAATGCACCCCAAATAGTATTATGCTGCTTGTCCCATGTTAGGGAGTACCCCCCAATTAGGCCATATTTGGTTGCATGGCTACATGGTAGAACCCAAAAGGAGAGGAGCACATTTGGCTTTCAGGATATCATTATACAAATTATAGGCTGCACTTCATATTGCAAAGCATTCTAGCTGTCAGCACAATACTGCATACCCAGAAGTGACCCCATTTTTTAAACTAACTCCCCCTAAAGTATTCACCTATGGCAAAATATAGTACATTGAGCCCTCATTGTGGGGCTATAATTATTTCAAAGTCAGTGGAAAACATTTGAATTTTTCATATATGCTTTATTTGTGGGACATCATTTTGGTACATCGCTTTTGAAATGGAGGAAATACACCCCATATTTTATTACACTATTAGTCCCGGGCTAGGCAGTACCCCCACTTAGGCCATATCTGGCCTGGTAGAACAGAGAAGGAGAGGAGCCCCCTTTGGCTTTCAGGACATCAATATATGAATAATAGACTCCACTCCATGCCTGCAAAGGATCGGAGCTGGCAGAATGATGGGCATGAAATACGCTGTGGATGCGCTCTGTGTGACCTTATATGTTGTGTATTTTTTATAATTTTTTTTATATAAATAGAATGTATTTTTATGTTTTTATATTATTTTTATACTTTTTTTTGCACTTTTTTTTTTACATTTTTTTTGTTACACTTTTTTTTAAATGCTTTAGAATACTTTGTATTCCAAAGCATTGTAGTAATATAGTGCCTGCCAGTTTAACACTCTGGTACGTCCTGACAGGCAGTTAGTGGGGCAGACCTTGAGGTCTTTCTCAGACCCCTGGCTGCCAAGGTAATATGCAGGATACCGCGATCATTGTGGGTTGCTGCAGGAGAGAGACAGAGGGAGCCCCCTTCCTCTGTCAAACTCCTTACAGCTCACGGTCGCTTCTGATCGTGGTTGTAAGGGTTAAACTGCTGGGACCGAAGTTTTCTTTGGTCCCGGCAGTGCGGCATTCTCCCATCTGCTCGGGGATCACACGCAGCACCCTGCTATCGCGTTGCGGGGTACGGCAGGGGAGACAGAGGGATCCCCCTCCCTCTGTCAAAACGCAGACCACGGTTTCTTCCGACCGTGACTGTAAGGGTAAAAACTGCCAGGACCGAAGTTTACAGTGTGGCAGTAATACAGCTGAGTCCCTGCCGCAATCTCATGGGTACACTGGGCAGTACCCACGAGAGCCATGGACGTGTATACTATTATGAGACATGTTGGCTATACAAGCTATCATTTTATAATTTAGAAGAACAAAACAACATTCTTTTTCCTGCCAGCCCCTGCTAGCTTATCACCAGCTTTATCTTTATTGTTAGAACAAGGCAGAGAAAATTGTGGATATACTTTTCTTTGTGGACACTAAACTTACAGTATTGTATTATCCATTTAGTTGTTACAACTTGTTTTATAGGCCATAGGTGACTGAGCCTAATGTGAACAATGAAATTTCAAAATATCTTGTTTCTGGCATACTTCTTGCTCCCACAATGCATCATTTGCCAGTACTAAATATTTTAATAAATGTGATATTAGGTTGGTCAGTGAAATGTTAGAGTACATTTATTGTTTAGAGGGTGAAATAAATCGTCCTACTAGTACAGAGGTGTTTCATGTAACCTGTAAATGTTGGGCCATGACTAAAGGCAGAACAGCAACAGAGGGAGATGAAGTATTCATCATCTACAGTTGTGTAATTCAGTTCATTTCTCTACAGGTGCCAGGAACAGAATGAGATAAGGTCATAGCAAGAGCTACTTGAGTTAATACACTGGAATGTTGTTTGCCCTGCCTGCATCTGATTTTATACTAGATCTTATACTTTCTGCGCTGTTTCGTTTTTTACTGTTCTTTCTCTTTGGAGGGATGAGGGGAAAACATTACATGGGTAATTCTAGTTATAAAATAAATATATTTTAGTGTCTTTAGGTAAGCATTTATCGTTTTAGTAAGCAAATCTATTATGACAAAACATTACAATTAAACAAACAATAGCCATATTTATATTATATGCATAAATAGAAGTATGGGCGACACCACAGAAATATTTCCAGACACTAGTATGCAGTAATGGAACACCAGGCAGGAAAGTGGGAGATGATCCTTAGTAAACAAAGTTTGTGCTAGGAAACATCAGTAATGTAAATGAATGAACAGCAAACCAAAAGAAAAAAAATTACCTGCACTCACCCTCAATACTCCTAACTGGAATAGCTGGAACGCAGGTTGGTCAGATACAGTGTGAGGAGATCAGAGGCGACTGCTGGCGGCATCGAGCAGAGGTTTCACGGCTGGAAGAAGAACACATCTCTGCAGGAAACTTCAGGCAGTCGCTTCTGAGCACCTAACGCTGTATTTGACCAACCTGCATTCTGGCTATTCCAGTTAAAGGGGTACTCCGCCTCTAGACATCTTATCCCCTATCCAAAGGATAGGGGATAAGATGTCTGATTGCGGGGGTCCCGCCGCTGGAAACCCCTGCAATCTCTTCTGTATCCCCCGTGTCATCTGCTATATGGAGCGAAGTTCGCTCCATGCCTGATGTTGGTCGCCACATCCCCTCCCATAGACTTGCATTGAGGGGGGAAGGTTGAGGCGTGATATCACAGGGGCAGAGCCGTGACATCACGATACTGCGGCCCCTGTATCATCCATCATCAGACACGGAACGGACTTCGCTCCATGCAGCAGATGACAGGGGGTGCTGCAGGTGAGATCGCGGGGGTTCCCAGTGGCGGGACCCCTGCGGTCAGACATCTTATCCTCTATCCTTTGGATAGGGGATAAGATGTCTAGGAGCAGACTACCTATTTAAGAGTATTGAGTCATCTTCTTAGCGGTGAGTGCAGGTGAACGCTTTTCTTGGGGTTTGCTTAAAATATATTATATCATTACTTGGATCTACTTTTAACTATTAATGATCAGCCACCATTTCTACAAACGATCAAAAGCATCTTATACTATTATATTACTGCATTTGTTACACCTTCAAAACGTCTTGTTTCAGGTGAAGTTTCTTGCCTCTTTTTTGACAAAGACATAAGAAAGAATTGACCAAGACCGCATATTCATATGCTAGTCTTAGGTAAAATGCTGCCCCTTTCACGGCCGTGACCCTGTGATAAAGTGTAACGTGAAACTCTTGTTAGGGTGGCGTTCTGTGTCATCTACAGGTAATGAATGTGTTGCTGGTGGGTATATTTACCATGGGGGGAGGCATATTCTGTTGGGCCCTGCATTGTCTCTCTATTTCTCCATATAGTCTATGTTGAAAGGTGAATTTTTTGGTCAAGTGACTTCTGTGTAATTTTTACATGTGTACAAAACAAAGACCATATACATTTATTAGTGTGCACTTAGGCACCTTTTTGCCGGGAGTGATATATTGCAAAGCACATATGGTTGCTTTGACCCTCCTTTTTGCATTTTCCACTTTACCCCCACCTACTGTTTACATTTTGTCCAGGGAGGAAAACGTATTTTCTCCAGCCAGCAGATTTCATCATTATCATTTACTACAAATGAAAGGTTTCTATTAGGATTACACTCTCTTTGCTCATTTGTATTCAGGAATTTTAATTTTGTAAGTACCCTGGCTTAACAAGGTTGTATGGAGAGTAGTACCACATTGATTTGCTGCATATTAACTCTTTCAGTCCACCTCAGTTAAACCGAAAGGGTTAATTGTTGACATTTAATAATTTCTCCTTATGTGTCCTAGGAGAACATAAATTATTCACACTCAACATAAAGAAAACCTGAAAACATTAGTGAAAAACTCTTCAGGGACTCAGTATGTAAATGCTCTGCAGCAAGCAGATGGCTGATAATGGCTAGCTGCCACAGAGGTAGTGAAGCGTGCAACAATAGCAAGATTGCAATATGATTTTAACTGTGTCTCTTTACTCTGTGATTTAAAGAGAACAAATAGAAGTTAGAGTGCTTTTCAAAGTTCTCCCTTTCTTTCTTGAATCCTAGGGAAAAAAATGATAATATTGCAAAAGACAGCAGTACTGAAGTGCGGTTGAATTCCTTTCAGTTTGATGAAAGTACTTGATGCTGTGCTAGATAAAATTGAGGATTTCCACAAGGGCCATTATAGCTTTCAAACAGCAAAGGGCAACATGGTATCAACAGGAAATACAAGGAGATGAAATGTAGTGGTAATGGAGTTCTAATGACGTGAGCCGATATTGTCTTCAGACATGCTAGCTGTCTAGAAGGAACAGAATATGTATTCTATTCATTCACTAAAGACATGCGTTGGTACATTTGTATATTGGAAACTCAGCAGGAGAACCTGACAATGTATTTCCATAAATCAAAACTTTTAATATTCAGAATATATTGAGAGTAATGGGATTGACCACCAAGGAGACAAGTGAGAGGTTGGAGGTTAATGATTCTAAGTGATTGGATAACAGAGAAATAAGCCACATAAGAACCAATATGGCTGACAGGAAGTAAATTATATCAGCTGTCTCGCTGTCCTACAAAGCAAAGGCCTGTGAAGCCTGGGCCATAATGGCTGTGCTTAATATAGACCTCATACAGTTTGTGTACATAAGGATTTATAAGCACACTTTGGATTTTTATTTATTTATGTTTGAAGGAAACATTTTACAATATTATTGTGCCAATAATCTTATTTTCTGCTGGGTAGAGTTACAGTCACATCATATTTACTGCCTCTATCAGCCGGATACAGCAGGAACATCTCAAAATTGTCTCCTGCTATATTTCCATTGGATCCATGTCATACCCCATTCAATTCAATAATCTAGTGACTAGCAGTCGGGTCATTCTCCACCCGTATCAAGTTTTTGAAGAGGACTGAAAACTGCGGCAGACCATGGTTTTCAGTCCAAGCTAAAAATTGATACGTTGGAAGATGATTGAATTGATTGGGCTATGGCACAAGTCTGGTAGGGATATGGCTGGCAGAGGCTGAAAACATGATATTTATGTACCCTAAATTAAATGGTTAGTACTAGGGTTCTAACAGATAATAGATGACTGTTCATCAACACCGATTTATCTAACCCTTTTTTCTAGATAAAACTTTTGATGGAATGTTAACTTATTATATATTTTAACTGAAAGAGGTACTCCAAATTTCCTATCTCTATCCTACCTCTGGGGTGCCCCTAAGATCTCCAAAATGGGACTTGAATCTCTCCGCTGCATGGACCATGGGATCAGCATGCATTATATGTATTCTATAAGGTAGAACTGCAGATACAGTACTTAAAAGCACAGTACTCGTGTATCTATGGTATCTATATTAAGGAATACATTTTTGAATAGTACACCTTTAAAATGGCAGTTGAATGCATTAAAAACATGTAAGTGCTCCTTTGAAACTCCATAGACCTTTCCCAGACCCATGCCCGATATGATCATCAATCTTGGAGAATATTACTTGTTTAAGGAGCCTTGACTTGGCTAAAATATTGTATAAGCAGGGTCGATGGATCATTTGTCCGGCCCTCAATTACATCATTGTTGGTCGCACATTCACTGTTTAAACAGGGAGTCGTGCAGCTGACTAACGTTTTTTAGGCTTGCCAGTGAACGAGCTGACTGCTGAGTTTTTTACACAGAGCAATATCAGTAAGTTTGACTGTCAATCTCCCTGTGTAGTAGGGTAGACCGGATTACTGTACATTGTCCAAACATTTCCCAGAAAGTACAGCACAACTACTGTATAGACAAAGATGAACTCATAACCCGGAAAAAATTAAGAATGCAAATGTAGATCATCTGTAGAGGAAAAGTAATGTGCTTGAAAATTTGCTCAAAGGATGTTCAAAGGTTAACAATGAACATATGCTTTAAGTGCACCTATTAGCAAATTACATTCTATATTTGTCAAATGGCTTCTACAATGCATTTCAAGTGCCTTGTCCCTTTCCTGGCTGTTACTACTAGTGACCTGTAAGGGAGGGACCATATGTTCTCAATTTTCATAGAACATGGGAGTGCTGATGTCTCGTTGATTAAAGGTTGCATGTTTCTTTAAGCTTAAAGGGGTACTCTGGTGGAATTTTTTTTTTTTTTTTATCAACTGGCGCCAGAAAGTTAAACAGAGTTGTAAATTACTTCTATTTACAAATTGTAATCCTTCCAGTACTTTTCAGCTGCTGTATGCTCCACAATAATGTTTTTTTGCTCCTGCTCTGGACAGTTCCTGACATGGACAGAGGTGTCAGCAGAGAGCACTGTGGTCAGACAAAAGGGAAATTCGAAAAGAAAATAACTTCCTGTGAAGCATACAGCAGCTGAGTACTGGAAGGATTAAAATTTTTAAATAGAAGTAGTTTACAAATCTGTTTAATGTTCTGGCACCAGTTGATTAAAAAAAATAATAATAATTTCCACCGGAGTACCACTTTCAAATCAACTGGTGCCAGAAAGTTATACAAATTAGTAAATTGATTTTATTTAAAAATCTTAATCCTTCCAGTACTTATCATCTGCTGCATACTCCAGAGGAAGTTGTGTAGTTCTATCCAGTCTGGCCACAGTGCTCTCTGCTGACACCTCTGTCCGTGTCAGGAATTTTTCCCATAAAAAAAAAAACACTGTGTAAATAAAAATAAACATATGTGGTATCGCCGCATGCAGAAATGTCCGAATTATAAAAATATATTGTTAATTAAACCACAGGGTCAATGGCGTGCGCGCAAAAAAATTCCAAAGGCCAAAATAGTGCATTTTGGGTCATTTTGAATATTATGAAAAAATTAATAAAAAGTGATAAAAAAGTCTGGTCAATGCAAAAATTGTACCACTAAAAACTTCAGATCACAGCGCAAAAAATGAGCCCTCATACCCCCTCATACGCAGAAAAATAAAAAAGTTATAGGGGTCAGAAAATGACAATTTTAAACATCTAAATTTTTCTAGACGTACGACAAAATCAAACTTATATAAGTAGCGTATCATTTTAATAGTATGGACCTACAGAATAAAGAGAAGGTGTCATTTTTACCAAAAAAATGTTCTGTGTAGAAACGGAAGTAAAAAAAATTGTGTTTTTTCTTCAATTTTGTCGCACAATGATTTTGTTTTCTGTTTTGTCGTAGATTTGTTGGGTAAAATGACTGATGTCATTACAAAGTAGAATTAGTGGCACAAAAAATAAGCCATCATTTGGATTTTTAGGTGCAAAATTGAAATTTTTAAAGGTAAGGAGGAAAAAATGAAGATCCCCTGGTCCTTAAGGGGTTAAATATATATATTTGCTATTTTTGCTTATGTTCTTCAGGGGTTAACACCATTAGGGTATATAACCCTGGATGTTGCTCCCAATTGCTATGCCTGATGAAGCTGCACATGTGCAGCGAAACGCGTTGCATCAATGTTAATAAACCAGTTGAAGGAAACTTTCCTGCTTGCAGCTTCTTGCCTGGTCAGCACCGTGATTCCTGTACTTACAAAGTCCTACTTTACTTTAAGACCACCCACGAGAAACCCGACTGTGCCAATATTTTTACTTTATAGCTTATCGCAAAAAGGGAAAAGAAAAGGGAAAAAAAGTAAAAGCTTTTCCCCCGAGGCATCTCTCAAGGCTCTTTAACATCGTATTCCTGAAAAAGTGTTCATCTATACCAGGTCTGTATGAATCTTGCATCTTGCCCCTACAGGTGAGCTGTTAAGTCTTCCATTTGTTTTATCTCCTCCACTTTTCAAATCCACAGCCCTATTGTCGGGGGTTCAGGATATCTTTACAGTATCGGAATACAGGCCCTTGCTGCATTTATCAAATGTCAAATTAACAAAATGTTATATTTCTTGACTAGAATTGGGGAAAGGGGAAGGAGAATAACTTAAGGAGCCATTTTTGTGGCTTGCTATAACAATTAAAAGAATTGAGAAGACAAATTGCATATTACTAAAAGCATGTGGTTCTCCTTTTATAGTTCATATAAATAAATAATCCTACTTAGGGACAGGGTTTTATGGTCCCCAGTTAGAGCATCCTGTTGCAAAAATAGCAACTTTCCAGATATTAGCGGTACATCACTACTACAATTTGTTTCCAATGTTTAATGGCTGAGGGTCTAACCACTGTGATCGTTTCAGTCACTAGAAAATTGTTGTGAAACTAAAAACAAAAAGATCTAGTTCTGACCAAGCTAGATCTGTCTGAACCTATACTTCATCAATAGCCCCAAACAGGGGTGTATAACACTCTCTAAGTTCCCTAAAAGCCCTGTATAAAGCCCTGTACAACACTGTTAGGTCACCTAGGAGTGTACCTCTGAAGTATTTTTAAGGCAAACCTAATAAGTTACAGCAACGTGTATGGCTATGGGAAAATAGAAACAGATTTAAAAAAAAAAAAAAAGCAAAAACATATTTTATCTGGCTCTAATCTGTAAAAAAAATAAATAAATAAAAAGGTGTTACATTTCTCTTAAATGGGCACTGTCTTTAAGAAAAAAAAACTTTTGATATGTTATAGAGACATCATAGTTTTTGATTGGTCAGAGTCTAAGTTATGGGTAGAGATGAGCGAAATTTCAGTAAATTTGATTCGTCACGAACTTCTCGGCTCGGCATTTGATGACTTTAGTCTGCATAAATGAGTTCAGCTTTCAGGTGCTCCCGTGGGCTGGAAAAGGTGGATACAGTCCTAGGAGACTCTTTCCTAGGACTGTATCCACCTTTTCCAGTCCACCAGAGAACCTGAAAGCTGAACTCATTTATGCAGGATAAGTCATCAACTGCAGAGCCGAGAAGTTCGTGACGAATCAAATTTACTGTAAGTTCGCTCATCTCTAGTTATGGGTGCAAGCTTTTTTCTGCAAAATCTTTCATGCAAAGTGATGACTTACGCAAAAGAGCTTCTGATAAAATGTTGACACTCTGCGTTGGCACAGGGAATAATAAATGCTCTCCATTTTTCAAACAAAATAAATAATCATCTTCTCCAAGCTCACTCATTTCAGTTTCTAATCTCAACAAGTGTCCCTAGCTAAGTCAGCCTATTATCAGTTGTACATTGGCTGCCCCATGTGAGAGAAACATTGTGCCCTCCCCACCATCACCGGAAATGGAAAAAAATATGTACTGAAGCAGTAAAGATAAAAAAAAATAACAACAAAAAAAGTAAAAAAGATCCACCCTATTTATCGGAGTATACCACGCACTGGCCTATAACACGCACCCTCATTTTTCCAAGGATATTTGGGTAAAAAAGTTTTTTACCCAAATATCCTTGGTAAAATGAGGGTGTAAATGAGGGTGTGTGTGTGCATGTGTATACCCTGATAGATTGTTTCTGACCCGACAGAAGCGCGGCTTTTGCGGGGTCAGAGACCACCGACGCTGCCCGTTTCTCTCCCCCTGCTTTCCCTGGGGTCTAGAGTCCTGCTGCCGCCATTTCTCTCCCCCTGACTATCCAGAGACTAATGCCGCTGCCCCATTACCTCCCCCATCCCCGGTTTTATAATTACCTGTTCCCGGGGTCCACGCTGCTTCTTGCTCCAGATGCGTCCTTAACTGTCACTGTGCACCGCGCCACTGACGGTGACGTCGCGTTGAAGACGTCACTCGTCATTGCGCAGCGCATAGCAACAACGTAGGACACCGCCGGAGCCAGAAGCAGCACGGACGCCGGGAACAGGTACCGTAATTATAAAACCGGGGATGAGGGGAGGCAATGGGGCAGCGGAGCCGGCAGTCTCTGGACCCCAGGATAGGCAGGGGCAGAGAATCGGGCAGCAACAGCAGGTCTCTGGCCCCGCAAAAGCCGCTGCAGTTAATTGAAAAGCGCCCTCTTTAAATCATGGAACTGCAGTGGCTTATCTGCGTATAACACGCAGATAGGCTTTAGGCTAAAAAATTTTGCCTAAAAAATGTGTGTTACACGCCGATAAATACAGTATTTAAAATGTGCAAGATATTTGCATTTTATCTGGCAGCTATATAGCTAAAGGTTATTGAAACCGAAGTGTTAAAAGGGTTTAGACTCTTATTTTCTATTACATTTTATAGTTTCCTGCTTGTGTTGTTTTTGAAGAGTAGATATATTGTATATAATCAGACCTACGTATGTCCATTAACCTCTTGATGACCCCTAAAATTATACAATTTTAATTTTGATGTGACCAAAAATCTAAATTTTTATCAAAATATGTAACATTTTAATAGTTTGGACAATTAGACACGTGGTGATACCAAATAGGGTTTTTATTTTTATTTTTTATTTACAGTGTTTTATTTTAAAAATGGAAAAGGGGGTGATTACATTTTTAGTAGGCAGGATTTTTTTTTACACATTTTATGACCCCCCTTAGGGGCCTAATATAAGTCATCAGTAAATGGCTTATACAGATCAATGTAATACTATTGCATCACATTGATCTGTGTTATCAGCGCTTGATTGCTTAAGCCTTCCTAAGGCAGGATTTAACAATCACCAATAAATGGAAGACGCAAAGGCCAAGAAAAGGCCCTGGGCTTCTCCAGCAACTCATAAGGGCTGACAGGACCACTAGGCACCAGGGATTACTGGCATTTAATGTATAAATCATTATTGATCCTGACATTTAACCATTCAAATGACAGAAATTGGAGCGGGCATTTGCCAGTTATGATGTGGACCTAACTCACAGACCCATGCAATATTCCCCTCACCCGGCCCTTGACCTAAAGACACGTCAAGGGACGGTAATTGGTTAATAAGATCTAATCAGATGAAGATTGAATTGGCATGCAATACATGGTATAAAACAACCGAGTACAGGGCAGAGTATTTTAGTCATTTAAGTGGAGGAACAATTTCTTATGCCTGGCAGTGTAAGCTATTGATCAGCATGTGCTATTCAATTTAACAGCACGCATGTTGTTATCACATTAGTAACACTAGCGTACACCAGTGTCAGGGCTCTATGAATTCAGTTGTTTTCTTTTTGTTTTTTTATTTCCTAGAATTACAGTATGCAGTAAATCTTTACATGGTCAATCAATTCCAAATTACATAGATATGCAGGAATACTACAAACTTTTAGATTTTGTGCAAATGGCAATTGTTATTGTTTTGTTAGATTTTTTTTATGTAAAAACTATTAATAGGACTACATTCACTGCTGTTGATTACGTAAGATGTGTTTCACTGACCCATTTACATAAACATGTGCGCTGAACTGCTATAGCATTACAACTGCCTGTCTAATATTGTGTAGGTTGCTCTTGTGCCACTAATACAGCTTAGACTCATAAAGGCATAGGGGGAGATTTGCTGAGTTGCCCATAGCAACCAAACAGATGGCTTTTTTCATTTTTTTAAAGGCCCGTGAAAAAGGAAAGAAGTAATTTGATTGGTTGCTATGGGCAACTCAGCAACTTTTCCTCTGGACAGGTTTTGATAAATCTCCCCCATAGACTCCACAAGACTATATGTAGTATCCCAGAGCAGTAACACCTTCGCTACTTGAACTATGTTCAGGGGGTTAAAGTCCCCTGAGATGCCTAGCTCTATTATAAGTCCTAATGTAGTTCTGATATAAATTGTGTAGAGGAAAAGTTGACCAGTTGCCCATAGCAACCAATCGGATTGATTCTTTTATTTTTAAAGAGGTCTGTAAAAATGAATTAAGTAATCTGGTCTTATTTTTCTCCGCACAGGTTTTGATAAATCTCAGCCACTGTTATGATGGAAAACAATTTTTTTTTAATTAATTGGTGCCAGAAAGTTAAACAGATTTGTAAAATCCTTCCAGTACTTATCAGCTGCTGTATACTGCACAGGTAGTTCATTTCTTTTTCAATTTCTTTCCTGTCTGACCACAGTGCTCTCTACTGACACCTCTGCTCATGTCAGGAACTGTTCAGAGCAGGTTAGGTTTGCTATGGGCATTTGCTCCTGCTCTGGACAGTTCCTGACATGGATAGAGGTGACAGCAGAGAGCACTGTGGTAAGACAGAAATGAAAAAAAAAAAAAGAAAAGCACTTCCTCTGGAGCATACAGCAGCTGACAAGTACTGGGAGGATTACAATTTTTTTTTGTAGAAGTAATTTACAAATCTGTTTAACTTTCTGGCACCAGTTGATTGGAAAAAAAATAAATAGTTTTCTACCCCTTTAACTGTTTTCAACTGTAAGAGCTGGTTGAGGGTGCATTCACACCACGTTATGTACATACGGGTGCCGGATTTGGCGGGGGGAGGGGCAAACCGGGCGCTCCCATACCCCGGCCAAATCAGCCCGTGACTCCATTTACTTTAATGATCCGACCAGAGCCAAACGGTGACTGCGGTCGGCTCAGTTTTGACCCGTACGTGGTTTTGGACCAGACCTTAAACCGTAGTATACTACGGTTTTAGGTCCGGTCAGGAAACCGCATACGGGTCAAAACTGAGCTGACCGCAGTCACCGTTTGGCTCCGGTCGGATCATTAAAGTAAATGGAGTCACGGGCTGATCCGGCTGGGGTATGGGAGCGCCCGGTTTGCCCCTCCCCCTGCTGGATCCGGCAACCGTATGTACAAAACGTGGTGTGAATGCACCCTGATAGCCACTTGTCTTCTGCAGGCAATCAGGGAAGCCATCCTTGTTGCCACTCTATTCCTCTAGGATAGGGAAGAAAATCCCAACTGTCAGTCACCTGTTCTTTGCAACCAATCAGAGAAGCCATCCTTGTTGCTGTCCTTCCCCTCTGGGATAGGGAAGAAATCCTAACAGTCAGTGTAGAGTCTGGTTCTGGTCAGTACATTTGTAACAGCTCCTGTGTCCCTCTCCTCTTACCTCACTGAGAGGTTTGCATTGCCACACCCTGTTCTAATACCTTAAATGAGTATAGGCTCAAATAACACCATTGCTGATCTAGACAAAGCTGAAGTCCTCTCTGTCAGATCCCGCTGCCAAAAAAGTAACCACAACTCAAGCAGTGTTTTGGAGACAAATAGCATAGATGACTGGCCCTATCGCTTTTTGATAAAGGTATGGGTTATCCTCCAAGCTGTACTTATCCCTTTGATGGACTAGCATCTGATATCCTTCTCACAGATGCTCTCTAGTCAGTGTCATATTGACTATACCCCAAGAAACATAGGTGAGGGAGAGGAACTTTTATTGTTGACACGGACTGCCCCCGTGAGGATCTCAGTGGTGCGCACTTAAATTGGAACCCCACCAGATAGAGCCAAGTCTAGAGTCTGAAATTCCCAGGAATAATGAATGAGTCAATCAAGTCAAAAATCCAGTCTAAAGTCTTATTTAGTCCAAGTCTTCAGTCAGCATCAGCATAAGTCAAGTCAGGTCTAAAGGAAAGTAAGGGTGCAATCACACCATGTTTTGGGAATGCGGCAGCCAGATCTGGTGGGAGAATTTAAAAACCACCTGCTGCCACCGGACCCGAGCCATACCCCTTTTACTTAACTAAGCTGGGCAGAGTCAGCTAGTGACGCTGATCAGCACATTTTTGAATCTTAATCTGTTTGTTGCAGGACTAAAAAATTGTGGTCTGCTGCGGTTTTAGTATGGCAACAAAATCTGATTAACATAAAAAATGGGCTGATTCCGCCCGGCTCATTGAAGTGAATGCAGTGTGGCATGGTGGGGATATGGCAGAAGACTTTTTTTTATTCTCCTACCAGATCCAGCTGCCATATACCCAAAATATGGTGTGAATGCACCCTAACAAGTGCACTACAAGTCCCACAATTGTCTTGAAGTCAATGATAGTGACTATTCACCAGGTTCAGTGTGCATCAAGTTTGTACCAAGTGATTTGTTTATTGTATGTTACTGATCTACAATCATTTTAGTAAAGTTTAGGTGGTTCTCCAAATTCATGGCTTTTGAGGATTTATTTCCTGACACCCCAATACAGATGACTACTTTATTGGAGTCGAGGTAAGTGGAGTTCACACAGTACTACAACAACCACCATCATTACCGCAGATCCACACCACCACCATACTCCTGGTGTCACAAAAGGAATCACTGCTATCCCAGTATTCCACACATAGTGACTCTTCAGTATTCAACCTCAGCTCACATACAACTTTGGCATCGCCACAACTTTAGTATCTCATGACAACCTTGGTGCCTCACTACACATTAAAAAGGACATGTGGTATCCAGCACCAAAAGTCCAGCAAAAGAGCTTTTAAGAGTCATGGGATGAGGCCATTGTCGGCCAGAGCTGTCTTTCCAACACATCTCACAGATGCCCAATTGAATTGAGATGTGCAAAAAAAAAAAAGAAAAAAGACCACCTAGAACTTTGTCATGTTCCTCAAACCATTTCTGAACAATTTTTGCTGTGGGGCCAAGCACATTATTCTGCTAAAAGAAGACACTGTTGTTAAAAATACCATTGCCATGAAGTAGCGTACTTGGTCTGAACAAATGAACAGGTGTCAAACTCACCTGAACATGACTGCCAGAACTCAAGGTTTCTGAACATTGCCAAGAGCATTACACTGCCTCCTCTGGTTTATGTTTTTTTACATGACTCATAAATGTGGGATCTCTTCCCCAGAAAAGTGATGAACATGCACCTAGGTGTCCACATGATGTAAAAGAAAACAGAATTCATCAGACCAGAATGCCAGTCTGATCGCTCCAGCTTTGATGCTTATGTGCCCATTGTAGGTGTTTTTTGACAGTGGACAGGGGTGCACTGACCAGTATGTGAAATGCAGTCTGATATAAAGCAAGATACACTATTTTATTCAACAGCTTGTGCTATAGTTTCTCATGGAAGTGGACCAGATAGGTTAGCCTTTGCTCACTGTGCAATGGTGCAATGAGTCTTTGGTGCCAATGACTTTCTCCAGTTCAACAATTGTTCTTCCTTGGTCTGCTTTTGGTAGGTAGCAACTGCTGCAAGGTGGAAACAGACCACAAAAGCTGCCCTTTTGGATTTGTTCTGATCCAGTTGTCAAACCATCACAATGTGTATGGTCTGTATCAGAGTTGATCACATCCTTAAACTTTCCCATTTTTCCTGCTCTCAAGTCATCAATGTCAAGAACTGACTGGTCTTGTGCTTTTTTTATATATCTCACTGCTTGACAGGTGCCGTTGTCATGCAATAGTGTTGTTGCAGTTTAAGTGTTATGGCTATGAGTAAATGAATGTTACAGGGTGGCATCTAGCAGGTTACATTAAAACCCACTCCACTAGCAGATTGTTTAGCCAAAAATTATTACTTTTTGAATGTATTGAAAGAAGCAATAGCTTTTTACTAGTATTTTAAAATATATCCATTTTTGGGAGGAGTAACAGGTTTTGTGCCTAAAAGCTGAAGAAGCAGTGTCTTTTTTACAAGCTATGAAAAATATGGGCCTACTCCAATTTGTGTTGTTCACTTCTTAGTGTCCCTTACAGAGATCTTCACCTAACAACTGCTTTCTCTAAAATGGCTACTAAAGCTATGTGCATAGGCTTTTATAGTGACTTTGACATCACCCCTATATTGACATTTGAATGGCTTAAAGAGCTGTTTGAAATGCATTTTGGGATTCCCTGAGATCATGTGATCTTTCATTCTTCTGCATTCTTCCATGTTACTGATAGAATTTTAGCAGGTTCTCCCAAACTGAATTGCCAAAAGTTTCAGTTCTAGCTGAACCGAACTGTTAGCAAAGTTCTGACAGAGCATGGGTTCTATGGGTTTAGTTCCCTCGTCTCTATACATAAAGACAGCTGAGAGATGACTGTCAGACACCATGGCAGCAATCACCCAGCATTTAAGGTTTGATAAAGGCAGGGAAAGATTTCCCCTCATTAAAAAGGTCTTCTGAGGTAAATAAAAAACAATGACAGCCTGTTAGGGATTTAACAAATGGCATACAACATACTCACCTTGCTAAATCCAGTGCAGGGCCCTTCAGTGTGCCACCCAACCTCAGTTCAATGCCCCTGATGATGCCTTCTTTATGTTTATCTGATGATGTTCCATATAAACTGCAGCCCATCACTGAGGCTACAATGGATCAAGAATCTCATAAGGTGAACCAGACCTCTTACACACAATTTATATTTTTATAATGTTTGGATTCATCACCAGGTCCAGGAAAGGTATCATTCATTTCATTAGTCTAAAGGCTATCTAGCACAATGGTCAGTTCTATGCCTCATTCACAGCTGACAGAGAGTCCTTCTAAGCCAGCAAAAAATGCATCATCCTGAAATAAGACCAAATCAGGTAATACCTTTTCTGCATCCCTGAATCTCCATCTTAATAAGCAGATATTGGGGAATATTTACTAAAGATAGTGTCCATGGTAACCAGTCAAACTGCTGTTTATATTTCCATATGTTATATTGTTATTTTAATGGGATTTGATCAGAATGCAGAACACATTTAAGCAAATAAAAAATGTTAGGTACCTCAGGGTTCATTTGTTATTCTGGGTAAAGATTTCCTTTGATGGGAAAATGACTCTGCTATTTCCCACATAATAAATTTCTCATGTGTACTGGGAGGTTGAGTTTCTTGACTGTTTACTGATTATATTGAATTAAGTCTAACACTGTAAAGGGGCATTGTTTGCTACTAATCAATAGTTACTGTACAATCAATGGAAGCATGGAATGACTAAGGGCAATGCATCGAACCCCACCATCTGATCCAGCTCCATGTTTATGGAAGAAAGTTATACCATTCAGAAATTTTGTGTTTCACCTGAAACAACCCAACTTAAGTGAACCTGATAATGGCCACCACCAAAAATAAACCACGCCATCTATCACTACAAGTTATAGTTACAATCTTCTGTTCATAGATGGACTGCAGGTTACATTGTTTGTAGCTGGAATTATAGAGAACCAGTTGCTTTTCCTGATCTGCCTGTTTTAGTACTTACATGTACTAAATAACCCTATGAAATAACCATTCTGGAATGTCTTTTTGTATACCTCTGTATCGTGTCATTCATCTGTTATTCTTTCTAGAAATGTATAAATAAATAAATTGCCGAATAGGTGTTTACAGCTGGGGACTATCACATACTCTGTCTTAACTATCAAAACAATACTGGCAGTGCCAGACAGCGGTAACACCCAGTTTTTTGTTTTTTTATTGATACATTTCTAGTAAAAATAGTACAATACAATGGTACAACACAGAGAGAGAGAAGAAAGTTATTCCTGAATAGTTACTTCATAGAACATGTCAAGAGAGCCTACAGGCTCTTTAGGATTTTTCTTCAGATTTTTTTACTCTAACTAAATTACCTATAACACAAAGTCTTCAAATTGGTTGATTTTCCATATGATCTGCCAGGACACATGGACATCCTAGAAAGAGGTCCTTCTCTTGTATTAGCCAAAGCAGATAGCCTAACTTTAGCTCTGGTGAACCCAGTAAATCCAAGTAATAAATAACCAATCATTATTTTGAAGGACTAACACAAAATACAATATTTTGGCTGCTTTAGTAAAAATGTATGGCTGGTCGCAATCTTGATATTTATCTGTTATTACTTCACATATTGATGGAATGTGTCTGTTTTTTAGACATATATCATGTACATATTATACTGGTTGAGAAATCACTGTACAATATTATGTTTTTATGTTTATATTTTCACTTTTTTCACAATATGTTTATGCTGTGGTCTTGTTTTTAAATAGAATATGAAAATCAATTTTTCCCCATCATTATGTTCTCAATAACCTAAAATGAGAAGGTGAAAATAGCATTTTATAAATTTTTATTCATGTTTACAACTATATTTAAAAATGAAAAACTAAAATTTTATTATTTAGCTCTAGGGGTCTCCCATTTGTCGTGATCATCTTTGAAATGTTTCAACACCTTGTTCGGAGTCACCTATGGTTAATTCTGCTGACTGGGCTTAATTTGGAAAGACAGAGTCCTGTCTATATAAGGTCTCACAGCTGACTATGCATATGAGGACAAAAACCAAGCCATGAGGTAGAAAGAACTGCCTATTGAGATCAGAGACAGGATTGTGTGGCGAAGGGAACAAAAATATCACAGTGGTCTCTATAATTCCTAACTGGAAGAAGTTTGGAACAACCAGGACTCTTCCAAGAGCTGGCTACCACACCAAGGTATGTAATCAGGAGGAAAGGGCCTTGGTAAGAGAAATGACCAAAAACCCAATGGTCACTCTGGTTGAGCTCCAAAGATACTGTGTACATTAGCACTCCATCAATCTGGGCTTTATGATAAAGTGGACAGAAAAAAACCTCTCCTTGCATAAAAGGAGATGCATAAAAGGAGATGCATAAAAGCCTGCCTGGTGTTTGCAAAAAAAAAAAAAAAAACCCCTAATGGACTCTCAGACTGTGTGAAACCAACATTGAACTTTTTGGCCTTAATTTTAGGCATCAGGAACTGCTCATCACCTGCTTATACCATCCTTACAGGGAAGCATTCTGGTGGCAGCATTATACTTTGGGCACTTTTTCAGCAGCTGGGACAAAGACAATGTTAAGGGTTGAGGGAAAGCTGTATGAATGAAAGTAATATAGAGAAATGATTGATACAAACCGAATTTAGAGTGCTCTGGACCTCGGCTGAAGGTTTACCTTCCAACAAGACAATGACCTTAGGCAAACAGCAAAGACAATCAGGAGTGGCCCAATCAGAGCCCTGACTTGAACTCAGTCAGACTTTTTCAGAAAGACCTGATAATGGCTATTCACAAATAGTTCCCTTCCAACTTGAAAAAGCTTGAGAGGATCTGCAGAAAATCTCCAAATCACGGCATGCAAACCTTGTGGCAGCATACCCAAGAAGACTGGAGGCTGTAATTGCTTTGAAAGGTGCTTCAACTAAGTACTGAGTAAAGAGTCTAAATACTTATGTTGATAATATTGTAATATTTTAGTTTTAATAAATTAGCAAAGATTTCTAAAATTCTAAATTTTCCATTAAGGGAATATTGGATGAAGAATAATGGGGGAAAGCTTGATTTATATTTAATTATAACAAAAATCTGGTGCATTACACAATGTGAAAAAAGTGATGAAGGTCTGGAAACTTTCCGAATGCACTGTATAACCAACACAAAAATGAACATACTTTTTAACTTTGATTAACATGTTATTTTTAAATTCCCTATTGCTTCATAAACAACCTGCTATTTGATTGTAGTAATTTCATATGCAATAGATTCTTGTTACTTCCAATCTACAACAAAGCGATATACTAATTCAATTTAAACTATTGATTTAAAAAAATAAAGTTTCCTAGAATACAACTTCTGTGCTTTATACAGAATTTTTAGGGGCAATTTCCCAGCCTAGTCAAGGGAAACAACAAAACTTGTTGAAGGTCATACCTACAAACCCGCTCACAGAGATTTTCTCAGTGTCATGATTATATAGTAATTGCCCTAATCAGCCTAATACATCCATGCAGTCTACCATCCATGCAGTCTACCAGTTATAAAGAAGAATGGATAACTCTCAGACACTACTCTGTCTTCTCCATCACCGGAATGAGACCTGGCTGGTGGCACCCCGTGTTTGCACTCGCGGAGGATGCGGTCTGCGGCAGCTGGAGGATTTGGGCGGTGGTGGCTGTGTTGGACCGGCCAGCGGGATTACTGGTCTGGCAGTTGGGCCCATGGTGGTGCTGGTTTGGTGGAGCAAGCAGTAGAGTTCCCTGGGAGGGGCGAGCTTGGTCTGGGCCAGCCGGCTCTCCCTGGCCCAAAGATGGATGGCAGGTTTGGAAGGGGTTAAAGTTGCGGCTCCTCCTAGCCCGGCCCATTTAAAGCTCCTCTTGCTTCTGCCTGCTGCATTGCTGGGGCACGTGAATACTGGAGGAGGTGCTCCCATCTCCTCTCCCTTCCCTGATTTTGCTTATAGTTCAATGCAACCTGGAAAATTGACCCAGCGGCAGGTAATGAGGAAGCAAACTATATATTGACTTGTACCGCTTTGCATTCCTATCTGGCAAGAAATTAGTTATGGGGGCTGATACTCACTATTCCGCTCCTTCTTCTTTTATATACATTTTCTGTATGAATTAGGAGGTTTGCTGCGGATCGGGCTGTCTGGGCTAAGTCTCGCCTATACATAAGCTGAGTGCAAAATTTCCTCAGAGTGTAAAATCGTCCACAGACTCAGGTTAGCTCAGTCTAAATAGCCGTAGGGACCTGAGTTGAAAAGTATACTTTATGCTTTTTTTGTGGTTCTTTGGTGTTCTCGTCTGATTTGTGCTCCTCCTCTCCCTTTCTACAGATTTAGGTAGTCAAAATTGTTTACCTCCCTAACCTAATGCCAGCTGGAGGGTAGTGGACTTATATATACATTGTACTCCAGTTCAAGTCTTTGAACCTGCTAGATTACTTTTTCACTGTCTTTGATGGTCTGTCTGCCTGGGAAATTCGGACAGGAGAGTAATATTAACATTGTAACATAATAGCACTGTTCCCTGTTGCAATATGGAATGAAGTAAGTTGATGAAGATGGCCCCCAAGAAAGCCCCACTAACATCGCCTAACAAGGATAAGCCATTGGCTGGGAAAATTGATAAATATATCAGCTCACCGGGGAGCAGAGGCTAAGGATAATAAAGAGAATAATAATAATAATAAAAATAATAAAGATCTCTCATTTAATGAAAAAAAAAAAAGACTATCAAATGCAGCTGATAAGTCAAGCTTGGGGGAGGAGATTATGGACTTGGAAAAAAATAAACACATATTAATTAATATTCTAAAGGAAACTCACTTATGTAACTCAGGCCTGAAGGACTAAAAATACAAGTTAGACTGCCCTCAGATATTATGCATATAAGGGACGATATTAATAATTTGCGAGCTAGACTTGCAGAGACTGAGAAATGCATCCCAATAATGTCCCAAGATGTGACTAAACTTAAAGAGGAGGTGCAGGAGGTCAAGCAGGAGAATATTTTATTAAAGCAGAAGATCGCTCTAGAAGATCGAATATACGGATTGTGGGTCTCCCAGAAGGAGCTGAGGGAGTAGATGCGGTCACATTTATTCAGAAGTGGCTGCTGGAGAGATTTAATCATCTGGGCCTATCCCCTTGTTAGAGAGGGCACATCGTATTCCAGGGAGAGACCCACCTCCTGGTTCCCTGCCTTGCACAATGTTAATTAAAGTACATTTGTCATCAGATAGGGATAAAATTCTGAGAAGTGCTAGGTCCATGTCTGAATTAAAATGTAATACTGTAGTTCAAAAATTGCTTTGTTCCCAGATTTAGCAAGTGACACCCAAATAAAGCGTGCAGGGTTTAAGTCGGTTAAGAAGAGCTAAATGATGCAACTATTACGTTTTTGTTTAATGAGAAGGGGCTGTTTTTCCAGACAGCGTTCTCGCTGCGCAGTGGTTAGACCAGCAAGGGTAATAAAAAAAGTGTCATTCATATTGAAGGGACTATTAAGTTTTGTATAATATTTATTATTATTAAAATGTTGTGAGGGAGGGGAGCGGGGTGGCATCCCTCGCTGTGTTCAAGAGTCTCGGAGGTAGTTGTTCTATGTCTGAGACAGGTGGGGGATAAGGGGGGTAAGGGGAGAGTTGATTTTGGGAGGGGTTCAGCACAGCATACTGGGGAGAATTTTTTTTTTATTCTCCCTTTCTTCTCTTCTTAAATGATAACATTTATTTCCTGGAACGTGAAAGGGCTGGGAGATAGGTTTAAAAGGTTTGCCGTATGTCAACCAATATAGCAACATTTACCAGCAGTGGTGGGTCTGATGGAGACCAACTTTTCTGTGAAAATGTGTCAAACAGTTTAAAATAAAAGGGCCAGTTCACAATTTCATGCACTATATTCCTCTTATTCAAGGGAGTCTATTTTTATATTCATAAGCAAATTGGGTTTACACTTGTGAGGAAATGTATAGATAAATTTGGGAGATACATTTTTGTACAGGGAGTGCTGGATCATGTCGAAGTTGTTGTTGCGTGTGTTTACATCCTGCCGCCTTTATCTTTAGATGTCCTAGTTGCTCTTCTGGAATTTATTGGGGTTCGCCATGAGGTGCAGTTGTTCCTTATGGGGGACTTTAATGCAGTAATAAATGTTAGCCTGGATAGAACTGCAAGCGCAAATGGTAAGATTTCCTAATACTCAATTAGCAAAAAATTTTGGGAGATCGGGTGGATGGACATCTGGAGAGAGAGGTATGGTCTATTGAATGGGTTCACATCCTTTAATAAGGCAAATAACTCGGCTTCCAGGATTAATCTGTTTCACCAATAGGTCTGGCAGTAAAATGGTAACCAATATGAAAAATGAACCACGCTCAATATCAGATCATGTAATGCAACACTTGGAGGTGAAGCTGGGGTTTACTTCCTCCCTAGGACCTAGAATTTTTAGATTGAATACCTATTGGTTAACGATTTTGAATAGGGATGAGGGACTATCCGTTGAAATATCACAGTTTTGGACGAGACATTTAGGCACAGCAAGTACAATGGTGGTGTGGGATACTCTGAAAGCCTTTATGAGGGAAGTTTTGTTCAAAGAAATATGCCATCTTAAAAAAGAGTTCAGAACCAGGGAAAAAAATATTGGTAGATTATGTCATATCCAAAATGCAGGAATATAGAAATATAAAAAAATGTGGAAAATGTTGAGCCATTGAGTACAGCACAGGACGAATTAACAAAATATCAAACTAAGAAGGAGCAAAATCGGCTGTTTTTTGGGGGGCATAAACAATTTACTGAAAACGGTAAGCCCTTGGGATTACTTATTGATGTACTAAAAGCCTAAACGGATAGACCAATATTAAATAGTTTCTGGGACCAACAGAGACAGGTCGTTAATGAAACTCAGCAAGCAACAAATTTGTGTTACCTATTTTTCTAAATTGTATACTTCAGAGCTGGATGTGTCAAAAATTTAAGTTTATGCTTATTTAGACCAAATTGCTTTACCCATATTGACGAGATCTGAGAGATAATACATGGACTTACCCATAGCATTAGAGGAAATACAGGAGGTTATATGATCGGCCCCATCAGGTTCTGCTGCTGGACTGGAAGGGCTATCTTTTGAGTGGTATAAAAGGCTGGAGAAGGTCCTTGCCCCATTGTTATGGGAGACCTTTAGTGAAGACAATTTTGAAGGGAGACTGATTAAAATAAATAAATAAATCCCTTGATGATAGATAGCTATAGGCTGATTTCTCTGTTGAATGCAAATATTAAAATCTTAGCAAAAATTTTGGAAAATAGATTAAAGAGAGTAGTAGATAGGCTGGTTCACCGCGACCAAACTGGTTTTGTGCCTGGAAGACGGCATTTTGATAATATCGAGCAAACATTTGTTAATCCAAAGATGAAGAATAGAAATCACACTAACCGCTCCGGTATGGACAAAAGCCGGTTTATTTCAACTATTCATAGACAAGGTGCAGGGTGCATACACAGACGAGACGTAGTCCAGCCTTTCATTTAATCTGAGACTACCGTAAGCATTCATTTTAATGATCCATTTTGCCTCAGCGCGGAGTAGTGCTTTTTGCCTATCTACACCCGCTTTCACATTAACTCTTTCAATTCCATGAAAGGCTAGATCACTCAGAGAATTGTGATGACGTTCCTTAACATGTTGAATAAATTTTGGAGACTCCTTTTCTGACTTAAGCGAATACAGATGTTCTCGAAAACATATATTCATGCTTCTTTTGGTGCTGACTATATAAAAACAGCCACATGTACAGATGATAGAATAAACTACCCATTGGGTTCTGCAAGTGATTAGATCTTTAACAAAAAAAATGATGATTAAATTGATGATTCTTGATTAAAAATTATCCTACACTAGGACCTCTAGTGGACAATAATCTGTTTTTTGTTTTTAGGAGATGCAAGAATCTAAGAGACATTATAACTAGAAGTTTAGCCCTACCGGTAATCATAAATGTGGATCATGCTCCTGGTGCAGCTATTTTTCATGTAGAAAATATTTCTGAATAGGAGGTGTAGATTTTTTTGTTAAAGATCTAATCACTTGCAGAACCCAATGGGTAGTTTATGCTATCATCTGTACATGTGGCTGTTCTTATATAGGCAGCACCAAAAGAAGCATGAATATACGTTTCGAGAACATCTTTATTCGCTTAAGTCAGAAAAGGGGTCTCCAAGATTTATTCAACATGTTAAGGAACGTCATCACAATTCTCTGTGTGATCTAGCCTTTCATGGAATCGAAAGAGTCAATGTAAAAGCGGGTGTAGATAGGCGAAAGGCACTACTCCGCACCAAAGCAAAATGGATCATTAAAATGAATGCTTACGGCAATCTCGGATTAAATGAAAGGCTGGACTACAGTGTTTTTGCATAAAGTTAAGATATTTAAAAGTTTTTGCATGTTTTTATTTTTGCACTCACTTTTGGTTGCCACCTCCTTGGACACACGTCATCCCGTTGGGCTTCTTAAGGAGATGCCAGTGTGTCAAGGGATAGGGTCTGAGGAAGCGTGCCTGTGCGCACGTGCAACAGCTGTCACCCATTCAGTGAAAGAAGCCGCATCTCGTCTGTGTATACACCCTGCACCTAGTCTATGAATATTTGAAATAAACCGGCTTTTGTCCATACCGGAGCGGTGAGTGCGATTTCTATTCTTCATCTTTGGATTTCTCTGAACTGTATTTCTTGAATATGCACCCTGCATCCAGTTACCTGATGCCGTTATCTACACTGCAAACGATCATCAGGTTTGTGTTGTGAGTGATGACTCCTTTGTTTGTGAGCAAACATTTGTTAATGTCCAGTCTGCCCGGGGCCAGCGGGATCTCTGCTCCATTCTGTCGCTGGATGCCACAAAGGCTTTCAACAGGGTGGAGGTTCCTCTGGGCTTTGCTGGAAAGGTATGGGTTTGGTCCGATACATATTGGTCTGATAAAACTTATGTATGCTCAACCCTCAGCTAAATTTTCACTGGGAAATGTAATAACGAGATCTTTTGGATTGACTAGATGCACTCGCCAGGGTTGTCCTCTCTCCCCCCTGCTCTTCGCCCTCTATAGAGAGCCTCTTGCGATATTATTAAGGGAAATTACAGATCTGAGGGGGTTTGGGAGTGGGGGGGGGGGAGGGAGGAGGACAAGATAGCGCTGTATGCAGATGATCTTCTCCTGTATGTACAAGATCCAGTGGGGTTGGTCCCTAAATTGAAGTCTGTTTTTAAGGAGTTTGGCATTAAATTGGTTGAAATCATGCACCCTTTCGATAGAGTTCAGGTTAGATCAAACAGTGTTGGGTATGCAAGTAGGGGAGGAAGGGGGGTTCCTGGAATATTTGGGAATAAAAGTACATTATAGGAAAGAAAATTTTAATACATTGTTAAATAAAATGGAAAAAAAATTGAGATTTGGAAAAGATTGCCATTGAGTATGGCAGATAGGGTGACAGTTTTGAAGATGGTGGTTTCACCACTAGTTCTGTTTTTTCTAAATGTATTGGGATTGCGGAAAAATGGTTTTCTAAACTTGAAAGAATGTTGAATAAGTTTTTGTGGGGGAGAAAGAGAGCTAGACTTGAATACTTAGAGTTTGTTGCCCCTAACGAGTTAGGGGTGTGTGCATTACCTGCGTTCAAGTTATATTTTATTGCCAGAATATTGACCGCTATAAAACAGAGGAAGGGGAATTGGATTAGAAAATTAAATTAAATCAACGTGCTTGCAATAGAGGATTTGCCTGCCCTGTTAGAAATAGACAGTCTTTGTTCTGTATTTTCACATTCTAATATGCTGAAGAAGGGTTGGAAGTTTGTGAAAGTTTTTTTGGGGGATAACTGGGGCAATGGAGTTTACTCATATTTGGCACAATTCAAGGGTGAATGAATTTTTGACGGTACTGGATCCGATATTTTGGATAGTTAGAAGGATCAAGGACGTTGGGCACATTGTGGGGGATAAGACTCTTAAATCTTTTAAAGAGTTACAGAATGAATTTGGGTTAAAAGAGATGGATACATTTAGATATTTTCAAATACAGAATGCATATAGGGCAACAGAAGACCCATCTTTTTTCACAATTAAGCAACATGGTGTTCTTGATGAGGTAAGGACACTGGAGGGGGTGGGAAATAAAAATATGGTTAGATTTTATAAACAACTTTGTCTTTAGGTGACTAAAAACTTAAAATTTAAATATAAAAGAAATGGGAGGTGGCACTTGGGGTAATCAAGGACACACAATGGAAGTTAGCTTTAAGGAATGTGAATATAGTGTCGATAAATAGTTCGGATAGATTAATACATTTAAAAATGTTATACGGTGCATATCTAACCCCAGTTAAACTTAAAAAAAATGAGTTACTGGATAGACGATAGGTGTCTTAGATGTAAGTTGGAGGGAGGGGACCTTTTGCATATCTTTTGGTCCTGTTCAAAGATTAATAAATTCTTGCAGGAAATTTTGGTAGAAATTAAGTCAAGACTTCAAGATGAAATTAATGTGTCTCCGCTTCAAGTTCTATTGGGAATCCAGGAAGGGAATGCAGTTTGGGGTACACTTCTCATGAAACTTTCTTTTTGTGCGAAGTTATTGATTGTACGGAATTGGTTATCAACTAACGTCCCGTTTTTAGCATTGGTATAATTGATTGTTGAACAAATTATTCATTATGAGAAATTATCGGTCAAGGGTAATAAGAAACAAGAATGATGGGTAGATAAGATCTGGGGAGTTTGGAAGAGAGGTCTATAAAAAATGAATCCTGATAGTAATAATTATATATATTTTTCTTTTTTTTTCTTCTTCTTTCTCCCCGGATGTCGGATCGAATTTAGTGGGGGTGGTTGGGATGGGTTATTCATGTGATTTTGTACTGTTGGTGGAACTTATTTTTTGTGGATGTTATGTGAAAATAAAAAATAAATAAATAAGGGGAAGAATGGATAACTATTAATAAAAAAAGTATCTAATGATTTTCGAGATGTGAATCATAATTATTTGATGCTAACCTTGAAGTGGGCGAATCAGTTTTTCCATCTGTAATTGTTGGAGGTGGAGTTCCCTGTGTCATTGCAACCTACTTGATTCCAACCCCCTCTTCAAATTTTTTTTTTCTGGAGCACTCACTAGAAAAGTTATTTATTCTGAATCCCAAACCCTAACGTGCCTTTTTTAGCCACTTGGCAATGAGGACACCTAAAAGACTGCAAAATGATATGGAATTATTAATGGGCTATAACGACTCCTATAGTGTTGTATTCAACTCATTTTAGTGAGTAAAAAATAAAGGTATGTGACAGTTTTTAAGAAATGATTCTTAGGAAAGCTTTTCTCACCATTTTTAGGGTCATTTGGATCTAAAAGAGGGGGGAGAGGGTTGACGCAAAAGAGTAACCATTCTAAATAGAAAGGGATTATCCTTTCCTCTGTAATGTAAAGGATAATTAGTTATTCTGTTTTCATTTGACAATCACAATCGTGTCATAAAGAAATCATAACAGAGGATAATTGTACACTTCATTGTGCTTCAGAAGACTAGTTCCACAGTATTTATGTAATGTAACTAGAAGGCTTAAGAGGAAATTCTAAGGACTAATTCTTGTTTTCACCATGTGGAAAGATCCAGTTATTCTTGCTTAGTGGGTCATTGGTTACCGTCAAATCCAAACCAATGTTCCACAAATAAATTTAGATAATATCTTGTTAAGCAAAATATTTTGCCCATTTTCTCTGATACTACATTTCATTTAAAGATGCAAAGTCATTAAATGTGACAGACACATAATATTAGAAAACAACCAGAAGTGGTAAAAAAATTTCACAGCACTGTATAAGTTCCAGAGGTCCCGGAACTTTAGAACATAACCATCACTGTAATTCACACAGTTATATAGCAGTTATATGCCTCATGCATCATTCACTAAACTTGGTTTGTAAAAAGAGTTATCTGATCTTTTAAAATTGATGGCTCATAAAATAGGTAACAAATATTAGATCAGTGAGAGTCCAATATGCTATGTTACATTTAATTCTGCTCGTTCATACTTTTAGTAGTGGTGGTGCAAGTAACTTCAGTTTTGTCATGCTTACTTGAATGAGACAACACTGCAATTGTTTGCACTACCATTTCTTAAAGGGGTACTCTGCTGAAAACATCTCATCCCCTATTCAAAGGATAGGGGATAAGATGACTAATCGAGGGGGTCCCGAAGCAGCACTCGCTCCGTGGACCGAAAGACATGGGTGCAGCAGCAGAGATTGCGAGGGTCCTCAGTGGCGGGACCCCCGCTGTTAGACATGTTATCCCCTATCCTTTGGAAAGGGGATAAGATGTTTTCAGCTTAGTACCCCTTTAAGGTATGTTCAATACGGACGAGCAGCAGTAAACATTGAAGAGGCTTCAGTACTCACTGAAGTGCCATGGTTTCTCCACACAGCTGATTGGCAGGGTTGGCAGTTGTTGGATCACCATCATTCTGATACTGATGCCTATCCAGAGGATAGGCCATCAACTTTAAAAGGCAAGATCATCTGCCATCCAATTTGAATCTACGTGATATGTCAGCTGAAATATGTATAGGTATTCTTCCTCTTCTTTTTCTTCCTTACATTTGATATTATACAAAGCCTCCCTTCTGACCACTTCAGTTCCCACTTATTTCTCCCTCTTCAAGGTTCACGTCTCCTTTAGTGGATTTTTTGATCATTGGCTCTGTTTTACCTTCTGTTTAACGTATAGGAAAAATATATAGATTCATTTGTAAATCTGATTATTTTGGGTTATTTACATGGATGTCCTTAAAGGTTCAGCTGAGGATATCATGGACATATCTGGACATATCATGTGAAGATAAATATTTTTAGAGAAAGAAACCATGCTGGGAAATACACACGGCTATAATAAGGGTTAGATTGAAATCAAAACAAATGATTCAGAAATTCAGCTAACATTGCTCAGTCATCTGATCTTTAACTCAACACACAATGGGCATGGCTGTATTTGCCAATATGCACCAGTGGGTCTGTGCCTAAGGGCAGCACTTCATTGTGTTTAAAAAAAAAATAAAAATAAAAAAAAATTCCACCATACTGTAGCCTGGAGAAATTAAAATCTATATCCCCCTTTGGGTAAATCCCCATAGGTCAGAACATCTGCAAACTTCACCTTTAGATTTGCAGCCATAGCTGATCATTATTCTGTGGATTTATGATTTCACAACATACTGTGTATAGAGGAGTGATCAACGGTAAATATGCAGCCAAATCCACATGCAACCCATGCGTTTTTGCTGCATGTTTGTGGCAGATATGCATGAAAAAGATTCAAAACAAACAAACTGAGCAATTTTTAATAAAGATATATGAATGAGGAAGTTGTAGCATATCTAAATCTACGATACTTTAGGCCTCTTATGCATGGCTATAATAAAGATCTATTTTATAATGACCCTTAAAATGGTTCCCATTGTCTGTAGGCATATGCTATACATGTGTCTCTAAATTCTGGCATACTTTGGTCACTTCTGTATTATTGTTTTAGTTTGTCCTGTAGAACAACAAAAATAACATAGCCAGACACCAATTACTTTATTGACGTCTGGCAGGTTTCCGTAATTATGACTATAATTTTTTACTGTTATGCTATTTTTTACTGTATTTTTTAACAAAGCCTCAAAGATGTTGCTTCACGGAAGTGCTATACTGTGGCACGTTTATTGCCTTTGGGCAGAGGTGTAACAAGTAATCAGGTATAAAAATTGGTATGGACCCTTCTCCACTAGAACATAAAAGGCTTGTGATTATTTCGGTCTCCATTCTCTCCCCTGTGTCATCCTCCCCTTTGGTAATTTGGCTTTTGCTTTTCACATCTTGAAAACAGAATGAAGCATCTCAACATCAAAACAACACAAACTGCATAGGAATTGCAAGACGTAAATTAAGAATCATCCATATTAATTATCTCTGTTGATCAATACAGTGTCTCGGTTTTAATCATCACTTCTTACCAGAATTTAATATCTTTGATAACTTTAATTATACGTCTACACTCCATTAATTAAACTGACATTAACTTATGCAAACTGTATATAAATATTTCAGGAGCATGTATTACATTTCATTACTTCACAACATTGGATTAACACCTTCCCTGTTCAACAATGCCCAGAATGGCATAGGTTTGTTTTCCTAAACAGATCAACCACTTATTGCATTAATATTGATATACTTAATGCAATTATTTTTCCTAAATTTTTTTGACAAATCTTACTCTGCCCCAACATAATACCTCTATTAATAGAAAAAATTAATATTGTTGTAAATATCCCAAAATGTTTATAATATATAGAAAAATGCAGTTTACTATATAAAATTATATATATATATATATATATATATATATATATATATTCCATAACATATCCAATGGAATGTAAGGCTTATAAATCAGTTGTTCATGCATTACAACCACGGATGCCATATTTCTCTGGTGCTTTTTTAGCCCAAATTATATATTATTTTTCAGTTCCTAAATTGGGTCTTATGTATTGTAAATTACAGTATTTATCACTGTTCCCAAGATTCATTTTGTATGTAAGATTTAAATAAGGTATTCTTTGGAACAATAGATTGCTTTTACTTTCAACATGGAATCATGGAAACAGGAATACTTTGCAGGTGATTCATATACAAGATATGGGAGAAGGAAGATCTTAAAGTATCTTCTACAATATAAAAATTATTTGCATAACTGCAACTGGGTATGTACACATTAATGCAGAACAGGGGTTCCCTTTTAGTATAACAAAACCCCTATATATCTGTTGGCTAACTTGAAAGAGTACCTGTCATCAAACTATATTTTCTAAACTAACTCAGATAATATTCGCTATCTACTCCTTATACCCCTCCTGCTTTTCCATTTTTTTCCAAGCTTAAAACGCTGGGTATCATACCTTTCCCTTTGCTCACATTGTGTGAGCTCCAAGCAGAAGAAAGTGGGCGTTCCCCAGCAGGCGTGACATCACTGAAGCCTGCGAGAGCTGTGCCTCCCCATGCCCCGCACACACTTCCCGAGTTTGATCTCCTGCCAGGCCGGGAGGAGACCAAACTAACTGACTTGCAGCGGGGAACAGAACAGAGCCACCTAGTGGCCATTTAACTCCAAACCATTTAACTCCAAACCATTGGTTTAGTCAAAAAAAGTCTAGTTTGTTTTCAATTCTGAAAATTATTTTGCAGTCACTACCATAAGTTTTAGAGTGCTCCAAAATTTGTCTACTACTCCTTCCTATACACATAATGGTGATTAAACATTTTCATATGCAAATTATTTCCTCCAGCACTTTGGAAGAAAATGTTTATGTTCAAATGCATTATCTCTATATTAACGTTTGTATTTTCCTAATCTATCTCTAAAATCGACATATCCTTAGATATAACAGGTGAGATTAATGGCTTTTCACAACAACATGATTTGGTGACACTTTATCATGAGATGAATACAATGGCCCTGATTTACTAAGCATTGAATGTAAATTTTCTTTTGTGGGTTTTAATTCCCTACATTTTTTTCCAAGGTATTTACTAAGGTTTCCCTAAATTTTGCACTTTCCCTACATTTTGCTTTTTTTTTTTTTTACACATGCTCTACACTGTCGTGTTTTCCTCAGCTCAAATCCAACAAGTTTTCTGTGGAAACCTTAGTAAATATGTTGGGTTTTTGTGAAAATGCCAGGGACACGCCCCCTTTTTGGCAGCCATGCCCACTTTTCTCAGTAAAATGGAGAGTTAGTCATTTTTTTTTTCAATTCTGGCGCAAATTCTGGTGCAGACAGAATTTCTGGGGCAATACTATCGCAATTTCTGGTTTGCAATAGTAAATGAGGGCCAATGTGTTTGTCTATGTGTAGAAACCTGGTACTTGCTATGTAAAGGAAGTATTTTGATAGCATGCTGTGATATTGCAGCCAGCGATAGGCTGAGCCCCATGTGACGCTTCGTCACACCCGGAAGTATGAAGGAGATGGACCGGAGGACCGATCAGCTCTAGTGGCGCTCCGCGGGAACCCAGGGAGGTGAGTGATGGTTCATTTTCATTTATTTTGCAGCCTGGGCAGGACGGAGCAGGAATACTCTGCACTAGAGTACTCCTTTAATAAAATGGGAATGGTTGGTGATATTAACTTCCTATTTGTGGCACATTATTATATGTGAGGGGGGAACTTTTCAAGAAGGGTGGTGACTAGAGATGAGTGAACTTACAATAAATTTGATTCGTCACAAACTTCTCGGCTCGGCAGTTGTTGACTTATCCTGCATAAATTAGTTCAGCTTTCAGGTGCTCCGGTGGGCTGGAAAAGGTGGATACGTTCCTAGGAAAGAGTCTCCTAGGACTGTATCCACCTTTTTTAGCCCACAGGAGCACCTGAAAGCTGAACTAATTCATACAAGATAAGTCATCAAATGCCGAGCCGAGAAGTTCGTGACAAATCAAATTTACTGTAAGTTCGCTCATTTTTAGTGGTGACCATTTAAGTCGGCCATTTTGAATCTAACTTTAGTTTTTTTTCAATAGGAAGACGGACATGTAACACATCAATCTTATTGGGAATTTAACAATAAAAACAATGATGTGCTTGGTTTTAACATAACTTTATTATTTCGTGAGTTATTTACAAGTTTCTGACCACTTATAAAATGTGTTCAATGTGCTGCCCATCGTGTTGGATTGTCAATGCAACCCTCTTCTCCCACTCTTCACACACTGATAGCAACACCGCAGGAGAAATGCTAGCACAGGCTTCCAGTATCCATAGTTTCAGGTGCTGCACATCTTGTATCTTCACAGCATAGACAATTGCCTTCAGATGACCCCAAAGATAAAAGTCTCAGGGGGTCAGATGGGAGCCATTCAACTGGTCCACGGTGTTGCTACCAGTGTGTGAAGAGTGGGAGAAGAGGGTTGCGTTGACAATCCAACACAAATGGCAGCACATTGAACACATTTTATAAGTGGTCAGAAACTTGTAAATTACTCATGAAAGAATAAAGTTACCTTAAAACCAAGCACATCATTGTTTTTCTTGTGAAATTCCCAATAAGTTTGATGTGTTACATGTCCGTCTTCCTATTGAAAAAAACAAAAGTTGTATTCAAAATGTCCGACTTCAAAATGGCCACCATGGTCACTACCCATCTTGAAAAGTTTCCCTCCTCACATATACTAATGTGCCACAAACAGGAAGTTAATATCACCAGCCATTCTCATTTTATTAAGGTGTTTCCATATAATTGGCCCACCCTGTACTGAACAAATTTTAATTTCTCTAAATTTATAAACTAAGTGGCATACATTTGAATGTTTTTTTAATTCATCCCTTTGTCTTATCTTTCTTATTATGCTTCATAAAATTGTATTTGCTTTTGTTGCCTCAGCCTGGCATTGAATGTTGTTATTTACAGTATTTCACAACATGTTGTTCCCTTGTTCTGTTTTATTAACTATACTGTCTACAAGGCCGGCATTAACATTATTAAAAATAATAACAGTTCCAGTACAGAGCCTTGTGCTATACCATTACTACCATCATTCCTTTTTGCAATGTAAACTTTAAAACTAAGACCATGTTTACACACGAGAAGAAAGTGCCTTTTTTTTGTGATTTGCAGACTTATTTACTGAGAGTAAATTAGGCCTAATATTTTTGGAATATTGTCATTACGTAAAAATGGAAGCCAGTTTCAAAGTTCACTGCTTGTTAGAAACAATGGACTAATAATAAAGCTAAGGTACAATACTATAAGACATGATCTTATGACATGTCAATTTATTTTTCCCCATTTTTCCTTATCACAGTGCCTACTCTGCTATGAGACAGTCTTGTTGTTAGTGATGCACTGCATAAACACTACAGCCTTTATAATGAGGTTTTCAAGGAAACTGCTCAGGTCTTCAAAGCAAGGCTTAATTCAGATAAGGAGAGAGACTAGGTAAGACGTCTTGGCAGGACTCAGACTACACTTTTCCTGATTTCACTGTGCTAATAATCAGATTTAATGCATCATATGTAAATACTGAAAACTGACAAATTAACTTTTTGAACTCAGACCATGTTTATATTTACCACCGAAGAATACCAAGGGATCTCTTCTATAGGTCACAGAACTCTGCAGTATCATTCTTACTTGCTATATTACTATTCTTTGTTCGAGAAGCATTGTATTTTCCCATGAGCACTCATGAGTCAGGCAAGCCAAAATGACTGGGAAAATGCCTTCTCTTGTTTCTTACAGTACATTGTTTGTTTTGGTTTAAATATTAACAAAAGAACACAGACATTTAATTATATTTGGATTATGTAAGAACACCATTTATTTTCAAATGTAAAAAAGATAAAATAAAGACAAATTTTGTACACATGAAAATGGTTATTTTTTCCAGTCTGTTTAAGCTCATTGTATGAGAATTGGTAATTTAAATTACAATCGCAATATTGGCTGGTTTTCATGATGTAGACTAGAGTTATGACCAAAGCTGGGAACTTTGTGAAGAAGTTGACCCTGAGATGCTCTGATAAAAACACCTTTAAAGTAGTAGAGTCTTATTGATTTAAGATATCAAATTGTAATATCACAATAAATGTGCTTTATCTTTATATTCCTTGTTGACAAATTCAGCTCTGCTACATCTGTGTTTTCTAGGAGAGATAGCAAACAGTTGCTAAAAGAGACTGTGAGGAAACATATACATTTAATTGGCTATACATAAATCAGAATGTTTTATGTTTATTTATAAATAATAATTTTTAGTGATTGAAAAAAATGTATGTATTTGTAGGAGATAAAGCATGTTATCCCCTGCAAAAGGAGAAAAATAGAATTCTGATCTACATGACCCTGATATAGGGCCCAAAAGAGATGTAAAAGCTAATACAATTAAAAACTGAGCAGTTATTCATATTGTAGTGTGTGATAAAGTAAATTAATACAGAGATCTCAGTGGATATTCAACTGAGTTCAATTTTAATAAAATATTATAGATGAGGACCAATAAGGACACTAGGATATAGCCAACTACACTGAGTCTCCTGGTCAGACTTTGAGAGGTCCCGGGAAGGGTCATAACAGAATGAGTTATTTGTGTTAATAAAGGCAAGTCAACATATAGAGGTCAAATATTCCTGTCAGAGGTTGTCTAAGATCTATTTGCAAGTGAGGTAGAGTCAACTAACAACAGGATAGAGTTCATAATCCATGATCTAAAACATAAAGCCGAGACTCGGAGACTGTGAAATTTCTATTCACAACATGAAAGCTGTTCTTACACAGGAATTTTACTAGACATTCTTAGTAAATATTGCTTACATGGATTGAATGCAATACTAGAAAATCACATTATATACAGTGGTATTAATAAGAAAGGTCAAGTCACTTAGTACTATTGCATTACTATTGAAACACCATATGCATATTCATAATAGATATTAATGTAAAACTGTACCCTAGAACCACTTAGAAGAAATTATTTGGGAGCTGTCAACTCCTTATTATAAAGTTATAATCAAAATGTTACCTGGAGAATATTACAATATAGAATTTATGGTGAACAAATTGTACAAATTGTCTAAAATTCTGTCATTA
Source organism: Hyla sarda (assembly GCF_029499605.1). Lineage (NCBI taxonomy): Eukaryota > Metazoa > Chordata > Amphibia > Anura > Hylidae > Hyla > Hyla sarda. The sequence continues at coordinate 267,366,982 of NC_079190.1, read as the reverse complement.
CTAAATAAATCCTTTATAACAGCTAAAGCTTTGGTTTGAATTCCCTACATAAACATATAGTTAAAGGAGAAAATTCTAGCTACCTGTACTCACCCCAAGAGGGAGCTAAAGAGCTCACTGAACACTGTCATACATTGAAAGTTATAATAAAATAGTATGCATTAAGCTTCTTAGAGCCTTCTATGGATAATATCAGGCAGTCAAAATTGTTTGTTTTAAATCTATTTATAAAGTGCTTCAATTGCTGAGAAAGTGCTTATAATATGGAATCAAATTGTGGTAAAAGGTAAACATTAGCTTTAAGAGATATGGGAACTGAAAAAGTCCCTGTTACAGCCTTGATTTCCATTTAGCAGACTAAACATAAAATTCTTAAGGTTGACAGATCTGCAAGTAAATGGGACTAAGCTGTAATACCAGACACATTCACTACAAAAGGTATGGAGCAGTGTCTGGTAAATAATGAAGGCATGGCACCTGCTCATTGAGGGATCTAATATTGATAGTCTACCCCAGTCTTTCTCCAGATTTAGAAGAATTATAACTCCCAACATGCCTGGACGGCCAACCATTGATGTTATGATGTGCTGGAAAATATATTTTCCCCAGCATTCATATCACTTAAATGGAGTGTTTTCATTTACATTGTTAAAGTACTGAATTATTTAAGCAGCTTCCCAATATTTCCTTACGTGGCTCTGAAGTACATAGTCACATATATGACATGAGGCATTACTGGCATGAACATACTCAATCAACTATTAATGGGGTTGTGCAGCATTCTTCTGCCACCTGAATTTGGGCATTATTTGCTGCAGCACGCTGGCCAGGACAGGTAACAAAGTATTACATACATATCCTATTTATTTGAATTTCACAATACATGCTGGGTGTCAAATGGCTGCTTGGGCAACTGTCCCATCCTTGTGTAGCAGTGCCTACTGCCCAACGTCAGACTTAGTGAAAGAGAGGCACTGCACAACCCCCTTGTGTAGGTAACGTTCTACCTCTGCCTTGGTTATACTGGCACTTAAGCTACCTGACATGCTAACTATTTGGCTCTACACAATGATAAGGGACACAATTTTCTATATACTAAAATACTGAGAGACTGAATTATCTCAGCTACTCAAGAGAACAGTATATAGCGCTTTACAAAATAAGGCCAAACTACTTGAAATGAATAGTAAACTATGAATAGAAAAGGCAGAACTACCACTTAGAATAAAGGTAGTTTAACAGTGGGTGCTTAAGCTAACAACATTTCCCATCCAGCCTTGCGGAGTGCATTTTAATTGTCCGACATCATAAGGCAGTCATTGTCAGTTTATTTGTAATAATGTAACTATGGTTCTGCTAGATTTAGCTAGAAAGCGAAGTAGATATATCTTGGCATATGTATAGTGAAACGAGAATCTGCTACAGAACAAAACGCCCCTGTTTGTATGCCCTATCATAGCTGCCTCTAAGTGATGTTAATGTAGATTTAATGATACTAAGGATTATTAATCGCCACCGCTATACAGAGCAGATGTATTCTGTAGTAAATAATCAGTTTTACAAGCTAATTTAACTTTATAGACTATAAATCAACTACCAAAGTTTAACATTCACTTGCAATTTGTCTCTTGTAATAGAATTACATTTAACACAATTAAGTATTAATCAAGCAAATCTATAGAGACTGTAAACTGAGTTTTACCTGTACAGCTACCTTCCTTTTCTTCAAAGCCAGCACTACAAGTACATTTTCCAATAGGGACCAGCCATTCCCCCTCTGCACTGCAATGCATCCTTGGTGGGTTATCCAAGTCTACTTCAGAGTTATTCACGCAAGTCCCCCTAACTTCCACTAAAGTCGAGAAGGCAGCCTCTGCCACTGTGTCCGGAAAGATTGCAAGGTTCTGCACTGTGGAGAGGCACTTTTTATAATAGACACGCACAGAGACAAGGGCAACACAGGCCCCTACATCCTGAAATCCCAAATGGAAGCCCCTCTTGTTCAGATGTCCAATCTCTCTGACTTCTGTATTTAACTTCATTTTGCGTTCTCCTAGATCCCCTTGTGTGAAGCTCTCATCAGCTGCTATAGTATCAATCTTAAGGTATTTGCTTTCCTTGATGTTTTTCCCCAGATCATAATCAGATTCAATGTAATAAAGATTAAATGTCTCCTTGCATGTCCCCACTACTCCTGGAATGCTGTTGCAGTCCCTCAGAGTGAACTTCAACTCAATAAAGATCCTTTGTCCGTTACGTCTTAAGATCCAGCCGGTCTGCAGCCAATTGTTCTGACTGGGCTCCATGACGTTACATACTTGATAAGTACGGATGGGTTTGTAATTCTCGTCGACACCGCTAATTTCTTCCCACTAGGGTGACAATAATAGAATAAGACAATGTGTTAATGTTATTTTTATCATTTACAATATTTGTACAAAATAACATCCACTATAAATGATACGGTACAATATGCTTACAGTGGATTCGAGCTTTGCTAGAATTACCATATAACTGCACTAGATCTTAGTGAAATCATTTACAGTAAATCATCCGTTAACAGTATGAAACACTGATGACTCATAAGGTCATTATTGGAGGTATAAATTATGTGCTAGTGTTCTAAGGATTAGCATTTCATTTAGAACTGTGGAAGGCCAAGCCTTCATTTCTGTTTAAATCACTAGTAAAGCAATGACTGCATGACAAATACCCTAACTTTTTACTCTTTTAATGGAAAAGACTCAAAGTACAAAAATAAATAAAATACTTCAATGATCATGCAGGATTTCTTGACATCTGAAGATCTGAAGATCTGAAGATTAAAGAGGTCATCCAAGACTTTCAAATTGATTGCTTACCCTTACAATATTAGATCAGTGGGCGCTCACTCTTGACTTGAGGAACTACAGCCATCAATTTTAAAGTACTGGATAACTATTTCAACTATTTACAAAGATCCACATTTTTTGATGAACTGTTAATACACTATGACAAATCTATTCGGCTTGTAGTAAAACCTACAATCCTTTCTATATTGACAATATTTATTTATTTATTTTAATGGGCACTGTTATTGTGGGGAAAAAATATGTCATTGGTTAGGGTCTGAATGTTTAGACCCCAACCAATTTCTAGATACATTGGGGAGAAGTGCACCCATAGATGATCACATAATGTAAGTCTATAAGACTGTAATGGTCACATAGACAACGAGCAGGGAGACGAGCATGGCATTTTAACTCTTAAAGTAGTTATCTCACCAATGAAATTATAGAATGTATTGTAGACAAAAATTGATTTTCTATATTCTTTTTCGAAATATTATTTACATTATTTGTAACCTACTCACTTAGAAATCAAAACTAGCCACATTCCTTTCCATTATAAATACTGTCCCTATCCAGTTTTCTATAAAATGTTTTCTCTAGTGGATGCTTCCTGCTGAACTTTATGTATACCCTGGAGGCATCTCAAAGTATTTGTCATAACCCTCTGTCTGTGTAGACTATAAAAAGAAGCTTATCCTGGGAGGAAGAGATTCAAGAGCAGCTCAGGTTCATCTAGGTTAATGGTGACAAGTACAAGCAGAACTACACACATTGACTGAGCTCAGTGTAACCAGGAAATTTAACTCTACACATTTTGAATTGTGTTCTGAGGTCAAGGTCTATCTGCTCATTCTATGATATTAGATGAGATGCTTGTATCTATAGCTCTACAAAAATTCTTGAAAAACATCAAGCCAAAAGAACATGTGAAAAATGATAAATTTTATTGTAAAACTGTAAAATTACTTCAGTCTGAATGTTCCAAAAAAGCTATATCAAGTACCATCAACAATAGTCCCAATGGTACTTTTAATACTAGACACATTCATAGATACATAACATTTGCAGTTTCTGGAAAAAGAAACTACATTATTCCGACCTTGTGAAACCTAAGTTGATATCTACTCAGAGAGGCAACCTGGGTTTTACTTAAAACTTCTTTCAGCTACACTTCACTGACTAAATCTAGGCCTCAGGAGAAACCAAATTCCTATTGGTTTTGCAAAAGTTCCACGTAGGTCTAACTAGTAGGTATAACAAGAAAAAGTGCAACTTTTCTTCATATTGCTGTTCCTCTAACAAAATCTTAGATGTTAAAGAGAACTATTATCACTTTCATGCTGCCTGAACCACGAGTCATCAGGGCAGTCCCCATCAGCTTCTCCCTGCCTTACCGGCCTTAAATGATAGATCTATCCCTGTCTGGGTGTAAGGAGAGATTTTTTGAAAGTGTGTATATTACCAGCTCCTATTTTGATAGTATTGTTGTAATTATTTTATATACCATCTGCTAGTGTGCCACTATATAAACACTTACTCCATTGGATGGGTGTGAAGTCCAGCCCAGCTCTGCCTGCGATTCTTTGGAATCCAACAGAATAACTGAAATAAAACAGATTGGGAGAGATGACATCATTTTGAACATCTTTTACCATGTGTTTTAAAGAAGCAGACTTTCTAAAGTGTGAATTTCATTGAGGCATAAGATAAAAGTATAATGTCAAAAAAGTGCATAAACTGGTAACAGCTTTCTAATTAGTATAACTATTTATATATCAAGAAATAATATTAGCCCTTTATATATTATCACATCATTCCCCCATTTATGGAGAGGTAAAATCGGTTGCAATCACATTGGAGTTTTATTTTAGCTTCCTCTGGACCAGCTAGATATATGAGATGTATAAACGTGCAATGGGCCTCAGTTAAGACAAATGTTTATATATGTTAAAAATATAGTTTAAAGAGGGTGTCTAGGGGGTACATTTTTTATGAAATATGTAAACTCCCCTCTCACCCACTGTTCCCCCTACTCTACTGTTCTGATTTAATTCCTGTTTTTTTCCAACACATATATGTATATATATATATATATATATATATATATACCTATGAATAACTGAAACATATCTTTATATATATATATATATATATATATATATATATATATATATATACGTGTGTGTGTGTGTATATATATATATATATATATATATATATATATATATATATATATGGGTAACTGTATATAAGCAAATATCAATAAAGGGTCTTTTATCTTAAACTATCTTATCTTATTACCACCTTTACTAGAGCGAAAACACAAACTGATAAATGGGAGGTGCTGGGAGGCGCTGCTCACACAGTGGTCAGGCTAGCACAGGAAAACATATCATTTATTTTATACAGTAAGGATGATGCGTTTCGGCACTGGCTCATGCCTTCCTCAGGTCCAGGTATTTTCCCCAGTGTAATGATAGAATCAGTCAAGGCTACCGGTTATGAGATCCTGCTGTGCGCTGTGCTGCTGTGGTCTGACCCGGTGCACCAGCAGGATCTCATAACAAGTACCCTTGACTGATTCTATCATTACACTAGGGAAAATACTTGGTGGACCTGAGGAAGGCACAAGCCATTGCCGAAATGCATTGTCCTTACTGTATGAAATAAAGGTTACAGTATGTTGTCCTGTGCTAGCCTGGGTCGTTTTTGTCCACTGTGTGAGCAGTGCCTCCAAGACCATTTTTCAGTTTGTGTTTCTGCTATTACTTATCAGCTCCTTCTAGGAGTTTGGTTTTGGTCAGAGGACAGCAGCCATTGAGACAGAGTTGCACACATCAGTGTGACAACTCAGCAGGTCAGTATATCACTTTAGTGTGGTGGAGGGTCAACACCAATTGATATACAATACCAGGGAGCGCCCCCTGTTTTTCTTTTTCTTTTTACTCTCTCCCATACTTTTTACTTGAGCGGCAACCACAGAAAGGAAAGTTGTGAAAAATTTGACAAGCCATATAGTTAAGCTAGCCAACAAAAGCATTTTTTAGCCCATAAACTTTTGGCCTTGAAATGACTCCTTCACTGTAATTCCACGAGAATATCTAACTGTGTAACAGTGTACAAGGGAAATATAAGTAGTTTCATATATTCTGAAACATGGCATTAATGTAAACTTGCATTTTGAGGTTGAATATCTTGAATGTAATGTGCAGAGCAAATGCACAACACATGGCTTTTTACCTGCTGCTATAAAACATTTCAATGGGAGAGTTGACCTCACACTTGTATCCTTTCTGTAGCAGGCACTAAAATGAAATCTGAATTCAAATCTGAAAGTAAAATCATTTCAGAGGTAGTTCTATTATGGAGAGTGCAGTGCTCCGTATAGAATGTGTGTTATCTAACAAAGAAATTATTAGCCATAAAATATTCTAAACACTGCCTCCAAGATTGCAGGCTATTTTGCACCTCAGTGGTTGCAAATGACACCTCACCGAGCATACCTCTTTTACTGTTCTGAATTCATATTCTCTCTATCTCAGAGATTATACACAAAAAAGGAAATGCAACATCTTCTTTTATTGCACTAATGAGATATGGATTGTTTGCTTAGCTCCCGTCTAGCTATGCCTCATTTTGACAGAAGAACCATGTAAGTTCTAAGTAAGCAATAAAGCAGGAGGGATGCTCCCTGTGTGCACAGGATGGTTTCAGTCAATGCGTCTGTAGAAGAAAAAGCCTTTAAAAGGATACACAATTCCATCCATTATTAAGATAGGCTCCATGTCTGCTGCAAAAGACTAATAAGTAGAGTATACTGTATTACATAAAATCTATAAGAGTATATGCCAGGACCTATCTGATTCCTGAGTTTGAAGTATCCTGAATTGAAATGGAAAAATGCATTGATCTCATTTGTAAAAAAACACCAATCTGTAGAGAACAAAGTAAAGAAGTATGTGTGTGTGTATATATATATATATATATATATATATATATATATATTTGTGTGTGTGTTGACATTTTATACAGAAAACAACAATTGTCGTAACATAGCAATGTGCTTGAACATAGAAACAACCTATAACATTTATGACACAGATCTATGAAGTGAAACCGCTATGGGATTAATAACTGTCAGATATGGTTCACATGTACAACTGTCCAGTATCATGATGAAACATGCTTCTAAACATTAAAAAACGTATAGTTATTAATACTGGAAATAAATCTGCCTGCATCACTGATTTGTTTTGCTAATGTTCCGAACTAAAGAATACAACAAAAGGATCAATTCACCTATTATAAGTGAAAATGTAACCTGGTAAATCAATGTTGTACTGTATCTTATTGATCAGTGAATAGATAGATAATAGATAGATATGACATGGATATACAGACATTAGATAGGTAGATAGATACATAGATAGATAGTTAAATAGAAAGATAGATAGACATTAGATAGATAAATAGATAATAAATAATACATGAATCACAATGAAAGGTTAGCAGAAGAAGACTCAACAAAATCACTGAAAAGCAGAATGCAGTTTTTTAGAGCAAAGTTAATGGCAATATAATGTTATCCAAAGTTCTATAAAGGATTGCTGATAATTCTATGGCATTACCTTTAAATGGTTGTCTGCCACTTTAGGTCTTCTGATGATCAGCTGATCATAGGGTATACTACTTAAATGGGCACTGTCAGATACAAAAACTTTTGATATGTTGTAAAGCATGTATAACCAATAGGTTTTGCAATTGCTTTCACTAAGAAATGTTCACTATTTCATACTGAAAAAGTCAGTCAAACAATTGCCCCCCGCCTGCTTGGACACATACTAGTCCTGCTGTGTCCATGCATCATCACCTATGTCATGGACACACTTCCTTGATTGACAGCTGTGAGTGCAGGGCTCATAGTTGGAGGAAAAATCTTCCCACTGTCAGCTTGTGTCCCGCTACTGTCAGTGAGGACAAGCTGGGAATAGTAGTTTTGCTAATGCTAGGGGAGATCTGAGCAGACAGCATACTTAGGGAGGGGGCGGAGACCTGCACAGTGAGGCAACGCCCCCTCCCTTTGAGAGGAATTCAGACTGCTGAGCTAAATTAAAAGACACATAAAAATTAGATGTTCATGGTCAGAATTAGGTACTGAGTGATATATTAAAAAAAAAAAGTTTTTATTGTTGTATCTGACAGGTAAGTTTTAAGCAATCGTCTGATATCTTTAGCGAACCCAGCAGTAAATGTTGAAATGCCAAGTAGATCAATAGACTGCTCTTGTAATACCTGGACATAATGGGGGACATTTATCAATGTTTGCTTATGTATTCCTTTTTTTAGTTATTTTTTTCTTACAATTTTTTTTGCTAATGTGCGACTTATTTATCAACTGCTTTAAGCCTGTTGATAAATGTCCTTCATGTAAGCAATCTTAGTTTTTTTGCTTTGGTAGTGGCTTTTTCTGCTCCATGTCTGAGCTGGAGTAAATTTAGTAGGTTTTTTTCATGTGATGCAACTTTTTTGCGACTTTCACACTTGATAAATCTCTGACCACTGCAAGTCAAAAATCACTTTTTGCTTTGGTAAGCAAGATATTTATTTTTTGCTTAGGACACTGAACAAGCAAAAAGTCACAGAAAAAAGAGCGTAGGCAGACGTGCAACTTTTTTGCGACAATTTTAAGCAAAAAAAACCTACTAAATGCTTTGATAAATGTCCCCCAATACGTTCTCCAGAGAGAGATTATCTTTGTAACTGCATAATAGGTGATGGTCCTTCACTTTAGTAAAGGTACTTTTATTATTAATAATAATAATAAAAAATTTATATATATATATATATATATATATATATATATATATATATCATATTGTATGTAAGAGGATTGATCAGTGGGGTTAGATACTGAGACTCCCACCAATCACTAAATTGAAGGATCAGAAATTCTTAGCTGAATATTCTGCCCCTTTATTTCCAACTGGTTCTACTCGGTTCTACTTTCCACAGACAGCAAAGCATGAGGTGTGCACGTTTATAGAAAGTCTATGGGGGCAATTAATCATTCTGCCTGCTAATGTAATGTGGCAAAATTGTGAAATTTTTTTTGACTGGGCTTGCGCAAATTTGCCACTCTAAACTGGTGCAGGGAATCATAAATTCCACCCTATGAGTCTATAAAGTACTCGATTAGCCTTCTTAGTAAAGCCAAGCAGAGCTAATAAGAAGGGCAGATGATGGGAATGTCAAAAACAAAGATCAAAAGTTTGACCAGAGACTATGACAGGTTTATCAAAATAATATGTATATTCTAACTTAATGACTCAATAGGGTATTTGATCCCCATTGAGTGTAATAATAAATTCTGCTCAGGTACATATGTATATCAATCTATTAGGATTCACTATGTTATTTTGAAAAATTATTCATTTTTTGAATATCATGGTTAATCGTACATTTAAGGTTTGAATTTTTTTACACTCAGAATCTGTGGTAATAAAATATTATTCACCAGGTAATGTCTCTGAGATAACGCAGAGGGAGAAAGAAGCTATACTAGAGGAGTTCAGTACCACGGAGAGCAATCACACGAGAGCAGTTTCAGCATGTTATTTCCCTTATCCGACTGGTCACAGCATAGTGTTGAGAGATTACCATTGCTTTATCCTATTAGGATATATAATTGCATTGAGCTGAAAGAGGTTAGCTTATTAAGGCATATTAATTCTACACCTACTAAAATCCCAAATTCAATGAATTTATATAAATCTAAACCAGAAATGTAACCGTGCATACTTTCATACCACTTACACTTCTCACAGCATTAATAATCAGAACCCAAAATGAAATGCTTAAATTAAATTGGCAAAAACTTGCAAACTCAATAGGCTAATTCTTTGAAAGGGGGGGGGGGTTGCTATTTAGAAATGGAAATAATTGGAGATCTCTAATTACATATGAATTTGTCTCTTTCCATCAGTCGAGCCCATGTCGGGGCAGTGAATCATAGAATATGACTTTTGGTCTTGGCTGGTTTTCTTTCTATCTAACTTTCTAACTTTCTGTTCTATTCATACATAGATATGGCCAACCAATGACATCAAATCTATCAAGTAAGGATATACAACTGAATGTTGCATCTATAGACAAGGGTGGTGCTGATTCTTAAAAAACAAACCATTTTCTCTACAGCTGCAGGAGAAAAAAAAAACACTCTTTATGTTTGGTGCCACTTTATTGTTTGGGTGTATTGGATGGGTCATTGCTTTCTAAAGGTTAAGTTTTAAAAGGAAAGAATTATGTCCTTAATTCAGAAATCAGTGTTATTTTTCTAATGCTTTCCACCCTGCCATACGCTGCCTGTTATAAATAACTCTGATTAATGTTTTTATTTAAGAAAGCCGGAGTTCTGTTGTTGTGCAGGTTGAGGTGCGAAACTCTGGTTAGAAAGCAGATGGTAAGAAATACATCAAATTAAAAGACTTACAAAAAGATCACGTTTTTCCATAAATAACTCTGGATACTTTTTCACTTTCCATCAAAGTTTGACTTCCGAACACCATTTTGAAGTTGACATGCCAATAATTTAAAAGGGATATTGATATAAAATATTTCTTGTTTTATGTTCAATTAAAATTGTTTAGCAGATAGTTAGTCTTAAAACTGTAAAGTAAAAAAGGATGAGAATGTAAACTACAAGATGTTTTTTAAACCCAGAAACTTCCAAATAATATATTATGATTTATTATCCACATGCCTTCCTAAGAGGTGTCTGTTATTGCCAGATGCTCCACTAAATTGCAAAATTATTTGCATAATAATATATTCCATGCTCCCAGATATAATGACATTGATTTTCTAGTAGATGAAGGAAACTTTAATATAAAACGCAGGTTTGCCGAACCCAAAAAGTGTACCAAAACTTTCAAACAACTTCTGACATTTCATAAAGACATGTCAGAAATTGCGATTGGGGGGGGGGGGGGGGGGGGGGTGGGGGGGGGTCCGACTGCAAAGACTGGTCACCAAATTATAGAACAAAGGGACAAAAATGTTCTTCTACGCACTGGGTCATTTCATTTCTACTTGGATTTCCTCAGAAAGCTGAATGCACACTGACTGAAAGCCTTAAAGGGGTACTCCGGCACTAAGGATAGGGGATAAGATGCCTGATCGTGGGGGTCCCGCTGCTGGGGACCCCCGTGATCTTGCACGCAGCACCCCATTATATTCAGTCCCCGGAGCATGTTCCCTCCGGGTCTTATTACTGGTGATCATGGGGGCCGGAGCATTGTGATGTCACGGCCCCACCCCCTTGTGACATCACGCTCCGCCCCCTCAATTCAAGCCTATGGGAGGGTATGTGACAGCTTTAAAGACTTCTATTGCATCCATAAACCGCACACTTGACTTCCATGGAAAGCAAAGCACAATTAATTGGATACACACAGCCTTTTAGGGGAGCAATTCTGTCTCTTAATTCTAGCGATCTTTGGAAATATCAGCAGCCAGACCTCCACCAATCACAACTTGTGACATGTCTCTGTGATATGTCAGAAGGTGTTTAAACGTTTAGGTACATTAGTTCTTTTTACACTGCTTTCACAGTGTCCATTAGAGTTATATGTCTGTTTTTTTTTTCTGACATACAGTATACTGTACATACATAGACACCAATGTAAAAAAAAAAGTGTATACTGTATTTATTATTATTTTTTTTTTTACTGGACATTTCTGTATGGAATTGCAATAACTGATATCCTATTCTATGTAATGAAAATACACTATACCCAATGTACACCAGCTCAATGGAAGTCAAAAGGATACTCTGTTTGACATTGTGCCTGGAGCCTTACTGGTATATATGGCAAATATTTAGGATTTGATAAGAGCCTTATCCTTTTTCTACTGCAGTGACCCGGTCCCAACCAAGAGAGGAGTCTAAAAGTGAAACTATTGATCAATAAGTCATAACAATGTTTTTTAGGAATTCAAGAACTCTCTCTCCTTGAGAGAAAAGTACTTATCAACAGAAGTATTTTATACTGTATATACTTATATGTACCTCCTCATCAACATGTAGCAGTCATTTTATTGCAGATAGGAACATTAGAAATATAACAGTAATTTGAGCAAAGGTTTGGATTTCTGTAAAGGAAGGTTCATGTAGACTATAACCAGTCATACATATCAGTCAATTATGAGTTAATGACTTAGGGCATGTTCACATATGTCTTGCATAAGTCAACTTTTCCCTCCATTGCTTGCTAAAAAGCATCAGAGGGAAACTGATGCTAGAACTGATCCTATTTATTTGAACAGGACAGTTCACAACCAGCTTCAGTTTTCATCCTGGATGGTTGGACATGCTGGACTATCAGCAGCAGGGGAATGAATCTTGCTGCGTTCCCCTGACATTTAGAAATAATGGACAACGGATGCTAAACAACTGATGGCAACTGATGCACACTGTCATTAGTTGTAGCATCAGCTGAGATAAGTTTTAGGCTGGGTTCATGCTGGACATATGTGAATCAAGCCTTACTCAGCTGAGAGCTATTTTCCCTCCCAATCAACAAACACATCAGTGCAATAGAGAGCATTTGCTAAAAGGGAACTCCTGTGAAATTTTTTTTTTTTTTTTTTATCAACTGGTGCCAGAAAGTTAAACAGATCTGTAAATTACTTCTATTTAAAAATCTTAATCCTCCTAGTACTTATCAGCTGCTGTAGACTACAGAGGAAATTGTATAGTTTTGTCCAGTCTGACCACAGTGCTCTCTGCTGACACCTATGTTTGCGTCAGGAACTATCCAGAGCTGAACTGAAACTGAAAAACCCCTTGTCCTTAAGGAGTTAAATAGAACCGATTTACAAATCTGTTTAAATTTCTAGCACCAGTCGATTTCAAACCATTTGTTTTCCACTTGTTTTCCATTGGAGTTTCCCTTTAAAGGGTTATCCAGAAATGAAAAAAAAACAAACTGCTAAGTTCTTTCAAAAACAGCTCCACATCTGTTCCCAGGTTGTGTGTGCTATTACAACTTGGCTCCATGGACTTAAATGGAACTGAGCTACAACATCACACCTAACTTGGAGACAGACAGGGAAATAAATTAGCTCTGTTTTTCTATTCCTGGATAACCTCTTTAACTTCAATAGGGAAAGGAGGATGAGCTTTTCTTGTTTGAATGCCAACATGCCCAATGTCTGCATCAATAAATTTCAGATTTCCCTCTACATTTATTTGTTGGCTGATTCTCTTAACCTCCCTGGCGGTATGATTCTGTCTGGAAATTTGTACCAAAAGTGGTACAATTTTTTTAACTGAATTTCACATCTCCCTCCGCCCATTTCACATCTCCCCTGTCACATTCCCCCTCTCCCTTGTCACATCCCCCGTCACATTCTCCCCCCTCCTTGTCACATTCTTCCCCCTGTCACATTCCCCCCCTTGTCACATTCCCCCCCCGTCACATTCCCCCCCCTGACACATTCCCCCCCTTGTCACATTCCCCCCCCGTCACATTCCCCCCCCTGACACATTCCCCCCCTTGTCACATTCCCCCCCTTATCACATTCCCCCCCTTGTCACATTCCCCCCCCTGTCACATTCCCCCGCCCTGACACATTCCCCCCCTTGTCACATTCCCCCCCTGTCACATTCCCCCCCCTGACACATTCCCCCCCTTGTCACATCCCCCCCCCCTGTCACATTCCCCCCCCTGACACATTCCCCCCCTTGTCACATTCCCCCCTTGTCACATTCCCCCCCTTGTCACATTCCCCCCCCTGACACATTCCCCCCCTTGTCACATTCCCCCCCTTATCACATTCCCCCCCTTGTCACATTCCCCCCCCCTGTCACATTCCCCCCCTCTGACACATTCCCCCCCTTGTCACATTCCCCCCCTGTCACATTCCCCCCCCTGACACATTCCCCCCCTTGTCACATCCCCCCCCTGTCACATTCCCCCCCCTGACACATTCCCCCCCTTGTCACATTCCCCCCTTGTCACATTCCCCCCCTTGTCACATTCCCCCCGCCTGACACATTCCCCCCTTGTCACATTCCCCCCCTTGTCACATTCCCCCCGCCTGACACATTCCCCCCTTGTCACATTCCCCCCCCTGACACATTCCCCCCCTGTCACATTCCCCCCCCCCTGTTACATTCCCCCCTTTGTCACATCCCCCCCCCTCTTGTCACCTTGTCTTGTCCTGCAGCAAATACACTAGGTTTGCCGGGCAGATTTCAAACCTAGTGTATTTGCTGCAGAACAAGTCCTTTCCCCTTCAGCCAATCACAGGCTTTACACCACTGCGGCCTGTGATTGGCTGAAAAGTGAAAGGTCCTAGAAGATGAATAGTGAAGAGAGGACACCCCGGGCTGCACGGAGGGGAACGGCATCTGCAGGGACCGGGACTAGGTGAGCAAAAGTTTTTTTTATTTTACTACTTCATCCTTTTACACTTAGCTCAGTGTTTTTCTACCAGGGGGCCTCCAGCTGTTGTGAAACTACTACTCCCAGCATGCCCAGACAGCCTTTGGCTGTTCGGGCATGCTGAGAGTTGTAGTTTTGCAACAGCTGGAGGCCCCCTGGTAGGGAAACACTGACTTTTAGTATTTTTCTTTACCTGCTCTGGCCGGCCCCACAACGGGAGCCGACCTGAGCAGATAATCGCATGTTTTCCCGGGGGCCGCATCACTATATCGCATTGCTTTTGCGATATATCGTGCAGCCCGGCCGGGAACTCTGCAATTCTACCCCGAGCGTGACTCGGGGTTACCGATCCTGGCAGGGAAAATTAACCCCGAGTCACGCTCGGGAATACCGCTCAGGAGGTTAAAATCTGCAGGTTCAGCTGACTTAAATTTAATGTGTATGCCAGTTGAAGAATAAGGATTATAATTTTTTTTTAATTAAAAGAATTGAGGTATATCTTCTATCTGTTTCGTTATGCAAAAAGAAAAAAAAAACTGCTGACAGAATTTACTGCTTTTCATATAAAACACAACACAACATCTTTCCTAATTCTGCTAACTTCCGTTACAGATGTTCCAAATCATAACTTAAAAAATCCCTGGGGAGTTTTTTATTTTTTTCTAATGTCTTAAGGATGTTGGTTACTGCCAGCAGATATTGTTGTCAAGATGTTGTGTTAAATCTTAGACATAGCCATAAATAGTACAAGTTAAGAAAGAAATAAAAAAGAAGAAAAATGCCGACAGTTTAATGAAGAGACCATTCGGGTTTGTCTAATTGAAACTGCAAAGTAATAGAACTTATCCTCTAGCCAAGAATAGTTGGAAAATGAGTAAGGGCTAACCAGCAACAAGAAAAAGGCTCATAATACGGAAACCATAATCCTGCCATATAGAAACTGAAACAGCAGATGACAGCACCGTGATCAATAGGAGTCACAGCTGACTTGACGACAGTTTAAATCCTGCTCCAGTATGACACACTTCTGGCCAGGGTGCTTGCCCCAATATTTCATTTACCAAAACAGATACATTCGAGAGATTCTCTACTACGAAGTAACTCAAGCATGACCTGGTCTTGACAATGGCGCATCTTGAGCTGTCATAAGTCAGTATAGTAAATTCTATCACTGCCAACTTTGTCATACACTGACAATGGAATGACAGAGCAGTGGACAAGAATATTGTCTAGTACATTTTTAGTGAGTGTGGTCACTAATGCAGGAAATCAACTGGGGGAAAGAAGGAATTGAATTTTGCAAAAATGTACCAAATTATTTCTTATCATTAAATTACAGAAATATGTTTTACAAGTGGATTATACTCTAAAAGAATTATCCCATGTTGCCTTTTCAGGGAGGATACCAATCTGAGGAGGTGGTAAGTGCACCCCAAAAAGCGTCATTGATCCTTTTATTATTTTATTGGAATGCAAATAAATGAGTCCAGTTTGGATTTGAACTCCTAACAGGTTGCCCCTCTCCTGTGACCCCTGGGCTGAGCAGCTTTTGACCAGCATTAGGTATTAAATAAGGGAAAGCGACCATCTTACAAAGACTTCTATCTGTGTGGATCCCTGAGCAGGGATTTTGAACACTGGGGTAATACGAGAGATTCTGTCCTCCAATTTTTCTTCTTCTATTCTCATACAGTTTCAGGGGAAATGGCTGGCCAGAGAGGAATTCAACCTCCAAAATCAGCTGTTTGTTGGAGTACAGGGTTCTGAGCACATTTCTGACTACTCCTCTATTAAGAAAGTGGACATGGGATTATGTTCTCATTGTTATGTTCAGTGCCTCGACCGCACACGCTGGCCGTGAGCGCATGGCCCTGTTACATCCTGATGCCGGTATGGCTGGGATTCACATTGCGGGATGCACCTGGTGCACCTGGTGCTTCTCCTGTCTCCTCCTCTGCCTCTTTGCTCTGGCGCACATGTCCCAGTCCCCTAGGGTGTGCACGTGCCGGAGCTTGGAGATTTAAAGGGCCAGTAGGCCCAAAAATTAAGTGTACACCTGTGGCTCAGTTATAAGTTCCTCCACCTCCCACACTTCCCTGCTGGATCTTTGTTGCCCCAGTGCTGAAGAGAAAGCGTACCTGTTAGTTGTCTTGCTGTGTTCCTGACCCTTAGCTCCGTGACCTGACCTTGCTCCTTTGCCGCCTGCCTTTTGACCTCCTGCTTCGTCCCTGACTACGCACCTGTGCCACCTGCCCTGACCTTCAACTATCCTGGCCAAGAGTTGCTGTAACCTACCTGTGCCTCGAAACTCCTCAGCTGCCTGTGTGTTCGAGCAGTGCCAGGGGTAGCGACCTAGGTGCCGCCTGTCGCAGCAAGTCTATCCTGCTTAGCGGCGAGCTCTGTTGAAAACCAGCGGCACCTAAGACTCAGCTCCCTGGTGCGATCTGAGTCATCTGCCACACAGGTCCAGTGGATCCACTACTACCAGCTTTCCTGTCTACAGAAACATGAGTGTTACACTCATGATCTCATGATCTATAGTCTCTGCAGCAGGGTCCGAGTGATCAGAAGCTTGTCACCTATCCTGTGCATAAGTGATGTACTCTTCTTTGGAAAACCCTTTAGCATTCACTTCCAGGTCATTTAGGGTGAATGTTTACATCAGCATAGACATAATAGGAAATCCAATTAGAAACCAGAGAGAAACTAATAAAAAAAATGTCATTCTGCTATTATCCCTGAAATTATTGTTTTTTGGGTTGCTTAACAGTACCCATGAATGTCTCTTAATCCTGCTGGAATTATCATAAATCTGTAAGTATTTATTTTTAATAAACTAATTTATGACATGGCATTTACACAACTATATAGGCCTATGCAGTACACCACATGTCTACTGGATTTTTTGATACGCTATTTAAAGAGCTTCATAATAAAGAGCTTTATAATGTATAGAACACTATTTAAAAGTCTTAATAGATAATCAGTAAATAACATTCTATAGAATTTTAGCAGCGCAAGTTCTATCACTAAAAAGTGTCTCAGCAAACTCACTGTCACTTCCCATTGCTTAGAGTCTAGGCGCTGCTGAAAGTGACAAAGAAAGACTCACAGAGCACTGAACACCATCACTCTTACTACTAAATCTTTCTACTTTGAAAGCAAACAAGAACAAGATAGTTTAGAATTTCATTAAATTGTCAATACTATTATTTACTTCAGCTTAAAGGCTACAAATGCCTTTGCACTAAAATCATTTTCATTGTTTATTTGCTTTCTAAATACAAAAGTTAGCAACTTACTGAGCAGACTTTATTACACATTTCTTACCATTTTTGAGCAAGTCCTTTAGATAGCTAGTTGCCCTCCTTATTCTGACATAAATCTGAGAGCAAGCTGTTCCTGGTTCAGATGGCTGCTCTGACCCTTCCTCTCAATGTGAGAAATATTAGAAGTGAGTTGGATGAGGGTGTATGCAAGGAACCAAAGGGTTAACTTCACTGGGAGCTTTTGTTTGGTCTTCTCGCTTTGGTTAAGCCGGTCTGCTGAGACTGGTCAGCTGACCTTGATTGAAAACCTGGTCTGGATCTATTTAAACTGCCAGTCTACTCCCCGTTTTTGCTTGCTAAAGAGTTTTGTTTGTCTCCTAGCTAGCTTTATAGTTCATCTGTCATATCTGGCATTTTGACCCTTTGGCTCTGCTCTCTAACGCTTCTCTCTGGTATTAGCATTTTTTGTACTTCGTGCTCTCCAGGTTAAGACTCGGCCCTCTCACTATGTATTTTTGTGTGTGCGTGTTTTGATATGTTTTCTGTTAGTTGTGTGCCTCCAGACTTTCATGACATTTTGTCAGTTTTGTAGTTTATTGTTTTGACCTTTTGACTGCCCCTCACTTATTTAGAAAGGGACCATCACCGTGGTTACGGACCTTTCGCTTAGGGCGGGTATGTAAGTAGGTAGTGATAGGTGAGTGGGCGAGAATAGTGTGCACTCCTTCCCTGCCATTACGTGACATTGTACAGGCAGATTCAAACATGGAAAAGGGAATCAATCAGGTTTTCAGGGAGGTAATTTACATAGACTGTAAATAGCGAAGAAAACACTCTTAAGACAGTTTGCTGGAGAGAGACTGTGTATGAGGTAAAAGAGAAAGATGAGTACCCACAGCAAACTCTACATGATGGAGAAAACTCACACACTGCTCAGGATCAGCCTCTATTAACTTAAGCAATGATTTCCAAATTTTTTTTTTTTTTTGTCGTCCAGGTAACCCTTGGCAGCCCATTTCCACAAATTGTACATGTTAGTGACATATTTTTTATGAATAAAGGTGCTGTTATTTCAATTTTATATGCTTTTCCTTTATGTCATATCCTCTACCCAGACCCCCTGATTCTCTTTGTATCTCCCCAGACCCCCTGACCCTCTCCGTATCTCCCCAGGCCCCCTTCTCTACTTCCTACAGCTCTGAAGTATACAAGATGTAATTCCTTATATAGAGTTACATCCTATATCAAATAGGAGCTGGGGCCTCCCCAGTGAACAGGCCCCAAATGCCATCATCCAGCATCTCTCCTGACATCACAGCACTCCCTTACTGACACAGGCTTCCTTCTTACCATGCACTCTATCCTGTCCTGCAGTATCCCACCCTCATTATCCTCCCACATCCCCACAAGCCCCCTTGCATCACCCTGCATGGTCCAGGTCACAGAGCAGTGCATGACTTAAATGATACATGAGCCAGTGAAGACTGCAGTATCCTGGAAAATACAGACCTCACATCCATTATTACTGGAAGGGACATGACCACATGAGAAGAGTCTAAATCCACTAGTTGCAAACTAAAAATTGCAGCTTTAAATATTGTGCAGCTTTTAAACTCAAGGTAACCTTCTAGCTTGCCAGCTGTCTGTAAATCCCATCAAAAGAGGGGACTTTTCCATAGTGTCCATAAATAAATAATAAATCTGTGATTTTTTTTGAAGCTAGAAGAGCTTGTGCGGGTAACTTCAATTGTAATTATCATCAATCTACAGTTCACAGTAAATACTGTTACTGTGTTTATGACAGTATTCTGAGCTGTAGACATATCAGTTATCATCTTTATGATCCATTAGGGTTTTCTAATGTGTTCATAAAAAGTGCTGGCTGGCTGTGATTTCTGGGTAATTTGTCCAGGAAAAAATAAAAAATAAAACAGGTGACAAGCCTTGTAAACATTTACATATGTAAAACATGTCATAAGAGTTCATTTCTTTGTAGTTAAATCTTTTCATTTATTTATTTTTATTTATTTTTTATTCAGAGTGCTCATTGCAGTTCTTTTTGTTCTGCCTTATGGTAACTGCACCAGCCTGCCTTCTGTAATAGCTAACAGTAATTCAGTTTACAATCCTGGCACTTAGGGTTTTCCCTATTAGTTTATCATAGAACTTAATAAAGTATTTCACTGTAATTAGTTTCAATAAAATCCATAGTTGTTGCAGTTATCGGAGACCTGTCACCCTGTTTTGGGACTGCCTTTAGTTACTTTGGTCCCCCAAGTTTTTTTTATTTTTTATTTGATCACCTGGAGCGGAGTCTTAGACTACCTGATGCAGTCACATTGTGCTGGTGAAGCTGAGAAGAATACATCTTAGGCTGGGTTCACAAATAGCTGTCTGGCACAGTTTCCCTCCGGCATGCACTGGAGGGAAACTGATGGTAGAACTGATCCCATTAATTTGAATGGGATAGTTCACAATCATCCAGCATCTCAATTTTGACACCGGATGGTGAGAAACGCCGGAGGGCACCAGATTGGGGAATGCAGCTTGCTGCGTTCCTCTGTATGCTGTGCAAAAACAATTGGCACCGGATGCAATACAACTGATGACAACTTGTCATCAGTTGTGGCATCAGTTGAGTCTAGATTTAGGCTGAGTTCACATCTGCCGGATGCCCGACATATGTGAACCCAGCCTTTCTTCTTTGCACATATGCACAGCTGCATATAGACATGCTGAGGTTTTAATGTTCTAAAACTTGGTGACAGGTTTGATTCAAATGGTGCAACCTGCTAGAGTGTTCCTTAAACAATACACATAAATGCTCAACTTAGCCAAGTATAAATATGTTTAGAATGGAGAAAAGGGGGAATAAGGTTGGGTTCACATATGTTTGGCATTCGGCATACGGGAACTTAGCTTAGATCTTGACGCAACTGATGCCATAACTAATAACAACGTGCATCAGTTGTAATCAGTTGAATGGCATCAGGCATCCATTGTTTCTGGACACCGAACAGAGGCACCCTGTCTGGTGCTGTTCGGCGTGTCCAACCATACGGCATCTAAATTGAGATGCTGGATGCTTGTGAACTGTCCCATTGAAATGAATGTGATCAGTTCTAGCATCAGTTTCCCTCTGGTGCACGCCGGGGGGAAACCATGCCTGATGCCTGATATATGTGAACCCAGCCTCAGATCCAACAACCAAAACTCTGGCAAAAATATCCCCTTAGAAAAATCTCCCTAAAACTTTACTTTTATTGTATCCCTGTATAAAATAGGATGATTGGTGCAGTGTCACAAAAGTGATCTAAAAACTTGCTGTCATCACAGTCATTTGTCAGTATAATAGATCAATTGACACAAAGTCAAATTGAAAAAGTAAACATTGGGGTTTGCAGTACTCCAATGCAATCAGCTGTGATAATTTGCTCCCCTCCTCCTCTACATGTTTTGGTAAAACACTCCTAAATATGTCCGACTGCCATATTTATAGACTTCTGTCTAGTGTCATCAAAGGGCGTCCCATTAAGGACTGCCAATGCCAGATCTTTTGACAACTCACCTATGGTATTGCTGGAACTTAGGGAATAAAGGTTAACCCATTGCCGACATCCGATTCGGACATGCGCATGGAAACAATTTGCTGATAGATATTAGTTAAAACCCGTGGACATGCGCGGCACAGTTTAATCACGTAACAGCAAGTTCCAGATGGTATGTGATGGATGCGCAGTCCTAATTGGATGTCGGCAATGGCTCCCTACCTCCATTGCGTGCAGCAGTGCATAAGGAATAGAGGATTAAACGGCCATAACTCTGCAACTGCACCAGATATCAATGTGACAACTGTTTGAAAGCTGTTCACATGCACTATAACCCAGCATACTGAGTTAAGTGCAGGTGAACAGTCTGTCAGTATCTCTTAAGTGTTATGAGTCTTTATTTATTTTTTGCTATATAACCTATTAGTGCTGTTGTGAGGGGAGTTGCTGGTCAAAATATATGTTCACATTATATTCATATCGTTGTGCTTGCAGTGTTGCAGTTTATTGCTGTAATTTTTGTGCTTGTTCTTGTATTTCAGCCATGGCAGTGTGCTGCACCTGCATATTTATAATAGTCCTTTGGATGTGCTGACCAATTTTTTTTTTTAAGAGGTATAGAAACATCGGAAAGATACATAGAAGGAGGTAAAATAACCTAGAAAAATAATACAATAATAGTTTTTGCTATAATCGGAATAATCTCAACCTACTTTCTGGCTTTAGGCATAACTAAGTGTCCTATTACAATAAATTGCAATGGGCCTCCATGAATACTAGATACCAGGGGTGTAGCTAGAAACCATGGGGCCCCAGTGCGAAAAATTGCCATGGGCCCCCCTACCACATGACGACCCTCTTCCCCAATCCCGGGCTACCCCTTACTCGGCTGCACAAAGATACTGCATGGGACACAGTCAGGAGAATACACAACTATAGAAGTGACTAACAGGCAGGGCCAGACAGGCAAAACAAGCATTGAAGAATAAGAAGCCCATTTTTCTGATGGGGATCCAACTGCTGGGACCCCACCAATCACCAATTAGCTGTTATAAAGCTATAACTCCCATCATGTCTGGAGAGCCTCAGGCATTATAGGAGTTGTAGTTTTTCAACAGCTGGAGAGCCATAGATTAGGGTACATCGTCACCCATCATCACTGCAGAACTTACAAGTGACTCCAGCTGATGGGACAGTCAGGAGAATACACAATGATATCTGTGACGTCTTCTCTGTTATCTTTTCTTTCCTTCTTCAGCTGGTCCAGATGTCAGGACGTCTTCCCACTCCATCTTCACTGCAGAGTCTGACATCCAGACACCATAGGTTCTCACTTTGTCAGTAGGTCCTCATCCTCTGTATGAAGACAATAATCATTATTATGCTGCTAAATACTGTGCCCCCTGAATATAATGCTGTCACACACTTTATTCCCTGAATATAAAATTACCATCCACTGTACCCTTTGAATATAATGCTGCCTCCTTCTGTTCCCCCTGAATATAACACTGCCTCCTTCTGTTCCCCCTGAATATAATACTGCCTCCTTCTGTACCCCTGAATATAATATTGCCACCTACTGTCCCCTGAATATAATACTGTGACACACTGTATTCCCTGAATATAAAATTACCATCCACTGTACCCTTTGAATATAATACTGCCTCCGTCTGTTCCCCCTGAATATAATAATGCCTCCTTCTGTACCCCTGAATATAATATTGCCACCTACTGTCCCCCTGAATATAATACTGTGACACATTGTATCCCCTGAATATAAAATTACCATCCACTGTACCCCTTGAAAATAATACTGCCACCCATTGCACCCCCTGAATATAATAATGCCACCTACTGTACCCCCCACTATAATACTGCCACCTACTGTTCCCCCTGAATGTAATTCTGCCACCTACTGTTCACCCTGAATATAATTCTGCCACACACTGTGCCCCTGAATATAAACCCTCAAAAATAACCATGCTATATGCTGTACCCCCCACACATCATACATACATACATATATCTTGCTTACACACATCTATCATTCATACACACACATCATTCATACACACATCATACATACACACATAATTCATACACACACGCCACCTCCGGACCCCCCCCCCAACACATGCATAATATATACACATACATACAGCCGCCTCCAGATCCCTCTGCATTATTAATCTCCACACATCATACATACATCCTTCTAGCTTACACACATCTCCACACATCATACATATACATCTTGCTTACACACATCTATCATTTATACACACATATCATACTTACAGTACACATACATCATTCATACAAACACCGCCTCTGGACCCCCCCACACATGCATAATACATACACATCATACAAACACATACATAAACTCATATCATACATATCAAAATACATGTCCACACATCATACATATATCCTTCTAGCTTACACACATCATACATACATCTTGATTACACAAAATGTATCATTCATACATACACACACACACACACACACACACATCACTCATACACCCGCTTCCTCCAGACCCCAAATCCCCCCCCTCTGGACCCCAAATCTCATATCATCCCTCCCCCTACCCCCTCCTCTGGACCCCAAATCTCATATCCTCACCCCCCCTCCTCTGGACCCCAAATCTCATATCATTCCCCCCCCCCCGCCTCCTCTGCACCCCAAATCTCATATCATTCCCCCCTCCTCTGGACCCCAAATCTCATATCATTCCCCCCCCCCTCCTCTGGACCCCAAATCTCATATCATCTCCCCCCCTCCTCTGGACCCCAAATCTCATTTCACCCCCCCCCTCCTCTGGATCCCAAATCTCATATCATTTCCCCCCCCCCTCCCTCCTCTGGACCCCAAATCTCATATAATTCCCCCCCCCCCTCTCCTCTGGACCCCAAATCTCATATCATTCCACTCCTCCTCTCAGATTAGACCTCCAATCTCATATCACCCCCCCTCAGATTAGACCCCCCAGTAGACAGTCCCCTTCACTTACCATGTAGCTGCACCAAAAGTGCACCACTTTTCATCGAGGACGATGCTGCTGCTGCCGCTGCTGTAGGAGTCGGAGGTAAAAGCTAAAGTTGTACCGCCTCTGGCTTTCATTCAATACTCCGGTCCCCGTTCCATTCACATTGGAGTTGAGATACCTTGGAAGCTGGGCAGAGGCTCCTCCCCCAGATGAAGAGCGGTGCGCGGCCATACAGAAACGGCGGCCGCGTAATGACGTAGAGCGTTGTGACGCACCCTTACTGTGATTTTGGAAACGTCATTACGTGCCCACCGTATCTGTATGGCCGCGCACCGCTCGTAAGCTGGGGGAGGAGCCTCTGCACAGCAGTGAAAGGTATTTCATGCTCTCATGCAAACGGACTGGGGATGCTAGGTGGGCACAATGAACGAGAGCCAGAGCGACTTGCAGCGGCGGGCCCAGGCAACTTGCTGGCAACGGCAGGCCCGGGACCTGTTGCTGTAGCATAGTATAGTGAAGTGGCAGGGGGGCCCTGCGGGTCCCCAGGGCTATGGGGCCCGGTCGCGATTGCGACCCTTGCAACCTCTATAGCTACGCCACTGCTAGCTACCCTGTATCAGTCTTAGATTATGTTCAAAGAGTTACCCAAAATAAGAATAAAGGCTGCTTTTTTTATTAGAGACAAAGCACATCTTTTTCCCTTGTCCCTTGCCTGTCTCTGGTATTGCTTAGCCTTTTTTTACTTTACTTTTAGGGAGAAATAAATACATTATATATGTTGCCCTGTGCACTCAAACTAAAAAAGCCCACATACAGCTCCCCTGCTGCTGCATAGGGTCCTACATAGCATATATGCTGCATATTTTCTGCAGCTGATTTTGCTTGTCATTGACTTCAAAGGGAAAGAAAATACACAATAGCAATTATGCATCAAAATATGCAGCATATACACTTCCTCGGACCCTACCCTTAAAATGACTTTTCATGCCAGCGTGATTTGGCCACCCAACTAACTGAATGGAGGAATGGGAGTACCGCAGCAGAGACCAAAAGACTTAGGTGTGGCAATGGTGGGGGATTGGTGGAGGTAAATAAGTAGGCTTTTTAATTTTAGTGAACAGGGAGACATTTAACATAACTTTATTTTTCCCTTGAAAACATCTTTGTCAAAAACCAGCTCCGATCTATTCATAAGTGTGTAGATAGACCTCTCCTAAGGTTTTGTGAGCAGAATGTTTCCATCTTTCTCACAAAAGGATCCTATGGAGGTGAATATGCCACTTCGTGGTAATAGTACTATCATTGGCAAGGTAATGCAGATTGAAAAACAATCTGTGTAAAATGATATTTGTTGTCTGGGACTGATTCTATATACTGCTATTACAGCAGAAAGCCAATGCACTCTATGATCAATAAAGGGACTTCTATGATCATGAGACCAGCAATGAACAGCCACCAGCCAACAGCTCTTCCATATGTCTTACATAAGCTTAATAGTTGTTTTAGCTGGAGACTGGGTAAACTGAAGGTAAATTGAAGTTGTAATCATCCAGAACACTATTTGAGGAGAAGAAAGCAGAGCCTCAAATGTGCTTGGAATCAAAACACACAATATGTTTCATGGCCAATTCTGATATCATAATAAGCTTTCTCATCCGACTCGCAATTTCTCTGCTCATACACTCACACATCTGGTCAGGAAATGGTAGCTGGAGATTGCATTATGCTTTTCTATCTGCTATTACACAAGGTTATCTCTGCATCACTGGCCCTGCCTTGCCTTTAAATGATTTATACCTGCACAATGTGATTGATACCAGCTATTTAACAATGCTCCCGTAGGAGATGAATTACGTGCAACTCCTGCACAGGAAAGACAAAGCAGGAATAGCACAATCTAAAGGTATTTCCAATGTGAACATCATCTAATAAATAACATAAAGGCAGTGCTGGTACTGGTTTATTGAGTGAGAAAAAGAAAAAAGAGATTTTTTTTTGCTTAGGGAAAATATGGTCTTTCTATTGTTGTTTGTACTTTAAAGTTATTTATTATTAAAAATACATAAATATACGGCACACCTTATAAATACCTATAATAGAAATCTAAAAGGATCAATTCTATAACTTGTTTTGTTTCATAAAACGAATTAATTGGATTCCTGACCTTATTTTCTAACCAGAAAGAAATAACATCTCGAAATAACATCTCGAAATAAGACATTTGTCATTGTTTCTGTGGGTAACCAAGACTAAATGTACATATATATATATATATATATATATATATATATATATATATATATATACAATGGTTTATAGGTGTATGAAGGTAAAAAAGAACTTGCAAACTCACCACTGCTGCAACAACACTGCTCACCACTGCCGCAACAACACTGCTCACCATTGCCCCTGTGGACTATTTTATCTCCTTAATGACGCAGGACGTATATTTACTTTGTGCGCCGGCTCCCGCGATATAACGCGCAATCACGCGGTGACCCCACGTCATATTGGGTCGGTCCCTGCGGCCATCAACGGACGGGACCCGCGGCTCATACCAGGCATCACCGATCGCGGTGATGCCCGTTATTAACCCTTCAAACCCGGCGCTCAAAGTTGACCAACTGCCTGAACTGAAACTGAAAGCATCCCGGCAGCTCAGTCGGGCTGATTGGGACCGCCGCTGTGAAATCGCGGCGTCCCGAACAGCTTGCTGGACACCAGGAGGGTCCCTACCTGCCTCCTGCATGTACGATTGCCAAATAACTGCTCCGTGCCTAAGATCCAGGCAGGAGCAGTCAAGCGCCGGCAACACTGATCAATGTCATGCTATTTCATGGCAGTGAACAGTGTAAGAGATCAGTGTGTGCAATGTTATATCCCCCTAAGGGGAAAAAAAGGGTTAATGTGATTTAACCCCTTCCCTAATAAAAGTCAGAATCCCCCTCCTTTCCTTTTCCCAAAGGACTTATGTGATATCGCCCTGTGTGTAAATGTCCAAACTATAAAAATATATTGTTAATTAAACCGCACGGTCAATGCGTACACTTAAAAAAAATCCAAAGTCCACAATAGCGTATTTTTGGTCACTTTTTATACCATTAAAAAATGAATAAAAGCAATCAAAAAGCCAGATAAAAAAAAAATGGTACGTATAAAAACTTCAGATCATGGCGCAAAAAATGAGCCCTCATACCGCCCCATATGCGGAAAAAATTAAAAAGTTTTAGGGGTCAGAAGAGGAAATTTTTTTACGTATAAATTTTCCTGCATGTAGTTATGATTTTTTCCAGAAGTACGAAAAAAGTAGGGTATCATTTTAACCATATGGACCTACAAAATAATGATAAGGTATCATTTTTACCAAAAAATGCACTGCGTAGAAACAAAAAGATGTCAAAATTGCGTTAAACTAAAAGATGTTTGTTTATCAGAATAAGAGAACATATACGCTCCATTGCCACAGGACATGGAGCACCAAGATTTATATCCCACATAAAAGAAGTCCACAGGGGGAATGGCAGATCTGTCAGTCTGGAAACAGTTAAGATTCCGAGACGAAGAGGGGATAGACATTGTATGCTATTGCAAAAGTAATCTCGGTGGATTATGAAGCTGAATGCCTTGGGACCAGCCAGTCACAATGATAGGCACAATTTATGTGTCTTTTTATAATGTTTTGTATACGTATCTCTGCTATTTGTTATGTGTTTGTACACCGGTATGTGGCTCTGCCCTGTCCTCGCCCCAGAATCCCTGCTCAACTGGTTGTTAGCAGGTGAGTCTGTTGGATCTAGCATCTGCGTGGCTTGAAGAAGTGCCAGCAAGGCACGAAACTGCGCTGTTCCATGGGTACCCCCTGCCTCCTTCCATACCCTTCCTGGCCACAATGTGTGCCATGAACTAAGCTTTGGAATAAAGCCTTTTGTTGTTGCCGCAGTGGTGAGTTCTTTTTTACCTTCATACACCTGTAAATGGATTCTGCTTTGCTCTGAGCATCGCCAGGCTGCCTTTTAGGATCCGGTCCCCTATACTTCCTAGACTTACAGGCAGGAAAATAGGTTCAGGAGTGCCAGTCTGCATTTTTTCTTTACGTATAATACAATGGTTTATTTTAACAGGTTTTTTTTTTGCCCTCTTTTTGTGTCCATTTATGACTCTCTCAAGAAAAACGTCTGAAGAATAAACAGTGCAAATGCTACTGATAAATCTTTTGCATGTTAAATGCTTACATGGCTGTGACTTGATGGATATACAGATGTTCCTTAATTACATTTAACCAATAGTTTCTCTTAAAATCAATATTTATTGTGTATTATACACATCAAGCTGAAAGCCTTGCAAATTTAGCATCCACATATTTTACTCAAAGCAGTAGATGAGCGATTCATTTCATTCTGTTCAATGTAGCAATGGTTTTTGGAGAATAGCTCACTTATAACACGTGTTTGGGAATCTGGAATAAATAAATTTATGGGTGCCAATTTATAAAATTGGTTTCTGAAGGAATCTATGGACAACACATTATAGATCCCTATGGGTTCTTATGGATTTAAAATACTTTAGTGTGCATGAGACCTTAGGATTTAGACCTATAGTATTAAATCAACACACAAAAAAAACTAAAGCAAAACACTAAAAAAGAATCAACTAGATAAAGTATGAAATATTAGAATGTTATCCTGATTTCCAATGACAGCCACACACCAATAAAAAATTGGTACAAAAGCAGTCCCCCAAAAAAGGTCCCCCGGTAGCTTAATTACCATGTACTTATTGTCCAAGCTTCATTCATAAATATGTAGATGGAGGTATAAAACAGGTTCAAAATTTGCAAGCCAAAGCAGAAATATGCATATAGAGAAAATACCAAATTACAAACTGCATAGAAAGGCAGGATAAGTGACTAGGAGGAGACCAAGTGAGCACGGGTAAGTAAATCCCAAAGTTTTGGGAGGATTTTTCATTTTTAGTAAGGTTAAACTAAAAAACACATCTGCCTCACTAAAATGGATTTATGAATCTTAAATATTCCTCTTGAACGTGTATACATGAGGTGTATAATTTAATCCATAACAATTTACAATTTATTCTATACTATCTTTATATTGCACGGACGTTTAATAATACCATAACTAGTCCCTATTTCCCTATTTTAGCATGATGCCACATTATTCCAGTAACAAGATCCTTTTATATTAATTAGAATATGTTAATATGTAAAAAATAAACATGTTCTTTTTACAAAATATTTCAAATATTTATTTTATGTCTTATTTAGGTTATTCATTGTTCTCTTGCAATCTATGTAAAAGCATGACTATAAGATCTTTTGTATTATGCATCAGCTATAGGCAATTTTGTCACCTTTATGTCTTTGCCCTTCAGATAAGTTACCCTATGATGTGGATTCAGCAAGCAATGATGTAAAAGACATAAAAGGACATTATATATCACTTTTATATTCATGATATATTGCTATGAGTAGGAAAAGGGCAGCTCACTACCTTTCAAATTTTACACTTCCATGTTTGATCCGCGGAACATGCCCTCATTTACCGCTAGCATTCAAATATGGACATTTCAGCCCGAACAAGAGAGATAATTGATCTGACTCTATTATATCCTAGAGATTGTTTGGTCCTCATGTGATAGATGTGATACAGAGAATCCCTGCATGCTCTCCAGTTCCTTTTACACCTATTAGCTGAATGGTTATTAATAAAGAACAGCGCTGACAGTGCCTTCGAATACCCATAAAATGCATCCATTGCTAATCTGACAAAAGTAATGCCAGTACATGTATAATTCAGGCGGCTTTCCTGTGGTTTCTAGCTGTTGGTTCATTTTTCACTTCTGCAAGTCTGCCAAACGGTGTACACCTTGTTATATATAGTAAAGACAGGAGGCAGATTGATTTAGAAATGTATTTGTAATCTTTCACTCCTGAATTGTAATTTATTTGAGTATGAAAAAAATATCTGGTATTCCTGGTGGGGTTATTTGTTTAGTGAAGAAGTAAATCAAGATGGACCCATTCTTACTTTTTCAGGATCCTGTCTCCATCAATGGCTTTCTGGAAGGTCTGGTATCCGGGATGGGTGAACTCAGCCTAAATCTCAACGCAACTGAGGACAACTTGTCATTAGTTGTATGGCATCCGGCATCCATTGTTTCTGGGCAACCATCTGGAGTCAAAATTGAGGTGCTGGATGATTGTGAACTGTTCCATTCAAATGAATGGGATCAGTTCTAGCATCATTTTCCTTCCAATGCACGCCGAAGGGAAACTGTGCCGGATGCCACACATATGTGAACCCAGCCTTACTCTTCTGGCATCAGCCTTCTGTCTTCTAGTATGTCTGAACCTCAGGTTTGCATGTGTCTGCTATGTTACTTGTTATGCATGGGTGGGCTTGGAAGCAGGCGGTATGGGGAAGCAGCTAGTCTCCCACAGAACCATTAAAGGAGGGGCACAAATTAGTTTTAAACTAGTTTTAATTTTCTTTTTTTTTTTTTTTAACCAATCAGGGTTTGTAGATTAACACTAGGAATTTTTGGGGAAATATATAACATGATAACTAAAAGAATCAATGCCCATCCATGAAATATTTTGCTTATCTAAAGATAGCAAAGTTGATGGGGCCTGGCTCATTTTCCTGTCCGACCACAATATCAATGTCTCCTCCTTGTGCCAATCACTGCACTGCTTACCCATACCCACTCTTACCCACAATGTTTCTTAAAGGGGTTATCCAGGAAGGAAAAAAAAAATTTATATATCAACTGGCTCCAGAAAGTTAAACAGATTTGTAAATTACTTCTATTAAAAAATCTTAAGTTTAGGTTGTTCTTTTCTGTCTAAGTAATCTCTGATGACACGTGTCTCGGGAACCGCCCAGTTTAGAAGAGGTTTGCTATGGGAATTTGCTCCTAAACTGGGCGTTTCCCGAGACACGTGTCATCAGAGATTACTTAGACAGAAAAGAACAACCTTAACTTCAGAAGCTCATAAGTACTGAAAGGATTAAGATTTTTTAATAGAAGTAATTTACAAATCTGTTTAACTTTCTGTAACCAGTTGATATATAAAAAAAAAGTTTTTTTCCTGGAATACCCCTTTAACAGTGCTGCCTCCCTCCCATCTCCTCCCTTATCTGTGTCTACCAGCCTACCCTAGATATACATTCTACCAATTATCTAAGCTAATGTCTTCTGTAATCCAAACCTCTCACTCTTGTGCTGCACTAGTTCCCTGGAATGCGCTATCCCAGACAGTCTTATTCATTCCTCCCATCCTTAGTTTTAAGCATTCCCTAAAAACCTACCCTACACTTCCTCTCACTTAGTATGGACCCACTATGCTCTATGCCCTTTATACATACAACAAGAGAATGGCTGCTGACTGGCTCCTCCACTGCCATGTGCACTTTCTTACCGATAAAGTGGTCTGGGCCATATAAATAAATCACTTTCTACCTTCTGCCTTTTATCATAACCCTGTTCCTCAAAGATTGTAAGCTCTCGTGAGCAGGGCCCTTTTTCCTCTTGTTTATTTTGATAATTAATATGAAATTCTGCAATGTTACATTTTTTGTCTTTATATGCATCCTCTGAATTGTAAATTGCTGCAAATTATGCTGGTGCTCAATAAATATATATTTATGTAATTATTTATTTGCTTATTTATTTATTTATTTATGTATTTATGATATAAGTCTTTACAGAGACCTCCTATCAGTTTTCTGACTATGGCTTGCTCATCCACAGTACTTCTTTGCAACTTCTGTCCATTGACCATTGTATTATTTTTTTCTCCTGGCAA
This sequence comes from Hyla sarda, assembly GCF_029499605.1. Lineage (NCBI taxonomy): Eukaryota > Metazoa > Chordata > Amphibia > Anura > Hylidae > Hyla > Hyla sarda. The sequence goes on along the minus strand of NC_079190.1, from coordinate 267,335,067 downwards.
TATAAATTATTATTTAAATAAATAAAAAGTAATGTCCATTTACGTAGTCGCTTAGTGCAAAAAAATATCACGTAATAAGGGAACTATATTGTTGTGCATGAACATTTACTTCATGTGGTATTAAAAACCAACACAGAAATATCCCCGGTCACAAGTTAAATACGATCCTGGTGATCCACAGAGATATGCTTTTATTTCCCCTATTTATTATGACACTAGTAGCAAATGTCATGTCCAGATAAAAGGCCCAGTAAAGAGATTAGCTGAGTCAGAGTTCACTGCAGTATGCTGTAAATATTCCAGATGATGTTGAGCTTTAAATATGCCTTCTGCAAAGTGATTGAGCGGACACACTACTGGTAAAGCCTTATCTATGGTGTGGTGACCACAGACTGTGAATAAAGGGGTGTTTGATGGGTTCATATGCTGAGCTGACCAATGATGCAATAAATTTCCAATGACTCGAGTATTAAAGGGGTACTCCGGTGGAAAACTTTATTTTATTTCTTTTAATCAACTGGTGCCAGAAAGTTAAACAGATTTGTAAATTACTTCAATTAAAAAATCTTAATCCTTCCAGTACTTATTAGCTGCTGAATACTACAGAAGAAATTATTTCCTTTTTGGAACACAGTGCTCTCTGCTGACATCATGACCACAGTACTCTCTGCTGACATCTCTGTCCATTTTAGGAACTGTCCAGAGTAGCATATGTTTTCTATGGGGATTTTTTTCCTACTCTGGAGTCAGTAGAGAGCACTGTAGTCATGATGTCAGCAGAAAGCTCTGTGTTCCAAAAAGAAAATAATTTCCTCTGTAGTATTTAGCAGCTAATAAGTACTGGAAGGATAAAAAATTTTATTAATAGAAGTAATTTACAAATCTGTTTAACTTTCTGCCACCAGTTGATTAAAAAAATAAAAAACTTTCCACCGGAGTACCCCTTTAACTTTCTGACTTGCATTGCCTAAAACATACGCTTTATTGCATTTAAAAACTAAATTAGCAGTAATTTACAGTATTGTATTGTACCTTTGCATCTGCTGTATGAATAGTATAGAGTCTGTCTTATTTTTGGACATTTACAAAAAAAAATTGGATTTTTACAAAAAATGGTGCATAGATGTAGATGAACTTTGTGCAGATGTTATATATGCATTTGCATTCATCAGAAAAGACAGGCATAAAATCTGCCAAAATCCCAGAGGACACGTGGCAATGATGTTAACGCTGATATTTAATATGTACATCCATGAAGAACACTGGATTGATCTCTGGCAGACATTCTGCATAATACCGATTAAACTGTGACAAGAAGCCAAGTATTAATTAAATGTAGAGGTGTTTGGGCCTTGAGAGCAGCTATTTAAGAACTGTTTCCAGTGTCTAGAGAGCACTATATATTGAAAATGAAGGCATGTTTAAGGTAAAACAAGTGCAATACTTTCCTGATTAAAACAAAAATGTCCTTACTGTTGACATTTGTGATATCTGTCTTTCATTTCATGTTGGGAGCTGGCAGTAGAGATTTTGTTCTGATAATCTACAGTCTCTGCTTTAGGAAAAATGATGTTTGGGACACATACATTATTTATCATAGGTTTAATGGTTGTGGCATTGAAACCAATTCTCCTTCTGTCCACATCATTCCTTTCAACAGCAAGAGACATCAAATGCCCCATAGTTCTTGCTTACCTCCCAGAACAGAATGCAGGACACCGCTTACATTTTTAGTATTTTCTGGGTGAAAAGACGAAGGTGATGCTTGGATAACTTTTCTGACACTCTGGGTATGCAGTGTCCCAGTACCTTTGTCCCAACTATAAATATATGAAGTTGTCTGGCTGAGGAATCTCTTGCATAATGCCTTAATCTATGTTTGGGGTATTGTTGATTCACTTATATAACTGTTTCTGTGTATTGCACTGCCATTACAGTATACACTGAGGTATTGCAGATACATAAGGGTTAAAGGGGTACGCAGCTGCTAGACATGTTATCCCCTTTAGAAAGGGTAGGGGATAACATGTCTGATCGCGGGGATCTCTGCCGCAGCACCTCAGTCATCCGGTGCACAGAAGGAACTCAGTGCAGTGCCAGATGACTGGCAAACATAGCCGCCACACCCCCTCCATTATGTCTATGGGATGAGATCATTTTTCCTATATCTGGTTTTCCAGCTCCAAGAAGAAGAATTTATTAGCCCGAAGTAGAGAACCAGCAGAGCAAGGACTCTTCTGCAAAACATTAACCGCTTTCTGGACCTACGGTCAAAGTTAGCGCTGTGTAGCTTATAGGTTTCATGGTGCACAACTGTAAATAAAGTTTGAGAATATGCACCACAATAAATCAACCTTTATAGGCCCTTGACAGCAGAAGTAATCTTCATCACACACTCCTCTCAGAGAGCCAGGTCCTATTAAGAACATTGCAGGGGGGACCTTCCATGATCAGACACTTATCCCTTATCCTTTTGATAGGGGATAAATTGTTTTTCACTGAACCACCCCTTAAAAAGTATTCTTAAAGAGACAGTGACCAACTCTTTACACATCTGCTCTAAAAAGTGTTACTTTTACAACACTTTGCTAAATAGACTACATTTTCTCTGATTTGCACAGAACATGAACAAAAAAATACATTGTTTGCACAAGTGTCCATATTTCCTATTCCTGCACCATGTGGCATTACAGATTATTTCTACTAATAGATAATTACTCCTATCAAAACTGCACTACAACACCTATTTCCCTTATGGGTACCAAAGGTATCTTGAATTTCTCTCAGTTGGTCCTCCCTATAACACAAATCATTTTTGGTGTGAAAAAGGAATTCCCAATATTCCCAAAAAAGTATAGTTTAATGTAGATTCACTGCAAAATTTCATGGGAATGAAAACAAGATTGAAAGGAGATCATAGTGAAGCCAGGGGTTTACAGGAATTTTTTAGTTGTCTTTACTTAATCCACTATTGTTAAACACCCCATTTTTCAAGCAGTTTTGGTACATAAATATATACATCAAGTCCCATATCACTGGTACAAACACAGAAGCATTATATCATACAATTAATGTAAATTCTATTAACATTTACCCTTGATTATTACTGGCTGAATAGAACAAGCCAAACCCACTGAAAAATGTTAATGTTATCATAGATAAATATATTTTAGTAAAAACATGATCTAACATGACAGATGCTACCATGTGTTTCCTGGAGGTCTGTGTGCTTTGCCTAATCACGTGAAGAACTACTGTATTTTTCGTCATATAAGACGCTCCGGGATATAAGACGCACTCAATTTTAAAGGAGAAAAATCTAGAAAAAACGTGATGACGACGAAGGACAGCGCCGGCCATGCAGGGGATCCCGGCATGGAGCAGACACCAAGGAGGCAAGTAAGGTCCCTCCCGGTGTCCTGTAAGCTGTTCGAGACGCCGTGATTTCACCGCGGAGGTCCCGAACAGCCCGACTGAGCAGCCGGGTTAGTGTCACTTTCGCTTCAGACGTGGCGGTCAGCTTTGATCGTCGCGTATGAAGGGTCAATACAGGGCATCACCGTGATAGGTGATGTCCAGTATTAGCCGCGGGTCCCGCCCGTTGATGGCCGCAGGGACCGCCGCGATAGGACAGGGTTTTAATGTATAGTTGCCGTCTAAGATGAACCAACTTCCCCCCCCCCCCCAGAAAAAGTGCGTCATATACTGCGAAAAATACGGTATGCTGCAAAATTTATGATAAGCCCAGCTGCATCCATTTGTAAACAATGCTTGTACGCCTGCGCCAAACCCTTAGGACAACCCTTCACCGTCTGTGAAACAGTTCCTTCGTGTGCGATGTGTGGGAAATAAAACCTCATTGATGTGAAAGGAAATCTCTGGCGCATGACAAAGAGGCATGGTGCTTGGTGGTCTGTAATAAAACTATGTTCATTTGGCAATTTATTGTTAAAAATAAAACATTAAACAGTATTAGCCCCAGTGCTACATCAAGACAATAGGGAGGAGTGTTGTAAACAGATGTTTGCTGTCGATACACTGGAGATAGTGTAAAATATCCCTTAGATAGTAATGTAAAGTAATTTATTAGGTCTAATTTTATTGAAACCACTAAGTATACTGAGCATTCTCTTTCATTTTGCACTCTCGTCACTGAATCTCCAAAGTATTCAAAACAAGTTATATACGTAAGCCCATTCTATACCAATTTAAGGGTTGGGAAGTAGATTGATGGCAGTGCCTACTAATAAGATGTAATATATGTCAGAAGAGATGAGAGTGTTTATGGTAAAAGTTTGATTTTCCTTAATCTCAGGTGTCTTTCTTTACTTCTTCTGCTAAAGTACACACAAAGCATAGTAGTTGAGCCATCTGGATGGAAAGCCCTGAGAATAGAAATAATGAGTTTTGAAAGATTTCCACACGTTTTTCTTACAGCATAGGGCATTGCAAGCTATTTACTATAGCATCTGCTATATACACTCTGTACCAAAGACTTGCAGCCCAGTCATTCTGTTCCCGTTACATATCCTAAATTCTTAACCATAAAGTGTACGTTTCCTCAATAACAAAGACGATCACACCCCATGGGACTGGTTTACATGTCTTACACTGCATCAATTCATTGCTCTTGTTATTTGTAATTTTAAACTTCTAGACTTTGTTTGCAATTTTCGATGAGACTGAAACTAGCCATTTACTATGATATTGAGCTATACTATTATACCGCAGTATTTACTTGCCACAAAAGGTTCCAGCATAACAGTTATGTGAAATGATAACCCTCTTGACCCTCCAGAGTGTAGAGGTAGATTAGGAAAATAAGAAATCCTGTTACATTCTAATTGGGAAATTGAAAGCCAAGCTTCTACAACCAGAGTGAATTTAAATGGGCACTGTCACCAACTTTATTTTTTGATATATTGTAGTACTTATGTACTACAACATATCTCTAATATACTTTTATTTATTTTTTTTCATTAAAAAGGTTTAATTTACATTTAAAAACCGGCTACTGAAAAAGGACTGATTTTGGAGGGGCAATCAGTCCTTTTTCAGTTAGGCTGCACTCGCTCCCTGCCTGTCAATCAGACAGACGGGAGCGAGTGCATTGGCTCCCCGGCCACCGGCTGGGAGGCCACTCCTCCCGCACATCGCCGCCGCCGCCTCGTTGCCGCCGCTGTCCCTGCACACCCGCTGCCGGACTCTGCCGTAACTGCAAGTGTAATGAGGGAACGGGGTAGGCGGGGCGGGGGGGGGGGGGGTTAGGAGGGAACGTGCTAGTGCCGTAGTCGGGGGGGGGGGGGAGAACGGGCTAGCAAAAAATTTTTTAAAAAAAGGATGGTGGGAGCTACCCTTTAAATTGTAGGATCTTCACTGCATTGAACAGTACATAGGAAAGTTATATGACACTTTCTTATAGTATTCTAACAATAGGTGCTTTTTTTGCTTTAAAAAATACACATCTTCCTGTTACGTATACATAAAAAGCTAAAGATGTCCCAAAAAATGCCACAAAAACATGATATTTAAGCATATCTGGTGTTATTGTTTTGGGTTCCCCTATGACAGGGAAATTCAAACTGGTTTCCAAGGATGTGGTCGGTTCGAATTGCTGCTTTACCATTACAGTAGTATTAGTATCTACCCTTTTAGGAATGTATGCCCCCTTGTCAGACAAGGTAAAAAATTGTAGAGCTGACATATTCCCTTTAAAGGAGAACTCTGGAAGCTACAGCATGATGCGTTGACCACGGGTTACTCAAAAAAGGACCACAGAGGGACAACAAAGGCACCTGTCAAAGTATGCCTGACAGAATATAACATTTTCTTAAACACATCCCTATCCCGGAGTTCTCTTTTAAAGGGAATATGTCAGCTCTACATTATGCTCAGAGCTCAAAGAGGCAGTATCAAATCTCGGCATACTTGATTCATCCCCCCATTCCAGGTACAGTGGGGGAAGTCAAGAAGGAGGCATGCATCCTGTGGCTCACACAGCCTCCTTGACACTTAAGCTCTGAGCATATGTAAAGCTCACTGTTTTCTGTTAACAGCAGCTCAGGCAAGATGGCTAGAAAATAATATAGATAAGAAGAGATAAAGGTTCTTGTTTTAGCCCATAGGGGGCTATAAATCTGCACACACTGATCTTTTACACTGATCATTGCTATCCCATAAGATAACATTGATCAATGATTCTGCCGCTTGACTGCTCATGCCTGGATCTCAGGCACTGCTCAGCATTCATTCACGATTGGACACACAGGAGGCAGGTAGGGACCCTCCTTGTGTGTTCCAGCTGTTCGGGACCCGAACAGCCAACTGAGCTAGCCGGGATACGTTTACTTTCACTTTTGATGCGGCGATCAACTTTGAATGCCGCGTCCAAAGGGTTAATAGCATGTGACACCGCGATCAGTGCTGAGCGCTATTAGCCACGGGTCCCAGCCATTGTTAGAGGCCAGGCCCAACCTGCTATGATCATGCCGTGGCCCTGCGTTATAGAACGGGAGCAGACTCAGGCCGTACAGGTACGCCATGAGTCCTTAGGTGGCTAATCCAGGAAAGTCACATGTGTTCCAAAATTTTACCAATAAAAACTGCTTGTTTTTCTTTTAATAACTAACCCTAACATAGCACCATCATAAATAATAATAATAAGTTGCTGGTTTTGGAAGGAAAAAATTGAATTTTTTTATATTTCCTTCACAAAATAATAAAAAAAAATTATAACAATTTAACTAATAAGATGTACGAACCCCAAAATGATGGCACCCAAAAATACAAAATGTCCCACAAAAAAAATAAGCCTTTACATGGTTACATTGATTGAAAAATTTTGAAGTTAGGCTCTTGGAGAGCAATAATGGAAAAATGCATGCCGGAGAAAGGGATTGATTCTTAAAAATATTTATGATATTTTTCCTTTAGTCTAATTTTCTTTTATGTTGAACATACATGTTTTATATTGACTATACTCCTATCAAGTAATGCAATTGCATTAACCATTGTTGTCTGCAAATGTATGTGTCACGATGCCGGCTGGCAGGTAGTGGATCCTCTGTGCCAGAGAGGGATTGGCGTGGACCGTGCTAGTGGACCGGTTCTAAGCCACTACTGGTTTTCACCAGAGCCCGCCGCAAAGCGGGATGGTCTTGCTGCGGCGGTAGTGACCAGGTCGTATCCACTAGCAACGGCTCACCTCTCTGGCTGCTGAAGATAGGCGCGGTACAAGGGAGTAGGCAGAAGCAAGGTCGGACGTAGCAGAAGGTCGGGGCAGGCAGCAAGGATCGTAGTCAGGGGCAACGGCAGAAGGTCTGGAAACACAGGCAAGGAACACACAAGGAACGCTTTCACTGGCACTAAGGCAACAAGATCCGGCAAGGGAGTGCAAGGGAAGTGAGGTAATATAGGGAAGTGCACAGGTGATTACCCTAATTGGAACCACTGCGCCAATCAGCGGCGCAGTGGCCCTTTAAATCGCAGAGACCCGGCGCGCGCGCGCCCTAGGGAGCGGGGCCGCGCGCGCCGGGACAGAACAGACGGGGAGCGAGTCAGGTAGGGGAGCCGGGGTGCGCATCGCGAGCGGGCGCTACCCGCATCGCGAATCGCATCCCGGCTGGCAGCGGGATCGCAGCGCCCCGGGTCAGAGGACGTGACCGGAGCGCTGCAGCGGAGAGAGTGAAGCGAGCGCTCCGGGGAGGAGCGGGGACCCGGAGCGCTCGGCGTAACAGTACCCCCCCCCTTGGGTCTCCCCCTCTTCTTGGAGCCTGAGAACCTGAGGAGCAGACTTTTGTCAAGGATGTTGTCCTCAGGTTCCCAGGATCTCTCTTCAGGACCACAACCCTCCCAGTCTACTAAAAAAAAATTTTTCCCTCTGACCTTTTTGGCAGCCAAAATTTCCTTGACCGAGAAGACGTCCGAGGAGCCGGAAACAGGAGTGGGAGGAACAGATTTGGGAGAAAAACGGTTGAGGATGAGTGGTTTGAGAAGAGAGACGTGAAAGGCATTAGGGATACGAAGAGAAGGAGGAAGAAGAAGTTTATAAGAGACAGGATTAATTTGACACAAAATTTTGAAAGGACCAAGATAGCGTGGTCCCAACTTGTAGCTAGGGACACGGAAGCGGACATATTTAGCGGAGAGCCATACCTTGTCTCCAGGGGAAAAAACGGGGGGAGCTCTTCTTTTCTTATCCGCGAACCTCTTCATGCGTGAAGAAGCCTGTAAGAGAGAATTTTGGGTCTCTCTCCATATAATGGAAAGGTCACGAGAAATTTCATCCACAGCGGGCAGACCAGAGGGCAAGGGGGTAGGGAGGGGAGGAAGAGGGTGACGGCCGTACACCACGAAAAATGGGGATTTGGAGGAAGATTCAGAGACCCTGAAGTTATACGAGAATTCGGCCCATGGAAGGAGATCTGCCCAGTCATCCTGGCGGGAGGAAACAAAATGTCGCACATAATCACCCAAGATCTGGTTAATTCTTTCTACTTGTCCATTGGACTGGGGATGATATGCAGAGGAAAAATTTAATTTAATCTTGAGTTGTTTACAGAGAGCCCTCCAGAATTTAGACACGAATTGGACACCTCTATCCGAGACAATCTGCGTAGGCAACCCGTGAAGACGAAAAATGTGTACAAAAAATTGTTTAGCCAACTGAGGCGCAGAAGGAAGACCAGGAAGAGGGATGAAATGTGCCATTTTGGAGAATCGATCAACGACCACCCAAATAACAGTGTTGCCACGGGAAGGGGGTAAATCAGTAATAAAATCCATACCAATCAGAGACCAAGGCTGTTCGGGGACAGGCAGAGGATGAAGAAAACCAGCGGGCTTCTGGCGAGGAGTCTTATCCCGGGCACAGATAGTGCAGGCTCGCACAAAGTCCCCAACATCCGTCTCCAGAGTCGGCCACCAATAGAAGCGGGAGATGAGTTGCACAGATTTCTTGATGCCCGCATGACCTGCGAGATGGGAGGAGTGACCCCATTTGAGGATTCCGAGGCGTTGGCGTGGAGAAACAAAGGTCTTCCCTGGAGGAGTCTGCCTGATGGAGGCAGGAGAAGTGGAGATCAGGCAGTCAGGTGGAATGATGTGTTGCGGAGGGAGATCAACTTCTGAGGCATCCGAGGAACGAGAGAGAGCATCGGCCCTAATGTTCTTATCGGCAGGACGAAAGTGAATCTCAAAATTAAATCGGGCAAAGAACAGAGACCACCGGGCCTGGCGAGGATTCAGCCGTTGGGCAGACTGGAGGTAGGAGAGGTTCTTGTGGTCGGTGTAGATAATAACAGGAGAACTTGATCCCTCCAGCAGATGTCTCCATTCCTCAAGTGCTAATTTAATGGCTAGAAGCTCTCGATCCCCGATGGAGTAGTTCCTCTCCGCTGGAGAGAAGGTCCTAGAGAAAAAACCACAAGTGACAGCATGCCCGGAAGAATTTTTTTGTAGAAGAACAGCTCCAGCTCCCACTGAGGAGGCATCAACCTCCAATAGGAAGGGTTTGGAAGGGTCAGGTCTGGAGAGGACGGGAGCCGAAGAAAAGGCAGACTTGAGTCGTTTAAAGGCGTCTTCTGCTTGAGGAGGCCAGGACTTGGGATCAGCACTTTTTTTGGTTAAAGCCACGATAGGAGCCACAATGGTAGAAAAATGTGGAATAAATTGCCTGTAATAATTGGCGAACCCCAAAAAGCGTTGGATAGCACGGAGTCCGGAGGGGCGTGGCCAATCTAAGACGGCAGAGAGTTTGTCTGGATCCATCTGTAGTCCCTGGCCAGAGACCAAATATCCTAGAAAAGGAAGAGATTGGCATTCAAACAGACATTTCTCAATTTTGGCATAGAGTTGGTTGTCACGAAGTCTCTGAAGAACCATACGGACATGCTGGCGGTGTTCTTCTAGATTGGCAGAAAAAATTAGGATATCGTCCAGATATACAACAACACAGGAGTATAACAGATCACGAAAAATTTCATTGACAAAGTCTTGGAAGACGGCAGGGGCGTTGCACAGTCCAAAGGGCATGACCAGATACTCAAAGTGTCCATCTCTGGTGTTAAATGCCGTTTTCCACTCGTCCCCCTCTCTGATGCGGATGAGGTTATAGGCGCCTCTTAAGTCCAATTTAGTGAAGATGTGGGCACCTTGGAGGCGATCAAAGAGTTCAGAGATGAGGGGTAAGGGGTAGCGGTTCTTAACCGTGATTTTATTAAGACCGCGGTAGTCAATGCAAGGACGTAGGGAGCCATCTTTTTTGGACACAAAGAAAAATCCGGCTCCGGCAGGAGAGGAGGATTTACGGATAAAGCCCTTCTTTAGATTCTCCTGGACGTATTCGGACATGGCAAGAGTCTCTGGGGCAGAGAGAGGATAAATTCTGCCCCGGGGTGGAGTAGTGCCCGGGAGGAGGTCGATAGGGCAATCATAAGGCCTGTGAGGAGGTAGTGTCTCAGCTTGTTTTTTGCAGAAAACATCCGCGAAGTCCATATAGGCCTTAGGGAGACCGGTTACTGGAGGAACCACAGAGTTACGGCAAGGGTTACTGGGAAGCGGTTTTAGACAGTTCTTGGAACAAGAGGACCCCCAACTCTTGATCTCCCCAGTGGACCAATCCAGGGTAGGGGAATGAAGTTGAAGCCAGGGAAGTCCAAGGAGAATTTCCGAGGTGCAATTGGGGAGGACCAAAAGTTCAATCCTCTCATGATGAGATCCGATGCTCATAAGAAGGGGCTCCGTGCGGAAACGTATGGTACAGTCCAATCTTTCATTATTTACACAATTGATGTAGAGGGGTCTGGCGAGACTGGTCACCGGGATGTTGAACCTGTTGACGAGAGAGGCCAAAATAAAATTTCCTGCAGATCCAGAGTCCAAGAAGGCCACAGCAGGGAAGGAGAAGGCAGAGGCAGACATCCGCACAGGCACAGTAAGACGTGGAGAAGCAGAGTAGACATCAAGGACTGTCTCACCTTTGTGCGGAGTCAGCGTACGTCTTTCCAGGCGGGGAGGACGGATAGGACAATCCCTCAGGAAGTGTTCGGTACTAGCACAGTACAGGCAGAGGTTCTCCATACGGCGTCGTGTCCTCTCTTGAGGTGTCAGGCGAGACCGGTCGACCTGCATAGCCTCCACGGCGGGAGGCACAGGAACAGATTGCAGGGGACCAGAGGAGAGAGGAGCCGAGGAGACGAAACGCCTCGTGCGAACAGAGTCCATATCTTGGCGGAGTTCCTGGCGCCTTTCAGAAAAACGCATGTCAATGCGAGTGGCTAGGTGAATGAGTTCATGTAGATTAGCAGGGATTTCTCGTGCGGCCAGAACATCTTTAATGTTGCTGGATAGGCCTTTTTTGAAGGTCGCGCAGAGGGCCTCATTATTCCAGGACAATTCTGAAGCAAGTGTACGGAATTGTACGGCATACTCGCCAACGGAAGAATTACCCTGGACCAGGTTCAACAGGGCAGTCTCAGCAGAAGAGGCTCGGGCAGGTTCCTCAAAGACACTTCGGATTTCCGAGAAGAAGGAGTGTACAGAGGCAGTGACGGGGTCATTGCGGTCCCAGAGCGGTGTGGCCCATGACAGGGCTTTTCCGGACAGAAGACTGACTACGAAAGCCACCTTAGACCTTTCAGTGGGAAACAGGTCCGACATCATCTCCAGATGCAGGGAACATTGGGAAAGAAAGCCACGGCAAAACTTAGAGTCCCCATCAAATTTATCCGGCAAGGATAAGCGTATCCCAGGAGCGGCCACTCGCTGCGGAGGAGGTGCAGGAGCTGGCGGAGGAGATGACTGCTGAAGCTGTGGTAGTAACTGTTGTAGCATAACGGTCAGTTGAGACAGCTGTTGGCCTTGTTGCGCTATCTGTTGTGACTGCTGGGCGACCACCGTGGTGAGGTCAGCGACAACTGGCAGAGGAACTTCAGCGGGATCCATGGCCGGATCTACTGTCACGATGCCGGCTGGCAGGTAGTGGATCCTCTGTGCCAGAGAGGGATTGGCGTGGACCGTGCTAGTGGACCGGTTCTAAGCCACTACTGGTTTTCACCAGAGCCCGCCGCAAAGCGGGATGGTCTTGCTGCGGCGGTAGTGACCAGGTCGTATCCACTAGCAACGGCTCACCTCTCTGGCTGCTGAAGATAGGCGCGGTACAAGGGAGTAGGCAGAAGCAAGGTCGGACGTAGCAGAAGGTCGGGGCAGGCAGCAAGGATCGTAGTCAGGGGCAACGGCAGAAGGTCTGGAAACACAGGCAAGGAACACACAAGGAACGCTTTCACTGGCACTAAGGCAACAAGATCCGGCAAGGGAGTGCAAGGGAAGTGAGGTAATATAGGGAAGTGCACAGGTGATTACCCTAATTGGAACCACTGCGCCAATCAGCGGCGCAGTGGCCCTTTAAATCGCAGAGACCCGGCGCGCGCGCGCCCTAGGGAGCGGGGCCGCGCGCGCCGGGACAGAACAGACGGGGAGCGAGTCAGGTAGGGGAGCCGGGGTGCGCATCGCGAGCGGGCGCTACCCGCATCGCGAATCGCATCCCGGCTGGCAGCGGGATCGCAGCGCCCCGGGTCAGAGGACGTGACCGGAGCGCTGCAGCGGAGAGAGTGAAGCGAGCGCTCCGGGGAGGAGCGGGGACCCGGAGCGCTCGGCGTAACAGTATGATAATGATAATGGTCTCCTTATGTTGTGCTTTCTGCATATTTTAGTATGTTTTACAATACTCTGAATACTTTGTATCCTGGTTGGTTTTCCCTATTGATCTATGATGGGATGAAAAAATAAATATCTTTAAAACCTAAAGGGCAGCCTGGATTAAAAAAAAATGAAAACAAGCCTTACCTTCCCATTCCCCCACCACTGCCTTTCTGACATGGCCTAGGTCTCCACTCATTTCCACTCCCTGGTACCTCGCCTTTTTATTTAACCAGATCGCTGATTTTAAATACAAAATACAGCCAAACAACTTTTTATTTTTATTTTAATTCTGCTGAAAAGTGGATAAACGTATCTAATAGTGATAAAACAGTCAAAAAACTTACATGACAAACTGCCCTTTAGACATAGTTGAGCATATTTGCAATCTCAACATGCCTATGCATGCTAAACTAAAGTATTTCACTGATTTTCCATTTAGTTTGCATGGTGTCATTTTTTGAATCCTTATATATTTTATGTACACAAAGAAAAATAGATACCAGTCTTGGAGCCACAGGTTGTCCAATTCTGTTTTCATAACTAAGTATCATGTAAGGACAGAAAGGATAGACATCTAAATGAGGTAACAGAAACAAAGGGAAAAGATTCATAAAGCTGCAGAGAGGCCATCTATCAGACAGGCATCATACTTGGTAGACTTTGATGAAAGCAGCATGTAAATAGATGGTGCTGAATTCAGGACCACACAGTGATACAAGGGAAAGATTCGGAGCTTCTCCCAGCAATATAAAGCTACATTAAATGACAATATCAATCTAAGATGCCATAAAAAAGGTTCTGTCTGCGGTGCTGCATGAAATGAAATCTGCTGCATGAAAAAAATACCGAACAGATATTAAAAGACATATACAGAAATGTTCCAACATACATCTCTGGATAAGGATAGTTTTATCCTGTATGGTTTAGCTGATCTTTAGGAGGACTAGGACTGTGTCCATTGTAACTATATAACATATAAAATTATATATATTAAAGTCTCTTTAACCCCTTTTGCATTTTCATTTTTTCCTCATCACCTTCTAATAATCATAACACTTTCAATTTTGCACCTAAAATTCCATATTATGACTTAGTTTTTGTGCCACCAATTCTACTTTGCAGTGACATTAGTCATTTTACCCAAAAATCTACGATAAAACTGAAAAAAAATTCATTGTGGGACAAAATTGTAGAAAAAAAATGCCATTTTGTAACTTTTGGGGGCTTCCGTTTCTACACAGTAAATTTTTCGGTAAAAATTACACCTTATATTTATTCTGTAGGTCCATAGAGTTAAAATTATACTCTACTTATATAGGTTTGATTTTGTATTACTTCTAAAAAAAATCATAACTACATGCAGGAAAATGTATACGTTTAAAGTTGGCATTTTTGACCCCTATAACTTTTTTATTTTTCCGCGTACGGGCCGATATGAGGGCTAATTTTTTTGTGCCGTGATCCGAAGTTTTTATCGGTACTATTTTTGTATTGATCAGACTTTTTGATCGCTTTTTATTCATTTTTTCATGATATAAAAAGTGACCAAAAATACGCTATTTTGGACTTTGGAATTTTTTTGTGCGTACGCCATTGACCGTGTGATTTAATTAACAATATATTTTTATAGTTTGGACATTACCACATATGTTTATTTTTATTTACACAGTTTTTTTTTTTAATGGGAAAAGAGGGGTGATTCTTACTTTTATTAGGGAAGGGGTTAAATGGTCTTTATTAACTTTTTTTCACACTTTTTTTTGCAGTGTTATAGCCCTCTCTAGTGGCTATAGCACTGCACATACCGATCTTATACACAGAACAGCCCCATGCATTAACATGGAGATGATCAGCGTTATCGATGGTCAATTGCTCATGCCTGGATCTCAGGCTTGGAGCAATTATTCGCCAATTGGACGCTATGGAAGCAGGTAAGGCACCCTCTGCTTGCGTTCTAGATGATTGGGACATCCCGATTTCACTGCCATGGTCCCGATCAGTGCAACTGAGCTGCCAGGATGTTTTCACTTTCATTTTAGACGCGGTGATCAACTTTGAACACCATGTCTAAAGGGTTAATAGTGCGCAGCCCAACGATCAGTGATGCACACTATTAGCCCAGGGTCCCGGCTTTCATTAGCCCCTGGGACCAGGCGCAGGAGGCACAGGTGCGCCCTGCATCCTTAAGAGGTTAAAGTGTACCTGTCATCAACAAAAACTTTCTATATAATGTAGATAATACTATTATAAGTATATTTGTAATATACATTGGTTAAAAAAAGATGTATATTTTTGTCCCTGCAGCTATTGCCTGTGTGTCTATGAGGAGTCCAAATACAGGAAGTGATGTGGACAAGCAGGGCTCTGTGCACTGAAGACAAACAGGGCTCTGTGTGTAATGTCTATTTTTGTTTTTGCATTTTTCCATTTTAGGCCCTGTTCAGACTTGTTTTTCATGCTTTTTCTGTTTTCTGTGCTTTTATTCCAGGCGTGGAAGAGTTAATCCTTTCAACCAATTGCAAGGCGGGTGAGTCTATATAACTCCAGCTCAGTATATTCTGCCCTGTTAGTATTTGTATCCTGCATGGTATATCTGGTTGTCTGGTATTATTCCTGCTCTTTTTCTGGCCTGTAACGACGATGTATGTTATATGTTTATACACCACTGCACTGTAGCGTAGGGAGGGACCGGCTCCAAGTTGTCGATCCATTGCTTAGGATGGATGGGCAAGTAAACAGGGAGAGGGTTTTTAGGGTCAGTTTAGGACTCACTCTCCCTGTCTCCCCCAGTCGGTCATGACACTGGGCTCTGAGGACAAGCAGAGTTCTGTGCACTGAGGACAAGCAGGGCTCTGTACACTGAGGACAAGCAGGGCTCTGTACACTGAGGACAAGCAGGGCTCTGTGCACTGAGGACAAGCAGGGCTCTGTACACTGAGGACAAGCAGGGCTCTGTACACTGAGGACAAGCAGGGCTCTGTGCAGTAAGGCTTTGTGACTTGCTATGGGCTCACACATCAGAATAATTGACAAACTAGCAGCCTGCACAGAGCCCTGCTTGTCCTACTCTCACTTCCCGTATTTGGACTCCTCATAGAGACACAGGCAATAGCTGCAAGGATATCACTTTTTTACATACAATTTTTTTAACCAATGTATATTGCAAATATACATATAATGGTATTATCTACATTATTTAAAAAGTTTTTGTTGACGACAGGTATACTTTAATATTACAACAAATTTACAAAAAGTGGTAGTGGTCTTCTCAAAGAGTAGTGATCTTCTCAAAGAGTGAATAATAAATGTTAAAACTGAAAATCTGTAACAGGAAATCTGGTCTGGATAAGGTAGTGGTGTTTTCACAAAAGTGGCACTATGCAATGCAAATGTAATGATGATATCTTTACACAGTTGTGCTCAAAATTTGTATACCCCTGGAGAATTGGTAATATGTGTACCATTTTTAAAGAAAGCATTTCTTATATGTCTTATGGGATTCATATTGAACTCTAGGTTATACCAGATGGGTATAATCATAAAACAAAACAATGACCCATGTTCAAAAATCTGTATACCCTTAATTCTTAATTCTTTGTATTGTCTCCATTGATACCAATGACACCATGCAGTCTCTTGCAATAGTTGCCTATTTGTCTTGATAAAATGACTCCAGGTCATGCAAAGTATTTGGTCGTCTTGCATAAACTATATGGTGGAGATGTTCCCAGAGTGGCTCGCTGATATTAAAGGGGAATTTTTTTTTTACTATGTTACAGGGGCTGTAAAGTTACTGTAGTTCATAATATAGTGTCTGTACCTGTGCGTGATGGTTGTCTCACAATTCTTCTGTGGTTTTTGCCCCAATATTTAATTTTAACAACATACATAATTACTCATGTCTCAGGATTTCCCAGGTTGCAGTACGTCGAGACCTGACATCACTAGTCAGATGATCAGAGGGAGCCTGTCCTGCTTCAATTTTGCAACAGCTGTAGGCCCCCTGGTTAGAAAACACTGTGTTTCAATGGGATCTCAAACTTTCAAGCATGGAACTGTGGGATGTGTAGTTTAGAGAACAAAATCAAACAGGAAATACCTAATTCTGGCAGGTAAGTACTAAAATTACCTTATAGTTGATAACCCCTTTAACACCTTAACCTCCCTGGCGGTATGATTCTGTCTGGAAATGTGTACCAAAAGCGGTACAATTTTTTTTAACTCAATTTCACATCTCCCTCCACCCATTTCACATCTCCCCTGTCACATTCCCCTCTCCCTTGTCACATCCCCCGTCACATTCTCCCCCCTCCTTGTCACATTCTCCCCCCTCCTTGTCACATTCTTCCCCCACCTTGTCACATTCCCCCCCTTGTCACATTCTCCCCCTTCATGTTACATTCCCCTCCCCCCCTGTCACATCCCCCCTTCATGTCACATTCCCCTCCCCCCCTGTCACATCCCCCCTTCATGTCACATTCCCCTCCCCCCGTCACATCCCCCCTTCATGTCACATTCCCCTCCCCCCCTGTCACATCCCCCCCCAGTCACATTCCCCCCTTTGTCACATTCCCCCCCTTGTCACATTCTCCCCCTTCATGTTACATTCCCCTCCCCCCCTGTCACATTCCCCCTTCATGTCACATTCCCCTCCCCCCCTGTCACATCCCCCCTTCATGTCACATTCCCCTCCCCCCCGTCACATCCCCCCTTCATGTCACATTCCCCTCCCCCCCTGTCACATCCCCCCCAGTCACATTCCCCCCCTTGTCACATTCCCCCCCAGTCACATTCCCCCCCAGTCACATTCCCCCCAGTCACATTTCCCCCCAGTCACATTCCCCCCCAGTCACATTCCCCCCCAGTCACATTCCACCTCACTCACATTCCCCCCTTGTCACATTCCCCCCCAGTCACATTCCCCCCCAGTCACATTCCCCCCCAGTCACATTCCACCTCACTCACATTCCCCCCTTGTCACATTCCCCCCCTGTCACATTCCCCCCTTGTCACATCCCCCCCTCTGTCACATTCATCCCCCCCCCCTTGTCATCTTCTTGTCCTGCAGCAGAATACGCTAGGTTTGCCGGCAGATTTCAAACCTAGTGTATTCGCTGCAGAACAAGCCCTTTCCCCTTCAGCCAATCACGGGCTTTACACCACTGCGGCCTGTGATTGGCTGAAAAGTGAAAGGTCCTAGAAGATGAATAGTGAAGAGAGGACACCCCGGACCGCACGGAGGGGAACGGCATCTGCAGGGACCGGGACTAGGTGAGCAAAAGTATTTTTTATTTTACTACTTCTTCCCTTTACACTTAGCTCAGTGTTTTTCTACCAGGGGGCCTCCAGCTGTTGTGAAACTACTATTCCCAGCATGCCCGGACAGCCTTTGGCTGTTCGGGCATGCTGAGAGTTGTAGTTTTGGAACAGCTGGAGGCCCCCTGGTAGGGAAACACTGACTTTTAGTATTTTTCTTTACCTGCTCTGGCCGGCCCCCGCAACGGGAGCCGACCAGAGCAGATAATCGCATGTTTTCCCGGGGGGCCGCATCGCTATATCGCATTGCTTTTGCGATATATCGTGCAGCCCGGCCGGGAACTCTGCAATTCTACCCCGAGCGTGACTCGGGGTTACCGATCCTGGCAGGGAAAATTAACCCCGAGTCACGCTCGGGAATACCGCTCAGGAGGTTAAGGACCCAGCCAATTTTCACTGTAGGACACGGCCATTTTTTGCACATCTGACCACTGTCACTTTAAACATTAATAATTCTGGGATACTTTTAGCTTTCATTCTGATTCCAAGATAGTTTTTTCGTGACATATTATACTTTATGTTAGTGGTAAAATTTTGTTGATACTTGCATCATTTCTTGGTGAAAAATTCCAAAATTTGATGAAAGAAGTGAAAATTTAGCATTTTTTTAACTTTGAAGCTCTCTGCTTATAAGGAAAATGAATATTCCAAATAAATTATATATTGATTCACATATACAATATGTCTACTTTATGTTTGCATCATAAAGTTGACATGTTTTTACTTTTGGAAGACATCAGAGGGCTTCAAAGTATAGAAGCAATTTTCCAATTTTTCGCAAAATTTTCTAAATCGAAATTTTTCAGGGAACAGTTCTGTTTTGAAGTGAATTTGAAGGGCCTTTCTTATTAGAAATACCCCACAAATGACCCCATTATAAAAACTGCACCCCTCAAAGTATTCAAAATTACATTCAAAAGGTTTGTTAACCCTTTAGGTGTTTCACAGGAATAGCAGCAAATTGAAGGAGAAAATTCAAAATCTCCATTTTTTACACTGGCATGTTCTTGTAGACCCAGTTATTGAATTTTTACAAGGGGTAAAAGGAGAGAAATCTTCCTAAAATGTGTAACCCAATTTCTCTCGAGTAAGAAAATACCTCATATGTGTCAAGTGTTCGGCGGGCGCAGTAGAGGGCTCAAAAGGGAAGGAGCGACAGTGGGATTTTGGAGAGTGAATTTTTCGGAAATGGTTTTTGGGGGGCATGTCACATTTAGGAAGCCCCTATGGTGCCAGAACAGCAAAAAAAACAAACAAAAAAAAAACACATGGCATACTATTTTGGAAACTACACCCCTCAAGGCACGTAACAAGGGGTCCAGTGAGCCTTAACACCCCACAAGTGTTTGACGACTTTTCGTTAAAATTGGATGGGAAAAGGTTTTTTTTTTCACTAAAATGCTAGTTTTCCCTCAAATTTAAAATTTTTACAAGGTATAATAGGACAAAATGACCCCCAAAATCTGTAACCCCAACTCTTCTGAATATGTAAATACCCCATGTTAGGACGTAAAATGCTTTGCGGGCAAACTACAATGCTCAGAAGAGAAGGAGTCACATTTAGCTTTTGAAAAGCAAAATTTGCTGAAATGTTTTTTGGGGGGCATGTCCCATTTAGGAAGCCACTATGGTACCAGGACAGCAACCCCCCCCCCCCACATGGCATACTATTTTGGAAACTACACCCCTGAAGGCACGTAGCAAGGGGTCCAGTGAGCCTTAACACCTCACAGGTGTTTGACGACTTCGTGAAAGTTGGATGTGTAAATGATTTTTTTTCACTAAAATGCTAGTTTTCCCTCAAAAAAATTTTGTTTACAAGAGGTAATAGGACAAAATGCCCCCCAAAATTTGAAACCCCATCTCTTCTGGGTATGAAAATACCCCATGTGTGGACATCAAGTGCTTTGCTGGCACACTACAATGTTCAGAAGAGAAGGAGCGCCATTGAGCTTTTGGGAAAAAAAATTTTGGAATGGAAGTCAGGGGCCATGTGCGTTTACAAAGCCCCCCGTGGTGCCAGAACAGTGCCCCCCCCCCACATGTGACCCTATTTTGGAAACTACACCCCTCACAGAATTTAATAAGGGGTGCAGTGAGTATTTACACCCCACTGGCGTTTGACAGATCTTTGGAACAGTGGGCTGTGCAAATGAAAAATTAAAATTTTCATTTTCACGGACCACTGTTCCAAAAATCTGCCAGACACCTGTGGGGCATAAATGCTCACTGTACCCCATATTACATTACGTGAGGGGTGTAGTTTCCAAAATGAGATCACATGTGGGTGTTTATTTTTTTGCATTTATGTCAGAACCGCTGTAAAATCGGCCACCCCTGTGCAAATCACCAATTTAGGCCTCAAATGTACATGGTGCGCTCTCACTCTTGAGCCTTGTTGTGGGCCTGCAGGGCATTTTACACCCACATATGGGGTATTTCTGTACTCAGGAGAAATAGCGTTACAAATTTTGGGGGTCTTTTTTTCCTTTTAACGCTTGTGAAAATGAAAAGTATGTGGCAACACCAGCATGTTAGTGTAAAATATTTTCTTTTTTTACACTAACAAGCTGGTGTAGACCCCAACTTTTCCTTTTCATAAGGGGTAAAAGTAGAAAAAGCCCCCAAAATTTGTAGTGCAATTTCTCCCCAATATGTGGCCCTAAACTGTTTCCTTGAAATATAACAGGGCTCCAAAGTGAGAGCTCCATGCGCATTTGAGGACTAAGTTAGGGATTGCATAGAGGTGGACATAGGGGTATTCTACACCAGTGATTCCCAAACAGGGTGCCTCCAGCTGTTGCTAAATTCCCAGCATGCCTGGACAGTCAGTTGCTGTCAGGAAATGCTGGGAGTTGTTGTTTTGCAACAGCTGGAGGCTCCGTTTTGGAAACAGTACGATACCATACATTTTTCATTTTTATTGGGGGGGGGGGGGACAGTGTAAGGGGTGTATATGTAGTGTTTTACTCTTTATTATGTGTTAGTGTAGTGTTTTTAGGGTACATTCGCACTGGTGTGTTACAGTAAGTTTCCCGCTAGGAATTTGCGCTGCGGTGAAAAATTTGCCACAGCCCAAACTTGAAGCAGGAAACTTACTGTAAACCTGCCTGTGTGAATGCACCCTGTACGTTCACATGGGGGGGGGGGGGGGGGGAACCTCCAGCTGTTTCAAAACAACAACTCCCAGCATGTACTGACAGACAGTTCTGTTACCTAACTCAGTATTTTCCAACCAGTCTGCCTCCAGCTGTTGCAAAACTACAACTCTCGGCATGTACTGATCGCCAAAGGGCATGCTGGGAGATGTAGTTATGCAATAGCTGGAGGTACACAACTACAACTCCCAGCATGCCGAGACAGCTGTTTGCTGTTTGGGCATGCTGGGATTTGCAGTTTTGCAACATCTGGAGGGCTACAGTTTTAGAGAACCAGCATGCTCAGACAGCAAACAGTTATTTGGGCATGCTAGGAGTTGTAGTTTTGCAAGATCTGCAGGGCTACATTTTAGGGACCACTATATAGTGGTCTCAAACTGCAGCCCTCCAGCTATTGCAAAACTACATATTCCAGCATGCCCAAACAGCTGTCTGGGCATGCTGTGAGCTGGAGTTTTGCAACATCTGGAGGACCACAGTTAGAGACCACTGTATAGAGGTCTCAAACTGTACCCTCCTGATGTTGCTAGGCAATTCACCATCTTCCGTCGGATCCACCCACACGTCATCGCTGCCCACCGATCTCCGTCGCCTGACCGGATGGGTAAGTGGATCTTTGGCGCCGGTCCCCGTCGTTTCTCCGTCCTGCTCCGCCTATTGTGGGTGGACGGGTAAAACGAAGGTTAACCGCCCCGCCCCTGAACTGCTATTGGTGGTCGCGTCTAGACCAACCACCAATAGCAGGGATAGGAGGGGTGACACCCCTGCCACCTCACTCCTATCGCTTCAGGGGGATCCTGGGTGTCTTAGACAACCGCAATCCCCCTTATATTCCGGGTCACCGGGCCACTATAGACCCGTAATGACCCGGAATCGCGCAAATCGCACAAATCGCAAGTGTGAATTCACTTGCGATTTGTCGCGATCACCGACATGGGGGGGTCTGATGACCCCCCTGGGCGTTTGCACAGGATGCCTGCTGAACGATTTCAGCAGGCATCCCGGTCCAATCCCCGCCCGGCACGCGGCAGGGGCCGGAATTCTCCATGACGTACGCATACGTCATGGGTTCTTAAGTACCAGGGTGTCATGACGTACGCGTACATTAATGGTCCTTAAGGGGTTAACCCCTTAAGGACTGAGCAATTTCACGTTTTTGCATTTTCGTTTTTTCCTCTTTGCCTTTAAAAAATCATAACCCTTTCAATTTTGCATCTAACAATCTGTATTATGGCTAATTGTTTGCGTCACCAATTCTACTTTACAATGAAATTAGCCATTTTACCGAAAAATCCACGCCGAAATGGAAAAAAAATTAATTGTGCGACAAACTTGAAGAAAATGCCATTTTGTAAATTTTGGGGGCTTCCGTTTCTACGCAGTACATTTTTCGGTAAAAATTACACCTTGTCTTTATTCTGTAGGTCCATACGGTTAAAATGATACCCTACTTACATACGTTTGATTTTGTATTACTTCAGAAAAAAATCATAAATACATGCAGGAAAATTTATACGTTTAAAATTGTCATTTTCTGAGCCCTATAACTTTTTTATTTTTCTGTGTTCAGGATGCTTTGAGGGCTCATTTTTTGCGCAGTACCATTTTTGTTCTGATCAGACTTTTTGATCACTTTTTATTCACTTTTATGTTGTATAAAAAGTGATCCAAAATGCGCTATTTTGGACTTTGGAATTTTTTTGCGCATACGCCATTGAACATGCGGTTTTAAAAGCAGTATATTTTTATAATTTGGACATTTCCGCACGCAGTGATACCACATATGTTTATTTTTATTTACACTGTTTTATTTTGTTACTAGGAAATGCCGGGTGATTTAAACTTTTAATTCAGAAGGGAATACCTGAAAGGTACTTTTTTTTTTACACTTTTTTTTTGTGAGCTCATAGCTCCTATAGGGACCTATGAGCTTGCAATGGCTGATTGCATACACAGATTGTTGCCTTGCCGTTGCATGGCAACAAGCTGTGTAATCGGCGGTTGATTGCTCCAGCCTGTAACTCAGGCATGGAGCAATCAATCAGAGCCGGGACGCCGACGGAAGAAGGTAGGGCCTTCTTCTCTCCGTGTAGCTGATCGGGGCATCGCAATTTTATCGCGATGACCCCGATAAGCCCGACTGAGCAGCCGGGAAGCATTTACTTTCACTTTCGATGCGGCGCTCGGAAGGGTTATTAGCGCGTGGCCGAACTATCGCGGCCGCGCGCTATTAGCCGCGTGTCTCGGCTGTGAATAGGCGCCGGAACCATCCCGCTATGATTCGGGGTCCCGCCGGGAACCCGCGATATAGACAGGGACCGGACTTAGGACGTACGATGCTCGGCGCGCGGCAGGGGCCGGAATTCTCCATGACGTATGCGTACGTCATGGGTCCTTAAGTACTAGGGTGTCATGACGTACGCGTACGTCAAGGGTCCTTAAGGGGTTAAAGGGGTACTCCACTGAAAAACTTTTTTTTTAAATCAACTGATGCCAGAAAATTTTAACAGATTTGTAAATGACTTCTATTAAAAAAAATCTTAATCCTCCCAGTAATTATCAGCTGCTGTTATGATCCACAGGAAGTTCTTTTCTTTTTGAATTTCCTTTCTGTCTGACCCCAGTGCTCTCTTCTGACACCTCTGTGCATTTTAGGAACTGTCCAGAGCAAGATAGGTTTTCTATGGGGATTTGCTCCTACTCTGGATATCTGGAAGAAATCTTTCTTGATCTACCTGACCTTGGCTTAGAATCAAGTGATCCTCACATTTTTCACGTCTTTATAAGAGACTGAACAGTACTGACTGGCATTTTTAAGGCATGGATATATTTTTATATACTTGTTCATCTTTAGAAAGTGCCATTGCCTTGTTATGAAGTTTTTTTTTTTGACAGTTACTTTCTGCTCTCCTTGGCTCAGTGTCTAACCTGCTCACTGCATCAACCTGAGAGCTACCAAATTTATTGACTATTTATAAATAGATACTAATTGCTTAAATTAATCTTCACTTGCCATTGTAACCTGTGTGTCTCATAGTGAGTCTTTAAACATTCAAAGATATGTTAACTTTTGATCAGGGCCTTTGGGAAATTTCTGTAATTATTATAATTTAAAAAGGATACAATTGACTATGTGACTATAAATGGTTTAATCACTATCTTTAAGTAAAATGTATATATATATATATATATATATATATATATATATATATATATATATATTTTTGCATGAACATTCATATTTTTTTAATTAAATATTTTTTTTAATGAATGCCAAAATGTCCCAGTTGCTGCCGGGCTATGCAAACTTTTGAGCACAACTGTACATATATATGTGTGTTTGTATATATATATATATATATATATATATATATATATATATATATATAGTGATTACAATATTAGAGCAAAAGGATAAGTTTATTTGGAAAAACTGTACAATTGAAACACGTATAAATTGAAAAACATACTATACTGTAAAGTACTTTTTTATAGATTTATCGTAGCCAAAGACACGCCCTGTCTGTTATTAAGGTCTTCATAGACTTTCTGGTTTATATCTAAAGTTTAGTAGTTTGAATGACATCATCCATTGTTATGTCTGTAAAGGAAGATATGTTCCTGGATTGTCCAGACTTCATTGTCAGTAATTCCATTAAAAATACACTACAGCCTGACTGCAGATGATGTAGAACAGTAATGTTTATTCGGCTACGTAATATATGTGAAAACAAGTCTGTCTCTGATTCACTGGATTTGCTATAGAAGTCACAGTCATCTCAATGGTCCAGCTCCATACACTAAACATGACATGCTGTATCTTCAAGCATCTGACAAAGAGGATCCCAGATGGCATGATGCTCTTTTACAACCTACTCAACCACATACAGTATCTCTGCCATAAATACGTCAAACAGAAAAGCTCTGAGTTCCAACCTATGTTACTGAATTCACAGTTCATCAAGACAATATAAAATATTCCAGCATTATTTGCTGTTCCAAAGTCAGCATAGGGCTTTCCCTGGTGAATTGGATTCTAAAAGTTGTGTTTTTATTTATTAACTTTTTTTTTTTTTTTTTACCTTACACCTGACTTTTCAAATATAAGAAAAACTAACTCTTTTGCATTGGAAACCAGCTAAATTGCTAGGTAAGTACCTGACTGTTTTCAATGAAGACCATCAGAGATGTGAATGCAGGCTGTAATTTAGAATCAGTGAAAGGTAGTAAAAGGTAAGTAATACAATAAGCAATAAACAATATGTATGGTGCGCAACAGGATGCACATAATTGATGCATCTGGTATTGACGTAAAATTACAACAACAAAATAAGTCACACCTAGTCCATTTGACACGTTTCCTAAAAAAACAGTTGCTTGGTACACCTGTCTACTTTTTCTGATGCATTTAGAAAGTGGTTTAACCCCTTAAGGACGCAGCCCTTTTTCACCTTAAGGACTGAGCCCTTTTTCGCAATTCTGACCACCGTCACTTTACAAATTAATAACGCGAAAACGCTTTTACCCAATATTCTGATTCTGAGATTGTTTTTTCGTGACATATTCTACTTTATTTTGGTGGTAAATTTTCGGCGTTACTTGCATCCTTTTTTGGTGAAAAATCCCAAAATTTCATGAAAATTTAGAAAATTTTGCATTTTTCTAACTTTGAAGCTCTCTAATTGTAAGGAAAATGGATATTCCAAATAAATTTTATTTTTCTTCGCAAACACAATATGTCTACTTTATGTTGGCATCATAAAATGGACATACTTTTGCTTTTTGAAAAAATTAGAGGGCTTCAAAGTAGAGCAGCAATTTTCAAAAATGTTATGAAAATTGCTAAATCTGAAGGGACAGATGTTACAGAACTACAACTCCCAGCATGCCTGGGCAGTCGAGGCATGATGAGAGTTGTAGTTTGGCAACATCTGGAGGGCTACTGTTTGGGCACCACTGTAACAGTGGTCTCCAAACTGTGACCCTCCAGATGTTGCAAAACTACAACTCCCAGCATGCCCAGACAGCCTTTGGCTCTCTGGGCATGCTGGAAGTCGCAGTTTGGCCCCCTAATGGTTGCCACAGTAAAGATCGATTTACTTTCACTTTCAATTCCCCCCCCCACTGTGGATTCCCTACCTGATCAGGATCCTGCAGGCTCCAGCGCAGATCCGAGGTCCCCAGGCATCTTCTCCTGCAGGTACGGCCTCCATCTTCTTTCCAGAGCCCCTTGACATCCAGGGGCGGGCAGAACGGGGGGTTGCCATGGCAACCCCCTGTCCTGCGCTGCCATTGGTCAGAACTCCGTTCTGAGTAATGGCAGGGGATAGGAGGAGATCGCAGCTTTGCGATCTCACTCCAATCCTTTAGGCTGATCTGGGTTGTTGCTGACAACTCTGATCAGCCCTATTTTCCGGGTGATCAGGTCACCAGAGACCCGATCAGCCCGGAATTGGAGAAAATCGCATGTCTGAATTGACATGCGATTTTCTCCGATCGCCGACATGGGGGGGTCTCAGGACCCCCCTGGGCGATGTGCCAGGGTGCCTGCTGAATGATTTCAGCAGGCATCCGGCTCCGGTCCCCAACCGGCTAGCGGTGGGGACCGGAATTCCCAGGGGCGTATGGATACGCCCTCGGTCCTTAAGGACTCGGAATGCAGGGCGTATCCATACGCCCTGCGTCCTTAAGAGGTTAAATATACCGTATTTATATTTTCTTTTTACATTTTTACACCAGAAAACTGGCATATCTGAGCCACCTTTAACACTTATGGACCAAACTATTTAGGAATGCATAACCACATTCAAGGTGCCATAACGTCTTTTATTTCCCTCAACACATTTAAAGGTTTGTTTTTGCGGAATAAGTCATCTTTTTTAATGGCACTATTTTGAGATGCATCTCTTTTATTGATTAATTTACTGCCTTGTGGCTTTTATTGTAAGGCATAAAACATATGTTCCATTCTATTGGTTGGTATGCTCCCAGTTGTTTTTTGTGGGTTATCCATGGAACATTATTTTTTCAGTTATTTATTTATTTGATGGAGATGTGGAAAAACAGTAATGTCATTGTTTTATACAGTATACCAAAGCAGTGTTGCTTTTCAATAATAAACTAAGGGATAATCAATTAAGCCATGCTTTGGTCTAATAGAAATACAACTGTGGCAGGCCTGATCCCCTCTGTTAGGCCCCTTTCTATCAGGACAAGCCCACTGGCACCCTGCAATCTTTTTGCAAGTGTATGGGTGACAGACAGCACCCCTTTTGTCTAAGGACCTAGAGGGCATAGTCACTTTTAACTGCAACTTTTATGGGGTTAAATGGCAGGATCTGAGATTCCTCTTAATCTGGCCATTTAAATCAGGAGGCTGGCTGTCAATCTCAGCTTTTAAAGGGTACCTCTCATCAAAAAAAACTTTTGATATATTATAGATTAATGTATGCAGAATAACTTCACAATTGCATGTTATTAAAAAAATATGCTTCTTTCTATTTAAGTTTCCACTTTGAAGAAATGACCACTAGGGGTCTCCCTACCAGTCCTGGCTGCAAGCATTTCAGACTCATGCTGGAGTCCTAAACACTACGAGCTGCCAGTCTGCTTTGTTCACAAAGGAGAACACTCAGAGCTGCCAGCCTGCTTTGTTCACAGCCTGTTTGTCTGTGAACAAAGCAGGCTGGCAGCTCTGAGTGTTTAGGACTCCAGCATGAGTCAGAAATGCTTGCTGACAGGATTGATCGGGAAAAATACAATAGAAAGAAGCATATGTTTCATTAACATGCTATTGGAAAGTTATTCAATATTCATTAATCTAAAATATATCAAAAGTTTATTTGATGAGAGGTACCCTTTAATTTGATGTACCGATGTATCCTTCCATAAGTTATCTCTTCTTATTCAACATATCCAGACATTTATTGAGTGTGATTACCAACTTTTCACAACAACATGATTTGGTGACACTCTGTACAAGATGTATATATAGTGTTAGTTTGCATTTACACGCAGTGACTATTATGTTAATAAAGCCTTTTGAGTGTTCTGATAGAATGTCATGATATTGGGCTTATTTGGCTTCATGAGAAATTGAAGTCTTTCTCATGGTGCAGTTAAAGATGTTTCCTCCCCTATCTTTCCAAATCTCAGATCTCAAGATATGTGGCATGAGATTACTAGCTTAGAAACAGTGGGGATATTACAATATTTTTTTAGGGATCGCCTATGCTATATGTGTGGTATTTTAGCATGTGGCAATATTTTCATGAATTTTCATCATGAAAAGTTTACATTTTTTACTAAATTCATGGAAAGTTAAGGTTGGAGGCATCTGTAAGGGGTTAATGTAATTAAGTGATTTTGGAAGTAAATTGTGTTAGGTGTAGCCTGTGTCATATGACATAAAATAAAGTAAGGCTGGGTTCACATATGTCCGGTATCCGGCACAGTTGAACTAGCCTAGATCTTGATGCAACTGATGCCATAACTGATGACAGCATGCATCAGTTGTCATCAGTTGTATGGTATCCGGCATCCATTGTTTCTGGATGACTGAGATGCTGGATCATTGTAAACTGTCCCATTGAAATGAATGGGATCAGTTTTGACATCAGTTTCCCTCCTGTGCATGCCGGAGGGAAACTATGCCTGACATATATGAACCCAGTCTTAGTGTTGTCCTCCTAGTTTGGAGTCCAGAATAAAGTGGAACTGTTAAGGAAGAGGAGCAAGAATACAATGATATTACAATATAGAAACCATACTACATCCCATTTTTCATATCATGGTTGCTGAAATATAACCAAAAAGTTATATATAACCCTTATTTACTCATTGAAATTCACAGCAACTTTCAGAAAGCAATGTAGCAACCTGTGATGTCAGCAGTGATTTTATTTTACCTTAATGAAAAGTGTCATAAAACAAATATGGGATCCACACAATGAGTCAATGAGTTTGCTTTCTTTAAATATAACTAAATAAATGGAAACGATAAAATAGAATGAGATTTTGCTATCATGAGCCACAGTTCTAGAAAATGTTCCAGTTAATTTGCTGATGCAGATATTTTGATTCTCCTAACTTGCAGTCCTATCATTGCTGAAAAAGTTTCTTAAATGTGTTCTGCTGTCAGATACTTCTTTAAAATGCTGCATATTTAAACAAGAGATATATTTCTTTTACAGAATGTAAAATAATATGTCACAAAGTATTACATCTGCTTCACAGTCAGTGAAAGTTAATAGTTGCTACTGGGTATTTTACTTTGCACTAGATGATCAGTTACAAGATATTTTTATTAAATTTTTTATGCCATTTTACGCCTCAAAAAATGCATCTTTTTTCACAAATTGTCTGAAACTTTTTGCTTTTGGACTGTTTATAAGATGTATAATTTTATGGAATATATTAGAATTTTTTATATACTTTTTTTTTTTTTTTGCTCTAGCAATGTTCAGGTGGAATATATTTTGGACTGTTCTTGGCACATCTACATCCTAAAATAGGTGCTGTATTTTTACACATAAATTTTACAGCTGTAATAATAATAAAACCTTTTTTTGGGGCATTGTGAAGACATCAATAAGCTATTTGTTCACAAAATGACCTTGAAAACTTAAAGGGAATCTGACATCACGGTCAGTTGAACTAACCTGAATATACAGTCAGGGTAGGGTCACACAAGTGTGCAACTTTTTGAAATCTAGTTTTGTAAGCCAGGTCTGTTTTGATGTAGGTTTTTTTGTGTAATTGAAGGTTCTAAGTCAAATCTGTGTCTTTTTTAGAAAAGTCACACGTCGTAAATCACTGACCACTGCAAAGTAACAAGCAGATCTCGTGTAAACTATCTGTTCAGTGAGAAATCATGCAGGTTAACGTACCACTAAGGCTGCATTCGCACCACGTTTTTGCAATACAGTTCCCGTATACGTTTTCAATGTGAAAACCGTATGGAACCGTATTGAAAACCGTTTGCATTGACTCTCCATTGAAAACCGTATGCCAAAAGATGAATCCGATTGTGTCCGTTTTGCATCCCATACGGTTTTGAACAGTTTTTTTTTACCAGTACCCAAAACCGTAGTCTACCATGGTTTTTGGTCCGGGTGAAAAACTGCATTAAACCGTATACGTTTTTTTATTTAACATGGGAGTCAATGGGAACCGTACAGAACTGTATGTGCATACGGTTGCATCCTGTTTTCACCATACGGTTTTTGACTTTGCACAGTTTTTTTCTTGTAATTTCAATCAAACAAGTGAAACTTTATTCAAAATGGAGTGGAAATTTAAAAACGTATACTTTTTTTCTTACAAAACGGATGCAACCGGACATCATTTTGCAAACCGTATACGGTTTTTAACTGTATATGGGTTGAAATTTGTACACACGTTTTGATACAGTTTAATCAGGTTTTGAGGAATCCGTTTTTCATCAAAAACCTGATATGGCAACTGTATTGCAAAAATGTGGTGTGAATGCAGTGGCGTTGCGACCCGGGTGCGGGGGGTGCGGCCCGCACCGGGTGACACCAACCTAATGAGGTGACACCAAGACGCTCCACAGCACCCACACCCCCTCCCCAGCTACACTGACACCCCACTATGTGCCCGACCGGCCTCCCATCCGTAAGCACCCCCCCCCTGTGCTGTGTGTGCGGTGCGCCCGTCCGTTTGCAACCCCTCCCCTTTCAGTGCGCCCGTCCGTCATCACGCCCCCCCCCCCTCTCACCTTCACCAGTACTGTGCCCGGCCTCCGCTCCCACGTCTGCGCCGGCCTGACGTCACACCGCATGGCCGCGCAGGGGGACGTTAGTTACGTCACTCGCATTGCGCTCGGTGAGAAGGATCGCTGCGCTGGATGGGTGAGTGTGTGTGTCTGTCTCTATCTATGTTTGTGTGTGTGTGTGTGTGTGTGACTGTGTGTGCTTGTGTGACTCTCTGAGTGTGTGTGTGACTCTGTGTATTTGTGTGACTCTGTGTGTGACTGTGTGTTTGTGTGACTCTGTGTGTGTGTGTGACTCTGTGTGTCTGTGAGTGTGTGTCTCTCTGACTGTGTGTGTTTGTGTGTGTGTCTCTCTGTGTTGTATGTGTTTTTTTTTGTGTGTGTGCATGTGTGTGTGTGTGTGTGTGTGTGTGTGTGTGTGGGGAGACTTTGACGCATTGTGGGGAACCTGCAAGGGAACCTGCGGCCTAATGTGGGGAGTCTATGCTACCTAATGTGCGGAGTCTATGATACCTAATGTGCGGAGTCTATGCTACCTAATGTGGGGAGTCTATGCTAGCTAATGTGGGGAATCTGTGCTACCGAATGTGGGGAAACTGCTACCTAATGTGGGGAATCTGTGCTACCTAATATGGGGAAATTGCTACCTAATGTGGGGTAACTGGTACCTACCTAATATGGGGAAACTGGTACCAAATGTGGGGAATCTATGCTACCTAATGTGGGGAAAAGATGCTACCTAATGTGGGGAAACTGCTACCTACCTAATGTGGGGGAACTGCTGCCTATATAATGCTCCCCCCTGGCAGTAGCACCCTCATTATCCGCCAGCAACTACCCCCCCCCCCCAGCAGCACCTCCATCAGCAGATCCTGATGGTGGATGATGGCGGTGCTCCTGCCAGGAGGATGATCCTGCCGATGGATGATTGGGGTGATACTGCCAGGGGGGATGGCCAGTAGCACCCTCATCATCCTTCAGCAACACCCCCCCCAGTAGTAGCACCCCGATCATCCACTAGCAACACCACCAATACCCCCCTCCCGTGGTAATAGCATCAGCTAACGGATGTTGAGGGGTGTTACTGCGGTTGTGGTATTATAGTCAGAGGGTGCACTGTATGGCAACGTTATATTCAGAGGGCGCAGTTTGTGGTAGTGTTATATTCAGAGGGCACAGTGGGTGGTAGTATTATATTCAGAGGGCGCAGTTTGTGGTAGTATTATTAGAGATGAGCGAACTAACAGTAAATTCGATTCGTCACGAACTTGTCGGCTCAGCAGTTGATGGCTTATCCTGCGTAAATTAGTTCAGCCTTCAGGTGCTCCGGTGGGCTGGAAAAGGTGGATACATTACTAGGAAAGAGTCTCCTAGGACAATATCCACCTTTTCCAGCCCACGGGAGCACCTGAAAGCTGAACTAATTTATGCAGGAAAAGCCATCAACTGCCGAGCCGAGAAGTTTGTGACGAGTTGAATTTACTGTAGTTTGCTCATCTCTAAGTATTATATTCAGAGGGCGCAGTGGGTGGTAGTAATATATTCAGAGTGTACAGTATGTGTTGGTATTATATTCAGAGGGTACAGTATGTGGTAGTATTATATTCAGGGGTACAGTATGTGGCAGATTTGTATTCAGAGGGTACAGTATGTGATGGTATTATATTCAGAATGTACAGTGTGTGGTATTATTATATTCAGTGGGTACGGTGTATGGAAGGTTTATAATCAAAGAGTATAGTGTATAGTAGTATTATATTTAGAGGATATAGTGTCTGGCAGGTTTATAATAATAATTGTTTTCATATAGAGGATGAGAATGCACTGACATAGTGAGGAGATGTCTGGGTGTCACATTCTACAGACAGAAGTTTTAGCTGGACCAGGTGGTATATACCATCTGAATTAGATAAGGGAAGACTATAGAGAAGACGTCACTGATATCATTGTACATTCTCCTCTCTATGTCCTATCAGAGGTGTAGTCGCTTGTCAGTTCTACAGTTATGGTCAGTGAAACTACAACTCCCAGCATAACCTCACCACTGCATAAAGGGGTACTCTACTGGAAAAAAAAATTTTTTAATCAACTGGTGCTACAAAGTTAAACAGATTTGTAAATTACTTCTATTTAAAAATCTTAATCCTTCCAGTACTTATTAGCTGCTGTATAAGCGATTCACAGGAAGTTATTTTCTTTTTTAATTTCTTTTCTGTCTGACCACAGTGCTCTGTGCTGACACCTCTGTCCATGTCAAGAACTGTCCATAGTAGGAGCAAATCCCCATAGCAAACCTATCCTGCTCTGGACAGTTCCTGACATGGACAGAGGTGTCAGCAAATAGCACTGTGGTCAGATTGGAAAGAACTACGCAACTTCCTGTGGAGCATACACCAGCTTATAAGTACTGTAAGTATTAAGATTTTAAATAGAAGTCATTTAAAAATCTGTTTAACTTTCTGGCACCAGTTGATATAAAAGTAAATGTTTTCCAGTGGAGTACCCCTTTAAGTAATTCTGGGAGCTGTATATTTAAATGGTGAAAACTTCTTTAACACTTTCCTATTCTGTGGCAACTGGTATATCTGATTATTATACTGGAATTTCTCACAATGCGCTACAACAGTGGTGTCTGTCACAACAGGCTAAAAACTTACTGGGGGGAGGGGGGAGGTACGGGGGT
The DNA here is from genome assembly GCF_029499605.1 of Hyla sarda. Lineage (NCBI taxonomy): Eukaryota > Metazoa > Chordata > Amphibia > Anura > Hylidae > Hyla > Hyla sarda. The sequence goes on along the minus strand of NC_079190.1, from coordinate 267,301,478 downwards.
GACACCATTTTCTACTGCACCGGGTGACACCAACCCTAGCAACGCCACTGTGTGAATGCACCCTAAAAGTCACACAAAAAATCGCACATGCAACATTTTTGCGACAAATAGACACAAAAAATTGTGTAAATCCCTTAATAGATCCCCCCATATTGTTTGTTTTCCTGCATAATATTAGGAAATTTATGGAACGTTGACGTCTATTATCAGCAACAATGGAAACCCAGGAATTTTTTTTATTTGACTATGCTACAGGGGTTGTAAAGTTAGTGTAATTCATAATATAGTGTCTTTACCTGTGTGTGATGGTTTTCTCACAATCCTTATGTGATTTTCAGTCCAATATTTATTTTTAACAGCATACATAATGACTGTAGTCTCAGATTTTTCCCAGGTTGCAATGCGGCAGAGACCTGACTCACTAGTCAGCTGATGACAGGGTGCCTGTCTGCTTCAATGGGTGGAGCGATCACTTGGTGGGAGAGAGATCAATCTGCAACTTATGCAACAGCTGTAGCACCCTGATTGAAAACCACAGGCCTTTTGAATGGATGCAGCTCATTTATGTTTTAATTGGTGGGGTGGCTCATATGTGTGGGAGGGAGGAAAATGGAATTATGGAATTTGTAGGCAAAGAAGAAAACTAAAACAGGAAATACCAGTTCACAAAAAGCTAGCCACAGTGTTATGGTAATCTCACAACATAGCCATTTAGCCCCAAGACAAGCGCAGATTGTTCCTAAGCATGTCCATTACTGCCTGCCAGGTACATACTAAAATCATCTTATGGTGGATAACCCCTTTAAATATCCACACAACTTTACTTTTTCACTTCTAGAAAGAATTCACCATATTTGTTAAATGATATAAATGATAAATACCAATAATCTCATTTACTGTACTGTGCTATCTATTGTAATTATCAAACATGTAACATTGATAAATATCCTAATGTTATATGCAATGGTAAAATTTACATACAAACGTAATTTGTTAACATCTATCCTCAGGATAGGTAATCAATTTTTTGTGAAAATTGGTCAGAGTCATTTTTCATCTTCTCCTATCTGGGATGTACTTTTAATTGTATGTATAATTACAATGACTGCTTCTAAAATGCTCATTAAATGTACCAACAGGGAGGGATTGCCATTCATTATTCACAGCTGAAAAATTAGAAGAGATTTATGAACATTTTTCATGTCATCAAAATGAAACAATATCTATAGTTCACAGAAAAAATGGATTCATTCAAAACCATGGCTACATTTAGTGGTGGTCTACCTAAAGAACCACCTAGAGGACTCCTCAGAGGTGGCCTTTGGCTCAATCCTAGGGCTGCACATTACATCCAATGGGCTATTGTGCCAGGGGCCATATAGCATGCACCCGATAGTAGTATATGCACCCAACATGGGTGTATTTTTTTGATTATTTATAATTTTACAGGTGCCTAATTGGCTGCTAATGGTTACCATTGCCAGTCTACCACTATTTGATTTGTGGACTGTATATTGTGCAGATTTTCAAATATCCATTGCTCATGGCCTTCTAAATTTTGTGTATGTATATTTCTTAAGAGTTGAAAATTTCCAGTTCTATTTTTACCCCTTAAGGACTCAGCCCATTTGGGCCTTAAGGCCTTTTTTCCTCCTCACCTTCAAAAAATCATAACTCTTTTATATTTTCATCCACAGACTAGAATGAGGGCTTGTTTTTTGCATGACCAGTTGTCCATTGTAATGCCATCACTCACTTTACCATAAAATGTATGGCACAACCAATAAAATACTATTTGTGTGGGGAAATTAAAAAGAAAACCACAATTTTGCAAATTTTGGAAGGTTTCGTTTTCACGCAGTACAATTTATGGTAAAAATGATGTGTTCTTTATTCTTTGGGTCAATACGATTAAAATGATACCCATGATAATATACTTTTCTATTAATGTTGCAGTTAAAATTGGGGGAGGAGGTTTTTCAAATTTTTTTACTTTTATTTTTACATTTTAATAGTCCGCATAGGGGACTATTTATAGCAATCATTTGATTGCTAATACTGTTCAGTGCTATGTATAGGACATAGCACTGATCAGTGTTATCCATCATCTTCTGCTCTGGTCTGCTCGATCGCAGACCAGAGCAGAAGACCTGTGGAAGGCAGCGGAGGCAGGTGAGGGGACCTCTGGCTGCCATGCTGGATGATCGGATCCCCGCGGCAGCGCTGCGGGCGATCCGATCATCCATTCAAAGTACCGTGATGCTGCAGATGCCATGATCTGTATTGATCACGGCATCTGAGGGGTTAATGGCGGACATCCGCACGATCGCGGATGTCCGCCATTACGGGCAGGTCCCTGGCTGCTATCAGCAGCCGGGACCTGCCGCGCATGAAGCGAGCATCGCTCCGATACTCGCAGTTATGCATAGGATGTAAATGTACGTCCTGGTGCGTTAAGTACCAGCTAACCAAGACGTACATTTATGTCTTGCTTCGTTAAGGAGTTAATACTCTTTGTGCTATCGCTAATATTTTAAATCTCTAATGCCAATAGATTTTGGACACCAAAGACATTGTTCTAAAAACAGCACCATGCCTTTCTTTAGGTTATCTGTGATATTACAACTCAGCTCTATTTACTTCAGTGGCACTGTGCTGCAATACCACATACAAACCGAGGACAAGAGTGGTGCTGTTTCTGGAAGAAAGCGCCTATATTTTTGTAAATATACAATATAAAGACAGGGGACACTTGCCTCAAATTTGGTCTTTCATAAGCTCACTAATAGGAGCTTAAGCAGTATTATGATATTGAATGTTCACAGTTGGATATACAAATTTTTGCAACTCTGGATAACTCCTTTAAGTTGTGCCATTTCTGGATACATATTTTGTAGTATATGCAGTGTAGTATATATATATATATATATATATATATATATATATATATACTGCAGTATATGGATACCAGTGTTCCATGGCAAAAATAAATAAATAAATAAATATATATATATATATATATATATATATATATATATATATATATATGTGTGTGTGTGTGCTTAGCTTTAATACATTTGGTGCATTGTTTGTCTACTTTACTGACCCATTTTCTAAACTTTTTTTAAAGGCATGAATTGTAATGTAAAGTGTCTTGTGATATTGTTAAATATTTAGTTTACTCTTCTCATCAGATTCTTTTAGTAAAGGATAAGCTAAGTGATACATTTAATTTATATCACAAAACACAAAAAATGCTTTGATATCATGTCCCTGTCTGATCTACAGGGCTTTTTTTTTTTTTTAAAGTAGAATTTAATCTTACATTATTGCATTTGCTCAGTCGGTAGTGGAGTGAAATATCTAAGGGAATACAGTTCTTTGATTCAGTCCTTTTAAGGTCACTGTATATCCCAGAGCTGGTGGCAAAGGCGACGTTTTAATGCATACCTTGGTTCTTTGCGAGTAAAAGTCACCTTACGCAGGAAAAAAGAGGTAATTTTAGGGAGCACTATGAAATGTGCTATATTATGTGCTCCTAATACATGACTAGAGGCATAAAGTAAGAGCACTGTTCCAAGATCCCAGCTCAGTGTGAGGTACGGGATACATCCTATTTCTACAACCAGCATCTGTCACTACAGATCTCTTTCAAGCCTCTGCTCCATTTCCCCTTTTATCAGCCTTTATCCTGTGCACTACTACCTAGTCACCCTACACAACCTGCTTTAGATAAAAAATATGGATTCCTAAGCTGTGATTTTTTTTTATTATTGCTATTATTATTATTTTTCTATTTTACCTGAGGTATAACTTGATTTTTCAAAGCCATAGGGCACCAACTAGCACGTACTATTTACAATTAGAGATGTCGCGAATTGTTCTTCGGCGAACAGTTCCCGGCGAATTTAGCATGTTCGCATTCGCATCGCAGGGCGAACATATGTGAAGTTCGATCCGCCCCCTATACTTTAACATTGCAGTAAACTTTGACCCTGTGAGTCAGAGTCAGCAGACACATTACAGCCAATCAGCTGCAGTCCCTCCCTTCCAGACCCTCTTACCTTTTGCACGGACGCCATTTTAGCCTCATTCAGCATGCTGCAGGCTTAGGAAGTGGAGGGTTAGAGAAGCTGCTCCTGCTGTATAGGGAAAGCGATAGCTAGGTTGCTGCTAGGTGGGGTATTCAGGGTCCAGTTTACTCCTAAAGCACTAGTCTAACATCTGCTTTAAGGACAGCACCCAAAAAAGCCCTTATTAGGGCTGAAAGATATCAGTCCTGGTTGGGAGGGAACCGCTGGTTAAAAGGGGTACTCCAGAATCAAACTTAAGTTTCTTCAAGCAACTAACTACTACAGTATTCAAAGGGCTGAAAGATATCAGTCCATGTGTTTTGCAACCACTGGATGCACCCTGCTTTTTTGCTCGTTGTCACACTTGTGCAAATCACATTAGGTGTGACAGTTGTGCAAATTTAAAAAAAAATCTTTTTTGGCTGTTAAATAAAATCAGTCGTCACTGTCATTTCATGTCACAGTTGCCATTTTGTTTTGCCTGCAGGGAAAATTGTGTCACCCTAGTGCGAATCACATTAGGTGTGACAGTTGTGCAAATTAAAAAAAAAAAAAAAAAACCTTGTTTGGCTGTTAAATAAAATCAGTCGTCACTGTCAGTTCACGTCACAGTTGCCAGTTTTTTTGCCTGCAGGGCAAATTGCGTCACCCTAGTGCAAATCACATTTGGGGTGACACTTGTGCAAATTTAACCAAAAAAATTACAGGCAGAGGAAGGCCACCCCGCAGGGGCCGTCGTGGTGCTGGGATTCCCTTTGGCCCTAGAATGGCCAGTGTTCAGAGGCCACATACCCTGAACCCCCAAAGTTCTGAGGACTTAGTTGACTGGCTATCACAAGACACCCAATCTACTACAGCTTCCGCTCGGAACCTTGACGCACAGTCCTTCTCCTCCTCTAGCTTAGCTTCGGGCAACTCTCATGCTCTCATGCTCTCCAACTCTTCGGGCAACCATTATTGCCAGAGGATGTAGTTAACAGGGATATGTCTCAGTCAGGCAGTATTACACACGTGGACGTACGGTGTGATGATGATGTTGTACCCGCTGCTGCTTCCTTTCTTGAGGTGTCAGATAGCGGTGAAGGTGTTGATGATGACGATGTGTCCGTGGATGCTACCTGGGTACCCGCTAGAAGAGAAGAAGAGGGGGAAAGTTCAGATGGGGAGACAGAGAGTAGGAGGAGACGAGTTGGAAGCAGGGGGAGGTCGTCGCAAGGAGCTAGTGGCACAGTCAGAGAGCATGCATCGGCACTCAGGGTCGGCCAGAAGGGACGCCAATCAACGCATGCTGTTGCCACCACCAGAATGCCATCATCGCAGAGCTCAGCAGTGTGGCATTTTTTTGTGTGTGTCTGCCTCTGACAACAGCAAGGCCATTTGCAACCTGTGCCAGAAGAAACTGAATTGTAGGAAGTCCAACACCCACCTAGGCACAACTGCTTTGCGAAGGCACATGATGTCACATCACAAACGCCTATGGGATCAACACATCAGTACAAGCAGCACACAAAGTCAAAGCCGCCATCCTCCTCCTGGTCCAGCATCTTCAGCCAGGTCAACCACTGCTGCCCTCCTTGCCCCCTCTCAACCATCCACCTCTCCGTCTCTCGCTTTGAGCAGTTCCTGCTCATCTGCCCACAGTCAGGTGTCTGTCAAGGAGATGTTTGAGCGCAAGAAGACAATGTCTCAAAGTCACCCCCTAGCCCGGCGTCTGACAGCTGGCTTGTCGTAACTGCTAGCCCGCCAACTTTTACCATACAAGCTGGTGGAGTCTGAGGCCTTTAAAAAATTTGTAGCCATTGGGACACCACAGTGGAAGGTACCCGGACGAAATTTTTTTGCACAAAAGGCAATCCCCAACCTTTACTCCACTGTGCAAAAGGAAATTGTGGCATGTCTGGCACACACTGTAGGGGCAGGGGTCCATCTGACCACTGATACCTGGTCTGCAAAGCATGGTAAGGTCAGGTATATCACCTACACTGTGCATTGGGTAAACCTGGTGATGGCTGCCAAGCATTGAATGCGTGGCTCTACAGTGGAGTTGGTGACACCGCCACGACTTGCAGGCAGGCCTGCTGCCACCTCCTCTACTCCTCCTACTCCATCCTCTTCCATAACGTCCTAAACGTCATAAAGTCCTCTTCCACTGCTGCATCTTGCTCCACATCACCAGCAACCCCCCCCCCCCCCCCAGCTCCCCAGGTGCTATTCCACATCCCGGATACGGCAGTGTCACGCTATCTTGGGGTTGACTTGCCTCAAAGCGGAGAGTCACACCGCACCACCGTCCTGCATTATAGAGTCTTTTGGACTTTATTATAATTTAAACTTGAATTTTCAATATTACTAACCATTACACAAAGGAACGCTTGTTGCGTGTGATTTTTTAACTTAAATTTTCAAAAGTAAAATACAGAGAGGGAAGAACTCTGTTTCTTTATTTGATGACAAATTGTATTTAGAAAATAATTTCTTTGTCTGTTTCTCCATCCTGCATTATAGAGTCTTCTGGACTCTTGGATATGCGCTTGTTCTCATATTTCAGCCATGTGTACATGCCTAATTTTTCTGGCCCCCGGTGCTGCACTTTTTCTGCTGCTGCAATTTTTCTGGCCGCTGCTTTCATCTTGATTTGATGAAAAATTTTATTTGGAAAAGGATTTCTCTGTGATTTTCACCATCCTGCATCATAGAGTCTTCTGGGCTTTCTGATAATTTAAACTTGAATTTTCCACAGTACTAACCATTACGCCAAGGAACGCTTGTTGCGTGTGATTTTTAAACTTAAATTTTCAAAAATAAAATACAGAGAGGAATGAACTCTGTTTCTTTATTTGATGAAAATTTTTATTTAGAAAATAATTTCTTTGTCTGTTTCTCCATCCTGCATTATAGAGTCTTCTGGACTCTTGGATATGCGCTTGTTCTTATTTTTCAGCCATGTGTACATGCCTAATTTTTCTGGCCTCCGGTGCTGCACTTTTTATGCTGCCGCAATTTTTCTGGGCGCTGCTACAGCTGCGGCTGCAACAATACCACATTTTTGAGCCATGTGTACATGCCTAATTTTTCTGGTACTCTCTGCTGACATCTCTGTCCATTTTAGCAACCGTGCATATTAGATGTATGGGAAGGGTAGCATGGTGGCTCAGAGGTTAGCACCTAAAGGGGGGCTCTAAATATGTGCTGCCTAAAGTTGGCATCTAAATATGTTCTGCCTAATATGGGGGAATCTATGTGCTGCCTAAAGGGGTGATGTAACTATGTGATGCCTAAAGGGAGGCTCTAACTATGTGCTGCCTAATATGAGGGAATCTATGTGCTGTCTAAAGGGGGGATCTAAATATGTGATGCCTAAAGGGGGCTAAAGCACGTTATTCCAAACCATTTAGGAATGTTAGGTGATTTATGCTCGTTATGGATTTAAACCAGACTCTGCATCAACTATGTAATTTTCCATGGGAGTTTTGCCATGGATCCCCCTCCAGCACGCCACAGTCCAGGTGTTAGTCCCCTTGAAACAACTTTTAAATCACTATTGTGACCAGAAAGAGTCCCTGTGGGTTTTAAAATTCGCCTGCCCATTGAAGTAAGGAAAGGGGGGGGGGGGGGCGTGTCCTTTGAAATGTCAGAAGTGTCCGGCAAACACTCACCTGTCTACCCCTCTGTGAGAGGAAGGAAGACCAGCTCCGATATGCCTTTGGAAGGGTGAAATTACACCGGCTGCTGGATCAGGATTGTCGGACGTTTATTAGTGAGCACTGTGGGTGAAGTAACTTTTGTACCTTTGTATCTTCAAATAATGGAGATTGCTCCGATTTTGTACTAAGAAGTTGAAACTGTTTAAAGCATTTCTTAAAAACGCATATTGTTGTCAAGTGTGAATTACTTCTTATGTCAGATACTGCTTTAGATGGAGTGGAGCCTCCGGTCACTCACACTTACCAACCCAGTGCTAAAAATGAGGTTTATCACTTTATCTAAGTAATACATTTTGCCTCTATTTTCGACAAGTAGCTTCATGTATTATTCTCGTCTTCACACTCAATGAACATGTACTGTATAGAAAAGCATTCAAACACAGCTGGTCAAAATCCTCTAGTGTTTGCAAACAATGCTGTATGGACGCATTAATGTGCTTTATTCAATCTATTCAGTGAGATCGTAGACTATGCTAGCAGCGAGTGCTATAGCTTATCTTCTGTATATCACAGTACGGGTCACAGATGAAAATGTTAATGATATTAGAGCCTGTTATATGGAAGCCAAGGTGACGACTTTGCGGAGCAGATAAGTTAATTAGAGTCCCTGTGAAACTCTCCCCTCCCCCAACCCCCCTAGCTCTACATTACATTACTTTCTTCATGCTGTAGACTCCTCACCAATTAAATGCCTGGTTGTTAAAAACCAACGAGCGTCTTAAAAGCATAATAAACAAACATCACAAAATCTATACTGCTGCGGATTAGCACAATGCACCATATGTTTGCGGCTGCACAAACACCCTTGTATACCGCTGAACTCACCGAGCTGTCTAAGGTTTAAATAATAAGTGCACTCATTATGGAAACTATTTTGTTTGAAATGAAAATGTTTTCGCTAAAGAGGGAATTGTGGGAAGGCGTAGATTGCCTGTAATGATCTCATAATTGCTTTTGTGTTCATGAGGAACATACAGGTTCATATTAAGTGTTTTTTTTCCCCTCTATTCATTTTGAGATTATTGTGAGGAAATTATAAATCTATTGAACACACCAAAAATGAGTACATTGCAATGCAGACAGATTTATCAAAGTCTTACACCAGAAAGAATGCCTTTTTTCAACACGTTAAACAGTTTTCAATTTCTGCCCAAAAAGGGGATGTGACGTGCAATGTCTAAGTCTAAGGGTCTATTCACATGGCAGAATTTCCGCTTGCGGAATTCCGCCTCAAATTAAAGCCTATAGACTTCTATAGGATTCCGCTCTCCCATTCATACTTCGGAATTTCTGCTTGCGGAATTCCGCAAGCGGAAATTCAGAAGTATGAATGGGAGTGCGGAATCCTATAGAAGTCTATAGGCTTTAATTTGAGGCGGAATTTCGCCATGTGAATAGACCCTTAGACTTAGACACATTTATCATCGACAAAAAACTCACTTCTTGGTTATCCCTTGTTACGCCGAGCGCTCCGGGTCCCCGCTCCTCCCCGGAGCGCTCGCTTCACTCTCTCCGCTGCAGCGCTCCGGTCACGTCCTCTGACCCGGGGCGCTGCGATCCCGCTGCCAGCCGGGATGCGATTCGCGATGCGGGTAGCGCCCGCTCGCGATGCGCACCCCGGCTCCCCTACCTGACTCGCTCCCCGTCTGTTCTGTCCCGGCGCGCGCGGCCCCGCTCCCTAGGGCGCGCGCGCGCCGGGTCTCTGCGATTTAAAGGGCCACTGCGCCGCTGATTGGCGCAGTGGTTCCAATTAGGGTAATCACCTGTGCACTTCCCTATATTACCTCACTTCCCTTGCACTCCCTTGCCGGATCTTGTTGCCTTAGTGCCAGTGAAAGCGTTCCTTGTGTGTTCCTTGCCTGTGTTTCCAGACCTTCTGCCGTTGCCCCTGACTACGATCCTTGCTGCCTGCCCCGACCTTCTGCTACGTCCGACCTTGCTTCTGCCTACTCCCTTGTACCGCGCCTATCTTCAGCAGCCAGAGAGGTGAGCCGTTGCTAGTGGATACGACCTGGTCACTACCGCCGCAGCAAGACCATCCCGCTTTGCGGCGGGCTCTGGTGAAAACCAGTAGTGGCTTAGAACCGGTCCACTAGCACGGTCCACGCCAATCCCTCTCTGGCACAGAGGATCCACTACCTGCCAGCCGGCATCGTGACAGTAGATCCGGCCATGGATCCCGCTGAAGTTCCTCTGCCAGTTGTCGCTGACCTCACCACGGTGGTCGCCCAGCAGTCACAACAGATAGCGCAACAAGGCCAACAGCTGTCTCAACTGACCGTTATGCTACAACAGTTACTATCACAGCTTCAGCAGTCATCTCCTCCGCCAGCTCCTGCACCTCCTCCGCAGCGAGTGGCCGCTCCTGGGATACGCTTATCCTTGCCGGATAAATTTGATGGGGACTCTAAGTTTTGCCGTGGCTTTCTTTCCCAATGTTCCCTGCATCTGGAGATGATGTCGGACCTGTTTCCCACTGAAAGGTCTAAGGTGGCTTTCGTAGTCAGTCTTCTGTCCGGAAAAGCCCTGTCATGGGCCACACCGCTCTGGGACCGCAATGACCCCGTCACTGCCTCTGTACACTCCTTCTTCTCGGAAATCCGAAGTGTCTTTGAGGAACCTGCCCGAGCCTCTTCTGCTGAGACTGCCCTGTTGAACCTGGTCCAGGGTAATTCTTCCGTTGGCGAGTATGCCGTACAATTCCGTACACTTGCTTCAGAATTGTCCTGGAATAATGAGGCCCTCTGCGCGACCTTCAAAAAAGGCCTATCCAGCAACATTAAAGATGTTCTGGCCGCACGAGAAATCCCTGCTAATCTACATGAACTCATTCACCTAGCCACTCGCATTGACATGCGTTTTTCTGAAAGGCGCCAGGAACTCCGCCAAGATATGGACTCTGTTCGCACGAGGCGTTTCGTCTCCTCGGCTCCTCTCTCCTCTGGTCCCCTGCAATCTGTTCCTGTGCCTCCCGCCGTGGAGGCTATGCAGGTCGACCGGTCTCGCCTGACACCTCAAGAGAGGACACGACGCCGTATGGAGAACCTCTGCCTGTACTGTGCTAGTACCGAACACTTCCTGAGGGATTGTCCTATCCGTCCTCCCCGCCTGGAAAGACGTACGCTGACTCCACACAAAGGTGAGACAGTCCTTGATGTCTACTCTGCTTCTCCACGTCTTACTGTGCCTGTGCGGATGTCTGCCTCTGCCTTCTCCTTCCCTGCTGTGGCCTTCTTGGACTCTGGATCTGCAGGAAATTTTATTTTGGCCTCTCTCGTCAACAGGTTCAACATCCCGGTGACCAGTCTCGCCAGACCCCTCTACATCAATTGTGTAAATAATGAAAGATTGGACTGTACCATACGTTTCCGCACGGAGCCCCTTCTTATGAGCATCGGATCTCATCATGAGAGGATAGAACTTTTGGTCCTCCCCAATTGCACCTCGGAAATTCTCCTTGGACTTCCCTGGCTTCAACTTCATTCCCCTACCCTGGATTGGTCCACTGGGGAGATCAAGAGTTGGGGGTCCTCTTGTTCCAAGAACTGTCTAAAACCGGTTCCCAGTAACCCTTGCCGTAACTCTGTGGTTCCTCCAGTAACCGGTCTCCCTAAGGCCTATATGGACTTCGCGGATGTTTTCTGCAAAAAACAAGCTGAGACACTACCTCCTCACAGGCCTTATGATTGCCCTATCGACCTCCTCCCGGGCACTACTCCACCCCGGGGCAGAATTTATCCTCTCTCTGCCCCAGAGACTCTTGCCATGTCCGAATACGTCCAGGAGAATCTAAAGAAGGGCTTTATCCGTAAATCCTCCTCTCCTGCCGGAGCCGGATTTTTCTTTGTGTCCAAAAAAGATGGCTCCCTACGTCCTTGCATTGACTACCGCGGTCTTAATAAAATCACGGTTAAGAACCGCTACCCCTTACCCCTCATCTCTGAACTCTTTGATCGCCTCCAAGGTGCCCACATCTTCACTAAATTGGACTTAAGAGGCGCCTATAACCTCATCCGCATCAGAGAGGGGGACGAGTGGAAAACGGCATTTAACACCAGAGATGGACACTTTGAGTATCTGGTCATGCCCTTTGGACTGTGCAACGCCCCTGCCGTCTTCCAAGACTTTGTCAATGAAATTTTTCGTGATCTGTTATACTCCTGTGTTGTTGTATATCTGGACGATATCCTAATTTTTTCTGCCAATCTAGTAGAACACCGCCAGCATGTCCGTATGGTTCTTCAGAGACTTCGTGACAACCAACTCTATGCCAAAATTGAGAAATGTCTGTTTGAATGCCAATCTCTTCCTTTTCTAGGATATTTGGTCTCTGGCCAGGGACTACAGATGGATCCAGACAAACTCTCTGCCGTCTTAGATTGGCCACGCCCCTCCGGACTCCGTGCTATCCAACGCTTTTTGGGGTTCGCCAATTATTACAGGCAATTTATTCCACATTTTTCTACCATTGTGGCTCCTATCGTGGCTTTAACCAAAAAAAGTGCTGATCCCAAGTCCTGGCCTCCTCAAGCAGAAGACGCCTTTAAACGACTCAAGTCTGCCTTTTCTTCGGCTCCCGTCCTCTCCAGACCTGACCCTTCCAAACCCTTCCTTTTGGAGGTTGATGCCTCCTCAGTGGGAGCTGGAGCTGTTCTTCTACAAAAAAATTCTTCCGGGCATGCTGTCACTTGTGGTTTTTTCTCTAGGACCTTCTCTCCAGCGGAGAGGAACTACTCCATCGGGGATCGAGAGCTTCTAGCCATTAAATTAGCACTTGAGGAATGGAGGCATCTGCTGGAGGGATCAAGTTCTCCTGTTATTATCTACACCGACCACAAGAACCTCTCCTACCTCCAGTCTGCCCAACGGCTGAATCCTCGCCAGGCCCGGTGGTCTCTGTTCTTTGCCCGATTTAATTTTGAGATTCACTTTCGTCCTGCTGATAAGAACATTAGGGCCGATGCTCTCTCTCGTTCCTCGGATGCCTCAGAAGTTGATCTCCCTCCGCAACACATCATTCCACCTGACTGCCTGATCTCCACTTCTCCTGCCTCCATCAGGCAGACTCCTCCAGGGAAGACCTTTGTTTCTCCACGCCAACGCCTCGGAATCCTCAAATGGGGTCACTCCTCCCATCTCGCAGGTCATGCGGGCATCAAGAAATCTGTGCAACTCATCTCCCGCTTCTATTGGTGGCCGACTCTGGAGACGGATGTTGGGGACTTTGTGCGAGCCTGCACTATCTGTGCCCGGGATAAGACTCCTCGCCAGAAGCCCGCTGGTTTTCTTCATCCTCTGCCTGTCCCCGAACAGCCTTGGTCTCTGATTGGTATGGATTTTATTACTGATTTACCCCCTTCCCGTGGCAATACTGTTATTTGGGTGGTCGTTGATCGATTCTCCAAAATGGCACATTTCATCCCTCTTCCTGGTCTTCCTTCTGCGCCTCAGTTGGCTAAACAATTTTTTGTACACATTTTTCGTCTTCACGGGTTGCCTACGCAGATTGTCTCGGATAGAGGTGTCCAATTCGTGTCTAAATTCTGGAGGGCTCTCTGTAAACAACTCAAGATTAAATTAAATTTTTCCTCTGCATATCATCCCCAGTCCAATGGACAAGTAGAAAGAATTAACCAGATCTTGGGTGATTATTTGCGACATTTTGTTTCCTCCCGCCAGGATGACTGGGCAGATCTCCTTCCATGGGCCGAATTCTCGTATAACTTCAGGGTCTCTGAATCTTCCTCCAAATCCCCATTTTTCGTGGTGTACGGCCGTCACCCTCTTCCCCCCCTCCCTACCCCCTTGCCCTCTGGTCTGCCCGCTGTGGATGAAATTTCTCGTGACCTTTCCATTATATGGAGAGAGACCCAAAATTCTCTCTTACAGGCTTCTTCACGCATGAAGAGGTTCGCGGATAAGAAAAGAAGAGCTCCCCCCGTTTTTTCCCCTGGAGACAAGGTATGGCTCTCCGCTAAATATGTCCGCTTCCGTGTCCCTAGCTACAAGTTGGGACCACGCTATCTTGGTCCTTTCAAAATTTTGTGTCAAATTAATCCTGTCTCTTATAAACTTCTTCTTCCTCCTTCTCTTCGTATCCCTAATGCCTTTCACGTCTCTCTTCTCAAACCACTCATCCTCAACCGTTTTTCTCCCAAATCTGTTCCTCCCACTCCTGTTTCCGGCTCCTCGGACGTCTTCTCGGTCAAGGAAATTTTGGCTGCCAAAAAGGTCAGAGGGAAAAATTTTTTTTTAGTAGACTGGGAGGGTTGTGGTCCTGAAGAGAGATCCTGGGAACCTGAGGACAACATCCTTGACAAAAGTCTGCTCCTCAGGTTCTCAGGCTCCAAGAAGAGGGGGAGACCCAAGGGGGGGGGTACTGTTACGCCGAGCGCTCCGGGTCCCCGCTCCTCCCCGGAGCGCTCGCTTCACTCTCTCCGCTGCAGCGCTCCGGTCACGTCCTCTGACCCGGGGCGCTGCGATCCCGCTGCCAGCCGGGATGCGATTCGCGATGCGGGTAGCGCCCGCTCGCGATGCGCACCCCGGCTCCCCTACCTGACTCGCTCCCCGTCTGTTCTGTCCCGGCGCGCGCGGCCCTGCTCCCTAGGGCGCGCGCGCGCCGGGTCTCTGCGATTTAAAGGGCCACTGCGCCGCTGATTGGCGCAGTGGTTCCAATTAGGGTAATCACCTGTGCACTTCCCTATATTACCTCACTTCCCTTGCACTCCCTTGCCGGATCTTGTTGCCTTAGTGCCAGTGAAAGCGTTCCTTGTGTGTTCCTTGCCTGTGTTTCCAGACCTTCTGCCGTTGCCCCTGACTACGATCCTTGCTGCCTGCCCCGACCTTCTGCTACGTCCGACCTTGCTTCTGCCTACTCCCTTGTACCGCGCCTATCTTCAGCAGCCAGAGAGGTGAGCCGTTGCTAGTGGATACGACCTGGTCACTACCGCCGCAGCAAGACCATCCCGCTTTGCGGCGGGCTCTGGTGAAAACCAGTAGTGGCTTAGAACCGGTCCACTAGCACGGTCCACGCCAATCCCTCTCTGGCACAGAGGATCCACTACCTGCCAGCCGGCATCGTGACATCCCTGATGCTCCTATGGACAATGCCCGTGCCAATACACTGCTCCACGCAGCAGAGAGAGCTAGAGCCCTGTTTTTGAGATTGTGGGGGAGGGGTTCCAGTGATCAGAGCCCCCCCCCCCCCCCCCCCCACACACACACACCACGATCAAATAATTATCCCCTACCCTGTGATTTTTAGGTGCTGAAATACTCCATTAATAAATATATGATGAAAAGTCCTGCAACTTGGACATATTCTTGTTTACAGTAGATTCATAGGCTGAAAATCTGTACAGGCTGAATTCTAGCTAAATATACAATATACAGTGTAGACAATCCTCAGCATGCATAGTAAACCTACATGAACCTCTCAATGCTACAGTATCATTGTAGAAATTTAGCAAATTAAAGTATATATGCTACAACAAGTCATCCTTGAGAAACATTTGGGCTGACATTAATCATTGTCTTTAGACAATGCAGGGTTTATTTGCATCTTTTTTGCACTTTTTGGTTTACACATTTCTGCTGATTTTGAGTTGCAATACACTGATTTTGGCAATACACATGATATGGACGGGTTTTATGAACTGCGCCTTTTTGTGATAAGGCGCAAAGAAGGCGTAAAGCCACTGAAAAGTCTCCAAAACTACACCAGCCCAGACTTAGCTTAGCTTTTTAGTGTATGTGAAGAGGGAAATTTCAGAAAATGCGACCTGCACAAAATTTATCAAATTCTCTGTGACCATGTAAGAAATTTGGTGCTCCTACACATTACCAGTACACAAAAATAAACAAGTAGAAAAATGCTTCACTTACATCTACAATGATAAATGCCGGCCTTGATGCGCAAGATTTAAAGCTGCAGTTTTTAGTGCAAACTAAAATACTAAACACAGCTTCAAATCTGCAACTTCAAATCCTGTGCCTCCAATTTGGGCAGTATACTGTGCGTGTGAATATAACCTTAAAGTGTACCTGTCATCAAACTAAACGTTTATTATATTGTCCCTTATGTAATTATAAGACCCTTTGCTATTTACTTGCTGTTAAAATTTTCAACCTTTATATGTTTTTAATGTGATTGACAAAATGGCCACTAAGTGACTCTGTTCTGTTCTCTGCACAAGTCAAACAGTTAGTTTGGTCTCCACCCGGCCTGGCAGGAGACCAAACTCAGGAAGTGTGTGTGGGGCATGGCGAGACACAGCTCTTGCAGGCTTCAGTGATGTTGTGCCTGCTGGGGAACGCCCCACTTTCTCCTGCCAGGAGCTCACACAATGTGAGCAAGGGGAAAGGTATGATACACAGCTTTTTAAATCTTGAAAAAAAATTTAAGAGAATATAATCTGAGTTAGAATTCAAGTAGAGGAAACAGACATGTTGCACATCCACATTTTGTATTTTAATCTACTTGCTTTTCAGCATAAATTCAAAAACGCACAGGTTGTTAGTATACATTTTGATCAAAAAGTACAAGCCCACTCGCCACATCAAGGCCACCTATTTAAAGTGGGTCCCTAACATCCCTAGCATAAAATTGCGTAACACTGGGCTCCGAACACCACCACCGCAACACCAGTGCCCACAGAGGGAACAACCCACTGGCAGAGTAGCCCCAATGCCACTCTAACCAGTCCCTGGGCCGCACCTCCCCACAGACACGACGCAATGGACACCGCACAGCACCACACCAGTGTGAACAAGGTGTAAAAGCTCGCCTACCATATGCTCCCAGTCAGACTGGGAGGCTACCAGAAAAGAAAAGGTCCCTGTGTAGCTACCTGCTACTTTATATAGGGTTGGACTGAGGGGGTGGGGCAGAGTGCAGACCAAGAAAAAAAAACTAATAATAAAAAAAAAAAAATGATTTAGTTTAGAAAATATAGTTTGATGACAGGTACTCTTTAAAACAAATGCATCACTTTTTTTCATATTTTTTTATTGATTAGAGCCAGATACTGAAACATATTTTTTTTCTAATCCTTTTCTATTTTCTCATTGTATTTAATTAATATATATATATATATATATATATATATATATATATATATATATATATATTATTTTTTTTGTACACTATTATGGGGGCAGCCATCTTGCCTTGGCTGTTTAAACAACATATATGCTTAACAGCCATCACCTTAGGCAATGATATGCAGCAACTGTCCCATTGACAAAAATGGGAAAGGTTACTAGGCATGATCTGTGACCTTTGCAAGGAGAATGTGAGGGTGAGCTGTGAACTCCATATATTCTCCTCTCCATCTACTGGTGTCACCATTATATTGGTGTCAGCTGTAGCGCTGTAGACATCACTTCACAGCCTTTTCCTATCATCACAGACAGAACAAGACATCTCACAACAAAGGCTTTAAGTTGTTGGAAATAAAAACTGTTGTTGAAAGATTTTAGGATTATTTTAAAATATAGATTATAAAAATGAAAAAAAGAAAATAAAAGATAAGTTAAACATAAAAACTTGATTTAAACAATAGGTCTTTTTCTCATAACACATTCCCAAGATGCAGACTTCTAATATATCTAGAGTCTAGAGACTCTTTTGCCCTAATAAAAGGAAGACGAATCCCATGATATCAGGTGTATATCACATATGCACATGTATGTTGTGGAGCTCTAGAGAATAAAAAGTACAGACATCTATTTGAAAGATATAAAGGAGTTCATAATAAAACTGGATATTGTGATAATCTCTGATTTAAGTGAATTAATTTGGAGTTTTTGGCAGAAGATCATTAATTAGATAAAACATAGATAAAAGATAAATGCTAAATAAAAAAGATCAAGGAATAAGAAAACACAGGAGGTATGGTAACAGAATTGTTAGAATCTGTCAGCTATATAGAGGTTGTAGACATTTGCTCCTTTAGTATTACAGAGAGTATTTGAAAGTCACAATTATGACTTCAAAGAATGTGTCCAGAGACTCTAGAACAAATTCACTAAAACTGGGTGCATTCACACAACGTTTTAGCCATCCAACTGCCAGATCCGGTGGGGAAATTTCCAAACCAGCTGCTGCCATATGTCCTCCGGACCCGCGCCACATCTCATTTACTTAAAGGAGTACTCCGCCGCACACTTTTTTCCTTTTATCCCGTCCGGGCTGCAAAATAAAAGAAAACTCACTTTTTCTTACCTGCCAAGAGCCCCGGAGCTCCGGTACCGTTACCGGAGCTCCGGGGGCTTGTTGGCAGGTAAGAGAAAGTGTGTTTTCTTTTATTTTGTAGCCTGGATGGGATAAAAGGAAAAAAGTGCGCGCCGGAGTACTCCTTTAAATGCGATCGGCTCATTTTTGCACCACATCAGTTTTATTGTCAGACTTAAAGGGGTACTCCGGTGAAAAACTTTTATCTTTTAAATCAATTGGTGGCAGAAAGTTAAACATATTTATAAATTACTTCTATTAAAAAAATATTAATCCTTCCAGTACTTATTAGCTGCTGAATGCTACAGAGGAAATTCCTTTCTTTTTGGAGCACTGATGACATCACAAGCACAGTGCTCTCTGCTGACATTTCTGTCCATTTTGGCAACCATGCATAGCAGATGTATGCTAAGGGCAGCATGGTGGCTCAGTGGTTAGCACTGCTGCCTTGCAGTGCTGGGGACTTGGGTTCAAATCCCACTAAGGACAACAATAAATAAAGCGTTATTATTATTATAATAACATCAGCAGAGAGAACTGTGCTCGTGATGTCATCAGAGAGCATTCCAAAAATAAAATAATTTCCTCTGTAGTATTCAGCAGCTAATAAGTACAGGAAGGATTAAGATTTTTTAATAGAAGTAATTTACAAATATGTTTAACTTTCTGCCACCAGTTTATTTAAAAGAAAAAAGGTTTTCACCGGACTACCCCTTTAAAACCACGGCATAACATTATTTTCAGTCCAGCCGCAAAACCGGATACAGTGATAGAATGAGGCAACCAGAGTCACTATCTGACTCCGGTAGGCACATTTAAATGAGATGCGGAGTAGAATATGGCAGTGACCGGTTTAGAAATTTTCCCGCCGGATCTGACAGCCAGATGGCTAAAATGTGGTCATGATGATTCATAAATTAGACTTAATTTTAGATTCTGGGAAAGATTTGCTATTCCAGATTAGGCTCGTCCACACTGCGAACATTTAGCCAGACAAATTCCACTTGTCGCAGAGTCCAATAGTTTTCGATGGGATTTTGCTACTCTGGGCAAACTGCAGGATTCCACTGGTGAAAGGACATCCACTCAAATAATGAAAACTTTCATTCTTTTGGCGAAATCCCATTGGACTGCACTGCCATTTATAGAGATTGCTCACGTTCGCAAGGTCCTGCTGCCGATGCTTTTGGCAGCACCTGCTGCAGATGGAATTCTGCAACGGAAATTTGCCTTCTTAATTTCAGCAGTGTGAACTTGGCCTTACAGTATCTTGTATGCCCTTTCTGCCTCTATGGGTATGTTCACACAGCCGAATTTATGTGGAATGTCCACATGTAATATTCTGTATGGACATTCCACTGCAGCAGAGTTCCATTGATTTCAATGGGATTCTGCTGTACTGTTAACATGACAGAATGTTTTGTGCCAGATATTTCTGCCTTGAAAATTCAGATTCTGGAGTCCGCAGAAAGAACAGACATGTCCATTCTTTCTGCAGACTCTGCAAGTAAATGCATTTCCGTCTATGAGATGTTGTAATGGCGAGATTTCCATGCGGTCCGGCGGATTGGGCAAATATGTAGAATGTGTTTTCCGGTTTAAGTCATACTATCCTGTAAAATGAAGAACAAATAAAATGTCGAAAACAAATACGATGCAAGGCATAAATGGCAAATGACAAATAGAGAAACATAGCCGCACATCCACCATTTGTATTTTGATCTACTTGCTTCTCAGCATAATTTCAAAAACTAACAGGTTGTTAGTATACATTTTAATCAAAAAGTACAAGCCCACTCGCCATGTCAAGGCTACCTTGTCAGATTAGGGCCATGTCAAGGCCACCTAGTCAGAGTGGGTCCCTAACCTTACACTGGCGTAGTGCCCGGCGGTGACTACTGCCTCCGAGACACCATGCCCACAGGGGGGATGACCCAGTGGGCAGGCAGCCCCACTGCTGCCCAACCAAGCCCCTGGCTGTGGGTCGCACCACCACACAGACGAAGCATCAAAGAAACAATGGCCGCCAAAGATAAGGGAGTGGTCTTCTCAAAGAGGTTTCAATGAACATTAGAAATGTATGTGACTTCATTATATCAAGATTAAGCTTTAATTGGAGACAATTCACCAGTGACAGAGTTCTCCTTCCGGCATCTTGCACAGTAAACAACTTCCATATAATTTCTTAAGGGAAAAGTGAAGATCATGTTTATTATCTTGTCCAGCATTCTGATTAATATAGTCTTTTGCTCGTTCATATCGTCATACTGAGCTGTAAATCCGGGAAGTCTTTAGAGGTCTCAGTTTACTGTAATTGAGATAACGCAATAAAAACTAGACTGGGTGTAAGCATACAACGCAAGAAATCTAATTTCCTTTTTAAATAAGGAAAATGAATGACACATGGAGCATGTTTCATATCAGACATTCCGAAAATGATAATCAAATCCCAATATGCTTGAATATTCTGAGGTAAAAGTCTAATCTATTTATCCTACCTAAAACCGAACACAGTCCAATAAGCATTCAGACAAAATTGCCTGTTGCAAGAAGTGTTGAGCGCAGGCCTCTGTTGGAGCAGATTGGCATCTCAAACACAGTACATGCCCTGGATGGCACTGCCACCTGTTCTAATTGTTATTTTCATACCATGCCAGCTTGGGATTGTACACTCATTAAATAACAGAACTAGGCATTTCTAGTAGCAACTGTGTGCACGCTACTTCCTCGAGAAATGCTAATGCCCTCAAAATCAAAAGTCACACAAGGACATGAGAGACATGAGAGGCAAAATAACAAAAATAATGTGATATATGTGCAGAAATTGAACAGAATTACTTATATCTGAAGATCATAAATAGCTGATACTGTATGCCATGGGAGAATGATATATATATATATATATATATATATATATATATATATATATATATAATCCCAAAATAAAGCAGCACTACTTATCCAGTCCAACCAAAAAATTGGTGCCAGCGTCCCAAAGGACTTGATCAGAGTCCATCCAGGATAAGAACCAGATACAGGCGCAGCACTCCAACAAAATAAGTGATTTAATATCTCATGTCAGCATTACATGCTGACATGAGATATTAAATCACTTATTTTGTTGGAGTGCTGCGCCTGTATCTGGTTTATATATATATATATATATATATATATATATATATATATATATATATACCGTATTTATCGGGGTATACCACGCACCGGCCTATAACACGCACCCTCATTTTACCAAGGATATTTGGGTAAAAAAAGTTTTTTACCCAAATATCCATGAAAAAATGAGTGTGCGTGTGTGCGCGTGTATACCCCGATATACCCCCAGGAAAGGCAGGGGGAGAGAGGCCGTCGCTGCCCGCTTCTCTCCCCCTGCCTTTCCTGGGGTCTAGAGCGCTGCTGTCGGCCCTTTTCACCCCCTGGTTATCGGCGCCGCTGCCCGTTCTGTCCCCCTGACTATCGGTGCCGGCGCCGACAGCCAGGGGGAGAGAAGGGGCAGCGGCACCCATTGCCGGCGCCGCTGCCCCGTTGCCTCCCCCCATCCCCGGTGGCATAATTACCTGAGTCCGGTCCGCGCTGCTCCAGGCCTCCGTCGTGCGTCCCCAGCGTCGTTGCTATGCACGGCGCGGCGCTCTGACGTCATGCGCCGCGCCGTTCAGCGCATAGCAATGACGCCGGGGACGCAAGACGGAGGCCTGGAGCAGCGCGGACCGGACTCAGGTAATTATAACCAGGGGGTGAAAAGGGCCGACAGCAGCGCTCTAGACCCCAGGAAAGGCAGGGGGAGAGAAGCGGGCAGCGACGGCCTCTCTCCCCCTGCCTTTCCTGGGGGTGTATCGACGTATAACACGCACACAGACTTTAGGCTAAAAATTTTAGCCTAAAAAGTGCGTGTTATACGCCGATAAATACGGTATATATATATATATATATATATATATATATATATATATATATACATTTTTTTTTTTATTATTATTTTTTTAAAACATCATAAAACAAGCACTTTAATTTTATAGTATACATAGATAAAAATAGCACTTTAATTTTATAGTATACATAGATGTGTTTGCTTCAGCCATTTTTTTGTTTGTTTTGAAGGACCCAAAAACTTTTTCATTGAGCTGGCCCACTGGCCCTTATTGACAAATCTTTCCCTTTTTGCATATAGGGAGAAATGTATATCATTGTGATAAGGGAGACTATTATTGCTTCCTGTTGACCGTTATTCAGGCAGCATGAAACCATTGAGATTTTTTCTTTGAGATCAAAGTTTAACTGATGAACCACCAAAAAAGAATGCTTGAGTCACTGAGAAAACAAAAAAATATATTTTGTCAGGAATCACATACATTTCCATGGAATGGAAGAATCTGTATTTGAGCCCCTTAAGGAACACAGGTTTTTCCGTTTTTGCACTTTCGTTTTTTCCTCCTCTTAAAAAATCCTAACCCTTTTAATTTTGCACCTAAATATCCATATGATGGCTTATTTTTTGCGCCACCAATTCTACTTTGCAGTGACATCAGTCATATTACCCAAAAATCTAAGGCAAAACAGGAAAAAAAAATTATTGTGCAACGAAATTGAAGAAAAAATTTAATTTTGTAACTTTTGAAGGCTTCCGTTTCAATGCAGTACATTTTTCGGTAAAAATGACATCTTATCGTTTCTCTGTAGGTCGATTCAAATGATAAAGTGGGGAGACCCACGAAACGACGTACGTTGAGGGTGCACGGGGTCCCTGTATGGCCACTGGAAGTATGCCTGCTATAGGTAATGTAGTAGCTTGATGTTCTTCATTTTGTAATATTGTGTATTTATGTATTGCGGACATTACCACTATTTTGCTGTATGGAGGATTTACTAGCTATTTGGCATACTCCATTATTATATTTGATGTGACCGGGGATCCCATGCTATTTGTGGGCTATATGTATTTTATGGCTTAGGGGTGTCTGGCCAGTTGTATTTTGTTTTTTCTATGCTTGTGATATAATAAAGTTTATAGATTTTTGATATTATATGGTGGTGATTATTGTGGTGACAATTATAGGTGCATATACTGTGAGTAATTATTGTTACCAGGTATATGATTGATACCAGATAGTTTTCCTAGGAGGATTGTAGGTGTTATATTCGATTAAAATGATACCCTACCTCTATAGGTTAGATTTTTTTGTACTTCTGAAAAAAAATCATAACTACATGCAGGAAAATTTATACGTTTAAAATTGATTTATTTTACCGCGTATGGGGCGGTATGAGGGCTAATTTTTTGCGCCGTGATCTGAAGTTTTTAGCGGTACCATTTTTGTATTGATCGGACGTTTTGATCACTTTTTATACATTTTTTCATGGTATAAAAAGTTACCAAAAATACGTTATTTTGGACTTTGGAATTTTTTGTGCGTACACCATTGACCATGCGGTTTAATTAGCGATATATTTTTACATTTCAGACATTTACGCACGCGTGCGATACCACATATGTTTATATTTATTTTTATTTGAATGTTTATTTTTTTATGGGAAAAGGGGGGTGATTTGGACTTTTAGTAGGGAAAGGGTAAAATGACATTTATAAACTTTTTTTTACACTTTTTTTTGCAGTGTTATAGCTCCCATACACTGTTCAGTGCAAAGCCATAGCTTTGCATTAATCAGTGTTATTGGCGGTCGATTGCTCAAGCCTGCATCTCAGGCTTGGAGCAATCAATCGCCAAAGGGTCACGCTGGAGGAAAGTAAGAGGACCTCCGCTCGTGTCCCAGCTGATCGGGACACCGCATTTTCACTGCGGTGGTCCCGATCAGCCCCACAGAGCAGCCGGGAAGCTTTCACTTTCATTTTTGTCGCGGCATTCAACTTTGACCGCCACGTCTGAAGGGTTAATAGCGCGCGACACCGCGATCACTGCTGCGCGCTATTTGAGTCCCGGCTTCAGTTACATGCCGAGACCGACCCGATATGACACAGGGTCACCGTGTGACTCTGCGTTATATCACGGGAGCAAGCCAAGGACGTAAATATAAGGGGTTAAAGGATAGAAAACTGTCATATGACTTTTATGGTTTGGACACAATTTATTCCTATGTCACAGGGTCACCAGAAAATGAAAGCAATGTAAGTGCATATTTCACCAGAGACTTTAAAGGAAATCTATCATCAGTTTCACCTGCACTAACCTGTCGGTACACACAGATGCAGGTGATACTGATGAAAACCACACTTACCTGATCCTGTTCCGTGCTCCGGTTCTCCCACTATCTTCTTCAATATCTCCCATACCCTTTTGATATATTATAGATTAATGTATGCAGAATAACTTTCCAATAGCATGTTGTAAAAAAAATATGCAACTTTGTATTTAATTTTCCACTTTGAAAAAATGACCACTAGGGGTCTCCCTACCAGTCCTGGCTGCAAGCCTTTTTTTTTTTTTTTTATAGATTTCAGACTCATGCTGGAGTCCTAAATCTCAGACTGCAGCTGGGACACAGACAAGCTCAGCACTGCTCCCTGGCAAACTCACACATTGAATGGGTTAAAATAATCTTCTCTTATTCCAAATAGACCTAGTCATCCCATCTGGCCTCCTCCTTAACTCAAGTACAGGATTATTAGACCTAAAGAAGATTGTCCTGAAAATGTGTTATCTGCTTGGAATAAAGGAAGATGATTTAAACTCATATGATATGTGGAACTCTTCCATGATCTATATTTCTCTTATAGTCTATGTGCTGTTGACAACTCTTACACATTGGTTTGGCCAACTCAGCAACTGCTGGGGCATTACAAGGACTACCGAGTTCAAGAGGCTGTTATAACCAACAAATGCATCTAGCAATGATGTAAAACGTAACTTTCATTTTACAGTCCACAACAGGTTATGCCCGCCACTGCTACACCACTATATAATGATTCCGCTAGGCTTATCCAGCATTGCGACCTTCCCGGTGCTCACATAAAATAGATGATGCATATGTACCAAGCAAAAGAAGACAAGAATGAAGCACTCACAAGGTCAGGAGTGTAATCGCCAGCTTCTTTATTTCATTTCAAGTTGCAGCGAGGTGGTATGTGCAGGGGAGTGCGGACAGGTGTTGCAGCCTGACGGGGGCCTGACGTAGCGCGCAAGCACGAATACGGACCGTCGCCCATTCCTCTTCCCCCACCTGCAACACCTGTCCGCTCTCCCCTGCACATACCACCTCGCTGCAACTTGAAATGAAATAAAGAAGCTGGCGATTACACTCCTGTCATGGTGAGTGCTTCATTCTTGTCTTCTTTTGCTTGGTACGTAACTTTCATTTAACTTATTTAAAAGACCATACACAATAGCTCACAGAACAAGTCTCCTACCGTGGCCAGTGCATTTTCTCATAGCTATTAGTTGACCACAACATGAATCCATTTCCTGGGCACAGCACACAACAAGTACTCAAGAATGCAAGTCTATAATTTTCAACCCTGCGTGTTGGCACTGCACTTCTAAAATCCTTAAAGGGGTACTCCACCCCTAGACATCTTATCCCCTATCCAAAGGATAGGGGATACGATGTCTGATCATGGGGGTCCTGTCACAGGGGACCCCTGTAATCTCGGCTGCAGCACCCCACAGTCATTACTGCACAGAGGAAACTCGCTCTGTGCGTAATGACAGGCAATACATGGGCCAGAGCATTGTGACATCATGGCTCCGTCCCTCATAATGTCACGGCCTGCCCCCTCAATAAAAGTCTATGTGAGGGGGCGTGGTGGATGTCAAGCCCCTTTGGATAGGGGATAAGATGCCTAGGGGCGGAGTACCCCTTTAACCCCTTAAGGACGCAGGACGTAAATGTACGTCCTGGTGCGGTGGTACTTAACACACCAGGACGTACATTTACGTCCCGTGCATAACCGCGGGCATCGGAGCGATGCCCGTGTCATGCGTGGCTGATCCCGGCTGCTGATCGCAGCCAGGGACCCGCCGGCAATGGCCGACGCCCGCGATCTCATGGGCGTCCGCCATTAACCCCTCAGGTGCCGGGATCAATACAGATCCCGGCATCTGCGGCAGTACGCGATTTCAATGAATGATCGGATCGCCCGCAGCACTGCTGCTGGGATCCGATCATTCAGAACGCCGCATGGAGGTCCCCTCACCTTCCTCCTTCCGGCTCCCGGCGTCTCCTGCTCTGGTCTGAGATCGAGCAGACCAGAGCAGAAGATGACCGATAACACTGATCTGTTCTATGTCCTATACATAGAACAGATCAGTATTAGCAATCATGGTATTGCTATGAATAGTCCCCTATGGGGACTATTCAAGTGTAAAAAAAAAAATTTAAAAGTAAAAGTAAAAAAAAGTGAAAAATTCTCTCCCCCAATAAAAAAGAAAAACGTCCGTTTTTTCCTATTTTACCCCCAAAAAGCGTAAAAAATAAATTTAATAGACATATTTGGTATTGCCGCATGTGTAAATTTCCGAACTATTAAAATAAAATGTTAATGATCCTGTACGGTGAACGGCGTGAACGTAAAAAAAAAAAAAGTCCAAAATTGCTACTTTTTTATACATTTTATTTAAAAAAAATGCTAAAAAATGTATTAAAAGTTTTTTAAATACAAATGTGGTATCAAAAAAAAGTACAGATCATGGCGCAAAAAATGAGCCCTCATACCGCCGCTTATACGGAAAAATAAAAAAGTTAGAGGTCATCAAAATAAAGGGATTATGAATTCACTAATTTGGTTAAAAGTTTGTGATTTTTTTTAAGCACAACAATAATAGAAAAGTATGTAATAATGGGTATAATTTTAATCGTATTGACCCTCAGAATAAATAACACACGTCATTTTTACCGCAAATTGTACGACGTGAAAACGAAACCTTCCAAAATTAGCAAAATTGTGTTTTTCTGTTTAATTTCCCCATAAAAATAGTGTTTTTGGTTGCGCCATACATTTTATGATATAATGAGTTATGTCATTACAAAGGATAACTGGTCACGCAAAAAACAAGCCCTCCTACTAGTCTGTGGATGAAAATATAACAGAGTTATGATTTTTAGAAGGCGAGGAGGAAAAAATGAAAACGTAAAAATTTAATTGTCTGAGTCCTTAAGGTTAAATTGTCCCTAAGTCCTTAAGGGGTTAAACACCCAACCAGGTATGTTTTTGTTTTTTCGGTGGTGACCATAGAGAATGACACCATATGGCAAATAGGGTTCTTGCCTTCTTAGGAATAACATCACACCCATTTTTAGTATTTCCTTTAATATAGTCTCTTTATACAAAATTGAGCAATATCTTATTCATTATGCCCTTGTTTGCATTAAACTGGAGGGGGGGGGGGCTATCTTGTCTAGCACCCTACTGTCCCCTGGAGTGAATAAGCATGTGTGATGGGGAAAAGTACTGGTAAGCGGACTTTACTAATGTTAGCTTGAAGGTGGATAGGAGAATACCTCCTATAGCTTTAACAAACTCTTGCTTTTCTGTGTTAAATAACATTTTATGGTGTAAGTGGCTCCAGGTTATTTCCACATATTTCAATGCTGAGCACACAGAAAAGATCAGAAGATGGTGAATGAATGCCAAAAGAATTTCAGCCTGAATGTTCCTAATAAATGTTACCTATGGTTACCCCATTTTATTAGCTCCCTGTTGCAATAAAGAAGTTCTTCTTAACATGTGAAAAAATCTCCCACACAATGATGATTAAACAAGAAACTCGGATCCCGGAGTATGTGAAACCTTGAAGGCCTCTCTTTTGGCTGGTGCATATTTTATTTTATAAAGAAAGCCCTGAAGGAATATTTCAGTTCTTTAAACAAGACAAAACAGTTTAAGGTTGTAAATGTGGTAGAAGGGAAGATCTGCGATTTATCTCTCCATCTTACAATAAAATAGAAGCGGGGTGAAATATTACTGTAGAGGTTTGTAAATAGCCCATGTCTCATTTTTCTCTCTGAAGTTATGCGCTGAACCTCTTACAATGACTGTCACGGTGGAGATGAGAACAGACAGCACAATGTAATGTGCTACGGAGTTTATAAAGAAATAAAGCAAGAGAGAGAATGTAATGGCTTGATTTACATTCTAGGCAAACAACGCTAGCCAATTCCCCAGTGTATTGTCCTAGGGACCATAAATACATATCAAAATGCAGTATGACCCCTTCAGCAAGGCCCACCCATTACCTCATGTTAGTATGCACTGTCTGATCTCACCCGCTGCTGTCTAGGGCTGTACTTTTTCTTATTTATCTCTGAAACTCTTTCATGATCTTCGCTGCACTGTTCCGAAGTGCCGTAAATTGTGGCACATACTGTAAGCGCAATCTAAATATCAATAAAACAGCATTTTAACACTGAATAAAACAAATCTCCTGCTAAACCAAGGTTATTAGTCTTTTGGCTCATAATGTTTCGGCTATTTTATGTAACCAATTAAACCTTGATGTATGGTATTTTAATATTTTCTTCCCTACGTATAAACAATCTGTTACATGTAAAACGGGATATTTCAAGATTTACGTGGTTATTGATTAGTAACAGCTGCCAAGTGTTCCGTTCGCTTATAACACTGTCTGACAAATGTTTATTGGTCAATTGTTGGTGCTTTTAGAAAGCATGATACCGAATGGTAATATAACCTGCAATATATACTCTGACCCTTGCAAATGCATTGTTTTCCCTTCAACAATCTATGAATCACATATTTTGCCACCTTAGGTCAAGATGTTAAAATGTTTCTCCACCTTCTGTATATTTATTTTTAGAAAATAACAAAGGCTGATTCAGAATGGCATTCTATTTATACCATTACACTTATTTTCCCATTCTCTGCTGCCAGAACAATGCCAATCCATCTTTGAGCATAATAACTTAGTCATTTGTGATACACCGCAGCCTAACAGCTATAGCCTTTGATATAAGGAAGTCAGGAAACAAATCCGCAGCAGTCGGTCAGGCTATGAAAATGTTCAACACAAAGTTGAATTGTCATTAATCTTGGAATAGGGTCAAGGAGACTTGTAGATAGAACAATCCTCTCAGATAGTTGACTTGAGACCAGCTACAGCAGAGGAGCCACATCTTACAAATTACGTGATACCTAGGGATATCATCAATAGTCATTGAATGTTTCAGCTAATGTTGGAAGTTTTCAGATTGAAAGAAACTATCTTAATGTGGCTCTTAGCTGGCCAAGGCCAGAATATAGGAGATACAGAAGAGGAAATTGCTGCAGGACCCACATCCCTGCAAGGATCATATTCTGCAATCAGCCTATGAAGCCCAGCATTAGTAAACTCTACCTAAACGTACTACTGGAGGCTATATCAAGGAAGATCTCTGACATTCTTTATATGACATTAATATGAACAGTATATTGTTGTGATGGTACTATTAAAAAGCAACATTATTTCCAGGGATTTTTGGAGCTGGCATTTTAAGTTTTACCTCCTTGCCTTCACAGCCATGTGGGGGCTTATTTTCGTCAGTCAAAGTTGTACTTTTTAAAGACAGCTTTCATTTTATCATATAATGTATTGCAAAAACAAAAACCTTTTTGAGGTAAATGGATAAAAAAAACATGATTCTATGGGGAGAATTTATCACCGGTTTTGGTCTTAATTTTGTTGTATATTTTTTTGCATATTTTCATTTCGTTGTGCAGTTTTGTGCATATTTTCTGCAAACTTTGGCAACACCAACCTCCACCACGATGTCTACGAAACTGGCTAGCTAGACAGTTTTCTCCAGATGTGCTTGTAGTGGTCATGAATGCATCAACTTGCTAAATTTATGAAAATACACAAAAACATGCCACAAATGGTCTGAAAATCACATATCTACACCATCCCAAGCAGTGCTCTAGAAAATAGCTTCCCTTCACATTTTTTATCTCATCTTCTTTAGCGTACTTGCATGATATTAAAGGGTACTCTGGTGGAAAACGAATGTTTTCAAATCAACTGGTGCCAGAAAGTTATACAGATTTATAAATGACTTCTATGTAAAAATCTTAATCTTTCCAGTAATTATGAGCTGCTGCATACTACACAGGAAGTTACAGAGTACCCCTTTAACCACACATTGTTCAACTTTTCAAAAATAGCAACTACACACAGGGACTTAAAATAACCTCCCCCCCCCCCCCCCCCCCCACAATGTAATTTTTTAGAAAGGTTAGTTTTCATGGCATAACTTGAAACTTTTATTGCCGGAGGAAGCACTTGCTGGCGCGAAACGGAACTTGTTGCCTGTCTGTACCCCCCACCCCCTCTGTCCTTTATCCCTCTCCTGACAAGTTATGTGAGTATAACTTTGCACAAAAAAGAAGCTTGAAGATGACTTGTGGCGAGTGGCAGACTATGTTCTTTTCAAGTTATGTCTGTTGATCTACAGTACGTTAAAGGGGTACTCCGGCGCTAAAACATCTTATCCCCTGTCCAAAGGATAGGGGATAAGATGCCTGATCGCGGGGGTCCCCTGATCATTGGCGATCACGGGGGCCCCCTGAATGCAAGTCGTCACACGGGGGCGGGTCCGTGATGTCACAATGCTCCGGCCCCCATGATCGTCAGTAATCAGACCCGGAGCGAACGCGCTCCGGGGACTGCTTCTAATGAGGTGCTGCGTGCAAGATCACGGGGGTCCCCAGCGGCGGATAGGGGATAAGATGTCTTAGCACCGCAGTACCCCTTTAACTGCAGTCAGAGCACTGCCATACATCTTGTCAGCAATATCAGCCTGTATACCCCTACACCTTCTCCTACATTACCGCAGTGCCAAATGTCTCTTGTTTGTTAGTTTTCATGGCATTGACTCTCCAGTTTAAATGATATACTAATTTTATTCTTAAAGTGTACCTGTCATCAACAAAAACGTTTTATATAATGTAGATAATACCATTAAATGTATATTTGTAATATACATTGGTTAAAAATTGTGTATATTTTTGGGTGAAAAAATGCTGTCCCTGCAGCTATTGTCTGTGTGTATCCATGATGAGTCCAAAAACAGGAAGTGAGGGTAGGACAAGCAGAGAACTGTGCAGGCTCCTGGCTTGTCAATCGTCCTGATGTATGAGCCAGGAGCATGTTACAGAGTCTCAGCGCACACTGTCCTGCTTTTCTTACTGCACAGAGCCCTGCTTGTCCACCCTCACTTCCTGTATTTGGACTCCTCATAAAGACACACAGACAATAGCTGCAGGGACAAATAATATACATATTATTTAACCAATGTATATTACAAATATATATATATATATATATATATATATATATATATATATAATGGCATTATCTACACTGTATAAAAAGTTTTTTGTAACACTATTATCGGACAAGGAGGGACAGCTTACACCTGAACCGACCCCTGACCAAGCTTGAACAATTATGTGTGTCTTCTACTCGGGTGGCTCACACTATTAGCTATTTGTATGCTATTCTCTTAGAAGAAGTAACCTCTCAGCCTCTTCCGTACATGAAAAAATGAGAAGAGGAGATAGAACATCTCAAACCCGAAGAAGACAGATTGAAAGCAATACAGCGCTGTCATAAAGCCTCCCTGTCCTGTTAAGCGCAGGAAACTAATTATAAAATACTAACACGTTGGTACAGAGTTCCCTCACTATTGGCATCCTTCTATCCAGGAGTCTCAGACAGGTGTTGGCGCTGCAATACAGAAAAGGGTACGATGCTTCATGTGTGGCTCACCGGTCCCTTGCTGTCCGATTTTTGGGCAAACGTACTCAACATCATCCATCACATAACTTCGATACAACTCCGACCTACTCCAGAGATCACCTTACTATCTATTCTTCCTCCCTCCCTGCCCAAACACATTTCCAGATTAATTGTGCATCTCTTGTTGACCGCCAGAACAGTGATACCACGGTTGTGGAAAACAACAGTCTCTCCTATGGTTTTGTCCTGGTTTCAGGAAGTATCCCACATACACAGGATGGAGGAACTGACGGCTGACACGAGAGACACGTTGACTGGTTACACTCTCATCTGGAGCTCTTGGCTAGCCTTCCTACATTCCCCAGAGTTCACATAATTGCACCTTATACCATAACACCATCTGTATTGCAGTTGAAGACACAGATCCACCCCCCTGTATCCTATTAAGCCATGCTTCTACTATCTACTCCGAAGATCTCACCAGCCCCCATTTGATCACCTTGCCAAGAGATGCTGGAGACCGTCCGTCCTGTGAGGTAATTGACACTACACAACCTCCTTACCCCTACCATCTACCCCTCTCTTTCCCTACATCCTCCTTTCTCCCTCCTCCCCCCTTCTCTCTCCCTTCTCTTCTCCACCTCCTTTTCATCCCCTTCCTCTCACTCATCTTCTTTCTTTCTATCTTTCCTTCTTTTTCTCCTCTCTCCCTTATTGCCACTTTTTAGTTTTACGTAATGTTTTTATGGGTTGTATAACAGATTAAGTGTATGAGTTTATTGCCTATTTTCTGATGTTTAATGTACTCCTCTCACTATAAGATCTCAGGACTTTCTGCCAGTCTAGCCTTTGAGCTATATTCTTTCCTATAAGGAGCGGAGCTGCAATACTCCAGGCTACACCTCACCTACAACTTAAATTGTTTGTACTACATGTTCCCTTAACGCGGAATTTTCTTTTTTTTTTTTTTTTTTTTATTGATTGTCCTGTTGTGCTTTTCTAAAGAAAACAATAAAACATTTTGAATTTAAAAAAAAGTTTTTTGTTGACGACAGGTACACTTTAAGATCACTATAACTAGAATAATACCAAGTGCATATAGTTTTTGACATGTTTTACAAAAAAAATACAAAAAAATGCTGTTGAATTGTCATGTTTTTATGTAGATGTGACTTTTTGATGGATTTTTTTTTAAATCCATGTTTTTCAGGGGTCCACCAGCTGCCATCTTAACTTCTTGGCACTTCATGATTGTGTCGCAGTGAGATTGATTGGCGGTCTCGTCTTCCAACCCCCTTGAAGGTTTCTAATGAACATGGCATTAAGGAGGCTATAAATCTTGGATCAAAGTTATTAAATAAATTATCCAATACTGCAAATAATGCAGCCAGCACCTGAAGTCTATGCTCCTGAACTTGCTGCATACAATCTCCCAACATCTTGATTTAATACTTTAGGGCCTCAAAGCAACATCAGAAATAAAGCAGCTGCCATTGTCATAATAAAATGAACTGCAGCAGCACAACTACTTTTACTTGACAAGCTATCATGACCTTATGGCCTTGCTCGAAGTCTTACTCAGTCTTGGTTCCTGTCTTGTATACTGTATCATCTTATAGTTTAATATATATTTCAATATAAGTTTAATTTAAATTTAGGCTTAGGATATCTTTAATTCTTAAGTTATTGTAGTTAACTATATGATACCTGACACATTTTAAGAGATAATGAACATTGTCAAAAACATTTTGACATTGTATCGGAAGATGCTGTTATCACATTTTATAATCCATATACGGAGTTCCTATAAGAGTTCCTATATTCCAGCCAGCTATTGTCCATCATATTGCAGAATGTGTCCTTATAATTCAACCATTGTCTTTTTTTATATAGACCTGTTTACAAGAAGCTTCCTGTTTGTGCCCTGACATAACTTGTAAGGAAGTGACCCCTATAACCACACTATGAATTACATCTGCTGCCAGTAACTGATTGAACTAATGCCGGGGTTTAGTGCTATTGGGCCCAGGTTTATAGTTTGTTGTATTGCAGTCAAAGTGTTCATTGTCTGGAAGTATACAGAGGTATCTCTGCTTCCAGTGGAAAAAAGAGAAATATAGAAATTGTGTCAGGGAGACAATATTTATGGCATGTGACAAACGAGAACATTTTAAGTGTGTTTGCAATTCAAATAGATTTGTTATCCATACAGCAATTAAAGGGGTACTCCGGGGGAAACCTTTTTTTTTTTTTTTTTATCAACTCGTGCCAGAAAGTTAAACAGATTTGTAAATCACTTTTATTAAAAAATCTTAAAAACACAACAGTTTTTTCCCCATAAACAGCATTTTATGTGCTCAATTCTTTTTTCTTTTTTTGATTCTTTATTGTACAATTCCATTCTCACAATTCCCGTTAAGAGCCTTTCTATCACCTTGGTATACTGTACAAGATGACAAATCCAGGCTGATCTGTTCATACCAGAATGGTGATCCTGAAATATTGCCAAGTTATATCAAACAGGCGAAAGATATTAGTAGGTATTATAAAGGTCTATTGGAATAAACTTGTACATACAGTACAACATACAGTAGTTGGGTTTACTACATCTAGCTTCCCCATACAATAGATACCTAAAAATATCAACACTTCTTATATCTCCTATGCAATAGTGACATAAGTAGAGACCATATCTAAGGCTTCTTTCACACTTCCATTAGGATACGGCAGTGTGATGGCCATCGGGGGAGCCAGGTAGAATAGCGGGAGAAAAAATATTGCTTGCACCGTCTTTTGCTCCCACTATTCCCATCATAATAGTAAATGGGAGCCGTCGGGACCCATTTTTGCCCATTGTTCCCCGTCACGAGAATGGCCGTTCTTGACGGGGAGCAATGACCGTGTGGAAGAGGCCTAAGACATAGATATCAGCAGTTTGACTGAGAGCTAAAAGCCCCAGTTGCCTCTAACCTGAATGAGAGGTTAAACATGAATGCAAGCTCAAGAAAGGGAAGTATATAATTGGCTGCCAGACACCTGGATGTGAGTTAGAGTCAATAGTTTAAGTTTGCTGTAAAGTACCATATTTATCGGGGTATACCACGCACCGGCCTATAACACGCACCCTCATTTTACCAAGGATATTTGGGTAAAAAAAGTTTTTTACCCAAATATCCATAGTAAAATGAGGGTGCCTGTGTGCGCGTTTATACCCCGATACACCCCCAGGAATGGGGGAGAGAGGCCGTTGCTGCCCGCTTCTCTCCCCCTGCCTTTCCTGGAGTCTAGAGCCCTGCTGCCGCCGCTTCTCTCCCGCTGGCTATCGGCGCCGGCAATGGGGCGCCGGCACCCATAGTCAGGGGGAGAGAACGGGCAGCGGCGCCTATAGCCAGGGGGAGAGAAGGGCCGGCAGCAGGGCTCTAGACCCCAGGGCAGGCAGGGGCAGAGAAGCCGGCAGCGCTGGCTGTCTCTGCACCTGCAAAGCCACTGCAGTTCATTGATTTAAAGCACCCGCTTTAAATCATTGAACTGCAGTGGCTTATCGGCGTATAACACGCACATAGATTTTAGGCTAAAAATTTTAGCCTAAAAAGTGCGTGTTATACGCCGATTAATACGGTAAATATAACATAGTGTAAAAGGCTGTCTGGGCACATAGTTTTTCAACAGCTGGAGGCACATTGCTTAGAAGAATGTAGTGTCTTACATCATCTAAAAGCAGGGCTCTTAAAGGGGTACTCCGGTGGAAAACTTTTTTTTTTTTTTATGAACTTCTGCCAGAAAGTTAAACAGATTTGTAAATTGCTTCTATTAAAAAACCTTTACCCTTCCAGTCCTTTTTAGCGGCTGTATGCTACAGAGGAAATTATTTTCTTTTTGAATTTCTTTTTTGTCTTGTCCACAGTGATCTCTGCTGACACCTCTGCATGTCAGGAACTGTCCAGAGCTGCATAGGTTTGCAATGGGGATTTTCTCCTGCTCTGGACAGTTCCTAATATGGGCATCAGGTGTCAGCAGAGAGCACTGTGGACAAGACAAAAAAGAAATTCAAAAAGAAAAGAATTGCATCTGTAGCACACAGCTGCTAAAAAGTACTGGATGGGTAAAGATTTTTTTAATAGAAGTAATTTACAAATCCGTTTAACTTTCTAGCACCAGTTGATAAAATAAAAATGTTTTCCACCGGAGTACCCCTTTAATATATTGCGTACAGTACTTCTGTGGCCTTCTGTCAATAGTACTTAAAGAACAGAACAAATATACATATTGGCCCTTATTTACTAAGAGTGGAGTGTAGGTTTCTTTGTGGGTTTTAATTCCCTACAATTTATTTTCCACAGTATTTACTAAGGTTTCCCTACATTTTGCACCTTTCCCTACACTTTGCTTTTTTTACACCTGCTCTGATCTGTGGGGTTTTCCTCAGCACAAATCCACCATATTTTATGTGGAAACCTTACTAAATATGTTGTTTTTTTTGTGAAAATGTCGGGAACACGCCCCTTTTCGGAGGACATGCCCCCTTTTGCCAATGGCCACGCTGCCTTTTTGGGTTTTCTTAGCAAAATGGAGAGTTATTCGGGTTTTTTTCAATTCTGGCGCAAATTCTGGGGCAGACATAATTTCTGGCGCAATGCGACAGAATCTGGCATACAACCCGACAAAACATGTTGGATTTGCAATAGTAAATGAGGGCCATTGTCTAAGAGCTGACATACACTAAATTGTTGTCCATAGAGGTGGCACAATTGACATAAAGAGGAGAATTTACCAACTCTAGTACCGTGTTTCCCTGAAAATAAGACACTGTCTTATTTTTCCTCAAGAAGACACACTATGGCTAATTTTCAAGGGATGTCTTATCTTTATTAAGTATGGTACAACAATACAGAGAGCCACAGACTTTTGCTGGTTGGTGCTAGGTGAGAGAGACCCACAGTGAGTAAAACGGCAGCCACAGCTTTATTCTTCCCCCTGAGGACCCACAAAGCAGAACTTTCTGTTCCTCACTTTACTGAGGAGACTTTTACTTTCACTTTCTGTCTCCCTCAATGCCGCGGCTGGTAGCACGAATAAAATAACCGGGACCTGACAGGGGGAGCTGACCTTGTAGATGGGGCTTCCGGCACCTCTTCGGTCACCTCCTAGAGAACAGCTGTCATGATTGGCCAGATTAGAAGGGCTGCCCGTCTTCTTTACTTCTCCGCCTCGGTACGCTTAGCCACACTTACCACCATGTATTATTTTTGGGGTACAGCTTATTTAATGCCAATGCTTATAAATTCTGCTATGGCTTATTTTATGGATATGTCTTATTTTTGGGGAAACAGGGTGTGTCACAACAGACAGATTTAATATGTTTGTGTGCTAGGAAATCATTGCTTTTGCCCCACCTACAAGTTCATGTTGTGGACAGATTTATGAAGTTTGTGGACAAATATTTTTGGTGCATAAACCACTAAAATAGATCTGGTCTGAAATTTTGCCTGTATTTGTCACCATGCTGTGTTTACTTTAGTCTTTCTTTTTTTTCATTTGAAATATTATAACAAACTTGATATAACAGTGATTTGGATGTAAAGTTTGGGTATGTGTGGGTTCCGAGACAAGGTGTCGCTGTATAAGGGGTTTCCCCATCAAAAGTAGAAGGTGCACACCTGATCTTCAGCTGGCCCCCTAAATATACAGCTGTGGGTCCAGCTTTAAATAAGCAGGATATATATATATATATATATATATATATATATATATATGTTATATGCCTTCGGCCCAGTTGCCATGCTAGTAGTTAAGTGTCAATGCACAGCATCGGCACATAATTGCTTCGAACACATAGCAGTTTTTCTTTTCCTGCACGAAACATGCTCAAGCTGGGGTAAAACTTTGCCTGGGTAAGTACCCGTTCTTTCAGCTGAAACTGCATTGACAGGCTGAACATTCATCTGCAAGATATTGTCGCTTTAGTAGATTGTAGGCTAAAGGACTATACTGGCTATAGGTGAAATCAATCCTGCCAACTGGTAAAAATGATTAAAGGCTATAGGTGGTGTTTATCATGGATACAGGGTGCCATTATTACTGGCTGCATAAGCCATTTATTTTGGCTACATTATTACAGGGTATATAGGGTATTTATTCTGGCTGCAAGGAGCAATTAAAACGTACCAAAAAGGGTCAATAGTATTTGCTATAGGGTTGCATATTACTGCTAATATGACATATGGACAAATATTACTGCACAATTTTATTTGCAAGATAGTATAACTTTTCAGCACACAATGGGACACAGTTTGACACACAATCCGATGAGACAAATTTACCAAAGTGATATCACCTTGTTAATACATTTGTCCAGAAGAAAGATTGGTGTGTCAGAAACACTACCAAGTACAAGCAGACGGTATTGCTCAATTCCTCCCATTATATTCAATGAAATTTCATGATTCTTATCTAAATAGATCTCCTATATAAATGAAATACATATAAATAGTTACCCCCTTCTCTTTGGATCAGTGATCCCCTCTCCTTTGTGATCAGCTCTTTGTGACCAAATGTTAGTGTTCTTGACTGTAGTTGGAGCACTCCTGTACTTTTATTTGAGTCTATAGTATTCTGTACCATCAATTTGTTAAATATAAGTCAAACTATTATCAAGGACAAATGGATCAGACTATAGGAATAATACACTACCGGGCTTCTCCATATAGAACAAGACAAAATATGCATTGATCTGGGTCATGAAATCACAGTTTTTTTTGTTTTGTCATATACATATTCATATTTTTAGTTCATCATAATAGATGTATAACTCGTTAACGACCATGGACGTGTATACACGTACAGGCAGGATGCACATTCCCGCACCAGGACGAGTATACATGTCCATGGTTCTCGTGGGTGCTGCCCAGTGCACCCACGAGATTGCAGCAGGGACTCGGCTGAAACACACAGCTGGGACCCTGCCGCACTGCCAGGACCGAAGAAAACTTCGAGTCCCGGCAGTTTAACCCTTACAGCCGTGGTTGGAAGCGACCGTGAGCTGTAAGGAGTTTTGACAGAGGAAGGGGGCTCCCTCTGTCTATCTCCTGTAGCACCCCACAATGATCGCGGGGAGCTGCTAGTTACCTGGGCAGCCGGGGGTCTTTACAATGTGCCAGAGGCAGGTCCTGATACGCTGCCTGCCAGTGTAAAACTAGCAGGCAGCATATAACTCCAATGCTTTGGAATACTAAGTATTCCAAAGCATAAAAAAAAAGTGTAAAAAAAAAATGATATAAAATAGATGAAAATGTAAAAACAATAAGTGTAAAAAAGTAAAAAAATGTTAGAGTGTAAAAAAAAGCATTTATTAAATAAATATAATGAAAAACAAAAAAGGCATAATGTGTAGGATCACACAGCGCACATTCGCAGCATATCACAATAATGAGCTCCCTGCTGCGGCTGGGTAGCTTTGTGTGTCCACTCATAGTGGTGGATGTCCCACTGGCAGTCATGAGCGGACACACTGAGCTACCCAGCCACAGCAGTGATCTTGCCCTTGTTACTGCCAGGAGCATCCGTGGTGTGAAATATGCTGCGGATGGGCTCTATATGACCCTACACTGCATCCCATTCATACTGCATTTCAGCAGTATGCTAGAGGTATCCTTCAGCATCACGTCAAAAAAAGTGATGCTGATGTATACTGTAGCAGCTACATTCATTTCTGAATGAGACTGCTACAGTATACATTGGCATCCCTTTTTTGACATGACAACGGACACCTATACTGCAGAAATGCAGTATGAATGGGGACTATCACCCCCCCCCCCCCAACAAAATCAGTTTTTTCAAGATTTTTTTTTTTAATGCTCAGTGATGGATTTATTGGCCATGAGTGGGTGCTTATTCCCACAGCATGGCGGATATATTCGTTAGGAACTTTAACTGTCACAGACAGCCACACGTCACTGCTAGCTGACCAAGGACTGATCAGAGCGGTCCCTAGTCCAGCCAATACACTTGTTGGGGTGCGGTATTGTTCTGCCAGCTCTGATCCTTTGCTGGCATGGAGTGGGGTCTTTAATTCATATTATGATGCCCAGAAAGCCAAAGGGGGCTTCTCTCCTGGGTTGCCTACCAGGGAGTCAGGAAACCAGATATGGCCTAAGTAGGGGTACTGCCCAGCCTGGGACAAACGGGGTGATAAAATATGGGTGCATTTCCTCCATTTCAAAATCGACTTACCAAATTGATGTCCCACAAATAATTTGTGGGGGGAAAAAAGCCAAATGCTATTTTTTTCCACTGACTTTGAAATAATTCTAGCCACACAATAAGGGCTCAACATACTCACTTTTGCC
This sequence comes from Hyla sarda, assembly GCF_029499605.1. Lineage (NCBI taxonomy): Eukaryota > Metazoa > Chordata > Amphibia > Anura > Hylidae > Hyla > Hyla sarda. Next base: position 267,261,422 of record NC_079190.1, on the reverse strand, counting down.
CTAGGTGAATACTTTAGTGAATACTCACTTCTGGGGGTGCGGTATTGTTCTGACAGCTTTTCAGATGCAATGTACAAAAAAATATGTCCCACAAATGATGCTTTTGTGGAAAAAAAGAGAAAATTAAAATTTTTCCACTGAATTTGTAACCATAACACAAAAAGGACTCAAAGTAATCACTTTTGGTCTAGGTGAATACTTTAGGGGGTGTAGTTTCCAAAATGGGGTCACTTGTGGGGGTTCTATATGGTTCTGGCAGCGAAAACCTTTTGCAGGCATGAAGTGCGGCCTATAATCCATTCGGCCTAAAATGATGCCCTGAAAGCCAAATGGCGCTCCTCTCCTTCTGGGTCCTACCACGCGGCCAAGGAAACAAATATGGCCTAAGCGGGGGAATTTCCAAATACGGGCCAAGCAGCTCAATAAAATATAGGGTGCACTTCTTTCAATATCAGAAGCGATGTACAAAATAAATGTCCCACAAATGATGCATTTGTGAAAAAAAAGTTCGAATTTTTAACACTGACTTTGTAATAATTCCTGCCAAAAAACTATGGTGTTAAAATACTCACTGTACCCCCTAGGGAATACCTTGAGGGGTCTAGTTTTTAAAATGGGGTAATTTGGGGGTATGTTCAAAGTTCTGCAAACCTTGCAAAGCACAGAAAAAAATATGTACTTTTCAAATTTTCTAAATTTTTAAAATTTCAAGTTAAATTGTTAGGCTTCTAATTAATTTAAAATGTTAAAGGGATATTCCAGAAAAAAACTTTTTTTATATATATCAACTGGTTCCAGAAAGTTAAACAGATTTGTAAATTACTTCTATTAAAAAATCTTAATCCTTTCAGTACTTATGAGCTTCTGAAGTTAAGGTTGTTCTTTTCTGTCTAAATCCTCTCTGATGACACCTGTCTCGGGAAACGCCCAGTTTAGAAGAGGTTTGCTATGGAAATTTGCTTCTAAACTGGGCGTTTCCCGAGACAGGTGTCATCAGTGAGGATTTAGACAGAAAAGAACAACCTTAACTTCAGAAGCTCATAAGTACTGAAAGGATTAAGATTGTTTAATAGAAGTAATTTACAAATCTGTTTAACTTTCTGGAGCCAGTTGATATATAAAAAAAAGTTTTTTCCTGGATAACCCCTTTAATTAAAAACAAAATAAATTATTTCAAAATAAAGTAGACATCTGAAAGTATAAGTTTCATAAACTATTTGGTCAGGAAGTATAAATATATGCAACCTATTAGTGTTAAAATAGCAAAAAATCTAAATTTTTTACATTTCAGGATTTACATTGTAAAAAAACTACAAATTATATCAGCTTCCTTTTACTATGTACATGAAGGACAACTTGTGACAAAAAAAAATAAAATCAGAATTATTGTGATTGACAAAACGTTACCAGAGTTGTTCTCTAATAAAGTCAGACATCCCCGATTTGAAAAAGCAGGCCTGGTCTTTCAGGGGCGTACAGGTTTACTTGTATTTGTCCTTAAGGTGATAATAGGCAAATCCTTGCAAATTTCTTGAAAAGGAAAAACTAAAATATTACATTGACATGAGTATTGAGACCCTTTTACTCAGTAATAAGTTGAAGCTCCAGTATTCCTAGGTTTAATGCCGCAAGATTTGCACCCATGAATTTCTGCCATTCTTCTCTCCCGATTCTGCCAAGCCCCGTCAGGTTGGATGGGGACCTAGGAGGAAGCACTTTAAGGTCTCTTCAGAGATATTCCATTGGGTTCAAGTCATGGTTCTGGCTTGGCCACTCAAGGACATTAACAAAGTTATAACCAAGCCACTTCCGTCTTGTCTTGGCTGTGTGCTTAGGGTCATTGTCCTGTTGTAAGCTGAACCTTTGGCCCAGTCTGAGGTCCAAAGACCTCTGGATCAGGTTTTCATTAAGAATATCTCTGTACATTGCTCTTGCATTCATCTTTACCTCAACCCTGATCAGTCTTCCTTTCCTAGCTGCTAAAAACAGCATAATGTCACCACTGCCACCACTATGCTTTACTGTGGAGATGGACAGGGGATGAACTTTGCCTGGTTTCCTTTAGACATGACACTTGAGGTTCAGTTCAAAAGGTCAATATTGTTTTTTTTTTTTTTTTGCTAACTTTAGGTGGAGTTTTATGTGTCTTTTACTGAGAAGGAGGTTCTTTCTGGCCTCTCTACCATAAAGTCCAGAATGGTGGAGGTATGAGTGACCTTCTGGAAGTTTCTCCTTTCTACACACAGAACCTTTAGAGCTCAGCCAAAATGACCATGGGGTTTTCTTCCCCATTACTTAATTTGGTGGGGTGGCAAACTCTAAGAAGAGTCTTGGTTATTCCAACCTTCCTCCATTTAAGAATTATGGAGGCCTATATGCTCTTGGAAACTTTCATTAAACCAAATGTTTTTGTTCCCCTCTCTAGATCTGTGCCTCTGCAAAATCAGTTCATTCCACCTTAAAGCTTGATTTTTGCTCTGATATGTGTTGTCAGCAATTAGATCTTATATAGACAGTATTGTGACTTTACTCATTGGGGGCGATTCATCAAAACCTGTCCAGAGGAGATGTTGCCCAGTTGCTTATAGCAACCAATCAGCTCGCTTCTTTCATTTTTAACAAGGCTTCTGCAAAATGAAAGAAGCAGTCTGATTTGTTGCTATGGGCAACTTTTCCTCAGTGCAGGTTTGGAAAAATCTCCCCCATTATGTCCAGTTAACTGATATTACATGTGATTAAGGCATAAAGAAATCTAAAGGATGAAGAGAATTAGGAGGGGCCAAGAACTAAATTGCAAGTGGCATGACAAATGGTCTGAATACTTATGTGCAGGCAACATTTTAGTTTTTTTTAAACTTTTAGTACATCTTCTTCAATATTTGTATCCATGTAGAATATTATTTGCACTGATGCAGAAATGTAGAAAATGGAATTCTGTTTTAACTTACCTTACTGCCTAAACCACAAGCAGGTCTGAACGGGAAACAGCTCTGGGGTCAGCACACCCTCCATTTATCTCTATGGGAGAACCAAAGATACACAAGCGCTGTATTTGTGTATCTCTGTCTCTCCTATAGAGATGAATGAAGGGTGCCTGCTGGCCTCTGACCCAATGTAGGACTAGGCAGCATGGGCCCACAGGAGTTATTTGGGTCTCTTTGTTGTTTGGGTAGGGGAATAGATCTGTCAATGAAGGCTGGTAGGGTCAGGAGAAGCCGCCAAGTACCACTCAGATGACTTGTGGTTAAGGTAAAATAAAAGTAATGGCAGGCAGCCTTTAAAGGTGTCAAATGGCAAACCCTTTTTAAACTTATAATTTTAATTTAGCTATTCAATAAAAGTAAGAACTATCAGCATTTATAATAGTAGGACATGTATGCATATTGGTTAGTACTTCAGGCTACTTTAGAAGCATCCCACCATTTCACCATTAACCTTGACATCATCCAGTCAATGTAATATGTCATAGATGCATATGAGAGGATCACTTGGGTGAAATCTGCCATGTAGGACTATCACTGATTTGGAGAATGGAAGAGCTCCATAGGGAGTTTAAACTCTTGTCACCGCTCAGTGATTTCTGTTACTGGAAATCTGACACATCATTCTAAGCAAACTGTTATTGATCTGAATGGACATTTTCTTACAACGTTATGGCAGATTTCCAGTTATAGAAATCACCAAGCTTTGTCAAAGAGGGGTTTGTTCTGGAAATCAGACTTCCCCAATTTACTTTTCATGTGTTGTTATGACAAATGATTTGACTGTCTTTCCCACTTAAAAGATACGATGACTAGAGATGGAATGTCACCACTGGTCACAATGGCTTGGGACATGATACATAATGGATGTCCCTTTATTATGCAGTTTTTATTCCAAAGAGGGGGATAGAAGGACAGTATTACTGTATATGTTTTTTATTTTATTTTATTTATGTATGGGGTACTACTTTAGGAGGTATGAGATAAACATGAATAATGTTTCAGGCAAATACTACATAAAAAAAACAAAAAAAATGAACTTGCATACTAGTATGTATACAGGAAAATCTAGCATGTATGTCAGTCAAGAAAATGGACTAGTTTAGATTAAAATTGTATCCACGCCTAATAGATCAAAATCCTATTGAGGTGCTATGTAAGGACTAGAAGAATAAAACAACAGTATGAGGTTTCAGCTTGGATTTACACCTATTGAACCTCTTGTAGCCTTTTGTCAGCTCTGCCATGTGATGATAGCTTTTATATTGAGAATCAGAGAGGTACAGGTATAGCAAGCTTCACATGACAGGTCCAGGATTGTATTTTGCAAAGCAAATAGATTTAGGTACCATGGAAGAGCTAGAATCCGTCAAAGAGGCATTAAAAAAAGGAGCAAGAACAATATTTCATGACAAAAGAAAGCTTGACAAGGTAAAGTAAACAAAGAGATGGATGGGGTTAAGGTTTCACAGCAGAAATGTAAGGTACTGGCAAGCAGAGGACAAGTTTATCTTAGGTACCGTCCTCTCTCCCAGACGATACAGTAATGAACAGACAGGCTATTTAAGCCTCTGTCAGAGACTACCAGACATTATCTTCTTCATCTTAACAGATACAATGACATTTTTCATTATCAGCCTCGCTTTGTGTTCCAGTTTTGCAGTATAATCCAAATTATGCACAGTAAAAGCACTCTTACAGAAGCAAAGCAATAAACACAACTTGTCTTTGTCTATAGGATGGAACCCTGGCATTGCCAACATTGCCGTCACTGGCACATAGGTGGCACCTGTAATTGTCATTGTCCTATATACTAATGAAGGAGGGCGAACTGCAACATTTATGCACTACTACGGTAATCTTACCCTATAACAAAAAAAAACAGCTGACCCATTCTGAAATCGTACTAAGCTGAATCGATGACAGTCATTGTTAAATCTATGCAGAGGTATTTCAAAATGAGACCAATGATCTTGATGTGAAAAGTATGATATACCTAGGCAGTAAAAACATATTAAATAAAAAAAAAAATATCCTAATAAAATGTAAGAGGTAATATTTGTGTCAGGGTAAAATGTGAGGATTTCTACACACAAGGGGGAGCTGTTTATTAAAGTCCAGGAATTCACAGATAAGGATAGGACAGTTGCAGCGGCAAAAGCCTGGCAGGTGTAACAGTGAAAAATTGCCTTAGATATGGGCTTCTTTGATGGACTATATATGGTAGGAGGAGTATCATAAATACATCAATTCAGGTCATTGCACATAAGTGTAATGTGGAATGACACAGCAATCTAGAAGGCTTTGCATGGCAGTGTTGTCACCCTGGGGTGCTGGAGGTCACCTGCTATTAGTACAGGACATACAGGCATATAGTATGTTTACACACCATTTATATTCTATTTTAAATGATATCACATCTATCTTTCTATATATCTATCTATCTATCTATCTATCTATCTATATAGATAGATGTATCTCATATCTATCTACCTATTTCATATCTATCTCTCTATCTATTGTCAAACATGTCAATTATAGTTATTATGTAAATCAAGTACATATATTTATTAAACACAGCCTGAATGTATGTACTTGTAATCCTAATGTACATAGCAATTGTAAGTAATACTTTTTTATAACCCTACAGTATAATAATAATAATACTAATTATTATTATTATTATTATTATTATTATTGTTTATGTGTTGTAGAATATGTTCATAAAACTTTGCCCCACAGCTTCAATCCGATATAACCACATAAACAGTTATGAAAAGTCAAACTCACATCTTTTTTTCAGTCTTTGTAAAAGAAAATGCCTTCTATTAATATCTATAAATTCTACACTTTTTCTGGTTCTCTACAAGGCTTAACACTGCTTGGCACATCCATGTGTATCAGCTTCAATATCTGGTTCCATCACTATGGGCCTCTTATACCAAGCTCGGAATTGCCTCATCTTTGAACTGTGTATATCTACAACACTCACTCCTAAATCTCTCTCTCATCTCTCTGCAACTCTGGCCTTCAACTTCTCACAACCCATCAGAAGCTTTCCTCTGAATTCTAGGTATTAACAGACTTCTAGAAACAAGCTGTTTCCTTACAACATGTTACAGATATAGAAGTTCATTGATGGGCATCATCTTACACTGTACTTCAGTGGCTTATGACTAGAGTGCATGCTCTTCAGAATACATTGGATACATTGGATTGAATTGCATATGCAAGTATGTACACTTATATTTACATAACATGTCTGAAGCAAAAGAGTTAATAACCACTGTCATAATATATCGTACTAAACTATAATATTCCAATATTTAATCAATAATAAAGACCATGAAGTCCAATATACAGAAACATTTGGGAGATAGATGGATAGATAGATAGATATGAGATAGATGATAGATAGATAGATAGATTGCTAATAAAAAGATAGATAAATAGATAAATAGATAGATAGATATGATGCTCATAAATAGTAAACAGAAAGACAGATAGATAAATGTCAGATAAATAATAAATAGATCTTTAGATGTTGGGTAAATAGATAGATAGATTAATAGATAATATAGATAGATCAATAGATAATAGATATTACATAAATATGAGATAGATAGATAGATAGACGATAGATAGATAGATAGATAGATAGATAGATAGATAGACGATAGATAGATAGATAGATAGATAGATAGACGATAGATAGATAGAAGATAGATAGATAGATAGATAGGAGATAGATAGATAGATATGAGATAGATAGGAGATAGATAGATAGATAGATAAATAGATAGAAAGATAGATATTACTCTTTAACTTGTAATGAAGTATACATATATCCTATTCTCCTTGTATTCCTGACCTGCTGATACACCCATCTTAAAAAATATAAAAGCATCTCTACATAGCTTCACAGATTCAATAAACTTCTCCTTAGATACTTATGGGTTTAAGCCAGAAGGAAAAACGCATAACCTTAAAAATCATAAAGCCTATGGTAGTAATCTAAGGTAAACTGTATTTTCGGAGGGAGGAATACTGGCCATACTGTGTTTTGTCACCAGGAAGTAATTATGCCATCTTGTGCCAATAGTCAAGTGCTAGATACAGTAAATAGCTGTCATTGTTGAGATATGCAGCTTCCCTACTGGCTTGCTCTGTTAAGATACTAAGAGTTCAGTCAATTAGAAATCATTCATGCACCATTGAGCAATGATTTTCCATACTGCTGTGAAACTCAGCCCTAGGATCCTAAATATCCTACGCAAAATATACCCATTGTTTCCCAACTCCTCCACTACCACCCACTTCCCAGGCATGCCAATTACTCAGTAGCCATACACTGTAAAATATCAGGGCTACAGACAATGACAATAAGGGGTGGATTTTAAGTACTGTCCCGGTACTCTAGAAAGAACAACTTTGTCTGTGCTCATAAGGCACAACAGGTGCAATTAACCCTATCCCAGCCAATGGAAAGAACAGCATCTTCTTACATATGGATGGATAAAAGGTAAATCATGGCTATAAGAGTGGACACAGACATACCTGCGATTCACATTTACACCACCCAGGACAATACATTCATTGTTCAGAGATCAAGAAGACAATAGGAAATGGTATTCTATACTAGGCTTATAGAAATTCATGCAATGTGCAGAATGCTGTTTGCCATTTCACATCCAAAGAGTGAAAACATTTCAAGGATAATATTAGTAATCAGACAGCACATACAATATGAATCATTACTTCCTTGAATGACACCCTGTAATTCATTGAAATGAGAGATATCAATATCATGTATACCCTGCTGAGTAAATGCCACCACTGAGATAAGGCAAAACACTTAACAATACAAAATAAAAACCATCATAGTAATGAGAAATCAATGGGCATAGTATGCTAGTATTTTTATTACCATTACATTATAAAGACTTAGAGGCATAATGCATTTGGAGACTCAACACTGACATGATAAGTGACTAATGAGCATAAATATATATATATATATATATATATATATATATATATATATATATATATATGTAAATATAGTTAACCTCAGTCATATATTGGAAGGTTATAGAGATCACAAAGCACAAAGATATTGCTATTAATGCCAACAAACAATTAATGACACATTAGAAAACCTACTGACACACTGTGCACATACTGTATATAACATGCATTAATATCAAGTTAATAGACTGTGGTCTCCAGTTCTATAAATATTGATTTTATTTATTAATATGAATCCATGGTTTTGTCATTTAACATGCAAACACCTGCACAGTCTCGTAGATGCATGACTTCACTCTTAGAACAAACATGCCTTATTGAGAGAAAAGGTAAATCACTACAGTATCTCACACAAAGAGCACTTTGTCATTCATTGACTAGGCTTGTGCATGGCTGAAGCCAGCCCTCTGGTGGCAGTACCTACCTTGCTCTGCAGAGAGGTACCAGGGCAGAGTGAGGCAGATGAGGCAGGTGAGGGTGCTGCAGAGCCCCATGCTGTGTGGACTGTAGATACCCAGAGATGCTGATACTGATGCTGCTCCTGCTGCTGTTTGTAGCTCCCAGTTTGGATTCAGGCTGCTCCATAATAGGAATAGGAAGGCGGATCAGAGCCTAGAGCACAGGCCAATGAGAGGGCGGACAGGGAGGGAGCACACACGTGTTGGGTTTTTATGAGGAAGGGGGGTGTTGAAGCTGCAGAGTGAGCAGAGAATGGAAATTTGGACACATTAGAGAAAAGACGTGATCAAGCCCAGACCGAATGCAATGGGAGGACGTGCATTAAGCATGTTTTTATGAGTGCATTGTTCGATATAGCGTTTAGTGACAAGCTCTGCTATATCATATATATTGAGTTTGTCATTTTGCACAGCTCAGCATGTGCTCTGTGCTTTACATTGTACTGCAGGTAAACAAACTGTGTCATTTTATGTCAGTGAGATGCACAAAGTAACAGATGATATTAACTTTACTACTCATGTAGTTAAAAGATAAAGACGGCAACGAAAACAGGTTTATTTAGAATATACCGGGGATTTATTTACAAACATCAAAAAGACATTGGGATGACAAGTTCTTATAGATATTATAACTGGAGATTGCACTGTACTAGAAAGTAGTAACATTCTATTATTGTCTTCTGATTCTATTTATATACAGTGTAGCACATTTACAATATAACTGGAATAATTTGATGAATCAATTGAAGACAGAACAAATAGGAGATAAAACAAAAAAAAATTATAAGATAAGACGCCAAAATGTACAATTGGTGAATAACTTTCATAAGGCTTTCCTACCAATCTATCACATATGCCACCACTGTAAGATTGGCAGACCCCCACCAATCTTACCACTGGGACCCCCACCTCTGGGACCTCTACCAGTCCCAATACAACCTAGAGAAATTGCACTGCAGCTCCATATAATTTCAGCAGCATTTTCTTTCTTTAGGTTCTGCATGTCCAATCTTAATCTATTGTATATCAGTATTAGGGTGCATTCCCTCGTGCCGTATTTTGCTGCGTATTTGCTGCTGCATATTTTATTTTCCCGTTGAAGTCAATGGGTAGGAAAATACGCAGCAGCAAATACGCAGCAAAATACGCCACGTGGGAATCAATATTAATAGTGAAAAAGGGTTGTAGAGTTCCAGAATTGTTTTAAAAGACCTGAGCTTGTTCCTTCATCTCTTCAACTCACATTGTGCCTATGCTTACCTAACACACTAGCTACTTATTCATAGGTAGATATATGTTGTCATTCTCATGTGTATGAAGGTAAAAAGGGTAAGAGTATACAATTTAGCTTATCTATGGACATGGATGTCCATCTTCTTACTAAAATTACTGTAACTAAAGGTCATTTTTACACAGGGGCTGGGATCAGAGGGAATTGATAGTTTACCCAATGTCTGTTTTATGTATATGACCACATTTTCACTAAGAAAGCGATGGGTTCAGGCTTTAATTTCCAATTTTATCTACATTCTGTCAAGAGAGAGTTTGTGCCTTTTAGTAGATGTGAAGGTTAAAAGGTGTAAATGCTTATATTCATCTCAAGAGACCTACAGTATATATGGAGAAAAATCTGTTACTTTGGATGAAGAAGGAAATGACATTTAGAAAGAGAGCAAGCTTTGGTTAGGCTACTTTCCACAGCAAATCTGATCCATAATGTACAGCGAAATTCTTTCTGCAGAATCCACTCAGAAATGTATTACTGTCTATGGAGATGTTCATTTCCGATCGGTCCTCGAGCCGGTGTAATAAAAAAAACTGTGTCCCTGTAGCGGAATGTGACCCTCCGCACAGGGACACACTTTTCTGCTTTACAGCCATCTCCCTCTCACTCTCTAACCCCTAAACCTAATCCTAACCCCTAAACTCTAATGTTAACTCCTACTCTTAATCCTAACCCCTAAATCTAACCCCTAATCCTAACCCTTAACCCTAATCCTAACCCTAATCCATAGCCATAATCCCCCTAATCCTGACCCTTACCCTAATCCTAACCCTTACCCATAATCCTAATCCCGAACCCTATCCCCTAATCCTTACCCCTAATCCAAACCCTAACCCTTACCCCTAATCCTAACCTCTAACTCTAATCCTAACCCCTAATCCTAACCCCTAACAGCGATCAGCACTGAGAAGGGCTGAGAGTGCTGAGCTCAGGAGATCAGGTCACATTCGGCTACATGTCAGTTTTTATCTTATCACCGGCATGGCACAGGGCACCTTCGGTAATGCTCTGTCTTGGAATCCGCAATGTGTACCTAGTTTTAAAGGAATATGGGGGTCTTTTGGGACACTTGGGACTTCTTTTTTTCCCCTTGTGTGAGGCACTAGTGTGCACCCCATGCAGCTAGTGGACATTTATCAAGATGCCCACGCCTTTTGATATATATGTGTCAGTCAGCCAGGAGAAGCTGCCAACACCTGGTCATGACTATTGCGCAAAACTGTGCGACTTTTGCAGAAATCAGTACTTAAATGTACGCCTAGGAAACCACGCCCATAAAATGTCCTCTGGAGTTGCCTGAAAAGAAAGCTATATACACCAGCAAGCCCCATGATATATGCAGTGAATGTTGTGTGACACAACTTTTAAAAGATATTGGTCAAATAGGGCCCCTTAAATGACCCCTGTGTCTCTACCAAATAGCTTAATTAGTTCTGGGCTGATCAAGCCTAAGGGCAAGAGGAAAGAAAATACCTTTTTTCAGATAAACCCTGTCAAAAGTGTTTCACAGGTGACATTTTCTACAGAATTTTTTTATTGCAGACCTTGCAAAAACACATCCAATACTGTGTTCTTTGCTAAATACTATTATTTTCTGCACAACCTTTAAATGACTGGTCTACACTTTTATTTATCTTTTCCACCTGGATTCCTGTTACCTTCAGACTTCTAGGAATAAGCAAAATACAGACGTGTCAAGGCAAAATAAATACCAAGCAATTTGGTATTGGATGCATGGACTTGAGATAGAAGGTATCCTTAAAGAGGACCCGTGACCTCCCCTGATCTAGTGGTTCCCATGAAATAATTGTGAAACATCTTTTTTGTAGCTGTGTGCTCTACCATTTTGCTATTATTCTTACTAGGAATGTATTGCCAAATAGGCAACTAGGCATTCCTATTTGAGGTGATGTCCCTTCACTGTCTGACCCTATCCAAACAAAGCTGACAGTAAGAATACAGACATTCCACAGACAGCAGAGCGCCGACAGAACATGCCGGGCTAGGACCACTTGGAAATGCAACGTCTCTTAGACGGCAATGCATTTCTGAGCAGAATCCACAAAAATGCTGAACAAGTGAAGTGTTTTTGCGGATGCTGGAATTAGGATTTCTGCGGTAGATGTTGTTGCCACAGAAATTCTGCCATGTTAACAGAGCAGGAAAATCCAATTAAAACCAATGGGACTCTGCTGCTGCCATGTGACCATGCCCTAGTTAACAGCCAGTTGGCTATTTATCTGTAAAGTTGTAGAAAAGTTGTAGGTTATTGTCTTATAAATTAATTTATTATTTATCCTGCATGCTGAATGCCATAAATGAGAGCAAAAAGCAATAAACAATTCCAGAGTTACTGTTTTTCGTTACCTTGCCTCCAAAAAAGTAAAATAAAAAATTAAGAGATAAAACATACCCCAAAAATGGTAATAAAATCTAATTATTTTTTACTCATACTTTCACAAAAAATTTCATAAAAATAGTTTGAAATGTGTACTCCAAAATGATACCAATCTAAACTCAAAGCTCCAGCAAAAAGCAAAACCTTAAAGGGGTTCTCCGGTGCTTAGACATCTTATCCCCTATCCAAAGGATAGGGGATAAGATGCCTGATCGCGGGAGTCCCGCCGCTGGGGACCCCCGGGATCTTGCATGCGGCACCCCGTTTGTAATCAGTCCCCGGAGCGTGTTCGCTCCGGGTCTGATTACGGACAACCACCGGGCCGGCGGCGTGTGACGTCACGCCTCCGCCCCCGTGTGACGTCACGCTCTGACCCTCAATGCAAGCCTACGGGAGGGGGCGTGATAGCTGTCAAGCCCCCTCCCATAGGCTTGCATTGAGGGGCGGAGCGTGATGTCGCACGGGGGCAGAGGCGTGACGTCACACGCCGCCGGCCCGGTGGTCGTCCGTAATCAGACCCGGAGCAAACACGCTCCGGGGACTGATTACAAACGGGGTGCCGCGTGCAAGATCCCGGGGGTCCCCAGCGACGGGACTCCCGCGATCAGGCATCTTATCCCCTATCCTTTGGATAGGGGATAAGATGTGTAAGGACCGGAGAACCCCTTTAAACAGCTCCAATGACAGAAAAATGAGTAAAACATATGGCTGCCTCAATATATTGACACAGAAACTATTTTTTTTTACAATTTTCCCAAGATTACAATGAATCACATATCCACAGACAAAGGATAGGTGAGGATCAGAGAGGATAGGTGATAATTAATCGTTAGGGTTTGACTAATGGGGCCCACTTTGATCATCAGAATGGGGGTTTCAAGTGTCCCTTTTTGGCTGACTTAGATGTCCATTATGAATACTGCTGTTCAATTCGTGCATTACAGGATTGCTTGAGGTATCCAAGGGCTGCACTGCACTTTTTTCTGCAGTTCTAAGAGTATTAATGGAGTGACAGCAGGCTCAAGTCCTGCAGGAACTCATGGGAACGAAGTTCCTGCACTTTTACCACAGCAGGAACGCAGTTCCCATTAGCAGGAGTCCTGCAGGACCAGCCCTTAAAGGGTTACTCCGCCCCTAGACATGTTATCCCCTATCCAAAGGATAAGGGATAAGATGTCTGATTGCGGGGGTCCCCGCGATCTTGGCTGCGGAACCCCAGACATCCGGTGCACGGAGCGAACTTCGCTCTATGCAGGATGACTGGTGATGCAGGGCAGAGACTCGTGATGTCACAGTAATGCCCCCTCAATGCAATTGAGGGGCCGTGACTGTGACGTCATGAGCCTCAACCCAACGCTTCACCCAACGCTCTAAATGAATGCCTGGAGCAACAGGAAGAACATGGGGGTCCCCAGCGGCGGGTACCCCCGGATCAGACATCTTATCCCCTATCCTTTGGATAGGTATTAAGATGTCTAGTACCCCTTAAAGTGGAAATCTAAGGTGAGTTCACACACTTTTTTCCCCAGGACTTGACCCCTGAGTGACAGTGTGCATACATGATTTCCACTCTATTGAAACCGGGGCACTCAGGACACCCACTCTTGTGATCAGTAAGCTTACGGCAGTTCGGACCCCACGATCACTTATCACTTATGCTATAGATGTGTGTTAAGTTGTTATCTTGGAATGATAAAAAGTAAGTAATCAAAATGGCAAGAAAATATAAGCTATATTGATGTGATATTGCTCTTGTTTTGATTTCAAATGAAAGGGGTATTCCAGTTTTTTTTTTATTTGACTATGCTACAGGGGCTCTAAATTGAGTGTAGTTCATAATATAGTGTCTGTACCTGTATTTGATGGCTGTTCTTGCATTCTTATGTGATCTTTTCTCCAATGTTTATGTTTAGCAGCATACAAAATTTGTGGTGCCTGAGGTTTTCTCAGGTTGCAGTGCAACCGAGACATTACATAACTAGTAAGGTATGAAAGGGAGCCTGTCTGCTTCAATTGGGGGAGCAACCACTGGTTGGCCAGAAGATCATTCTCTACTGGGCTGCAGGGAATTGTAGTTTCATGAACAGCATGCATAGCTCAGCTGTGCTGCAACGGGTGAGGTGACTGATGTATGGAAGAGAGAAAAGTATCCTCACACTTACAAACAAGAGATCCTGGGACTTGTAGTTGGAGGGAGGGAATGTCAACAGAAAATAGCCATTTTACATAAAGAAAGCAGCAGTGTTATGATGGACTCAACACAACCATTTAGCCCTAGGACAAGCACAGATCCTTCTTAAGCATGTCCATTACTGACTGGCAGGTAAGTACTAAATCCACCCCTTTAAGTTGACATATAACATACTGTGCATCACAAAAAGATATAATTTTAACTTCCACAAAAAAGATGATAAAAGTTTCTCAGAATGCATTATGCACCTAAAAATGTGTAATAAATAAAAAATGCTTGGCCCACAACTACATGGATAGAAAAATGTATGGATGTTAGAAGGTGGTAATAAAAAAGCAAAAATTATCACTGTGTATGAAAGGTTAAAATTCGGCCAGTGATTGATCATTTTAGAGCCAACGTTTCCCAAGAATACCCGAGAACAGCATTTACATACACAAATCTCTAATACATTTTCGGAATTTAGAGTGTATGGCTTTGGTTGCACAAGCTAGTCACAACATATGATAAACTGATAATGCAGGTACATATAGCAGTCGACACAATCAATCCACACCGGAATCACTGCAATTAGGAAGCACTGAGCTTCATGAACAACAGATGGGAGGGGTGGAATCCCTTTTGAGCAGTGCCAAGAGCCCACACGGTCACATGGGTTATTTTCGTACTCAGGAGAAATTGTGTGAAACTTTTTGAGGTGCTAGTTCTTATTCTTCTGGATTCATTTTCACTTAGAAGGCATCATCCTCTTCATCCTATCTCACAATTCAAATAAGCTACATTGACCTCTAGCCTACCAGTACTTCCCAAATAAGCAAGCCACTTCTTCCGACAGCCCACCAACAAGCCTAATAGTCTCAAAGGCCAATGGCAAGTTTTCCAGATCCCTTACATGGGCCAAGCAGCAATTCCCTCAGTCAGATCATTGTATGTTCCCCAGGAACATTCTTCAGATATTTCTTGTAGATGGTATGACGGCATCTCTTGCATATGGGTCCTTCAAAATCACACTAGTTAACCCATTATGTAGCATCTCTATAGGCTCTTCATCCTTAACTCCTGTGTCCAGCCTAACACCTCTCTTCTAATGAACAAACCACCACAGTCACCAGTTCACCAACAGGTCAGTGATGGACAATAGTCTCACAGGCTAACTGCATGCCTTCAAGGCACCTCATGCAGATTATGCTCAATCTGTCCTTTGGTGCCAAACCACTCCTTTTTATTTACTCCTGTCTACCCCTTCTATCTATGTTTTGTTCCAGTGTTCCAGTATTGCAATCCACACTTCAAGCTTCTTCTGGGCCCATGTTAACATTGGCACTTCTTCTTCTTTACCTTGGCCTGCTAATCTAAATAACCAAAGACCTCATGAAGCGCAGCCAGTGCTTATCTCATCATCACATTAAAATAGTTTTAAATACCTATATAAATGACATTTAACTACCATGTACCAATCCACCAATATAGTGAAGCAGAGTCTTAAATTAAAACACAATAGGGAGGAATTTATTATTGATGCAGTGGTGTATTTTGCTTTAGATTGTTGCAAATTTTTTCGCAGCATGCAAACTGCTTAAAAATGTGCAATATTTTAGAAATGTATGCAACTCATGATCACTTTTGCTTTTTCACAGAATCTATATGATTATTTTCATCACGTTGTGACGCCACCCAGTACTATCAGGGGCGCAGACCATGAAATAACTGATGCATACAACTTATGATAAATTACACGCTGGGAAAACCAGTCTATCAATAGCTTTAGCAACATATGTGTAACACAAGAACCTAAGCAAATGATAAATTCCCCCCAAAGTCTTTGTGTCTTAATGACTGCGTTCTTTATATGCTTATCTTTTAGAATACAAAGAGTCAGGTAGGTTGAAATCCATCACTGGAGGACAGTAAGCAGAGACCACTGACAATAATCCAATTTGCATGGGTAGCTTTAGATCTATACTCCATAAATGGGGAGCATAGTGTCTCAATGGTTAGGCCTGTTTACCTGCAGCAATAGGGCAATATCTACATAGAGTTGTACATGGAGTTGTATGATGTCAATTTCTATACAGTAATATAAAAAGAGTAAAATAATTGTGAAGGATGCATTTTTATATGTTGTAAATGTACTGAGGTAATAGACATTCTAAGTGGCCTTTCATTCTGCAGCCAATCTGGTCAATTTAGGTTATCGGGATTAGTTGTTGGTAGTGGAATTACATGAGTTAATAAAGAACATTTACCTAAGGTTATGTTCACACAGTGTCATTCCAGGCATATTTATTTTAAATGGAAAAGTGGTTGTCTGTGTATGGGAAAGTGGTTGTCTGTGCAAACAGCATATAAAAAGTGATTATATATTTTTGCATCTGTAAAGATGTAAGTTACTTATTTATGAACACCTTTTTTTATGTGCTTGGTTTTTGTAATGGTGTATGGGGGAAGCACAGGAGAATTGCAAATGAGGTGAGAATGCAGGTGGTGGTCTTGAGAAGAAAGGAGATTACGTGAGGCGCGGTATCGGGAGATCAGTTCAGAAATGTATGGGGATTGTGGAAGGCCTTGTGGGCTGTGGTTAGCAGTTTAAACTGAATTTGTTGGGCAATAGGTAGCCAGTAGAGATGGGCAAATTTTTCAAAAATTAGATTTTGCAAATTTTCCGAAAAAATTTGGTTTGATTCAAATATATTTGCAGCGAATTGCTATTAAAAATGTCTATTTCCGGGCTACAGAGAGCTTTTACACTTACTGCCCCCTAATAGCTTTAACCAGAAAAAAAAAAAAAAACAAAGAACTGTGGAGTGAGTATATTTTTAACTTTTTTTTTGAGTAATATGCCCCAGTACGGTACCACCAGAAATAAGCGTAACAATCTAGTGCGTAAGTCTTTTAGTGCTTTTACACTAACTGCCCCCTATTAGCTTTAACCAGAAAAAAAAAAGTAGAACTGTGGAGTGCTTATATTTTTCACTTTTTTACAGTAATACACTCCAGTACGGTTGCAACAGAAAAAAGTGTACTCTCTCTCTCTCTCTCTCTCTCTCTCTCTCTCTCTCTCTCTCTCTCTCTCTCTCTCTCTCTCTCTCTCTCTCTGAACTGTCCCTGCCTGCACTATGGTTGCTTGCAGTCTTTGAATGGGGAGTGCTTCCTGTGAGGATCTCAATTGGCAGACTATGAAACGACTTCTAAACTCTCCCTGCCTGCCTGCAGTGATGCGGGCTTGAGGTCAATGGATTTCCCCTTTGCTGATCTATATTGTCAGTAAAGCTGATTAGTGATCACTCAGTGTCTGCTCTCTCTCTCTCTCTCTCTCTCTCTCTCTCTCTCTCTAGCCAGAACAAATGCGGGCTTGAAGTGAATGGATTTGGCGATGTAAAGATCTGTATTGTTAGTAACGGTGATTGGTGCGCACACACAGTCTCTGCTCTCTCAGCAAAACGGGAAATGCCCGTCTTCGGCAATGGCTGCCGAATATATAGGGCTGTGACATCACAGGGCTGGCTGCTGATTCAGGGTGATCCTGCCTACCCACCTTCCCGCCTTCCTTGCCCCATGTCCTCACACATGTAACCGCCATTTTAGCCTCGGCCCACACAAAATGTAGTGAAGCGATTCGTTACCATGAAGTGCAAGGATATTCAGATTCATTCAGAATCAAATTTTTCATGAAATTCAGAACAAATTCGACTTCATCAGCTTCGATTCGGCCATCTCTAGTAGCCAGTAAAGAGATTGACAAAGAGGGGAGGCAAGGGAGAAATGAGGAGAGAGACGGATTAGTAGGGTAGCCGAGTTGAGGATAGGTTGGAGGGGAGCAAGAGTGTTTTTAGGAAGGCCAGAGAGGAGGATTTTGCAGTAGTCCAGGAGGGAGATGATGTCCAAGGTAACCCCAAAATTTATTTCATACCCCAGAGAAGAATCCTGACCCCTCCATACTAATAATAATAATAATAATAATAATAATAAAAATAGACACACCGAGGCACATTGTGGGGTAGCACAAGATATAACTAGAGGGGATACAATTTAATTTCATCTCCCAAAATTACTCCATAGCTACAAAAGTAGTGGAATGATAACAAGTCTGACATATGCAATTTATCTAAGCTAACTTAACACCAACTTACAAAAATTATTGCAACAGACGTCATCTCAAGGTACAAAACAGAATTTCCCGGCATTTGGGCGTTTTTTGTGGTGTTTTTTTTTTGTTTTTTTTCTGGCATTTTTACCTTTGTTTGGAAATTTTTTTTTTTTTTTTTTTTGTCTGCTTGGCAATGTTTCCCTGTGGGTGTTTTTTTCTTTTCTTTTTTTTTTTAATTTCTTTTTTTATGGCTACCCCACAAAAAAAAAGGAAAAAAAAAAAAGATCCAGGAGAGATGCAGTAGGGATGCCGGAATTTGCAGGGAACTATATTTATATTTTTTAAAACATAATTTTTTTTTTATTTTAAAGCAGGGAATTTTTTTTAGGAGCGAGCAGGGACCGGAGCCATGTCTGGTATTAACATTGGAAACCATGGTAAGATAATGTATGAATGGAAATGATAGCTTGGACCATGAATGAATGAAGAATGAATAAAGGATGACTGATGAATGACTGATTGATTTGTTTGCTTTGTGTTATTCACGTTTAATATGCATCTTTTTTTTTTAACATCTTTATTTATATATAGTTTGTTTTACTATGCATGTTAATGTACGGTATTAATGATTCTTAGGCTAAACATTTTTTTCCAGGTTTTTTTCCTATATTTTTTTTTACAATATGTGAGTATATTTTTATATTTTGCGCTAACATTCTTTCCTTTCAGTATTTCAAATTCTAGCGCCAAAAACTGTGCAGGATAAAGTATGTTAACTAGATGCAAATAGGTCAATTGACGGATTGCAAACTAATTGAATTGAGCCCCCCAACATTCTAAAGCCAATTACGTTGCTGTCAGACCAATTTGCATCTAGATGACATATTCTCTCCTGTACAGTTTTTGGGGCTAGAATTAGAAATACTGAAAGGAAAGAATGTTAGTGCAATATATACTGAACCCAAAAATGAAGAGAAATGCCAAGTTAATATGGCATTTTGTAAATCCCTATTAAATTGCAGCTAACATCTGGCCATGCAGCAGATTTGTCATTTTTTAGGGCATTTTTGCAGACAGCCTAGCCTTAAAGTAATTTCTTTTTGATCTTGTTTTTCCTTACATGCAACATATTTATCATATACGGTAATTGCAGGTAGGTTGATAAATTTGGCGCATGTAAGAAAAAAAAAACTTTTTGAGGCTAGGTTTCCACACAGGTTTTTCTGCCATTTTTTTTTAGGAAAACTGTCACTGCAGTTTTTTAGCCAAAGTCAGAAGTGGATCCAGTAGGAAGAAGTATAAATCCTTCCTTTATATTCCCCATTTCTTATTAATACACTTATGACTTTGGCTCAGAAACTGCAGTGGCAGTTAAAAAAATATATATATATGAATAAATAAATAAATAAACTCCAGAAAAAAACCTGTGTGGAAACCTAGCCTTAAAGGGGGAGGTTTATCAAAACCTGTGTAGGGGAAAAGTTGCCCATAGCAACCAATCAGCTTGCTTCTTTCATTTTTAACAAGGCCTCTGCAAAATGAAAGAAGCAATCTGATTGGTTGCTATGGGCAACTGGGCAACTTTTCCTTTGCACAGGTTTTTCATTTTTAGCTTTTTTCTTACAGCCAAAAGTCGCAAAGAAAGTACTTAGGCACACATATGACATTTCATGTGCCAAATATGAGCAATAAAAAAAAAAACTTCCAAAGACAATAATAAATCTTCTCCATAATCTTTATTGATATCCAAGAAAACAAACAAAAAAATAAATAAAATACAGTGTTTTAAATAGAGACAAGCAGCAATCTATAATGGACATTCCTGATTACATATCATATGAGCTGCACCACTAAGACCGGATTCACATGGCAGAATTTTTCATGCAGAATTCAGCGCAGAAATTCTGCCGGCCTAAGGTTTTGTTCACATGCTAGAATGTCTGCATTGAATTCTGCATTAAAATTCAGCATGCATTTATAGCCAATTCACTTCAATGAAATTCCTGCAGTGGAAATTCTGTAGCAGAATTTCTGCTCTGTGAATGGGACAGCGGAATCCCGTTGAAGTGTATTGGCTATAAATTCATGCATAATTTTCATGCTGAATTCAATGCAGAATTTCTGCTGTGTGAATCCAGCCTTAGGCCGGAAGTATATTGGCTATAAATTAATGCAGAATTTTCATGCATAATTCCATGCAGAAATGTTAACATTTAAACATAGCCTTAGGGTACATTCACACAAGCAGATTTTTGCAGTGGATTTCGCTGCGGATCTGCTGCTGAAGGACCCTCTGTATTCTGCCTTCACATGTGCCTGCTCGTAGCGGCAATACACCGCTACATGCAGACACACTGAAGTGATGTGTGAGTCACCGCACACATCGCGGCCGCTCCACCTGCTCAATGAGCTAGGCCGAGAGCTGCCGCAAAGTGCGAGTATAATGCGCATGCGCGCGGTGACTCGCACATCACACTGTGTCTGCTCGTATCGGCGTATTGCTACTCCGAGCAGGCACATGTAAAGGCAGAATACAGAGGGTCCTTCAATGGCAGATCTGCAGAGTAAAATACGCTGCAACTCTGCTCATGTGAACGTACTCTTAGGGTACGTTCACACGGGCGGATTACCTGCAGAATTTCCACAGGATATTTGCTGCTGAAAATCCGCAGCAGATTTTTGCTACCACTGACTTCAATGGGTCCAAAGGGAATTCTGCAAATCTGCCTCTATTGCAGATTCTCTGATGACCCATTGAAGTCAATGGTAGCGAAATCTGCTGCGGATAATCCGCATTAAATACGCTGCAGATACTCGGCAGGTAATCTGCCCATGTGAACATACCCTTAGGGCCCATTGACATGTGCATATTTTTTCTGCAGATCTGCTGCAGATTTGCTGCTGCAGAATTTTCTGCCCATTGACTTCAATGGGTAGGAAAATCAACTACAGAAAATCTGCAGCAGATCTGCAGCAGAAAATGCACGTGTGAATGGGCCCTTTGGCCAGATTTACATGGCAGAATTTCTGCGCTGAATTCTGCATGAAAATTCTGCATGAATTTATAGCCCATTCATTTCAATAGAATTCCTGTAGCAGAAATTCTGCACCAAAAATTCTGCTGTGTGAATGGGACAGCGGAATCCCATTGAAATGTATTGGCTATAAATTCATGTAGAATTTTCATGCAGAATTCAGTGCAGAAATTCTGCCGTGTGAAACCGGCCTAAGGGTACATTCACACGAGCAGATTTACAGCGTATTTTACACTGCGGATCCGCTGGTGAAGGCCCGCTCTATGCTGTCTTTACATGTGCCTGCTCGTAGTGGCAATACGTCGCTACGAGCAGACACCCTGCAGTGATGTGCGCGGCGTACTCGCACATCGCGGCCACTCTCCCTGCTCTGAGCAAGGCAGAGACCTCCCACGATATGCGAGTATACTGCGACTCACACATCGCAGTGTGTCTGCTCGAGCGAAATCCGCTGCAAAAATCCGCTAGTGTGAACGTACCCTTATGTCGCGTTCACATGGTGGAAATTCTGCATATCTGCATCAATTGTTTGTGCAGATTAACCAAAGCATTTACGCATTTGCGGAATTTATGCAGAATTTGTGCAGAAATGTCTGCACCGATTCCTTGCAAATTCTGCAGGATACCTCAATCCACTTTAAAAGCTGTGTACCTAGTGTTAATAAACATGCAAAACCAGTCCCTTTTTGGCCAGACTGGTCACATGTTCTGACCCAGACTTGACATAGCTAAAAGCACACTGAGCCACTATGTCCTGAACAGTACAAGGTGCATGCAGCTCTGTGTTTACTTACCTCAGTACTCTCCAGCTTCACCAAACATCAGTACAATATACCACCGTACGACAGAGGATGAGATTGAAAAGGTACCTGTGTAAATGTTTATTTAACTTTATAGTGTTGTTTTTACTCTGTGTTAAACAACTCCATGCATTTCTATGCTTTCATGCTTGTTTATTCTTTGCTATGTCCCATGGCACGTGTCCAGCCTGTAGTCACAAAGCATGTGTGTGTTTGCTACTCCCTTTTCATATAAAAAAAAAGGCATGCTTGTGTTTTTACTGTTAAAACTCAACTATGTTTTTGGTTTTAAAAATACTTTTGTATTTCCTAAATAAAGATAGAAAAGTACCCCTGTCCTTGGATCAAAGATGCCCCTGTATACTCTAGTAGGCTCAAACGTGCTGATGCCTGGATGTTGGTAGCTCAGGCCCTAATAGAGGACTACGATAACCTTGCTGACGCTGAGCAGGAGTCACTTAGTAATTTGTATTTTTTATTTATTTTTTTGTAATTTAATTTGCTCAAATTTTGATATGTAAAGACACTTTTTTTGTTCCAGGATGTTTTTTGATCCATGACTAACAAATGTGATTAGCTTTCGCCATGTCTGTGTCTTGTGCATGTAAATTAAATTTTTTATGTTAGTTAATTTTCCCATTACAGTGAAAGACATCCAGAAGCAGTGGCGTTCTGCTAAAGATTATTTCGTCAAGGGTCTTAGCAAGTGGAAGCTGACTGGGTCCTCCGCAGTTGAGGAACATCGTATTCCATACTTTAACCAGCTACAGTTTTTGCATCCCACCTGCTGCCTCAGACAGTATGTTACACCTGTTTAGGACTCATATATGGTGTTCCAGTCTTTGTTTTGAGTAGACTTTTGAAGCAATCCTTGACCTATTTTTTTTCTTTTCTTTACAGGCCCAGTGGCGATTTTGCTTCACCAAGTGGGTGAGGGCCACAGCGGAACCAACCGCAGATATGGCAGAGGAGGAAGAAGGCCCATCTGCTGGTTGGGTGATCCTTGATTGGATCCTGTGGGAAGCCCCCCACTCACTGCTCCATCCAGCCCCCCTGCTACTGCCGGTACCACCAGTGCAGCTTCTGGCAGGGACTCTGACCGTGGACCCTACCTCCCTCCTTCCCCACCCACCTGTCCTCCCCCAACTCAGCAGAGATGAAGAACCTTCCACATAACAGATAGACAGCTTGAGGTTGAGTCCCAAGCCCTATCTTTTATGCAGAGGGTAGGCAGCAATGACGTCAGTGCTTACTTCGGCCAACAGATGGGATGCTTATGCTGCCAGATCCCTCTCGTTTACCAATATTATTTTACAGCATACTGTCAAGTTGTGGTGACATCCTCTGTCTCCAATGATCCCTTTCCCCTCCATAGATGTTATGATTTCTATTTACAAAATTCCATTTCCCGTGGCCTCGGTCAGTGGGACAGTGTTGATGATAAGATATTTACTGGTTTGTACCTGCTTCATGGCCACAATATGTCAATCAACATCATCAGCTTATCTTATTGGTACACACAAAACTTTACACCAAGCCAGTTGCCTGCCTGCTGTTTCAGGCATGAACAGCCATGCTGTAGCTAAAAGCATGCACTCAGCGCCTCACTATTCTTGTTGTGAGCTTGCTAGGGATAACAAAATATAAAACACACAGTGAGATATTGTAGCCAAAAAGTTGGAAAGATACCATTAAACATAAAACAAACAGTGCCCCAACTTTGTCCCAAAAACGGAACACTAGCAGGAGAATTTACTACACAGGAGTGTTTTGGGTTTAGAATGGCTTTTCAGGACCATGGAGAGTGTATTTTGGTTTAAAGGTGTGTTTAAAGCCCTCACAAATATTGCCCTGTTTTAAATCTAACAATCTTAGAGGATGCCTGGTATATGAGATTGACTCACACACTGTAAAACACACCATGGTCTCATTTTCAACATACATTGTTAATTTAAAAATGTTGTTAGCAATTTGTCTTAGGCTGCATTCACATCTCGTTTTTCACACATGGGCACCGGATCCGACTGGGGGAGGGGCAAACCGGGCGCTTCCGTACCCTAGCTGGATCAGCCCGTGACTCCATTTACTTTAATGAGCCGACCGGAGTCAAACGGTGACTCCGGTCAGCTCAGTTTTGACCCGTATGCATGTCATGATCACACCCTATCGGTCCAGCCAAGACGCTAGAGAGAGTGTGATGGTGCAAGGGTTAAAGCCGCCAGACCTCTGGGTATCCACTACTAGTCCCAGCAAGTCACCAAATTAACCCTCAGATAAACGTGTTTCACCCGAGCTGCCTTCAGAAAGGTGAACTCATATATTTAGAGATCAAAGACCAGAGCTGATCAATTAAACATTTAATCTGATAAAAGGTATCACAGTGCTGACTATATAAAAATACAGAAACAAATGACATACAGGTACAAAAATATATAAAAGAGTTTAGCAAGTTCAGAAAGCAAAAATGAAGTTCTTACAGCGTAATAGTATAGCAGTCTATGGGAGTGAGTCTACAGCTGTCCTTAGGATGGTCTTGTCAGCTTGGGGCACAGATCTTAACACCCTCACTCTAGCATTGTTAAATATTATATATCTCCTTTTTGGAGGGACTCCATTCCCCCCTCCCCTCTGATCCCACCAGGGGGGCATCTCTCTTCCTGGCCCTCTTATCTGGTTGATTATATGATGGGACCAGCGTGCAGGACTTCAAAGACGATGTAAACATACAGCCAGACCTCCCCAATAAACTGCAATACACAAAAGACACAGGATACACCGTCTGAATGACCCCTCACCCCCCAGGTCTTAGTTTATACACAGATGCAATAATAAAACACATGTATGATTTAATACTGTGCGGACAATGCGGTTTCCTGACCGGACCTAAAACCGTAGTATACGGGTCAAAACTGAGCTGACCGGAGTCACCGTTTGACTCCGGTCGGCTCATTTTAGTAAATGGAGTCACGGGCTGATCCGGCTGGGGTACGGGAGCACCCGGTTTGCCCCTCCCCCAGCCGGATCCGGCACCCGTATGTGAAAAAACGAGATGTGAATGCAACCTTAGTATGTTTTCCCTTGAGTAAGTCCACAATGCATTATTCACAACAATTCACACACAAATTTTCATAAAAAAATATACAAATTTGTGTTTTAACTGAAATATATATTCTGGCCACAACAACCCAACAACAACCCAGCCCAAATAAGATGACGGGTCAAGTCATTGCCAAATCATGATTACAAATATCAAATTGTTAATGTTTGGTCATAACTTAACCTCTCGGGGACGCAGGGCATATGCATACGCCCTGCATCCCTGATCCTTAAGGACTCAGGGCATACCTGTACGCCCTGAGTATTTCCGGTCCTCGCTGCTCACCGGGTGGGGACCAGACTGGGATGCCTGCTGAAATCATTCAGCAGGCATCCCGTGACAACACCTGGGGGGTACCGAGACCCCCCATGTCAACGATTTGCGGTGATTTGGGTCAATTGGGTCCCGGTGACCCCGAAAAAAAGGATGATAGGTGCCGTTCAAGATGGCACCTATCATCCTTTAGCAGTAGGAGTGAGGTGGCACTGGTGTCACCTCACGATCGTCCTGATTAGTCGGCCATTACCAGCCGATGAATCAGGACGCCTGCTGTGGGGGTGTCCCTAAGAGCACCCGCTCCGCCCCTATTCCGGAGGGTGAGAGCGGGTGCCGGAAGCCCTCATCTGAGGCTGGGGCCCCCAATCCCCGGCATCTGCAGTGCGATCGAGGCCCCAGCAGCGGTGGCAGCGACAGCGATGGCAGGTGGATCTTCACTGTGCAGCAGCAGGAGGTTAGGCTGGCCTCCTGTTGTTGCTAAGCAACAACTCCCAGCATGCACACAAGGGCATGCTGGAAGTTGTTGTTATGCAACAGTAGAAGGCACAACTACAACTCCCAGCATGCTCTTTGGTAGTTTGTGCATGCTGAGGTGTGTAGTCATGCAACAGCTGGAGTCTCATTTTTGTGCCTCCAGCTGCTGCATAACTACAAACCCCAGCATGCACGGACAGCCAAAGGGCATGCTGGAAGTTTCAGTAGTGTGCCTCCAGCTGTTACATAGCTACAAGTCCCAGCATGTCCTTCGGCTGTAAATGCATGCTGAGAGTTGTAGTTTTGCAACAGCTGAAGGAACACTGGTTGCAAAACACTGAGTTAGTTACCTCAGTGTTACCTCAGTGTTTCACAACCAGTGTGCCTCCACCTGTTGCAAGCTAGACCGTACATACAGGGAGTTGTAGTTTTGCAACAGCTGGAGGCACAATGGATGTGAAACACTGAGTTAAGTAACAAACTCTCTGTTTTGCACACTGTCCAGCTGTTGCATAACTACAACCCCCAGCATGCACGACAGTCAAAGGGTATACTAGGAGTTGTAGTTTTGCAACAGCTGGAGGTTTGCTCCCCCCCCATGTGAAAGTACAGGGTACATTCACACAGGGTGGTTTACAGTGAATTTCTTGCCTCAAGATTGAGATGCAGCAAATTTTCCGCTCCAGCTCAAACTCCCAGCAGGAAACTTGCTGTAAACCTCCGCCTGTGTGAATGTACTCTAAAAACACTATATTACACCTACACAAAATAAAAAGTAAAACATTACATATTAATATTCCCCTGCACAGTCCCCCCCACCCGACCAATAAAAATTAGAATTTTCTGGTACGCCACTGTTTCCAAAACCGAGCCTCCAGCTGTTGCAAAACAACAACTCCCAGTATTGCCGGGCACTCTGTTTGGGAAACACTGCCGTAGGGTAATTTTGGTATCGGAGGCAAGTGTAATTCTTATATATGGGTCTGTCCCTATGCAAATCCCTAATGTAGGCCTCAAATGCGCATGGCGCTCTATCACTTTGGAGCCCTGTCGTATTTCAAGGCAACAATTAAGTGCCACACATGGGGTATTTCCGTACTTGGCAGAAATAGCGTAACACATTTTGGGGGCTTTTTCTCCTTTTACTCCTTATGAAGAGGTAAAGTTGGGGTCTACACTTGCATGTTATTGTAAAAAAAATATATATATATTTTACACTAACATGCTGGTGTTGCCCCATACTTTACATTTTCACAAGAGGTAAAAGGAAAAAAGACCCCAAAAATATGTAACCCAATTTCTCCTGAGTACAAAAATACCCCATATGTGGGCATAAAATGTTCTGCGGGTGCACAACAAGGCTCAGGAGCTAGAGCGCACTTTGTAAATTTGAGGCCTAAATTAGTGATTTGCACAGGGGTGGCTGATTTTACAGCGGTTCTGACATAAACGCAAAAAAAGAAATACTCACATGTGACCCCATTTTGGAAACTACCACCCCTGTGAGCCTTAACAGTGAGCCTTAACACCCCACAGGTGTTTGACAATTTTCATTAAAGTTGGATAGGAAAATGAAAAAACCATATTTTTTCACTAAAATGCTGGTGTTACCCTAAATTTTTCATTTTCACAAGGGAAATAGGGGGAAAAAAAGCCCCCCAAAATGTGTAACCCCATTTCTTCTGAGTATGGACATACCCCATATGTGGATATAAGGTGCTCTGCTGGCACAATACAGGGCTCAGAAGAGAAGGAGCGCCATTGGGCTTTTGGAGAGAAAATTTGTCTGGAAATGAAGGCCACGTGTGTTTACAAAGCCCCCATGGTGCCAGAACAATGGACCCCCCCCACCCCACATGTGACCCCATTTTGGAAACTTCACCCCTCACGGAATGTAATTAGTGTTGGGCGCAATATTTATTGCGAATATCGCAAATTCGCGAATATAGTGCTAAATATTTGCAATTACAAATATTCAAATTTTTTCACAGTACACATCACAGTGATCATCCCTTCCTGCTTCCAGCGTGAATTTTCACGCATATTGATCCCTCCCTTCTATTAGCTCTTTTATCACGCAATAACGAACATACGCATGCAAATTTTATGGTGAATGCGCATGCACATGCAAATTTTTATGTGCATAGTAAAAAAAAAGGCCACGAATATTGCAAATATGCAAATTTTGCTAAATATCGCAAATTCGAATATGGCTTATGCCGCTAGACACTAGTCCAGAACAGAGTTGTTGTCAGGATCCGGACTGGTATGAGGAGAGGACACGGGTGGTGGTGGATCCTCTGTGTCAGTGAGGTGATGGCGTGGGCCGTACCAGGGGAACAGAATCTAAGGAGTTACTGGTTTTCACCAGAGCCCGCTGCAAAGCGGGATGGACTTGCAGCGGCAGGTAACCCCCAGGTCGTTCCACCCGATAGCGACTCAACCTCACTGACAGCTTTGACAGGCTCGGTACACAAGGACAAGGCAAGAGCAAGGTCGGACGTAGCAGAAGGTCTGGGCAAGCAGCAATGGTTCGTACTCAGGGGCAACGGCAAGGGTCTGGATACACAGGCAATGGAACACACAGAAATGCTTTCTCAGGGCACAAGGCAACAAGATCCGGCAGCGACAGGAAGGGAAAGTGGGTTTATATAGTGTAGGGAGTGTTAGGAACTAATTGGGCCAGGCACCAATTAATCGTGCACTGGCCCTTTAAATCTGAGAGACCCGGCGCGCCGGGACTGAGAAGAAGGACGGGGCCGGTGAGTGACACGGGATGCGACCCTCGGGCGGGCATGTCCCGCCACGGGGATCACATACCCGCCGAGGGACACAGAGCAGCGCTCCTGGTCAGACTCGCTGACCGTGGCACGGCAAGCAGGGAAGTTACACCGCGAGCGCACCGCGAGCGCTCAGCGTTACAGTTGTGAAGGGCACATGCAGCTTTGATGATGGTGTCATCTGTGTCAACATCCAGTTGTATTGCAGTGGTGAAGACCTGCCACCTTCTTGTCATGATCCCGGAGGCACACTTCACAAAGGGCCATGGCCAGCTGAGCCTTTTGTTAACCCCTTAAGGACTCAGGGTTTTTCCGTTTTTGCACTTTCGTTTTTTCCTCCTTACCTTTTAAAAATCATAACCCTTTCAATTTTCCACTTAAAAATCCATATTATGGCTTATTTTTTGCGTCGCCAATTCTACTTTGCAGTGACATTAGTCATTTTACCCAAGAATGCACGGCGAAACGGAAAAAAAATCATTGTGCGACAAAATCGAAAAAAAAACGCCATTTTGTAACTTTTGGGGGCTTTTGTTTCTACGCAGTGCATATTTCGGTAAAAATTACACCTTATCATTATTCTGTAGGTCCATACGGTTAAAATGATACCCTACTTATATAGGTTTGATTTTGTCGCACTTCTGGAAAAAATCATAACTACATGCAGGAAAATTTATACGTTTAAAAATGTCATCTTCTGACCCCTATAACTTTTTTATTTTTCCACGTATGGAGTGGTATGAGGACTCATTTTTTGTGCCGTGATCTGAAGTTTTTATCGGTATGATTTTTGTTTTGATCGGACTTTTTGATCACTTTTTATTCATTTTTTAATGGTATAAAAAGTGACCAAAATACGCTTTTTTGGACTTTGGAATTTTTTTGCGCTTACGCCATTGACCGTACGGCTTAATTAATGATATATTTTTATAGTTCGGACATTTACGCACGCGGCGATACCACATATGTTTATTTTTTTTTTTTTTTACACTGTTTTATTTTTTTTATGGGAAAAGGGGGGTGATTCAAACTTTTATTAGGGAAGGGGTTAAATGACCTTTATTAACACTTTTTTTTTACATTTTTTTTGCAGTGTTATAGGTCCCATAGGGACCTATAACACTGCACACACTGATCTCCTATGCTGATCACTGGCGTGCATTAACACGCCTGTGATCAGCATTATCGGCGCTTGACTGCTCCTGCCTGGATCTCAGGCACGGAGCAGTCATTCGTCGATCGGACACCGGGGAGGCAGATAAGAGCCCTCCCGGTGTCCGATCAGCTGTTCGGGACGCCGCGATTTCACCGCGGCGGTCCCGAACAGCCCGACTGAGCAGCCGGGTCACTTTCACTTTAGAAGCGGCGGTCAGCTTTGACCGCCGCTTCTAAAGGGTTAATACCGCACATCGCCGCGATCGGCGATGTGTGGTATTAGCCGCGGGTCCCGGCCGTTGATTAGTGCCGGGACCGACGCGATATGATGCGGGATCGCGGCACGATCCCGCTTTATATCGCGGGAGCCGGCGCAGGACGTAAATATACGTCCTGCGTCGTTAAGGGGTTAAAGACTCTCTTATTGGGCATTCAGCAGGTTCGGCGCAGCAGGTTCGGCAATAGTGGAAAGACCTCATCCAAAACCAGGACGAGGGGAATTTGGATGCGTGGTAACCAGAAGAGGTCTTGGAGGAGGCAGAGTCACATGATTTTGCAGCACTTGATGTCCAAATTCAGATGTCCTGTATAGAAAGTGAGTAAAAGACCCGCCGGTAATGGCGGACATCAGTGATCGCTGTGATACCCTCCATGAACTTCACAGATGCCGTGATCTATAATGATCACAGCATCTGCTGCATTTTCGGGGAGACTCATCGGACCACCCACAGCATAATATAAGTCATTATGGCCATAGGAGGTCCACCTACCTGTCTCTTAATGCAATGATGATCTTCTCTTATGGTCTCCCTTTTAGAGAAGTAGATGGCCAATATTATTGGTTAGGGCTATGTTTATACATAACACTGATCTGTAATAGCAATCTAGTGATTGCTATAGATAGTTCTCTATGAGAGCATAAAAAGTAAACTTCACTGACAGAACAGATGCAGAACGATCTCTGCTGCTTTACTACAACTATTAAAAATGTGTGGTCCCACACACATTTGTTGTTCACTGCTTAGTGTCCCTCACCTAGATTTTCACTTAACACCTGCAATCTCAAAAATGGCTGCTGAAGCTATGTGTATAGGTTTTTATAGTGCTCTGACATTACCTCAATACTGCCTCCTGGTTGGCTGAAAGAACTGTTTGCAAAGTATTATGGGCTATTATGGGCTCCAAAGTTAAACGCCGCGTCTAAAATGAAAGTGAAACCATGCCGGTTAGCTCAGGGAGCTGTTCGAGATCGCAGCGACGAAATCGTGGCATCCCAAACAGCTTATATGACAGCCGGAGGATCCCTACCTGCCTCCTCGCTGTCCGATCGCCGAATGACTGCTCAGTTCCTGAGATCCAGGCAGGAGCAGTCAAGCGGCAAAATCATCGATCAGTGGTTTCTTATGAGAAACCACTGATCAATGTAAAAGATCAGTGTGTGCAGTGTTATAGGTCCCTATGGGAGCTATAACACTGCAAAAAAAAAGTGGAAAAAAAAGTGAATAAAGATCATTTAACCCCTCCCCATATAGAAGTTTGAATCACCCCCTTTTCCCATAAAAAAACAGTGTAAATAAAAATAAACATATGTGGTATCGCTGCGTGCGGAAATGTCCGAATTATAAAAATATATTGCTAATTAAACCGCACTGTCAATGGCGAACGCGCAAAAAATTTCAAAAGTCCAAAATAGTGCATTTTTGGTCACTTTTTATATCATAGAAAAATGAATAAAAATCAATAAGTCCTATAAATTCAACAATGATACCGCTAAAAACTTCAGATCACAGTGCAAAAAATTAGCCCTCATACCACCCCATATGCGGAAAAATAAAAAAGTTATAGGGGTCAGAAAATGACAATTTTAAATGTCAAAATTTTCCTGCATGTAGTTTTTATTTTTTCCAGAAGTACTACAAAATAAAACCTAAATAAGTATGGTATCATTTTAACCGTATAGACCTACAGAATAAAAAGATGGTGTCATTTTTACCAAAAAGTTTACTGTGTAGAAACGGAAGCCCCCAAAAGTTGCAAAATGGCGTTTTTTTTTTTCAATTTTGTCTCACAATGTTTTTTTTTCCGTTTCACTGTAGATTTTTGGGTAAAATGACTGATGTCATTATAAAGTAGAATTGGTGGCGCAAAAAATAAGCCATCATATAGATTTTTAGCTGAAAAATTGAGAGAGTTATGATTTTTTAAAAGTAAGGAGGAAAAAACGAAAATGCAAAAACGGAAAAACCCCGGGTCCTTAACCTCTTCAGGACCCATTACGTATGCATACTTCATCACACCCTGGGTCTTAAGGACCCATGACGTATGCATACATCATGTCTTTTCCTGGTCTCCGCCGCTCACCCGGCGGAGATCGGAAGCGGATCCCTGCTGAAATCCTTCAGCAGAGATCCAGAGCAAAGGTCGAGGGGGGCCATGTAGCCCCCCCCCATGTCGGCGATCGCCGCAAATCGCAAGGAAAATCGCCCTTGCGATCTGCGGCGATACCGGGCTGATCGGGTCTCTGGGACCCGACCGCCCGGTAATTTCGCATGATCCCGGCTGTCACAGACAGCCAGGACCATGCTAAAGCATAGAAGCGAGGTGGCAACCCTGCCACCTCCTCTGATCCCCTGCGATCCGTTGGTTAGTTAACCGACCAATCGCAGGGGGTGGGCGGTTACTTCCTCCCGCCCTGCCCGGCCCCTGGAAGTCCGGAGAGGACGGGAGGAAGACCGGAGGACGCGGCGGGGGACGGGGGAGTGCTGGGGACCGGCCCCGGTACTTACCTCGTCCCTGAAGACCCAGATCCTGGCGAGGAAGACGGCTGCGGCGTCGACAGGTGAGTAGATCTTCAGCCGCGGTCGGGCCCTTTACAGCAATGCACGTCGCCGTAAAGCGACATGCATTGCTGTATTGGGACCCTATATACTACAACTCCCAGCATGCCCAGACAGCCCTTGGCATCTGGGCATGCTGGGAGTTGCAGTTTTGCAACATCTGGAGGTCCACAGTTTGGAGACCACTGTGCCCTTCCAGATGTTGCAAAACTACACATTCTCAGCATGCCCTTACTGTCCAGGCATGCTGGGAGTTGTAGTTCTGTAACATCTGGCCCTTCAGATGCTGCAGAACTACAACTCTCAGCATGCCTGGACAGTTTTGGCATACTGGGAGTTGTAGTTTTGCAACATCTGGAAGGGCACAGATTGGGAACCACTGTATTAGTGGTCTGCAAACTGTAGTTCTCCAGATGTTGCAAACTACAACTCCAAGCATGCTGGGAGTTGTAGTTCGGCAACATCTGGCTCTAAAGATGTTGCCGAGCTACTACTCCCAGCATGCCTGAGAATGTTTGGGAGTTGTGGTTTTGCAACAACAGGAGGCACACTGGTTGGGAAACATTGCCTGTTTCCTAACTCAGTGTTTCCCAACCCGTGTGCCTCCAGCTGTTGCAAAACTATAACTACCAGCATGCACTGATAGACTATGCATGCTGGGAGTTGTAGTTTTGCAACAGCTGGAGGTCCCCCCTTGTGAATGTACAGGGTACATTCACATGGGCAGGGGGCTTACAGTGAGTATCAGGCTGCAAGTTTGCGATGCAGCAAATTTTGCGCGGCAGCTCAAACTCGCAGCGGGAAAATCGCTGTAACCCCCCGCCTGTGTGACTGTACCCTAAAAACACTACACTACACTAACACAAAATAAAATAAAAAGTAAAAAACATTACATATACACATACCCCTACACAGCCCCCCTCCCCAATAAAAATGAAAAACGTCTGGTACGCCACTGTTTTCAAAATGGAGCCTCCAGCTGTTGCAAAACAACAACTCCCAGTATTGCCGGACAGCCGTTGACTGTCCAAGCATGCTGGGAGTTTTGCAACAGCTGGAGGCACCCTGTTTGGGAATCACTGGGGTAGAATACCCCCATGTCCACCCCTATGCAAATCCCTAATTCAGGCCTCAAATGCGCATGGCGCTCTCACTTCGGAGCCCTGTCGTATTTCAAGGCAACAGTTTAGGGTCACATATGGGGTATCGCCGTACTCGGGAGAAATTGCCTTACAAATTTTGGGGGGCTTTTTCTCCTTTCACCCCTTATGAAAAGGGGAAGTTGGGGTCTACACCAGCATGTTAGTGTAAAAAAATAAATTTTTTAGACTAACATGCTGGTGTTGCCCTATACTTTTCATTTTGACAAGAGATAAAAGGGAAAAAACAAAACAAAAATTGTAATGCAACTTCTCCCGACTACGGAGATACCCCATATGTGGGTGCAAAGTGCTCTGGGGGCGCACAACAAGGCTCAGAAGGGAGAGTGCACCATGTACATTTGAGGTGATTTGCACAGGGGTGGCTGATTGTTACAGCGGTTTTGACAAACGCAAAACAAAAAAAACCACATGTGACCCCATTTTGGAAACTACACCCCTCACGGAATGTAATGAGGGGTGCAGTGAGAATTTACACCCCACTGGTGTCTGACAGATCTTTGGAACAGTGGGCTACGCAAATTAAAAATTTTGTACAGCCCATTGTTCCAAAGATCTGACAGACACCAGTGGGGGGTAAATGCTCACTGTACCCCTTGTTATGTTCCTCAAGGGGTCTAGTTTCCAAAATGGTATACCATGTGGGGGTTATTTTGCGGTTCTGGCACCATTGGGGCTTCCTAAATGCGACAAGCCCCCCGAGCAAAATTTGCTCTCAAAAAGCCAAATATGACTCCTTCTCTTCTGAGCATTGTAGTTCGCCCGTAGTGCGCTTCAGGTCAACTTATGGGGTACCTCCATACTTGGAAGAGATGGGGTTACAAATTTTTTTTTGGGGGGGGGGTATTTTCTGCTATTAACCCTTGCAAAAATGTGAAATTTGGGGGGGAAACACACATTTTAGTGAAATTCTTTTTTTTTTTTTTTTTTACGTATGCAAAAGTCGTGAAATCCCTGTGGGGTATTAAGGCTCACTTTATTCCTTGTTACGTTCCTCAAGGGGTCTAGTTTCCAAAATGGTATGGCATGTGGGTATTTTTTGCTGTCCTGGCACCATAGGGGCTTCCTAAATGCGACATGCCCCCGAGCAAAATTTGCTCTCAAAAAGCCAAATATGACTCCTTCTCTTCTGAGTATTGTAGTTCGCCCGTAGTGCACTTCATGACAACTTATGGGTTACCTCCATACTCAGAAGAGATGGGGTTACAAATTTTGGGGGGTATTTTCTGCTATTAACCCTTGCAAAAATGTGAAATTTGGGGGGAAACACATTTTATTGAATTTTTTTTTACATTTTTTTACATATGCAAAAGTTGTGAAACACCTGTGGGGTATTAAGGCTCACTTTATTCCTTGTTACGTTCCTCAAGGGGTCTAGTTTCAAAATGGTATGCCATGTGTTTTTTTTTTCCTGTTCTGGCACCATAGGGGCTTCCTAAATGCAACATGCCCCCCAAAAACCATTTCAGAAAAACGTATGCTCCAAAATCCCCTTGTCGCTCCTTCCCTTCTGAGCCCTCTACTGTGCCCGCCGAACACTTTACATAGACATATGAGGTATGTGCTT
Organism: Hyla sarda; assembly: GCF_029499605.1. NCBI lineage: Eukaryota > Metazoa > Chordata > Amphibia > Anura > Hylidae > Hyla > Hyla sarda. The sequence continues at coordinate 267,225,813 of NC_079190.1, read as the reverse complement.
ACTCGAGAGAAATTGGGCTACAAAAATAAGTATACATTTCCCTTGTAAAAATTCAAGTGTAAAAAATGAAGATTGTGAATTTTCTCCTTCACTTTGCTGCTATTCCTGTGAAACACCTAAAGGGTTAAAATGCTGACTGAATGTCATTTTGAATACTTTGGGGGGTTCATTTTTTATAATGGTGTCATTTGTGGGGTATTTCTAAGATGAAGACCCTTCAAATCCACTTCAAACCTGAACTGGTCCCTGAAATATTGTGATTTTGGAAATTTTGTGAAAAATTGGAAAATTGCTGCTGAACTTTGAAGCCCTCTGATGTCTTCCAAAAGTAAAAATTTGTCAATTTTATGATGCAAATATAAAGTAGACATATTGTCTATGTGAATAAAATTAAATAATATTTGGAATATCCATTTTCATTACAAGCAGAGAGCTTCAAAGTTAGAAAAATGCAAAATTTTCTAATTTTTCATCAAATTTTGGGATTTTTCACCAAGAAAGGATGCAAGTTACCAAAAAATGTTACGACTAAGTTAAAGTAGAATATGTCACGAAAAAACTGTCTCGGAATCAGAATGATAACTAAAAGCATTCCAGAGTTATTAATGTTTAAAGTGACAGTGGTCAGATGTGCAAAAAATGGCCGGGTCCTAAGGTGTAAAATGGCTGGGTCCTTAAGGGGTTAATGTAATTTTTATTTTATTTATTTTGAATTTGTTTACATTTTTTGAGGACTGGTGAGCATCGAGCTGGCGGTCCTCCACCAGGTGAGATACCACATGTTCCAGCCCCTGCCTCTCAGCACCCCCCTGACTGTGAAAGTGCGAATGTTTCATTTAATCAGTTATGGTTCATTGTTATCGCTCTATCGATTTTTTGAAATTTAAATTTAAGATTTAATAATAAAATGCATGGTTACAAAAGACCAAATCCAACAAGGAGTTACATGTCATATGGCGGCACAATGACAGAGCCTAGAGGTGGCAGCAGCATGAGGAGACCATAATCTGGCAGAATGACAAATCCTGGAATTGGCAGCAGCAAGAGTAGACCATATAGTGGCTGTATGATACAACCTGGAGTTAGCGGCAGCAAGAGCAGACCATATGGTGGCTGAATGACACAGCCTGGAGATTTTGGCAGCATGAGGAGACCATATGGTGACTGAATGACACAGCCTGTAGTTTGCGGCAGCATGAGGAGATTATATAGTGGATGAATGACACAGCCTGTAGTTTGTGGCAGCATGAGGAGACAATATGGTGGCTGAATGACACAGCCTGGAGTTTGCGGCAGCATGAGGAGACAATAGGGCTTCACAATCCCGAAGATTAACCCCTTAAGGACTCAGCCCATTTTGGCCTTAAGGACTCAGACAATTAAATTTTTACGTTTTCATTTTTTCCTCCTCGCCTTCTAAAAATCATAACTCTTTTATATTTTCATCCACAGACTAGTATGAGGGCTTGTTTTTTGCGCGACCAGTTGTCCTTTGTAATCACATCCCTCATTATATCATAAAATGTATGGTGCAACCAAAACACACTATTTTTGTGGGGAAATTAAAACGAAAAACGCAATTTTGCTAATTTTGGAAGGTTTTGTTTTCACGCCGTACAATTTATGGTAAAAATGACATGTGTTCTTTATTCTGAGGGTCAATACGATTAAAATGATACCCATTATTATAAACTTTTATATTATTGTTGCGCTTAAAAAAATCACAAACTTTTTAACCAAATTAGTACGTTTATAATCCCTTTATTTTGATGACCTCTAACTTTTTTATTTTTCCGTATAAGTGGTGGTATGGGGGCTCATTTTTTGCGCCATGATCTGTACTTTTTTTTGATACCACATTTGCATATAAAAAACTTTTAATAAATTTTTTATAATTTTTTTTTAATAAAATGTATTAAAAAAGTAGGAATTTTGGACTTTTTTTTATTTTTTTTCGTTCACGCCGTTCACCGTACGGGATCATTAACATTTTATTTTAATATTTCGGACATTTACGCATGCGGCGATACCAAATATGTCTATAAAAAATGTTTTTTACGCTTTTTGGGGGTAAAATAGGAAAAAACGGACGTTTTACTTTTTTATTGGGGGAGGGGATTTTTCACTTTTTTTTAACTTTTACTTTTACATTTTTTTTTATTTTTTTTTACACTTGAATAGTCCCCATAGGGGACTATTCATAGCAATACCATGATTGCTAATACTGATCTGTTCTATGTATAGGACATAGAACAGATCAGTATTATCGGTCATCTCCTGCTCTGGTCTGCTCGATCACAGACCAGAGCAGGAGACGCCGGGAGCCGCACGGAGGAAGGAGAGGGGACCTCCGTGCGGCGTTATGAATCATCGGATCCCCGCTGCAGCGCTGCGGGCGATCCGATCGTTCATTTAAATGGCGAACTGCCGCAGATGCCGGGATCTGTATTGATCCCGGCACCTGAGGGGTTAATGGCGGACGCCCGCGAGATCGCGGGCGTCGGCCATTGCCGGCGGGTCCCTGGCTGTGATCAGCAGCCGGGATCAGCCGCGCATGACACGGGCATCGCTCCGATGCCCGCGGTTATGCTTAGGACGTAAATGTACGTCCTGGTGCGTTAAGTACCACCTCACCAGGACGTACATTTACGTCCTGCGTCCTTAAGGGGTTAAAAGATGAATTTTCAATTTTAAATTGAAGTTTTCTGGTAGCTAGTTCTACCTTAAAAAATGTTAAGTAATGTACAAGCAGCATGAGGAGACCATATAGTGGCTGAATGACACAGTCTAGTGTTTGCTGCAGCATGAGGAGACCATATAGTGGCTGAATGACACAGCCTGAAGTTTGCGGCAGCATGAGGAGACCATATAGTGGCTGAATGACACAGCCTAGAGTTTGCGGCAGCATGAGGATAACATATGGTGGCAGTATGAGGAGAACATATGGTGGCAGAATGAGACAGCCTGGAAATTGCAGCAGCATCAGGAGTCCTGAAAGTGACCCGGCGACAATAACAGTACTTGGTGATGAAGGTGAGTGAAAAAAGGTCTGATGCAGAGAAATGTTTGTAACTGGGGAGCAGCACCTTAAATCTGTTTTGTACTATCCATATTTGTGGAGTGTTGGTGTGGCACCATGGTCAATCTACTCTGATGCATCAGGCATTGGTGGGTGGAAATCCTGGCTGATTCATCCCATTCTTCATCATTCATCTTCACAAAAGTCAGTCTCTCCACATTTTTCATGGAAAGACGAGTTCTGCTTGGAGTGACTATGGCCGTGACCAGCAAACGTTTCCAACACGTGTTGTAGGAAATAAAGCAGTGGAATGACTATCTTGGTGACTGACTAATAATGTGGCTTCCTCAAAGGGCCAGAGAAAATGACAGGTGTCACGTATGAGCTGCCACTGGTTCACATTGAAGTTAAACAGGGGAGTACCCCTATCAGCTTGGATCATCAAGAAATCGGGGATTGCTTTTCTCTGTTCGTATAGTCGGTCAAACATATGGAGGGTGGAGTTCCAATGTGTGGCAACGTTGCAAATCAGACTATATTGGGGGATATCGTTCTGACGCTGCAGCTCAAGCAGGAAGTGCTTTGCAGTGTACGAGTGGCTGAAGTGCATGCAAAGTTTCCTTCCCATTCTTAGACTGTCTTGCACATGACAGGAACACTTCAAGAACTGCTTGACAACCAAATTGAACACGTGTGCCCTGCAGGGCGCATGGCTTAGCCTTTATTGTTGCAGCGCAGACAAGATGTTCTTTCCGTTGTCAGTCACCATGGTTCCCATTTCCAGTTTTTTGGAGTAAGCTTTGCGCTGATTTCTTTATGAATGACTTTTAGCAGTTCCTACCCTGTGTGACTCCGTTCGCCAAGGTAAACCATATGAAGAACAGCGTGACACCGCCGCGCCCTGCACACATGGTATGCTGAAGGACTACTGAGACTTGTCTGTGCAGTGGAGGCTGAGGACACAGTGGAGGAAGAGAAGGCAGAGTTCGCCACTGTCACAGGACCAACGGCCTGAGAGCATGGAGGAGAAAACGGCATGACCTATCCAAGTTGCTGTTGTGGCTGTGCATGAACCACATTCACCCAGTGGGCTGTAAAGGACATGTATTGTCCCTGACCATAGTTACAGCTCCACATGTCAGCGCTGCCATGCACTTTGGTACACACTAACAGGCTTAAGGACTGGCCCACCTTCTCTTCGACAAAATTGTGCAAGGCTGGTACTGCCTTCTTCGCAAAGAAATGACGGCTTGGCACTCTCCACCTCGGCTCGGCACAAGCCATCAGTTCTCTGAAAGGTGCAGAGTCCACCACTTGAAAACAGCACCAGCAACTTAGACAGGAGCACATTCAACTTCTGCACCGTTGGATGAGTGGGCGCATACTGTTGTCTCTTGGACATAGCTACGACGATGGATTGTTGGCAGAATGATTGACTCGAAGTCGGAGGAGCATCTGGAGTGACAGATGATGGGTATGACACACAGATCCCTTCGGCTGAGATGGTGGAGCCTTGTCCTGCTGAAACAGAGCGGCATGCCACTGGGTGATGCAGCAGGCTGGACAACCACAATGGAGCCACAGTTCTCCCAGGCCATTTTATGTTTGCGCAGTATATGTTGACGCAGGGCCGTGGTGCCAACATTGGGACCCTGGCCACGCTTCACCTTCTGCCGACACATCTTGCATGTGGCTATGTTAACCTCCTCCGGATGCTTGATAAAAAACTGTCACACCACCAAGTAGATTTTCCCATCAACAGTCTGCACTAATTGACTGCTACTGCCGCCGTCTCCAGGAACCCCTGTTCCACTACCTCCCGGGAAGGTAGGCTGCCGCAAAGCAGGTGGCCTCCCCCGGGAACGTTTGGCTCCAGAATTTCCACTTCTGCCACCAAGCTGACTGCCAACCATGCCACCACCTTGCTGGCTCAGCTGCTGCCTCGCGGGCAACCTGCAACCCTCTTCTCCTGATAATGATGAAGACCCTTCTGCACCCGGCTCCCAATTGCAATTGGCTTCATAATCATCAACAAGTATCTGCACGTCACTGATGTCCTCCCCAAGTTCCTCAACAGTGTCTCCTTCAGGACCCTGAATGCTGGCAATACCACCTCCCACATCACTCTCCTCATCACTACTTGCCCGCCTAGCGAAGGAAGCGGTGCATGTCTCCTCCACTTCTTGGCTGGGCAGTAGCTGACTGTCTCTATTAGATCATCCTTACTGAATAGTGGAGCTGAACCCACAGCATAATATACTACTGTAAGGTAGGGAAGAGCATAGGACAGAGGCAATGGGAGGACAGGGACTGCTCCTGGGCCATACCAACTGAGGGTTGTGTCTGAAGAACCCACCAACTGTTGACTGGGGGTATCAGATGTCACTTTTGATGAATTGGATGACGGTGTTATCCAATCGATGACGGCAAATGGGTTGTTAGTTGAGACATGACCGCTAGCTGATATCAGGAGATCAGGCCTCTCGCTGCAACTCCTGCTGCCACTTGTCCCTAGTATGCTGCAACCTCTGCCTGTGCCTGATGAATTTAGGCTTCTTCCACTCCTCTGTGCATGTCCTGGCACTTCTCTGTCTGACATACTTAGTGAGTATATGAGGGGAGTATAATACGCTTCACTACACTTAAAACAGTATTTGTCTAGAACAGCAGCAGGTGTGTACTTTTGGCTGGCCTTTCACAGTAACTAGACCTTTCAGACTATATCAGGAACAAAATGGTACAACACTGAGATGTATGTATGTGATATGCACTTAGAAGGGCAGTAAAATGCGCTCCCCTTTGCTTAACAGTATTTGTCTAGAACAGGAGCAGGTGTGTACTTTTGGCTGTCATTTCACATTATCTAGGCCCTTAAGACTTTAACAGGAACAAAATAGTACACCACTTAGATGTACGTATGTGTTATGCATTTATGAGGGCAGAAAATTTTGCAACAGTACACTGTAAAAAGTATTTGTGTATAACACTAGCCGGTGAGTACTTTTGGCTGGCCTTTCACAGTATCTAGGCCCTTGAGACTTTAACAGGAACAAAATAGTACACCTCATAGATGTATGTATGTAGTATGCACTTATTGGGTCTTCCGTTTCTAGGCAGTGCATTTTTCGGTAAAATTGACACTTTCTCTTTATTCTGTAGGTCCATACGGTTAAAATAATATCCTACTCATATAGGTTTGATTTTGTCGTACTTCTGGAAAAAATCATAACTGCATGCAGAAAAATGTATACGTTTAAAAATGTCCTCTTCTGACCTCTATAACTTTTATTTTTCCACATATGGGGATGTATGAGGGCTAATTTTTTGCACCGGGATCTGACATTTTTATTGGTATCATTTTTGTTTTGATTGGACTTTTTATTCACTTTTTTATGGCATTAAAAGTGACCAAAAATACGCTATCTTGGACTTTGGAATATTTTTTACCTGTACGTCATAGACCGCGTGGTTTCATTAATGATATATTTTTATAGTTCGGACATTTATGCATTAGGCGATACCACATATGTTTATTTTTATTTACACAGTTTTTTTTTTATTGGGAAAAGGGGGGTGATTCAGACTTGTATTATGGAAGGGGTTAAATGATCTTTATAAACACTTTTTTTTTGCTTTGTTATAGCCCCCATAGGAGACTATAACACTGCACACACTGATCTTCTACACTGATCACTACCAGGCAATAGCTCGACTCTCGCTCGATTGCTCCTTCCTGGATCTCAGGCATGGAGCAGTCATTCGACGATCGGACAGCGAGCTGTTCGGGGCATCGAGATTTCATTGCAGCGATCCCAAACAGCTCCACTGAGTTAACCAGCAAAGTTTACTTTCATTTTAGATGACTTTAGCTGCGTCTGAAGGGTTAATACCGGGAATCACCGTGATCGGTGATGTCCGGTATTAGCCCCGGGTGTCCCGGCCATTGATGGCCGCCGGTACCGACGCGATATGACGCGGGGTCAGCGAGTGACCCCGCGTTCTATCGCGGGAGCCCGCGTAGGACGTATGCATACATCCTGTAGCGGGAAGGGGTTAACAGGAACAAAATAGTACACCACATAGATGTACGTATGTGGTATGCACTTATGAGGGCAGAAAAATGCGCTACAGTATGCTTAAAAAGGTATTTTTTTACAACACCAGCCGGTAAGTACTTATGCCAGGCCTTTCACAGTATCTAGGCCCTTGAGACTTTAACAGTAACAAAATAGTACACCACTTCAATATACGTGGATACACTTATGAGAGAAGAAAAATGCACTACAGTACACTTAAAAAAGTATTTGTGCACAAACAGCAGTACACACCAGTGCTGCAGCACACAGTCGCTGTGTACTACACCCAAAATTGCACTTTCTCTCTCAAACTCACTCCATTCCCAATGAGTGCTTCTAGGCATGATTTGTGCTTGAGCTGAATCGCTGCTGTTCTTGTGTGCAACAAACTGCTCTCTGTAACAGAAAGCTGTAGACAGTGACTGGAAGGTGAATCCCTGCAGTAAGAATGCTTTTCTGTGAAACTTACACTGTTCTCTGTCCCTCTCTGTGCAACAGAACGCTGACTTGACTAGGAGGTGAATCGCTGCTGGAAAAAGCTTTTGGGTACAAATAACAGCGCTGTCTGTCCCTATTTCCCTATCTATCTCTCTGTAGTGAAAGGCTGAAGTGACTGGCCACAATATGGCTGCTGATTATATATGGCTGTGACATCACAGGGGTGACTGGCTGCTGATAGGCTGCATGCTGCATGTGATTCAGGGTCATCCCACCTACCTTTATTCCCGCCTTCCCAGGATTCCTTGCCCCATGTCCTCACATGTGGATCCGCCATTTTAGATGCCCTGAAGCCTGGACCGCACTAAATGGAGTTTAATGAAGCAATTTGCACAATAGAATCGAGGCGATATTTGCATTAGTTTGTAATCAAATGTTTCCTGAAATTCATGAAGAATTTGGATTCGTCAGATTCGATTTGCTCATGCCTAATTACAAAGGACAATTGGTGTTGAAATAAAATAAACGTATGGCTCTGTGGAGAGAGAGAGGAAGAAAAAATGAAAGTATTCAGCATTATTTTTATCACAGTTATATTATCACATATCCTCATGGAGGCTTACTTTTTATTTTTTATGATCCATTTATCATGATATTTTATGTAGAAATGAATGGTTCTTAAGGCCCATACAAGTTGGTTTGACCATAATGACTTGTTTGAGGTTGTAATATGGCACCAAACAACTTTGATTTGCTCAGGCTCATTTGGGGAATCTTGTGTTTTGTGATACAAATGCAGGAATATGTAAAGGGATCCACCATACTTGCATAGTAAAATGATACATGCAGTTATACACATGTATACACACACAAACATTTAACATATCTGCAGGATTTTTCTCACAGGGGCCTGAGCACAGTAGGACATGAGTGCTTCAGCCAGCATGCTGATTCTACTTCTATCTGTATGTACTGCTGTCTGCCATCTGCTGGTGAAATATCACTCATATACAGTAAAGATCACTTTTCTGTAGCAGATGGCAGACAGCTTTTCATACAGACTAGCTTACAACAGAAAGGTTTTATCCTGATAACTTTACTTCTATGTAGGATCCAGGGTCTGTGGAATAAAGGCATTTTGGATTCTGGAGTAAATCTAGGGTCTGTTCTGTAAATGTATTTTGTGGTCCATACTTCTCTGAATTATCTGAAGTGTATGAATTGATGCCAGTTAGGATATTCTACAAACCAACTGCATAGTGCTAGAATCAAACAACTCAATGGTCACTTTATAATGGTATTAGGTTTTTTGTATTTGCATAGTGGTTGTACACTTTTCCCTGACTGACAAGCTTTACTGTGTGATTATGTTTCCTTTTTTGTTGTTTTGTTTTTTATTCTGTCAGCTTGCTCCCTCAGCACTAACCAGCGGTACTGGCTGGTAGTGCGGGGGACACTGATCAGTTTGATGCTTGCCGTGCCCAGATCCGCCCCGCCGTTCGGCCGTAATCTTCTATTTTCGGTATGTGCTAATTAGGTGCTAACTTACACCTGCCAGGCTAACTGTCACTCTGACGTCAGCGTTTTTGGCTGCAGCGACGCTCAGCTCATCAATATTCCTCCCCTCCCTCCGCCTCTCCCTCTTCATTACAGAGCAGGGAGAAGACGGAGAGGCGGAAGGAGGGGAGGAATATTGAAGAGCTGGGGGGCGCTGCGGCCAAAAACGCTGACGTCAGAGTGCCAGTTAGCCTGGCCGGTGCAAGTTAGCACCTAATTAGCAGATACCGAAAATGGAATCCGGGCACGGTAAGCATCAAACTGATCAGCGTCCTCCGCACTACCAGCCAGTACCGCTGGTTAGTGCAGGGGAGCAAGCTGACAGTTTTCATTTAACATAACAAGGGGCATGTCTAAACAAAGAAAAGTTTACCACTTATCGCTGCCTTTACCCTCCCATCAGATATCAATCCTCAATCCACACCTATACATATAAATTGTACAAGGCTGTAATATCTTGAAGTATAAAAATTGATTTAGTTTTTCTCAAATCAAATTTTTAGTTTTAGAAAAGAAAACAAACAAAAGTAAACATTACAGTAAGCATAAAGGAATATGTGCTTGTAGCAGAGTATTAAAATGGACTGAAATCTCTTTCATACTTCTGAATGGGTTTTGTTTTGGTGACACAATTCATTGAGATTTAGGAAATAGTGATGAGCGGCATTGGCCATATTTGAATTTGGGATATTTCACGAATATATAGACAAATATTCGTCCTATATTCGTGAATTTCGCGTATTCGTTATATTCGTATATTCGAGGAAGAAAACAGTGATGGGGTGGGCAACTTTACTATTGGTTGTGTAAAGGGTTTCACTCTGGGATCGTCCTTTGCCGTAGCCAAAGGACACGTTTTTCCACAATAAACCGGCAAACAGCGAGTCCTTTCTGCAATTCTGGCTCCTCGCCAGGTTTATTAAACGGGGTGCAGGATAAACAAAATAAACAAAACATAAAAATAACTCCTAGGCCGTCTAGCCACTCACTACACATGTAGCATGCCCTGACTAATAACTGATGGGCTTTTCCCTGCCAGTTTAAACACAATAAGTCCTGCAGCCTTATAAGACACAGTTCACATTTGAACATAAAGTCCCATTCGTACAGCCACCTGCTATATGTTACAGGAGCCGCGTCTCTCACTCCGGGAGTCCATGCTTGTGTCCTCAGCAGCCCTTGCTGTGCCCGCCTGGCACTGGACACGGTGTCGCCCCCCTCTAACAGCCACTTCTGTCTAGGGTAGAGCCCAGATTATTCTGTTTCTCTTGCTTTTAAGGACACTTCCCCTTTCTGCTGCCTCATTGATTAGTCCACAGGTGGAGATTTCTGCAGGATCAGTGTGGGAAATGCACCCTTTCCTTGCCACACTGTCACATATCCCCCCCCCCCTCTGCTCAGACCACCGGGGATGAGCACTTGTCTTCAAAAGACAGTGAACACACGACCATGCATCTGTCCTTCTCTTTGGTCGAGTTAGCTGAAGTTGGTCCACTTTCTTCAACCTTTTGAGGTGGTAGTCCAGTAGAATGGTTGCTTTAGTAACACTGTCCTTTGTGCCCAGGAATACAAAGGGGACCATTCCCTCGTCTTGGGAGCTCTTCTTATCACTCTCAACTCTCACTCTAACAACCGCTGACTGGTCGACAACCTTCTGAATGTGTCTTCCTTTCTTCCCAATGACTTTTCCCACCAAGTTTGGGGGAACCAAGATTACCTTCTCAGCCAACTCCAGGCAACTTCTTGCCTTCTTCACAGCAACTTGGTTCTCACCATACACATGACACGTACATGTAACTTTATCAAGAACAACAGCAGTCACCCAAGGGATTCTCCTTGCTTGTTGTATATTTGTGCCACAAGTGCCGATTACTGAGCGCATCAAGTCTTTTCATACATCAAATTGCACATGGAATCTAGACACTGACAGACATAAGCTTTCCAGATTCTTTCTGGCTTCTTTGATCCTCAATATCACAGACAATTTTGTCTGAAGACTTCGGAAATGGATGTTACCCAACATGTTCACCCTCTTAATGGTAACTTCATTGGCAGACAAGATGACCAGCTGGGTATTCTCTGAGTCATAAGACACCGAAAAGGCTTCCACTGTCTTTGAAAAGACTTTATGAGCCCATTCCTTTACGCACATCTGCTGTAAGTCTTCAGGAACTTTCAGATTCACTTTATAGAAACTGTTCTTCACAACTGGTGTTCCAAAGACTTCCTTGGAGCCTCCTACCTTCTTCATGTTGCTCAAGGCAACGCCCTGGACACTGGCTGCAAACAAGGTAGTCCTTTCAGGCCTCTGCCTTCTCTCACCAAAGGCTGGACTGTAGTGTGAGCTTCTCTGGCCCCGACCATCCAAGTCTGTACTGCCTTTATTTTTCTGATCACGGACTCTGCATCCAGACTCCGGAGCTTCTTGTGAGACTTGCTTCAGATGCTTTGTTTCTTGAGCCCTTCGCTCAGACTTTGAAGAGGCATCCCATCTCCAGCAGCTTCTTCTGTAGACTTTCGGTTTTCATTCTGAGTTCTTCATACAACTGAGCAATTTGTGCTTCAAGTCTCCCAACGGCAAGTTTCTCTTTGTGCAGTTCTGCTGCAGCCTGGTCACTGCTTTCTTTTAGGACCTTCATGTCCCCTTCCAGCTTTAAGTTTTTCTGCTGCTCACTCTTGAGTTTAGAGGAGTTCACCTTCTCTCTTTCTAACAATTATGTCAAGTTATTGACAGTATCTTCCAGGGACAGCAGTTGTTGTCTCATCTGCTCATTGTCTTCACTCAGTAGTTCCATCTCGGACACTTTCTGCGCATAGATTTTTAGCTGAGCCTCTTGTTCGGAGATCTGCCTTCCCAGCAAATCCGAGGTAGCTGCATGAGACTTAATGTGCATTTCGGTCTGCGCCTCCAGGCTCTGCACCTTATGAGCCATTACCACTTTCTCCTTCTCGAGCTCTTCCATGGCTACCAACCTAACCTGGTGATCACTTTGTAGAGCCCGATATGCCTCAGACAGAACATTCACTTCTTCCTCCTTGAGTGACAACTGCTGGACCAGACTCTCCAATTCGCTCTCCTTGCTGGTCACATGACCCTGGGAGTGGAACAGTTCATCCTGCAGAGCCACAAGCTCACTTTGGCGGATCTCCATATCTTTCTGCATCTGAAGCTTCGCTTCTTTCTCTTTCTTCAAGTCTACAAGCGATTTTTCTTTGTCCTCCATCAGGTAATACACCTCTTCTTCTTTTTGTGCCAATTTCGAAGAAACCATCTGTAAGGTTTCTTCAAGATTCTGGATCTGCTCTCTTTTCTTACAAAGTCCAGCTCGGTTTTTCCGAGATCTCTTACTTACAGCGGTCTCTTCACTCTCGCTGCAGGAACTTGAGACATTCTCTTGTCTTCTGACCATCACCTGTCCTTGGCCTGTCTTTTCCTTTGAGCCAACTTGATCCAGCTCTTTTCCTCCTTTAGGAGTTGTCTTCCCATTTGCAAGGGACTTGGTCCCATGGGCCTTAGGGTAGTTCCCGGACAGTTTCTCGCTGTTTCTCTGCTCACTCGCAGACTTCTCTTTCACTTCAACATTATCTCTCTGCTGTCCATCAGAGACATCAAGGGCCTTGGGGTCTGCAACAACATCTGGTTTAGTGGTTCTACCTTCCCAGTCAGGATCCATCTCTGGTCCAGATGTCACATTTCCTTCACTCAGGACTCTGTCAGTGACAGTAAGCGCAGCACCCGTCTCCACGTGTACTTTCTTCAGCACTTTTGCTTTATCCACAGCCATCACTGTAGCTTCCTTTTCGGCCACCATCTTCCCTTCTAGATGACCACGCAATTTCAGCCCCCCTTTTGGCTCATCTTTAACTTGAGGATGGAGCCTATGTTCCAGAACCTGCTCCGTTTCTGTTTTTTGACAGGATCCGGACTGGTATGCAGAGACGACACTGGTGGTGGATCCTCTGTGTCAGTGAGGTGATGGCGTGGGCCGTACCAGGGGAACGGAATCTAAGGGGTTACTGGTCTTCACCAGAGCCCGCCGCAAAGCGGGATGGACTTGCAGCGGCAGGTAACCCCCAGGTCGGTCCTCCCAATAGCGACTCAACCTCACTGACAGCTGAGACAGGCGCGGTACACAAGGACTAGACAGAGGCGAGGTCAGACGTAGCAGAAGGTCAGGGCAGGCAGCGAGGTTCGTAGTCAGGGTCAACAGCAGGCGATCTGGGTACACAGGCTTGGGAACACACTAAAACGCTTTCACAGGGCACAAGGCAACAAGATCCGGTGAGGACAGGAAGGGGAAGTGGGTTTATGTAGTGTTTGGTGGTAATACACTGTTTGGGCCAGATACCAATTAGTGGTGCACTGGCCCTTTAAATTTCATAGAGCCGGCGAGCGTGCGCCCTAGAGAGCGGGGCCGCGCGTGCCGGGACCGAGCCGAAAGAGGTTGGGGCAGGTGAGCAGAACGGGATGCGACCCGCGGGCAGGCACGCCCCGCCGCGCGGATCGCATCCCCGCCGGGGGAATCAGAGCAGTGCTCCCGGTCAGCGAGTCTGACCTGGGCGCTGCGAACAGGAGATAAACGCCACGAGCGCTCCGGGGAGGAGCAGGGACCCGGAGCGCTCTGCGTAACAGTTTTATAGAAGACTCTGTTTCAGTAAGAGGCAAACTCTTCACTTGACTTCCCGGATCCTCTTGGACTTGACTCACAGTCTGTTCTTCAGCTCTCCCAGCAATCTAGCAGACCCCTATCTGACATGTGTCTAGTGACTGCTGATACTCCCCATCCTCAGCCTCTGCTGAGTGACTCTCAACTAGTGTGTGATGCAAGTCAAGTGTTTCTGTCTGGGCATGCTGGGATTTGTAGTTTTGCAACATCTGGAGGGCCAAAGATTGGAGAACACTGTGCGCTGGTTTCTAAACCATGGCCATCTAAGCCTACAACTACAACTACAACTCCCAGCATGCACAAAGATCAAACGACTGTCTCAGCATGCTGGGAGTTGTAGTTGTGTGCCTCCAGCTGTTGCATAACTACAACTCCTATCATGCCCTTCATCGATCAGTACATGCTGGGGGTTGTAGTTTTGCAACAGCGGGCGGTACACTGGTTGAAAAATACTGAATTAGGTAACAGAACCTGACTCAAGGATTTCCAACCAGTGTGCCACCAGCTGTTGCAAAAGTAAAACTCCCAGCATGCACGGTTTGTCAGTGCATGCTGTGAGTTATAGTTTTACAAAAGCTGGAGGTCCCCCCCCCCCCATGTGAATGTACAGGGTACAATCACACAGGCGGGGGTTTACAGTGAGTCTCCTGCTTCAAGTTTGAGCTGTGGCAAATTTTCCACCACAGCTCAAACTCCTAGCGGGAAACTCACAGTGATTCCCCACCCATGTAAATGTACCCTAAAAACACTACACTCCCTTCTCCTCCCCCAATAAAAATGAAAAACGTATCATACGGCAGTGTTTCCAAAACAGAGCCTCCAACTGGTGCAAAACAACAATTCCCAGCATTTCCGGACAGCCACTGACTGTCCAGGCATGCTGGGAGTGTAGCAACAGCGGTGGCACCCTGTTTGGGAATCACTGGCGTAGAATATTTTTGGTAGCAGAGGCCATTGTAATACTTGCACCCCCATGCAAATCCCTAATATAGGCCTCAAATGGGCATGGCGCTCTCTCACTTTGGAGCCCTGTTGTATTTTATGGGGAATTTCCGTACTCGGGTGCAATTGCATTACAAATTTTGCGGAGCTTTTTCTCCTTTTACCCCATATGAAAAGGAAAAGTTGGGGTCTACACCAGCCTGTTAGTGTAAAAAAAATATAATAATAAATACATTAACATGCTGGTGTTTCCCCATACTTTTCATTTTCACAAGAGGTAAAAGGAGAAAAAGACCTCCAAAATTTGTAACGCAATTTATCCTGAGTACAGAAATACCCCATAAGTGGACTTGAAATGCTCTGCAGGCGCACAACATGGCTCAGGAGTGACACCACACTATGTACATTTGAGGCCTAAATTGGTGAATTGCACAGGGGTGGCTGATTTTACAGCAAAAAAAAAATAATATCCACGTGTGACCCCATTTTGGAAACTACACCCCTCATTAAACATAACAAAGGGTATAGTGAGCCTTAACACCCCACAGGTGTTCGACGAATTTTCGTTAAATTTGGATGGGAAAATGGAAAGAAAAAATTCACAAAAATTCTGGTGTAACCCTAAATGTTTCATTTAGAGTAAGAACATACGCCAGATGTGGATGAAAAGTGCTCTGCGGGCACACTACAATGCCCAGAAGAGAAGGAGCTCCATTGGGCTTTTGGAGAGAGAATGTGTCCAGAATTTAGGCCATGTGTGTTTACAAACAGCCCCCCCCCCCCACATGTGACCTCATTTTGCAAACGACACCCCTCAAGTAATTTGAGCATTTGTGCGTAAAGTGAGAATTTGCGCCCCACAGGTGTCTGACAGATTTTTGGAACAGTGGTCTGTGAAAATGATTTTTTTTTTCATTTGCACAGCCCACTGTTCAAAAGATCTGGCAAATGCCAGTGGGGTTTAAATGCTCACTGCACCCCTTAATAAATGATGTGAGGGGTGTAGTTTCCAAAATGGGGTCACATGTGGAGGGTCCACAGTTCTGGCACCATGGGGGCTTTGTAAATGCACAAGCCCCCCGACTTCCATTCCAAACAAATTCTCTCTCCAAAAGCTCAATGGCGCTCCTTCTCCTCTGAGCATTGTAGTGCACCAACAGAGCACTTGACGTCCACACATGGGGTATTTCCATACTCATAAGAAATGGGGTTACAAATTTTGGGGGGCAATTTCTCCTATTACCCCTTGTAAAAATGTAAAATTTGGGGGAAAACCAGCATTTTAGTGAAAAAAAAATTAATTTACACATAATCTTTAACGGAAAAGTCGTTAAACACCTGTTAAGTTACTTGAAAGGTGTAGTTTCTAAAGTAATATGCCATGTGTTTTTTTTTTTTTTTGCTCTTCTGGCGCCATAGGGGCTTCCTAAATGTGACATGCCCTGCAAAAACCATTTCAGCGAAATTCCCTCTCTAAAATCCCATTGTCCTCTGAGCACTCTACTGCACCTGCAGAACATTTTACATCCACATATGAGGTATTCCTTATTCGAGAGAATTTGGATTACAAATTTTGGGGGGATTCCTCTGCTTTTACCCATTGTAAAAATTCAAAAAATGGCTCTACAAGAACATGCGAGGGTAAAAAATTAATATTTAGAATTTTCTCCTTCACTTTGCTGCTATTCCTGTGAAACAACTAAAGGGTTAACAAACTTGTCATTTTGAATTCTTTGAGGGGTGAAGTTTTTATAATGAGGTCATTTATGGTGTATTTCTAACATGAAAGCCCCTCAAATCCACTTCAAACAGAACTGAACTGAAAAATTCTGATTTTGAAATTTTCGTGAAAAATTGGAAAATTGCTGCAATACTTTGAAGCCCTCTTATGACTTCAAAAAGTAAAAACATGTCAACTTTATGATGCCAACATAAAGTAGACATATTGTATATGTGAATCAATATATCATTTATTTGGGATGTACATTTTTCTTATAAGCAGAGAGTTTCAAAGTAAAAAAAAAAATTCTACATTTTAAAATTTTTCATAAAATTTTTGAATTTTTCACCAAGAAATTATACAAGCTTCGCCAAATATTTACCACTAACATAAAGTCGAATATGTCATGAAAAAAACATTCTCGGAATCAGAAGGATTAGGAAAAGCATCCAAAAGTTAATAATGCTTAAAATGACAGTGGTCAGATGCGCAAAAAATGCTCTGGTCTTTAATGGGTAGCTCCCACCATCCTATATATTTTTTTTCTGTCCCTGCCTATTTCCCATTTCTCCCTAACCCCCTCCCTGCTTTAATTTTTTTTTACTATATTAAAAAAGGTATTTTTGTCTGCCTGGTAGTGTGCTCACTACCAGGCAGACTTTCCCAGCAGGCAGACGTCACTGATGCCTGCTGGGACCGACCCCTTCTGCCCTTAGTTCACTATACAGGGTGCCTCCAGCTGTTTCACCACTACAACTCCCAGCTTGCCCTGACATCTATTGGCTCTCAGGGCATGCTGGGAGTTGTTGTGGGGAAACAGCTGGAGGCACCCTGTGTTGAAAACAATAAGTTAGGGCCATGGGCGCAGCGTGGCGCTACCCCGTTCCCTCCAGCACTAAGTTGCCCCCCTGTGTTGACACCCCGATCCCCACAACCCCCGTGTTGAAACCCCGATCCCTGCAACCCCCGTGTTGAAACCCCGATCCCCGCAACCCCCGTGTTGAAACCCCGATCCCCATATGTACAAACTGCAGAGTCCAGCAGCATCAGCGGCGTGCAGGGGCAGTATCAGCGGCGTGGTGCGGGAGGAGTGGCCGGCGCCTGAGGCCAGGGAGCCAATGCGCTCGCTCCCTGCCTGACAGGCAGGCAGGGAGCGAGCGCAGGCTGACAGGCAGGCAGGGAGCGAGCACAGGCTGAATGAATTAGGACCGATGCCCGGCTGGCATCAGTCTGAATTCAGGCGTGACATCATGCCAGCCTGCAGCCAGCCACTAGGAGGGAGACCCCCTAGTGGCCGGTTTTCAAATGTTAATTTAAACATTTTAATAAAAAAAAAATAATTATGAAAATATATTAGAGATATGTTGTAGTACATATGTACTACAACATATAAAAAAAAAATGTTTAGGACAGTGCCCATTTAAGGTCATAATCGGCTGTGTCCTTAAGGGGTTAAAGGTACAGTGCAACATAACATAAATTAACAGACAAAGATTATAATGAATATTACAGCATCGCCTGAGCAGCAGTGCCCATCATAGACAACTGAAGCAATGCTTACCTGACAGGACGGTACTGGAACACCATATTTTGGTATAAAATAAGTCATGTCATTACAAAGTACAATTGGTGACACAAGAAACAAGCCCTTATATGGGTCTGTAGGTGCAAAATTGAAAGCTTTATGATTTTTAGAAGGGAAGGAGGAAAAAACTAAAGTTACAAAAATGAAAATTAGCCTCGCCCTTAAAAGGGTACTCCGGTGGTTAATTTTTTTTTTACTATATGGCATCTTTGTAAGTTTTGCTTACTGGGAGTTGTAGATTTGCAACAGCTGGAGGCACACTGGTTGGGAAACACTGTTCTAGCCTATTCAGCATTCACATCATGTTACACCAGTGTTTCCCAGCCAGTGTGCCTCCAGCTGTTGCAAAACTACAACTCCTAGCATGCCCAAAGGCTGTCAGGGCATGCTGGGAGTTGTAGTTTTGCAACACCTGGAGGCAACCTGGTTGGGAAACACTGGTGTATGCCCTACAGAGGTGTGGTGAACTACAACCCCCAGGAGACTACAGTGATAGCATGCTGGTGTTATACCACAGACTGAAGACTCCTGAATGACACATGCTGGGAGTTGTAGTACCTTTTGTGTGTGTATGACAGTGTATCCCAACCAGGGCTGATTATATTAGTGTGCTGTGTATAAGGGGGCTGACCCGGGAAAATAGTAAGATGGGTAAAGGGTGGAACAAACAAACACAAAAAAAAAGGTGCCGCCCCAAACCAGCAAGGCATATGGCATGCTGGGATTTGTAGTTTTCTGCACAGCAAGAAACAGGAAATAGAAGCAAAGATGGGAAAACAAAGTGAGGGATAAAAAGACAACAAAGAACAGAAATAGAGTAGGCTAAACAACAAGAATAGAAATGAAACAAAACAAATAGGGTAAGTCAAAAACGGAAAAACATGTTGACCACCAGAGTACCCCTTTATGGTCAAAATGGACTTGGTCCTTAAGGGGGTAAATGCTAAATCCCAGGTGGCAAGGGTGTACATGTATGTCTGATGTTGTTTAAAGGTTAGGAGAGTTCTGCTGTAAGGTTGGGATTAAAGGGCAGCCAGCACAGAACACACTACAATCAGCTCCCCAAGAATGATCCTAACAAACATTAGTTTCTACAGCAACTCAGACACAGCATATGACAATCACCCCTGCTAGCAATGTCAGCCATTTTGGCTCACATAACTAGCACCTCTGAAACCAAGAACATGAGAAAATTTTGGTATCCACACAAATGCAATAATCTGTACAATACACTTTTTTTTTCTTAAAAAATACATTATTTGAATGTTATTGTTTGCATACAAGATAATACCACTTAAAAAACAAAAAAAATCTTGTTTTCAAAACAAAATAGCATAGTTTTCAGAATAGTAAAAAGTATACTGAGTGTTTTTAATTCAAAGAGGTTGTCTGGAATTAGGAACAATCAACTATTTTTTTCCCTTAAAGATTACCTGTCATGATCTTGTTACGTTTTATAATCCTCCCAGTTAACTGCACCCATCATGATAAACCCCCCCCCCGCCTTTATTTTTATTATTTGTTAGTTTTCTACCTTGATATTTCTCTGTATTTTCTGCTCCGTCTCAGTTACATTCACAGACAGGGAAGGGGTATTACCGAGCAGATGTGACATCATCTGAAGCCATACAGGGGAGAACTTCCTCCCTCACTCTGCTACACACAGCCGAGAGCAGTTTAGTGTGTGAGATGAGCTCTAATTGGATAAGGTTGCACCCCCCCCCCCCCATCAGGATTTCCGGTTTTTGGATTTCTGCCAGGTCAGCAGGAGTCCAAAGTTTGTACAAGAGATAGGGGAAATGTGCTTTGGATAGGTAGGCAGACACCTAGTGGCAGCTTTTTTAAACACAATTAAAACATAGAAAACTTCATTTTTTTAAAACAAAGTACATTAGATTTTTCATTGGCCATAAGGAGTGCAATAGCAAAAAAATTTTTAATGAGAGTGCCCATTTAAACAATGGCTCAGCTTTAACACAAGTTTCAATACAAGACACAGGTCCCCCAATCTTCTCTCATCTTTCCTGCTTACAAAAGATGGCCATGGACCTTCCGGCTCAGCCGGTCAATGGCCAAGATAAGTAACAGCAGACTGAAAGGGCAGGTCCTGAACTAAGAATTCCTCCACAACCCCCAACCTAGCAGTATATTATTAAAATGAAAGGCTGGAAAAACCCTTTAAATGTTATGACAATGTAGTTGGAGTCAATACAACTCTTCTGTTAACTAAATAATTATGTAATGTTTTCTTTTCTTTAATTAAAAAAATGTCAGCATTTGTGAGCAAACACAGAATCAAAAATCACCGGCTTTAAATACAGAATACAAACAGTAGGTTGCTTTTACTACATTTTTTGCTCTAAAGTTGCTATTTCCCTTATTGTACATCAAATGAAATTTAAGTTGCTCTGAAGAATCGAGGTTTTGTTTCTCTGAATTTTTCTGCCTGTAGTAAATTGACTATAATGTTTCCATATCTTAGCTGACTCAGAAGAACATCCAACAACATTAGACCAATGTACTCTCATAGCACGAGAGAATAATAGCTGAATAAATAGAGTTTGCCTCTCAGAATGCCACAGATACAAACACAAAATCAAATAACTTAGTTGTATATTAACAGTATGTGCTTGAGCCCAGCTGTATGTACTTCAGATTGAGCGGCTCTTTTTATTTTATTTTTATTGAAAATATACAATAATTTCAGATTTGCCAATTTTCACATAAGGTTGAATACAATGAAATGATAAAGACTATTAACCCCTTTTCAACACATGTATACTGTACAGGGTTTCCTTGGTTTACCACAGTGCCTAAATTAATCTCGGTATTTAGTGTCAAACTAAATAGTTTATTGAAGGTACAGAACATAGGTGCAAGCAACAAACATAACGTACCCAAGCCGAGGCGCGGTGAGTGTAATCATTAAGCATTAAAGGGGTACTCCGGTGAAAACCTTTTTTCTTTTAAATCAACTGGTGGCAGAAAGTTAAACATATCTGTAAATTACTTCTATTAAAAAATCTTAAACCTTCCTGTACTTATTAGCTGCTGAATACTACAGAGGAAATTCTTTTCTTTTTGGAATGCTCTCTGATGACATCACGAGCACAGTTCTCTCTGCTGACGTTATTATAATAATAATAACGCTTTATTTATTGTTGTCCTTAGTGGGATTTGAACCCAAGTACCCAGCACTCCAAGGCAACAGTGCTAACCACTGAGCCACCATGCTGCCCTTAGCATACATCTGCTATGCATGATTGCTAAAATGGACAGAGATGTCAGCAGAGAGCACTGTGCTCGTGATGTCATCAGTGTTCCAAAAAGAAAGGAATTTCCTCTGTAGCATTCAGCAGCTAATAAGTACTGGAAGGATTAAGACTTTTTTAATAGAAGTAATTTACAAATATGTTTAACTTTCCGCCACCAGTTGATTTAAAAGAAAAAAGGTTTTCACCGGAGTACCCCTTTAAATACAAAAATAAATAAAATAAAGAAATAAAGAAATAATAAACCAGGGAGTTCATCTCGATATTTATGTGGTCATGCTGTAAAAAATTTTTAGTACTTAAATTGTTATATACAAGTAATAGAAGAGTGGATGGGCCTAGTGGAGAGCACTTTGTCAATAGGCAAAGGGGTTCTAATAATTTTTTTATTGCTTATATTTGTTAAATATACGTATTTATGTGATGTTAATAGTGATTTTTATCTTATTTGTATCTCATAAGCTGATACAAAATGATGTATAATATTTATGGTAATACCTGTGCCTATGTATATTGAGATGTGTCCGGCTATGTGTATTTGAAAGTCTTCTTTGGTGTTCTCTGGACTTTGTGCCCTGCCGGATAGGGAATTGCGCTTTTATTTATTAATCAAATAATACCCAATTATCCTTTATGCCCCAGGTTTAGTTGTGTATCTAGATTACAGTGTCTGATCACTCATGCTGCCATCCCGCTTGCTCTGACCTCAAGTCTACATTCTGCCGGCGTAACTTCTCTCAGCAACCAATCACATGAACAAGAGCTTAACATGACTTCTGGGTATTGCGACTTTACAGAGTAAACGAACATACTCGCTGAATTATTAGCTTGAAACACAGGTGTTTCAGTGACCACACGTTCTAGGTGTATGATTGTGATTGGTTAAGGTTTTACAAATATACCCTGACCTATTTGAAGGATGCTACACCCTAAACAATGTACATGATTTTGATTGCTTAACCCCTTAAGGACCCAGCCATTTTACACCTTAGGACCCGGCCATTTTTTGCACATCTGACCACTGTCACTTTAAACATTAATAACTCTGGAATGCTTTTAGTTATCATTCTGATTCCGAGATTGTTTTTTCGTGACATATTCTACTTTAACTTAGTGGTAAAATGTTTTGGTAACTTGCATTCTTTCTTGGTAAAAAATCCCCAAATTTGATGAAAAATTTGAAAATTTTGCATTTTTCTAACTTTGAAGCTCTCTGCTTGTAATGAAAATGGATATTCCAAATATTATTTTATTCACATATACAATATGTCTACTTTATATTTGCATCATAAAGTTGACGAGTTTTTACTTTTGGAAGACACCAGAGGGCTTCAAAGTATAGCAGCAATTTTCCAATTTTTCACAAAATTTCCAAAATCACAATTTTTCAGGGACCAGTTCAGGTTTGAAGTGGATTTGAAGGGTCTTCATCTTAGAAATACCCCAAAAATGACCCCATAATAAAAACTGCACCCCCCAAAGTATTCAAAATGACATTCAGTCAGCATTTTAACCCTTTAGGTGTTTCACAGGAATAGCAGCAAAGTGAAGGAGAAAATTCACAATCTTCATTTTTTACACTCGCATGTTCTTGTAGACCCAATTTTTGAATTTTTACAAGGGGTAAAAGGAGAAAATGTATACTTATATTTGTAGCCCAATTTCTCTCGGGTAAGCACATACCTCATATGTCTATGTAAACTGTTCGGCGGGCGCAGTAGAGGGCTCAGAAGGGAAGGAGCGACAAGGGGATTTTGGAGCGTACGTTTCTCTGAAATGGTTTTTGGGGGGCATGTTGCATTTAGGAAGCCCCTATGGTGCCAGAACAGGAAAGAAAAACACATGGCATACCATTTTGGAAACTAGACCCCTTGAGGAACGTAACAAGGAATAAAGTGAGCCTTAATACCCCACAGGTGTTTCACGACTTTTGCATATGTAAATTTTTTTTTTTTTAAATTCAATAAAATGTGTGTTTCCCCCCAAATTTCACATTTTTGCAAGGGTTAATAGCAGAAAATACCCCCCCAAAATTTGTAACCCCATCTCTTCTGAGTATGGAGGTACCCCATAAGTTGACATGAAGTGCACTATGGGCGAACTACAATGCTCAGAAGAGAAGGAGTCATATTTGGCTTTTTGAGAGCAAATTTTTCTCGGGGGCATGTCGCATTTAGGAAGCCCCAATGGTGCCAGAACAGCAAAATAACCCCCACATGGCATACCATTTTGGAAACTAGATCCCTTGAGGAACGTAACAAGGGGTACAGAGAACATTTACCCCCCACTGGTGTCTGTCAGATCTTTGGAACAGTGGGCTGTACAAAATTTTTCATTTGCGCAGCCCACTGTTCCAAAGATCTGTCAGACACCAGTGGGGTGTAAATTCTCACTGCACCCCTCATTACATTCCGTGAGGGGTGTAGTTTCCGAAATGGGGTCACATGTGTTTTTTTTTTTTTTGCGTATGTCAAAACTGCTGTAACAATCAGCCACCCCTGTGCAAATCACCTCAAATGTACATGGTGCACTCTCCCTTCTGAGCCTTGTTGTGCGCCCCCAGAGCACTTTGCGCCCACATATGGGGTATCTCCGTAGTCGGGAGAAGTTGTATTACAAATTTTGGGGGCTTTTTTTTCCCTTTTACCTCTTGTCAAAATGAAAAGTATAGGGCAACACCAGCATGTTAGTGTAAAAAATTTATTTTTTTACACTAACATGCTGGTGTAGACCCCAACTTCACCTTTTCATAAGGGGTGAAAGGAGAAAAAGCCCCCCAAAATTTGTAAGGCAATTTCTCCCGAGTATGGCGATACCCCATATGTGGCCCTAAACTGTTGCCTTGAAATACGACAGGGCTCCGAAGTGAGAGCGCCATGTGCATTTGAGGCCTGAATTAGGGATTTGCATAGGGGTGGACATAGGGGTATTCTATGCCAGTGATTCCCAAACAGGGTGCCTCCAGCTGTTGCAAAACTCCCAGCATGCTTGGACAGTCAACGGCTGTCCGGCAATACTGGGAGTTGTTGTTTTGCAACAGCTGGAGGCTCCATTTTGAAAACAGTGGCGTACCAGACGTTTTTCATTTTTATTGGGGAGGGGAGGGGGGCTGTGTAGGGGTATGTGTATATGTAGTGTTTTTTTACTTTTTATTTTATTTTGTGTTAGTGTAGTGTAGTGTAGTGTTTTTAGGGTATAGTCACACGGGCAGGGGGGGTTACAGCGATTTTCCCGCTGCGAGTTTGAGCTGCCGGGCAAAATTTGCTGCATCGCAAACTTGCAGCCTGATACTCACTGTAAGCCCCCTGCCCATGTGAATGTACCCTGTACATTCACAAGGGGGGGCCTCCAGCTGTTACAAAACTACAACTCCCAGCATGCACAGTCTATCAGTGCATGCTGGTAGTTATAGTTTTGCAACAGCTGAAGGCACACGGGTTGGGAAACACTGAGTTAGGAAACAGACAATGTTTCCCAACCAGTGTGCCTCCTGTTGTTGCAAAACCACAACTCCCAAACATTCTCAGGCATGCTGGGAGTAGTAGTTTGCAACATCTGGAGGACTACAGTTTGCAGACCACTAATACAGTGGTTCCCAATCTGTGCCCTTCCAGATGTTGCAAAACTACAACTCCCAGTATGCCAAAACTGTCCAGGCATGCTGGGAGTTGTAGTTCTGCAACATCTGAAGGGCCAGATGTTACAGAACTACAACTCCCAGCATGCCTGGACAGTAAGGGCATCCTGAGGATGTGTAGTTTTGCAACATCTGGAAGGGCACAGTGGTCTCCAAACTGTGGACCTCCAGATGTTGCAAAACTGCAACTCCCAGCATGCCCAGATGCCAAGGGCTGTCTGGGCATGCTGGGAGTTGTAGTATATAGGGTCCCAATACAGCAATGCATGTCGCTTTACGGCGACGTGCATTGCTGTAAAGGGCCCGACCGCGGCTGAAGATCTACTCACCTGTCGCCGCCGCCGCCATCTTCCTCGCCGGGATCCGGGATGAGGTATCCGGTCCCCAGCACTCCCCCTTCCCCGCCGCATCCTCCGGTCTTCCTCCCGTCCTCTCCGGACTTCAAGGGTCCGGGCAGGATGGGAGGAAGTAACCGCCCCCCCCCCCCCTGCGATTGGTCGGTTAACTAACCGACAGATCGCAGGATATAGGAGGAGGTGGCCGGCTTGCCACCTCGCTCCTATGCTTTAGCATGGTCCTGGCTGTCTGCGAAGCCGGGATCATGCGAAATTACCGGGCGGTCGGGTCCCAGAGACCCGATCAGCCCGGTATCGCCGCAGATCGCAAGGGCGATTTCCCTTGCGATTTGCGGCGATCGCCGACATGGGGGGCCTACATGGCCCCCCTCGGCATTTGCCCTGGATCCCTGCTGAAGGATTTCAGCAGTGATCCGCTTCCGATCTCCGCCGGGTGAGCGGCGGAGACCGGGAAAAGACATGACGTATGCATACGTCATGGGTCCTTAAGACCCAGGGTGTGATGACGTATGCATACGTCATGGGTCCTGAAGAGGTGAAATAAGTGTTATGGTATTTTATTATATTCAGTTAAGTGTATCCATTTTTTCAGTAGTTTATATGTATTGCATTTAAAAAACTCTGCTCTGCAACCTTGTACTGAAATGTAGCATATTGGATATTATACTATTGGGTGATAATTGATCCTCCTACATGGGAGTCCGTTTGGGAAGTATAATGCAACTCTTAGACAGGATCTGTGCCAATTAAAGAATGTGTAAGTGTTTCTGTATTACACATTATACTCTGTTAAAAAAATAAGTTGTATACAGTAGATCATGGCCAACCTGTGGTGTGGGTGCAAAAAGATTACTATGTTTGATGGCTACTTTGCTGTGACGACCTGTTTATTGGAATAGCCTCCAGACTTTAATCTACACGCGAGATCTCTCAACTGATTTTAATATATTTCTTGGTAAGTACAATTTTGTTATACATATATCATTTTAAAAAAAAATTGTTTAATGCAGCAGTACATCTTGCAGTAAAACATGCACATATGTCCAAACACACAGTCAGCTTTAGGGGGCAAAAAGATCTACATGAAAAACAGGTAATGAATTGTTATTTTGACAATGTTAACATTATTGTATACTCCACATGAATTAAAAAATAATTAGGTTGCACCACATGCAGGCTTAATGTGAGGGCACTCCATCACCTTAACAATATCAGTAACACTTCCCTTACAAATAAATGCGGTGCATCACTTTACTTTCTAAATGTGCATGATGGTCAAGTACAGTAAGTACCTTTAAAATCTATGCCATCAAAAATATAAGGTTTAACCCCTTAATGACCACGGACGTATATTTACGTCTGTAAAATAGACAGGTGAGATCGGCACTACTCAGTCTGTGATCGTGGGACTCGTGGAAAAAGGGTAACTGGTTGGGCTGCTTCTGTGAAACCTTAGTGGTGCTCTGACTGAACGTGAAGCTGTAGTCTTATAACAATAGAATAAGAAAGAAGTCGGCGACTCACCGGAGCTGATTTTCAAGCAGTTTCTTCTTTATTGGTACTCACATACATGGGGAGAGAAAGATGTACAGGGGGTACAGCTGTCTGGCTACGGGACCGTTTCACATGTTCCACATGCTTCGTCTGGCCTAAGCTGAGTAACTAACACGTGACTCTAAATACAGGTAAGGACCTCCTATTATCACCTGGTGACACATAGTCAGTGACGGAAAAGATGGGTGGTAACTATAATAGTATTAATCCATCTATAGAAGTTAAAATCATGTAATACAAAACTGTGTAGAAAAGTAACTTTAAAAGCATGGGGCTAGATCAACTCGATCATTCAGATCCAGAGGGCCAGTTGCTTCCATTTTTAAAATCCAATAGGTTTCTCTCTGAAGTAAATACTTGTCACGTGATATACCTGGTCTATGCTCCACTCTTTCTATTCCTGCAAAGGATATGGCTTCTGGATTTGCTCCGTGCGCTTCGACTATGTGGTTAATCAGACGCGGCGCACCTTTTCGGGTGCGTAAAGAATAAATATGTTCGCGTATGCGATTAAATAGAGGTCTGATGATAATAATTACAACTTTTGCATTGGTAGTTACCTACAGGGACATAATATAAAAAAAATAAAACACTGGGTGATGCTTTGAAAAATCACACAAAAAAATCCAGAATTACAAAAGGATCTTGGTTTAATGATATTGTCCCTGTAGGTAACTACCAATGCAAAAGTTGTAATTATTGTAAACTGAACAAAGGTATAAAAACTATGCGCATAGGATCCGTAACACACACGGTAAATACCCTCATTACTTGTAGCACAAAATATGTTGTGTATGTAATATTCTGCCCGTGCGGCTTTTTCTATGTGGGAAAAACTATCAGACCTCTATTTAATCGCATACGCGAACATATTTATTCTTTACGCACCCGAAAAGGTGCGCCGCGTCTGATTAACCACATAGTCGAAGCGCACGGAGCAAATCCAGAAGCCATATCCTTTGCAGGAATAGAAAGAGTGGAGCATAGACCAGGTATATCACGTGACAAGTATTTACTTTAGAGAGAAACCTATTGGATTTTAAAAACGGAAGCAACTGGCCCTCTGGGTCTGAATGATCGAGTTGATCTAGCCCCATGTTTTTAAAGTTACTTTTCTACACAGTTTTGTATTACATGATTTTAACTTCTATAGATGGATTAATACTATTATAGTTACCACCCATCTTTTCCGTCACTGACTACGTGTCACCAGGTGATAGGTTAATAGGAGGTCCTTACCTGTATTTAGAGTCACGTGTTAGTTACTCAGCTTAGGCCAGACGAAGCATGTGGAACATGTGAAACGGTCCCGTAGCCAGACAGCTGTATCCCCTGTACGTCTTTCTCTCCCCATGTATGTGAGTACCAATAAAGAAGAAACTGCTTGAAAATCAGCTCCGGTGAGTCGCCAACTTCTTTCTTATTCTATTGGTATATTTACGTCTGTGGCCGGCTCCCGCGATATAACGCGTGGTCACGCGGATACCACATGTCATATCGGGTCGATCTCAGTATGTAACTGAAGCCGGGACCCGGGGCTAATAGAGCGCAGCAGCGATTGTGGTGCCGCACACTATTAACCCTTTAGACAAAGTTGAACGCCACATCTAAAACAAAAGTAAAACCTTCCCGGCTGCTCAGTGGGGCTGATTGGGACCACCGCAGTGAAAATGTGGTGTCCCGAACAGCTAGGACGCGAGCGGAGGGTCACTCACCTTCCTCCGGCATGTCCGATCGGCGATTGATAGCTCCAAGCCTGAGATTCAGGCTTGAGCCATCGACTGTCGATAACACTGATCAATGCAAAGCTATGGCTTTGCAGTGAACAGTTCCGGCAATCATTGTATGCTATAACATTGCAAAAAAAAAGTGTAAAAAAAAAAAGTTAATAAATGTGATTTAACCCTTTCCCTAATAAAAGTCCAAATCACCCCCCTTTTCCCATTTAAAAAAAAAACAACATGTAAATAAAAATAAATATAAACATGTGGTATCGCCGCATGCATAAATGTCCGAACTATAAAAAAAATACCATTAATTTAACCTCAGGGTCAATGGCATACACACAAAAAAATTACAAAGTCCAAAATAGTGTATTTTTTTATTTTAAATTTCTCTGCATGTAGTTATGATTTTTTCCAGAAGTAATACAAAATCAAACCTATATAAGTAGGGTATCATTTTAATCGTATGGACCTACAGAATAAAGATTAGGTTTCATTTTTACTGAAAAATTCACTGTGTGGAAATGGAGGCCCCCAAAATTTACAAAATTGTGTTTTTTCTTCAATTTCGTCGCACAATAATTTTTTTCTGTTTCGCCCTAGATTTTGATTCTATTATATGGTAGTCTTGATAAATACAATGGCCCTTATTTACTAAGAGTGAAGTGTAGGTTTCTTTGTGGGTTTTGATTCCCTACAATTTATTTTCCACGGTATTTACTAAGGTTTCCCTACATTTTCCACTTTCCCTACACTTTGCTTTTTTTTACACATGCTTTGATCTATCTGGTTTTCCTCATCTCAAATCCACCACATTTTATGTGGAAACCTAAGTAAATATGTAGTTTTCTTTGTGAAAATATCGGGAACACGCCCCTTTTCGGAGACCACACTACCTTTCCTGGCGGTCACGCCCCATTTTCAGGTTTTCTTACCAAAATGGAGAGTTAGTCGGCGTGTTTTCAATTCTGGCGCAAAATCTGGAGCAGACAGAATTTCTGGCGCAACACGACAAAATCTGGTGCACAACCCGACAAAACATGTCGGGTTTGCAATACTAAATGATGGCCAATGTCTCAGTGTATACAGTGTTACACTATAATGTATGATGGTTTTAACTTACAAATGCTTTTAAATTACAATTATTGGTATCAAAATGTTTTCTCATGAATTTTACTCAGTCTTATGATGAGAGTATTTTAGCAATGATGTCATGGGGGTATCTGTGAAAAAGCGCAGATACACTCAGAACACCATGATTCTGCAAATTCTTTCAAATCCTGTAAGGAAAAAACATCTCTAAAAGACAGCCGATCAGCCATTTTTTTTTTACCCTTAAAAGAGTACTCCACTGGAAAACATTTTCTTCTAAATCAACTGGTGTCAGAAAGTTAAACAGATTTGTAAATTACTTCTATTAAAAAATCTAAATCCTTCCCGTACTTATTAGCTGCTTATTGCTCCAGAGAAAGTTCTTTCCTTTTTAATTTATTTTCTGTCTGACCATAGTGCTCTCTGCTGACACTTCTGTCCATTTCAGGAACTGTCCGTAGCAGGATAGGTTTACTATGGAGATTTTCTCCTACTTTAGACAGTTTTTAGAATAGACAGATGTGTCATCAGAGAGCACTGTGGTCAGACAGTAAGGAAGTTCAAAAACAAAAGAACTTCCTCAGTTGTACACAGCAGCTGATAAGTACTGGAAGGGTTAAGATTTTTTTTATAGAAGTCAATTACAAATCTGGTAAACTTTCTGACACCAGTTGATTTAAAAGAAAATGTTTTCCAGTGTAGTACCCCTTTAAGCTCACAGCCTGTTTTAGCTTTGAGGACACAGCCATTCTTATTTTTCATCGTCACCTATTAACCTCTTAACCCCTTAAGGACCGGAGGTTTTTCCGTTTTTGCATTTTCGTTTTTTGCTCCTTGCCTTTAAAAAATCATAACTCTTTCAAATTTACACCTAAAAATCCATATGATGGCTTATTTTTTGCGCCACCAATTCTACTTTGTAATGACGTCAGTCATTTTGCCCAAAAATCTATGGTGAAGCGGGAAAAAAAATCATTGTGCGACAAAATTGAAAAAAAAAAACGCTGTTTTGTAACTTTTGGGGGCTTCCGTTTCTACGTAGTACATTTTTCGGTAAAAATGACACCTGATATGTATTCTGTAGGTCCATACGATTAAAATGATACCCTACTTATATAGGTTTGATTTTGTCGGACTTCTGGAAAAAATCATAACTACATGCAGGAAAATTAATACGTTTAAAATTGTCATCTTCTGACCCCTATAACTTTTTTATTTTTCCGTGTATGGGGCGGTATGAGGGCTCATTTTTTGCGCCGTGATCTGAAGTTTTTAACGGTACCATTTTTGCATTGATAGGACTTATTGATCACTTTTTATTCATTTTTAAATGATATAAAAAGTGACCAAAAATGCACTATTTTGGACTTTGGAATTTTTTTGCGCGCACGCCATTGACCGAGCGGTTTAATTAATGATATATTTTTATAATTCGGACATTTCCGCACGCGGTGATACCACATATGTTTATTTTTATTTTTATTTACACTGTGTTTTTTTTTTTATTGGAAAAGGGGGGTGATTCAAACTTTTAATAGGGGAGGAGTTAAATGATCTTTATTCACTTTTTTTTTGCACTTTTTTTTTGCAGTGTTATAGGTCCCATAGGGACCTATAACACTGCACACACTGATCTTCTATGTTGATCACTGGTTTCTCATAAGAAACCAGTGATCAACGATTCTGCCGGATGACTGCTCATGCCTGGATCTCAGGCACTGAGCAGTCATTCGGCGATCGGACAGCGAGGAGGCAGGTAGGGGCCCTCCCGCTGTCCTGTCAGCTGTTCGGGATGCCGCGATTTCACCGCGGCTATCCCGAACAGCCCACTGAGCTAGCCGGGATGCTTTCGGTTTCACTTTAGACGCGGCGTTCAACTTTGAACGCCGCGTCTAAAGGGTTAATAGCGCGCGGCACAGCGATCAATGCCGCGCGCTATTAGCCACGGGTCCCGGCCGTTGTTAGAGGCCGGGCCCGACCCGCTATGACGCGGGGCCACGCCGTGGCCCCGCGTTATAGATCGGGAGTGGACACATGACGTTCCAGTACGTCATGTGTCCTTAAGGGGTTAAGGACGCAGAGTGTACCTGTACGCCCTGCGCCCGGTCCAGGTATATAAGGCAGGGTCACGCCGTGGCAACATCATAGCGGGTCGGTCCGGGTGGCTAATGAAAGCTTAGACCCTGGGCTAATAGCGTGCAACACCGATTGTTGTGCAGCATGCTATTAACCCTTAAGACGCGGCATTCAAAGTTGATCACCATGTCTAAAGTAACAAAAATACACTACCGGCAGCTCAGTCGGGCTGATCGGGACCATCGCTGTGAAATCGCGATGTCCCGTTCAGCTAGAAAGTGAGCGGAGGGTGCCTTACCTTCCTCCATCAGGTCTGATCGGCGATTGATTGCTCCAAGCCTAAAATCCAGGCTTGAGCAATCGACCGCCGATAACACTGATCATTGCCCTATTAATGCACAGCAATGATTTGTGTAGCAGATCAGTGTGTGCAATGCTATAGCCACTAGAGGGGGCTTTGACACTGCAAAAAAAAAAGTGTGGAAAAAAAAGTTAAAGGGGTACTCTGGTGGAAAACTTTTTTTTTTTTTAAATCAACTGGTGCCAGAAAGTTAAACAGATTTGTAAATAGGTATATAAAAATTGATACAAGCGCAATATATACGATCTAATGGTGGGGAGCTGAAAACAGATATTGGAGAAAAAGGACAAAAAGAAGAATACGGATAAAATGGATGCAAATCAAACAGAAAAATAAATTATAGATATACCAGTAATAACCACTTATTCAAATCAAAGCCATAAAATGAAAAGGATAATTAAAAAACACTGGTATCTGCTAAAAGATGACAAAGTGATAGGGGAAAAACTAACATCAAAACCAAAATTCATTTTTAAAAAAGCTAACAATTTAGGCAATTTAATCGCACCAACAATCAAACAGAAATATAGGAGAGCTCCCACACCAATGCAATTAACGGGAGGTATAAAATTAAATCCTCTACCTAATGGTTTTTTTCCGTGCAAAAATTGCAATGCATGTAAAAGCATGATAGCCAAATCAATGCAAAGCATCAATAATTTAGGAACTAATAAAAAGATCTCTCAACATATACATTGCAAAACTAGAGGGGTAATTTATGGCATCCGATGCCCCTGTGAGAAATTGTACATAGGCTGTACAAAGAGATCCCTAATCCAGCGTTTAAAAGAACATATGTATAATATAAAAAGGAGTTTTGAGGGACATCCCCTCTCTAATCATTTCAGAGACAAACATAATTCAGAAATAAAAGATGCCCAATTCTTTGGCCTAGAAATAATTACCCCCAACTGGAGAGGAGGAAACATCATTGCCCAAATGTCTAGAATATAGGCCAAATGGATCTTTGAATTAAACACAGGAGCACCCCATGGTTTAAACATAGATTTCGAAATGTTCGGGTTCTTGGAAGAATCATAAACTACTCACCGGCATTGAAGCGGTTAATGAGAGACGATCATAAGAAGCGGAGAATCCAGGCAGGAAGCTATCCCAGAGGAAGGAGACAGTACGTCCCCGAAACTAGTCGGAAGTTCCTTCTTTGGATTCCAAAATTTTCTGTAGTGATGTCACGCAGGAAAAAACAGCTAATCGACTCTCTCAGGTAGCGAGGAAGGTAGAGACGCCACCGGCCGGGGCTCTCTTCCACCCCGCCCTGCACCTTCAAGCCAAACCGGACTGCAGTACAGCGAGTATTCCAAGGGAGCACCGAACGGAACCCCCGGAAACCACAACTGAACGCGGTAAAACACATGTATATCAGTGGACAGAAATATATAGAAAAAGACAGAGGAGACACAATGCGCATCTAAGCGTAGTAAAAAAAAAAATATATCTATATATATATATATATATATATATATATATATAGATAATCTGAGTGTAAAAGAAAATAATTAAATTAAATTAAAAATGGATGTCGGCTCCAAGGAAGGGGGGGAGCAGCCGTTTCCAGATTCGTGTTTTCAGTTGTTATGTTAGGTTTGCTCACCTTTCTGTGTTGTACCGTGGGCACAACACCAGTAGACGCTTGTTTCCCACTATTCGGGGGGACACAGATTGGAGGAGTGCAGCCGGCACTAGACCCGTTCTCACCGGCGGAGGACGGTCACTGGAATGGAAGAATATCGGTCCCATGGTCCCGAGAAAAAAGAAAAGTGCTTCTGTGGGCGCTCACCTCCGTCACAGATGTAGTCCGTCACAGGTATGTGGAAGTTTCCGAGAACTTGGTAAAATAAAACCGCTTGGACACGGATGTATTTTGGAAAATAAAAAGAAGGTTTATTCCTTCAGCATGCAATACAGCCGTAATACAGCTGTATTGCATGCTGAAGGAATAAACCTTCTTTTTATTTTCCAAAATACATCCGTGTCCAAGCGGTTTTATTTTACCAAGTTCTCGGAAACTTCCACATACCTGTGACGGACTACATCTGTGACGGAGGTGAGCGCCCACAGAAGCACTTCTCTTTTTTCTCGGGACCACGGGACCGATATTCTTCCATGTATATCAGTGGAACATATGTATATATATTTTTTTTAAAGTAACTGTTGCTAAAACAGGACCACCTATTCCAGTACAGGAAACACATTTTCTCTTTTTCTACCTCCTATTTGAAAGCATCATTCACCACTATCTAACTACCGTCTCAAGGGGAATGAATACAAATATATATTTTTTCTCTCTGCAATATTAGGTAGGCATCTCAGAATATACATTGTACCACAGTGTAAATATCAAATCACCTATATTGAATACCCTTCAGCACAACCTAAATATTACTACATTGTTATATCCTTTCAGTAATCTAGTTCATCTCCTCTCCAACACCTCCAATCAGAAGTAAATTGGATAATTGACACAGCAAGACTCATTGATACCAGTCAACTCCCCAGTTTGCAGGAACTTTAAATTGAAATCCACAGATATAATTACACCACTCAGCACTTTTTTGGTGGGTGACACAATACTATTTCTGATTTCCCTTTTTTATTAACATTATTATACCATTACATTAACCACGCATTTGCAACTTTTGCAGATCATCTGTGAAACTTAGACTACATCAGACAGATCTATTGTAAGAGACACACTGCACTTTGTATTTTATACTCAATAAATACTATTTAATAAAAAAATGTATATTCTGTCATTTTATTAAGCGCCAGCACTTTATATTTTTTTAGATTTGTAAATAACTTCTATAAGAAAAAATCTTAATCCTTCCAGTACTTAATATCTGCTGAATACTACAGAAGAAATAATTTTCTTTTTGGAACACAGAGCTCTCTGCTGAATCATGAGCACAGTGCTCTCTGCGGACATCTCTGCCCATTTTAACCCCTTAAGGATGCAGTCCATTTGGGCCTTAAGGACGCAGACAATTTTATTTTTACGTTTTCGTTTTTTCCTCTTCACCTTCAAAAAATCATAACTCTTTTAAATATTCATCCACAGACTAGTATGAGGGCTTGTTTTTTGTGTGACCAGTTGTCCGTTGTAATGCCATCACTCACTTTACCATAAAATGTATGGTGCAACCAAAAAAATACTATTTGTGTGGGGAAATTAAAAAGAAAACCACAATTTTGCTCATTTTGGAAGATTTCGTTTTCACGTCGTACAATTTACGGCAAAAATGACATGTGTTCTTTATTCTTTGGGTCAATACGATTAAAATGATGCCCATGATAATATACTTTTCTATTACTGTTGCGCTTAGAAAAAATCACAAACTTTTTAACCAAATTAGTACGTTTAAGATCCCCCTATTTTGAAGACCTATAACTTTTTCATTTTTCCGTATAAATGGCAGTATGAGGGCTCATTTTTTGCGCAGTGATCTGTACTTTTTATTGATACCATATTTGCTTATATAAAACTTTGAATACATTTAAAAAAAAATTTGGGGAATAAAATGTTCTAAAAAGCAGCTATTTGGACTTTTTTTTTTTTAACGCTCACGCCGTTCACCGTACGGCATCATTAACATTTTATTTTAAAAATTCAGATATTTACGCACACGGCGATACAAAATATGTATATACAATATTTTTTAACACTTTTTGGGGGTGAAATAGGGAAAATGGGCCAATTTACGTTTTTATTGGGGGAGGGGGTTTTTCACATTTTTTTTACTTTATTTTTTTACTTTTATTTTTACACTTAAATAGTCCCCATAGGGGACTATTTATAGCAATCATTCGATTGCTAATCCTGTTCAGTGCTATGTATAGGACATAGAACTGATCAGCAGTATCGGTCATCTTCTGCTCTGGTCTGCGGGAAGGTAGATAAGAGCAGAAGACTCCCGGAAGGCAGTGGAGCCAGGTGAGGGGACCTGGATGATCAGATCGCCGCGACAGCGCTGCGGGCGATCCGATCATCCATTTAAGTTACCGCGATGCTGCAGATGCTGTGATCTGTATTGATCACGGCATCTGAGGGCTTAATGGTGGACATCCGCGGGATCGCCGGTGTCCGCCATTACCGGCGGGTGCCTGGCTGCGATCAACAGCCAGGACCTGCCGCGCATGATCCGGGCATCACTCCGATGCCCGCGGTTATGCTTAGGACGTAAATGTACGTCCTGGTGCGTTAAGTACCACCTCGCCAGGACGTACATTTACGTCCTACGTCGTTAAGGGGTTAAGAACTGTCCAGAGCAGGAGAAAATCCCCATAGCAAACATATGCTGCTCTTGACAGTTCATAAAATGGACAGAGATGTCAGCAGAGAGCACTGTGTTTTGAATGTCAGCAGAGAGCACTGTGTTCCAAAAAGAAAATAATTTCCACTGTAGTATTAAGCAGCTAATAAGTCCTGAAAGGATTAAGATTTTTTAATAGAAATTATTTACAAATCTGTTTAACTTTCTGGCACCAGATGATTTAAAAAAGAAAAGTTTTCCAACGGCGTATCCCTTTAATAAAGATCCTTTCCTAATAAAAGTAAGAATCCTCCCTTTTTCCATTTAACCCCTTAAGAACTCAGCATTTTGCAATTTTTGCATTTAAATTTTTTCCTCATCACCTTCTAAAAATCATAACACTTTCAATTTGGCACATAAAATTCCATATGATGGCTTATTTTTTGCGCCACCAATTCTACTTAGCAGTGACATTAGTCATTTTACCCAAAAATCCACGGTGAAACTGAAAAAAAAAATTAATTGTGCTACAAAATTGAAGAAAAAAATTCATTTTGTAAGTTCTGGGGGCTTCCGTTTCTACGCAGTGCATTTTTCGGTAAAAATAACACCTGATCTTTACTCTGTAAAGAATACGGTTAAAATGATACCCTACTTATATAGGTTGGATATTGTCATACTTCGATAAAAAAATCATAACTACATGCAGGAAAATGTATATGTTTAAAATTGTCATCTTCTGACCCATATAACTTTTTTAATTTTTCCACGTACTGGGCAGTATGAGGGCTCATTTTTTGCGCCGTGTTCTGAAGTTTTTTCGGTACCATTTTTGCATTGATAGGACTTATTGATCATGAATTTTTTTCGCGCGTACGCCATTGACCGTGCGATTTAATTAACAATATATTTTTATAGTTCGGACATTTTCGTACGCGGCGATACCACATATGTTTATTTTTATTTTTATTTACATTGTTTTTTTTTTTTTATGGGAAAAGGGGGGTGATTCTAACTTTTATTAGGGAAGGGGTTAAATGACCTTTGTTAACTTTTTTGCACTTTTTTTTTTTGCAGTGCTATAGCGCCCATAGGGACCTATAACACTGAACACACTGATCTCTTATGCTGATCCCTGCAAAGCCATAGCTTTGCACGGATCAGTGAGATAGGGGCTCGATTGCTCAAGCCTGTAGCTCAGGCTTGGAGCAATCAAACCCTGATCGGACGCCACGGAGACAGGTAAGGAGACCTCCGCTTGCGTCCCAGCTGATCGGAACATCGCGATTTTATAGCAATGTCCCGATCAGCCCGACTGAGCTGCCGGGAAGCGTTTACTTTCACTTTCAGACACGGCGGTCAACTTTGACTGCCGCGCCTGAAGGGTTAATAGTGCGGCACAACGATTGGTGCCATGCGCTGTTAGCCCAGGGTCCCGGCTATGAATAGCAGCCGGGACTGCCCCGGGGTGATGCGGGGTCACGGGGTGACCCCTTTTTAAACACCGGGACCGGGTTCAGGGCGTACAGATACGCCCTGAGTCCTTAAGAGGTTAAAAAAAAACAGTGTAAAGAAAAATAAACATATGTGGTGTCGCTGAGTGCAGGAATGTCCGAACTATGAAAATATATCGCTAATTAAACTGCACAATCAATGGCGTATGCGCAAAAAAATAGCAAAGTCCAAAATAGCGTATTTTTGGTCACTTTTTATTTCATGAAAAAATTTATAAAAAGCTATCAAAAGGTCTGATCAATACAAAAATGATACGGATAAAAACTATAAGAAAAATAAAAAAGTGATAGTGGGTCAGAAGATGACAATTTTAAACGTATAAATTTTCCTGCATGTAGTTATGATTTTTTTCAGAAGTAATACAAAATCAAACCAATATAAGTAGGGGATCATTTTAACTGTATGGACATACAGAATAAAGATAAGGTGTCATTCTTACCGAGAAATGTACTGCGTAGAAACAGAAGCCCCCAAAATTTACAAAATGTCATTTTTTTCTTCAATTTTGTCGGACAATTAATATTTTTTCCATTTTGCCTTGGATATTTTGGTAAAATGACTGATGCAACTGCAAAGTAGGATTGGTGCGCAAAAATATGCCATAATATGGATTTTTAGGTGCAAAATTGAAAGTGTTATGATTTTTAGAAGGTGATGAGGAAAAAATGAAAATGCAAAAACAGAAAAACCCTCAGTCCTTAAGGGATTAATTGGGTTATCCACCATGAGGTGATTTTAGTACATACCCGGCAGACAGTAATGGACATGCTTAAGAAGGATCTGCGCTTGTCTTGGGGCTAAATGGCTATGTTGTGAGATTACCATAATGCTGTGGCTAGCTTTTTGTGAACTGTTATTTCCTGTTTGACTTTTCTTTTTTTGACTATAAATCCCACAATTCAATGTTCCTCCCTCCCACACATCAGCCACCCCACCCATTAAAGCATAAATGAGCTGCAGACCTGTGGTTTTCAATCAAGGTGCCTACAGCTGTACATTAGTTGCAGATTGATCCCTCCACCCATTGAAGCAGACAGGCTCCCTGTCATCAGCTGACTAGTGAGTCAGGTCTCGGCTACATTGCAAGCTGGGAAAAATCTGAGACAACAGTAATTTTGTATGCTGTTAAAAATAAATAGTGGGGTGAAAATCACATAAGAATTGTGTGAAAACTGTCACACACAGGTACAGACACTATATTATGAACTGCACTAACTTTATAGCCCCTGTAGCATAGTCAAATAAAAAAAAATCCTGGAATACCCCATTAAGGAAATGTTCACACTGTGGACATTCAGCCAGTGGATACTTACGGGCACAGCATGTGGCAATATTGTACTCAAGGTACAATTTATGGCAGTATTGTATTTAGGGTACATTATATGGCATAATTATTTTAAGCACCACAGCATGATGTAGTATTACATTTGGGGGCAGTTTATCAAAGTATTATATTCACAGGCATAATATGTGGAATTATTATATTAGAGGCACAGTGTGTGGCAGTATTATATTCAGGGGCAAAATATTTGGCAGAATATGAAAAATACACAATGTGTGACAGTATTATACACAAGGGCACAGTTTTGGCAGCTT
The DNA here is from genome assembly GCF_029499605.1 of Hyla sarda. Classification (NCBI taxonomy): domain Eukaryota; kingdom Metazoa; phylum Chordata; class Amphibia; order Anura; family Hylidae; genus Hyla; species Hyla sarda. The sequence goes on along the minus strand of NC_079190.1, from coordinate 267,186,355 downwards.
TCTAGTCAAAGACACAGTATATGGCAGTGTTGCTTTCAGGGACACAGTATGTGTCAGTATTGTATACAGGAGTCACAGTATGTGACAGTATTATATTAGGAGCACAGTATGTGACAGCATTATATTAGGAGCACAGTATGTGACAGTATTATATTAGGGGCACAGTGTGTGACACTATTATATTCAGGAGCACAGTGTGTGACACTATTATATTAGGGGCACGGTGTGACACTATTATATTCAGGGGCACAGTGTGTGACACTATTATATTAGGGGCACGGTGTGTGACACTATTATATTCAGGGGCACAGTGTGTGACAGTAATATATTTAGGGGCAATGTCTGTAGCAGCAACATATTCCGGGGCGCTGTGTATGGCAGTGTATCATACTGAGAACAGTAGATTTACATCCTCCGCACTCCAGTGACTCATTTAACCCTTTCAATTTTTATCAGGGTGATAACAGTGTTCTGCAACATGCACCACCTCCTTATGGCATGGCAGTGTAGCCACTAGGTGTAAACCAGATCTAGATTAGATGACCCTTACAAAAAGTAGTTGACTACCCCTGACATAAACAGAAGACAGCCTATTAATCTAAAAAAAAAAAGGGATACCTCGCAAAAATAAACAAATAAAAGAGCAACACATCTTTCCAGATCTTATTGCAGCTTTTGTTGTTTTTCGTTTCAAATAAAACTTTGTATCACAGAAATTAGTACTGTGAAGTTACCTGAAAGAAAGGATGTAATAAAAAAAGAAATGCTTTTTATATATTATCAAGAAGGAGGTAACCACAGGGAGCGGAGATAAGACATTTCTTGACATGGACAGAAATAGCACACTACCTACAGCCTTGATTCTCAGTGCTGAGTGCTATGGCAACTCTCTTTGCATTGTTATACAATTATATGCTTTCACATATTACACAAAAGCCATACACAGAACCAGCTTTTGAAACCTAAACAGCTAAAAAGGTTTACAAATCAAAAGTTCTAATTATGTACCACATGCCAGAATGATAATGCAATAAGGCACTCTATTATGGAACACCATCTGATGCTAACAGCCAAAGGCAGCAATTAGCTAATCCTTCGAGTCGTTTGCTATGCAAATTAAATTATTGTAATTGTGCAAGGTTTTCCATTTATTACATTAGCATCAGGTTTTATCAGTCCATCTGCACTGAGAGTTTGTTAGGGGCCCTTTCAGATAACAGGTATGGGTTTGGTTTTGCAATTACTTAAATTAAATTAGTCTGAAAAGATAAATAATTCGTCACAGGGCAGGTTATGAAAATATTTTAAAAATGTCTTAAAGGTACAGTTTAAAATTTTGATTAAAGCCGTGAGGTAAGGAAATGATCAAAGTTTTGCAACTGCTTAGATATCAACCTAATTCTAGACGTCCTTCTAATAAAGCAATAGTTCTTATGAAATAATAATCAAATTACCAAAAACTGTTTACAGCATTGGTGCCTGGCTGCACATTATTATTATGTAGAGCTTATAACTTTTTAGTGACTTTTTTGGGCTTCCTACCCTACCATGTACAGAATAAGACAAGCCTTGAAGCAATCTGAATAACAAGGTCGTGGCAAAAATATAAGGTTCACAAACAGATTTACTCCATTTTAACTCCAAATGTGCAGCAATTAAAATACACTTATGTTGCACATTCCGCCAAAAAGAAAAGTAAAATGTGCTCAGCCCTACAAGGGTAATAGTAAATCAACCCCGTCACTTACTAAATGCTAATAACGTTTGAGGTTATTCTTTGCAGAATTAGGAAACGGTATAAAGGACACATTTTGGCATAAAGCTATCTAATAACTACTAATAAATTGTTGTTAATTACTCTACAATAAAGTCAGTTCCTCCAACCTGGGGATTAGTATGTTCCTCTTAAAATTTACAAGATCAACCCCCAAAACAGGATTAAAAAAAAACATTCAAATGCATTCTTTAATTTTAATCAAGAATGACTGGATAGGTACTAAAAGAAGTACTAAAAGTACTACCTGAACAACCAAAATAGGTATATATTATAAAGATATCTCAGAAATAACCAAAAGATCTACATGTATTTTGCAACTTTTTACTATGTTTCACAAAAAAAAATCTACTTTTTTAAATGGTCTCCACAGCCAGTTTGGTAAGCCACTCATCTTGCCATAGAATCTACAGTAGTAAGAAAAGAAGAAAATATTTGGAGGGCCAATTTGAAAAAAAAAAAAAACCCTCTTGCAAATTGTGAGGGATTTAGTTTCTACCCAGTGCACTTTTTGGTAAACATGAGACATTAACTCTATTCTCTAGGTCTAAACCATTAAAATGATATCCAACTTAAATTGGTATTATTTTATTTAACTAGTTTTAAGAAAAATTTACTTTTTGTTTGAAAATTAGTATGTTTAAAATTGTATTTTTCTGACCCCTATAACTCTTTAATTTTTACACAAATAGGGATGTATAAGGGCAAATTTTTGTACCATGATCTGTATTTCCTATTGGTACCATTTTTGCTTTGCTAGACCTTTTAAATAGCTTTTTATTCATTTTTTCTGTATATGAAGTTCAGTACTTTTACATTCTTTTATGTTTACGCCATTGACTGTGTGGTTTAATTAGTGTAATATATAAATTTGTTATACTTTTTTAAATATCTCTTTATTGTACAATTAATAGATAATCCAATTTACATTCCATATCAAAAACCAATCCTATCCCCCACCTCGCACCCGAAAAAAAAGTCCAGACCAGAACGTCTGTGTTTTTAAACCACAAGTCTTTTTTTCTAGACTCTATACTTCTCCATTTTTTTGTATGCCTTCATCTTATTAACCCATGCCTCTTTGTCTAGAATATTTTGGTTAAACCATCCTCCCAAGATTAACAATCTTGCGAGAAAAAATAAATTAAGTAATAAACAATTTGATTTCTCTTCAATCCCCATGTCCCCTAAAATAATCTTTCTCTCCACACCATGGGCACTCGCTCTTACTCCCATAGCCTATTAGCTCCAGCTGTTTAGGAGAGTAATATAACCTGTAAATTAGCCTAAATTGGCTAAATTGATATTGATTATTGGATGTACATAATTTCAAATTTTTAAAGATCTGAGACCAGGATCTTTATATTTTAATAGTTCAGAAATTTATATATGCAGCAGCGCCACATATGTTTAGGTTTATTGTTGGCATTTTACTTTTATTAGGGAAGGGGCTTATTTACATTTATTCAAGTTTTTTTAATTATTTGCATAGAACAGCAATGATCAGTATTATTGGCACTCTATTACAACAGGCTAAAGAGGCTTCCTGCTGTAAGAAAGAACCGATTGGACAGCAAGGAGGTTAGTAAGGGACCTCCTGATATATTCTCAACCGATAGGTACCCCACAATTATGACATTGTGATTCCGACCAGCCCACTAAGCTAGCCGGGGTAAGTTTTTTGCCATTTTTAGACGCCCCAATCAACTTTGATTGACGTTGACATTGGCCAGATCGGTGATGTTCTGCTTTAGCCATGGGTATCGGCTGCTAATAGCAACTGGGTCCCACCCTGTATGAAGTGCACTCAGCTCTTAAGCGTGCTTTATACCACAGGAGTGGGCACAGGATATACATGTTCATCCTGCACCTTTGAGAGATTAAGAAAAGTGGCACATTTATAAACCATAAATCATAAACCACTGGGAAAAACCAAAAGAGTGTACCAAAGCAATTTTAGTCAAAATCACTTTAACAAAAAGTCACACAAATTTAAGCACAACACATATATTTTTATGACTTTGTGGTGAAGTATTGTAAGACAAATTTGACTTTGAAAATGCCATCATTTAAATTTTCTTCTTATTTGTATGCTGTTTTTTTTAAATTTATTTAAGCTTTCACCTCAAATGTTGATTTCTATGATAACATTTTCATTTTTGTTCTTTTGGAATTTGTGTAGAAACCAGCATATTATTGCATTGTAGCCTGTTTCAGGGGAGTCTTGTAATTTGATTAAAGATCTTTGGACTGAATCCTGTACTAGTTAATTGTGTAACATGTCATGGCATATAAACAATCTTTTCATTTTAAACACTTGTTTAATAGGAATCTCGTCCAAAATGTGAACACGTGCAGAATACAGTGGGAATTAGTGTTTATCCCTCATAGTAAGTAATGTGCTAAGTCAAGCATGTTAAGTGTGTATTATGCCGCAACACTTGACTGATCAAAGATTGTAAAGCTTTGTATTAAGAAAATATTTTGCCTTTGTTATTTTTTTAAATATGAAAAATAAAAGTATAGTATGTAACACATTTCTCTATGTTTAGTCTTATATTACTTAACATACTCATCCATATTTCTTATGTAAGGACAAATCATTTGTTGTATTAAGTTTAATAATTACCTTTCACATAGCTCTTACTTCAAATGAGCCTTTATTCCAGTATGTGCCTTTAGAAAATAATGCACTGCGATAAGAAATCAATGCACCACTTTCTTTTTAGAACTATATAAAAGTAGAATTCACTTCACCATTTCTGCATCTGTAAAAGGATTTTTCTACTGCTGATAAATAGTGCAAGTTTACAGTAAAGTTATATAGGCAAATTTAGGAGCTTAAAGGGTACCTCTCATCAAATAAACGTTTGATATATTTTAGATTAATGAATGTTGAATAACTTTCCAATAGCATGTTAATGAAAAATATGTTTCTTTCTATTGTATTTTTCCCGATCAGTCCTGTCAGCAAGCATTTCTGACTCATGCTGGAGTCCTAAACACTCAGAGCTGCCAGCCTGCTTTGTTCACAGCCAAACAGACTGTGAACAAAGCAGGCTGGCAGCTCTGAGTGTTCTCCTTTGTGAACAAAGCAGACTGGCAGCTCGTAGTGTTTAGGACTTCAGCATGAGTCTGAAATGCTTGCTGCCAGGACTGGTAGGGAGACCTCTATTGGTCATTTCTTCAAACTGGAAAATTAAATAGAAAGAAGCATATTTTTTAATAACATGCAATTGTAAAGTTATTCTGCATACATTAATATATAATATATCAAAAGTTTTTTTTGATGAGAGGTACCCTTTAAATTGTAGCTCCAGCTGTTGTGGACACTTTTATGAAAAATAGTGGAGCACTGTGCACTATAGCAATTTTTCTATTTCATTGAATTTGGTGCCTGAATACCTTTACCACACCCATTTCTCCAGTCCTTATACATTGCTCAAAAAAATAAAGGGAACACTTAAACAACACAATGTTACTCCAAGTCAATCAAAGTTCTGTGAAATCACACTGTCCACTCAGGAAGTAATACTGATTGACAATCAATTTCACATGTTATTGTGCAAATGGAACAGACAACAGGTGGAAATTATAGGCAATTAGCCAGACACCCCCAATAAACGAGTGGTTCTGCAGGTGGTGACCACAGACCACTTCTCAGTTCCTATGCTTCCTGGCTGATGTTTTGGTCACTTTTGAATGCTGGCAGTGCTTTCACTTTAGTGGTAGCGCGATACGGAGTCTACAACCCAAACAAGTGGCTCAGGTAGGGCAGTTCATACAAAATGGCACATCAATGCGAGATATGGCAAAAAAGTTTGATGTGTCTGGCAGCGTAGTGTCCAGAGCATGGAGGCGCTACCAGAAGACAGGCCAGTACATCAGCAGATGTTGAGGAGTCTGTAGGAGGGCAACAACCCAGCAGCAGGACTGCTACCCCCGCCTTTGTGCAAGGAGGAGCAGAAGGAGCACCGCCAGAGCCCTTCAAAATAACCTCCAGCAGGCCACAAATGTGCATGTGTCCACTCAAAAGGTCAGAAACAGAGGGTGGTATGAGGGCCTGAATTGCAGGACATTTGGCATTCGCCAGAGAACACCAAGATTGGCAAATTTGCCACTGGCAAAAAAGACCGGAAAAAGCGTGCTTAGTCGAGTGAAATGACCTGCGTAGCCTCTGAGCACTTCTGTTCTTACTTGATGCTCTCCTGAGATCCAGGGCCACCGAACACATAGACACAGTTTCTGTGGTGAGTGCATGCTATTGTTCTTCATTTGCGCTTTCACTTTAGTGGTAGCATGATACGGAGTCTACAACCCACACAAATGGCTCAGGTAGGGCAGCTCATCCAAAATGGCACATCAATGCGAGTTGTGGCTAAAAGGTTTGATGTGTCTGGCAGCATGGTGTCCAGAGCATGGAGGCACTACCAGGAGACAGGCCAGTACATCAGCAGACGTGGTGGAGTCTGTAGGAGGGCAACAACCCAGCAGCAGGACTGCTACTTCCACCTTTGTGCAAGGAGGAGCAGAAGGAGCACTGCCAGGGCCCTGCAAAATGACCTCCAGCAGGCCACAAATGTGCATGTGTTCATTCAAAAGGTCACAAACAGAGGATGGTATGAGGGCTCAACGTGCAGGACATTTGGCATTTGCCAGAGAACACCAAGATTGGCAAATTTGCCACTGGCACCCTGTGATCTTCACAGATGAAAGCGGGTTCAAACTGAGCACATGTGACAGATGTGACAGAGTCTGGAGACGCTATGGAGAATGTTCTGCTGCCTGTAACATCCTCCAGCATGACCAGTTTGGAGATGGGTCAGTAATGGTGTGGACATCACTGGCTGCTGAAGCAAGGAATTATGGGATACCTTTAGGCCATGTGATCCATGTGATCCTTCTTCCTCTTTTATGCCATGTGTTATTATAGTAGGTTCGACTGAACCGTCTGAAGTTCAAATCCAAAAATCAAAACCCAAAATTTTTGCAAAGTTTTGACCAATCCTGGGTTCCACCAGTTAGGGTAACTCATCTGTAATCTTTAACCGTATCTAGTTCCCTTGCAGGGGTGCTTATTAAAATAAGTCCTGTAAGAATTGTATTTTTCAGGTTATATTATATTTGTCAACTCACTCTTATTACCAAGACAGTTTCTCAATTAGGTAAGTATTTTGAAGACATCAAGGCACACTACAATCGCTCTCTTTATTGGAGAAAGAAATTCAATATTAACTATGCGAAACTATGGCAATTTAATATCCCATGCTTTTCTTCTATAAGTCCATCGGCAAAACAAATGGTATGTTCTTTGGCCTTCCTGCTCTTTTGTGGAAATGTGAAATATTCATTTTTAAAACAAACAAATAAGCTGGTTTAACAAAGGTCATATGGGATTATATTTATAAAAGGATTTCCCTGTAAAAGTATGTATCCATGTAAAAACATACGGATGTCCCATGTAGTGTTTTTGTTTTTTTTTTGTTTTTTTTACATATGTGAAAATGTCGTACAGTGAAGAAAAAAAGAGAAATGGATCCACTGCTGATTTCATGCGTTTTCCCACTGACAAATGAATGATCAGTCTATAATTTAAATGGTAGGTTTATTTGAACAATAAGATACAGAATAATAACAAAAAAATTCCAAAAAATGCATTTCAAATATGTTGGATTTGCATTTGATCCCCTATCAACAAGAATTTGGCACCCAGATGTCCTTTATACAGGTTATAAGTAGTGTTGAGCGGCATAGGCTATATTCGAATTTGCGATATTTCGCGAATATATGGACGAATATTAGTCATATATTCGCTAAATTCGCATATTCGTAATATTCGCAGTATATTTTCGCATATGCAAAAAATCGCATATGGGAAAATTCGCATATACAAAAATTTGCATATGCGAAAATTAGAATATGCGAAAATTAACATATGCTAATTTTCGCATATGCGAAAATGCGCACGCCAGTCTCACACAGCAGTATTAGAGCCTTCTTTACACCACACAAGCCGGAAGCAGAGAGGGATGATCACTGTGATGTGTACTGTGAAAAAAAAGACATATTAAAAAAAAAAAAATAACGAATATTCGTAATTGCAAATATATAGTGCTATATTCGCAAATTCGCGAATATGCGATATTCGAGAATAAAATTTGCATTGCGAATATTCGCGAGCAACACTAGTTATAAGCTGATATTAGGAGCATTCTCTTAAAGGTGTTTCTTCTAATCTCAGCTAGACATCTGTCCACCGAGACAGTTAAACAATCAGATTCCAAACTCTCCACTATGGTCTCCCCCAAGACCAAAGAGCTGTCCAAGGATGTTAGGGAAACAATTGTAGACCTACACAAGTCTGAAATGGGCTACAAGACCATCTCCAAACTGTTTCTTCGATTATTTGCAAATGGAAGGAACACAAAATGACTGTCAATTTCCCTCAATTGGGGGCTTCATGCAAGATCTCACCTCGTGGAGCTTTAATTCTCATAAGAAATGGGAGGAAACAGTACAGAATGACACAGTAGGATCTTGTCAATGGTCTCCAAGGAAACAATTGGTAACACATTAAACCATTGTTCCCCTTCTCAAGAAAGCACAGGTACAGGCCTGTTTGAAGTTTGCCAATGAATCTCTGAGTCATTCATATGACAATACCAAATGTATATCATTTTGCTATTTTTTGCTGAACACACTGCTTGTATTTACACAACTTTAGGATACATATGACTTTTCTGCCAATAGAGCTGTAAAATGACTTATTTTTTGTAAAGATAAGTAATTTTAATTGGTACTATTTTGCATTACAATTGACACTTTGAACACTTTATTATCCTTATTTTTGTGATGTGGATGAGCAAAAAACAGTAAAATTTATCCATTGATGTTTACAACAAAGTATCAAATATGTAATAAATATGGCAACATCAATAAGATGTATGCTGTTGTAGTTGCAGGGTCCAATAGCCTTCCATACATAGACCTAGCAGCTATTTTGAGGCCCCATCGCTGACAATGTATCAGCATTCATGATCATATTGTGTGTCTATGAGCTTAAAGGGATTATCCACCATAAAGTGATTTTAGTACGTACCTGCCAGAACTGGGTATTTCCTGTTGGATTTCATTCTCAAACTACAAATCCCATAGTTCCATAGTTTGTAAATATGAGGTCACTTTCCTCCCTCCCACACATCAGCCACCTCACCCATTGAAAGACAAATGAGTTGCATTCAATTCAATAGACCAGTGTTTTCGAACCAAGGTGTTTTACTCATTTTTGTTTTTATCCTTTCCTTGTTACAGTGATTCATGTGATGTTGCCTTGCTTTGTATGTACAGCCATTCCCGGAACACATGCATCCATGAATAGCTATGTCTATGCTTGGAGGAAATCCGTTATCTATTTTAACTTTTTTTATCTGGTGTATGTCAGTGTATGTCACCATTCACTTAATTGGTGTGTTAGAATTCACTTAATTATCCTATAGGTAGCTTTTCTTTCTCCACTTTTTTTTGTTACATTAATTATTACTATTCATTTTAGTATTTATGCTTTTGGCGCCATACTTTACTATGTGGCTACATAGCGTTCTACTGGTGACCTGTTATTATTATTTTTCTTTTTAATTATCCTCATTTTTATTTGTTATTCTCTCTGTGTCTTTCTTTTCTTTGTGTTTCACAGCTAGCATCATTGATTTTGGTGTGTTTAGTATCATGCTACCAGTATGCACTCCTTTTTCCATGACACTTAACATAGTATCAGCTTGCGTATTTGTAGTGGTATTTTTATTTGCAAGCTCCCACCTCACTGCCCATTTCCGATATCGTTGACATACTCTTTTGAGTGCTGTGTTCACATTTCACTGAATCTTTGCAGTCCACCAGGAACTTATTTTAGAATGGGTGGAAGTTTGTTTTTCTGGCTTCTTTCTTCATGCTTTCACTACTTGGTAATGGCTTTCCTGCCATGTTATTTTATTTCATCACTGCCTTACCAGGCTACTTGTTCTCACCTATCTTTCACAATACACGCATTTTTCCTTTAGGTATCTCACACCATTCACTTCACAATTGTTCATCCCTCCACTGATGTCTTCTTTCACACCTATTTGCTCAATGCTCAAGGTACACAATAGGGCATCCCATCTACCTACTTAGTGCTTCAGGTACACATCATCTCATTACACACTAGGTACTGTTATTTTTATTTCATATTATTATTAGTTATATTTTTTTTCCACAGGTGTACTGCAGTTATTTGCACCCATAACATGCACCATAGAGAGCACCCATAACATGCACAATAGTGGATTTTGCTTTATATTCCTGTTTAACATATATAGTTTGGGTACTGTATTTTGTGGTGTATGGTTTTGACTATATACTACTCCTGGTTCTGATGTACCCTTGATATTCGGCACTTTTAATTCATCACGTGTACTATATTCCAATATCACCATTACATAATATATGTTCCCTTTTTGTAATTTTTTTTGTGTTTATGTCTTATTATTTTTACTTCAATAGTTATAAGTAAGGGGTATATATGCCTCTGACTACACGCTTTAATCCACTATCCATGCACTCACTGGGATACACCTACTCTTTGTAGTTGGAATATGTATGTACTATTCAATATCTTTCTCGGATTCAACCAGTAGGTGGTGCTAATCCTCTTGGCAAACCTATTCAGCCACTGCATTTTTTATGTGCTGGCTGTCCCCGTCCCTAATGCGCATGTCTGCTCGTGTCCTCTCGCGGTGCCGAGTCACTTCATGATGCGTGTGCTTTAACGTTGGGCAGTCATGTGACTCGACCTTCCGCATGCTGGTGGAAGTGGCTCCTGCAGCATTCATGGGCCATACCACGCCACTGGGGAGTGTGTTTTTCACACACCTGGATGCTGCTTAGGTAATTACTTCTAAGATACGGTGGCAACATTCTGATTGGCTCACTAGGCTTATTTAAAGATGGGCGTGCTGGGGCCTCTCTGGATGAAGGTTAGCGTGGCGAAACACACGTTGGACTGGTGCCATCCCGGTCCTTCCATGCAATTCCTAGCTACCTTTTAGTGGGTATTATTCACTGCATCCTATACATTGCCATAGTTTGATGTCTCTTATGTAACTTTATTTGCATGGCACTTTAAACCTGTTTACTGTGTATGTATGTTTACATTTGTTATATAGTGTGCCATTTGCTGCTCTTTTTCTGCACTTTAATGTATATTAGAGATACGTTTACCCACACATTACCATTTTGTTCTTCAGCAGATGTACCGGTGATATTGCTGTTACGTTTTTTGAGATGCTGTTTCTGCTTTTTATCATGAAATACTATTGTTTTTAATGCATACCAATACATCATAAAATTTTATTGTATCTAAGTGACTCCAATTTTCCTTTTCTTTGGTTTATGCCTACAGCTGTTGTAAAATGACACAGCAGTCACCCAATGAAGCAGACAGGCTCCCTGTCATCACCTGACTAGTCTCGACGCACTGCAACCTGGGAAAATCCAAGACCTAAGTAAATTTGTATGCTGTTAAAAATGAATAGAAAAAAACCATAGAAGAATTGCGAGACCATGGTCACAAAGGTACTGTACAGACACTATACTTTGAACTACACTAACTTTACAGCCCCTAAAGCATAGTCAAATATAAAAAAAAATCCTGAAATACCCCTTTAATATAAAAGCTACTTAACACATACAGATCCAAAAATAAATATTCACAAATTGTATACCACATCCAGTTTATTGGAGCTAAAAACAATTTAAAAGAAACAACCAGGCAGAGCAGAATAGAGGGCTTGTGATATTGATCCATGTGTAAGAGTAACACTTTCTATTTTATAATCTCGTCACATCTTTCCTTAATCAGCACTAATAAATTCATAAATATGCTTTATGTTTAAGATACATAAATTAAAGTGGAATGAGCATATATTTTTAACCTTTCCCCACTGTGTGTCGTATTAGTACATCATGTCATAAAATCCTATTATGTCGCAGTAAGGGTGCCAGCTGTGCTGTGCTGTTGTCAACAGTGACTGGGGCACCTTAGTGGTTTTACGTGAGGCCCCGATAAACTGTCTGACAGAATAAAAAACTGACAGGCTTAATATATTATATTATGGAATAGATAAGGGGATCACATGTTCAAGTCCCATAAAGCAAATAAACTATTTTTGCTATGTTGGATTTATACTGTGAGAATAATTAGGCTCACATATCATAACTAAGGGAATTGAAATCAATAAGAAATAAAACAATAATGCCTCGGAGCGCTCCTAGAAGACGCCGACTCTACCCGTGTCCCCGGACTCCATAGATTGACGACCATAGCCTAGCGGTGAGTGCATATTGCTTTTCTTTTTTATATCATTCATAAAACAATAAGATACACAAAAGTAAACAGGTAATACACTTAATTTACATAATCTGGGGGAGCCCGCTGTTGGTCTTCCAACACCCAGAATTAAGAGTAGCTTCAGGCCGGAACACTTGCACAGTTCAGTTACCAGTGGGCTACCCAATGAGGACTTTCATTAAGCTTTAATACCTATTGGAGCTTCATATGTGTCTGTGGGCTAATAATAAACAGGTGATCCCTCTGTATCAAGCACGTGAAACTGCTGTGAGTGAAAAACACTGAAACCAACATTATTTACACATCTATTAGCATTACACCCCTAGTAAAGTTCTTTTTCTAAAACACAGACTTCTCTTATCCATGAAAGTGCACTTGTGTATGTTATGCTCTTTCACTTAGGAATTAAAGACACATTTACATTTCAAAAACAAAAGATTGTTACTGCTAACTAAAGGTTAAGCCAATTAAAATTTTTACATTTTTGTTTTTTTTCCCCCTTCAGTTTTTGCCTTCTCAGAGCCATATCTAATTTCATTTTTGTCGCATTCCAAGTGCCATGTCTTTCTTATTTTTCTGTTCACAGAGCCATATGAGAGTTTGTTATTTTGCAAAACAAGTTTTACTTTTTAATTGTTTTGGGTTTCATAATTATTTTTGGTCAACTATTATTAACTCTTTTTTGCAGGGAGAAATTGAAATAGTGTGTTTTTTTTTCTTCCTTTTTTTTTGCACTTTAAATTAACAACATTTACCATATGATAAAAACAATATTACAGCTTTATTTTGTGGGTCAGTACGGGTACGGTGATAACAAATTTATATAGGTTTGTGGCCACAATAGAAACATTGAAAAAAAAAAATATTTAGTGTCTTCTCATTTCAAGATCCATAAATTATGTTTGGAATACATATGACTTTGCAATCATTTATTTATTTATTTATTTATTGCTATTTTCTGGGAGACAAATTTACAAAATATAAACATTTTTGTGCAATATGAATAATAAAAATATTTTATTGTTTTGGGAGTTACAGAAGTGGCAATACCAAATATGTTTTTTACTAGTCCCTAAAAGGTACTGACAATGATCAGCAGTTCACTGTTGTAATATACTGCACTAATGCTCTAGTACAGTGTATTCAGCCTGAATCATAATGCTGGCAGGCAATGGTCCCCTATGCTATGCAGCTAAGCCAGGCACTCAGGCATTCATTACAGACTTAGGAGCCTTCCCAAGACCAAGTATATCATGTAGAACATTCTTCGGAAAGCTAGTGAGGCAAACTGCACAAAGACAATCCACACATGCAGCAGTAAACTAACCAAGCGGAGGTTTCTCCACTCCAAGTAGTAACAGGGGGAGCCCAGCTGTCATACTCATGGTCGAGCTCCCGCCATCTCTGCACAAGAAAGCCTTGCAGCCTTATTCTAGCACCATCATGAAAACATTACAATTTAAGGTAGGGATCGACCGATTATCGGTTTGGCCGATATTATCAGCCGATATTCACGATTTTGGACATTATCGGTATCGGCAATTACCTTGCTGATAATGCCACGCCCCCGCCCCCCGGCCAGAGACGACCACTGCCCCATTGCCTCCCCCTTCCCCAGTTTTATAATTACCTGTTCCTGGAGTCCGCGCTACTTCTGGCTCCTGTGCCGTCCTGCGCTGTTGCGGTGTGCTGTGCAATGACAAGTGATGTCCTCAACGCAGCTCAGTGACAGCTCAGGATGCCATCAGAGCCAGAAGTAGCGTGGACAGCGGGAGCGTGGGGGTTGGACTCGAGAGGACCCCAGGACAGGCAGGGGGAGAGAAGCGGGTGGCGGTGGCGGGCTCTGGCCCCACAAAAGCTGCTGCAGTTCATTTATTTAAAGTGCCCACTTTAAATAATTGATCTGCAGCGTCTTCTGCAGGGCCGGGGGGGGGGGGGGGGTAGAAATAGCCGATAACTTATACCGGAATATCGGTATAAATTATCGGCTATTGGCCTCAAAGTTCACAGATTATCGGTATCGGCCCTAAAAAATCTATATTGGTCGATCCCTAGTTTAAGGTGACATCTCTGGGCTCCATTCTTGTGTGTACAGCATTAGTATTTCAGGTTTTATAGATGATACTGTACACCTCTGAACTACTCTGAACTCCCAGTATACTTTGTAGTTCTTTTCAATAAACAGGATATATACTTAATTCTTTGGACTGTTGTGATGACCTGGTCATGAAATTGATCAAAGAAAAAATAAACAAAAACAACCAGGGAGCGCTCCTTTCAAAAAACCAAATTAAATATTGTAATCAGAATTGGGGAATAGAATGTGACTCACCTGGTGTAGGTGGTGATCCTTGTATTAAAAGACCACCACTAACACCTCCAGAGCCACGTTCGCGTTGTATAATAATATATCACTCCTCCACCGAAACGGTATCCATATAGGAGATCGCAGGGATATCCAGATATACCTCAGGTAGATCCATAGAGATTATGCATGAAGAAAAATTTAGGGGAAAAAAGTTTTTCCAAGCGCTCAGAAAAGTGATAAATGATCTTACACAATATATTATGGATAGGAACTTACTCCACAGTGGGGGGGGGAATGTAATTAAACGTATCCCCCCTCCTAGTAGGCACATCAAGCAGATACAGGACCAATGGCAGTCACAAGTTTCCACCCAGGTTACTGACCGATTCCGGACCGAGGTGAGCAGACCAATAAGTCGGCAGGTAGTAGATTCTTAAAAGTTTATTTAACACATGCGACATGTTTCTGAGGTATTTTTATGGCTTGCGCCACCTCCTTCATCAGGCAGATGCCTGATGAAGGAGGTGGCGCAAGCCATAAAAATACCTCAGAAACGCGTTGCATGTGTTAAATAAACTTTATATACGCGTATATTGTGTAAGATCATTCATCACTTCCCTGAGCGCTTGGAAAAACTTTTTTCCCCAAAATTTTTCTTCATGCATGAAATTGATCAAGGGTGCTCAAATATTAATTGCTTCTGACAGCCTGAAAGACTTATTATTTGATATTGCTTATGGGAAGCATCTTTTTGTTATTATTTGACCCTTCCTTCTCTCATGAAATACAAAGGACCACATGCCCGCTGTGCTGAAGACATCTTAGAAGGCTGGAAAATGAGAGATATCTCATGGTATCTTTTAGACTTACATCTATAGCCATCTAAAAAAAAAAAAAAAAAAAAAAAGTCTACACACATAATACTTTTATGATTTATTTGATGTGATTTCATTTTTTATTTTTTTGTTTTAATGTTTTTTGTATTAATATATCTTTATATTGTGACCTTTATAGCCACTGGGGGCTTTATATACAGCTTCAAATTGCCTGCATATATGAGGATTTAGAAGCTAACAAGAAGTGTTATTAGTAGCAGGAGGCATGGCATGAAACACAATTCTTCTCAAGATTATGATGTTTACCAAGCTACAAAAGCTATAAAGTTGTAGTTTTATTTTATTTGTATTGCATTGTCATCATTGTTTAGTGAAACTATGGGATGTTCCAATTTAGATATGAGTTCATATAAAAAAAAAAAAAAAAAAAAAAAAAAAATTTATATATATATATATATATATATATATATATATATATATATATATATATCCAAAAGACAACCCCTTTGAGAAAAGCAGACCATTTTGTTTGATGGATTTTAGGATTTTTATGACACTATACACCATGCATAGAGGCCATTTTGATTAAGAAGACCAGCCTATAGAAGACCACTATTTTATACAATTTCAGGTTGTTTTCTTGAAATGTTTTCATTGTAAATACATTTTATTAATACTTTTTTGATGTAATAAGAATTTCTCCCTTACTCTGATAGATGATTAAAGTATGTTTCACAACTCGAGTATATTTTGCCTGCGGTCCCAAATTCTTCTAATGCAATATATGAAAGCAAACAGCGAATTGCTTCCTTTTAATTTGAATCCAAGACTTGGGATGATAGCCAATGTCATTGCTTCTACCTGCATGTGTCTAATATAAACCAGGTGGTAGCAGCTGTTCTTCCTCCATGTAGCCAAAGCCAGTTTAGAAAGTCAGAAAAGCAATCTGCTATCCACTGATAGTTTAGACTTATTTATTGACCAGCAATATATCTGTTTTTTTTTCTCCAAAATGTATCAGAAAAGTAAAATAAAGGATGTAATGCAAAGTATATCTTGAAGTTTACAAAAAATGTTATCTATGTAGATAGGCAATTTATATGAAAATGCATTTGTTGTGTCACAAAAATCCTAATCTACCATTTTAGGACATTTAGTACATTTATTTAAGCTATCACATTCCTGGTATGCAGTTGGTTTATGCATTCTTTATTCCAAATCACGTTTTAAAGATTTTCTCATGTTGAATAGCCTGTTGTAGGTCATTGGGTGTCAACTAACTTTAACTTATTTGCCTGGGCTTCTCCATTAACCCCGCCGCAAAGTGTCACTTGGCGGGCGGCGACGTACATGTACGTCGCGGGGTTCCAGGAGCGCCACGTCACTGGTAGTGGTGATCGGACCGGGATGACTGCTGTTATCTAACAGCAGGCATCCCGGCACATCGCCGAGGGGGGTCCTGAGACCGCAATGGGCGCAAATCGCAGGTCAATTCAGACCTGCGATCTGCACGATTCCGGGTCATACGGGTCACTGGTGACCCGGTGACCAGGAATATAAGCAGGATCGGGGGTGTCTGAGACACCCTCGATCCCCCTGAAGGGATAGGAGTTTGGTGGCAGGGGTGCCACCCCTCCTATCCCTGCTATTGTTCGGCCGGAGCGACCGACCGATAGCAGACTGGGGAGGGGGGGTTAAAGTTCGGTTCCCCGGCTTTGCCCACCTATCGGTGTCCGGGCAAAACGGTGGAACTGTCCAGGGACCAGCACCGAAGGTCCCTTGCATGGATCCCGGATCCCGGAGCACGATCCTCCATGCGGGGATCCCACATGTGCGGTGGCGGCAGCAATTTATCCGGGTCCTGCCACGTGAGTTGTTGCCTTGCAACATCTGGAGGGCCACAGTTTACAGTGGTCTCTTAACCGTGGCCCTCCAGATGTTGCAAAACTACAACTCCCAGCATGCCCAGACAGCTGTTTGCTGTGTGGGCATGCTGGGACTTGTAGTTTTGCAATATTTAGAGGGGTTCAGGTTGTAGATCACTATGAAGTGGTCTCAAACTGTAGCCCTCCAGGTGTTGCAAAACTACAACTCTCAGCATGCCTAGACAGCAGTTTGCTGTCTGGGCATGCTGCGAGTTGTAGTTTTGCAACATCTGGAGGGCCACAGTTTTGAGACCACTGGACAGTGATTTACAACCTGAACCCCTCTAAATCTTGCAAAACTACAACTCCCAGCATTCAGGAACAGCATAAGGCTGTCTTGGCATGCTGGGAGTTGTACTTGTGTGCCTCCAGCCGTTGCATAACTACATCTCCCAGCATGCCCTTCCGCAATCAGTACATGCTGGGAGTTGTAGTTTTGCAACAGCTGGATGCACACTGGTTGGAAAATACTGAGTTAGGTCATAGAACCTAACTCAAGGTTTTCCAACCAGTGTGCCTCCAGCTGTTGCAAAACTACAACTCCCAGCATGTACTGATTGCGGAAGGGCATGCTGAGAGATGTAGTTTTGACCCCCCCCCCCCCACATGTGAATGTACAGGCTACATTCACACTGGCGGCAGATTACAGTGAGTTTCCCGCTTCAAGTTTGAGCTGCGGCAAATTTTCCGCCGCAGCTCAAACTCCTAGCGGGAGACTGTGTGTATTGAAAGGCTTAATGACTTTTTTAAACTTTTCTTATGCCATATTATATATAACATTGCATGTACTGATCTTTACCACTGATTGATTCATCTCCATAGGAATGCATCAATCAGTGTTTTCGGCGATTGAATGCTCAAGCCTGGATCTCAGGCTTGAAGCATTCATTCGGCGATCGGACTGCAGGAAGGAAGGTAAGAGACCTTCCTCCTGAAGTACAGCTGTTCGGGATGCCGCAATTATACCGCGGCGATCCCGAACAGCTCCCTGAGCTAACCGGCACATTTTACTTTCACTTTTAGCCACGCGGCTCAGCTTTGAGTGCGTGGTTAAAGGGTTAATAGGGCGCGGCACCGCGATCAGTGTCGTGCGCTCTTAGCGGCGGGTCCCAGCTTCACTATGACGCCGGGCCTGCCTTGATATGATGCAGGGTTACCCCGCGTTATATCACGGGAGCGGGACTAGGGGCGTAAGTTTACGCCCTTGGTCCTTAACAGGTTAAGGGGTTAAAGGGGTACTCCGGTGGAAAACTTTTAATTTATTTTTTTAAATGAACTGGTGCCAGAGGGTTAAACAGATTTGTAAATTACTTCTATTAAAAAATCTTAATCCTTTCAGTACTTTTTAGCAGCTGTTTGCTACAGAGGAAAATCTTAAATTTTTTTATTTATTTTTTGTGTTGTCCACAGTGCTCTCTGCTGACACCTGATGCCCATATCAGGAACTGTCCAGAGCAGGAGAAAATCTCCATAGGAAACCTTTTCTGCTCTGGACAATTCCTGACAGGGACAGAGGTGTCAGCAGAGAGCACTGTGGGCAACACAAAAAAATAATTCAAAAAGTTAAGAATTTCCTCTGTAGCATACAGCTGCTAAAAAGTACTAAAAGGATTAAGATTTTTAAAAAGAAGTAATTTACAAATCTGTTTAACTTTCTGGTACCAGTTCATATAAAAAAAAAAAAAAGTTTGCCACCAGAGTACCCCTTTAATGAATACAGCAGTTTTCTAGGAGGAAAATATGACTCAAAAAGTGAAGCACAAGGCATATTGGAGATCATATATAAACACTGGTATACTTGCTTATATTAGCTTAGTGTTATGTTAGTTTGAGGAAGCAGGGTAGTTTATATTGTATTCCCCAACATAGTGCAATCCAGCTCATCCTGCCTGTTGGGCATCCAGTACATCGGGCAAAGAATACATCAGTAACATGAAAGCATGGTCCTTGGAGAATTCTTCTATATACCGTATATGCCGGCGTATAAGACGACTTTGCGTATAAGACGACCCCCAGCTTTTACAGTTAAAATATAGAGTTTGGGATATACTCGTCATATAAGACTACCCCTCCTACCGCGATGTACGGTACCTTGTAGTTCCCCCCACATTAGGTAGGCATCATGTTCCCCCACATTAGGTAGGCAGTATAGTTCCCCCACAATAGTAGGCAGCTCCCCCACAATATGTCGGGAGTTACCCCACATTAGGTCCGCAGTTACCCCACATTAGTAGGCAGCTCCCCCACATTAGTAGCAGTTCCCCCACATTAGTAGGCAGCTCCCCCACATTTGTAGGCAGCTCCCCTCACATTTCTAGGCAGCCCCCCCCCACATTAGGTCAGCAGTTCCCCCACAATAGTAGGCAGCTCCCCCACATTTGTAGGCAATTCCCCCACAATAGTAGGCATTTTCCCCACAATATAGGCAGCTCCCCTCACATTTGTAGGCAGCTCCCCCCACATTTGTAGGCAGCTCCCCCCACATTTATAGGCAGCTCCTCCCACAATAGTAGGCAGCTCCCCCCACATTTGTAGGCAGCTCCCCCCACATTTGTAGGCAGCTCCCCCACATTAGGTCAGCAGTTCCCCCACAATAGTAGGCAGCTCCCCCCGCATTTGTAGGCAATTCCCCCACATTACGTCAGCATTTCCCCCACAATAGTAGGCAGTTCCCCCACATTTGTAGGCAGCTCCCCCAACAATAGTAGGCAGCTCCCCCCACATTAGGTCAGCAGTTCCCCCACAATAGTAGTCAGCTCCCCCCACATTAGATTGGCAGCTCCCCCCGACAGACATACAGCTTCCAGCAATATACAGTGTATGGCTGCAGGCTGTATGTCTGTACTGGTCTGCCCCCACAGTGTTCCGATCACTGCTCCTCAGGCCTGGGTCACCATCTACTGCTATGGCCTATGGACCATAGCAGTAGGTGCCGGGACCGGGGAGTGGTGACCGGATCACTTAAGATAGCACGGCCGGTCACTCACCAGGCCCCAGTCGGCGCGTCCTCCTGCGGTCCTCCTGGTCCTGCGCTCCTCTGCCTCTATGGTTGTACGCACGTGACGTCACTGACGTCCCGTGCGTACAACCATAGAGACGGAGGACCGGACCGCAGGAGGACCAAAGGAGGATCGCAGGAGGACGCCGAGGAATGGTAAGTGAACGACGGACATCCTTATGTCCCGAAAAGATTTTTTGGGACACAGGGATGTTCGGCATAGGAATACCTATGATTATCTGCCCGGGCTGGCTTCTGTGTGTGGCTGCAGGCAGGGGCCGGCAGAGCAAGTAAAAACTAATACTGTATACTAAAAACCAGGGGGCCTCCAGCTGTTGTAAAACTACAACTCCAAGCATGCCTGGACAGCCTTTGCCGTGCTGGGAGTTGTAGTTTCACAACAGCTGGAGGCACCCTGGTTTTTAGTATACAGTATTAGTTTTTACTTGCTCTGGCCGACCCCCGCCTGCAGCCACACACGGGAGCCGGCCTGGGCAGATAATCAGAAGTTTTCCTATTCTGGACCTCAATACCCGGCGTATAAGACGACCCCCGACTTTTCAGAAGAAAATTCGGGGTTAAAAAGTCGGCTTATACGCCGGGATATATGGTAGGTGAAAGGGGTACTCCGCTGGAAAACTTTTTTTTTTTTTATCAACTTGTGCCAGAAAGTTAAACAGATTTGTATATTACTTTTATTAAAAAATCTTAATTCTTCAAGAATTTATCAACTTCTGTATGCTCCACAGGAAGTTATTTTCTTTTTGAATGTCCTTTCTGTCTGACCACAGTGCTTTCTGCTGACACTTTTGTCCATGTCAGGAACTGTCCAGAGTAGGAGCAAATCCCCATAGCAAACCTATCTTGATCTGGATCGTTCCTAACATGAACAGAGGTGTCAGCAGAGAGCACTGTGGTCAGACAGAAAGGAAATTCAAAAAGAAAATAATTTCCTGTGGAGCATAAAGCAGCTTATAAGTACTAGAAGGATTAAAAAAATGTAATAGAAGTAATTTACAAATCTGTTTAAACTTGTTATCAGTTGAGTAAAAAAATGTTTTCCAGTGGAGTACCCATTTAAAGGGGTACTCCCACCCTAAACATCTTATTCCCTATCCAAAGAATAGGGGATAAGATGTCTGACCGCAGGGGTCCTGCCGCTGGGGACCTCCGCAATGTTGCATGCGGCACCCACCTGTTTCTTGTCCGGAAGCGCTGGAGGGTCTCGGTCGCGACCTCTGGAATGGAAGTCTGTGACATCATGCCCCGTCCCCTCAATGCAAGTCTATGGGAGGGGGCGTGATGGCCACCATAGACTTGCATTGAGGGGACAGGCGTGATGTCACACGGGGACAGGCGTGATGTCACACAGGAGTCCTGTCGTCACGGTCTTCCGTTCCCGTGGTCACGACCGAGACCCTCCAGCACTTCCGGACAAGAAACAGGTGAGCGCCGCATGCAACATTGTGGGGGTCCTCAGCGGCGGGACCCCCGCGGTCAGACATCTGATCCCCTATCCTTTGGATAGGGGATAAGATGTCTAGGGTGGGAGTACCCCTTTAATTGCATTTATACATGTTTGCATGACTCCTGCAGAAGGAGTCTAAAGACACAAAGACAAGAATATAAATACATTGAAGATCCTAGACAAGCTTCATACCTATATAATTTGGTAACTTTGTTCTCCCATTGACTCAACCACCATTCCCACATATAAGAGTCTATCTTTTGCTGATCTTTTTGGTTTCATTTTTTATTATACTTTTGATGCAGATCATTCTCAGTTTTGTTTTCAACTAAGAGTGTATCTTTTAGCTCTAATGTCTATTTTATTACTGTAATAACTAGAAGCATTTAAGAGAAAAGACAAATAAATACATCACTAAAAATCTATATATTTTACCATCGGTAAACCAATGCTCTTAAAAAGCATTTTATTGCTGTCATATATTATTTAGGCTGAAATAAATGACAGCATTCTATTGTCATAATCTTAAAAATGTGTGTGTGTGACAACCATTAACAATAGCTCTTAAATACGGTACTGGTGAGATCTATGGGGCACTTTAACTGCAGATACTTTATACTCTTTCAACTTTTCCACTTGGTAAGGAGAATTCATTTAAAGAAAAATGATCCATGAATATGTATTTCTGTTTATCTGATTCAATAAAAGAAAGTCATTTTAAGGAGTCTTGAGCCACAGGAAAATCAGGGCTATCAGTAATATACATATTATACATGCTATAATACATAGTATGCACAATATAAAGATCACTAGTGAATTAATAAGTTCTTTAGCCTTGCTAATGAGAATGCCCACAGAGGCAGAAAGACATAATTATATTAATGTCATTAATGTGAATACCAGAGTACGTGGATCTTTTGTCACCGAGTTCATTATTAAGTGCAAATTCTTGTTAACTTACAACAATTCATCTAAGGCAAGTGAATGGGCAAATTAAAAGGGGATAAAACAATTTAGATTGCAGCATTTTACTGAACATTTTCCTATTTTGTGTCTCATCCGCAAACATAATAGTAAAACGATAAATGGTAAAATGCCATGCATTTCATATAACATTTTTCAGAATTAACGTTCATATTCTTGCATTCGAAATACTATTTCAATAAATTTGACTGATTGAAGGACTAAGACCCAGTTCTCCTTTTGAAGTTCACAAAATTCTCTTTGTGGCCAATATATATGTTTAAAGTCACAGACACAACGCTTGGCCCATTGTCACTGTTTGCCATATCCTCTTTTTCTAACCACTGACCAGCTCTTACCACATATTATCTGCAGCAGGAGGAAAATCTTGAGTAGATACAGCACTGTTGTCAACATAATGTATAGAGGAATACCTTTAATAATATGTACCACTTTAAACTGGTCTTCTAATATCAGACCTACATAATGGTTCTGCTTGCCCCCAAATCTTACTAACATCTGCTCCTGACGGTGACAGAACATGACTTAAGTTTATATTTGCAATTCTGCAGTCAGGTGACCTCCCAAGGTTCCCCTCTTTCAGTGCTGACCTGTGCTCTGGAGGCGGGCCAGCTGGCTGGATTTAAATATTCCTGAGCATTGTCTCAGCGCATAGGAATATTTGCTGTTTCAGTGCTTAGGAATATTTAAATCCAGCTGGTGGGCCCACCTCCAGATCGCAAGTCAGCGCTGAAAAATGGGGACCTTTGGGGATCGAGGTTCCGGACTACAGCTAGGTATAGCAGTCCGGGACCCCACATCGGTCTTCTGTTCACCCACACTATACCCCGGGTTATAAGGTTATAGTGCAGGTGAACGGGTGACCATTTTCCTTGAAGCTAAACTTAAACCAGTCACAACCTTCTATTTACACTCTATGCATTTCATCAGATACATAAGTAGGAAGCCTCAGAAGGCTGAGATGCAGATAGCACCTCCGACATCACAGAAGGCTATTAGTTTCTCTTGATATCTAGGGGTTTCACAAAGAGCTGTGAGCCAGGCTCTTACACAACTTGCCAAATATGTATCTTTTTCAAATTGGGGGAAGGTATAGTCCTTAGAGCAGTCATAAGGCATAGTGAAGTTTAAGGGTCTATTCACGCGTACAGTATTCTGCACAGATTTGATGCGCAGGATTTGAAGCTGTGTTCAGTCATTTAGTTTACATTGACATCTGCAGCAGAAAATTCTTCTCATTAAATCTGCGCAGAGTACTGTACGTGTGAATAGACCATAAGGATGCTCTAAAGGTGTAACACTCATGTTTCAGAAGACAGGAACTTCGGTGTATGTGGATCCGCTGGACCTGTGTGGCAGATGACTCGGACCGTACCAGGGAGTGGAGTCTAAGGTGCTGCTGGTTTTCACCATAGCCCGCCACAAAGCGGGATTGACTAGCTGTGGCAGGTGGCACCCAGGTCGCTACCCTTGGCACGGCTCGACCACACAGGCGGCTGAGGAGAGGCGAGGCACAGGAGGGATAAGGCAGCTCGTAGTCAGGATAGCAGAAGGTCAAGGCAGGTGGCAAAGTAGCGTAGTCAGGACTTAGCAGGAAGGTCAGTAGGCAGGCGGCAGAGGAGCAAGGTCAAGTCACAGAGTAAAGGATCAGATACACGGTAAGGCAACTCTCAGGAATGCATTCTCTCAGGCACAAGGCAACAAATATCCGGCAGGGAAGTGAGGAGGGTGGAGGAATTTATCAATGAGCCACAGGTGAATTACACTAATGAGCGCACTGGCCCTTTAAATCTTAAAGCTCTAGCGCGCGTGCCCTAGGGGACAGGGACACACGCGCTGGAGCAGAGAGGCTTGGGCAGGAGAAGCACCAGGTGAGTGGCGGACTGGGGCTCGCATGCGGGCGGGTCCCACGATGCGAGTCCCAGCCCCACCGGCAGCAGCAGGTAACAGGACCATGTACTCACGGCCAGAGTGTGCGGCCGGAGTGCATAACGTAACAAAAGGCTGATGGACTCATGCAACACACTCAACTTAACCAGGCATTTCTCTTTCAGTATGACAAGAAAAATCTAAGCAATAAAAAGAACATTGGTATCAAAGGACTTTCACACTCCATTCCTAAAACGATGTCACATATCAGAAAGGAATATAAATTATAATAAAACAACCCCCATTTTATTATGAGGCATTAAAATGAAAAAAAAAATGATACCATTTCTTGTGCCATCTCAGCCTCCCCTCTCTAATGAAAAAGGAGAGGGACCACTGACTACCTAAGTCCTTTCATTCTGACATCCATTTACTATAGGTGACTTGTTTAAGGAGCAAACTTTCTTCCCTTAAAGAGTTACTATTTCTATTATTGAAATTTTTTTTTACATGTCAGGCAGACTAGTCCCTATCACAAAATCCCAATTGTTGACCAGTATTACACCTGATGAAACTCACTTCTTAGGTCTCGTTCACATCTATAC
This sequence comes from Hyla sarda, assembly GCF_029499605.1. NCBI lineage: Eukaryota > Metazoa > Chordata > Amphibia > Anura > Hylidae > Hyla > Hyla sarda. The sequence continues at coordinate 267,161,204 of NC_079190.1, read as the reverse complement.
CACAGCAGTATTCCAGGAGATATGTATAAACAGTACCTAAACATACAGTATGCTGTGGTATAGCCATAGACTTCAAGAATGTAAAATTTGCCAAAAATATGCCAGTTTGGACCTGTTTTTGTCCCCTGTACATTTGTGTTTATTTTTTTGTGTTGTTGTTGTTTTACAGCTGTTACATAGTTTAACTCATTAACAAAAGAACAACATTTATGTTTAAAATGCATGCAAATTGATACAACGGATACCACAAAAAAATGTATACCATATAAAATGTATGCAACATTGTGTAAAATTGGTCTTATTTAGGTACATCTGTTTGTGGCATACCGCACATGGATGTGTGTGGTATAGATGTGAACCTACCCTAATACTTCTGGGAGAATGATTTCTGCACCTCACTATCTACCTTCATTGTCAAACAGATACTGAAGCATTCATACTCCTTTTACACATTCGTAAGGATTCAGGAAAATTAATTTAAGTTGATTTCTTGATGCTATTTTTCACCTCACATTGTGGCTAAACCACAGCCTTGTTCCCCCAATGGATGCTGGAGATTCAGTTACTGCTCAAGCTCCCTCATTGACATTTGTTGGGCTTGTTCCTTAAAATGCATATGAACAAAATCTGCTTCTCTTTTATTATTATCCCAAATTCATAAATTAGTCTTACGGAGATGGATTGCAATCTCTTTGAGAAGAACTTACCCAGCATATTGTTATGTCTACACAATTATTATTTTGTCTACCATGGGTCAATAAGCAGCCATCCCACTATATGTTAAAGGTTTTGAGAGACTGCTATCAATGAGTTTAAGTTACATTAAAAGTGGGTGAACTTTTGGTTCCCCTGGATAGCCTGGGTATCCATGTTCTCCCCTTAATTTTTCCTGTCTTCCCTAGGTCTTCCTAAACTTAATTTACTGCCTTTTGTTCAGTATATCCATTCCTGGCTAAAAAATTTAAAAAATGCAGTAAATAAAGAAATAATTTTATCTGACTTTCTGAAATACCCTTTATAAATAGTTTGGTCTCAAGCTATTTTTGTAAACGTTCTATAAATGATGAATCCACTTAAAAGAGTACTCCGCCCCTAGACATCTTATCCTCTATCCAAGGGGGCGTGGATGACCAGCACTACATCTCTACTCATCACTGGATGACTGCGGTGCGGCAGCAGAGATCGCCGGAGGTCCCAGTGGCAAACCCCAAGCAATCAGACATCTCAATTTGCTAAATACTTAAGACTGTATGAGCATTTGACTTCCAGTTGAAATGCTTTACAACTCCTCACATTGCATAAGTTTCACTGTGTATATGTCATTTTATGCCAATAAAAAGAAACTAGACAAAAAAAATTACATCATCAAAGAATTTACACTTGGCATTTAACTCTCCGTTTTTAAACATATTCAGGAAAAATGGAAAACAGTTTTTCGGTTGCTTAGAAGAAAAGTACATATACTGTAATTCAGCTATTTTACCAGCTGTAAAGACAAATGGGGGGAAATCTAACTCAGATATGAGCTTATATGGTATTCTGCTTTAATCTACACCAGTTTTATGGTATATATTATAGTAAAAATTATATATATTTTTCCATTATAGTTTCTCTCTGTTTGTAAAACTATTGAGCAAAATAAAGCCCAAAATACTGTGTGTGTGTGTGTGTGTGTGTGTGTGACAAAGGAGAGGCAAACCAGTACATTTCTGAACAAATGAAGCCTACATAAAAAATTACTTCTTTTGTATGCCAGAAATCTAGAGAACATGCCTTTTCCCCACAATTTGTAAAGAAGGATTTCCTTCTATATTCTTAATAATGAACAGAAAAATTATTGTGTGGCAGCTAAAGGGGTTATCCTGGAATAGAAAAACAGAGAAGACTTCATTCAAAATAGCTCCCCGTCTGTCTCCAGGTTGGGTGTGGTTCTGCAGCTCAGTTCTATTCAAGTGAATGGAGCCAAGTTGTAATACCACACACAATCTGGGTATAGACGTGGTGCTGTTTTTGAAAGAAACTAGCTCTGTTTTTCTATGCCTGGATAATCCCTTTAACCCCTTGGTTCTATATATCTGTCATCAAGCAACTTCACCAGCCTATTAATTACAGCAGCAAAACTACAAATTTATGGCCAGAATGTAAAATATCAAAAATTGCTATAATCATATCGGCCTATAGAATAAAAATAAAATGTCAATGATATTTCATGGTGAATGGCAACATTTTTTTATTAATGACGGAATTATTGTTGATGTATTTTATTTATTTTTTTGTCATTGCATGATCTGAAAAAAAATATATAAAAATTGATCAACCTGTCCTACATACTCCAAAATAGTACCCACAAAAAAAAAACTCATATGGCTACATAGAAAAAATTAACAAGGTATGGCTCACATAAGGCAGGGGCGGGGGGGGGGATGAAAAAGAAAAAGCACTATGGGTCAAATGCAACATAGTGCCCTAAAACCATCTCCGCAAACTCTGAACTAACAATTGTACTATTTCCCTTGGGAGCCACCCATGCCGACTCTAAATATGCCGGTATAAATCTTGTATCCATAATAATGTTATTATAAGACTATGAATTATACAACCCAATAGTATAAAATGACCCAGACCTCAAGGACGTAACCAGACCTAAAATATCTGGTACATGACCCAATAGTGAATATATGGTAAGGAGACCGTGCTTCAAATATAGATGATTTGGTTAAAACTTTAAAATATGAATAATAGTATCTCAACACAGGGCCCTTGTGAGGAGAATAGTTAGATGTAAATACATATAAAACACCTAGTATATACGCTGTAATGCAATTAGAAGAGAATGATATATAAACATAGCTCCATACACATTTATGTATAACTGTTGCCAATATATATATATATATATATATATATATATATATATATATATATACAATAAAAATTATCTGATTAGTGTAATAAACATGTAAATGGCAGTTCAAAAATTGGTCCTAAGCATAGATCCCGGCAGATTTAAAAAATAAAACCGTGTAAGATGTATATATGATTGACCGGCATCTGATAGTCCGCTATGAGTGTGTAAACATTGGACTTCAATAGTATTACTATGCCAAATTCCCCAAAAATGTTTTCGTAACTAGTTCTGATTAACCCCTTAAGGACACAGCTCATTTTCACCTTAAGGATGCAGCCCTTTAAAATCTAGCCACTGTCACTTTAAGCATTAATAACTCTGGGATGCTTTTACTTTTCATTCTGATTCCGAGATTGTTTTTTTCGTGACATATTCTACTTCATGTTAGTGGTAAATTTTTGTCGATACTTGCATCATTTCTAGGTGAAAAATTCAAAAATGTGATGAAAAATTTGATAATTTGACACCCCAAATAAATGATATATTGTTTCACAAATACAATATGTCTACTTTATGTTGGCATCATAAAGTTGACATGTTTTTACTTTTGGAAGACATCAGAGGGCTTCAAGGTTCAGCAGCAATTTTCCAATTTTTCACGAAATTTTCGAAATCGGAATTTTTCAGGGACCAGTTCAGTTTTGAAGTGGATTTGAAGGGCCTTCACATTAGAAATACTCCATAAATGACCCCATTATAAAAACTTCACCCCTCAAAGTATTAAAAATGACCTTCAGTAATTCTGTTAACCCTTTAGGTGTTTCACAGGAATAGCAGCAAAGTGAAGGAGAAAATTCTAAATCTTCATTTTTTACACTTGCATGTTCTTGTAGAACCAGTTTTTGAATTTTTACAAGGGGTAAAAGGAGAGAAATCTTCCTAAAATTTGTAACCCAATTTCTCTCGAGTAAGGAAATACCTCATATGTGTATGTCAAGTGCTCTGTGGGTGCACTAGAGGGCCCAGAAGGGAAGGAGCGACAATAGGATTTTGGAGAGTGAGATTTCTGAAATGGTTTTTGGGGGGTATGTCACATTTAGGAAGCCCCTATGATGCCAGCAGAGCAAAAAAAAAACACATGGCATACTATTTTGGAAACTACACCCCTCAAGGAATATAAAAAGGGGTACAGTGAGCCTTAACACCTCATAGGTGTTTGACGACTTTTCGTTAAAGTTGGATATGTAAATGAAAATTATAAATTTTTTTACTAAAATGCAGGTTTTTCCCCAAATTTTAAATTTTTACGAGGGGTAATAGGAGGAAATTTCCATCAACATTTGTAATCCCATTTCTTAGTATGAAAATACCCCATGTGTGGATGTCAAGTGCTCTGCTGGCGCACTACAATACTCAGAAGAGAAGGAGCGCCATTGGGCTTTTGGAGAGAGAATTTGGTTGGAAAAGAAGTCCCCCATGGTGCCAGAACAGTGGACATGTGACTCCATCACAGAATGTAATAAGGGGTGTAGTGAGCATTTACACCCCACTGGCGTTAGACAGATCTTTGGAACAGTGGGCTGAGCAAATGAAAAATTAAAATTTTTGTTGCAACGGACCAATGGGGGGGGGGGGGGCAAACATCCAGCTTTTGCAAAATTACAACTCCCAGCATGCACTGACAGACTGTGCATGCTGTGCATGCTGGGAGTTGTACTTTTGCAACAGCTGGAGGCACACTAGTTGGAAAACCTTCAGTTAGGTTCCATTAATTAACTCAGTATTTTCCAACCAGTGTGTCTCCAGCTGTTGCAAAACTACAACTCCCAGCATGTACTGACTGCCAAAGGGCATACAGGGAGATGTAGTTGTACAACAGCTGGAGGTACACAACTACAACTCCCAGCATGGCGAGGCAGCTGTTTGCTGTTCATGCATGCTGGGAGATTCACAGGTCTGAGTTGTCCAGTTTATATCAGGATAGTTAAAGTCACCCATAATAACCACCTCATTGGGATTTACTGCCTTATTTATTTCCCTTAAAAATTGGTCTTCTATCACCTCCATTATATTTGGCCACCCTTAGCAAATGTCGATCAGTACTTTTATTTCTCTCCATATATTTCTACCTACAGTTGCATGCAAAAGTTTTGGCACTCCTGATATTTTTCCATGATTTTCATTTAAAAATAATTGGGTGTTTGGATCATAAATAAAATTTTGAGCTATCAAGTATCTGAACGACACAGTAATATTACAGTAGGGAAATAGGTTTGTTGTATGAACAGAAAATGCACAGTATGCATCAAAACGAAAGTAGACAGATGCATAAATTTGGCGGCACTGATTGGTATATCCTCAACAAAATCATGGGTCCTGATCAGCTGAGTGGACAGCGAGAGGGCCCTTACCTCTGATGTCCCCAGATGACACTGATCAATGCTAAGACAAAGCTCTGCATTGAATAGTGTATGCAACCAAAAGATTTCATGTTATAGCCCCCTATTGGGGAAAAAAAAGTAAAAAGTATAAAAAAAAGAGGTAATAAAAGTGAATTCCTTTTCCCTATTTTCCCTATAAATAAAATAATGTAATTAAAAATTAACATAATAATATGTGGTACCAATACGTGTGTAAATGTCTGAACTAGTAAAATATACGGTTATTAAAACCACACAGTCGATGGCGTACATTTCAAAAGTTGTTCATTTTTGGTCACTTCATATACCTTAAAAAATGATAAAAACCGATTAAAAAGTCCCATCAAAACAAAAATGGTACTGATAAAAACTACAGATTAATGTGCAAAATAAATGAGCCTCATATGGCCCTGTATGTGGAAAAATAAAAAAGTTCCAGGGGTCAGAAGAAATTTTTTGAGCATACTAATTTTGTTGCATGTAGATATAATTTCTTAAAAGTAGTAAAATAAAATAAAACCTACATATATTAGGTATTCTTATGACCATATGGACCTACAGAATAAAGATAAGGTGTTATTTTTACAGAAAAATGCACTGTGCAGCAACGGAAGCCCCCTAAAGTTAAAAAAATTGTATATATTTTTTGGAATTTCACCCCGCAAATGATTATTTTTGTGGTGAAATGATTGTCATTACAAAGTACAATTGTTGACACAAGCAACAAGCCCTTATATGTGGGAGGAAAAATGAAAATTGGCCTGATCCTTAAGGCCAAAATGGGCTTAGTCCATAAGGGATTAATGTGGTCAATTGCAAGTAGTTGTTCTCACGAGGGACTCAAAACAACTCTCAAATGACCTGAAAACAAAGACTTTTCAATATTATGGGCTAGGGGAAGGCTACAAAAAGCTATCACAGAGATTTAAGCTGTCAGGTTACAGACCAAAGGCACAGTTCATGTTAAGACCAGAAGTGGCAGACCAAGTAAAATAGGCAAAAGTAAAGGATGGGGAAAATTAGCAGCATGAGGAGAACATATAGTGGCTGAATGACACAGCATGGAGGTGGCGACAGAATGAGGAGACCATATAGTGCCTGAATGACACAGCGTGTAGGTGGCTGAAGCATGAGGAGAACATATAGTGGCTGAATGACACAGCCTGGAGTTGGTGGCAGCATATAGTGGCTAAATGACAAAGCATGAAGTTTGGGCAACATGAGGAGAACATATAGTGGCTAAATGACACAGCCTGGAGGTGGCGGAAGCATGAGGAGACCACATAGTGGCTGAATGACACAGCCTGGAGTTGGCGGCAGCATATAGTGGCTGAATGACAGCCTGAAGTTTGCGGCAGCCTGAGGGGAATATATAATGCCTGAATGACACAGCGTGGAGGTGGCTGCAGCATGAGGAGATCATATAGTGGCTTAATGACCCAGAATGGAGGTGGCGGCATCATGAGGAGACCGTATAGTGGCTGAATGACACAGCATGGAGGTGGCGGCAGCATGAGGAGACCATATAGTCACTGAATGACATAGCGTGGTGGTGGTGGCAGCATGAGGAGAACATATAGTGGCTGAATGACACAGCCTGGAGTTGGTGGCAGCATGAGGAGATCACAAAATGGCTGAATGGCACAACCTGGAGTTGGCAGCAGCATATAGTGGCTGAATGACACAGCCTAGAGTTTTCGGGAGCATCAGGAGAACTTATAGTGGCTGAATGACACAGCCTGAAAGTGGCGGAAGCATGAGGAGACCATTTAGTGCCTGAATGACACAGCGTGGAGGTGGCGGGTGCATGAAGAGACCATACAGTGGCTGAATGGCATAGCGTGGAGGTGGCAGCAGCTTGAGGAGAACATATAGTGGGTGAAGGACACAGCCTGGAGTTGGCGGCAGCATATAGTGGCTGAATGACACAGCCTGGAGTTTTCGGCAGCATGAGGAGAACATATAGTGGCTGAATGACCCAGCCTGGAGGTGGCGGAAGCATGAGAAGACCATATAGTGCCTGAATGACACAGCATGGAGGTGGCGGAAGCATGAGGAGACCATATAGTGGCTGAATGACCCAGTGTGGAGGTGGCGGCAGCATGAGGAGACCATATTGTGGCTGAATGACACAGTATGGAGGTGGCGGCAACATGAGGAAAACATTTAGCGGCTGAATGACACAGCCTGGAGGTGGTGGAAGCATGAGGAAACCATATAGTTACTGAATGACACAGCCTGGAGTTGGCGGCAGCATGAGGAGACCATATAGTGGCTTAATGACACAGCCTGGAGTTGGCGGCATCATCAGGTGAACATATAGTGGCTGAATGACACAGCCTGGAGGTGGCGGAAGCATGAGGAGGCCATATAGTGCCAGAATAATATAGTGTGGAGGTGGCAGCAGCATGAGGAGACCATATGGTGGCCGAATGAGACAGCCTGGAGGTAGCAGCAGCATCAGGAGTCCTAAAAGTGACCCGGTGACAGAGTGGTGTGGTGGGTGGCAATACCAGTACCCGGTGACAAAGGCAGGGGAAAAAAGGAGAACTTGGCATCAAATGTGTGCATCAGGTGGGTGGCAGGATTAGAATATTAGCTGAGGCAGGTAGGTAGAAGAAAACAGTTTTTTTTTTTTTTTGTAAAAGTGTTAGTGTGCACAAGTAAGTATTGAGGATATGCATTATGTAAAACTTCACTTTTAATAATATGCTTAGGATAAAATATATGGCCCAATTTTTATTTTTTTATTTTAATCAAACAAAAGTAAAGGTGGGCAAAAAACACCATGTGCCACCTACACCACCAAGTATTGATGTGATGCAAAGTCCTCTAAAATGTAGAAGGGAACAAAGTATGGTCCATTGTAACTGGTGGGGGTAAAAACTCCCCCTATAAGGCCCTACTCTCGCATTATTAATTCCCTTCTTGGCAAGTGTTACTCGCCCTAAAAAGTGCAGCCCCACACAGGAACCTCTCACTATTTCCACCTACAAACACTGCTATTTCCCAGGGTTTTTAGGTGGAAATAGGGATTGGTTCCTGTGGGGGCTGCCCTTTTTAAGACGAATAACACTTTCCTCGAAAAGGTGGAAGGGAACAACATATTTTCCATTGTAGCAGGTGGGGATAAAAACTTCCCATGTAAGGCCCTACTCTCGCCCTATTAATTCCCTTCTTGGCAAGTGTTACTCATAAAGGGAGGCCTAACACAGTTAACTCTCGCTATTTTCACCTAAAAACCCTGGGAAATGTCAGTGTTTGTAGGAGGAACTAGGGAGAGGTTCCTGTGTGGGGCTGCCCTTTCCAGGGCGAGTAACACTTGCCAAGAAGGGAATTAATAATGCGAGAGGAGGGCCTTACAGGGGAAGTCTTTACCCCACCAGTTACAATAAACCATACGTTGTTCCCTTCCACCTTTTAGAGGTCTTTGCATCTCATCAATAATTGGTGGTGTAGGTGGCACATGGTGTTTTTTTGCACACCTTTCCTTTTGTTTGATTTCAAAAAACATTTTGCGTACATATATTTTATCCTAAAAATATTATTAAAAGTTACGTTTTACATAATGCATATCCTCAATATTTACATGTGACCTGATGCGGAGGGATGACTGTAACTGGGAGCAGCGCCTTAAATATGTTTAGCACTATCCATATTTGTGAAGTGTCGGTGTGGCACCATGGTCAATCTTACTCTGATGCATCTGGCATTGGTGGGTGGAAATCCTGGCTGATCCATGCCTGATTCATCTTCACAAAGGTCACAGTCTCTTCACATTTTTCGTGGACAGATGAGTTCTCCTTGGGGTAACTATGGCCCCCGGAATACTAAACACTAGCTCTGATAGCACACTACTGGCCGGGCAGGACAGCTTTTTCAGGGCAAATTCTGCTAGTTTAGCTGCCCAGAATTCCAGCGAATCTTCAAGGTGTGTTGGCATGGTCTTTGCAAGCTATGCCCCAACCTGCTGGTTCAAGTCCGGCTCTAGGTCTACCTGCTGTTGATCAGTTGCTTCACTATGTGGGTGAAGAAAGATACTCATCAGCAACTGTAGACTCAGGCTGCTGTTGATGGAGCTGGTACTGCTCCTGCCACCCCACCCCTCCCCAGCAGCCATGTCAGAGGAAGGTGAGCACAGAGGGTCCCATGAGTCAGAAAAGGAAGAGGATGGATGATGGTGCAGATAGGCCAACTGACTATGTAGGATGTCTCTGTAGTAGGTCAGTTTGTCCTCCCTCTCAGTGGGTGTAAAAAAGGCCCCTATGTTATGCCGGTAGCAAGGGTCCAACAAGGTTGAGAGCCAGAAGTCATCCTGCTGCCGAATGGTGACAATACGGCAGTCACTACGCAAGCGAGCATGCATTGTGCCATTTGTCCAAGTGACTCAGAGGGACTCCCTGCCTCCATCTCCACTGCATACTGTGTGTCTGGGTCTTCTGTCTCGCATTCCTCATAACCCTCTAGCTCCTCTAGCTGCTCCTGCTCCTCCTCTCCTGTCAGATGACTAGAAAAACTGCCCATCTTGCGAAACCTAAACTGTGCTCCACTGTGCCCCTCCCCCTCCTCCTCCAATTCAGCCCCCACAGGGCTCATGTTACTGTAAGATGTAGACGCCATGTCTCCAGTGCCCTGACCAGCAATTGTTTCCAATATTGTTGTAGTAGATGAAGCAGTGAAATTACATTATTCATCCCATAATCCTGGCAGCTGACTAATAATGTGGCTTCCTCAAAGGGCCTGAGCAAATGGCAGGTGTCACGTATGAGCTGCCACTGGTAGAAATTGAAGTTATACAGGGGAGTCCCCCTTACTGCTTGGATCATCAAAAAATTGGTGATGGCTTTTCCCTGTTCGTATAGTCAGTCCAACATATGGAGGGTGGAATTCCAACGTGTGGAAACGTCGCAAATCAGACTATGTTGGGGGATACCATTCTGACGCTGCAGCTCAAGGAGGGTGTGCTTTGCGGTGTACGAGTGGCTAAAGTGCATGCAAAGTTTCCTTCCCGTTGTTAGGATGTCTTGCAGAGGGGGGGAACACTTCAGAAACAGCTTGACAACCAGTTTGAACACGTGCCAGGGCGCATGTCTCAGGCTTCTTTGTCGCAGTTTAGACAAGATGTTCTTCCCATTGTCGGTCACCATGGTTCCCATTTCCAGTTTTTGTGAAGTAAGCCATGATTCGATTTCTTGATTAATTACTTTTAGCAGTTCCTTCTCTGTGTGATTGTTTGCCAAGGCAAACCATGTGAAGGACAGCGTGACACCGCCGTGCCCTGCACACATGGTATGCTGGAGGGACACTAAGATTTGTCCGTGCAGTGAAGGCTGAGGACATGGTAGAGGATGAGGAGGCGGAGTGGCACACTGTCACCGGACCAATGGCCTGAGAGCATGGAGGCGGAAGTGGTGTTGCCCGTCCAAGTTGCTGTTGTGGCTGTGCAGGAACCACATTTACCCAAACGGCCGTAACAGACATGTATTTTCCCTTACTTCCCTTACTCCCTTACTGCACTGCCGTGTACAACAACAGGCTCAAGGACCGGCCCACCTTCTCTTCCACAAAATTGTGCAGGGCTGGTACTGCCTTCGCAAAGAAATAACGGCTTGGAACTCTCCACCTCAGCTTGGCACAAGCCATCAGTTCTCTGAAAGTCCACCACTTGAAAAGGGAGGGACTGCAGCACCAGCAACTTGGAAAGGAGGACATTCAGCTTCTGTGCCGTTGGATGAGTGGGTGCATATTGTTGTCTCTTGGATATGGCTTTGCACTTGTAGTTATGCAACAGCTGAATGTACACTGGTTGCAAAACACTGAGTTTGTTACCTAACTCAGTGTTTCACAACCAGTGTGCCTCCAGTTGTTGCAAACTACAACTCCCAGCATGCACTGATAGACCGTACATGCTGGGAGTTATAGTTTTGCAAAAGCTGGAGGCACATTGGTTGCGAAACACTGAGTTCAGTAACAAACTCCCAATGTTTTGCAACCAGTGTGCCTCCAAGTGTTGCATAACTTCAACCCCCAGCATGCACAGGCAACCAAAGGGCATGCTGGGAGTTTTAGCAGTACGCTTCCAGCTGTTGCATAACTACAAGTCCCAGCATGGCCTTTGGCTGTCACTGCATGCTTAGAGTTGTAGCTATTTGCAACAGCTGAAGGCACACTGGTTGCAAAACACTGAGTTTGTTACCTAAATCAGTGTTTCGCAACCAGTGTCCCTCAAGCTGTTGCAAACTACAACTCCCAGCATGCACAGATAGACCGTACATGCTGGGAGTTGTAGTTTTGCACCAGCTGAAGGCACACTGGTTGCGAAACACTGAGTTAAGTAACAAACTCTCAGTGTTTTGCAACCAGTGTGCCTCCAGCTGTTGCATAACTACAACCCCCAGAATGCACGACAGCTAAAGGGCATGCTGGGAGTTGTAGTTTTGCAACAGCTGGAGGTTTTCACCCCCCCTACCCCATGTGAATGTACAGGGTACATTCACATGGGCGGGTTTACAGGGAGTTTCTCGCTGCAAGTTTAAGATGCAGAAAATTTTCAGCTGCAGCTCCAACTCACAGCGGGGAATTTGCTTTACACCTCGGCCAGTGTGAATGTACCCTAAAAACACTACACAAAATAATAATGTCACCAAAGGTAAATACAACCCTACATATATAGTAGGTAAAGGTATGTAATTGTAATTATGACACCAAAAAGAGAACCATACCACAGAATACACAGCAAAGTAATAGAATATACAAAATCAACTTTATTAATACAATTTAGTAATAAAAATTTCAGATATTAAAATTGGAAAAAAGAATAAATAGGCACTGGTGAACATACAAAGATATAGGAAAATGGTAGGACACAAATACATCAAAATATGCAAATAATAAGTAAAACACTACATATACATAAACCCCTACACAGTTACCCCCCTACCCAATAACATCAAAAATGTCTGGTGCGGCACTGTTACCAAAACCAGCGGTTGCAAAACAACAACTCCCAATATTGCCGGACAGCTATTGACTGTCCTGGCAGGCTGGGAGTTATGCAACAGCTGGAGGCACCCTGTTTGGGAAACACTGCCGTAGGGTCATTTTGGTATCGGAGGCAAGTGTAATGCTTGCATCCGGGTCCGTCCCCATGCAAATCCCTAATGTAGGCCTCAAATGTGCATGGCGCTCTCTCACTTCGAAGCCCGGTCGTATTTCAAGGCAGCAATTTAGTGCCACATATGGGGTATTTCCGTACTCGGGAGACATTGCCTAACAAAATTTGGGATGGCTTTTTTTCCTTTTACCCCTTATGAAAAGGTAAAGTTGGGGTCTACACTTGAATGTTATTGTAAAAAAATGAATTTTTGTGTTGCCCCATACTTAACATTTTCACAAGATGTAAAAGGAAAAAATTTGTAACACAATTTCTACGAAAATACCCCATATGTGGGTGTAAAATGCTCTGCGGGCGCACAACAAGGCTCAGAAGTGAGAGGGCACTATATAAATTTGAGGCCAAAATTGGTGATTTGCACAGGGGTGACTGATTTGACAGCAGTTCTGACATAAACGCAAAAAAATAAATACAAACATGTGACCCCATTTTGGAAACTACACCCTTCGCTGAATGTAACAAGGGGTATAGTGAACCTTAACACCCCACAGGTGTTTGACAATTGTCGTAAAAGTTGGATGGGAAAATGAAAAAAAAAATGTTTTCACTAAAATGCTGGTGCTACCCTAAATTTTTCATTTTTCAGAAGGGAAAATAGGGAAAAAAGCCCCCCAAAATGTGTATCACCATTTCTTCTGAGTATATAAATACCCCATATGTGGAAGTAAAGTGCTCTGTTGGCGCACTACAATGCTCAGAAGAGAAGGAGCGCCAATGGGCTTTTGATGATAAAATTTGTCCAAAATTGAAGGCCACGTGTGTTTACAAACCCCTCATGGTTTCAGAACAGTGGACCCCCCCACATGTAACCCCATTTTGGAAACTACACCCCTCACGGAACGTAATATGGGGTGCAGTGAGCATTTACGCCCAAAAGGTGTATGACAGATTTTTGGAACAGTGGTCCGTGAAAATGAAAAATTGTATTTTTAATTTGCACAGCCTACTGTTCCAAAGATCTGTCAAATGCCAGTGTGGTATAAATACTCACTGCACCCCTTATTAAATTCTGTGAGGAGTGTAGTTTCCAAAATGGAGTCACATATGGGGGGGTCCACTGTTCTGGCACCATGGGGGCTTTGTAAACGCACATGGCCCCCAACTTCCATTCCAAAAAAATTTTCTTTTCAAAAGCTCAATGGCACTCCTTCTCTTCTGAGCATTGTTGTTTGCCTGCAGAGCACTTTACAACCACACATGGGGTATTTCCATACTCAGAAGAGATGGGGTTACAAATTTTGGGGGCAATTTCTCCTATTACCCCTTGTAAAAATTTAAAACTTTGGGGAAAAATAGCATTTTTGTAAAAAAAAAAAAAAAATTCCATCTGCACATCCGACTTTAATGAAAAGTTGTCAAACACCTGTGGGGTGTTAAGGCTGACTGTACCCCTTATTTCGTTCCTTGAGGTGTGTAGTTTCCAAAATAGTGTGCCATGTTTTTTTTTTTTTTGCTGTCCGGGCACCATAGGGGCTTCCTAAATGTGACATGCCCCCCAAAAACCATTTCAGCAAAATTTGCTTTCCAAAAGACAAATGTGACTGCTTCTCTTCAGAGCATTGTAGCGCACCAGCAGAGCACTTGATGTCCACACATGGGGTATTTCCATACTCAGAAGAGATGGGGTTACCCAGTGTATTACCCCTTGTAAAAATGTAAAATTTGGGGAAAAAACTGCATTTTAGTGGATAAAAAAATATCATTTACACATCTGAATTTAACAAAAAGTTGTCAAACACCTGTGGGGTGTTAAGGTTCACTGGACCCCTTGTTACGTTCTTTGAGGGGTGGGGTTACAAATTTTGGGGGGCATTTTCTCCTATTACCCCTTGTAAAAATGTAAAATTTGGTGAAAAAACTGCATTTAAAATTTTTTTTCATTTACACATCTGACTTTAACGAAAAGTCGTCAAAAGCCTGTGGGGTGTTAAGGCTCACTGTACCCTTTGTTACGTTCCTTGGGGGGTGTAGTTTCCAAAGTAGAATGCCATGTGTTTTTTTTGCTGTTATGGCACCATAGGGGCTTCCTAAATGCGACATGCCCCCTAAAAACCATTTCAGCAAAATTAATTGTCCAAAATCCCATTGTCGCTCCTTCCCTTCTGAGCCCTCTAGTGCACCCACATATGAGGTATTTCCTTACTCAAGAGAAATTGGGTTACACATTTTGGGGGGGATTTCTCTCCCTTTACCCCTTGTAAAAATTACACTACTACAAGAACATGCGAGTGTAAAAAATGAAGATATTGAATTTTCTCCTTCACTTTGCTGCTATTCCTGTGAAACACCTAAAGGGTTAGCAAACTTTCTGAATGTCAATTTGAATACTTTGAGGCGTGCAGTTTCTATAATTGGGTCATTTATGGGGTATTTCTCACAGAAAAGCCTCTCAAATCCACTTCAAACTGAACTGGTCCCTGAAAAATTCAGATTTTAAATTTTTCGTGAAAATTTTGAGAATTGCTGCTATATTTTGAAGCCCCTAATGTCTTCAAAAAGTAAAAACATGTCAACTTTATGATGCCAACATAAAGTAGACATATTGTATTTGTGAATTAATATATAATTTATTTGGAATGTCCATTTTCCTTACAAGCAGAAAGTTAGAAAAATGCTAAATTTTCTAAATTTTCATCAAATTTGGGGATTTTTCACCAAGAAAAGATGCAAATAATGACAAGATTTACCAGTATGTTAAAATGTCACACAAAAACTATCTCGGATTCAGAATAAAAGGTAAAAGCATCTCAGAGTTATTAATGCATAAAGTGAGAGTGGTCAGAATTGCAAAAAGGGCGGAGTCCTTAAAGGGGTTAGCCAGGAACAAACATTTTTTTATACATCAACTGGCTCCAGAAAGTTAAACAGATTTGTAAATTACTTCTATTAAAAAATCTTAATCCTTTCAGTACTTATGATCTGCCGAAGTTGAGTTGTTCTTTTCCGTCTAAGTGCTCTCTGATGACACGTGTCTCAGGAGCTGTCTAGAATACAGGGTGGGCCATTTATATGGATACACCTTAATAAAATGGGAATGGTTGGTGATATTAACTTCCTGTTTGTGGCACATTAGTATATGTGAGGGAGGAAACTTTTCAAGATGGGTGGTGACCATGGTGGCCATTTTGAAGTCGGCCATTTTGAATCCAACTTTTGTTTTTTCAATAGGAAGAGGGTCATGTGACACATCAAACTTATTGGGGACTTCACAAGAAAAACAATGATGTGCTTGGTTTTAACGTAACAATTATTTCATGAGTTATTTACAAGTTTCTGACCACTTATAAAATGTGTTCAAAACTTTTATGTGAATGGTGAAGTTAACAAACAAAACCACCGCTATTGGTCTGACACTAACCCACATTGGATAGATCCCTCCAAGACTGTTGGAATACAAAAATTGATGGTATGGTGTGGTATATGGGGTACAAAGATAGTGGGGCCATTCTTCATCAATGAAAACCTCAAGGCCACTGGATATGCAAAATTGCTACATGATGATGTGTTTCGCTCTTTATGCACTGAAGCTGGCACATTCCCTGAGTTTTTCCAGCAAGATGGTGCACCACCACATTATGGGTGTCAGGTCCGAGCATTCCTAGATGAACAGTTTCCTGGAAAGTGGATTGGTCGTCGTGGGAAAGTTGAATGGCCCCCAAGGTCTCCCGATCTGACCCCCTTAGACTTTTATCTTTGGGGTCATCTGAAGGCAATTGTCTATGCTGTGAAGATGCGAGATGTGCAGCACCTGAAACTATGGATACTGGAAGCCTGTGCTAGCATTTCTCCTGCGGTGTTGCTATCAGCGTGTGAAGAGTGGGAGAAGAGGGTTGCATTGACAATCCAACACAATGGGCAGCACATTGAACACATGCTAAAGTTACGTTAAAACCAAGCACATCATTGTTTTTCTTGTGAAATTCCCAATAAGTTTTATTTGTCACATGACCTTCTTCCTATTGAAAAAACAAAAGTTGGATTAAAAATGTCCGACTTCAAAATGGCCCCCATGGTCACCACCCTTCTTGAAAAGTTTCCCCCCTCACATATACTAATGTGCCACAAACAGGAAATTAATTTCACCAACCATACCGCAACATTTTTTGATTTGCATATCTATCTATCTATATATATATATATATATATATATATATATATATATATATATATATATATATATATACACACACCAACATGGCATAAAGCACCTATTCTAACCTAAAAATGTGCATATAATGAGTTAAATGCTGCAATAACACTGACAGGGATCCTGGTTCAATGCCATCCCAACACATGGCTTGATTCCAAACCTTCTTCTTATAGATGTTTCTCTGCAGAAATATAGGCCAGGGAGCATCACCTGATCAAGGCATTATTCATCTGAAATACCAGTATGTGAATGTTTACCCTTATACTTTCAATTTACCCCTGTGTACGTTATTAATGTAGTGCAATGCACAGTTTTGTTAGTAAACTCACAATATCCTAAACAGATTTATGTAATTTGAGAAAAGTTCTCACACACCAACACAACAACCAACCAAATATAAAGCTTTTATGGAGTTATGTCTCGTCATCTAGCAGCTTGTTAGTCATCCCAATACTGTTATAGCAAGTGCAATGTGTATGAGTAGCTGTCCATTAATAGTTGGCACCTATGCAACCTCTGTCATATAACATTGCGACTTGTCTACCTCCTGCTGGGAAGTGGTATTGTAATCTGCCCTTGTATCATGCTTCATTAAGTATGGCATTTTTGATGATGTTCACTCAATTTGGAAAGTACCTAAGAAGTAGGAGGATGGCGATAAGATATGTTTGATACAATTCTGTGCATGGTTCATCCATTTCAATGATGAATTATAAGTGTCATAGTGTGAAGGTAAGTGATGATGAAGCAAAGAGATGCTGAGGCAGCTGAATAATTTCCTACAGAGTTATAAACCATTTTATAGGAGGGTAATTATTCTCCTTGGCTCATTTTAATGTTGACAATACAGGGAGTGAGGGTGAAAGTCGCCAGGAAGATGATATCCATTGTTGAAGAAATAACATAGAAATCTCACCAATGAACAGTGCTTTGATTTCTTCATGACAAGGGAATATCCCAGTTCAAGGACTCCACAAAAACATGTCTTCATTGCCGATCTTTGAGAACGTGAGGGGGGAGCAACACATAAAAGACTATGGATATCCACATTTAACTGGCATTCAAATAATGTATTTGATTGTATTACACACTGCACCACACATCTAAAAAAAAAAAAAAAAAAAAAATATATATATATATATATATATATATATATATATATATATATATATATATAGTGCAGGTAAACCAGAAAACCATGAGGTATCACTTACCCAGATCCACGGTCCAGTTCGAGTTAGGCTGGGTTCACATATATCAGTCGTCCGGCAAAGTTTCCCTCCGGCGTGCACCGGAGGGTAACTGATGCTAGAACTGATCCCATTCATTTGAATGGGACAGTTCACAATCATCCAGCGTCTCAATTTTGACGCCGGATGGTTGGACATGCCGGAGGGCACCGGACAGGGGAACGCAGCTTGCTGTGTTCCCTTGTCCGTTGCCCAGAAACAATGGACGCTGCATGCCATACAACTGATGACAAGTTGTCATCAGTTGTGGCATCAGTTGCGTCGAGATTTAGGCTGAGTTCACATATGCCGGATGCCGGATATATGTGAACCCAGCCTTACCTGTTATATTAGCCGACATACCCAGTAAGGCTGGGTTCACATATGTCCGGCATCCGGCATAGGTGAACTCAGCCTAAATCTCAACGCAACTGATGCCACAACTGATGACAACTTGTCATCAGTTGTATGGCATGCGGCGTCCATTGTTTCCGGACAGGGGAACACAGCTTGCTGCATTCCCCTGTCCGG
Organism: Hyla sarda; assembly: GCF_029499605.1. Classification (NCBI taxonomy): domain Eukaryota; kingdom Metazoa; phylum Chordata; class Amphibia; order Anura; family Hylidae; genus Hyla; species Hyla sarda. Next base: position 267,142,852 of record NC_079190.1, on the reverse strand, counting down.
TACCCTCCGGCATGTCCAACCTTCCGGCGTCAAAATTGAGACGCTGGATGATTGTGAACTGTCCCATTAAAATGAATGGGATCAGTTCTAGCATCAGTTTCCCTCCGGTGCACGCAGGAGGGGAACTGTGCCGGATGACTGATATATGTGAACCCAGCCTTACATTGCCTTCATCCCATCTGTACTGATATGTCTGCCCCCCTCGTGCTCACATGGGTGAAGGGGTCCCCTAAAGGCTCATGAGGAGGATGGGCATATCAGTGCAGAGAGGTGAAAGCACGGAAGCTAAGTATGCCAGGTCCTGCCTCCATTGCGCAAAGCCATCCATTTCCAGATTAGCAATGCCGGCTAATACAAGGGGGGGGGGAGGACATTTTTCCCTATAATAACACTGTATGCTGTGTGAGGAGAGAAAAGAGAATGTTACTATTATGAAGACTGCATTCTCCTGATGGACGAGTCTTGCTGTGCAGTACAGGAATGAACATCTGCACTAATGACTGCTGGGAAATGAAGTTCAAAACAAATCATGTGATAATCAGAAGCTCCGCCCACCACACAGATTTTCATATTAAAACGGGAAAAACAAGGAAGGCATAAAAAAAGGTCACGTCTGCATTATTTTTCATAGGCAGACAATTCAATTGTATTCAACATCACAAAATATTAAGTTTGCTTTGGAAAGTGAATCATTGTAAAACCCTTTTCTCACAGATGTCATTCTCTATAGTTCTGATCTCAACATTACCTCTAGAATTTATTTTCCCCTCTAACATACTTTATCATGGAAAATGCTGCCATCAATTGTATACAAGATTTACTAATATGACAAATTCATTGAATTTCATTCTTAGACAAACAATTTCCAGTAGAGGAAAAAAGCATGTCTGCACTCACCATACTGTAGTGTAAAATCTGGACTGTATTGCAGCATTGTCCATATACAAAAAAACAGAAGTCACCCGGTGCTGGGAGGGAAGGCAGCTCCAAGCCTGAAGCCGGAGCGTATCAATGGAACGACAGCACCGTTTCGTGTCACTGAGGCATCCTCCAGTTCCTGATCCTTTGAATTCACTGACTAGGTAGATTTGGGAAAAGGGGGAGGAGTGACCCAACACCAAAGATATACATAGCATATAAAACATTTATATATAGTAAAAACAAAAGAAAAAAATATAATATGCAATATCATAGGAATGAGCTAAGATAATTTCTTTCGTTAAGACCTAAAGGGCCCAGTGCTTTTAGTTTCGTAATCCAATTTGCTTCACATTGTAATAATTTCACGTGCCTATCTACACCTTGCGGTCGTTGGGGAATGTGCTGTAAACCTGCAAAGCGGATACCTTCATATTCACCTCCATGGCACTTATCTATGTGGGTAATAAAACGAGTAGCACATATTTTTGTGAGCAGAGAAAAAATATGCTCGCAGAATCTGACTTTTAGGTTTCTTTTCGTTTTTCCCACATATAAATGCCCGCATGTACAAATTAAACAATAAACAATAAATTGTGATCTGCAGGAAATAAATTGATTTACTAGTACTGCATAACCGCCTAGCTGAAGGTGTTTTTTCCTGAGGATATATTTGCAATAGTTGCATTGTCTGCGGGAAAGATTACCATGAGGTATATTTTTTCTAAGCCAGTCTGAATTGGAGTTGTTTGTCTTTTTTTATGTAGTCATGAATAGTGTTGAGCGGCAGTGGCGTTGCTAGGGTTGGTGTCACCCGGTGCGGTAGAAAATGGTGTCACCCCCATACCTCCCCCCTCCCCCCAGTAAGTTTTTAGCCTGTTGTGACAGACACCACTGTTGTAGCGCATTGTGAGAAATTCCAGTATAATAATCAGATATAACAGTTGCCACAGAATGGGAAAGTGTTAAAGAAGTTTTCACCATTGAAATATACAGCTCCCAGAATTACTTAAAGGGGTACTCCACTGGAAAACATTTACTTTTATATCAACTGGTGCCAGAAAGTTAAACAGATTTTTAAATTACTTCTATTTAAAATCTTAATACTTACAGTACTTATAAGCTTGTGTATGCTCCACAGGAAGTTGTGTAGTTCTTTCCAGTCTGACCACAGTGCTATTTGCTGACACCACTGTCCATGTCAGGAACTGTCCAGAGCAGGATAGGTTTGCTATGGGGATTTGCTCCTACTATGGACAGTTCTTGACATGGACAGAGGTGTCAGCAGAGCACTGTGGTCAGGCAGAAAATAAATTAAAAAGGAAAATAACTTACTGTGAATCGCTTATACAGCAGCTAATAAGTACTGGAAGGATTAAGATTTTTAAATAGAAGTAATTTACAAATCTGTTTAACTTTGTAGCACCAGCTGATTTAAAAAAATGTTTTCCAGTAGAGTACCCCTTTGAGCAGTGGTGAGGTTATGCTGGGAGTTGTAGTTTCACTGACCTAACTGTAGAACTGACAAGTGACTACAGCTCTGATGTAGAGAGGAGAATGTACAATGGTATCAGTGACTACAGGTGACATCTCTATAGTGAGGAGAATACACAATGATATCTGACTACAGGTGACGTCTTCTCTATAGTGAGGAGAATGTACAATGATATCAGTGACTACAGGTGACGTCTTCTTTATAGTGAGGAGAATACACAATGATATCAGTGACTACAGGTGACGTCTTCTCTATAGTGAGGAGAATACACAATGACATCAGTGACTACAGGTGACGTCTTCTCTATAGTGAGGAGAATGTACAATGATATCAGTGACTACAGGTGACGTCTTCTCTATAGTCTTCCCTTATCTAATTCAGATGGTACATACCGGCAGGACTTGTTCCAGCTAAAACTTCTCTCTGCAGAATGTGACGCCCAGACGTCTCCTCACTATGTCAGCGCATTCTCATCTTCTATATGAAAACAAGTATTATTATAAACCTGAGAGACACTGTATCTTCTAAATATAATACTACTATACACTACACTCTTTGATTATAAACCTTCCATACACTGTACCCTCTGAATATAATACTACCACACACTGTACATTCTGAATATAATACCAACACATACTGTACCCTCTGAATATAAATCTGCCACATACTGTACCCCTGAATATAAATCTGTCACATACTTTACCCCTGAATATAAATTTGCCACATACTGTACCCCTGAATATAATACCGCCACATACTGTACCCTCTGAATATAATACTACCACCCACTGCGCCTTCTGAATATAATAATTAGAGATGAGCAAACTACAGTAAATTCAACTCGTTACAAACTTCTCTGCTCGGCAGTTGATGTCTTTTCCTGCATAAATTAGTTCAGCTTTCAGGTGCTCCCATGGGCTGGAAAAGGTGGATACAGTCCTAGGAGACTCTTTCCTAGGAATGTATCCACCTTTTCCAGCCCACCGGAGCACCTGAAGGCTGAACTAATTTACGCAGGATAAGTCATCAACTGCCGAGCCGAGAAGTTTGTGACGAATCGAATTTACTGTAAGTTCGCTCATCTCTAATAATACTACCACAAACTGCGCCCTCTGAATATAATACTACCACAAACTGCGCCCTCTGAATATAATACTACCACAAACTGCGCCCTCTGAATATAATACTACCACAAACTGCGTCCTCTGAATATAACACTACCACAAACTGCGCCCTCTGAATATAACGTTGCCATACAGTGCACCCTCTGAATATAATACCACAACCGCAGTAACACCCCTCAACATCCGTTAGCTGATGCTATTACGACGGGAGGGGGGTATTGGTGGTGTTGCTAGTGGATGATGGGGGTGCTACTACTCGGGGGGTGTTGCTGGAGGATGATGAGGGTGCTACTAGCCATCCCCCCTGGCAGTATCATCCCCATCATCCATCGGCAGGATCATCCTCCTGGCAGGAGCACCGCCATCATCCACCATCAGGATCTGCTGATGGAGGTGCTGCTGGGGGGGGGGGGGGTGTTGCTGGTGGATGATGAGGGTGCTACTGCCAGGGGGGGAGCATTAGGTAGGCAGTAGTTCCCCCACATTAGGTAGGTCGCAGTTTCCCCACATTAGGTAGCATCTATTCCCCACATTAGGCAGCATAGATTCCCCACATTAGGTAGGTCGCAGTTTCCCCACATTAGGTAGCATCTATTCCCCACATTAGGCAGCATAGATTCCCCACATTTGGTACCAGTTCCCCCACATTAGGTAGGTACCAGTTACCCCACATTAGGTAGCAATTTCCCCACATTAGGTAGCACAGATTCCCCACATAAGGTAGCACAGACTCCCCACACTTGGTAGTAGTTTCCCCACATTAGGCCGCAGGTTCCCCACAATGGGTCAAAGTCTCCCCACAATAGATCGCTGGTTATACCCCCCCCCCCCCCCCACACACACACACACACACAAAAACACATACAACACAGAGAGACACACACACAAACACACACAGTCAGAGAGACACACACACACACACACAGTCATGCACACAGTCACACACACACAGAGTCTCACACACACAAACATAGATAGAGACAGACACACACACTCACCCATCCAGCGCAGCGCTCCTTCTCACCGGGCGCCGTGCGAGTGACGTAACTGACGTCCTCCTGCGCGGCCATACGGTGTGACGTCAGGCCGGCGCAGACGTGGGAGCGCAGGCCGGGCACAATGCTGGAGAAGGTGAGGGGGGTGTGATGATGGACGGGCGCACAGTGCAGGAGAAAGAGGGGGGTTGCTGATGGACGGGCACACACAGCGGGGGGGGGGGGGGGGGGTTGTGCTGACGGATGGGAGGCCGGTCGGGCACAGATGGGGGAGGTGGTGTCTGTGTAGCTTGGGGGGGGGGGGGGTGCGGCTACGGAGCGTCTTGGTGTCACCCCATTAGGTTGGTGTCACCCGGTGCGGGCCGCACCCCCCGCACCCGGGTCGCAACGCCACTGTTGAGCGGCATAGGCCATATTCGAATTCGCGAATATTCGCGAATATATGGGCGAATATTCGTCATATATTCGCGAATATTCGCATATTCGTAATATTCTCGTTTTATTTTCGCATATGCGAACATTCACATATGCGAAAATTACCATATACAAAATTATCATACGCGAAAATTCGCATATACGAAAATTTGCATATGCTAATTTTCGCATATGCGAATTTTCGTTCGGCAGTCTCACACAGTAGTATTAGAGCCTTCTTTACACCACACAAGCTGGAAGCAGAGAGGGGTGATCACTGTGATGTGTGCTGTGAAAAAAATAAAAAAAAATAAACGAATATTCGTAATTACGAATATATAGCGCTATATTCGCGAAATTCGCGAATTCGCGAATATGCGATATTCGCGAATAATATTCGAATTGCGAATATTCGCGAGCAACACTAGTCATGAATAGTTTAATTTTTCCTGAAAGTTATTTTAGGTAATTTTTTTGCTGTATCAGTAATCAAGGGGTCTTGTTCTAACATAAACCAGTTGGACAATATAGCATTTTTTATTATGCTATTCGTGGGATTATTGTCAAAAGAACAAATAAATATTTTTCTTTTTAAGTCTACTGGGGATGAGAAGTTCTTTCCTTTCTCAATGTTCCAATGCTTTTTCAATTATCCACTCAGGATAACTTCTTTCTCTTAACAGTTTTTTTTTTTTTTTTTTAGTTCTTCTGCCTGTGTATAATAAGTGTTTTTATTACTGTTGCTCCTTTTTAATCTGACAAATTGTGAATATGTGAGGAGAAAGAAGCAAAAAATATAGAGGACAGTGCCTCGTGTAATTCTGTGGATCCTAATGGCTATTTTGTGAGGGTCTGTGATGGGACTCTCACCTGGATAAAGCCTTGAGGTAAAGCATATCACCCCTGTAAGTGGGGTACTCTGGGAGACTTGCATGCCACCTGGGATTCGATGCCAACTGTGTGGAACCAGTAGGGAAGATGCAGAGAGATGTGGTAGAAAAAACTAACCCCGCTAGGCGCTATCTCCAGAGGAACAAATAAAAGTGAGGGGAATCCTCTAAGTAACAATAAAACTTGTTTATTGAATAAACAAAAAAAATAATATAAAATTTACAGGCTACCACCCTTCCTCAGTTGCAGATGTGTGAATATGGTATGTTATCCTTTACATAGAACGGGTGTGAACTTTGGCAATGTAATAATGAGTTTTCTGCTGTGTTTTTTTTCTATATCCTGAAGTTTCCAAAGTTTGTCCGTCAATGCAAAGGTTAACATCTAAAAAATTCTGAGATTTTCCCCCATATTCATATGTAAACAGCATATTCATGTCATTGGTATTTAGTTACCGCACAAATTCTTCAAACTCTCTTTTAGTGCCGTCCCACACAATCAGAATGTCGTCCACATATCTCAGGAATAGCTTCACACATCGGGTGAAGGGGTTCCTGAGAGTGTGGACGTAGAACTGTTTGAAAATTGCCAAATAAATATTGGCTAACGTGCATGACAGAGGGGCCCCATAGGGGTCCCGTGTATCTGCTTGTACTATTCATTGTCATAAATGAGTGTGTTGTTACCCAGCACAAAGCTTAATGCTTCAGTGACAAATCCAATGAACTCCATAGATTTTCCTGAAAAGGAGAGAAAATGAGACATAGCCCGTACACCCGCATCCCAAGGGAATGCCGGTGTATAGACTTTCAACGTCCAATGATTCCAAATTGTAGGAATCCTGCTAAATAAAGTCGTCTAGTGCACCTAACAGATCACTGGTATCCCTAACAAAGGATGGTATAGCAGGGAGTAAAGGGGATATGAGTCACTCAAGGTAGCTCGACAAAGCCTCGGTCGCTAATCCGATCCCTGCCACAATGGGGCATCCAGGGGGTTGTGTCAGCGACTTATGGACTTTTGGGAGTATATACCACTTTGCAGGTTTTGGGTTTTCAGGGTGGAGTTTAACATCTATGTTTTCGGTGAGTATATATTTTTTTTTACAGCAGTCCTTAGCAAGGAATGAAGTTTTTCTAGAATTTCTCTTGTAGAATTTTTCTAGTTTGTCTAGAATTTTTCTAGCTGAGCTGCCCAAGGGCTTTGCAGCCATGGCCGCCCTTATCAGCCCTAGTGATCAGCACATTGTCTCTCGAGGTAAGCCATTTTAGAGCCTCTAATTTTTCCATAGGTAGATTAGCTGTGGCTTTGAAGTAGCAGAGAGCAATAACATATTTTTTCACTGCCTGGCAAAAGAGATCAATACTGCTGCCTGGAGGAATAGGGGTGCAGAATTTAGATTTATTGCCACCTTTAAACAATGTAATTGCATCATAATCCCCTATATTTTCTTTTACAGGTATTTCCCCAAAAACATTAGATCAGGAAGAATGGCCACACTTCTATTGTACTCCTCATCAAACTCTTTAACCGCAGGAAAATCTTTAAAGCTTTCCTTATAGCCTCATGATCTGGTAATTTGTTTAGCCCATAGATGCAGTATTGAAAATAAAGCAAATAATGTTAAAGGTAGAAAGAGGTCTTCTTCTCTGTTATAAGAACGGTATGTGGTCAGAATTGTAATGTATATTTTAAAAATGATATTATTGTATTTCATCATTAATTACATTAAAAGCGTATTCCAGGAATTTTTTTTCATATATCAACTGGCTCCAGAGAGTTAAACAGATTTTTGGATTACTTATATTAAACAATCTTAATCGTTCCAGTAGTTATCAGCTGCTGAAGTTGAGTTGTTCTTTTCTTTCTGACAACAGTGCTCTCTGCTGACACCTCTGCTTGTCTCAGGAACTGTCTGAAGCATTAGAGGTTTGCTATGGGGATTTGCTCCTACTCTGGACAGTTCCCGAGACAAGCAGAGGTGTCAGCAGAGAGCTCTGGGGTCAGACAGAAAAGAACAACACATTTTGTTTATTCACAAAGCTTAATGCTTCAGTGACAAATCCAATGAACTCCATAGATTTTCCTGAAAAGGAGAGAAAATGAGACATAGCCCGTACACCCGCATCCCAAGGGAATGCCGGTGTATAGACTTTCAACGTCCAATGATTCCAAATTGTAGGAATCCTGCTAAATAAAGTCGTCTAGTGCACCTAACAGATCACTGGTATCCCTAACAAAGGATGGTATAGCAGGGAGTAAAGGGGATATGAGTCACTCAAGGTAGCTCGACAAAGCCTCGGTCGCTAATCCGATCCCTGCCACAATGGGGCATCCAGGGGGTTGTGTCAGCGACTTATGGACTTTTGGGAGTATATACCACTTTGCAGGTTTTGGGTTTTCAGGGTGGAGTTTAACATCTATGTTTTCGGTGAGTATATATTTTTTTTTACAGCAGTCCTTAGCAAGGAATGAAGTTTTTCTAGAATTTCTCTTGTAGAATTTTTCTAGTTTGTCTAGAATTTTTCTAGCTGAGCTGCCCAAGGGCTTTGCAGCCATGGCCGCCCTTATCAGCCCTAGTGATCAGCACATTGTCTCTCGAGGTAAGCCATTTTAGAGCCTCTAATTTTTCCATAGGTAGATTAGCTGTGGCTTTGAAGTAGCAGAGAGCAATAACATATTTTTTCACTGCCTGGCAAAAGAGATCAATACTGCTGCCTGGAGGAATAGGGGTGCAGAATTTAGATTTATTGCCACCTTTAAACAATGTAATTGCATCATAATCCCCTATATTTTCTTTTACAGGTATTTCCCCAAAAACATTAGATCAGGAAGAATGGCCACACTTCTATTGTACTCCTCATCAAACTCTTTAACCGCAGGAAAATCTTTAAAGCTTTCCTTATAGCCTCATGATCTGGTAATTTGTTTAGCCCATAGATGCAGTATTGAAAATAAAGCAAATAATGTTAAAGGTAGAAAGAGGTCTTCTTCTCTGTTATAAGAACGGTATGTGGTCAGAATTGTAATGTATATTTTAAAAATGATATTATTGTATTTCATCATTAATTACATTAAAAGCGTATTCCAGGAATTTTTTTTCATATATCAACTGGCTCCAGAGAGTTAAACAGATTTTTGGATTACTTATATTAAACAATCTTAATCGTTCCAGTAGTTATCAGCTGCTGAAGTTGAGTTGTTCTTTTCTTTCTGACAACAGTGCTCTCTGCTGACACCTCTGCTTGTCTCAGGAACTGTCTGAAGCATTAGAGGTTTGCTATGGGGATTTGCTCCTACTCTGGACAGTTCCCGAGACAAGCAGAGGTGTCAGCAGAGAGCTCTGGGGTCAGACAGAAAAGAACAACACAACTTCAGTAGCTGATAACTACTGGTAGGAATAAGATTTTTTAAATACAAGTCATTTAAAAATCTGTTTACCTTTCTGGAGCCAGTTGATATATAATTTATTTTTTTCCTGGAATACCTCTTTAAATATAAAACCAAATTAGTCGTTGAACGCACTTTATATATATATATATATATATATATATATATATATATATACATAAATAATTTTTTGATGCAAGGTTAATGTTTCTCAGCAGTCTAAAAGCATATTAATTAGCACTTACCTTCCAAAAGTAAAGACACTTATGTTTTCTTTGGGTGATGGAATTGAACGCTAGACTCGGCCTAAATTGTGCTGCATTTCAGCTAATGTAAGGGAATGGAGCTGCTTTACAAACCACAGGTGGCTGTGACCGCAACTTGACAAATATTATAAATCCATCCTGGCTGGATTTCTCCTTGCAGCAATTTGTGGGCAGCAACACAACCTCATTCACTTACATTAATTGAGATGCAGAACAATTCAGGGACCGCAACACTGAAATCTTTCATTTTGTGTCTCATGTCATGGCCAAAGTTGTCATGTAGCCCTAGCCTTATAGCAATTTTTCCCAACCAACGTTCCTTCAGCTGTTGCAAAATTACAACCCCCAGGATGCTTGGACAAGGCATGCTGGGAGTTGTAGTTTTGCAACAGCTGGAGACACACTGGCTGGGAAACACTGTATTATTTTGACACTTTTTGTTCTTCATACAGTTATAGTACACACACACACACAGAAAACAGTGATCTGCTCAGTGCAACTAATCTGTAAGGCTGGCTTCACACTACAGAATTCCAGTGCAGCCTGGCAATGGGATGATTCCGCTGCACAGTGCAAACTGTGAAGTTTTGGAGGTGGATTTTCCGCTCGGAAAGATTTTCCGTTCTGCAGACATTGCCATCTATGGTGACAGCCACATCTGCATGGTCCTAGCGCTGACTGATTCAGACAGTGCTGGATTTTGTATGGCCAGAGATTCTGTAGTGCGAAACCGGCCTAAGAGGAGGTTCACACTACCAAGTTTACTCACATAATTTCCTCACTTAAAAATAATCCTGGTCAGGACCTTCCATTGACACCAATAGAGTTTTGATTCCACAAAGAAATACTAGCAGAATTTCCACATGGAAACTCTGCTTGAATCTGCCTCAAATTCCTTGTGGGCCATGGTTTTTGCATGGAAAAGAAGAGGAAATTCAGTTAGGAAAGTCTGCCATGTGAACCCAGCCTTATAGTGTACCTTTTAAACCTCACATAGTAATAGTCCTCCTCTTAATGTCCAACACTGTAATAATGCCCACCTCTGTGGCCCATCTGTGTCCCACAATGCATAATAATTTCCACTTTGTGCCTCTTTCAGCATAATAATGCCCCCTTTATCTGATACCTTTTTATATCTGTATTTCACATTACTGTATTGTTCTCATATATATTATTTCATATTTTTCACATATTTTATACTGAAAACATTAAAAACAATCAGCAAGACTACATTTCTCAAAACTTTCCACTGGGGACAGTTTTCCTGGTTTCCTCCTACAGTTTCAATTATGTGATACATAATATTCAGCACTTAGTTACTGATCCCAGAGTCATATAAATATACCGTATATACTCGAGTATATGCCGACCCGAGTATAAGCCGAGGCCCCTAATTTCACCCCAAAATCCCAGGAAAAGTTATTGACTCGAGTATAAGCCCAGGGTGGGAAATACATCATCCCCCCCTGTCATCATCCAGACCCCCGTCATTAACATCCTCATCATTATCACCCTGTCATCATCCAGACCCTCATCATCACCTGTCATCATCCCCTTGTCATCATCCCACACCCCCCCCCTTCATCATCCCCTTGTCATCATCCCCTCCCCCCCTTCATCATCCCCTTGTCATCATCCCACACCCCCCCTTCATCATGCTCTTGTTATCATCCCCTTGTCATCATCCCCACCCCCCTTCATCATCCCATTGTCATCATCCCACACCCCCCTCTTCATCATCCTCTTGTGAACTATCCGCCCTCAGTGGTCTTCAACCTGCGGACCTCCAGAGGTTTCAAAACTACAACTCCCAGCAAGCCCGGGCAGCCATTGGCTGTCCGGGCTTGCTGGGAGTTGTAGTTTTGAAACCTCTGGAGGTCCGCAGGTTGAAGACCACTGCGGCCTTCGACATCATCCAGCCCCCTCTCACCCCCTTTAGTTCTGTACTCACCTCCGTTCAGCGCTGGTCCGGTGCTGCAGGACTGTCCGGTGAGGAGTTCGTCCGTTGGGATAGTGGTTCCGGGCTGCTATCTTCACCAGGGAGGCCTCTTCTAAGCACTTTGGGCCCAGAATAGAGGCGTTGCCTTGACGATGACGCAGAGGTACGTTGGTAATGAACGTACCTCTGTGTCGTCGTCAAGGCAACGTGACTATTCTGGGGCCGGGCCCGAAGCACTTAGAAGAGGCCTCCCCGGTGAAGATAGCAGCCCGGAACCACTATCCCACCGGACGACCACCCCACCGGACAGTCCTGCAGCACCGAACCAGCGCCGAGCGGAGGCGAGTACTGTACAGAACTAAAGGGGGTGAGAGGGGGCTGGATGATGTCGAAGGCCGCAGTGGTCTTCAACCTGCGGACCTCCAGAGGTTTCAAAACTACAACTCCCAGCAAGCCCGGACTGCCGATGGCTGCCCGGGCTTGCTGGGAGTTGTAGTTTTGAAACCTCTGGAGGTCCGCAGGTTGAAGACCACTGCGGGTGGAGAGTTCACTCGAGTATAAGCCGAGGGGGGTGTTTTCAGCACGAAAAATCGTGCTGAAAAACTCGGCTTATACTCGAGTATATACGGTAGTCTGAAGTCTCAATAATGAGAAATGCATCAATACATACAGTGCTGCCTAATTCCCCCAAATACTATACTTCAGATATAATGGTTCCTGTAGACATGGATAGGGATAACGGCAGGGGGTAACTATACAATAATGGGCCAAAAACCAAACTGCTAAATTACAGGATTATCCCAAGATTTAAATGTATGACCTACCCACAGGATAGGGGATACTGTGCATATTTCATTGGTGGGAGTGTAACCACTGGAACCCCTTTTGATCACAAGAATAGAGGTCAAATGATCTTCCCGCCACTTTGTTCATTGTGTATGAGATATTCATATATTGACATGTTCAGTGCATAGCAATATTTATAAGTCCCATAGGGAAATATTGAAGTGTTGAGTGATCTCCATTGACCTGGAGAACAAGGGATCTATTTTCTCAGAATTGATGGGGGTCTCTGTGGTCATATGTTTCACTTATCCCATGTTTGGAGGATGACTATGAATCTTGAAATAAAGACCCTAGATCTTAAACCAACAAATCTCATTCCCAGGATCAAAAATACCCTTATTATGATCCCACCCTAAAACATCACTTTTATTAGCGTGTTTATTCAAAGGTATAACCAAAAAAAATATTTGAAAACACCAGTCTAACTGTAATAGGTATACGTTACTGTGACATGAGGGCATGCCCACACAGACGTATAACACTGGGAGTATCACATGGCTGCAGTCCTAACAACTAGTATAATAAAAATATGACCGGTGACGAAGGCTTATGAAAAACTCTGACAAATAGCACCCCTGACATGTTTCAGAGGTTCATCAGAGGGCCGGGCTAATGGCTTTCAAAATGGATACTGTTTGGCATTATATATCCTTTGTCAATGACTTCACAGATTAAGGGAGAGAAGAATCATATTCAATAGTTACTGATATAGTAGAAGTGTTGCCAGACCCAGTCAACCTTAAAGGTAACTAAGCATGACATCACCCACATGATCCAATAACATTCCATACTTATGATGGACAGTGATTCTCTCCAATTCCCAAAGATAATCATTCAAAGAGATTGACTGACTGACAGTTATTCTCACCAATCATTGTTTCTTGCCACTTAGAGCTACTCCTATTACTGGATCTCCTGCCTCTCATAATCCTTATTATTCACATTTCCCCATTTAAATCTTTTTTTGTTATACCTTTGAATAAACATGCTAATAATTGAAGTTTTAGGATGGGGTTAATAATAAGAATATTTTTGATCCCTGAAATAGCATTTGTTTAAAGGAGTACTCAGGAGTTTTCAATCAACTGGTGGCAGAAAGTTAAACAGATTTATAAATTACTTTTATTAAAAAATCTTAATTCTTCCAGTACTTATTAGCGGCTGTATACTATAGAGGGAATGCTTTTCTTTTTGGATTTATCTTCTGTCATGACCACAGTGCTCTCTCCTGACATCTGCTGTCCATTTTAGGAACTGTCCAGAGCAGGAGAAAATCCCCATAGCAAACATATGCTGCTCTGGACAGTTCCTAAAATGGACAGCAGAGGTCATCAGAGAGCACTGTGGTCGTGAGAAAATAGAATTCCAAAAAGAAAAGCATTTCCTCTGTAGTATACAGCTCCTAAAAAGTACTGGAAGGATTAAGATTTTTTAATAGAGGTCATTTACAAATCTGTTTAACTTTCTGGCACCAGTTGATTTAAAAAAAAAAAAAGTTTTTCACCGAAGTACCCCTTTAAATTGTAACTTACCCTTGTCCCCACTGGGGCATTATTTTATAGTTGCAGACCAAAAGACTCCTCTTCTCCACACACTGCTCCATATGGCCCTCTTTTTGACATATACTAATCACTTTGACATCCCTCCCATATACAATGCCCTATGTGGCAACCCCCACATTTGCTGCTCCCTATATCCCATCTCTCACAAACACAGCTGCCTATTGTACAGCTTACATATGTTACTCCATATGGCCCCCCACATATACTGCTCCCTATGGTACCCACCCACAAATACTGCTTTCTATGGCCATCTCAGATAGGTCCTTGCAGATACAGTAAGTGTATTTGGCCGGTCTATGGACGCAGTGCTGCACGAGCAGCTATGGGATAGCTTGCACAGTACTTTAAGCTGAAACTACATTTTTGCTGTAAATTTGTGCAAATTGCAAAAAAAAAAAAAATTTTTAAAATGAGCATGTGCTTCTCTAGCTGTTCTGTACGCTATCTTGGGGATAGTGGCCCTGGGCAATTGCACAGGTTACCCCCCCCCCCCCCCCCATCCTCAATGCCAGTTCTGTTGCTAGATAAATTACATGGCTGAAGCCCCATTGCAATTGCAAGAATTGTTTGTATAATGTATTTTTACTATGAGAAAATATAAATGTCTTAATATATCATGGCTTTTGTCCCTAAGGGAAAAGTCATTTCTCACCATCTCAATGTTCTCCCTGGTACGTTTAGCACGGTGGTGTCTTTTGTTTTTAAATAACTCTCTATTTTCCATTATCAGGTTGATGAAAGATCATTTTATTTTGCTGTGGGATAAAATTTGGATTCGATCAGGAGAACCTTCCAGGAAAGAGCCAGCTAATGAAGCATTAGAGAGCGAAGTGTCTGCACTGCAGGGAATCCTGGAGCTGCAGACACTCGGGATGCTGAAAGCTTACATCAAGGCTTTATTTTTTCTCATATCTTTCTTAAAGTGCTCTCTACTCTGATATAGACATAGAAACATATAAACACTAAGCAAGTAGCAGAAATGCTAAACGAATGCTTGTAATTTACAGTGAGGCAAGAAAGTATTTAGTCAGTCAACAATTGTGCAAGTTCTCCCTCTTAAAAAGATGAAAGAGAGGCCTGTAATTGTCATTAGAGATGAGCGAATTTTTGAATAATTCGATTCGGCTGATTCGCTGAATTCTCTGAAAAAATTAGTTTCGGTCCGAATTTATTTGCGGCGAATGGCTATAAAAAAAACTGCTATTTCCAGACTACAGAGAGCCTCAATAGGGGGTGTAGAACACTTTGCCTTGTCATACCACGCATAGGGAGCGTGCTGGGGTAGTGAAATAATACTGTTATTCAGCATGACATGCAGATCACAGGTGTCGCTATTAGAATCACTGCTGCCCAGCTGCACAATAACAAAGCCTGGTAATTGGAATGAGCAAACTTTAAATCCTTTTTTGAGGACCCATTGTAGGGCAAGTCTGGTGCCAGCACCTGCAGCAATTCCAGCTCCAATAGTGTATAATTGCTGCAGTGTATAAGTTGCTTGAGTGAAAAGGCTCATACTTAATCTTAAAATCGAGCTGGCGATCCGCTGGCAGCCCCTGCCTCTCAGCGAAACCCCATGCTCATGACTGAGTGTCCACTCCAAAAGGGAGGGACTGCAGCCCCAGCAAAATGGACAGGAGCATATTCAGCTTTGCACCGTTGGATGAGTGGGCGCATACTGCTAGAGCCGGAGATTGCCAAAGGCAGCGCTCCGGCTCTGCCATAGAGTGGTATTGAGGAGGCGTGTCTGCCACCGGTTTGTGTGGTGGACAACATGCCCCCTTCCGCGGGCTGCCTGGGCCCCGTACAGGAGATATGTTTAGATAAGGATAGGGGACACGTTTTTCAGGACTGCACTATTCCTTTAACATAACATTTTTTATGTAATATGCCAGCAGCATGAGGAGACCACATGGCAGCACAATGACACAGCCTGGAGGTGGCACAAGCAACAGGAGACCAAAATGTGGCAGAATGACCAAGCCTGGAGGTGGCAGCAGCCTGACATGACCATAGGGCCTCACAATTGAAAAGATTAAAGATATATTTTAAAATTTGAAGAAAAACTGTCATATGTTTTCTCCCGCACTATCCACAGGTACCGATGGATAGTGCGGGAGACGCTGAACATTATGAGTCCTACCTTGCCCAGATGTGCTGTGCCGTCCGCCCGTTATAGCAGTTTTTCTGTATATTTAAATTAGCTGCTAACTGGCACGGGCGGGGTTACTGCCTTCATCTGGCACTGTGACGTAACCGCCACCTGGCCCGCAGCACCGCCCCCGGCTAATGAATATTCATATAATGTCTTAAACTCTCCTTCCTACTATACCCGGAAGCGGTCTTCAGCGCTGCTTCATTATATTGCTAACAGATGCTTACAACCTTACTCCAGCGCTGCTCCAGACTAATGAAGTAGCGCTGAAGACCGCTTCCGAGTATAGTAGGAAATCCCACACATGCGCAGTATCGGCCAGGATGAGAAGGAGAGTGTAAGACATTATATGAATTATCATTAGCTGGGCGGTGTTGCCAGCCGGGCGGCGGTTACTTCACAGTGCCAGATGAAGGCAGTAACCCCGCCCGTGCCAGTTAGCAGCTAATTTAAATATACAGAAAAATTGCTATAATGGGTGAACGGCGCAGCACATCTGGGCAAGGTAGGACTCAAAATGTTCAGCATCAATGTTCAGGTACCAATGGATAGTGCGGGAGAAAACATATCACAGTTTTCCTTTAAATTGAATATTTTAAGAAGAGTAACATAAACACTTTTTATGTAATGTGCCAGCAGCATGAAGAGACCACATGGTGGCACAATGACACAGCCTGGAGGTGGCACCAGCATGAGGAAACCAAAATGTGGCAGAATGACCAAGCCTGAAGTTGGCAGCAGCAAGCGGAAACCATATGGTGACAGAATGACACAGCCTGGAGGTGGTGACAGCCTGACGAGGCCAAAGGGACTCACAATTGAAAAGATTAAAGATATTTTTTTAAATTGCATGTGGCCATCTTAATATTCTCCGGATACATGATGAAAAACTGCCACACTGCAGAGTAGCTAATTTTCCCCCCAACAGTCCGCACTGACTGACTGCTACTGCTCCCGACTCCAGGGACCCCTGTTCCACTACCTCCCGTGCAGGTAGGCTGTAACCATGCTGACTCCAAACTATGCTACCACCTTGCTGGCTCAACTGCTGCCTCACGGGCAACCTGCCACCCTCTTCTCCTGATGATGATGAAGCCACTACTGCACCCGGCTCCCAAGTGCGATCAACTTCATCATCATCGGATTGTGTCTGCACGTCATTGATGTCCTCCTCAGGTTTCTCAACAGTGTGTGCTTCAGGAGCCTGAATGCTCCTAACACCACCTCCCACACCACTCTCCTGATCACTACTTGCCCACCTAGCGAAGGAAGTGGGGATGTCTCCTTCCCTTTTTGGCTGGGAAGTAGCTGCTGACTGTCCTCTATTAGATCGTCCTGACTAAAAAGCGGTGCGGAACCCACAGCATAGGTTACTTCTATGGGGGAGGGAACAGCATAGAACACAGGCAATTGGAGGACAGGGACTGCTCCTGGGCCATGCCAACTGAGGGTTGTGTCTGAGGAACCCACCGACTGTTCACTGGGGGTGTCAGATGTCACTTGTGATGAAGTGGATGACCGAATTAACCAGTCAATGACGGCAGATGGGTTTCTGGTCGAGACACGACCGCTTGCTGATACCAGGAGCTCAGGCCTCTCGCTGCGTCTCCTGCTGCCACTCACCCCTAGTCTGCTGCCACCTCTGCCTGCGCCTGACTAATTTAGGCCTCTGCCACTCCTCTGTGCACGTCCTGGCACATCTATGTCTGAAATACTTAGTGCGTATATGAGGCGTGGACTACACTTAAAACAATATTTGTCTAGAACAGCAGCAGGTGTGTTGTTTTGGCTGGCCTTTCACAGTAACTAGGCCCTTAAGACTTTAAAGGGGTTATCCAGGAAAAAAACACTTTTTTTTCTATATCAACTTGCTCCAGAAAGTTAAACAGATTTGTAAATTACTTCTATAAAAAAAATCTTAATCCTTTCAGTACTTATGAGCTGCTGAAGTTGAGTTGTTCTTTTCCGTCCAAGTGCTCTCTGATGACACGTGGCTCAGGAAACAGCCAGTGTAGAAGCAAATCCCCTTAGCAAACCTCTTCTACTCTGTGCAGTTCCCGAGACAAACAGAGATGTCAGCAGAGAGCACTGTTGCCAGACAGAAAACAACAACTCAACTTCAGAAGCTGATAATTATTGAAAGGATTAAGATTTTTTAATAGAAGTAATTTACAAATCTGTTTAACTTTCTGGAGCCAGTTGATATCAAAAAAAGTTTTTTTTCCTGGAATACCCCTTTAACAGGAACAGAATGGTACACCACGTAGATGTACGTATGAGGTATGCACTTATGAGGGGAGGACAATACGCTCCACTATAATTAAAGGGGTACTCCGGCCCTGAGTCATCTTATCCCCTATCCAAAGGATAGGAGATAAGATGTCTCACCGCGGGGGTCCCGCCGCTGGGGACCCCCACAATCTTGTATTTGCCACCCAGCTGTTTGAGCTGCACGCCACAGTGCCAGCTCACAAACAACCGGGTGGCGACCACGGGGCTGGAGTATCGTCATGACTCCGCCCTCGTGTGACATCACCCCCTGCCCCCGCTATGCAAGTCTATGGGAGGGGGTGTGACGGCAGGTGGGTGGCGAATACAAACAGGTGGGTGGCATATACAAGATTGCGGGGGTCCCCAGCGGCTGGACCCCCGCAGTGAGACATATTATCCCCTATCCTTTGGAAGGGGATAAGATGTCTCATGGCCGGAGTACCCCTTTAAAACAGTATTTGTCTAGAACAGCAGCAGGTGTGTACTTTTGGCTGGCCTTTCACAGTTACTAGGCCCTTAAGATTTTAACAGGAACAAAATGGTACACCACGTAGATGTACACACGTGGTATGCACTTATGAGGGGAGTACAATACGCTCCAATACGCTTAAAGCAGTATTTGTCTAGAACACCAGTAGGTGTGTACTTTTGGCTGGCCTTTCACAGTAACTAGGACCTTAGGACTATAACAGGAACAAAATGGTACACCACATAGATGTACATACATGGTATACACTTATGAGGGGAGTACAATACGCTCCACTACACTTGAAACAGTATTTGTCTAGAACAGGAACAGGTGTGTTCTTTTGGCTGGCCTTCCACAGTAACTAGGCCCTAAAGATTTTAACAGGAACACAATGATACACCACGTAGATGTACGTACGTGGTAACTACTTATGAGGGGAGGACAATGCACTCCACTATGCTTAAAACAGTATTTGTCTAGAACACCAGCAGGCGTGTACTTTTGACTGGCCTTTCACAGTAACTAGACCCTTAGGGCTATAACAGGAACAAAATGGTACACCACATAGATGTACATACATGGTATGCACTTATGAGGGGAGTACAATACGCTCCACTACACTTAGAACAGTATTTGTCTGGAACAGCAGCAGGTGTGTACTTTTGGCTGGCCTTTCACAGTAACTAGGCCCTTAAGACTTTAACAGGAACAAAATCGTACACTACCTATGTAGGAATAGGTTACACTTAATAGAGAACTAATAGCCGGTGATTATGGCTTTTAGTGCTCTGCTCACACTAACTGGCTGGCTACTATTAGCTTTTCAGTTGTTGTACACATCAGTGCTGCAGCACACAGTCGCTGTGTAGTACACCCAAAATTGCACTCTCTCTATAAATCTCTCTCCCTTCCCTATCGGTGCTTCTAGGATGGATTTGGGCTTGAGGTGAATCACTGCTGTAAAAATGCTTTTCTGTGCAACACACTGCTCTCTGTCCCTCTCTCTCTCTCTCTGCAATAAAACGCTGAAGTGACTGGCCGCAAGATGGCTGCCAATTATATAGGGCTGTGACATCGCAGGGGGGGCTTGCTGCTGATAGGCTGCATGCTGCATGTGATTCAGGGTTAACCCCCCTACCCGTCTTCCCGCCTTCCCAGGGTTCCATGCCTGTCCTAACATGTGGAGCCGCCATCTTAGATGCCCTGGAGCCTGGACTGCACTAAATGGAATTTAACAAAGTGTTGTGTGCGATCGAATTGCGTCGATATTCGGATTCGTTGTGAAGCAAATTTTTCCTGAAATTCGTAACAAATTCTGATTCATCAGATTTGATTTGCTCATCCCTAATTTTCATCATAGGTTCATCTCAACTATTAGAGACATAATGAGAAAAAAAATCCATAAAATCACATTATCTGATTTTTAAAGAATTTATTTGCAAATTATGGTGGAAAAATAAGTATTTGGTCAATAACAAAAGTACATCTCAATACTTTGGTATATATACCCTTTGTTGGCTATGGCCGAGGTCAAACGCTTTCTGTAAGTCTTCACAAGGTTTTCACACCTTTTGGGGCTGTTGCTGGGCAACACAGACTTTCAACTCCCTCCAAAGGTTTTCTATGGGGTTGAGATCTGGAGACTGGCTAGGCCACACCAGGACCTTGAAATGCTTCTTACGAAGCCACTCCGTCATTGCCCGGGCAGTGTGTTTCAGATCATTGTCATGCTGAAAGACCCAGCCACGTTTCATCTTCAATGCCCTTGCTGATGGAAGGAGGTTTTACCTCTAAATCTCACAATACGTGGCCTCATTCATTATTTTCTTTACACAATTCAGTCATCCTGGTCCCTTAGAAGAAAAATTGCCTCAAATCATAATGTTTCCACCCCATGCTTCACTGTAGGTATTGTGTTCTTTGGATGCAACTCAGCATTCTTTCTCCTCCAAACACGATGAGTTGAGTTTTTACCAAAAAGTTCTACTTTGATTTCATCTGGCCATATGACATTCTCCCAATACTCTTCTGGATCATCCAAATGCTCTCTAGTAAACTTCAGAGGGGCTCGGACATGTACTGGCTTAAGCAGGGGGACAGGTGTGGCACTGCATGACTTCAGTCCCTGGCGGCATAGTGTGTTACTGATGGTAGCCTTTGTTACTTTGGTCCCAGCTCTCTGCAGGTCACTCACTAGGCCCCCCCTTGTGGTTCTGGGATTTTTTTCACCGCTCTTGTGATCATTTTTACACCATGGGATGAGATCTTGCGTGGAGCCCCAGATCGAGGGAGGTTCTCAATTGTCATGTATGTATTCCATTTTCTTATAATTGCTTCCACAGTTGATTTCTTCACACCAAGCTGCTTGCCTATTGCAGAATCAGTCTTCCCAGCCTGGTGCAGGTCTACAATTTTGTTTCTGGTGTACTTCAACAGCTCTTTGGTCTTGGCCATAGTGGAGTTTGGAGTGTGACTGAGGTTGTGGACAGGTGTCTTTTATACTGATAACAAGTTCAAACAGGTGCCATTAATACACGTAACGAGTGGAGGACAGAGGAGACTCTTAAAGAAGAAGTTACAGGTCTGAAATCTTGCTTGTTTGTTGGTGACAAAATACTTATTTTCCACCATAATTTGCAAATACATTCTTTAAAAGTCAGACAATGTGATCTTATGGATTTTTTTTCTCACCAAACCTATGATGAAAATTACAGGCCACTCTCTCATCTTTTTAAGTGGGAGAACTTGCACAATTGGTGGCTGACTAAATACTTTTTTGCCCCATTGTGTTCATATATATATATATATATATATATATATATATATATATATATATATACACACAGTGGGGCAAAAAAGTACTTAGTCAGCCATATATATATATATATATATATATATATATATATATATATATATATGCAATGACAAATTCTGTTTGTTTTGTAAAGAAAGGATGACATCTCTCATAGGGCGATATAAAGAATTAAAGCAAATATGGGTCCAACAAAAAGGAAAAATAATAGTCTTACCTTATTTAAGAAAAAACCTACTGCTGTACTGTATATCTTTTTTTTATAATCATCAAGTAAGTATTGAAAATAATAAGGTTGTGACAAAAATTTGCATACTTCAAAAACAATGCCCAAAACAAACCCCACAGCTACAACATCAAACAGAAGGGCTCTCCTTAAAGATAAAAGCATAGAAGAACTGCCCATAAGCAACTCCTTCATGTACCAATCGATAGAGGGAGTTGATTAATATAAAATGACCATGTGGTAAAGAATCTCTTCGTAAGTCTCTCCTTTTTGGTAATGATTTCAACACAGTTCATTTGATGCTAAAAGTTCACTTTACTAGTGAACAAAGAAAGTGAAGGAACAGAATCCTGCACCCATATTTGCAGAAAACTCTTCCGTACAGCTGCCGTATGTACATGGGAAAGCCGTTTAACCCCTTAAGGATGCAGGACGTAAATGTACGTCCTGGTGAGGTGGTACTTAACGCACCAGGACGTACATTTACGTCCTGTGCATAACCGCGGGCATCGGAGCAATGCCCGTGTCATGCGTGGCTGATCCCAGCTGCTGATCGCAGCCAGGGACCCGCCGGCAATGGCCGACGCCCGCGATCTCGCGGGCGTCCGCCATTAACCCCTCAGGTGCCGGCATCAATACAGATCCCAGCATCTGCGGCAGTTCGCAATTTAAATGAACGATTGTCCGGCTCCCGGCGTCTCCTGCTCTGGTCTGTGATCGAGCAGACCAGAGCAGTAGATGACCGACAATACTGATCTGTTCTATGTCCTATACATAGAACAGATCAGTATTAGCAATCATGGTATTGCTATGAATAGTCCCCTATGGGGACTATTCAAGTGTAAAAAAATGTAAAAAAATGTAAAAGTAAAAGTAAAAAAAAAGTGAAAAATCCCCTCCCCCAATAAAAAAGTAAAACGTCCGTTTTTTCCTATTTTACCCCCAAAAAGCGTAAAAAACATTTTTTATAGACATATTTGGAATCGCCACGTGCGTAAATGTCCGAACTATTAAAATAAAATGTTAATGATCCCGTACGGTGAACGGCGTGAACGAAAAAAAAAAAATCCAAAATTCCCACTTTTTTAATACATTTTATTAAAAAAAAAATTATAAAAAATGTATTAAAAGTTTTTTATATGCAAATGTGGTATCAAAAAAAGTACAGATCATGGCGCAAAAAATGAGCCCCCATACCGCCACTTATACGGAAAAATAAAAAAGTTAGAGGTCATCAAAATAAAGGGATTATAAACGTACTAATTTGGTTAAAAAGTTTGTGATTTTTTTAAGCGCACTAATAATATAAAAATATATAATAATGGGTATCATTTTAATCGTATTGACCCTCAGAATAAAGAACACACGTCATTTTTACCATAAATTGTACGGCGTGAAAACAAAACCTTCCAAAATTAGCAAAATTGCGTTTTTCGTTTTAATTTCCCCACAAAAATAGTGTTTTTTGGTTGCGCCATACATTTTATGATATAATGAGTGATGTTATTACAAAGGACAACTGGTCTCGCAAAAAAAAGCCCTCATACTAGTCTGGCAATGAAAATATAAAAGAGTTATGATTTTTAGAAGGCGAGGAGGAAAAAATGAAAACGTAAAAATTTAATTGTCTGAGTCCTTAAGGCCAAAATGGGCTGAGTCCTTAAGGGGTTAAGTAGGAAAAGACAGTCGGTCAGAATCAGAATCCCCAAAATATATGAAATAAGGATCACTCCGGAGTCTGGGGTAAATGCACTCCATATGTAGATAAGATGTGCAATGCAAGAGTAGCTCACATATCTATGGAGTAGGATTAAGATTTTTTAAGAGTAATTAACAAATCAGTTTAACTTTCTGGAGCCAGTTGACGTGAATTTTTTTTTTTTTCACTGTAATACCCCTTTATATACAGGTAAACTGTCTAATACTCATAGAAGGGGATCTAGGGTCAGGTTTAATAATAACGGGGACAGAAGACAAACTTGCCTTGTACCCCAATGTATCTCTAAAGAAGCAGACTGATCCCAAGTAAACCACATGGTGAGCATTTGCATAAGTAGTTTGAACTAGGTTCTTGTCAGTCTCAGAGAAAGCCTTAAAAATGATATTTAAGGGTCTGAATACGATAGGCCAAAAAGACCTGATCAAATGGCTAGTCAGCATCAAGACTGACAAGGATGTGATCTTTGGCCTTTATCAGTCTGCTATGATGCAAGCCTTCTAGAGCCATATTAATACTGTAGGTAATATATTTCATTGTGCAAAAGATAGACCTTTCCCACACAGTTGGTCACTGCGAAATAGTATTTTGTATAGTATAAATATTTTGAACAATCTGGCCAGTGGTTGACCTAATTTATGGTTATACAGAGGAACACTTCTGAATCTTACGTCAATTCTTCCTGACGTATTTTTTCAACAAAGCTCTTATATGCATTATGCACAGAGCATTACAATAAAGAAAAAGAATGCTGTGTCAAGGCAAACTATATTTCTATTTTCTATGTGCCATGTTTATTGCTGTTATGTCCTCCCTATTCAGCTATGATTGTAATATATTTCTTTCATGCTGAGTAAATGTTAAGACGCGTTAAAAGTGAGCAAAGTATAAAATTTTGAAAAGAAATTACATCATCTCAGGAGTAACTTAAATTTTACTGGGGATATCTGCAGCACCGACATATGCTAGTTTAATAATCCTTCCTGGATTCATAGCTCGCTATAAATCTTCATCATTCTATTATATATTGTGTAGGCAGATATGCTAAATGAGTTCCTGTGTTATAGCAACCTCTGACTTCTGAAAAAGTGGCAGCTAAACTATATTGGTGAATGACTTGCAGTCCATTTGTCTCTTTCGTAGTAATGTGCCCTCATCAGACCACAAAATGATAATGGTTCTACTGGCTTACTCCTACCAGCATCCCCATCATGCCACGTATAATATATCTGCCTACCCGTTCAGTGTCTGTATGAAGAGCTGCTAGCACTCTCATACACATCTATGGAACACTACAGTCTGTCTACTGCCCTTGAGAAGAGCTCCAAGGAGAACACTGAACATTAACCTTCGGATGACAGCTTGTTACTGGTAAGGCATAGTTTCCCCCATGAATTCATTAGTATTTTAAACGGCATTATATTGCTTACAGGGCTATATTTGCTATTAGGCACCCATAAGTCTGTTCCTAGGGCAGCACTTCATTGAGTATTAAATAAATAAATAGTTCTATGTCCTGGAAAACAACAATCATTTTTCCTTTTTTGGGTGAATACACGAATCAGAATTCCAGTGAATATACCTGCAGTTTTGTAGTCTCAGCCACTTATTGTGTTGTGAATGTGTGATTGATTTCACTATGTTTTGTGATATCAAAACTGTATTCTTTAAATACAGTACTGACTGCTTAGGAATTACAGGCTCAGTGACCAGCTCATAAGAAGTCTAAGGTGTAATAATGTCAAACATGACATTGAAATAGACATACAGTGACCCCCCCAACCTACGATGGCCCCGACATATGATAATTTCAACATGCGATGGCCTCTCAGAGGCCATCGCATGTTGTAGGCAGCATCAACATACAATGCTGTTGTATGTCGTACTGTAGTGCATTTTTCTGCCCCCAGAAGTGCATAGCACATTCCTAAATCTAAGTAGTATACTATTTCGTACCTGTTAAACTCTCAAGGACCTAGATACTGTGAAAGGCCAGGGAAAAGTAATCACTAGCTAGTGTTTTACTAAAATAAATTTTTTTAAGCATACTGTAGCACAATTTTGTGCCCTCATAAGTGCATATCAAATGCCTACATCTAAGTAGTGTACTATTTTGTACCTGTTAATCTTTCAAGTGCCTAGATTCTGTGAAAGTCCAGGCAAAAGTAATCACAGGCTGGTGTTTTACTCCAATACATTTTTAAGTGTACTGTAGCACATTGTTATGCCCTCATAAGTGCATACCACATACCTACATCTAAGCAGTGCACTATTTTGTACCTGTTAAACTGGCAAGGGCTTAGATATGGTGAAAGGCCAGGGGAAAGTAAACACTGGCTGGTGTTTTACTAAAATACTTTTTTAAGTGTACTGTGGTGCATATTTCTGCCCTCAGAAGTGTATACCACATACCTACATCTAAGTAGTGTATTATTTTGTACCTATTAATCTGTCAAGGGCCTAGATACTGTGAAAGTCCAGGCAAAAGTAAACACCGGCTGGCATACCACATATGTACTTCTAAGTAGTATATTATTTTCTGCCTGTTAAACTCTCAAGGGCCTAGATACTGTAAAAAGCCAGGGAAAAGAAATCACGGGCTAGTGTTTTACTCAAGTACTTTTTTTAACGTACTGTAGCGCATTTTTCTGCCCTCACAAGTGCATACCACATACCTACATCTAAGTAGTGTACTATTTTGTACCTGTTAATCTGTCAAGGGCCTACATACTGGGAAAGGAAAGCCAAAAGTACACATCTGCTGCTGTTCTAGACAAAAACTGTTTTAAGCGTAGTGAAGCGTATTGTACTCCCCTCACATACGCACTAAGTATGTAAGGCAGAGATGTGCCAGGACATGCCCAGAGGAGTGGCAGAGGCCTAAATTCATCAGGCGCAGACAAAGGTCGCAGCAGACTAGTGGCGAGTGGCGGCAGGAGTCGCAGCGAAAGGCCTGAGCTTCCTGTATCAGCTAAAGGTTGTGTCTCCATAAGCAATCACTCTGCCATCATCAATTGGTTAACATGGTCATCTACTTCATCACATGTGACATCTGATACCCCCAGTCAACAGTCGGTGGGTTCCTCAGAAACGGTGGGTTCCTCAGTTGGCATGGCCCAGGAGCAGTCCCTGTCCTCTCATTGCCTCTGTCCTATGATGTTCCCTCCCCTAAGTATCTTATGTTGTTGTTTCAGCTCCACTATTTAGTGAGGATGATGTAGCAGAGGACAGTGAGAAGCTACTGCCCAGCCAAGAAGGGGCGGAGACATCTCCCGCTACCTCCGCTAGGTGAGCAAGTAGTGATGAGGAGAGTGACGTGGGAGGCGGTGTTCAGGTCCAGAAGCAGACACTGTTGAGGAACCTGAGGAGGACATCAGTGACGTGCATACACTTGTTAATGATGATGAAGCCGATCGCAATTGGGAGCTGGGTGCAGAAGGGGCTTCATCATCATCTGGAGAAGAGGGTTGCAGGTTGCCCGTGAGGCAACAGCTGAGCCAGCAAAGTGATAGCATGGTTGGCAGTCAGCATGGTGGCAGAAGTGGAAATTCTGGAGCCAAACATGCCCGGGGCAGACCATCTGCTTTGCAGGCAGCCTACCTTCCCGGGAAGTACTGGAGATGGCAGTAGTAGCAGTCAATTAGTGCAGACTGTTGATGGAAAAATCAGCTACTCAGCAATGTGGCAGTTTTTCATTAGGCATCCGGAGGAGGTTAACATAGCCACATGCAAGATCTGTCGGCAGAAGGTGAAGTGTGGCCAGGGTCCCAATGTTGGCAACACGGCCCTGCGTCAACACATGCTTCGCCACCATAAAGCGGCCTGGGAGAACCGTGGCTCCGATGTAGTGGTCCAGCCTGCTGTATTATCCAGTGGCACGCCGCTACCTCTTTCAGCCAGCCAAGGCTCCACCACCTCAGCCGAAGGGAGCTGTGTGCCAAACCCTCCATCTGTCGCTCCAGATGCTCCTCCTACTTTGAGTCAGTCATTCTGCCAACAATCCATCGGCAAAGCCATGTCCAAGAGACAACAGTATGCGCCCACTCATTCAACAGCGCAGAAGCTGAATGTGGTCCTGTTCAAGTTGCGGGTGCTGCAGTCCCTCCCTTTTCAAGTGGTGGACTCTGCACCTTTCAAAGAACTGATGGCTTTTGCCGAGCCGAGGTGGAGAGTGCCGAGCCGTCATTTCTTTGTGAAGAAGGCAGTAGTATTGGGCGCGAATATTTGCATTTCAAATTTTTTTCTGCGAATATCGCACATTCGTGAATTCGCGAATATTGCGGATGTATTGCCAATATATTTGAAATTGCGAATATTCGCTTTTTTTTTCAAATATGCGCATATGCGCATATTCACATATGTGAATATTTGCATTTTCCTTCTTTTCACTTGTGGGCCAATTAGAATGATGCAAATACACTTGTCAGATGTTATCAACAACATCCCTAGAAACTAATAGTAAAGTTGCCCACCCCCTCACTGTTTTCTTCCTCGAATACGCGAATATTCGCACATGCGAATATTCGCATATGCGAATATGCAAATATAACCAATAAGCAAAATTTGCGAATATAGGATGAATATTCGTCTATATATTCGCGAAATATCGCAAATTCGAATATGGGCAATGTTGCTCATCACCAGAAAGCAGTACCATCCCTGCACAATTTTGTGGAAGAGAAGGTGAGCCAATCCTTGAGCCTGTCATTGTGTACCAAAGTGCACTGCAGCGCCAACGTCTGGAGCTGTAACTATTGTCAAGGACAATACATGTCCTTTACGGCCCACTGGGTGAATGTGGTTCCTACACAGCCACAACAGCAACTTGGACAGGTCACGCCGCTTTCTCCTCCACGCTCTCAGGCCGTTGGTCTTGTGACAGTGTGTGACTTCGCCTCCTCATCCTCCACCGTATCCTTATCCTCCACTGCACAATAGTGTTGGGCGCGAATATTCAAATTTCAAATTTTTATCGCGAATATCGCAAATTTCGCGAATTTGTGAATATTGCAAATAGATTCGCTATATATTTGAAATTGTGAATATTCTAAATTTTTTCCGCATATGCGCATATGTGAATATTCGCATATTCCTTCTTTTCACTTGTGGGCCAATTATAATGATGCAAATACACTTCTCAGAGGTTATCAACAACATCCCTTCCAGCCAATAGTAAAGTTGCCCACCCCCTCACTGTTTTCTTCCTTGAATACGCAAATATGCAAATATTCACATATATGAATTTAACGAATACGCGAAATTCACGAATATAGGACGAATATTCGTCTATATATTCACAAAATATCGCGAATTGGAATATGGGCAATGCCGCTCATCACTACTGCACAGACAAGTCTCAGTGCCCCTTCAGCATACCATGTGTGCAGGGCAAGGCGGTGTCACTCTGTTCTACATCTCACGGCCACATGAGCCCTGTGGAGGCTGAACTGGAGGAAGAGGAGGAGGAGCACAGTGGAAACAGTTTTGGTTTCGCAAAATGGGCAGTTTTTCTAGTCATCTGACAGGAGAGGAGGAGCAGGAGCAGCCAGAGGAGCAAGAGGGTTATGAGGAAGGTGAGACAGAGTACCCAGACACACAGTGGAAGTATGCAGTGGAGATGGAGTAAGGAAGTCACCTGCACAAATGGCACGATGCA
Organism: Hyla sarda; assembly: GCF_029499605.1. Lineage (NCBI taxonomy): Eukaryota > Metazoa > Chordata > Amphibia > Anura > Hylidae > Hyla > Hyla sarda. The sequence continues at coordinate 267,113,706 of NC_079190.1, read as the reverse complement.
TGCTCACTTGGTTGCGTAGAGACCGCCGAATTGTCATCATTCGGTAGCAGGATGACTTCTGGCTCTCCACATTATTGTACCCTCGCTACCGGCACAAAATTGGGGCCTTTTTTACACCCACTGAGAGGGAGGACAAACTGACCTACTACAGAGTCATCCTATGTAGTCAGTTGGCCAATGCCTATCTCGCAGATCTGACTCGGGGGGCTCTCTGCGCTCACCTTCCACTGCCATGGCTGCTGGGGAGAGGTGGGGTGTTATGAGCAGTACCAGCTCCATCAGCAGCAGCCTGAGTCTACAGTTGCTGATGAGTACCTTTCTTCACCCGCATAGTGAAGCAACTCATCAGCAGCAGGTAGACCTGGAGCAGGACCTGAACCAGCAGGTGGTGGCATACCTCGACATGACCATGCCAACACACCTTGAAGATCTGCTGGACTTCTGGGCAGCCAAACTTGATTTGTGGCTGCAACTAGCAGAGTTTGCCCTGGAAAAGCTGTCCTGTCCATCCAGTAGTGCGCCATCAGAGTGAGGTGTTTAGTGCGGCAGGGGGCCATAGTCACCCCAAGGAGAACTCGACTGTCCATGAAAAATGTGGAGAGACTGACCTTTTGTGAAGATGAATCAGGCATGGATCAGCCAAGAGTAGATTGACCATGGTGCCACACCAACACTTCATAAATATGGATAGTGCCAAACAGATTTCCCAGTTGCTGCTCCTCAGTTACAAACATTCCTCGGCATTAGACTTTTTTTTCACACACCTTCGCCACCGGGTACTGGTATTGTGAACCACCGCGCCACTCGGTCACCGGGTCACTTTCAGGACTCCTGATGCTGCTGCCACCTCCAGGCTGTCTCATTCAGCCACTATATTGTCTCCTCATGCTTCCGCCACCTCCAGACTGTGCCATTCAGTCACTATATGGTCTCCTCATGCTTCCGCCACCTCCAGGCTGTGCGTTTCAGCCACCATATGGTCTCCTCATATGCTGCCAACTCCAGGCTGTGCCATTCAGCCACTATATGCTCTCCTCATATGCTGCCAACTTTAGACTTTGCCATTCAGCCACTATATGTTTTACTCATGCTGCCGCCAGCTCCAGGATGTGCCATTCAGCCACTATATGTTCTAATCATGCTGCAGCCAACTCCAGGCTGTGTAATTCAGCCACTATATGTTCTCCTTATGCTTCTGTCAACTCCAGGCTGGGCCATTAAGCTACTATATGGTCTCCTCATGCTTCTGCCAACTCCAGGCTGTGCCATTCAGCCACTATATGGTGTACTTATGCTGCTGGGCCTGGGACAATACCTACAAATTTTCATGGTAGAACTAACTACCATAAGTCTTCAATTTTAATTTTAAAATAATCTTTAAAGCATACCCGTCAGAGCCAACATTTTTTTTTTAAATATATCACTCAGTACCTAATCCTGACCATGTACATCAAATTTTGATGTGTCTATAACCTTTATTTATTTATTTGTTACACTTTTAATTTAGCTTACTAGTCTGAATTCCTCTCAAAGGGAGGGGGCATGGCCTCACTATGCAGGTCTCTCCCCCCTCCCACAGTATGCTGTCTGCTCACATCTCCCCTAGCATTAGCAAAACTACAACTCCCAGCTTGTCCTCACTGACAGTAGCAGGACACAAGATAACAGTGGGAGGATTTTTCCTCCAGCTGTGAGCCCAGCACTCACAGCTGTCAATCAAAGACGTGTGTCCATGATATAGTTGAAGATGCATGGACACAGCAGGATTAGTATGTGTTCAAGCAGGCAGGGGGCAGTTGTTTGACTCTCTTTTTCAGTATGAAATACTGAAATTTTTCTAATGAAAGTAATTGCAAAACCTATTGGTTTTGCATACTTTACAACATATCAAAAGTTTTTGTATCTGACAGTGCCCATTTGAATGTTAGGGATTGTGAGGCCCTATGGTCTCCTCATGCTGCCACGAGCTGCAGGCTGTGTCATTCAGCTACTATATGGTGTACTGAAGCTGCTGGGCCTGGGACATTACCTACAAATTTTCATGGTAGAACTAGCTACCATACGTCTTCAACGTAAATTTTTTAAATTCATCTTTAAATCTTAGGGATTGTGAGGCCCTATGGTCTCCTCATACTGCTGCAAACTGTGTTATTCAGCCACTATATGGTTTCACATGATGCCACCAACTCCAGGCTGTGTCACTCAGCCACTATATGTTCTCCTCATGTTCTTTCAACTCCAGGCTGTGCCATTCAGCCATTATATGGTGTACTGATGCTGCTGGGCCTGGGACATTACCTACACATTTTCATGGTAGAGCTAGCTACCATAAATCTTCAATTTAAATTTTAAAATTTATCTTTACATCTTAGGGATTGTGAGGCCCTATGGTCTCTTCATGCTGCCACGAGCTACAAGCTATGTCATTCAGCCACTATATGGTTTCCTCATGGTGTCACCAACTCCAGGCTGTGTCGTTGAACCACTATATGTTCTCCTCATGTTCCTGCCAACTCCAGGCTGTGCCATTCAGCCACTATATGGTCTCCTCATGCTTCAGCCACCTCCAGGCTGTGCCATTCAGCCACAATTTGGTCACTGCATGCCACAAACTCCAGGCGGTCATTTAGACACTATACAGTCTCCTAATAATGATGCCACCTCCAGACTCTGTCATTGTGCCGCCATGTGACATGTGACTCCTTGTTAGACTTGGTCCTTTGTAACCACACGCCGGGGCCCAGGACATTAAAACTTGGCAGTGTAATCAAAATCTAAAATTTCAATTTAAAAAAATCAATGTAATCTTTTCAAGACTTAGGCCCTATTGTTGTCGACGACAAATAGTAGCTGTGGAATTACCACAAGAATCCAATGAAACAGGTTGGAGAGATCACAATGAACCATAACTGATTAAATGAAACATTTGCAGGTACACAAAAGAGTATGACAGTGGGAGGGGGTGAGAACGGGGGATGGTAAGAGGCACGGGCTGGAACAGGTGGTAGCTCACGTCGCGGCGAACCGCCAGCTCGATGCTCACCAGAATGGGTACTCAAAAAATGTAAATAAATTCAGATTAAGTTAAATAAAAATTACCCTGCCGCAGTGATTGCTCTGCCGCAGTGATTCTAATAGTGATGACTGCAATCTGCATGTCATACTGAATAACATATTATTTCACTAACACAGCACACTCCCTATGTGTGTTAGAACAAAGAAAACTGTTCTATACCCCTATTGAGGCTCTCTGTAGGCCAGAAATAGCCGTTTTTAATATAGATTTGCTGCAAATTAATTTAGATTGAACCGATTTTTTTCAGAATTTTTCAAAAGTTTGCTCATCTCTAAATATATGTATATTTGTAGTATACATTTGTTAAAAAAATGTGTATATTTTGTCCCTGCAGCTATTGCCTGTGTGTCTCTGAGAGGAGTCCAAATACAGTGTGTGTGGATAAGCAGGGCTCTGTGCTGTGAGGACAAGCAGGGCTCTGTAAACTGAGGACAAGCAGGGTTCTGTACACTGAGGACAAGCAGGGCTCTGTAAACTGAGGACAAGCAGGGCTCTGTACACTGAGGCTCTGTGACATGCTCCGAGCTCACACATTAGGATGATTGACAAACCAGGAGCCTGCACAGAGCCCTGCTTGTCCCACCCTCACTTCCTGTATTCAGACTCATAGACTTAGGCTAGGTTTCCACTTGTTTTTTTTTTTACAAAAACGCCAATTAAAACGCCCATTCTGCCGCATGGCGTTTTTTTGGGGGGGAAAAAACGCTGCAGCCAGATGTTAGCTGCAAGTCAATAGTAAACTGCAAAATGCCAAATCCACTTGGCGTTTTTCAGTTTGGCGTTTTTTAATCCTTTTGGCGTTTTTGGGCTCCTTGGCAGTTTTTAAAAAACGACCTCTTGTCGAGACTTTGGCGTTTTTTTGGGAAAATCTTGGCGTTTTTCTCCCATAGAAGTCTATGAGAGTGAAAAAACGCCAAGAAAAACGCCATGTGGGTTTTAAATTTGGCATTTTTTCAGGTGGTTTTTATTCTCTTTTGGACTTCAGCGATCCAAAAAAGTGTTGGAGATACCTTTTTTATTAAAATTTAGTAGGGTACCATTAAAAAATAATAATAAAAAAGATATGTTACGCCTAGCGCTCCGGGTCCCCGCTCCTCCCCGGAGCGCCCACGGCGTCTCTCTCTCCGCAGCGCCCCGGTCAGTCCCGCTGACCGGGAGCGCTGCACTGTCATGGCCGTCGGGGATGCGATTCGCACAGCGGGACGCGCCCGCTCGCGAATCGCATCCCAGGTCACTTACCCGTCCCGGTCCCCTGCTGTCATGTGCTGGCGCGCACGGCTCCGCTCTCTAGGGCGCGCGCGCGCCAGCTCTCTGAGATTTAAAGGGCCAGTGCACCAATGATTGGTGCCTGGCCCAATTAGCTTAATTGGCTTCCACCTGCTCCCAGACTATATCTGATCACTGCCCCTGCACTCCCCTGCCGGATCTTGTTGCCTTGGAGCCTAGTGAAAGCGTTACTGTGTTTGTCCATACTGTGTACTTGACCTCCTGCTATTGCCGTATTGACTACAATTCTTGCTGCCTGCCCCGACCTTCTGCTACGTCCGACCTTGCTCTTGTCTACTCCCTTGTACCGCGCCTATCTTCAGCAGTCAGAGAGGTTGAGCCGTTGCTAGTGGATACGACCTGGTTGCTACCGCCGCTGCAAGACCATCCCGCTTTGCGGCGGGCTCTGGTGAAAACCAGTAGCAGCTTAGAACCGGTCCACTAGCACGGTCCACGCCTATCCCTCTCTGGCACAGAGGATCCACATCCAGCCTGCCGAATCGTGACAGTAGATCCGACCATGGATCCCGCTGAGGTTCCCCTGCCAGTTGTCTCTGACCTCTCTACACTGGTCGCCCAGCAAGCCCGACAGATCGCCCAACAAGATCACCAGCTGTCGTACTTGACCACCATGACACAGCAACTCCAGTCGCAGCTACAGCAGCTTCAGTCACAGCTACAGCAATTTCAGTCTCAGCTACAGCAGCAACAACCATCTCCTCCGCCAGCTCCTGCACCTCTTCCGCAGCGAGTGGCCACTCCTAGCCTCCGCTTGTCCCTGCCGGACAAATTTGATGGGGACTCTAAGTTTTGCCGTGGCTTTCTTTCACAATGTTCCCTGCACTTGGAGATGATGTCGGACCAGTTTCCTACTGAAAGGTCTAAGGTGGCTTTCGTAGTCAGCCTTCTGTCTGGGAAAGCTCTGTCTTGGGCCACACCGCTCTGGGACCGCAATGACACCGTCACTGCCTCTGTACACTCCTTCTTCTCGGAAATTCGAAGTGTCTTTGAGGAACCTGCCCGAGCCTCTTCTGCTGAGACTGCCCTGCTGAACCTGGTCCAGGGTAATTCTTCCGTTGGCGAGTACGCCATACAATTCCGTACTCTTGCTTCTGAACTATCCTGGAATAATGAGGCCCTCTGCGCGACCTTTAAAAAAGGCCTATCCAGCAACATTAAAGATGTTCTGGCCGCACGAGAAATTCCTGCTAACCTGCATGAACTCATTCATCTAGCCACTCGCATTGACATGCGTTTTTCTGAGAGACATCAAGAGCTCCGCCAGGAAAAAGACTTAGATCTCTGGGCACCTCTCCCACAGTCTCCGTTGCAATCTACGCCTAGGCCTCCCGCCGAGGAGGCCATGCAAGTGGATCGGTCTCGCCTGACCCAGGAAGAGAGGAATCGCCGTAGGGAAGAAAATCTTTGTCTGTACTGTGCCAGTACCGAACATTTCTTGGTGGATTGCCCTATTCGTCCTCCACGTCTGGGAAACGCACGCTCGCACCCAGCTCTCGTGGGTGTGGCGTCTCTTGATTCAAAGTCGGCTTCTCCACGTCTCACGGTGCCCGTACGGATTTCTCCTTCAGCCAACTCCTCCCTTTCAGCCGTGGCCTGCTTGGACTCCGGTGCCTCTGGGAATTTTATTCTGGATTCCTTGGTGAATAAATTCCGCATCCCGGTGACCCGTCTCGTCAAGCCACTCTACATTTCCGCGGTCAACGGAGTCAGGTTGGATTGCACCATGCGTTACCGCACGGAGCCCCTCCTAATGTGCATCGGACCTCATCACGAAAAAATTGAGTTTTTGGTCCTCTCCAATTGCACTTCCGAAATTCTCCTTGGACTACCATGGCTTCAACGCCATTCCCCAACCCTTGATTGGTCCACAGGAGAGATCAAGAACTGGGACTCTGCCTGCCATAGGAAGTGCCTCTCCCCCCCTCCCAGTCCCGTCAGGCAAGCCTCAGTGCCTCCTCATGGCCCCCATCCTGGTGCCACACTGCCCCGTGCCAGGCTTCGCCCTCTGCCCTCCCTCCCCATTCCCACTCCTGCTGTACTGCCTGCCGTTGAGGAAACCCTCCATTCTTTCCCGGTGTCCTCATCCCTGGGGAGGCAGTTACCGGACAAAGAAAAGGGGAGACCTAAGGGGGGGGGTACTGTTACGCCTAGCGCTCCGGGTCCCCGCTCCTCCCCGGAGCGCCCACGGCGTCTCTCTCTCCGCAGCGCCCCGGTCAGTCCCGCTGACCGGGAGCGCTGCACTGTCATGGCCGTCGGGGATGCGATTCGCACAGCGGGACGCGCCCGCTCGCGAATCGCATCCCAGGTCACTTACCCGTCCCGGTCCCCTGCTGTCATGTGCTGGCGCGCGCGGCTCCGCTCTCTAGGGCGCGCGCGCCAGCTCTCTGAGATTTAAAGGGCCAGTGCACCAATGATTGGTGCCTGGCCCAATTAGCTTAATTGGCTTCCACCTGCTCCCAGACTATATCTGATCACTGCCCCTGCACTCCCCTGCCGGATCTTGTTACCTTAGAGCCTAGTGAAAGCGTTACTGTGTTTGTCCATACTGTGTACTTGACCTCCTGCTATTGCCTTATTGACTACGATTCTTGCTGCCTGCCCCGACCTTCTGCTACGTCCGACCTTGCTCTTGTCTACTCCCTTGTACCGCGCCTATCTTCAGCAGTCAGAGAGGTTGAGCCGTTGCTAGTGGATACGACCTTGTTGCTACCGCCGCTGCAAGACCATCCCGCTTTGCGGCGGGCTCTGGTGAAAACCAGTAGCAGCTTAGAACCGGTCCACTAGCACGGTCCACGCCTATCCCTCTCTGGCACAGAGGATCCACATCCAGCCTGCCGAATCGTGACAAGATACAGTAGTCATGGAAAAAAATTGTATCTAACAAAATGTATCTTTTTTATAACAAAATGTTTATTAATTTTTAAACAGGGATCAATTTATGTGCGCGGGTAGGGCACTAAAAATGTAGCCGACAATAATGAAAATGTAGTGTGTGTGTATGTTTCACTTTTTTTTTAAAGTTTTTTAGGTAGTACTACTACACCCAGTATGGAACACACTGTTCCATGATAGGAGTAGTAGTTACCTGTACTAATTGAAAGATAGCCGGGGTCCGTTGCGATCCTCTTGTATAATGTATAGATGCAGCGGCTGCTCTTCTATGGTCCCCTGCACTGCCATATATATACACCTATTCATATTTCCCACAGAGCGTGATTGGTCAGATGGTTCCAGTCAATCACAACTTTGTGGGAAATAGGAATATGTGTATATATACGGCAGTGCAGGGGACCATAGAAGAGCCGCATCTATACATTATACTGGAGGATCGCAACGGGTGTCAGGAGGAGTGACACCTGCTGCCATCTGTCTATTAATGCAGGTACTACAGCTCCCAGCATGGAGAAGAGTGTGCTCCATGTTGGGACTATTAGTATCTGCAGTAAGGGACAGATCCCAGGGATGTCACTTCTCCTGACACCCGCTGCAATCAAAGTGACTGTCGGGATCAGCTGTTCTCAGGGCTACAGAGCCGGGAGATCAGCTGATCCTGAGCAGAAGGTATACATCGTGCAATTCAGGCTGGCAAGGGTATAAGGCTCTGTTAACATTGTCCATATTGGATAATGGGAACAGACCCTTCTGCCAGTGTCTACCCAGACAGGGAGACTCCAGCTGTTGCTAAACTACAACTCCCAGCATGCCCAGACAGCCAAAGGCTGTCTGGGCATGCTGGGAGTTGTAGTTTTGCACCAATTGGAGGCTCACTGTTTAGGTAGACATTGCATTATGGGCGCTCTCCCCTGCAGAGAGCACAAAAAATGTCCTAACCTATTTTTTTTTTGTTTTTTTCTTTCTTCTCGTTTCAGATCCATGTATGCAGAGGATTACGACAGATTCGATGGATTACCACGGATTAACAGGATTTTTTTAAATATTTTAATAAAATGGTTAACGAGGGCTGTGGGGGAGTGTTTTTTAAAATAAAATAATTTTTCCAATGTGTTGTGTTTTCTTTTTTATTGAATATTCAGGCTTAGTTATGGAGGCTGTCTAATAGACAGAATCCATTACTAAGTCAGGGCTTAGCGCTAGCCCCAAAAACAGCTAGCGCTAACCCCCAATTATTACCCCGGTACCCACCGCAACAGGGGTGCCGGGAAGAGCCGGTACCAACGGGCCCGGAGCGTCAAAAGTAGCGCTCCTGGGCCTAGGCGATAACAGGCTGGCGTTATTTAGGCTGGGGAGGGCCAGTAACAATGGTCCTCGCCCACCCTGGTAACGTCACGCTGTTGCTGCTTGGTTGGTATCTGGCTGATACTGAAAATAGGGGGAACCCTATGCGTTTTTTTTAAATTTTTTATTTATGAAAAAAAAAAGCATAGGGTTCCCTGTATATTCAGTATCAGCACGATACCAACAAAGCAGCAACAGCCTGACATTACCAGGGTGGGAGAGGACCATTGTTACTGGCCCTCCCCAGCCTAAATAACGCCAGCCTGTTACCGCCTAGGCCCAGGAGCGCCATTTTTGATGCTCCGGGCCTGTTGGTACCAGCTCCCAACACTCCCCCACAGCCCCCGTTAACCATTTTATTAAAATAAAAAAAGAAAGTTCATCCGTCGTAATCCATCGAATCCGTCGTAATCCTCTGCATACACGGATCTGAAACGAGAAGAAAAAAAACACAAAAAAATAGGTTAGGACATTTTTTGTGCTCTCTGCAGGGGAGAGCGCCCATAATGCAATGTCTACCTAAACAGTGAGCCTCCAATTGGTGCAAAACTACAACTCCCAGCATGCCCAGACAGCCTTTGGCTGTCTGGGTGTGCTGGGAGTTGTAGTTTAGCAACAGTTAAGTGACAGAGAGAAGGGAGGTAAGTAGACCTCCTGTTCTGTATACACTATATACAGCTATCTATAGATAGCTGTATATTCTGTATACCGCCCAAAGGGGCTATAGGAGCAGGGAGTCCTGTCAGTCTGGTGACAGGATTCCCGGCTCCTGTATAGTATACACGGGTACACTATGCCCCCCTGTATACTATACTGCCGGGGAGGTGAGTAGTGATGCTGTATATCACTCCTCATCTCCTTACACTCTGTGGACCGGGCGCTCAGCATCCGACCGACAGAGTGGTACCCAGAAGGCAGTGAGAAAACTGCAACAGGGGACAAATTTGCACACACCAGGGAAAACGCCAGAAAAAACGCCAGAAAAACTGCCAAAACCCAGGAAAAAACTGTGGCAGTTTTTCTGGCGTTTTTGCTGGCGTTTTTTTAGGTGTACAAAAAAAAAACAAGTGGAAACCTAGCCTAATAGAGACATACAGACAGCAGCTGCAGGGGCAGCATTTTTTCACCCAATAATATATATTTTTTTTTTTAAATGTATATTACAAATGTACATATAATGGTATTTTCTATATTATAAAAAAGTTTTTGCTAATGGCAGGTACACCTTAATACCCACCTACATTATACACACTTTTTTCTTTTACTTTTTATTTTTTTTATTTTGTATACTTTCATTTCAAACCATTTTGGAGTACATATAATTGATTAGATATCTTTTAATAATGGGGTCAGTATGATTACAGGGACATTAAATTAATATAGTCTTTTTATGTTATACTACTTTTGCTGAATAAAAACCATAAAAAAAATATAAGTAAATACATAAAAAGGGAACAGAGCTGATTTTTCCATTGGTGCCATTTTGGGATACACATAGCTTTTCAATAACTTTTTATTCTATTTTGTTAGGAGGTGAGTTGACCAATATACAACTTTTTAGCATTAATTGTGAAGGAGTAACAGTATAATTTTACAGATCGGGTCATTTTGTAGACAAATGATACAAATGATATGTAGCTTTATAGCTATTCAGTTACATCATGCTTCTATTCTTGTATCTTGAATCTATACAGATTCTGCTCTGAATTAACATCCTGAACTTTTAAAAGAGCAATTCTCCCTAAAAGTTTATCCTAGATCAGGAGATACTAATCCTGCCAGGAAGCACAATGTGGCAATAGGATGGATGCATTTCTCAAATCTCCAACTAACAGCATAAAGTGTAAAAATGTTCATAAAAAAAATGCGGTTACCTAACATCTGTGATAAGACTGCAAGCGGTTCCCGTTATTCAAGATTGGAGGTGGACAAAACTGACAGACAAGGGAAAGACTGTGAGTTAATATCATCCTCAATGCTGAGAAAAATATTAGCAGTTGTTCAAAAATGCAATAAATTCCTAGCAGATTTGACAACACAGATGGGAACCACCTCGACAGATATTATGCTGATGAAAGATGACCTTAATAAAATCAAAGATTCTCTCGAATTGAATTTAAAGTTCTCCAAATGTAAGAAAAAATCTTACTGCCTCTTAAGCAGTAGTGAGTGAGTGAAGAATAAGCTTCAAGGTCTTGAGAATACATCCTTGAACATGTACTGTATTTATCGGTGTATAACACGCACTTTTTAGGCTAAAATTTTTAGCCTAAAGTCTACCTGCGTGTTATACGCCGATAAGCCACTGCAGTTCAATGATTTAAAGCGGGCACTTTAAATCAATGAACTGCAGCGGCATTGCAGATGCAGAGACCTGCCGTCGCTGCCGGGCTTCTCTGCCCCGGCCGGTCCTGGGGTCTAGAGCCCTGCTGCCCGCCCTTCTCTCCCCCTGGCTATCGGTGCCGCTGCCCGTTCTCTCCCCCTGGCTATCGGTGCCGCTGCCCGTTCTCTCCCCCATTGCCGGCACCTATAGCCAGGGGGAGAGAAGCGGCGCCGGCAATGGGGCAGAGGCGCCGAAAGACAGGGGGAGAGAAGGGGCAGCGTCAACCATTGCCGGCGCCGCTGCCCCGTTGCCTCTCCAATCCCCGGTTGTATAATTATCTGTTGCCGAGGTCGGGTCCGCGCTGCTTCAGGCCTCCGGTGTGCGTCCCCTGCGTCATTGCTATGCGCTGCGAGACGCAATGACGTCACTCGTCATTGCGCCGCGGCGTGCAGCGCATAGCAACGACGCATGAGACGCACACCGGAGGCCTGAAGCAGCGCGGACCCGACCCCGGCAACAGGTAATTATACAACCGGGGATGGGGGAGGCAACAGGGCAGCAGCGCCGGCAATGGGTGCCGCTGCCCCTTCTGCGGCACAGATAGCCAGCGGGAGAGAAGCGGCGGCAGCAGGGCTCTAGACCCCAGGAAAGGCAGGGGAGAGAAGCGGGCAGCGACGGCCTCTCTCCCCCTGCCTTTCCTGGGGGTGTATCGGGGTATACGCAGGCACACACGCACCCTCATTTTACCAAGGATATTTGGGTAAAAAACTTTTTTTTACCAAAATATCCTTGGTAAAATGAGGGTGCATGTTATAGGCCGGTGCGTGATATACCCCGATAAATACAGTATTTATTGGCTTTTCTGAGGACTTCGAGAAGAACTATCTGGTGTCATTTCTTGAAAAATGGCTCAGCAATAATTTCAGTATCTAGCATTTTTTAGCACATTTCTGGGGTTGAAAGGGCCCACTGTGTCCCGACTAAAAAGCTTTTCCTTAGAGTACTGCTAGTTAAGATTCTATGCTCTAAGAATGGAAACTCTTGGGTATGGCTAGGGAACTAAAAGACTTTTCCAATAAATGGGCAAAAAATTCACTCTTCCCTGATTCCCCTGTTGGGGAAACCCAACAAAGCAGGGCATAGGAATACAATTTTCTTTACTGTTTCCAGCCAAACTTAAGGTTATATACAGTATATAAAAATAAAGTAATGTTTTTTTGTCCTCCTTATAGGAGGTTGCAAAATGGCCGGAGCAGGAAGGACATTTATAGCTTATAAAGGTAATTTAGAATGTTTAATCTAGGAGGTAGGAGAGGGGTATGGAAGAAGTTTTTGACTAGCTCAGAGTCATATAAACTAGTTTCAGGGACACTGTGAAGGTTTGGGTTACTTGAAATAGAGAACAATATGCACAAAATATGGCACTCCCTTTTCGTTGGTGCCCAAGTAGGAATCCCAATTCTCTTAAATATAAGAAAAGACTTGGCACTCAAGATGCAAGATGCAAAAAGGATTTAATATTTACAGTCCATACAGAATTGACGTTTCGGTACCACCAGGACCTTCCTCAGAATTTAACAGGACTGGTGCGGAGGAGAATACAGAGAAAGCTCCTCCGCACCAGTCCTGTGATTGCCGCTTCTAAAAATGAAAGTAAACGCTCCCCGGCAGCTCAGTTGGGCTGATCGGGACTATCGCGATGTCCTGATCAGCTAGGATGCGAGTGGAGGTCCCCTTACCTTGCTCCGTCGCGCCCGATCGGCATTTGATTGCTCCTAGCCTGATCTACAGGCTTGAGCAATTGAGCCCCTATCTCGCTGATCCATGCAAAGCTATGGCTTTGCAGGGATCAGGGTAAGAGATCAGTGTATGCAGTGTATGCAGTGTTATAGCCCCCTAATAAAAGTTTGAATCACCCCCTTTTCCCATAAAAAAACTGTGTAAATTAAAATAAAAATAAATATATGTGGTATCGCCACATGCGGAAATGTCCGATCTATAAAAATATATTGTTAATTTAACCGCACGGTCAATGGCGTACGCGCAAAAAAATTCCAAAGTCCAAAATAGTGTATTTTTGGTCCCTCTTTGCATCATGAAAAAATGAATAAAAAGTGATCAAAAAGTCCAATCAATACAAAAATAGTACTAATAAAAACTTCAGAACACGGTGCAAAATATCTGCCCTCATATCACCCCATACGCGGAAAAATAAAAAAAGTTATAGGGGTCAGAAAATGACAATTTTTAATGCATGTAGTTATGATTTTTTTTCCGAAGTACGACAATATCCAACCTATATGAGTAGGGTATCATTTTAACCGTATGGACTTACAGAATAAAGATAAGGTGTTATTTTTACCGAAAAATGCACTGCGTAGAAACAGAAGCCACCAAAATTTTACAAAATTTAATTTTTTCTTCAATTTTGTCGCACAATAAATTTTTATTCTGTTTCGCCGTGGATTTTTTGGTAAAATGACTAATACAATACAGGAATTTAGGTGCACTACTGTGGTAGATGTATACAGTGACATTGGCTATCCCTCAACACTGATGTTAAAATTGAGACATTCAAACACATATTTGGACCTAGGTGTGCACATATAGGGTGGCTTCCCAATGTCTGTCTAAGGGCTCCATCACCTATTCAACCGTATTAATCACAAAAAAGACATATAGCCGGGAATTGCACTTAAAAGTTCCTTTTTATTTCAATTTTCATTCAATACAAAAATGTTGTGAGAATTAGAACATATTCACCCAGTGCATAGAAACTGTCCAGAGATCTATCATACAGTGTCTTCAGAACTATCCATCCGGAGCTTGCTGTCTGTAGGACGGTATGTTCCTGGCCGCATGACCGCTGATTCTGAGGGGGTGAAGATAAGTTCGCTGGCGTGCGAGCCGCTGGAGAACGTTTCAGGAGTCTCCTCCCTTTGTCAACTCAATCTCCGTGAACCCCTTGTGGCCGTGACAGTATTTTAAAAGCAGCAGATAATGCTGGACTTAACTTAAAAGACAAGTGATGTGTAATGATACGGTCAAAATAAATACTGGTCAGTCCTTGGGCTCTGCAGGGCCCAGCCAGCCCAGTCTGACCTTTCACCTAGGGTGCGCATAAGAGTAACACCACAGGGTGAGCAATTTCATATACCACAACGCGTTTCTACCTACTGGTTTATAGCAGGTGTCATCAGGAGGTATCAACAATAATAGCAAGTATAGAGACCGACATATGTAGGTCTCTATACTTGCTATTATTGTTGATACCTCCTGATGACACCTGCTATAAACCAGTAGGTAGAAACGCGTTGTGGTATATGAAATTGCTCACCCTGTGGTGTTACTCTTATGCGCACCCTAGGTGAAAGGTCAGACTGGGCTGGCTGGGCCCTGCAGAGCCCAAGGACTGACCAGTATTTATTTTGACCGTGTCATTACACATCACTTGTCTTCTAGTATTTTATTAACTTTAATTAATTAAAAGTTAAGTTTTACTGCACATCCTGAGCTTGGCTTTCGCTCATATTTTTCTGAATTTGATGCTGGATGCTCCTTATAACCTGGGGAATGTGTGGACCCCAATAATAATTTTTTGCGCTATAATCATATTTTGAATTATTATATATCAATGGCAGGGTTTATTACTACGGATTTAGACACTAACAGTTGGGCAACTGAAGCGAGGGACGTATTTTCGGAAAATAATTTTTCCCAACCTAAGTTTACCCCATCAATGCGGTCAGCCTTCAAAGAGCTGACGAACCTATACAAACAACACATTACATCCTTTTGGGAAATCCAGGGGTTTGAAAGCTATTTGAAGAACAATATAGTCCCCAGAGGTTTGAGGTTCCCAATTTTACCATCTAAGAGATTGAGAACCCCCACAGTCTTGAAAAAGTGGGAGGCTGAGGCCACGGCCTCATCCCTACGCTTCATGACCATCCTTCTGGAGGCTGAAAAATTAAATCTTGAACACGTATCCAATAAATTGCATGAACAGAAAGAAATAGTCTTACGTTTCAAAACAGATCCTGAATTCACTAACAAAGAGGCACAACTGCAAAATCAGATAGAAAAGCATCAATACATACTAAAACAACGTAAACATTCCCAGTTTATCCGAGACCTAGCCGACTTTAAAGAAAACAAAGCCTACAGTGTCCTTGAGAAAAACACTCAATCCAGGGACACTGAAACTGATATCACCTCTTCAGATACAGACCAGTCCAAGGGAGGCTCCCAAACACATAGGCGGGGACCATATCGGGGCAACGGGAAGAATAGAAGGGGGAGAGGTAGGGGAGAACCTAGGGGAACACACAACAACCAAACATGTGGCCCAATGCAACCATCCTCATCATCCTCCTCTCCTTTTTTAGAACACAATCAGAGGGACCCCTACCAGCTACGTCAACCACCCCCACGCAGGCCCCAATATCGCCAGTAGGAACCTCCAAACAGACTCAAGTAATCAATCTATCTAGTATCACCCTAACAGAACTCCAAACTAAGGTCCTCCTAAAAGGTCCTCGGTCAGCCATGATCCATTTGAGTGGACTAAGGATCTCCACCTCTTTGTCCGTAAGTTGAAATGGCACAAGTTTTTTAAAATCAAGGACAGGAGAACTTGCCTTGATCATGGTCTGACTGAAGAGGAATTAGTGGTAGCTAGGCAACTGACTGGACTCCTAGATGAGGGTGAACAGATAGAAGGTGAAGGACCCTTTACGGAACTTAGACTTAAAAGTAAAACCTTTCCACCGATCTCGGACACGTCCTGTATTGATGTTTACCTGCAGTTGGTGCAGAGGGATCTGAGGGAAATGCCTACCAATATGGGACACAGGGATAACCTGTCACACTCAGAAAAACGGGCTTTGTTTGAATTACAAAAAAATGATCATTTGGTCATCAAAGCATCAGATAAAGGGGGCAACATTGTCCTCATGGACAAACCCAAGTACATACGAATGGTAAAGAGATTACTTGATGATCGAGATACCTATGAGATTGTTCCCTCTGATCCCACACTGCCTTACTGCAGGGAACTTATAGAAATCCTCAATACCGCTTTACATAAAAAATTGATTGATAAAAAAGAGTTTGATTTCTTGTACCCTAGTACACCAACGATCCCAACGTTCTACGCGCTCCCCAAAGTCCATAAAGGCCTAATTCCACTTAAGGGTCGACCCATTGTGTCTGGGGTGGGGAGTTTGACGCAGAACGTTGGGATCTACCTCGACAAAATACTGCGTCAATTTGTCTTCAGCCTCCCGTCATATCTCAGGGACACTATGGACCTGTTAAAAAGAATTGAAGGCATTGTGGTAAATGAGACCACCGTCTTGGCTAGTCTTGATGTCGAGGCACTATACTCATCAATCCACCATACGATAGGTTTGCGGGCTGTAGAATACTATTTAAGTACACGAGGTTCTCAATACCAGGAGCATAACCAGCTGGTCATTCAGCTACTCCAATTCACTTTAACTAGGAATTACTTTCTTTTTCAGGGACGCTTCTACCACCAGCTCAGGGGAACCGCGATGGGGAGCCCCTGTGCCCCCAGTTACGCAAACCTTACCCTGGGCTGGTGGGAGGCAACCACCCTGTTCCAGGACGAGCGGGAGCACTTCTGTGAATCTGCCATGATGTGGCTAAGGTTTATAGATGATGTTTTCGTTCTGTGGAATGACACGGCAGAAAAATTTGGCCACTTGGTTGAAGCCCTTAATAAAAATAATCTAGGACTGTTTTTTACTTATGAAACACAGACAAAAGAACTGGCGTTTTTGGATATCAAGATCTTTATTGACTCTGACTTTACACTACAAAGTACTATCCACAGGAAAAAGACATCAACTAACAGTCTCCTGAGGTGGGAGAGCTGCCACCCGGGCCCCCTCAAGAGGGGGATCCCGAAGGGGCAGTTCTTCCGCCTCAGGAGAAACTGTTCTAAAATAACTGAGTTTAGGACAGAAGCAAAGGATATGATGTCACGATTTAGAGAAAGGGGTTATCCCCAGTACATTCTCAATCAAGCATATAGGGACGCAGCATCCAGGCCGAGATCCGAGCTTCTCACCCCAAGACCAGGTGCCTCAACTGAACGACAACCAGCTAGGATCATTGCCACTTATGATAAATGTGCAATTCCAATAAGGGAAATTATTAACCGTCACTGGGAAGTTCTCAGAATGGATCCTGACCTCCATGACATAGTGGGAATTACACCAGAGATAACGTACAGACGAGGAAAAAGTCTGGGTGACTTGTTGGTCCACAGCCATCTGCAAAACCAAAACCCACAGGGACAAACATGGTTGGGGAAACATCAAACCCCACAGGGATGTTTTCAGTGCGGACACTGCCGCGCTTGTCAATACATCTTAAAAACATCAGTAGTCCCATCGTCGTCCCCCCCCACAAGGTTAAACAATTTATTAATTGCTCCACTCCATATGTAATCTATGTAGCAGTATGTACATGCCCTTTGCTCTACGTAGGCAAAACCATCCCTCCCCTCAAAAAGAGAGTTTTAGAACATGTAGGCGACATACGCAATATGCGAGATACATCGGTAGCACTACATATTAACTCAGTACATGGAGGGGCAATGAGTGAAATTAAATTTGTGGGGATAGAGAGAGTGATACCATCAGATAGAAGGGGCAATACGGATAGGCTCCTTCTACAAAAAGAGTGCAGATGGATCTACCTCTTGGACTCTGTTGCACCTAGGGGTCTAAATGAGCAGCTACAATTCTCATGTTTTTTATAATGCGATCTGGCAATAATGTTTGGGGTGATTATCTAGGCAGTCAGGGACGACCTTAGTTGGTCGATGAAGAGTTATCATCACCTCCACCCCTCGACAGGGTATAATAGGACAGTGTAGGAGGTTCCTGTGCGGGACCGCCCTTTTTAGGGCGGCCACCCCGCCTAGGCTTTAGGTCCCCATAATAGGGTTAATTAGGGACAGAGCAGGTTCCCTAGGGCCATGATATATCCCTCCCTCTTATCTAATAGGGAACCCCCCCCCCTCCTGCTATTGCCACATCGCATGCACTACATATTTCTTTATATCTTTATATATTTTACATTTTTGTACTATTAACACCTGTCTTGGGGCCGGTGGACATTAAGGATCTCCTGGATGTTTGCTTTATCTCTATTTAGAGCTGTCTCCTTGCTTGTTCGGGATTACATCCCTGATCAACTAACGAATCCCTACTTAAATCCCTAGGACCGGAAATACACACCATTGCCGATCCTATCAGATTTGAGCAACTGATGTGAGAATTATCACTCCATCAGCTTTATAAGTCCCACTATTATAAGGTTGTCCGGCCTCTGTTGAAGAGTCTCTAGTCTATGATACTTACCATTGTGCCATAAAACAATGCCGATATCCTTAAACCGGCACCGTACCAGCATCTGCTAAGTATTAATGACAGCGCGTGTATCTGTTTACTTACTGATACGCACGCCTCCCTTCGGCGTCACGGGGGGCGGGGCGCGCCGCGCTGTATAAAGCAGCACTGCTGGCGGAAGTGACGTCAGACGCCAGCTTTCGCCGCAGTAGGCGAAAGGACCCGGACACCTCCGGTACCCTGTTACAGACAGGGAAGCGTCTACACGCCACACAGACCAGCTAACCGTGAGTCCCTCAGTCTGTCTCTGTACAGCACTGAACTTTTCTCCACAGGCATAGATCTCAATATCAGTATTTCTATATCTCTTTTCCACAGGTGGAAATCGGGAACTCTGCTGAGATCTGCTACAGACCATGTGTGACATATTAGTGACCATTAGGGATAGCCTTTCTCCCCCACAGGATTCACGGATATGATCTCATGTCACATTGTGAATTAGCTCAAACTGAGCAACATAGTAGGGAGAGTTATGTGCTTTTTCTTTTGCAGGCTCCCTGATCACTAAAAACTGTGTCACTTATCCTATTAGAGGTCTGGTTCTTAACAGTATGTTAGTTCTATATAGGACCATACACTATAAGTCCTAGTATGTCGGTCTCTATACTTGCTATTATTGTTGATACCTCCTGATGACACCTGCTATAAACCAGTAGGTAGAAACGCGTTGTGGTATATGAAATTGCTCACCCTGTGGTGTTACTCTTATGCGCACCCTAGGTGAAAGGTCAGACTGGGCTGGCTGGGCCCTGCAGAGCCCAAGGACTGACCAGTATTTATTTTGACCGTATCATTACACATCACTTGTCTTCTAGTATTTTATTAACTTTAATTAATTAAAAGTTAAGTTTTACTGCACATCCTGAGCTTGGCTTTCGCTCATATTTTTCTGAATTTGATGCTGGATGCTCCTTATAACCTGGGGAATGCGTGGACCCCAATAATAATTTTTTGTGCTATATTCATACTTAACTTAAAAGAAACAAGTGTGAACATAAAGCTAAATCATGCCAAGAAGTTGAATCAGCTGAGTAAGAAAGAGGCTAGCTTAACCCTTCATGCCTCGACATTAACAGAGTACCTTAAAGTGCAAAGGATACCGCGCAGACTTAGGAGCCCAATCACACCAGTATTGCTACAAGATGATTTGACTTACCAACAAAGTGGTTTGCATTGTGTAATCAGAATTCCCTGGATTTGAAGTACCTCACAGTACAACATTTACAACAGGCTATTAAAGAGGCGCCAAAGGAAATAAGTGCAGTACAGGAGGAGTATAAAAAGCAAGAGAAACAAGAAATTATTGAAAAAACGCAACAAGAAATTAAAAATAATGTGGATAAGTTAAAATCATCTATTCTACAAGTAAAATTATCGAAATTTGAAAGGGATACTAAGGATTATATGATGGATGGATTATACACCTGGGCGGATGAAAGGAGAAAATATTGCCGCACACAAAGAGAACAACGAGGAGAATTTAACGCATTTGACTACGGATCAACAGATAGTACGTCTGAACAAGAGGCTAGACAAGATTTTTTAGAAAAGCAACAAAAAATACAAAGAAAAGAAAAAAGAGATACTGGAAATATAGAAGGGGTATACACCAGAGCCCGCAATAAGAAACAATACCAGAAAATGGTGAGCTATTAGTTAACATCTCATCCGTAGAATTGACCACTGCCCAACAGAATGTTATCAACAAAGGACTTGAGTTCGTTCCTTCTGAAAATATTAATAATTTTGATTTCTTGATTGATTTTCATAAGTTTTGCAGGTTACTTTGGCTCAGAATGTACTTTGGTATTAATGAAAAAGAAAGAGAGTTAAATATGACTGATGTTTTGAAAAGTAAATTGAATAAGAGAAGTACATTCGACCCGAACATAAACTGCAATACTTTAGACACATTTCAAAAGGTGGTTATTAAAGAGATTACAGAGGAATGGAATAAAGAAAAATATAAAGTAAAATTTAATATGTCTAAAGAGGAAAAAAACACACTACAAGAGTTGAAACAAGAAGCTGCAGTAGTAATTAAGAAAGCGGATAAAGGAGGGGCAACAGTTGTGCAGGATAAAGATATGTATATGTCAGAAGCGTCAAAGCAACTTAGTGTTGATACGGTATACAAAAAGTTACAAAATGATCCAACAAGGGAGGTTAAAAAAGAAGTTGATAGTGTGATAGATGAAGCATTTAATGAAGGTATAATAACTAAGGAAAATAAAGATTTGTTGATAAATAACTATCCTCGTGTACCCCTTATGTACTTGCTAGCAAAAATTCACTAAGACATGAGTCGACCCCCGGGACGACCTATCGTCTCGGGGGTCGACTCAGTCTTACACCCACTAGCAGTATATGTGGATACATTTCTTCAAAAGATTGTTAAAAAATTGCCAAACTGTCTGCAGGACACAAATGAGTTTTTAGATCATATCAATGAGAATATAATGGAAGAAAAAATTCTATTGTGTACATTGGATATTAAAAGTCTATATACGAACATCCCCACAGATGGGGGGATATTAGCCATAAAGGAAGAATTAATTAAAGATGTCTCGCTAAGCAATGCCCAAATACAATTTATAGTGGATCGCCTCGAATTGATTTTGTATAAAAATTATTTTAGGTTTGGACAAGAATTTTTTTTGCAACAACAGGGGACTTTGATGGGGTCCCCTGTCGCACCCAGTCTAGCAAATATATTTATGGGCAAGATTGAAGAAAAGTATGTTCGAGCACATCCACTATCAATTCATGTAAAAAAAATTGGCTGAGGTATGTTGATGACTGTTTTGTTATATGGACAGGGACCCCTAAAGAGTTAATGACATATATTCAATATCTTAACAGTTGTCATCCTTTGATTGAGTTCACATGTGAACATAGCCCTAGTTTGATCCATTATTTGGACGTGGAAGTATGTTATGAAAATGGAAGGTTTGAAACTACTTTATACTCTAAGGAAAGTGACAGGAATAACCTGCTACACAAAAATAGTGGGCATGCCCCACAAGTATTCAGAGGAATACCAAAAGGGCAGATAATAAGAGCCAAAAGGATTTGTAGCTCAGAAAATGAGTATATTAAGAACAAAGAGAAGATAATTAAAAAATGTGTTCAAAGGGGTTATGATGAAAAAGAATTGATAAAAGTAGCAGAAGAAGTAGATCAAATTCCAAGGGAAGAGTTAAGGAAGAAAAATAAAATTAAAAAGAAGGAGAAACACAGAGGTTTTACATATCTGTCTACATATGATGGTCATGCAAAATTAATAAGAAAAGTAGTCAATAAATATTAGGGCTTGCTTAAGGCTGATGAAAAGTATGGGAAATTATTTAAACAGAAACCAAGATTTATTTATCAGAAAAATAGGTCTATTGCTAATCACTTGATTCGGGCAGACATTGCAGAGAAAAAAGAATCTAGACAGTCTTTTCTAAAAACACAAAAAATAGGGACATTCCCATGCAGATCTTGCCAAAATTGTAGCAGTATAATTAAAGGCGACAACGTCATCCATCCTACACGTGGCAATAAAATTACCGTATATACTCGAGTATAAGCCGACCCGAGTATAAGCCGAGACCCCTAATTTCAACCCAAAATCCCAGGAAAAGTTATTGACTCGAGTATAAGCCTAGGGTGGGAAATACATCATCCCCCCCTGTCATCATCCAGACCCGTCATTAACATCCTCATCATCATCACCGCCTGTCATCATCCAGACCCTCATCATCATCACCTGTCATCATCCCCTTGTCATCATCCCACACATCCCCCCTTCATCATCCCCTTGTCATCATCCCACACATCCCCCCTTCATCATCCCCTTGTCATCATCCCACACATCCCCCCTTCATCATCCCCTTGTCATCATCCCCACCCCCCTTCATCATCCCCTTGTCATCATCCCCACCCCCCTTCATCATCCCCTTGTCATCATCCCCACCCCCCTTCATCATCCCCTTGTCATCATCCCCCCCCTTCATCATCCCCTTGTCATCATCCCCCCCTTCATCATCCCACACCCCCCCTTAATCATCCCACACCCCCCTTCATCATCCCACACCCCCCCTTCATCATCCCACCCCCCCCTTCATCATCCCACCCCCCCCCCTTCATCATCCTCTTCTCATCATCCGCCATCGGCTGTCCGGGCTTGCTGGGAGTTGTAGTTTTGAAACCTCCAGAGGTCCGCAGGTTGAAGACCACTGCGGCCTTCGACATCATCCAGCCCCCTCTCACCCCCCTTTAGTTCTGTACAGTACTCACCTCCGCTCGGTGCTGGTCCTTTGCTGCAGGGCTGTCCGGAGAGGAGGTGGTCCGGTGGGATAGTGGTTCCGGGCTGCTATCTTCACTGGGGGCGCCTCTTCTCCGCTCTTCCGGCCCGGAATAGAGGCGTTGCCTTGACAATGACGCAGAAGTACGTTGGCAATGAACGTACCTCTGCGCCGTTGTCAAGGCAACGTGACTATTCTGAGGCCGGGCCCGAAGCGCTTAGAAGAGGCCTCCCCGGTGAAGATAGCAGCCCGGAACCACTATCCCACTGGACCACCTCCTCTCCGGACAGTCCTGCAGCACCGGACCAGCGCCGAGCGGAGGTGAGTACTGTACAGAACTAAAGGGGGGTGAGAGGGGGATGGATGATGTTGAAGGCCGCAGTGGTCTTCAACCTGCTGACCTCCGGAGGTTTCAAAACTACAACTCCCAGCAAGCCCGGACAGTCGATGGCTGCCCGGGCTTGCTGGGAGTTGTACTTTTGAAACCTCTGGAGGTCCGCAGGTTGAAGACCACTGCGGGTGGAGAGTTCACTCGAGTATAAGCCGAGGGGGGTGTTTTCAGCACGAAAAATCGTGCTGAAAAACTCGGCTTATACTCGAGTATATACGGTAGGTTAAAAGGATTTCATACCTGTGATTCAAAACAGGTTATTTACATGTTAAAATGTCCCTGCGGAATGTCATATGTCGGGCA
The DNA here is from genome assembly GCF_029499605.1 of Hyla sarda. Classification (NCBI taxonomy): domain Eukaryota; kingdom Metazoa; phylum Chordata; class Amphibia; order Anura; family Hylidae; genus Hyla; species Hyla sarda. The sequence continues at coordinate 267,090,353 of NC_079190.1, read as the reverse complement.
GACAGTTTGTGCAATAAAAATGAGATTGAATGAACACAGAAGTACGATTAGGACATATAAAAAGAAAGTCGAAGAAAAAGACAATGTATCCAGAGAAAAATATGGTGAAACCAGCTTAGCTAGACACTTTATAGAAAATAGACATCAAATCAATGAATTAAGGTGGCAAATATTCAAAGAGATTGAGGGCACTAACAACGAACAAATAAAGAAGAGATTAGATCAAAGGGAAGTATTTTGGATACATTGTCTTGATTCTTTGGCACCAAAAGGGATTAATGAGAGTTGTAATTTTAATGTTTTTCTATAAGTACTGTCCGGTCAGGAACCTGTTTTAATGATTTTATGTCATTTTGTATATAGAAGTAAGAAATCTCGCGAGAGGAATACCTGTATTAGTATGTGGTGATGGGTTCACGGAGATTGAGTTGAGAAAGGGAGGAGATTCCTGAAATGTTCTCCAGCGGCTCGCACGCCAGCGAGCTTGTCTTCACCCCCTCAGAATCAGCGGTCATGGGGCCAGGAACATACCGTCCTACAGACAGCAAGCTCCGGATGCATAGTTCTGAAGACACCGTATGATAGATCTCTGGATAGTGAATATGTTCTAATTCTCACAACATTTTTGTATTGAATGAAAATTGAGATAAAAAGGAACTCTTAAGTGCAATTCCCAGCTATATGTCTTTTTTGTGATTAACCCCTTAAGGACTCAGGGTTTTTCCGTTTTTGCACTTTCGTTTTTTCCTCCTTACCTTTTAAAAATCATAACCCTTTCAATTTTCCACCTAAAAATCCATATTATGGCTTATTTTTTGCGTCGACAATTCTACTTTGCAGTGACATTAGTCATTTTACCCAAAAATGCACGGCGAAACGGAAAAAAAATCATTGTGCGACAAAATCGAAAAAAAAAACGCCATTTTGTAACTTTTGGGGGCTTCCGTTTCTACGCAGTGCATATTTCGGTAAAAATTACACCTTATCATTATTCTGTAGGTCCATACGGTTAAAATGATACCCTACTTATATAGGTTTGATTTTGTCGCACTTCTGGAAAAAATCATAACTACATGCAGGAAAATTTTTACGTTTAAAAATTTCATCTTCTGACCCCTATAACTTTTTTATTTTTCCACGTACGGGGCGGTATGAGGACTCATTTTTTGCGCCGTGATCTGAAGTTTTTATTGGTATGATTTTTGTTTTGATATGACTTTTTGATCACTTTTTATTCATTTTTTAATGTTATAAAAAGTGACCAAAATACGCTTTTTTGGACTTTGGAATTTTTTTGCGCGTACGCCATTGACCGTACGGCTTAATTAATGATATATTTTTATAGTTCGGACATTTACGCACGCGGAGATACCACATATGTTTATTTATTTATTTTTTTACACTGTTTTATTTTTTTTATGGGAAAAGGGGGGTGATTCAAACTTTTATTAGGGAAGGGGTTAAATGACCTTTATTAACACTTTTTTTTACTTTTTTTTTGCAGTGTTATAGGTCCCATAGGGACCTATAACACTGCACACACTGATCTCTCATCCTGATCACAGGCGTGTATTAACACGCCTGTGATCAGCATTATCGGCGCTTGACTGCTCCTGCCTGGATCTCAGGCACGGAGCAGTCATTCGTCGATCGGACACTGAGGAGGCAGGTAAGAGCCCTCCCGGTGTCCGATCAGCTGTTCGGGACGCCGCGATTTCACCGCGGCGGTCCCGAACAGCCCGACTGAGCAGCCGGGATACTTTCAGTTTCACTTTAGAAGCGGCGGTCAGCTTTGACCGCCGCTTCCAAAGGGTTAATACCGCACATCGCCGCGATCGGCGATGTGTGGTATTAGCCGCGGGTCCCGACCGTTGATTAGCGCCGGGACCCACGCGATATGATGCGGGATTGCGGCGCGATCCCGCTTCATATCACGGGAGCCGGCGCAGGACGTAAATATACGTCCTGCGTCGTTAAGGGGTTAATAGGGGTAAAATTGAGACATTCGCCAGTATATCCTTATATGAAGGACATACCAGAACCCGCATATCAACGCCAAGGTTTCTCAAATGGCACGGGACCTAGCGCTAAACCTACCTGTGCATGATAAGCAAAACAGGGGCCAGTGGGCAATTACGGCAGCATTAGGTCGACTCAGAGTCCTCCCAGGTACCCTACAGCGTGACTAAGCACACATACAATGGGAGGAGGGAGGCAGACTGCAAGCCTAATATAGGTGCATGGCCTCACAGGTGCTACCTTAATTCTGCCTGGAAAATGTTCAAGGCGCATTACATATTGAGTTTACACACCTCCAAGTATAAAATTTGAACAACAACAAAAAACGTGGTCTCAAATGGCTGGAGGTGCTCAACCCCAAATGCGGTTGTGAATTTATACTGGGGGAGCAGATCCTGCCCTTGTAGTCCGTTGCTAGGGGCGATCCCCAGCATAAAAATGCATACAATGGAGGATGCCTGCAATGGACTACAAGTGCCACAATAGAATCCTACACAAGATAGACAGTGTGGATGTGTAACAATTAGAACAATACAATACAGGAATTTAGGTGCACTACTGTGGTAGATGTATACAGTGACATTGGCTATCCCTCAACACTTTTTTTTGTTGTTCAAATTTTATACTTGGAGGTGTCTAAACTCCATATGTAATGCACCTTGAACATTTTCCAGGCAGCATTAAGGTAGCATCTGTGAGGCCATGCACCTATATTAGCCAACTTAGGTGGGGCTTGCAGTTTGCCTCCCTCCTCCCATTGTATGTGTGCTTAGGACTCTGTGAGTCGACCTAATGCTGCTGTAATTGCCCACTGGCCCCTTTTTTGCTTATCACGCACAGGTAGGTTTAGTGCTAGGTTCCGTGCCATTTGAGAAACCTTGGCATTGGTGTGCAGGCTCTGGTATGTCCTTCATATAAGGCTATACTAGCGAATGTCTCAATTTTAAAATCAGTGTTGAGGGATAGCCAATGTCACTGTATACATCTACCATGGTAGTGCACCTAAATTCCTGTATTGTGTTGTTCTAATTGTTACACATCCACACCGTCTATCTGGTGTAGGATTCTATTGTGGCACTTGCAGGCATCCTCCATTGTATGCATTTTTATGCTGGGAATAACCCCTAGCAACGGACTACAAGGGCAGGATCTGCTCCCCCAGTATAAATGCACAACCGCATTTGGGGTTGAGCACCTCCAGCCATTTGAGACCACATTTTTTATTGTTGGTAAAATGACTAATGTCACTGCAAAGTAAAATTGATGGCACAAAAAATAAGCCATCATATGGAATTTTATGTGCAAAATTGAAAGCGTTATGATTTTTAGAAGGTGATGAGGAAAAATGAAAATGCAAAAACAGAAAAACCCTGCGTCCTTAACCCCTTAAGGACCCAGCCAATTTTCAGTGTAGGACACGACCATTTTTTGCACATCTGACCACTGTCACTTTAAGCATTAATAACTCTGGGATGCTTTTACCTTTCATTCTGATTCTGAAAATATTTTTTCGTGACATATTCTACTTTATATTAGTGGTAAAATTTTGTCCATACTTTCATCATTTCTTGGTGAAAAATTCCAAAATTTGATGAAAAAATTGAAAATGTAGCATTTTTTTAAATTTGAAACTCTCTGCTTATAAGGAAAATGGATATTCCAAATAAATTATATATTGATTCACATATACAATTTGTCTACTTTATATTTACATCATAAAGTTGACATGTTTTTACTTTTGGAAGACATCAGAGGGCTTCAAAGTATAACAGCAATTTTTCACTAAATTATCAAAATTGTTCAGGGACCAGTTCAGTTCTGAAGAGGATTTTAGGTGCCTTCTTATTAGAAATACCCCATATATGACCCCATTATAAAAACTGCACCCCTCAAAGTATTCAAAATGACATTCAAAAGTTTTGTTAACCCTTTAGGTATTTTACAGGAATAGCAGCAAATTGAAGGATAAAATTCTATATCTTCATTTTTTACACTGGCATGTTCTTGCAGACCCAGGTTTTGAATTTTTGCAAGGGGTAATAGGAGAAAAAGCACCCCAAAATGTGTAACCCAATTTCTCTTGAGTAAGGAAATACCTCATATGTGTATGTCAAGTGTTCGGCGGGCACACTAGAGGGCTCAGAAGGGAAGGAGCGACAATGGGATTTTGGAGAGTGACTTTTGCTGAAATGGTTTTTGGGGGGCATGTCACATTTAGGAAGCCGCTATGGTGCCAGAACAGCAGAAAACTTCCCACAAGGCATACCATTTTGGAAACTACACCCCTCATGGCACGTGACAAGGGGTACAGTGAGCCTTAGCACCCCCCAGGTGTTTGACGACTTTTCGTTAAAGTCGGATGTGTAAATGAAAACATTTTTTTTCACTAAAGTGTTTTTCCCCAAATTTACCATTTTTACAAAATGTAATGGGAGAAAATGTCCCCCAAAATTTGTAACCCCATCTCTACTGAGCATGCAAATACCCCGTGTTAGGATGTAAAATGCTCTGTGGGCAAACTACAATGCTCAGAAGAGAAGGAGTCACATTTGGCTCTTGGAAAGCAAATTTTGCTGAAATGGTTTTTGGTGGGCATGTCTCATTTAGGAAGCCCCTATGGTGCCAGCACAAAAAAAAAACACAGGGCATGCTATTTTGGAAACTACACCCCTCAAGGAACGTAACAAGGGGTATAGTGAGCCTTAACACCTCACAGGTATTTCACAACTTTTTGTTAAATTTGGATGTGTAAATGGAAAAAAAAATTTCACTAAAATGCTGGTTTTCCCCCAAATTTTTCATTTTTACAAGCGGTAATACGAGAAATTGACCACCAAAATTTGTAACCCCATTTCTTCTGAGTATGGAAATACCCCATGTGTGGACGTCAAGTGCTCTGCTGGCGAACTACAATGCTCAGAAGAGAAGGAGCGCCATTGAGTTTTTAAATAGTGAATTTGTTAGGAGTCAGGGGCCATGTGTGTTTACAAAGCCCCTCGTGGTGCCAGAACAGTGGACCCCCACATGTGACCCCATTTTGGAAACTACACTCCTCACAGAATTTAATAAGGGATGCAGTGAGTATTTACAACCCACTGGCGTTTGACAGATCTTTGGAACAGTGGGCTGTGCAAATGAAAAATTATTTTTTTCATTTTCACTGACCACTGTTCAAAAATCTACCAGACACCTGTGGGGCGTAAATGCTCACTGCACCCCTTATCACATTCTGTGAGGGGTGTAGTTTTCAAAATGGGGTCCCATGCGGGGGGGGGGGGGTCCATTGTTCTGGCACTATGGGTGCTTTGTAAACACACGTGGCCTTCAATTCCGGAGAAATTTTCTCTTCAAAAGCCCAATGGTGCCTCCTCTCTTCTGAGCATTGTAGTTCACCAGCAGAGCACTTTACATCCACATATGGGGTATGTTCTTACTCAAAAGAAATGGGGCTACAAAATTTGAGGGTCTTTTTTCCTATTTTCCCTTGTGAAAATGAAAAATGTAGCGTAACACCACCATTTTAGTGAATTCTTTTTTTTTTTCATTTTCCCATCCAACTTTAACGAAAATTCGTCAAACACCTGTGGGGTGTTAAGGCTCACTATACCCCTTGTTACGTACCGTGAGGGGTGTAGTTTCCAAAATGGGGGTCACATGTGGGTATTTATTTTTTTGTGTTTATGTCAGAACCGCTGTAAAATCAGCCACCCCTGTGAAAATCATCAATTTAGGCCTCAAATGTACATAGTGCACTCTCACTCCTGAGCCTTGTTGTGCGCCCCCAGAGCATTTTACATATGGGCCCACATATGGGGTATTTCCATACTCAGGAGAAATTGCGTTACAAATTTTGGGGGTCTTTTTTTCCTTTTACCGCTTGTGAAAACAAAAAGTATGGGGCAACATCAGCATGTTAGTGTAAACATTTTTATTTTTTTACACTAACAGGCTGATGTAGCCCCCAACTTTTCCTTTTCGTAAGGGGTAAAAGGAGAAAAAGCCCCCCGAAATTTGTAGTGCAATTTCTCCCGAGTACTGAAATACCGCATATGTGGCCCTAAACTGTTTCCTTAAAATACGACAGGGCTTTTAAAGTGAGAGAGCGCCGTGCATATTTGAGGACTAAATTAGGGATTGCATAGGGATGGACACAGGGGTATTCTACGCCAGTGATTCCCAAACAGGGTGCCTCCAGCTGTTGCTAAACTCCCAGCATGTCTGGACAGTCAGTGCCTGTCCGGAAATGCTGGGAGTTGTTGTTTTGCAACAGCTGGAGGCTCCATTTTGGAAACACTGCCGTACAATTCGTTTTTAATTTTTATTGGGGGGACAGTGTAAGGGGGTGTATATGTAATGTTTTACATTTTATTATGTGTACTGACAGACCGTGCATGCTGCGAGTTGTACTTTTGCAACAGCTGGAGGCACACTGGTTCAGTTTGGTTCTGTTATCTAACTCAGTATTTTCAAACCAGTGTGCCTCCAGCTGTTGCAAAACTACAACTCGCAGCATGTACTGATGTCCAAAGGGCATGCTGGGAGATGTAGTTATGCAACAGCTGGAGCTATGCAACTACAACTCCCAGCATGCCGAGAAAGCTGTTTGGGCATGCTGGGATTTGCAGTTTTGCAATATCTGGATGGCTACAGTTTGGAGATCACTGTATAGTGGTTTCAAACTGTAGCCCTCCAGCTGTTGCAAAACTACAAATCCCAGCATGCCCAAACAGCTGTATGGGGATGCTGGGAGTTGGAGTTTTGCAAGTGTAGTTTTGCAAGTGGACTTCGTCCCCGGTCCTCTGTCATTTCCCCATTCTGCCCCGCCTACTGTGGATGGGCAGAATGGGGAAATTGAAAGTTAACCCCCTCGCCCCCGATCTGCTATTGGTCATCACGTCTATACAACCAATAGCAGGAATAGGAGGGGTGACACCCCTGCCACCTCACTCCTGTCCCTTCAGGGGGATCGTAGGTGTCTTAGACAACCCCAATCCCCCTGATTTTCCTGGTCACCATAGACCCGGAATTGCGCAAATTGTAGGTGTGCCGACATGGAGGGGTCTGATGACCCCCCCTGGGCATTTGCACGGGATGTCTGCTGAATAATTTCAGCAGGCATCCCGGTCCGATCCCCGCCCGGCACGCGGCGGGGACCGGAATTCTCCATGACGTACGCATATGTCGGGGGTCCTTAAGCACCAGGGTGTCATGACGTACGCGTACGTCAAGGGTCCTTAAGAGGTTAAGGGGTTAGGGAATTCCAAATGAAGGAAATTACCTCCTGACCCTAAATCAACAAAGGCCCGTGAAAGACTTACCTTGGTAGATAACACTCACCGGAAGAAATAACTCAGTAGAGATTTGGCAAATACCTGTGCACCAAAGTGGCCTCACCAATTACCAGCCAAACCAGAATGCAAAACAGAACCAGAATCAGAGTCCGAGAAAGCACGGGTTAAACCAAGAGAGTAGTAAATTATAAAATCAGCAGGAAAAGGCTAGGTCAGGTCATAAGCAGAAGTCAGATAATAGAACAGAGACACAATGCTAGTGAAGGGCTCACAAGCTACTGAGTTAGTGAACTGCCCATTTAAATAACTCACCACAGGAAGGTGTGAATGCTGACTAGAGATGAGCGAATCGAAGCTGACAAACCCAAATCCCTCACGAATTTCAGAAAATATTTGATTCGTAATGAATGCGAATATCGCCTCGATTTTATCACGAGAATCGATTCATTAAACTCCATTTACGGTGGTGCAGGCACCAGGGCATCTAAAATGGCGGATCCACAAGTCAGTACATTGGACAAGGAACGCTGGGAAGGCAGGAAGGCAAGGCGGGAAAGGAAGTAGGCGGGATGTCCCTGAATAACATGCAGGATGCAGCGTATCAGCAGCCAGTCACCCTTGTGATGTCACAGACCTATATAATCGGCAGCTATAAATCTGGCTCCACACTTCATTGCAATAAACTGCAGAAGGATCATAGGATGCAGAGCATGTGTGTGTTACAGCAGAAAAGGATGCTTACTGCAGCTGAAGGCATTAGCCTGACTTCTTCAGCATAGTATTACAGAGAGGGGCAGATAGCTTTGTGTTGTCTCATACATTTCAACAAGCTGCCTCAACTTCATAAACCTTAGCAGAGGAGGCAGGAATAATTTTTCAGTGCAATTCAGTGTCTTTTTTCCACAAAAAAATCATCTACTGGTTATACTAGTCTGTAAATGGTATAATACACAGCAGTCCATTCCTAATAGTCTTTGACAGAGTGCAATGCTGTGTTTAGTACACAGTTTTTTTTGGCTGCAGTACTGCTGATTACTGCTAGTGTAGTGTATTTTATGCCCTCATCAGTGCATACCGCATACGTACATCTAAGTAGTATACTATTTTGTACCTGTTAATCTGTCAAGGGCCTACATACTGTGAAAGGACAGACAAAGGTAATTAAGGGCTGGTGTTTTACACAAATACAGTAGCGCATTTTTCTGCCCTCATAAGAACATACCACATAGTTACATCTAAGTACTGTACTATTTTTACCTGTTAATCTGTCAAGGGCCTACATAGTGTGAAAGTCCAGGCAAAAGTACTCATCGGCTGGTGTTCTAGACAAATACTGTTTTAAGCATAGTGAAGTGTATTGTACTCCCCTCTTATACGCACTAAGTATGTCAGGCAGAGAAGTGCCAGGACATGCACAGAGGAGTGACAGAGGCCTAAATCCTTCAAGCAGAAGTTGCAGCAGACTAGGGGCGTGTGGCAGCAGGAGTCGCAGCGAGAGGCCTGAGCTCCTCTTATCAGCTAGCGGTCGTGTCTCGACGAGCAACCCATCGGCCATCGGCGATTGGTTAACACGGTCATCCACTTCATCACAAGTGACATCTGACACCCCCAGTCAACAGTCGGTGGGTTCCTCAGACACAACCCTCAGTTGGCATGGCCCGGGAACAGTCCCTGTCCTCCCATTTCCTCTGTCCTATGCTGTTCCCTCTCCTACAAAAGTATCTTATGCTGTGGGTTCAGCTCCACTGTTCACTGAGGAAATCTAATAGAGGACAATCAGCAGCTACTGCCCAGCCAAGAAGTAGATGAGACATCCACCGCTTCCTCCACTAGCAAGTAGTGATGAGGAGAGTGACGTGGGAGGCAGTGTTGCCAGGGTATAGGGTCCTGAAGCAGACACTGTTGAGGAACCTGAGGAGGACATCAGTGACGTGCAGACACTTGCTGATGATGATGAAGCCGATCACAATTGGAGCCTGGTGCAGAAGGGGCTTCATCATGATCAGGAGAAGAGCGTTGCAGGTTGCCCGTGTCAGCAAGATGGTAGCATGGTTGGCAGTCAGAATGGTGGCAGAAGTAGAAATTCTGGAGCCAAAAGTGCCCGGGGGAGATCACCTGTTGCTCGGCAGCCTACCTTCCCATGAAGTAGTGTAACAGGGGTTCCTGGAGACGGTGGCAGTAGCAGTCAATTAGTGCGGACAGTTGGTGGGAAAATCAGCTGCGGTGTGGCAGTTTTTCATCAAGGAGGAGGTTCACATAGCTACATGCATGCAAGGCCAGGTCCCAATGTTGGCACAACGGTCCTGCATCAACATATGCTTCACCACCATAAAGCGGCCCTGGAGAACCGTGGCTCTGATGTAGTGGTCCAGCCTGCTGCATCACCCAGTGGCACTCCCTCTTTCAGCCAGCCAAGGTTCCACCATCTCAGCCAAAGGGAGTTGTGTGTCATACCCTCCTTCTATCACTCCAGATGCTCCTGCTCTTCCAATTTTAGTCAGCCATTCCGCCAACAATCAATCCACGAAGCCATGTCCAAGAGACAACAGTATGCGCCCACTCATCCAACGGCGCAGAAGCTGAATGTGCTCCGGTATAAGTTGCTGGTGCTGAAGTCCCTCCCTTTTCAAGAACTGGTGGCTTGTGCCGAGCCGAGGTGGAAAGTGCCAAGCCAACATTTCTTTGCGAAGAGAAGGTGGTCCAGCCCTTGAGCCTGTCGATGTGTACCAAAGCCCACGGCAGTGTTGACGTCTGGAGCTGTAACTACAGTCAGGGACATTACATGTACTTTAGGGCTCATTGGGTGAATGTGGTTCCTGCACAGCCACAACCCCAACTTGGACAGGTCACGCTGCTTCCTCCTCCACAATGTCAGCCCGTTAGTCCTGTGACTGTGTAACTCCGCCTCCTCATCCTCCACCGTGTCCTCAGCCTCCACTGCCCAGACAAGTCACAGTGGTCCTTTAGCATACCATGTGTGCAGGGCACGGCGGTGTCACAGTGTTCTTCACATGGTTTGCCTTGTTGAAAAGAGTCACACAGGGGAGGAACTGCTAAAAGTCATTCGTAAAGAAATCGGTGCATGGCTTTCTCCACAAAAAATGGAAATGGGAACCATGGTGACCGACAACGGTAAGAACATCTTGGCCGCGCTGCAACAAGGAAGGGTGCATCCTGCATGGCACACGTGTTTAATCTGGTTATCAAGCAGTTCCTGAAGTATTCCCGAATTTGCAAGACATCCTAACAATGGGAAAGAAACTTTGCATGCACTTCAGCTACTCGTACACCTCAAAGCACACCCTCCTTCAGCTGCAGCATCAGAACGGTATCCCACAACATTGTCTGATTTGTGACGCTGCCACACGTTGGAATTCCACCCTTCATATGTTGGACCAACTGTATGAACAGATAAAAGCCATCACCAATTTATTGATGATCCAAGCTGATAGTGGGACTCCCCTGTGTAACTTCAATGTGAACCAGTGGCAGCTCTGACACCTGCCGTTTGCTCAGGCCCTTTGAGGAAGGCACATTATTTGTAATCGCCAGGATTACGGGATGAACAACGTCATTCCACTGCTTAATTTCTTACAACACGTGTTGGAAACGATGGCTGATCAGGGCAATGGAGACATTGCGCCTTCATCTCATGGCCACATGAGCCCTGTGGGGGCTGGACTGGAGGAGGAGGATGAGGGGCACAATGGAGCATAGTTTAGGTTTCATCAGATGGGGGAAGCTTCTAGTCATCTGACAGGAGAGGAGGAGCATGATCAACTAGAGGAGCTAGAGGGTCATAAGGAAGGTGAGACAGAGGACCCAGACACACCGTTGTAGTATGCAGTGGAGATGGAGGCAGAGTTACTTGATCAAAATGGCACGATGCATGTTCAATTGCTTAAAGTGACCGTCAAACTGTCAATATTCGGCAGGGGGATGACTTCTGGCTCTCCACCTTATTGGACCCTCGCTACCCGCACAAAATGGGGGCCTTTTTTACACCCACTGAGAGGGAGGACAAACTGACCTACTACAGAGAGATCCTACGTAGTCAGTTGCCCGATGCCTATTGGCGCCATCGTCCATCCAGTCGCAGGTCTTACTCGGGGGGCCCTCTGCGCTCACCTTCCACTGCAATGGCTGTTGGGGAGGGGTGGCAGGAGCAGTACCAGCTCCATCAGCAGCAGCCTATGTCACTGATGAGTACCTTTCTTGACCTGCATAGTGAAGCAACTCTTCAGTAGTAGGTAGACATGGAGCAGGACCTGAACCCGCAGGTGGTGGCATACCTTGACAGGGCCATGCCAACAAACCTTGAAGAATCGCTGGACTTCTGGGCAGCCAAACTTGATTTATGGCTGCAACTAGCAGAGTTTGCCTTGGAAAAGCTGTCCTGCCCGGCCAGTAGTGTGCCATCAGAGCATGTCTTTAGTGCGGTGGGGGCCATAGTCAACCCAAGGAGAACTCGTCTGTCCATGAAAAATGTGGAGAGACAGACCTTTGTGAAGAGGAATCAGGCATGGATCAGCCAGGATTTCCACCCACCAATGCCAGATGCATCAGAGTAGATTGACCATGGTGCTACACCAACACTTTTCAAATATGGATAGTGCCAAACAGATTTAAGGCGCTGCTTCTCAGTTACAAACATTCCAGCCACCTTCATCACCGGGTACTGGTATTGCCACCCACCGTACCACTCTGTCACGGGTCACTTTCAGGACTCCTTCTGCCACCACTATTTTGTCTCCTCATGCTTTAGCAAACTTTAGGCTGTACCATTCAGACACTATATGGGCTCCTTTTGCTTTCCCCACCTCCAGGCTGTGTCATTCAGCCAATATATTGTTTTCTGATGCTGCTGGGACTGTCTTGGATTTTACCTGCAAATTTTTTTTACGGTAGCACTAGCAAACATACATGCTCAATAGAGATTTCAACATTGATCTTTTAATGTTAGGGGTTGTGACGCCCTCTTATGTATGCATCCTGCTGCCTGATCCAGGCTGTGTGTTTCCGGAACTACTTGGCTTACTGATGCTCCTGTGTCTGTGCCTAATTTTTGATGTTCAATATTAGGAGGAAAACTCTCACTAAACATCATGAGAGTGTTCTCCAGAAAGGTTTGTCTTTTTGCCCATCAGCCAGACCAAATGACTTTACCCTGTTCCTGGACCTCAATGCCTACTTCAGGAAATTAACTCTTTTAACCTACCCAGTCACTACGCCAAAGAAACACCTGCAGCTGCACAGACATTGGTACCTGCAACACCGATTGATCCTCCACCACATCACAGCGGACTCAAACCCAAGTCCCAGTTTTTTCCAGCCCACCATAAAGGCAACTTCATCGACACCTTCGCCGCCGGAGTATCCACTGATTTTGAGAGACTCTGCAAACCCTCCAACAAACCAAAGGGCTCCATCAACCTCACATCTCAACAGAAAAAAGCCATCAAAGAACTGGCAGATGAACCCGACATCGTCATTAAATCGGCTGACAAAGGCGGCGGTATCGTCCTACTCAACAGAACAGACTACCTGAAGGAATCACAAAGGCTCCTCTCCGACCGCACCTTCTACAGCAAGTTGGCAAGAAACCCCATCGCCGACCAACAGAAAAAGCTCAGCAAACTACTCAACCATGGTCTGACAGAGGGCATCATCACCAAGCAGGAGTACAATTATATTAACATCACGGAGCCGGACACCCCGTTGTTCTACTACCTGCCCAAAGTCCACAAAGACCAAAAGAATCCACCCAGCAGACCAATCATCGCCGGCATCAACCCCTTGACTTCGAATCTGTCACAATATGTGGACATCATTCTACAGCCATACATCCAAGCGCTACCTTCTTACACCAGGGACACCACAGACTTCATCAACTCCATCCTCGATGTAAAGTTGGAAAGTCACTACAGCCTCCTGACTATGGACATTACCTCCCTGTACACCATCATTGACCACCACCTGGGCATCGCCTCAGTATCCCACTTTCTTCAAAGTGATCCCACCATGCCACTTCTCCAGCGCCAATACATCTAGGACAGCATCCTCTTCATCTTGCTGAACAATACGTTCCAGTTCAACGGCAGCATCTACCACCAATGCTGTGGCACAGCGATGGGGAGCCGATTTCGCACCTAGTCTAGCTAACCTCTTCATGGGACACTTCGAAGAGACTGTACTGTACAGACATGAACTGTTCAAACACTGTATACTGTAGAAAAGATACATAGTTGACATCTTCATCATCTGGACAGCTCTAAGGATAACCTCAACAACTTCCTCACGTCCCTCAATGAAAACTCCTGGAACATCCAATTCACCTCTAACCACTCAGAGAACTCCATTGAATACCTGGATGTCATTGTCTACCACACCGAGGACAACCGGGTCCAGACCAAAACCTACTTCAAGTCAGTGGATGGGAACAGCTACCTCAACTATGAAAGCTGCCACTTTAAGAAGTGGACACATAACATTCCCTTTGGTCAGTACAAAAGAATCAGAAGAAACTGCACCGGACCCTCAGACTTTGTGGACCAAAGTAGAATCCTGGACCAGCGCTTCAAATCCAAAGGCTACCCCACCTCACTCATTAACCAGAGCAAACTCAAGGCTAGTAAATTCTCACAGGAAGAGTGCTTTAAATTTAAGGTCACCAACAATGACCCACCTGAACATACCCACTCCTTCAACTTCATCACTACCTACAATGATGACCACAAAAACATCAAGATCATCACAGACCACTGGAAGACTCTCCTGCTGGACCCCTTCCTTAAAGACATTTTTCCACCCAGACCTAACATCACTTTCAGAAAAAAACAGATCTCGCAAAAATATGCTGGCACCAAGTAAGCTCAAAGCACCAAAGAGACAGACTACCCTGCTGGACACCCCACCTGTCACCGGCTCATACAAGTGCAGCAAACCCCTTTGCAAATGCTGCAACAACATGGCAAACAGATGCACCAAGTTCACCTGCAGGATCACCAACATCACTTACCCCATCAAGAGCTTCATCAACTGCAGCACCTCTTACGTGATCTACCTCCTCGAGTGTCCCTGTGGTCTCCAATACGTCAGATGTACAATCCAACCACTGAATCAGCGCATCAACAAGCACAGATCCAATGTCCCCAAGGGGTACCAACTCCACAGTGTCTCCACGCATGCACGGCAGCGATTTCAGCAGCGATTTCAGGTGTCACACCATCACACCTATCGAACGCATCTCCGTTGACACTGCCCACCGCTTTGCAGTACTGAGGAAATGTGAGAATTTCTGGATCTTCACCCTCAAAACTTTGACACCCTCGGGCCTGAATGAATACATCGAAAATGTCACGTAATTCACACCCTCGGTCCACCCACTGATGCCAGCTAATGATAGCGCAAGGTCCCGATGACATTGTGACATCCACACCAGATGCCTCCTCACTGCGGGACAAGCTGACACCGAGCCGCCATCAAAACCACCTGTCTCTCCCCTCCCCTTCTAACTCTTCTTTCCCTTACAGGTTTACATCTCCTCCATGACAAGTTCCGAGTGTGATCCGGACTTCAATGACCTCCAGATGAGATGACCCGATGAGATGCCCGCCCGGACGACGATAAAGTCTGACACCGTCCTCCTGACAGCACTACAACACTTCTCTTTATGATTGGTCGCCGCCGGGACCTGCCCAGCAGCTATTGGTCGTATTCTTCTAAATGGATTTGCCGCCGATGCCTCTAGGGATCACCCACAGAGGATATACACGTCTTCATTCTGATTGGCCACCACCCGGACCGGCCCACCAGCGATTGGCTGACACCTTTGAACTTTTTTCTTCCGCCACCAGCGGCAAGGACTTGCAACCCGGACTTATACGTCCCCCCTTACGTCCCCCCTCTGATTGGCTCATCTAACATCATGGACAGCCAACCAGCATCCCGCCCACTATCTTTTTTGGACTATATCCCCATACGGCCTATGTTCCCCTATGACAGCGTAACTGTACACAGCCATGTACGGCTCACTCCTGATTGGCCACCTCTACAGCAAGCAGCCAACCAGCTTCGAGAGGCTCGTCTCCATTCATTTCCCACAGCGGCAACCTTGCACAGCGATGACAGCCTCCTCCTACTGCCTCCTGATTGGTCCCACGGACGCCAGCAGCTTCCTGATTGTTCGCCACTACGGACATTTCTCGCGGTTCAGTTTGAACATTTAAATACTCCTGTAAAAGACTATACCTATGCATTTTTACATGTTTTATGTGGGTTTCATGCTCCTTCATTGATTATGTTTTATTATGTAGGTCTTTAGTGCCCGGCCCTTACCTGGCCCCGGCATATACCCCATATGACGTCACCAGCTCACCTGGTTTTGGCACCATTTTCTTATGTATTTAAACACATATACCTGTCACCTTGCCATACAGTAATCACCTGCAATTGAGGAAGGGAGCTGTGACTCCTGAAACACGTCTTGCTTTATTTTATTATTTTCTTTGATGTCTTATGCTGTAAAAATTAATTAATTATGTTTCACCAATACCCACGACTTGGGGTAACTTCCTTGGGAGCGCCATCACAGCTTTTTCTCCTAAACTTCTGCTAATTTTTGATGTTAGCACTAGCTAACATACATCTTCTATAGTGTTGAGCGGCATATGCCATATTCAAATTCGCGACATTTCACGAATATATATATACGGATATTCGTCATATATTCGCAAAATTTGCATATTCGCAATATTTGCGGCCTCTTTTACTATGCGCCATACAATTTGCTTGTGCATGCGCATTCACCATAAAATTTGCATGTGCATGCGCAATATCGCGTGATAAAAGAAGGGAGGGATCAATATGCGCGAAAATTTGCATATGCACAAATCTTCTATACAGATTTCAATATTCACCTTTTAATGTTAGGGGTTATTAAGCCCTCTTGTATACTTTTGCTGCTGCCTGATTCAGGCTCTGTGTTTCAGCAACTATATGGTTAGTGATGCTGCTGGGCCTGTGCCTAAATTTTTTTGATGTTAGCACTAGCTAACATTCTTTGTTGATAGCACGAGGTAACATACCTCTTCAATATAGATATCAACATTGATCTTTCAATCTTAGGGGTTATGAAACCCTCTTGAGTGCTGCTGCCTGCTCCTGACTGTGTCTTTCAGGAACTACTTGGCTTACTGATGCTGCTGGGCTTGGTCCTTAAATATGTGTATGTTAGCCCTAGCTTACATACATGCTTAATTGAGATTTCAACATTGATCTTTCTATGTAAGGGGTTATGAAACACTCTGGTGTACTGCTGATGCCTTCTCCTGACTGTGTGTTTCAGGAACTACTTGGCTTACTGATGCTGCTGGGCTTGGGCCTTACATTTTTGGATGTTAGCACTAGCTTACATACATGCTTAATTGAGATTCCAACATTGATCTTTCAATGTAAGGGGTTATGAAACCCTCTTGTGTACTCCTGCTACCGACTGCTCCTGTCTGTGTCATGCAGCAACTATATGGTTTAGGGATGCTGCTGGGCCTAGGACATTTGCTATATATGTTTATGGTAGCACTAGGCACCATACATCTTCAATGGAAATTTAAAAATTCATCTTTTATTCTTAGAGATTGGGAGGCCCTATAGTCTCCTGAAATGCCGCCAACTCCAGGCTGTGCCATTCAGACACTGTATGGTCTCCTCATGCTTCAGCCAACTCAAGGCTGTGCCATTCAGCCTCTATATGGTCTCCCCCTACTGATGCCACATCCAGGCTCTGTCATTGTGCTGACAGGTTTAAAATTCTTAAATTTCAATGGTCTCCTCATGCTTCTGCCAACTCCCAGCTGTGCCATTCAGACACTATATGGTCTCCTCATGCATCAGCCACCTCAAGGCTGTGCCATTCAGATACTATATGATCACTTCTCATCCTTCAGCCAACTCCAGACTGTGCCATTCAGCCACTATATGGCCTCCTCCTACTGATGCCACCTCCAGGCTCTGTCATTGTGCTGCCAGGTGACATGTGACTCCTTGTTAGATTTGGTCCTTTGTACCCACGCGATGGGGCCCAGGACACTAAAACTTGGGAGTTAAAAGTTCAGTTTCAAAATCCTTTATTTAAATTTCAAAATCTTAAATTTAAATTTCAAAATCATACATTTCAATGGTCTCCTCATGCTTCTGCCAACTTCAGGCTGTGTCATTCAGCCAATACATGGTTTACTGATGCTGCTGGCCCTTGGTCTGGGAATAAAAACTTTTGTTATGGTAGCACTAGCTACCCAAAATCTTCAGTTTAAATTTCAAACTTTGTCTTTTTTTTCTTAGGGATTGTGAAGCCCTGGGGTCTCCTCATGCTTCAGCCAACTCCAGGCTGTGGGATGCAGCCAATATATGGTTTACTGATGCTGCTGGGCCTGGGTCTGGGAATAAAAATGTTGTTATCACAGCATTAGCTACCCAAAATCTTCGGTTTAAATTTCAGAAGTCATCTTATAATCTTAGGGATTGTGAAGGCCTAGTGTCTACTCATGTTGCTGCCAACTCCTGGCTGTGCCATTCAACCACTATTTGGTCTCCTCATGCTCTCAACACCTCCACACTGTGTCATTCAGCCACTATACGATCTCATCATGCTGCCAACACCTCCACGCTGTGTCATTCAGCCACTATATGGTCTCCTCATGCTTCAGCCTCATCCAAGCTGTGTCATTCAGGCACTATATGGTCTCCTCATGCTGCCAACACCTCCACGCTGTGTCATTCAGCCACTATATGGTCTCTTCATGCTGCCAACACCTCCAGTCTGTGCCATTCAGCCACTATATGGTCTCCTCATGCTGCCAAGTCCTCCACGCTGTGCCATTCAGCCACTATATGGTCTCCTCATGCTGCCAACACCTCCACGCTGTGTCATTCAGACACTATATGATCTCCTCATGCTGTAAACACCTCCACGCTGTGTCATTCTGCCACTATATGGTCTCCTCATGCTTCAGCCTCACCCAAGCTGTGCCATTCAGCCACTGTATGATCTCCTCATACTGATGCCACCTCCAGGCTCTTTCATTGTGCTGCTCTGCGGCAGTGATTCTTAAAGCAATGCCTGTAATCTGCATGTCATACTGAATAATAGTATTATTTCACTACCCCAGCACACTCCATATGCGTGTTAGAACAAAGCAAAGTGTTCTACACCCCTATTGAGGCTTTCTGTCGGACAGAAATAGCCGTTTTTAATATAGATTCACCGGAAATAAATTTGTATCAAACCAAGTTTTTTCGAAAAATTCGGCGAATCAGCCGAATCTAATTTTTCAAAAGTTTGCTCATCTCTAATGCTGACGCCACAGCTGATTGACCCAGCACTCCCATCTTCTGATAGGCCATGAGTCAGCCATGTCATACAGTGAAGAACTAATCTGGAACATGCAGGTCTATCGCCAAGACGATAGGATACTACCAGATGCACTGGAGATGCACTGGAACCTGGCAAGGTAAGTTCATAACAGCAGGATTTAGCCAAAAAGAGGATGTTTCATATCATAGTTTACAAATATCTATAGTTTAAAGATACAGCAACAGGAGAATACAGCAGCACACTGCCAGCACATAGACACAGACGAAACATGAGTATATAGATAAAACATGAGCATATAGATAGAACATGAAAAGCTATACAGCTGTAATGCAACAAATGAAGATATGAAACTATGAAAAAATGAGGTACTTAGGTTGCAAATTTGGCGCCAAATAGCGTGGACCGTCCCACCACGGTAAGGTGACCTCATTCTGGACGGACCCTACACTGTGTATATGCCTCTGTGTGAACAGTACAACAGGCATTGCAAGGTCTCAAACATCCAAGGCACCTTATATACACCTAATAGAGGTGGGTAGGGTGCAGGAGCCAACATGGAGGTAGCCACCCCCCGTATGTGTAATACAACCAAAGGATAAATTGGCCAGAACTATTGATCCAAACTATTGTAAAAACCTGGCTTGCAGGTGCAAGCTGCTGGGCTAAATATACAGCAACAGGAGAATACAGCAGCACACTGCCAGCACAAAGACACAGACGAAACATTAGTATATAGATAAAACATGAGTATATAGATAGAACATGAAAAGCTTTACAGCTGTAATGCAACAAATGAAGATATGAAACTATGAAAAAATGAGGTACTTAGCTTGCAAATTTGGTGCCAAATAGCGTGGACCGTACAGTGTGCTGCTGTATTCTCATGTTGCTGTATATTTAGCCCAGCAGCTTGCACCTGCAAGCCAGGTTTTTACAATAGTTTGGATCAATAATGCTGGCCAATTTATCCTTTGGTTGTATTACACATACGGGGAGTGGCTACCTCCATGTTGGCTCCTGCACCCCACCCACCTCTATTAGGTGTATATAAGGTGCCTTGGATGTTTCAGACCTTGCAATGCCTGTTGTACTGTTCACACAGAGGCATATACACAGTGTAGGGTCCGTCCCAGAATGAGGTCACCTTACCGTGGTGGGACGGTCCATGCTATTTGGCGCCAAATTTGCAAGCTAAGTACCTCATTTTTTCATAGTTTCATATATTCATTTGTTGCATTACAGCTGTATAGCTTTTCATGTTCTATCTATATACTCATGTTTTATCTATATACTCATGTTTCGTCTGTGTCTTTGTGCTGGCAGTGTGCTGCTGTATTCTCCTGTTGCTGTATATTTAGCCCAGCAGCTTGCACCTGCAAGCCAGGTTTTTACAATAGTTTGGATCAATAGTGCTGGCCAATTTATCCTTTGGTTTTATAGTTTAAATATACATAAAAGGAAGGCTGTAAATTACTTTTTCTTAGAAGGGCCAGAAATTTCAAGACTGGCAGTTCAGAGGATAGAGCTTGCAGCTCCTATAACGCTTAAAAAGTTGAAAGATAATTAAAATCTTTTATTACTCTGGAAATACTCTACCTAAATATGTAAGTAACTTTTTTTTCACAGCTATTTACCTGCACTATAACTCAGTATATTGAGTTTAGTGCATGTCAGATTCTCTTTAAATCTTTTTGGGAGGCAGTAAGCAATAAGATTTGAAAATGTTTTTTTTATTAAGTCCTGTTTATATCAGAAATATTATTCCAGGTGATCTTTTAGAAGTTTACCATCAAAAATAGAAAGATTATAGAGAAACGTAAATTTAACGTAAAGTTAAAATTGTTTGAAAATTTAAAATATACAAATTGCTTATCTTTGAAAGTAGACATACAATTGAGGCTTGAAAAGTCTAAGGGGCCATTAGAAGAAAGGTTTTTTTCTTCTCTGTTCATTTGGGGGCTGTTAATATGGGTTGATGGGAAGATATAATATTATACTTCATTTTTATATGAGGAAATATATATATATATATATATATATATATATATATATATATATATATATGTTAATTATAAACATTTTAAAAGTTCAATTGAAATAAATAATGCCAAATTACAGGCCCCATATTTTAAATAACCTAGGAGACATTTAAAAACTTGCTGGCCATTTATCTGCTTGAAAAATACCTTCCAGGAGAGTTGAACTAGATATCTCTTGACTATAATCACAGGACAACACTAAACTGGATGAATAGTCTTTTCTCAGGTGTGTCTCTGGATAGGATAAAGAATGAGCATGCCAGTGACTTTATAACTTACTGCTCTCAACTACTGCCCTGCTCCAAAGATGAACTCATTGATGCCTCACCAGCAAAAGTTCAAAGACTTGGCATTATCACCTTTGCTTTTCCCGAGATGCATCTAAAAAACATGCTACCCTTGAGTTGATTCTCTAAACTATTGATGCAGATTGTCCTTTCTAACCCCTGTCCTATGCTGATCCTTAACTAAATGCAAAATGTTCCTGATGCCTAAAGCAATAAAGGGGCTTTGTGACATTGCAAAAGGTGATGTCTAAACCTACAAGATGCACATATTTCATACAGTGACAGAAACTAACACCAAGCTGTGCTAATAAATGCAGAGTTTTACAGAGGTTGTGATGCTTTTTTTAAAGCCCTATAAATATTGTAGCCACTAGTTATATTAAAGGGGTACTCCGGTGGTTAAGATTTTTGGCTATATTGCATCTTCTTTTAATGTTCATGTTTTTTACAATTGACATGTATTATATGTTTGTGTAGCATGTGTCTTTTTTTCTTACCTGTTTGTGTGCCAGGAAGTTATGTAGTTCTGTGTTGGATCTCTTACTGTTGTCCACATGTTAGGATTAGGCTGTGGACAACATGTCATGGCTTTTATTTTCTCTGTTCTTTCAGAACTGTATCAGAGAGATAGGCCACACCCCCTCATCTCCCCCTACTGGAGGTCAGAGGTGTGCATGAGAGCAAGAAGCCAGAGCAGGGGAGAGAGAGGACATACACAGCTCCTCATATCCCCTCCCCCTGCTCTGCCTTTTGAGGATGCAGGTCTGCACTGAAAGAAAATAGAGAAGATCAGAGTGTTATGTGAAGGGGAGGATAACAAAGTGCACAGGCTGGGGATGTATAGACTGCAGGGGAATAAATCTCGGACTGGGGAGGATTTTTATGTGTGAAGGAGGGGGTGGACTCCTGAATGACACATGCTGGGAGTTGTAGTCCCTGTTATGTGTGTGTATGCTAGTGTTTACAAACCAGTGTGCCTCCATCTGTTTCAAAACTACAACTCCCAGCATTCCCTGACCGACTTTGAGCATGCTGGGAGTTGTAGTCTTGCAACAGCTGGGGGCACACTGATTGGGATACACTGGCCTAGCCTATTCAGTATATTACAAACAAAGTGCATTGTTTCCCAACCAGGGTATCTTCAGCTGTGTAAAAACTACAACTCCCAGCATACCCGGACAGCTTTTGGCTGTCCAGGCATGCTGCTAGTAGTTGTTTTGCAACACCAGGAGGCATCCTGGTTGGGAAACACTGGTGTATGCCCTATAGAGTTGTGGTGAACTACAACCCCCAGGAGACTACAGAGGCAGCATGCTGGTGTTATACCACAGACTGAAGACTCCTGAATGACACATGCTGGGAGTTGTAGTCCATTTTGTGTGTGTATGCCAGTGTATCCCAACCAGGGCTGATTATATTAGTGTGCTGTGAATAAGGGGGCCGACCCAGGAAAATTGTAGGGTGGGTAAAGGGCAGGAAAAAAAAAAAAGGAGCTGCCTCAAACCAGCAAGGCATGTGGCGTGCTGGGATTTGTAGTTTTCATCACAGCAAGAAACAGGAAATAGAAGCAAAGATAGGAAAACAAAGTGGGGGATAAAAAGGCAACAAAGAACGGAAATAGAGTAGCTTAAACAACAAGAATAGAAATGAAATAAAACAAATAGGGTAAGTCAAAAACGGAAAAACACGTTGACCACCGGAGTACCCCTTTAAGACTTTATGTAATTGGAACGCTAAAATGTTTAAATTATCATTGCAGAATGCATTCTATTTCACATATGAAAAAAATATGTTAAGATTATTATTATTCAAAAACCCATCACTTAAAAGCATTTGAGATACAATATATCACACTAGAACATCGTGCATTTCTATTACCTTTGATTCTGGGTAAATACCCTTGACATTTGCTTCAAAAGTGATAAGCCTATCTGGCTGTATTTGTGGGAGGGGCGTTGAATGTTTAACGTCGCCGAGCGTGCCGTCCCGTCATCCAATAGGAGCGGCGTGCGTAGTGAAGTGATGGCGGCAACGGAGAGCGAGGATCCCGGGAAAGCAGAGACGTCCGAAGTGTCAGGGACACCCTGAGGACGCGGCAACAGCAATGGAGGGCGACATCCAGGGCAGCGGTGGCGAGCGGTGACGGTCGGGAGCGGCGGGGACAGGTGAGTATAACTTAATATTCTTTCCATTGCACGGATCCCTCAACATACGATGGTATATATAGATATATATAATAAGGGAAATTACATAGTGGTATTACATTCAATAGTATGTGGTGTTGATATGGGTTTTTCACAGGCTGTGGTCACTATTTTAAATGCATTCTACCTGGTGAAAAAAAAAAATATATATATATATATATTTTTTTTTTTATATATATATATATATATATATATATATATATATATATATATATATATATATATAAATTTTGTGTGCTGTGTTAGGTTTTGCAATTGTGTTTGGAAATAAAAAAAAAATAGAAAGGGAAAAAAAAAAAGAAGAAAAAAAATAATTATAATATATTGCAATTGCACTCCAAGGTACAAGGTGAATAGGATTTATTGACCCAAAATCAGGAACAACGTTTCAACTGCCCAATAGCAGTCTTTCTCATGCTCAACAACCAGTGCAAATAACAAGATATTTATACAAATGGGTGTATACAATATTGATTGGTTAACAAGGTGAATAAACTGCTTACAGTATCAAAAAAAAAGAAATAAAAACTATCATAACGTGCATCTGTGTACAGTGCATTAAGAAACATACATGCTTCACACTGATGACAGTGTTCCGCATATGTTACCTTAAAATATCAAAGTGTGTGACATTTAAATATTATAAGAGAGGCAATTCATACTTAATTAGATAAATTAGATGAATAATAACTGTATATTTTACCATGCAGGACGGCTGTATCATGTTGGCGTGGAACGCTGCCCGTACTTCCGATGCGCCGCGCCATGACAAAAGTCAGGGCACATGCGTATGGAGGAAGTCACTGGACCAAAGGCCAATAGTGGGCCAGCGTCACTGTAGCCATGGAGACTAAGCTCTGCGTGACAGCGTGCAAGCGCAGTGTATATCACTGAGTCCTACAATGCCATAGGGAGGTCTGGCATTCCTGCATACAATGAATACAATGTGGATTAACGCTGGGGAGATATGTACTGAGGACTCGCCACCCTCGTGTATGCAAAGGTGGGGAGACCCCTGTGCACACATGGGGACCCCCGGATTAGCGGTTGGTCCCCATAAGCACAACAGCACGAACCTCACTGCCGCAAGTCCAAGAGCATGTAGTAAAAATGGCAAGAGGACAAAATAATGCATATTCAGACGTCTATCATGGTATCTTTCTTGTTTCGTATGTTGCCTTCTCTTGTACATGATCTAAAATAATAAAAAGATAACATGAGATACAAAATCCATTATACTATCAATATATACAGATCACATCAAATTCAAGTAATATCAAGATGATTGATAACGGTAACAGACACTTCAATAGCTTATTCATTCATGTTATATTTAGAATGCCTGGGGTAACCACAAATTCCACAATAACACCGTGGGGTCGTAGGGAGTTGAGTGTGTGG
Organism: Hyla sarda; assembly: GCF_029499605.1. Classification (NCBI taxonomy): domain Eukaryota; kingdom Metazoa; phylum Chordata; class Amphibia; order Anura; family Hylidae; genus Hyla; species Hyla sarda. Next base: position 267,065,741 of record NC_079190.1, on the reverse strand, counting down.
ATCCACTGCAACTCCCATTTTTTTTTAAAAGACTCTTACATTCTCCACCATATTTCAAAAGGGGAATATGATCAAGAAGTGTGAATTTGAGGTCTTTCTCTGTATGTCCAGCCTCCAAAAAATGCTTGGAGACTGGAAGGTCAATCTGTTGTTTTCTTATTGAATACCGATGTTGGTTAATGCGATTTTTGAAAGACAGGTGTCATCAGAGAGGATTTAGACAGAAAAGAACAACCTTAACTTCAGAAGCTCATAAGTACTGAAAGGATTAATATTTTTTAATAGAAGTAATTTACAAATCTGTTTAACTTTCTGGAGCCAGTTGATATATATGAAAAAAAGTTTTTTCCTGGATAACCCCTTTAATGGTAATGTTTGGAATTCCTGTATGTCAGGGAAGCTCTTCTGAATTATATGCCAATACCTGGGTACCGTGCTTGCTATGTTGTTCGCACTGGGAATATAGGTGGTAACAAAAGGGATGCGTGTTAGAGAGTTGGTAGGACTTGTGGTGGAAAGTAAATTATTCCTATCCAAATTTTTGACTTCCTGTTTGCTTTGTTCTATGAGTAAAGGGGAAAACCCCTATCTCTAAAGTTTTGAGCCATGCAATCCAGAGTTGGTGAGATGTTATCCTTTCTGCTTCCTATGCGTTGTACTCTCATCATTTGGCTCTTAGGTAGAGAGCGAGCCACATGTTTGGGATGAAAACTATTGTACTTAAGAATGGAATTACAATCAGTACTCTTAGTGAAGAGATCTGTGTGTAATTGATTATTTGAAAGAGAAACTGTGGTGTCGAGAAAATCAACACAAGTATGAGACCAGGTAAGTGTAAATTGGATATGTGGATTGAGGTGGGAGTGGAATGAGTGCAGTTCCTCTTCACTTCCCCTCCAGATCAAAAAAACATCATCAATATATCGCCACCACTTTAGTACGTGGCCAAAGTGTTATGTAGGAGAAACAACCCTCTCTTTCACAAATCGCATTAACCGGTATTCAATAAGAAAACAACTGATTGACCTTCCAGTCAAAACATTTTTTGGAGGCTGGACATACAGAAAAGGTCCTCAAATTCACACTTCTTGATCATATTCCCCCTTTGAAATATGGTGGAGACCGTAAGAGTCTTTTAAAAAAAAATGGGAGTTGCGGTGGATCCACACACTCAACTCCCTACAACCCCATGGTCTTAATGTGGAATTTGCGGTTACCTCAGGCATTCTAAATATAACATGAATGAATAAGCTACCAAACCTACCAAATAAGTAGTGTATCATTTTGAATGTAAGGACCTACAGGATAAAGATAAGGTGTCATTTTTACCGAAAAATTTACTACGTAGAAACGGAGGCCTCCAGAATTTATGAAATGCATTTTTTTCTTCAATTTTGTGGTACAATGATTTTTCTTCCATTTCGCCGTAGATTTTTGCTTAAAATGACTGATGTCATTACAAGAAGAATTGGTGGCACAAAAAAGCCATAATATGGATTTTTAGGTGCAAAATTGAAAGGGTTATGATTTTTAACAGGGGTTAAGATATTTAAAAAGGCTTGATAGGAATTTGCACTCCTTAAGGCAACCTTTGTTGAATAGTCATCAAATGTGCATTTATTAGCCATTGAATAAAGAAAACTGCTGTTGTCAGGAGACATGGAGGAAAAAGGGAAGAGAAAAAACAACGGGGCGCTCCCTGTGTAGTATTTCTTGGAAAATGGATGGTGAAAATACAGTTATATGTAGCATGAAATAGGGTCAAATATTCACTGCAGAAAATAATTGGGTCATCCCCTCTCTTTAATTTAGCATTCTCTAGGACAATGGTAACTCTGGTATCTCTTCCTCCCATCCCTCTCTGCAACTCTTTCAGCCCATCATTTGCATTTCCCCAGTTGGGGTTGAGTTCCGCAGATAATCGTTTGTGAGTGCCCACAGGATGCTGTAACTTCTCACAAAGCTGAGATGGGAGCATACGCGGAATAAGGCACATGCATCCCTATTGTTGAGATTATACTGTTTAACTACCGGTTACAAACTATTGAAAAGACTAATGGCTTATATCTAATCTAATTTCCCCAAAATTAGGCATAGGTTTGTTTTGCCCTGTATAGAGAGTGTTGTGGATTGGACACGATTGCTACCATGAATATGCAAACTATCCCTTTTTTTGTCTACTTCCATCTGACACAAGAGTAAAGAGAAAGGAAATATGATCCAGGGTTGATTGTGGATCATCTGCAGTGCAAATAGGTTTCTCCTCCCCCATTTCCTATCTCTATCCTTCAGGGGAACCATACATTAACCATACTATTAACTTTTGCATTGTGTTGAGGTCTCAAGGTCCTACTGCAATGCTCTTTATGAACCAATGATTTATTAGCATCATGCAACTGATTCTTAAGTGCTCTTGCATCATCATTCTACGCTTCTTTCTCTTCTAATGAAAGCCTACATTTTTCCTCATATTCCTGTATTTCATCCTCCAAATAACAATTCTGTTGAACCAGTCTGTCCACTTCCTCTCTGAGCTCTTCACACTCATAACCATCACTTCCAGCACTAGCAATAGCCACAGTAATTTCTTGTTCAACCTTATCCAGCTCACCCCTTAACTGAGCCTTTTCAGAATACCACTCCAATTCTTTTTGCTCTGCAATCTCTTTCATTTTCATTAACATGCACAAAATATTAAAGGGGTATTCCAGGCCAAAACTTTTTTTTTATATATCAACTGGCTCCAGAAAGTTAAACAGATTTGTAAATTACTTCTATTAAAAAAATCTTAATCCTTCCAATAGTTATTAGCTTCTGAAGTTGAGTTGTTGTTTTCTGTCTAACTGCTCTCTGATGACTTGTCTTGCCTTATGTCAGGCCCAAGGCCTGATTATGGAATCATACATGTGTATTATAATTGCATTTGTGTATAATGTATAATCTGTATTTGTTTTTGTGTATTCCAGTTTTATTGGGGGGGTCTGTCTGCCTGTGTTATACTTCTTTTGAAGTCAAAAGCCTTCGTAGCAGCATATGAGATGTCTTTGGTCCCATCATGAGATAAGGGACCCGGAAGAGAGATGCCCCCACCTAGTGGGATCAGAGGGGAGGGGGTGGAGTTTTTTCCCTCCTAAAGAGCCACTATAAAACTGAGATGCTGGGCAAAACCTTTGTTCAAGCCTGTGGCCAAAAGCTGGACAAAGACCCTGAGCAACAGCTGGAGATTCACTCACAAGGACTACTTGCTATACCGTTATGCTGTAATGACTTTTCTTTATGTTTTCTGAACTTGTCTTGCTGAACTCTTTTATATATTTTTGTGCCTGTATGTCATTTGTTTATTTTATACGTAGCACTCTGATACCTTTTTTTCGGATTAAATGTTTCATTAATCAGCTCTGGTATTTGATCTCTAACTATAGGATCTCACCTTTCTGAAGGAAGCTCTGGTGAAACACTTTTATCCAAGGGTTAATTTGGTGACTTGCTTGGACTAGTAGTGGATACCCAGAGGTCTGGTTGCTTTAACCCTTGCACCATCACACTCTCTAGCATCTTGGCTGGACCGATAGGGTGTGATCGTGACACCTTATACGTCTGCAAAGGGATGTACTGTATAGTCATTGTTATTGACATGTTTTTAGAGCAAGGTTCTGTCACACAGATGGTTGGATACCAGTCATTTCTGCCCCGTCTGCAGGGGTTGCAATGTCTCAGAGCAATAACATCACGACTGATAGGTGGTTGTTTATGCCACGTTTGCAGGGGGAATGCACTACTTAGGTTTTTGTTAATGACACATTTTCAGAGCAGTAAAAACATCTCGTCATGTAGGTGATTGTATATACTTGTGCATGCGATACACACGTCATTCTTTATTGGCAAAATATCAGTGGGTTCACATGTCGCAGCTAAGGGTATGTCTGTCTGTGTGTAGTCTGCTTAAATTTACAGGTAAGGTGATGATACAAGTCTCATTAGTCTACAGGCGCATTTGTGTTGTGAGATCCTCTTTGTCAAAAGCCTGTCATGTCATCAGGTTCTCGTATATCATTTCTCTAACAGTTTTTTTTTTTGCCTCTTTAATATAAGGAACAAGGGATAGCATGTTTATGCCTGTCAAGTATCTAACAGTTCCATCTTGCTATGCTAACAAAGGTAAGTTGGTTGACATGGGTATGTCAGCTAGCATGTCTGCCTGATCAGGTTTCTGTGCCGGGTTGAGCATTCTGAGTGAGCATGACTACCACACCTTCTAGGTACCAGGTACTGGCTCATGTGCTTGTCCAAATTGTTTGGAGGATAAAGCTAATTTTATACATTTGATATGGAGCTGTAGGAAGGTGAGGGGTTTTTGGGCGTATATAGAGGATTGTCTGGGGAAAAAATTTAAGAAGACAATAAATTTGGATATCAGATCAGCTATTTTGGGAGATATGAATCATTTTGGGAATTTGAAGGATCTTTTGTTGAAAGTAGTAATGCTGGCTAAATATTTTATAGTACGGAAATGGTTTGATCATAACCCCCCACATATTGAACAGTGGTTAGGTTTGGTGGAGAGGATTAAAACTTATGAAATTTAGAATAGGGAAGCCAAAGAATAAACAAAGAGAATTTGATAAAGTATGGGGTAAGTGGTAGTTTGGTGGGGGACATGAGAATAATAATTTGGCCATTTACAGTATGTATTTTGGTTTGTGTTGTTCCTTTTTTTTTTTTTTTTTTTTCTCCACACAGGATGGGGAGGGGGCAATGACTTTGTGCTGTAATTTCGCTGCACAAAGACAAGCTGTTTGGAGCTTTTTAAAGCAGGTGGATGTTACACTATTATCGACAGTCTATATACAGTCTGCTATAAAATATACTACATATGCTGCATTTTGGCTTGTGGCGTTTTTATTGATTTTTGTGGTTAGTTTAAATTTAAAATAAAAATGGAGGTGTTTTTCTGCAGTTTTAGTGCCAATTCTTTTTTTTCTATTAGTTAAAGACAAGAATCGAAAAGGATAGAGAATTAGAAATGAAATATTTATGTTTCTGCTTCCTATTAAATCCACTTCTGACTTTGGATCTGAACACTGCATTTAAAACATCTCAAACTGCAGCAAACTTTGCATGTGTGTCTCCAGCCCAATGTTTTCCTATGATGGTGCACCCAGCTGTTGAAAATTTACGACTCCCAACATGCCCAGACTGCTGAAGGCTGGAAGCACCTTGATTGGAAAACACTGCTGCATCCTAAAGCCAGCCATACACAATAGATAGTTATCAGACTGTTTGGTCAACAGCTTATCTTCCATTGCCTCCATACACAAACATGGTTAGCTTGGCATGTATACATTTTTAATCTTTCTCTTCCTTAAAAACATTTTTTTGCACATAGTTGGGAAACCACCATAACCATTAGATGGTTGACCGCTTCTGCTGAAATGGGCCACTTTGATTGACATGCCTCTGATTGGTCACAGATCATTTTCATATTTCCCAATTTGGATTATAGAATCTGGGACAAAATAAGGATCCCATAAGTAATCATTACCTGCATATACAGTTTTTACGTTATGTACAAAAAGCAGTAACTAGTGTCTTTTGCTGTATCAGCACCGAACCCCCCCCCCACTCCCAGCAGCGATGCACCAATTCCAAACCACCCCAAAAAATGTCACATCATGCAGTAATACCTTCAGTCAATTCAAGTGACTCTCAATTGACATCTTCTTTGATTGGAGCCATCCTCTTTTCTTCTCAATCTGGCTCAAACCCCCATGATGACTTCTTCCAGCCAAAATGTATCTCTTCAACATCTGCAGGACAAAAATCTTAGACGCAGTTTTCTACACCTCTATACAATCTCCCCTTATATAGGCCCCCAAACTGAAATAATGTCCCCCTTGGTGTGCGGCACAGTAAAAGTGTGTAGGTTGGTAGGTCCCCTATTAAGAAGATATATCCCCCACAGTAGGGAGGTAGTTTGGCCATTAGGTAGGTATCTCCCACAGTAGTTAGGTAGCCCACCCCCCTCATATGCAGGTAGATAATTCCCCCACTAGGTAAACACATATTTACCTTGGTAGATCAATCCCTCATCCTCCAGTAGGTAAAATTGTTAATAGGTAGAAAGGTACGTAGGTATGCAGGCAGCCAGCCAGGTAGGTAAGGAGGTAGCCAGTTAGGTAGATAGCCAAATAGATAGGTAGGCAGTTAGCTTTGTAGGTAGGTAGATAGCCAGGTAGATAGCTAAGTATATATGTAAGTAGGCAGGTATGATGTTACTTAGGTAAGAAGGTAACTAAATAACTGTGTAGTTAGTTAGCTAGGTAGGTATTTATGTAAGTGGCTAGCTAGGTAGAAATGTTAACAGGTAGCTAGATAAATAAATAAATAAATACATAAATAAATCGGTAGGTTGGTAAGTAGACAAGTAGAGAAATAGCTAGATAAATTGGTAGGTTGCTATTTAGGTAGGTAGCCAGTAGGTAGCTATATAAGTAGGAAGCTAGGCAGCTAAGTAGGTAGCTATTATGCGTACCTCATTATCAACGCAGCAATCTCCTCCACAGTACAGCCTGGCAATGTCTTTCTTTCTCCACAATGCAGGCACTTATGAATGGTGTCTTTACTTCTTAATTGAGTTGGAGCGCAGGTGACAGGTCTTTTCTGTAGGTTGCAGGTCCTGTGGCTAACACTGAAAGGCAGCTTTCAACAGTATGTGCATGTGTATAGCTGAATGTGGTGTTTACTTTTTCTGGGATCGAGTCAAGTGTCCTGGACTCTGCATTAGCGAGCGAGCACCTGTGCCAGCCCCCTCTCTGTCTTGGACCCCTGGCAGTGCCTGACATGGGAACTACTGCAGACAGTGGCCTATCTAAGCTTTGGTAGCCTGAGCAACCCCCCCCCCCCCCCACCATGGTGTGCGCCCCCCAGTGGGGTCTGAGTTTGCAAGAGCATGGGCATGCCACTGACTAATAAAGTAAATTGAGGATGAAATGTAATACCATTTTTCTCAGTTTTTGAGTTTCTATACATTCAGGACATGCACCTGTAGTGATGAAATGCTTTCTGTAAAGCTCTGCAGCTTAATAAATGTGTGGTATTACTGTAACTGTTATGTCTTGATTTCCAGAAAGCAGAAAGAAAATCTGTAAAAGTATGTTCACTGAGGGAAGCCTAAAAGCTGAATGAGTTAAAAGCAATTTCACTTGTCCAAACCACAATGGGATGTTCTCAGCTACTATATTAGCTAAAACGAGGACTAATTCTAATTCTGCAATTGTTAAAAGTGTTTAGTGGTAGGATAACATTGTTACTGTAACAATAACCAGTGCTGCTATGTACTTTGTTTAAGAATAGTGGTCCCCGGAGGAAGAATATAACCTTTCTGCAGCTGCTGTTTGTAGGGGAACATCCAAAACAATTCAAGACACATTTGGGGCAGCTTGAATGTTCTGAGCTAATTCTGCCACATGCTATAAAACTAAATGCAAATCAAGTGTGTGGTTGTAGTATGGGCACCACTGACCAATTGTGTCTAGAAAATCCACCAATAAGATTTGTAATAGTGTATTGAGTGCATTGGAATGTTTTTCTTTCCTAGTACATGACACTATGAGGGTGGGGTAATAAAGTAGGCACAATTTTCACATATATCAATGGCTGTTTGGGTGTGACCTTAAGTTTACATTTAAAATCCCAAAACCTTCAGCAAACAATACAGTATTTTGCCACAATTTCATGGTAATAATGTCAAAATGTGGAACTTTGCAGCACTGTGTAAGACTCTGTAAACCCAGCCCATGGCTGATGCCAAAACTGATGTCAAAGTGTATCAGTTGTCTAGGAGCCGGCAGTCATTATTTGTGCAGGCTGGGTGGGGGATCACAGGAAGATGCATTCCTCCGTCCGGAGACATGCAGTGTGTCCGATAATCCAGCATCCAAATTGAGGCGCTGGATGAATGCAAACTATCCCATTCAAATGATTGGGATCACCGACAAATATATTTAAAAGGGGCCTACATGTTTTACACTTTGGCTATGTTCTCACATAGTTTTTGGGTCATCTTTTGAAATGTAAAATAGTCTTAGAAATGATTTTTTTTCCCAGTGGGGCAAAAAAGTATTTAGTCAGCCACCAATTGTGCAAGTCACTTAAAAAGAAGAGAGAGACCCTGTAATTTTTATCACAGGTATACCTCAACTATGAGAGACATAATCAGAAAAAAAATCCATAAAATCCGATTGTCTGATTTTTAAAGAATTTTTTTGCAAATTATAGTGGAAAATAAGTATTTGGTCAATAACAAAAGTTCCTCTCAATACTGTGTTATATACCCTTTCTTGGCAATGACAGAGGTAAAACGTTTTCTGTAAGTCTTCACAAGGTTTTCATACACTGTTGCTGGTATGTTGGCCCATTCCATTGAACAGCATTTATTCGTTAGTTAAGATTAATTGTGAAAAGTTTTATTGTATTGTAGAAAGGAGAGTGCAACGCATCGGTTTTTATACATGTACAGTCCGCTTGGATGTTTTATCTTTATTAAATAAATAAAGGATTATTTTCATGATTTTTTCACATCTCCGGAGTGCGGAATATTTTTCTTGTTTTGATCCCTTCCTTCAGATTTTTCTGTCTATCCATCCTGTACCATACTACGGCTATGTGTTATCCCGTGCACCTGGAGCTGGTAGTTTGCAGGGACTGAAGCTTCATGAAATAGCGATCTGTATCTAATTCTGTTGTTTCTGTTTGCAATGCTTATAACCACTTTGGAGCCGCTGCTCCTGTTTAGTGGCTCTGGCCCAATCTTGCTTTCAGTCTCTCTTACCCACATACATACTTAGACAAGGGATAAGAGACAACCCACACTCAAAGACAGATGGGGAAGACATGGACAGATACACAAGGAGCACAACAAATGTCTGGAAAGTGGCAAAAGGATAGAGGAAGGGGGCAGTTAAGAACCACAGAGACATCTGTGACACCAGTAACAGGTATTTTGACCCCCGAAAAGCTCTGTGCAGCAATCTTAATGCCCTGTATAAATGAATATAATGTCATGTCTTCATATTCCCTATATACCTTTTAATATGCTATTCTACAGAAACATTTAATATCTACTCAAAAGAATAGAAATGTCTACAGGATTCTAGTGTTATTCTTGACTACAATGAGTTTTTTCATGTGTCCGTAGAGTGTATCTTGTGATTAACGGAAAATATATAAAACAAACAAAAAAAAAAAAAAGATTTCAAGTCACATTGGTGAAAGGCTAGAGAACATTACTTTTCTTTGGTCCTGTGTGGCTTTCTGCAGCCTCTTCGCTGACAGTGCATGGAAATTTCAGCCAGAACTGCCAGAGCTGAACATGTAGTGTAGATAAATGGAGGATTTCCTTTCTCATCAGAAAACACAGCAGGAGCCAAAAACACAAGACAATAGTCAAGCATTTATTATAGGCTGATTGTGCAAATACAATACGGCTTGGCACTTAAGCTCTGAGCTTTGAGAGCTACATTAAAGAAGTTCCACTCAATAAATCTCTTAAATGATAACAGAAAACTGCCAAGGTACCTTTTGGCTGTGCATCTCTGCTGTTGAAAAATGAGTGTTTGTTGCAGAGAGAAGGATGTAAGGACAAGCAGAGAATGAGCATTACTCATGGAGTGATTAATACATAATCACACTCAACATTTGCTAACATTGGAACTCCTTGGGACGGCTAAGAAAAAAGCAATAGGTGGTAAAATGTGAGCACAATCATCTAAAATGAGTTCCCTGGCCCCACGGTAAGCAAGGACACGTTCCTTTGTCTTGCTCCCTGGCTGACGGCTGTAGACTGGTGCTAGGGGCTTTCTGAGTTGATAAGTTGTGTCCTTATAAAGTCTCAAAGATTCTGTAACACTGGTATTACATTTTTTTGTAAAGTCAATAGTTTTTTTTCTTTAGTTCTATATAGTTAAAAAAAAGAATTTAGATCCAAGACAAAGGATGTTGTTATAACAAACTGACATGTAACAGTTCAGTAGAAAGTACAGCTGCTTTACAGCACTCCATATTGCAAAAAATAGTTTGCAGTATTTTATTGCATCCTTTTGTGCTACTGAACTAAACCACTACAGTATGGAAAATAATTGGATCATATACATAGATAACCACATAGTCAAGGACCCTCACTTTTCACTAGGAATAGCATACATTAGCATTATACAAGTACTAATATAACCAATATTTTCTCCACAAAGTGACCATATAGAGTACAGTACAGTTATATTCAGTGACTTACAGGTGATCTCTTCTCTAATCACAACCATTTTCATTTCTATTACTTTTTTCTCCGGTGAAGATCCCCATGAAGACTTCTTCCAGCCAAGACCTGTCAAAATCTCTCAAAAAACAACTTAGCGTCCTTTACAGAATATCCTTAGCTTTTCTCCCAGTAATAGCTCAAACTGTAACAAAAATTGTTGTAGTCTTATTTTGTGCCCCCAAACAATAGTTAGGTGGAACACCCATTTGGTAGATAGGTTGAACCATTATCAGCTATGACTCCCATTTAGTCTAAAGTAGACTCCTGTTTAATAGATAGGAAAGCTCCCAGTAGGTATGTGGGTATGCAAGAAAGTGAACCCCCTATTGATTAGGTAAAATAGTTTGGTGGTCCCATTATGCTAGGTAGGTGAGTAGCACCCCATATTGGCTAGGTAGGTAGCCTCCCACATAAGGTAGAAGTAGATTGATCTTATTACCTGCCCAGTTAACCCACTGCCCATATTATCTTATATTACCTAGTTATCTACTGTATAATAGCTAAGTAGGTTCTCGGAAGTCCCCCTGCTTTAGCTAGGCTAGTATGATGTAGCTTCCTATTTTAGGTAGGCAGGTAGATAAGTATTATGCCATATGGACAGTCCAGCCTTGGTGGGGAGACCTTTGGAGACAGTGGGAAAGATTTAGCAAAAAGTTGCTGTGTTGCTCATAGCAACCAATCAGATCCCTTTTTTTATTTTTCAGAGGCCTTTTCAAAAATGAAAGAATCAATTTGATTGGTTGCTATGGGCAACTTAGGGATTTTTCCTCTGGACAGGTTTTGATAAATCTCCCCCATTGAATAGATACCTTTCTTCTATTTACAACCTTCAAAATCCAGGGCTTTGCAGCACTGCCCCCCATTCTTGAAACACTTATTAGCAGATATGGCCCCAGAAGTTGTACTTTGCCAGCTGAAAATGCTGGGAACTTGCTTTTTCCTGTAGGCAGTTGTTACGCCGAGCGGTCCGGGTCCCCGCTCCTCCCCGGAGCGCTCACAGCGTTCTCCTGTTCGCAGCGCCCCGGTCAGACCCGCTGACCCGGTGCGCTGCGATAATGTCCCTAGCCGGGATGTGATTTGCGATGCGGGACGCACCTGCTCGCGGTGCGCATCCCGACCCGCTTACCAGACTCGCTCCCCGATGTGCTCTCCCGACGCGCACGGCCCCGCTCCCTAGGGGGCGCGCGCGCCTGTTCTTTGCGATTTAAAGGGCCGGTGCGCCACTGATTGGCGCACAGTTTTTATTAGTGTGTTCACCTGTGCACTTCCATATATTACCTCACTTCCTCTGCACTTCCTTGCCGGATCTTGTTGCCATTGTGCCAGTGAAAGCGTTCCTTGTGTATCCCTAGCCAGTGTTCCAGACCTCTTGCCGTTGCCCCTGACTACGATCCTTGCTGCCTGCCCTGACCTTCTGCTACGTCCGACCTTGCTCTTGTCTAATCCCTTGTACCGCGGCTATCTCAGCAGTCAGAGAGGTTGAGCCGTTGCCGGTGGATACGACCTGGTTGCTAACGCTGCTGCAAGACCATCCCGCTTTGCAGTGGGCTCTGGTGAAAACCAGTAGCAACTTAGAACCGGTCCACCGACACGGTCCACGCCAATCCCTCTCTGACACAGAGGATCCACCTCCAGCCTGCCGAATACTGACAGCAGTTTTGTAAAGTTGAATCTATTATATTAAAGTTGCACTGGTCATCTATCTATTTTTTAATGACCCAAATTTAGAGATTTTTTTTTAGCTATGTTTTTTTTATTAAACATTTTGGTAATAGATCCTATTTAACCCCTTAAAGGCTCAGGTTTTTTCCGTGTTTGCACTTTCGTTTTTTCCTCCTCACCTTTTAAAAATAATAAACCTTTCAATTTTGCACCTACAGACTCATATGAGTGCTTTTTGCGCCACCAATTCTGCTTTGTAATGACACCAGTCATTTTACACAAAAATCTATGTCGAAACAAAAAAAAAGCATTGCATTGATCAGTGTTTTCGGGGGTTGATTGCTCAAGCCTGGATCTCAGGCTTGGAGCAATCAATTACCAATCGGACGCCGAGGATGTATTTTTTTTTACATTTTAGACGCAGCAATCAGTGATGTCCTTTATTAGCCACGGGTCCCGGCTACCCTTAGTCGCTGGGACCGACCTAATATGATGCAGGGTCACCGTGGGACCCAGCATTATATCACGGGAGTGGGTGCAGGCCGTACCTGTATGCCTTAAGAGTCCTTAAGAGGTTAAAGGGGCTGTTTAGGAGTTTAAAGAAATAATTTAACTGCAAGAAATGTGATAAGTTAAAAAAAAATCATTAATCATCTGAAACATTACATTCATTTAACCCAACAGCCAATTTTCATTTTTGCAACAAACTTTGTATCAGTTTACTGTATAATGTACAGTAAAACCTCAAAATATTATTTAAACGGGAGGGAGGGATTGAAGAAAAAAAATTTTAACTTTTGGGGATTTCCTTTTTACGCAGTGTACTTTACGATAAAACTGACATGCTATTTTTGTTCTGTGAGTCAATATAATTATAATGATACTCAAGTGTTCATAGCTTTTGTATTATTGTACTACTTGGAAAAAGTGTGCTTAAAATCACTCATTTTGACCGCTATAATTATTTATTTTTGTGTTTAAGGGACTGTATATGGACTCATTTTTGCATCATCATCTGTAGTACTGTTGCTTACATCTGACTATATTTTATATATCTGAGTTATATAATGTGATGAAAAATCAGTAATTTCATTCCATAACATTTTGTATTTTATTTGAAAAATTTGAAAACTGTTTTTTTTTTTATATTTTCATTAAGGCAGAGGATAAATATTTTTTATTATTTTATTCACACTTTTTCATAGGGCACTACTTTAAATTGCTAATACTGAGCATATTGCAGTTGCATAGCATTGTCTCACTTCCTGAGGCAGACAATATGAGGGGATAACCCTGGAACTAGAACAAAGATATTCAGGGGGACTCTGGCTGGCAATCATACCCTGCATATATGTTGTGGAGGTGACAATTAGGCAGTGGGGCTGTCATTCATATTTCTAAGTCCATTATTGCTATTGAGCACAGAACTTAAGTGGTTAATGGTAGACTTTTTCATGATTGCCGAAGTCTGCCATTGACTGTGAGTGCATGGCTGTTGCACTCACTTCATACACCTGTATTAAGTATCCGGGCACCAGGATTAATTATCCGGGCACCAGGACATACATTTACATTCATTGTTGTCAAGGGTTAACAAAAAATTTTGACATGTCAAGCAAGCATGCAAAAAGTTTTTGATCAGTCAAGATTTCTCAGTACTGAATCCCACAGGAATCTACAGACATAGCCGGGAGGAGAGTGCAGCAGTGCACTTCACTCTCTAGCTCAGTGCTCAATTTGTCTTATTGTGGGGGATGGGTTTCTTAGACTTACTATGGAGCTTATCTACTTCTGTGTGACGTGTCAAAAGTTTTTTGTTTTTTTATCGCAGTAATGTTTTAGTGTGTATAGGGGTATACGGAACATCAATGCATCAACATCAAATAACAGTTGTTGTTTTTTTTAATCATACTTTTTGTTATTAGTATATTTACAACATACCATCCAATCTGGCCATTTGTAAAGTACCTTGGATCTGGTTAATGCCGAGACATCTCTGTAAATTTTTAATGAAAAAAATAAAACACCAAACAATCTAGGTTTTAAGGTTACTGAAGTGTGTAGACGCACAACCTTTAGCGCCTCTAGTCCTATGTTATTCATAGGAATCAGTGGTTACACAAAGCAATATGTACCATTTGCCAATCCATCACAGAAGTAACAACAGATTCATTATTGTAGTCAAATCCTCCCAGGCTACAATATTTATGCATTTTTTCTTTGTAGATGAAAAACAAGAGTTTAAAGATACTGTGTTCAGAGAAGGATGTATCTTCCAGCATCTGCTGCCTGAAGGCACAGTCTTGCTGTGCCTAATGTTCTATCCGGTTATAGCTGAACGAGACTGCTCTTCCGTGAATGTCTTGTATTCAAGTTCCCTATGCGACATATTGGAATAAAGATAGTACCTCAAAATAAAGGCTTTGAAAGGCAAGGGAACTTGGCTTAACCCCAGTGGAGAGATAACATACTAAATTTTTTGCAGTTTGATGTCATGAATGTCAGGCATGCAAAATCTGTCCTAACTGTATAGTAACATACAGCACATGGTTCACGCCAAAGATTTCAAACAAATACAATGCTTTTACTGCAAAAGTCTATAGAGCGAAAGAGCCGGACGGAGTTGCCAGCCTGGGAGTGAAGAGTGCTGCTGTGCACTTCACCAACTCATAGGGGGAGATTAATCGGCAATCAGATTGCTTCTTTCATTTTTGAAAAAGACCCTGAAAAAGAAAAGAAGAAGCCATCTGATTGGTTGTTGTAGGCAACTGGTAAACTTTTCCTCAGCACAGGTCTTGATGAATTTCCCCCATGGTTCTCAGGAGTGAGACCTGGTGCGATATACACTTTTGACATGTCTTGACAAATTGAATGTTTTAGGGGCCTGAAGACAGGGGTAATGTTTTCTTGAAACTCTTTGATTAATTTAAGACAAATGTGAAGGTTGCAGTGTTTGTTGCATCACCAATTGTACTTTGCAATGACTTTACTTCTTTTACCATGAAATCTACAGTGAAACACACAAAAAATATTAGTGGGACAAAATGGAAAAAAAATGCAAATTTGAGGGGCTTTCTACACAATGCACTTTTTGCAACCAGGGACACATTGGGAGAGAATTATCAAAACCTGTGTTGAAAAGACGTGCAGTTGCCTATAGCAACCAATTAGGTCCCTTCTTTAATTTTTCAGAGGCCTTTTTAAAAAAAATAAAGAAGCACTCTGATTGGTTGCAATAGGCAACTGCACCTCTTTTCAACACAGGTTTTGATAAATCTCTCCCATTAGCTTTATTCTGTAGGTCCATACGATTACAACAATACCCACATTAGGCCATTGACCATGCGGATTACTCAACATTATAGTTTAATATTTTGAACATTTACTTACGTGGCACTAGCACATATGTTTTTTTTTTTTGTTTACATTTTTTCTTTAAAACATGAGAAGGGAGATGATTCAGACTTTTATTAGGGAAGGGGTTAATTCAATTGCATTACTTTTTTATTTTTATAAATAAGGGGTTAAGCACATTTGTCGATAACTTCTAGGCAAATATGTCTATAATAGCTGAGCTATTATAAGCAGATATCACCTAGCTTTTCCATGCTTCTGAATGCCATTGCTGCTTATATCCTAGAACAGTGATGGCGAACCTATGGCACGCGTGCCACAGGTGGCACGCCGAGCCCCCTCTGTGGGCATGCGGCCACAGGCCCCCGTCACATTGCGGACATCCCTGTGTCCCGAAAGGTTATTTCGTGACACAAGGATGTCCCGGATACCTCTCTGCGGTCCCGCATTAGCTTTAAAAACGCAGGGACTGCCGGGAGGTAGAGCACGCAGGGACATCACGTCACTGACGTCCCATGTGTGCGCCCGTAAAGCATAGCAGAGCGGAACATCGGGGAGGACCGAGGATGGCGCGCGCATGGTAAGTGACCAGCGGGAAGTCATCTTCGGTGTTCCGACACAGACATACAGCCTCCAACCATATACTGTATATGGCTGGAGGCTGTATGTCTGTGGGGGGACACTGCCTGTCTAATGTGGGGCACTATACTGCACCTAATGTGGGGCACTATACTGCACCTAATGTGGGGCAACTATACTGCACCTAATGTGGGGCAGCTATACTGCACCTAATGAGGGGCAACTATACTGCCAACCCTAATGTGTATTCTGATTTAATTGCTGTGCTGGCACTTTGAGGGGAAAAAGTTGGCGTGCATTACGGTTCGGGCACTCGGGCTCAAAAAGGTTTGCCATCACTGTTCTAGAAGGATAACTTACTATAGGCAAATCTGTCTATAATAGCTTAACTAATATAAGCAGAAATTACACTAAGGAGCACAGAGAAGCTGCGTGACAATTTCTCACCTATATTTTTCATGCTACTGAATAGCATGTCTGCTTATCATAGCTCAGCTATTATAGATAGATTTACCTATAACTTTTAGTCAAATCTGTCTACAACAGCTAAGCTACTATGAGCAGATATGCCATTCAGTAGCATGAAAACGCTCAGTTAGAAATTGTCACCTAGCTTTTCTGGGATCCTGAATGGCATATCTGCTTATCATAGTTCAGCTATTATAGATAGATTTACCTATAACTTTTAGTAAAATCTGTATATAATAGCTGAGCTATGATAAGCAGATATGCCATTTAGGAGCCCAGAAAAGCTAGGTGGCAATTTCTCACCTAGCTTCTCCATGGTATGTCTACTTATACTCAAGGGACCTCAGGCAGGCGGCAGCCACAATGTGGGGTAATATTTAAAACTTGGCAGACACGGGTTGGCTAGGGCGAGGAGCCTCCGACACTACCCTGACATCATGTGGGGCATGCAGCAGGGATGTGCACACACAGGTGAGGAGGTTACACAGCCCACGTCATCACCCAGAGCCTAGGTAAGGAAACAGTGCTGGCCAGGGACATCGCAGGGCAGACCCTCATTTTCTGCAAATGTAGCTGCCGCGGGCACCGTGGGGCTAAAGAGCTAGCAGCTTTGGGGCCCCAGGAATGACAAGGCCCAGGGCAGCTGCCCTTTTGCCCCGTGTTAAAGACGGCCCTGACTCTCATTATGGGAGTTGTAGTTTAGGAACAGCTGAGGGCTGTAGTGGTGCAATGGTGATCTCCTATACTGAATGCCAACACACTTTATGGCCGGTGTCCAGTATGCTGCATAATACAGAGTAGTCTGACTACATAAAGATAGATGACCCCTAGTGGTGGCTATTTTCATTTTTGATTATTCAGCAAAAAATGAATTTTTTGAATAAATGTATATTTTAAAAAGTTATCTTATCAGTAGTACTACAAAATATAAAAAGTTTTTCATAATGACAGTGCCTCTTTAAGATTGTTGGGTTTGAGCTCCTAGGTCCTTGCTGAGGGTTAATGGGTGGTCTCTTCTTTTATAACTCCTTGTCTGTTTCCTGGCAATAGAATGGGAAGCAGTCTCTCCAGGGATGCCGTTATGGTCTACAAGAAAAATTACTGGTGAATGTAATTTATGTTGTTTTTACAACATCTTTTGGCCCGTTTCCATTCCAAAAAATGGCTGGTTTGCAAATTGAACAAAATAATTTGCAGATTCAATATTATTAAAGAAAAAGTGCTGTATGTATTTTGTCTTGTGTGGTAAATCCATTTTACTTTAATATTTCTGGATTAATATCCATTCCAAAACTTTCAATTCCTAGGATCAATGCATAGCCAACAAGATAACTGTATCATTCTACATCCTTCTCATTACCATTCATTGCATTAAGATTCATAGGCTACCTGGCTTAATGTTCAAATCTGTTTATTTTACATCCCTGTATGTTATAGTTTTGTTCCTTCAGGTATTGTTAAGGCAAATCTTTTATAATCTACTTAAGAAAACTACAAGGACTTCCAAATCTGCTTACTGTGTTTTCCGCCTGAGCCACGGCTGTTGAGTTTGGGCAGTTCAATGTTGGCTTATAAAGATGTCAGATTGTATTAATTGTGCTTCCTCTGGGGAGATGATTTACCAGCGTATGCCTATAATTAATAAATCTGCATGTTAGTGCTGGACTCCAGAGAGTTAACAATGTGCTGTATAGATATAAGAGGCCTAAATAAAACACTTTCTACAGACATTAAAACCACTCATGCTGTGTGAGCATTAGTCCTTTAATAAACAGAAGAAAATTAGCTTCTTTTGTATTTCTCAGATTTGTGTAGAGTCCTTAAAACTGCTCTGAACTGGATAGGTGATGATATATTAATTACACATACTGTATCCCCTCTCTTCAGAGACTGGGCCACAGGACAGTATACCAACATGTTAACAACCTCAAATGCACCTCTAAGACCACCACTGCCTTTCTAAAGAAGCTGTCGGTAAAGGTGATGAGCTGGCCAAGCTTAACCCTATTAAGCATATGTTTGGGCCATTCTGAAATGGAAGGTGGGGCAACCCAAGGTTTCTAATCCCAGTTTGGAAATTTTCATTTAGGGATGTCCTAATTTTTGTTGCCAAAATTTAGACGTTAATGACTGTGTTGAGTTATTTTGAGGGAACAGCAACATGAAACACTGTTATACAGGCTGTACACTCACTACTTTACATTGTAGCAGGGTGTCATTTGTTCTGTGTTACATGAAAAGATATAATAAAATATTTACACAAATGTGAGGGTAGTGCACTCACATATGTGAGATACTGTATAATCATTTCCTAATTTGTTGGGGTCTTACTGCCAGAAGCCTCATGATACTCAGAATGATGGGGTTGTAGCACTAGTTGGGTTCTAGGCCTCCTTTAGCTTTCCACTTGAAAGAACCTACACTGCAGTTTCTTACATAGCTTGCCGCTTCAATGCTGTAAAAAGAAACTACTGAAGGTGCTTCTGTTCTTAGAATTGGTAGAAGGTCCTAAAATACAATATGCCATTGCTACACAAGAAAAGAATAGCCCTATTATATGTTCATATTGATAAGTCCCCTCTGTTATACAAGATTTAACTAATTATTTAAATTTAATAAAAAATAAAAAATATATATGTTCAAATGCATTTCTACTTTAATGTTAAAATTAAGCTTAAAGTCTTAGGGCATGAGTAAGAGGGAAAAATGCCCAAAATACTGAGGCAGTTGGGAGAAACACCGTTACACTTTCAATGAAAGTGGGCACATCCAAATGACACACTGCATTGTGTTGTTCTATACAGAGGCCCAAATCAGATTTTTTGATTTAAACAGCCTTACACCGAGTCATGGCCCAGATTTACTTAAACTGTCTGAGATGAAAAAATGTCTGGTTTTGCCCATAGTGCATAGCGATTGGTTGCAAAACCAGACAGCTTTTGTCTAAGAAAGTTTTAGTAAATTTAGACCCCAAAAATTATGTGATCTTTTACGTGGTAATTACTATTTTTTATTGTGTCCTTCAGCAATATCCCATTTTTTGTAACTTTCTAGCAATAACCATATTCGAATCCTTTAATAATACCTGACAAATTCAGATGTCATTTCATATAGGGTTGAGGATTTTTCTCTGTGAAGAATTGCATATTTTCTAAAAAAGCAAGATATAATGTTAAAGCTATGCACAGCACAATAAATAAAAAAGCCTAATCTGCCTTTATTGATTAAAAAAAATATATTGAAGAAGTATAGAGATGGTTAGAGCTTCTAATTTTGTTAATTGAAATCAATTAGAAATTTTTCCAGAAGGAGACAATTTTTGGGGGGTGATTGCCCCTCATAGGTATAGAGAAGAGTGTGCTGGCTTGGATGGTGAGTGGCCTTTCTTCTTGAGTAGAGCACCAGAAATGTGTAAATATGTATAGGCTGTTTATATAGGCTGTATAGCACTCTATTTGGAATTCTCGGGAACGCTACCTCAAAAGGTGGTATAACTGAACTGCTTCGCATGTGCTTTCTTTCTAGAATTCTCAGTGAAGTGCTTATGGCCCAGAAATCCATACACTGTTATAGAGCTCTCCTCAATGGAAAACCTATGGGGTTCTTAGTAAATATATAGTGTCCTTTCTAGGCATTGTGCTGGATCACCAATAGGCTAGTTCAATATGATTATACTTACCATACTTACCTATCCCGGACCTCTACAGCTCCCATTCAATAAACTTCTGGCCTCCCGCTGCTCACTGTTTCTCCATTTTTTAAAGGTCATTTATCAGAGCACAACCTGCTAGCTCAACCTATAACTGGCTGCAGTGGTGTCCCTCCTCAGCTTGTGATTGGATGAACAGGCAGTTCCTGCTCCATCAACCAGATCCAGAGCAGATATTGGCATTAAGCAGCAGGGGACTGGAAGTGTGTGGAACAGGAGCTGCTGAGGACCAGGGTAGGTAAGTATAGACAGAAGTATAGAAAGGTTAGTAAGACAAAAGAACAAGGTGAGGAAATGAAGCCAAGTTGTAACAAAAAAAAAAAACATAGGATTAAACCAAAGCTGAAGGGAGCCAAATGAACATTATTGCTCAGGCATAGAGCAATGTGGGAATTATCCATATAAATCCAAGTATACATTGGTCCGGGCTGAGGACATTAAGCATGGACATGTCTATGGAAGACTCTGAGAGTTAGCATATTGCATCACCCAAAAGCAAAGGGGGACAATGTAAGTGGAGAATGGTGGTTGGTAAAAGAACAATTGTTACACTTTTTTGTGCTTCTCTAATATTTTTAAAGTAATATCAAGACAATCAAGTCCTCTTATTACTAGAATATTCTAATTACTAAACTAAATTGATACCCATGAATGCAGAGTAAATGGTACAAACATCATTATGCAATAACAAAGTATGGCAACACGGCTATGAAAAAGCTTTCCTGCTTATTCCTATCACTAATCTAACTATCATTTTAATTACTGCGTAGATCTTTACATACTTTACTTCTTTAATAAATTACATACTTCCTTTTCTGTTCAGTCATCACCATTCCCCAAACACCTATTCTGTACAATCTTGCCATCCTCAGGGAGAATTAGTCTTTTTTTTCTTCTGTATTCTCAGGAGAAGCAGGCTGCTGGGATAGCAATGGCATCCATCTTGCTAAGTATTTTCTTTGTTAAGATGCATGATCTGCTCTTTATAGTATGACATCTTTCTCTTGGGAGCAGGAAGAGCAAGAATCTATGTTCTTATCCTATACCTGAGGAATAGGCAATCATTTTATGACAAATGGAGAGATTTATGCTGTGGGTTCCAATTTAGATAATAAGTATACAGCTAGGTATTGTAAATATACTTGCACTAGAAATAGGGATAACCTAAGGCCAGACAGGCTACTCCAGAACCTAATAGCTTTTTGTGTTTACCTTTCTACAAAGAAGGAGAACATGCTTGCCATAAATTTAAAAGTGAATTCCTGGCATAAAATCTGTTAAAGGGCAAATACTCCAAATAGTATAAGTTAGTTGTTTTGAAAAGTGAATTGCCTATTTTGAAAATATTACTTATGAAATAGTAATTAGACTATTTGCTCTTAGTACCTTCTCTTCCAGGTAACTGTACCACCTGGAATTACAGCCAATTACTGTACATGGAAATAGTAACTGATCACTTTAGGTCTCATACACAAACACATGTTCTTACTATTGTTGATTGAATGGAAAAAGAGGCAATAACCATGTGATCACCGTGATGTAATAGTAAGTCGTGATGCGCTTACTATTTAAGGCCCTTGTGGCACTGTTATGTTAAAGTGAGGCAATGGGTTAACCCTTGTTACAGCCAATTTTAGTTTTTTCTTTGCAGGACCAGTTGTACTTTTGAATGGCATGTTTAATTTTACCATATAATGTATTGTGGAACCAATTTATTACTTGATCTAGCTGTAGACTTATGAGAAAAACATGTTTGGTGTCATGGTAAGTTTAGGATAGAGGCGGATAGAGGTATAGGCCTGCTCTTACACTGACACAGGACGCAAGTAGCAAGAAGACTTGACATTTTGTCATTTTGCCCCTTGCATAGCCAATCAGCCACATACACATAGTGAGTGACTGTGTATATGTTAAACAAGAGGAGGCCCTCCCTATCTCATAAGCCTATTGAGAGACGCACATTTTCCCTGTGAGCCAATCCAAGCCTAAAGGACACTACATCAGAAACTTTTCCCATAAGCTTCCTCACTGGAATGGAAGCCCATGGGCATGCTGCCGATTGGACCTCTTACAATGCTATGTAACATCATGTATACCTGTAAAACAAATGAGTTGGCTAAGACATGTAATAGTAGGATTACTGATTGAATATTCAAGCTGTACAGCCAGGGAGTCCTATAACTTCATGATATCCGTGAAGAGAAATGAAAATATCGGCACTCACCAGTGTGGCTGCAGGGTCTTCTTTATTGAGACATACTCACATGCGGGGTACAGAAGAGAGGGGAGTGGGGTGACAAGTGGTGGCGACCGACCTTATATATAAGTGAACCTAGTGCTTCACCTATCATGCACCTGAACATCTCTCACATGATCAGGTGACATGGTAGGGGGGAGGTGTGTTAAAAGCAAAGATAGTTAGAAGCATGCTTCTAACTATCTTTGCTTTTAACACACCTCCCCCCTACCATGTCACCTGATCATGTGAGAGATGTTCAGGTGCATGATAGGTGAAGCACTAGGTTCACTTATATATAAGGCAGTCATCGGCAGTATGGGTCATGGCCGGACGAAGCACACCAAGTGTGCGAAACTAGAGCTCGGTCGCCACCACTTGTCCCCCACTCCCCTCTCTTCTATACCCCGCATGTGAGTATGTCTCAATAAAGAAGACCCTGCAGCCACACTGGTGAGTGCCGATATTTTCATTTCTCTTCACGAATATCATGAACTTTGCTTATTATAGTATCTGAGCACCACCAGAGGCATTACAGCTACACCAACTCCCACCTGCCATTCCTAATCCAGCACACTCACGCAGTGCAGCACTACCTCCTTTGTGAATTGCAGTCCTATAACTTCATTTAGCAAAAACTACAGAATACTTGATGGTGGCTCACAGAAATTATAATTCCCAGATGCAAAGCTTACATTAAAGGGGCACTCCGGTGCTAAGACATCTTATCCGCTATCCAAAGGATAGGGGAAAAGATGTCTGATCGCGGGGGTCCCGCCGCTGGGGACCCCCGTGATCTTCGACGCCGAACCCCGTTAGAATCAGCCCCCGGAGCGTGCTCACTCCGGGTCTGATTACTGGCGTTCACGGGCATGGAGCATAGTGACATCACGGCTCTGCCCCCGTGTGACATCATGCTCCGCCCCCTCAATGCAAGCCTATGGAGGGGGCATGACAGCTGTCACGCCCCTTCCCATAGGCTTGCATTGAGGGGTGGGGCGTGACGTCACACGGGGGGCGGAGCCGTGACATCACTATGCTCCATCCCCATGATCGCCAGTAATCAGACCCGGAGAGAGCACGCTCCGGGGGCTGATTCTAACGGGGTTCGGCGTGGAAGATCACGGGGGTCCCCAGCGGCGGGACCCCCGCGATCAGACATCTTTTCCCCTATCCTTTGGATAGGGGAAAAGATGTCTTAGAGCTGGAGTACCCCTTTAAACATTCAGATGCCTGTTGTATGTAAAGGGCATATTCTTGATGCATATGTGCTAAAATCTAAATTGTGTATTGTTTTTAGGATTTACCAGATGCACATTACAAGTACAAGTAGAAGAAGAGGCTATGAAATATAACACATGGTACATAAGGGTTAGTACTATATTAGAACTAGTAAGGAGGACCATTGTTAACATCACAGATCATATAAGGCGAAGTTCAGATCTACGTCGAGCTCCACTCAGGGGAGTCTGTTGAAGCAGTGGGACATGAGCGGAGAAAAATATCAAATCCTACAAAACTACACCCCCGAACCCCCCCCCCCCCCCCCGATGGATCCGATTAAAGTCGATAGGATCCTGTGGGTGCCCATTGTGAAATGGATCGTTCAGCTCAGTTTTTTCACTCTTTAATGGAAACCCGAATGGAGCCCCTTAACTAAGCTCAAATACAAATGTCAATGAGCCCTAAGATCCCAACAGTCTTTCTACTAGAAGAATTGATGACCCTAGTTAAAATAGAAAGGGACAATTCCATTAATATAAAAAAATTAGATAAGGGTGTGAATGTGGAAAACGGGTGGGTAATAGATGTGAAGGATTATGTTAAACATCTTGTATAAAAAATAAAAAAAGCATAAAGATCTTTTTACAGTCTCCCTAAAATCCAAAAGAAAACAAGTCCTCTTAGAGGAAGATCAGTTGAATCGAGTTTTGAGACATTTTGCTGTATCCTTACCTTCCAGTTTATTTAACACATTCATTGATGTACAAATCAATAATACAATATTTTTAAATAAAACCTGTTAGTTATGTTCTTAGGCTGTTTAAACTATTTTAAAAAATATACTCTGCAACTTCCGTTCTATAAATTCCCAGATCCTGCTGCTTACTTTACTCCCTTTTTGCACTTGACATGGGCATGTGACCACTGCAGTCAATCACTGGTCATTGTAGCCTTTATTACACAATCCTCTATCTGTCCTTACCTTTTCTAGGTACTTAGCAGTAGAAACGTATTACTTATTCTTCCATTGACAACCATCATTGCTTCCGTTTGCATTGGTGTCATGAACATGAAACCTGGACTGAGATTTATCATTCTTTTCAAACATATGGCTTTTATATGACAATTTTTTTATTTATTTACTTTTGCTTACATGCCACCTATTTATCAAATAGTTGCATGACCTTGATAAATAAATCCCACGTGAGCAAAACCCGGGAAAAACATTCCCTTATGTTAATAGCCAAAGTTCCTCATCTATCCTTTATTTACCAGTAGTATTGCTAGAGAGTGATGGGGGGGGGGGGGGGGGGTGTGAAACCTTGACTAGCCTGCCTGGAACTAAATAGCTGCACTCCAGCTATCCACCCTCCTCAGAAATTAAAAAATATTAAAAACATACTATGCCGCACCATGAATATCCGTACTCTGGAGGCTTTTTTGTTTAATTTTGAGCCTGCATTTTGTGATGTTGGTGAGTGGAGTCTTGGAGGCCGGAGTTTATGTCAAGAAGGAAGACAACGCAGCACCAACAGGCACATAAACAATAGTAAAGTCACAAAAAAAAAAAAGAAAAGCTTGGTACGTTACCCATCCCGAAATGTGCATGAAGCTGTATTACTATGCATGTTTCTTTTTTTTTTAAGGAAAATTTTTTGTGCCACATATGGGTTATTTACGTAGTCTATAAAAATTCGTACACAATTATTTTGTGCCTTATTTTTAACACAACATAAATTTTACAATTTAGGGGGTATGTCAGCATGTACGTGTCCTAAAATTAACAAGGTGTGCAGTGTGTATTTTCAATCTTAAAATTAATAGAGTTATTAATTATATAATACATTTTTTCTACAATTAACATTAAAATTAATGTAGTAGCTTTGTTTCATGATGCAGAACAAGAAGAGTTGTTAAAATGGGTGTTAATGTCCTTTTCTGCAGACGTAATGCACTTTCTGTAAGCCAGGTTGGACCTAGAATACATATGCGACTTTTAAATGGAGATGCAACTTTTTTCCTTCATAAATAGCGACTATCACATTTGATAAATACATGACCACTGCAAAGTAAAAAAGAAATATAAAAATTACTACGTGAACACATTTTAGAAATGTGCTTTGGAATAAGCGAAAATCTAAAAGTCACAGCATGTATAGAAAAGTCGCAAGTGCGCAAGTACGTGCAACTTTTTTACGCAAACAAAATCTACTACGGAGCTTGATAAATCTCCTTCATTGTCTTTAGCAACAAATAAGGTTCTGCTCAGGATTTGTAGTGAGGGCTTCAATCCTGCCTTTGCTGTAAAATGACACACTGTCCCAACTGCTAGTGTGATGATCTGGGCAGTCGGTCACCCCTAGTAGTGATATAAAGGCAACTAACAGATTGACAATATGTGCAGGACATCCTGCGGATACATGTTCTCTCTCATGGCAATGCCTTTAACTGGCCTTTTTCAGGATAATGCTTGTCCACGCACATCAAGGGCTTCCTAGAAATGTCTCTGCCAGGTTGCAACACAGATTCATCATCAAAAGATCGCTTATGTGAACAGCTGGCAAGCCAGCTTTGGTAATCTATGAGTGTGCAGGATCTGCAGGCCCAGCTGCAACATCTATGGGCAAAGTTTCATTCAATTCCAACAATTTATTTTTATTGAGTATTTTTTTTAATTTTTTTAGCATTCTGAACTTTTTTTTTTTTTTAATAAGCACATGGCCAGAGAACCAAGTTTATTCTCTTATTAAAGCAAAACTCCAGAATACAAAAATTGTCCTCCATACTGCCGGCAGTAAAAAAAATCAGGTGCATACCTTCCTTCGCTCCCCAGGGGACTCCGTTAACCCGCTCTGGCCTCCACCGCGATCCTCTTCCTGGTTGCCGGTGGTCAGCGAGTCATACTGCTGCTCAGCCAATCACCGGCCGCAGCGAAGTCCTGACTCGGCCGGCGATAGGCTGAGCGTCAGTGTGAGAACGCTTCAAGATACAAAATTCTTCACTACACCGTCACCTGCTGCCGAGGCCGAAAACGTCATACTGCTGCCCAGCCTATCGCCGGCCGAGTCGAGACTTCGCTGTGGCCGGTGATTGGTTGAGTGCAGTATGACTTGCCGACCACCGGCAACCAGGAAGAGGATCGCAGCGGAGGCCAGAGCCGGTTACCGGAGGCACTGGGGGAGCGAAGAAAGGTATGTATCTATTTATTTTTTTATTGCCGTCAGTATGGGGGAAAATTTTTGTATTCTGGAGTTCTCCTTTAAAGGGGTTATCCACCATAAGGTGATTTTACTACGTACCAGGCAGGCAGTAATGGACATGCTTAGGAAGGATCTCCGCTTGTCTTAGGGCTAAATGGCTATGTTGTGAGATAACCATAACACTGTGGCTAGCTTTTTGTGAACTGGTATTTCCTGTTCGAGTTTCCTTCTTTGCCTACAAATCCCATCATTCCATTTTCCTTCCTCCCACACATCAGCCACTGCACCCATTGAAACATAAGGGCCTATAGCTGTTGCATTAGTTGCAGATTGATCTCTCTCCCACCAAGCGATCCCTCCACCCATTGAAGCAGACAGGCTCCCTGTCATCAGCTGACTAGTGAGTCAGGTCTCGGCCGCATTGCAACCTGGGAAAATCAACAGTCATTTTGCATGCTGTTAAAAATAAATATTGGGGAGAAAATCACAGAGTAATTGTGAGAAAACTGTCACATACAGGTACAGTATATTATATTACAGTATATTATGAACTATACTAACTTTACAACCCCTGTAGCATAGTCAAATAAAAAAAAAATTTAGCTGTGAAAATGAATAATGTTGATATTTATAATGATAGATCAATAGATAAATAGATAGATTTTAGTAAACATTAGCTATTGCAGAATTTATTTTACCTTCAAAAGTTTATGTTATCAATATAACTAATATACAAATTATTGAAATTTTGGCGACATTATATCGTTGTGTGGGCTCATGTTTACATAGAGAAAGGTTTTACAAAAAGTAAGGGTGCATTCCCACCAGCAGTATTTTGCTGCATATTTGCTGCTGCACATTTTCTTTCCTATTGAAGTCAATTTGTAGCAAAATATGTAGCTAATTTTTCTTCCTATTGACTTTTAATGAGAAAGAAAATACGCAGCAGCAAATATGCCGCAATTTACCCTTAAACAGCAAGTAAAGTGGACAATATCAGCCTGGTAGATCATACAAAAACAAAGTCATATAACAAAAAACAAAGTACCTTAATAATCTGGTAGCATAAACACTATTGAAGTCCACAACAAAACACATTTTTTGTTTTTATGGTGAAAATGTAAGTGTTTTTCTCTAATATGTACCTGTCAGTTTTCACAGTAATATTATGTAATTATTCTTATACTCAACATATAGTTTTGCTTCATATACATTTTAAAAAGTTTATCCAATCCATTGTGTAACAGGGAGCCATGCGGTCATAAAAGAGACTGAACACATTCAATCTGGACCCAATATGGCCGTTGCTCCCCTTCCAATGTAATTCTATCATCTGAGTCATTTGGCTTACTGAGTGGGAATTAATTACACTTGGCAGTCCATGAACTCCCTGCTGTTGATCTGTATTCAAAATCCATTTGAGTATTCTTTATACTTTGTAAGCTAATTTCTGCTAACAGAATCACCCTCTGAAGACCAAGAAATTTGGAATTGTTACTAAACTCTGTTACATTATTTCAAGCAGGGACATCTTTTGTTTATTTTATTTCTCGATAGCTCCATAACTTCCCTGCACTATTGTAGCAGGAGTTACAAAAGATTATCTGCACATACGTCAACAACTACACCTACCTGAATGGCATTTTCGTAAAATTTCTTTAGTATATCAAACCGACCCAAGTGGAGATGTATAGAAACAGGTGCTTTGGAAATAAAAAGTAATGCATGTTGCTCTAACAGCTGCTGTTTTTACATCATGCATCTAGTTTAGGCAATTCTTATTTAGGTAGAAACAACAGCACAAATTTCTTTACTGAGTCCTAAACCTTTGACTGATACTACTAGTACTTTCCCACACTAATACAATAAAATAACCCATATCTGTGTAATGAGATCAAAATGTGATCTGTCAACAAACTACGGACATGTCTTATTTATTGTTTACCTACATTAAGGACTTCAGTGTCTTATAGTCAACATAGAATGTGTCAGCAGATAAGAACCATTTGGCCGATCTAGTCTGCCCAATAATCCGAATTCCATCAATAGTCCCTGGCCCTATCTTATATGAAGGATAGTCTTATGCCTATCCCATGCATGTTTAAACTCCTTCACTGTATTTGCAGCGACCACTTCTGAGGGAAGGCTATTCCATGCATCCACTACTCTCTCAGTAAAGTAATATTTCCGGATATTGGGGGAGATTTATCAAAACCTGTTCAGAGGAAAAGTTGCCTAGTTGCCCATAGCAACCAATCAGATTACTTCTTTAATTTTGCAGAGGCCTTGTTAAAAATGAAAGAAATAATCTGATTGGTTGCTATGGGCAACTGGACAACTTTTCTTTGCACAGGTTTTGATAAATCTTCCCCATTACTTTTAAACCTTTTCCCCTCTAATTTAAAACTATGTCCTCTTGTGGTAGTTTTTCTTCTTTTAAATATGCTCTCCTCCTTTACCGTGGTGTTTCCCTTTATGTATTTAAAAGTCTCTATCATATCCCCTCTGTCTCTTCTTTCTTCCAAGCTATACATGTTAAGGTCCTTTAACCTTTCCTGGTAAGTTTTATCCTGCAATCCATGTACTAGTTTAGTAGCTCTTCTTTGAACTGTCTCTAGAGTATCTTTATCCTTTTGGAGATACGGCCTCCAGTACTGCACACAATAGTCCAAGTGAGGTCTCACCAGTGTTCTGTACAGCGGCATGAGCACTTCTCTCTTTCTACTGTTTATACCTCTCCCTATACATCCAAGCATTCTGCTAGCATTTCCTGCTGCTCTATTACATTGTCTTCCTACCTTTAAGTCTTCTGAAATAATTACTCCTAAATCCCTCTCCTTAGATACTGAGGTCAGGACTGTGTCAAATATTTTACATTCTGCCCGAGGGTTTTTACGCCCGAGGTGCATTATCTTGCACTTGTCCACATTAAATTTCAGTTGCCAGAGTTCTGATCATTCTTCTATAGAAACATGATATTATTGCAATCATCTGCAGTAATTACTTGCTTTGCTCATCCTATGACTGCTTTACTTTTATCTGCTGCAAATATTGCGGTAGGTAATAACAATTTTTTTTTCTGACTTTGATACAAGTTTGTATTTATTTCTTGTGTGATTTCTGACTGGTCTTCCTACCCTGCCCTGCCCTACCACAAATCCTAGGAGAATCTGAGTATGGAAAGCTATTATTTGGAATATGTAAAAGTGGCTGCTATAGGTGAAGACCTGGTTCTGAAGCTTAGCAACCTACAAAATCATTACAAGAAATGTACACCCATCATTTCTTTTTCTAAGTAGTTCCTCTCATGACACTCATCTAAGAATATATTAAGCAAGAAAAAACTGTAATGGAGGGACAAATTATCTATGTAAGGACAGCATAGTATGGAAACAGGGGAGACATGGAACAAAAAAATTATCATTCTGATCATAAAAATAATCAAAGCATACACTGAACCGGTAATTATAAGCCTGATGTACTCATGAGTAGTGTTGAGCACAAATATTTGAAATGCAAATTTTTACAGCGAATATCGGCAGCGGCACTTCGCGATTTTGCAAATATTTATAATATAGCGCTATATATTCATTATGAAGAATATTTGTTTTTTTTTCTTTTCTTCACAGCATACATCACAACAATGATGTGTACTGTGTAAAAAAAAAGTGGTCATCCCTCCCTGTGTAATGTCCCAGTACAGTGTCTCCCCATTAAAAAGTTGGTATTACTATCTCTAGCCATTACAAGGTTCTGTACTATGTGTGTAGTCAGTATAAAGTTATATATTTTGTGTATAAGGTGTTAAGGACCTGTGGAGTTCACATGATATGTTCACATGATGTTATCACATGTTACACAGAGAGCACCAGCTTAACACATAACCTGCAGCCTGACCTTTGGGCTTCTAGTACAGCCCCCCCTTTATAAGGAAGGGAGGTGCTGCAATCTGCCTCTTTTGCTCTTCTACCATCATTACTTCTGAGGAATAGTGGAGACCAGATGTCTCAGTGCTAGTGCCCCGCTACCTGGAAGGCCTCAAATGTACCGTCACTTCCAGTAAGTCAAGTCTATGTCTACTGTCGCTACCTACAGTCCAGGCAAGCCTAAAGTCATTTATCTAAAGTCCATTACAAGTACAATTAGTCCCAGCAAGCTGGCCACCTCTCTGGGTTTCTGGCCCAACTGTAGAGACTATAACAACTGTCTGACCTCAGTAATGCCTCCTTTAAATCATAACCTGGTCGTGGACTGTCATTTCATTGCCTAGCCATTGGGATAGTGGAGATATTGTTTGGTTGGTTTCCGATACCCAAAAACCACTCTAGCATCCCGATCATTAGGGGTTAATAACACCTTGTCCCTGGGGTTAATACCATCTGCCCCAACCACCTACACCGCTGCCCCCCCTGGTCCCACCATTCACCGTGGCTCACAACACCTGCTTCCAGCTTGTGATCCAAAGAAGGCTCCAATATTATTTACTGTGTGGTCGGTGTGGAGCGTGAATATTTAGTATATGCAAATGTTCACGAATATCTGCACTTCCAGAGGACACTGATCCCTCCCTTCTTTTAGCTTGTGGGCCAATGAGAAGAATGCAAATACAGTTGTCAGAGGTTAGCAACATCCCTAGCAACCAATAGGAAAGTTGTCCACCCCTTCCCTATATAAGGTTCTTCTAAGCAGTGTTTTTTCGCTGTTTCATGTGGTTGTGAGAAGAGATTGAACACTGTCTGTCCTGTGCTGTGCTTTTTTTTTTAAAAGCAAATCAAATTATATGCTGAATTGATAGTTATTGTTAGATAGGCTAGGTTAGTTTAGCAGATAGGTTCTAGTGTTGGGTATAGTGTCAGTTAGTTGAAAGATACTGTATAATCGTGCATGCACACTATACGAATTTCATTTCAATTTCCGCATGGAAAAAAAAGTGAACAAACGTAGCGAATATGGGAATTTCGTGAACGTAGGACGAATATTCATCCATATATTCACAAAATATTGTGAATTCTAATATGGCCCCTGCCGCTCATCACTTTTCATGAGTAGTGTGTTTGCCTCCCTGCCACTCTCAGTGGTTATTGCCAGATGGCTCCAAGGTATCTGCATACACAAGGTATCTGTATCTGTTCTCATTCATTATTGCCATCATATAGTTACATAGTTAAGGTTGAAAAGACCAGAGTCCATTAAAGGGGTACCCCACTGCCTCAGCATTCGGAACAATTTGTTCCGAATGCTGAGTGCGGGCGCCGGGGCTTGTGACATCACGGCCACACACCCTAAATGCAGTCATGCCCCCTCTCATAGACTTAATTTGAAGGGTTGTGGCATGACGTCCCAAGGGGCATGGTCACGACGTTATAAGCCCCGGCACTCGCACTCAGCATTCAGAACAAAATATTCCAAAATGCTGAGGCAATGGAGTACCCCTTTAAGTTCAAACTATATCCCTATTGTGTCATACTGTGTTGATCCAGAAGAAGGCAAAAAAAAAAAAAAAAAACATGAGGCTGAGGACAATTACCCCATATCAGAAGGAAAAATTCCTTCCCAGCTCCAAATATGACAGAATAAATCCCTTGATTAACATTCTGTCCATATCCATAACCTGTAATGTTATTACTCTTCGGAAACGTGTCCAGGCCCCTTTAGACCACTTTTATTGAGTTCACCATGACCACCTCCTCCGAAAGAGAGTTACATAGAACAGCATACTCTGAAGACGGATTCAGTTTAACCCCTTAAGGAAAGAACCTTTCTTTTTTAAAGAGGTACTCCGGACCAAGATATCTAAACCCCTATCCAAAAGATAGGGGCTAAGATCCCTGATCGCAGGGGTCCCGCTGCTGGGGACCCCCACAATCTTTCATGCAGCACCCCGCTGTCATCAGCCTCCAGAGTGAACATCGCTCCGGGTCTGATGAATCACTATCACGGGGCCGGAGTATTGGGATGTCACAGCTCCGCCCCATGTGATGTCACGCTCCTCCCCCTTAATGCAAGCCCATGGGAGGGGGCATGACAGCCACCACGCCCCCTCCCATAGGCTTACATTGAGGGGGCAGAGAGTGACGTCACACGGGGGCAGAGCCGTGACGACACGAATAAGATGTCTTAGGGCCAGAGTACCCCTTTAATGACCAGGCTTTTTTTTTTTTTTTTTTTTTTTTATTTGACTGGGTTTCTTTAAATGGTAATAACTTTAGAACGCTTTTTCTGAATGGAACGATTCTGAGATGGCTTTTTTTTTTTACACTTCATACTTTTTATTTTTTACACTTTTTACAGGTTATACTATGCTGCAATACATTTGTACTGCAGCACAGTATGACCTGATCAGCTGCACACAGTTGGATATCACAGGCTTCTCAATAACAACCAACGGTGACCCATGATCATATTGTGGCGCCTTCGTTGGTGAACAGGGGGAGCGTGCGGCGGGACCCCGGCTGTGTTTGACAGCTGGCTCCCACTGCCGATCTCACCGCAGTGAAGGAGATCAGCAGGACGTATGCATACATCCAAGTGCACAAACGTGTTGGGTGTGGGGACATATGCATACGTCCTATAGCGGGAAGGGGTTAAGGGGGTACTACAGTGGAAAAGTATTTTTTTTAAATCAACTTGTGCCAGAAAGTTTAAAACATTTGTAAATGACTTCTATTCAAAAATATTAACTCTTTCACTGTTATATGCTCCAGAGGAAGTTCTTTTATTTTTGAATTTTGTTTTCTGTCTAACCACAGTGTTCTCTGCTGACACTTCTGTCCATGTCAGCAACAGTCCAGAGCAGGAACAAATCTCCATAGCAAATCTATCCTGCTCTGGACAGTTCCTGACAAGGACAGATGTGTCAACAGAGAGCACTGTGGTAAGACAGAAAAGAAAATGTAAAAATAACTTCTTTTGGAGCATACAGCAGCTGATAAGTACTGGAAGGATTAAGATTTTTTAATATAAGTAATTTACAAATCAATTTAACTTTCTGGCACCAGTTGATTTAAAAAAAAAATCAAATCAAATAAATAGTTTTCCACCGAAGTACCCCTTTAATGAACAACCTATAATGTCAACTTTAAAATTATTTATAAAACAACTAGAATACTCCCAATGTAAATGTGAATTATTTGGATTTATAAATCAATGCTTTCTTCATTGACCATGGACCCAGAAATGTCTATTGATCTCCTATTATATTTTCTTCAGACCAATGACTGGAGTTTATTACTACATCTCCATCCAGCAGTTGCAGATTTTCTCAGTGAAACATATTTTAAAACACAGTAATGAAAATATACGATACAAATCTCCAACATATTCACACTATTACCTTTTTATTGAAGTGTAATGAATATGGTAACATTCGTTAGTCCCTTTAAATTTCGCTAAATTGACAATAAAATACTCTTTTCAGTTCCCTGCTAATGGCGTTCTTCTGATACATTTACAGCCAGTGAGGCAGATGGTGCGTGAGAGGATTAAGTTCTATAGCCTTTTAGTATGATACTCTTTTATTGTATATTGTTCTGTAGGCATTTTGCATTAGGCAAAGTCCAGAGTTCAATAGTGATGGAAGATTTATTGAGTGTACAATCAACTTTACGAATAATATACAGTCTTCTATGATGAGTTACAAGATATCTGAAATATAGTCAAGACAATTCTTTACAGCCACTATATTTAGTACACAAGTAACTTATTCATTATGAGAGATCCAATAAATGTCACTGGTTAAAATGCCCTCCATTAGATGGTGCTATAAAACTCTTTCTGTCTAGGTAAAAGCCAATCTAGCTTATAAGAAAGATTCCTCCAACTTAGCCAAACAGTACTTGAATTATATTTAAAATTCTATCCTTTTGTATTTGTAGGAAACTTCCTGAATTGTTCTGTTGGTATCTCAGCAGTTACTTACTATAAACACAATTCTCCAATTATCTGATATATCTATTGGTGGAATTTGAACCTAGTATTTAATAAGAAGAATATTTTTAGAAGTGTATGTTTTCTAGGGCGTGCAGTCATGGTCTAAGGCTTTGGGGAAGGATTATCAAGGCTGCACCTGACTCAGACCTGACAGAAAGTTGCAGATTTTTGCACAAACAAAAAACTTTTCGCTGTGGTTGCCAAGTGAGTGGATGGGTGCCAAATGGCGTAAAGAGGGTGTGGTCTCCCGCCAACTTTATTACAATTTACACCTGTAAGCAGGTGCCAACTGTAAAGATCAAAGCCAGCCTAAGTGGCATTTAGCTGGTGAAGTAAGCACTGGAGCTTCACTCACTTTATAGACAGAGGCCTCATTTACTAAGCCAAACCCAACAGTTTTTATCAGGTTTTATTGAATAAATTTAGGCGCACACCTTTGCGACACTTTTTGCGACATTTGAGTTTGAGAAAACCCTACAAAGGGGTGGGGCTTATCAAAAATAGGCGTACCCCAATATTTTTCAAAAATCACTCAGTTTTTATGTCCAAAACCCTACAAAAAAAATGCGGAGAAGAGTGAATTTTGAAAAACCGATTGCCAGTTTTTTCAGTTTTTTCCCCAGCATGGTTCTTATGGGCAATATGCATAATCACTTTACTCTAATTTCATCGGAATTTATATTCCTAACTGGATAGGACATAATTTTTATACCTTAATTGTGTGGAAATTTTTTATGTTTACTTTGATGTTTGCATTGTTACATGGCACAGTAGCACTTTCTAACTTCATCTGTAATTTATTCAATATTTATTGCACAACTTTATTTGTAGGATTGCTAACAATCCACTTTCAGCCTTTTCTTCCATCTGGTCTGTAGAATATTGTCGCTATGGCTCGCAGCCTCAGTGTCAAAATGCATGCTCAAATGGTATTCCCAAATTGTGAAAGTGTGTTATCTCTTAAATAAAGATCATTATGGTTCACAGAGCAGATTTTACACCCAACTCGATTTCTCCGGAATTCGGAAAATGCTTTGGAAATGTCATGCTTTTGCATGGCTGGTTTTTGGGGTGGTGTCTCTTGCCTCAAATTTTCACAGACCTGAAGAGCCACTGTTGTTTATCCCCACATTTTTTTGTACCTTCCGGTGTGGACAAATAAAACCATTGTGTGCCAAAAAAAAAGGACATCTTAGTATATAACACACCAAATAAGAAGAGGACTAAAAAAAAAAAAAAAAACGACAGACAAAAACCCTACACTCTTAGTAAATCATGGCCATTGTGTGTACCACCTCTTCCGTTGGTATCATTGGGCTAATAAAGAAAATAATGTTTATATTGTAGGTTACATAAGATATTTAAAGGGGTATTCTGGATTTATATATCTTATCCTCTAGCCAAAGGATAGGGGATAAGATGTATGATCGCAAGGGTCCGGCCACATCCTGTACCGGGCATTGCCTCCGAGACGGGGACGTGACATCACGGCCATGCCCCCTAGTGACGTATAGGGGATAAGATGTGTAAAGCCGGAATACACCTTTTAGAGTGAAAAGGATTATTGTGGATAATCTGGTGGATCACTTACCTCTCAAGACTTCTTACTGCCCATACAGCCTGTGACAGGGGGTTGAAAGCTGTCTTCATCTCCCAGGATGATCTAATTTAGTTTAATGTGAAATAGAGAACTTTGCAGGTGTAATGGAATTTTTACAGTTTTCAAGGCCATTAGCATTGACCC
The DNA here is from genome assembly GCF_029499605.1 of Hyla sarda. NCBI lineage: Eukaryota > Metazoa > Chordata > Amphibia > Anura > Hylidae > Hyla > Hyla sarda. The sequence goes on along the minus strand of NC_079190.1, from coordinate 267,029,324 downwards.
CTTAGCCCCCTGACACAAATCTATACTATCTTACCACTTTTAGGTCCTGTCCACACAGTTCAATATCTGTCTGCGGAATTCCACTTGCAGCAGAGTCCCATTCTATTCAATGGTGTTCTGCTACAACATTCACACTGCAGATTTCAAAGTTTAAAGATTCAGGACCCTGCATTGACGTCTATGGAGACAGCATACATGCTCAAGGCCGGCTCCTTCCTCTCTCACTAGTGTATGGTTACCATATATGCCTTTCTAGTGCTTAGGAGTAGGTCAGGAGACAGAAAGAGGCAGAAAGAAGTAGTACACAACCAGATTACATAGTAGGATTACTTGTAGTCAGTATGTCAACCTAATTTACAAACAATACTCTTATATTGAAGCTACATACTACCAGATGGTTGTATATTTTTAATTGATTATTTACTGCTCAAAGTTGTTTAGTTTATTATTTTAGATACATGATTACGAAGATGAACCTGTTCCAATGGTGAACATACAGTTAATAAAAAAAAAATAATAAAGTTTAAAAGAACAGGATTCCAGCTTTTTGTTATCACTGTTTTAAAAGTAACCATGCAACTCTAAAATATGAAAAGTGTTAAAAAAGTCAAACAGATACATTATTGGTACTGCCTAGAAAGGATTACTGCTACACAAATACATAAATTATCTGATGCGTCTCTTAGACACTGCATGACAAAGAAGCTAAAAATACCAGAGCAGCGAAACTAGACTTGTAAGAAGTAATTTTTTTAAATATGACAAGATGATAAATGGATTACTTTATGGACAAGTACCTATTGCCTCCTCTGTCACTAATCTGTCATGCTCTTTTATGTATACACATTTTCCCAGAACTCTCCTTTGTAATACAATTACAGTTTTGCTGTATTATGTAATAAAGACTATAATAAAGAAGTTTTTTCTTCTCTGTATAATTGCTAGAATATTGAATGTGCATATGTTAAGCTTTCATTCAAGTCTGTCAAGTGTTCGTTATGTACTATAACCTCGGAAAGTACAGTATACAGTATAACTTATTCTATATATGGTTGGAGATATATTCTAATATACTTTATAATTCCTATCGGAAAGGCATGTGCTTAAATAATGTGTATAAATGATGAAGCGTCCACCATGGGTTGGCCCAAGAAGGAGAAGAATCAGCCATTTTACCCATTTCCTTGCAGAAGGGTACTTAAATATATTTCCATTTACACTACAATGACATAAGTTGGGGATTCAAGCCAATTGGATTTGTTTACACTTTTTGCCAGGTGTTCTTAAAATGGAAAAATGACTTGAAATGTCACATAAAATCTAAAAAGTATTGAACTTTGAAGTATTTTTTTTCTATTTTTATACCAGTCTTTATATGTTTCACATATGTTCTTTAGTGCTTTATTTTATATATATATATATATATATATATATATATATATAAAAACTCTACATTTTTGCCTTGTTACCGTAGAGAACTTAAGCGTCGTATTACAATACAAGTTGTGGATTACAATGCATTTTGAATGTCTTCAGATTTTTTTACTTTTTAATTTTAATTATGTTGCGGCCTTCTGCTATCAAAAAATAAATAAATAAATAAATAAATACTCTTTAATTCTGCACTCAACACCCTATAATGACAAAGTGAACATAGAAAGTCAACACGGATTATAAACTCCAGTCTTCTTGAGTATGATGCCACAATGTTTCCAGATCTACTTATCACCAAAACCCGTGCTCATCTGTGAAAACAAATCAGGAAAACATTTCCTTATCCACTTATCTGGAAAAGCCTGAAATGTACTTCATACAAATAATTATTTGTCAGCCATGCTATACAATTTCCCAGTATATTATGCAGCCCAGCTAAAAGAGGAGAACAAAGTTGCTTGTAAAGGGTTTTTCCACTAGAGCAGGGGTACTCAACTGGCGGACTGCGGTCCAGACCGGACCGCGGCCGCCAGCAATGTGAACTGCCCCCCGACTTCCTCCTCCTTCACTTGTATAGGCTTTCCAGTGGACCGTCCATCTGCCCAGACACAATTTTTTAAACAAAACAAATGCGTCTCAGGCCACTCTCAACAACTCCCCCTCTTGAGTAATGCCCCCCCCCCCTTTGGCTGGTCCCCCAAATTAATTGAGCAGGGGCAGAGACGATGTCGCTTTAAAACGGACGTGTCCCTGCCCCGGCTGCTAAGCAGCAGCAGCAGGAGATCCCGCCGCTGCCGAGAGCTGCAGCTCCTACAAGGTGAGGACGCTATGGAGGTGGGGAATGGCTGGTTTCGGCTGGGGATGAAATGTGTTGTTTAGGATGGCAGAGGGGTGGGAGGGCACTGTAGGAGTGTGGAGGATGACGGGGAAGGGGAGGATGGGGTCTGTAGGAGTGTGGAGGATGGGGGGCTGTAGCAGTGTGGAGGATGGGGGGGCTGTAGGAGTGTGGAGTCTGGGGGCTCAGTAACATTATGTATTCTGGGGGCACAATGACATTATGTATTCTGGGGGCACAGTGACATTATGTATTCTGGGGGCACAGTGGCATTATGTATTCTGGGGGCAAAGTGACATTGTGTATTCTGGGGGCACAGTGTCGACATGTATTCTAGGGCCACAGTGACATTATGTATTCTGGCGGCACAGTGATATTATGTATTCTGGGGTCTCAGTAACATTATGTATTCTGGGGGCACAGTGACATTATGTATTCTGGGGGCACAGTGACATTATGTATTCTGGGGGCACAGTGACATTATGTATTCTGGGGGCACAGTGACATTATGTATTCTGGGGGCACAGTGACATTATGTATTCTGGGGCACAGTGACGACATGTATTCTGGGGGCACAGTGACATTATGTATTCTGGGGGCACAGTGACGACATGTATTCTGGGGGCACAGTGACGACGTGTATTCTGGGGGCACAGTGACATTATGTATTCTGGGTGAACAGAGGCATTATGTATTCTGGGGGCACAGAGGTATTATGTATTCTGGGGGCACAGTGACATTATGTATTCTGGGGGCACAGTGACATTATGTATTCTGGGGGCACAGCTGCTTCGTGTATTCTGGGGGCACAGCGGCATTGTGCATTCTGGGGGCACAGTGGCATTGTGTAATCTGAGGGCACAGTGGAATCATTTTTTAGGGGCAAAATGTGTGGCAGTACTATACCAGGGACATACTGTGTGGCAGAAATATGCCAGGGGCACAGTGTGTGGCAGTAATATATTCAAGGGAATAGCACGCGCCAGTAATATACCAGGGGCACAGTGAGTAGCAGTAATTAATATATTCATGGGTATAGTATGTGGCAGCAAGATATTCAGGGGCACAACATGTGGCAGTTATATTCAGGGGTACAGCATGTGGTAGAATTATATTAAGGGGCACAGCATGTGGCATTATATTGAGGGGTACACAATGCGGCAGTATTTTATTCAGGGGTACACAATGCGGCAGTATTTTATTCAGGGGTACACAATGCAGCAGTATTTTATTCAGGGGTACACAATGCGGCAGTATTTTATTCAGGGGTACACAATGCGGCAGTATTTTATTCAGGGGTACACGATGCGGCAGTATTTTATTCAGGCGTACATATTGCAGGAGTATTTTATTCAGGAGTACAGCATGCAGCAGTATTATTTTCAGGGGTACAGTATTCAGAAAATACAGGTAACTGTAGATTTACATCCTTTTACCTATTTCCTTCATGGCACTGCGGCGAAATACTTCCTTCATGGCACTGAATCAGGCCTCAGTGCTTTGCTCAGACCTTTACCAGTGGCAGACCTGGATAAGCGGACCCTCACTAAGAATAGTTGAGTACCCCTGCACTAGAGGATGGTTTGTCTGCTAGTAAAAGGTTAATCTAATTATCTAACTACATACTGTACACACACTTCAAGTACCCATACCACACTGAAAGCTGTAACAGGTTTTATCTCTGCACCTGCTGTTTATAGCCTCCTTCTCCTGCTTCTTTAATTGATGTTCGTACTATACTATCAGCATGAAAAATATAGCATTACAGATTACCTCTCTTGTTACAATTTTGCATACAGTACACATACCATCCCCTCCACCACCACCCCAACACAGTGGGTTCTTCCAGCTAACAAACAGGAAGTCTCACAGAGCTGTGAAGCAGTGGTCCCTCACTGCTATTGACTTCAGTTGGCACAAGTCTCTTTTTCTTAAAGTGCTAGAGCTTTAATTACAAATTACAAAGAAAATACTCTCTCTCTCTCTCTCTCTCTCTCTATATATATATATATATATATATATATATATATATATATACAGTCATGGCAGTAAATGTTGGCACCCTTGAAAATTTTTCTAGAAAATGAAGTATTTCTCACAGAAAAGGCTTTCAGTAATAGTTGTTTTGCTATACACACGTTTATTCCCTTTGTGTGTAATGGAATCAAATCAAAAAGGGAGGAAAAAAAGAAAATTGGACATAATGTTACACCAAACTCCAAAAATGGTCTGGACAAAATTATACGTACCCTTAAAGGGGTATTCCAGGCAAACACTTTTTTTTATATATATATATCAACTGGCTCCGGAAAGTTAAACGGATGTGTAAACTATTTCTATTAAAAAATCTTAATCCTTCCAATAGTTATTAGCTTCTGAAGTTTTCTGTCTAACTGTTCAATGATGATGTCACGTCCCGGGAGCTGTGCATGATGGGAGTATATCCCCATAGGAACTGCACAGCTCCCGGGACGTGACATCATCATTGAGCAGTTAGACAGAAAACAACAACTCAACTTCAGAAGCTAATAACTATTGGAAGGATTAATATTTTTTAATAGAAATAATTTAAAAATCTAAGTAGAAGTAGAAAAATGGGTGTGCACTGCTAGAGAACCACTATGCAGGTGTAACAATCAATGTGTTCGGGTGTATGGCTGGTATATGGTGCTGGACAATTAAAGAAACAGTCTTTCATATGCAGTAGAATGAAAATAGAAATATGTCTGCACTCACCATGCCATTTCAAGTGGTTTGCTTTATTGGATTCTTCAAATTTCCATTATAACAATAACACCCGAGTGAAGGGAGGGGGAGCTGCTCCGGGCAAGGAGACTAGGAGCGGCTGTCAGGAACAACAGCACCGTTTCGCGTTATTCACGTATCTTCCGGTTCCGGAACCGAAAGATGCGTGAATAACGCGAAATGGTGCTGTTGTTCATGACAACCGCTCCTAGTCTCCTTGCACGGAGCAGCTCCCCCTCCCTTCACTCGGGTGTTTTTATTACATGCTTTTTAATGGAAATTTGAAGAATCCAATAAAGCAAACCACTTGCAATGGCATGGTGAGTGCGGACATATTTCTATCTTCATTCTACTACATAATTTACAAATCTGTTTAACTTTCCAGAGCCAGTTGATATATAAAAAAAAGTTTTGGCCTGAAATACCCCTTTAACTTAATATTTGGTTGCACACCCTTTGGAAAAAATAACTGAAATCAGTTGCTTCCTATAAACATCAATAAGCTTCTTACACCTCTCAGCAAACTGCTCCAGGTTTCTCTTATTGGAAGGGCGCCTTTTCCCAACAGCAATTTTAAGATCTCTCCACAGGTGTTCAATGGTATTTAGATCTGGAGTCATTACTGGCCACTTCAGAATATAATATGGTAAAACTGCTACCTAATGTGGGGAAGCTATGCTACCTAATGTGGGGAATCTATGCAACCTAATGTGGGGAATATATGCTACATAATGTGGGGAATATATGCTACCTGATGTGGGGTAACTGCTACCTAATGTGGGGTAACTACTACCTAATGTAGGGTAACTGCTACCTAATGTGGGGTAACTGCTACCTAATGTGGGGAAATTATGCTACCTAATGTGGGGAAACTATTCTACCTAATGTGGGGAAACTATGCTCCCTAATGTGGGGAAACTATGCTACCTAATGTTGGGAAATTATGCTACCTAATGTGGGGGAACTGCTGCCTGCCTAATTCTGCAGATTAAAGGGGTTATCCACCATAAGGGGATTTTAGTACGTACCTGGCAGACAGTAATGGGCATGCTTAGGAAGTATCTGCACTTGTCTTGGGGCTAAATGGCTATGTCATGAGATTACCATAACACTGTGGCTAGGTTTTTGTGAACTTGTATTTCCTGTTTGAGTTTTCTTTTTTTGACTAAAAATCCCAGAATTCTATTTTCCTCCTTCCCACACATCAGCCACCCCACCCATTGAAACATAAATGAGCTACAGACCTGTGGTCTTCAATCAGGGTGCCTAGAGCTGTTGCATTAGTTGCAGATTGATCCCTCCACCCATTGAAGCAGACAGGCTACCTGGCATCAGCTGACTAGTGAGTCAGGTCTCGGCCGCATTGCAAGCTGGGAAAAATCCGAGACAACAGTAATTTTGTATGCTGGTAAAAATAAATAGTGAGGTGAAAATCACAGAAGAATTGTGAGAAAACCGTCACACACAGGTACAGACACTATATTATAAACTACACTAACTTTACAGCCCCTGTAGCATAGTCAAAAAAAAAAAAAATAATCCCGGAATACTCCTTTAATGTGATTTGCAGTGCAATTTTATGGCATAGTACCTTATTATTATAATTTTTTTTTTTTGGGGGGGGGGGCAGGCACATTCTTTGCACAGGGGTCCTCTGCTGTCTGTGTCGGCCCCTGGACAGGTAAGAACAGTTTTGTAAACAAATATATATGGAGATTGGGGCAAATTTACTATTGTAAGTATGTCAGAATTCCGGAATAATTTGTGCCAAAGAACTGTCTTACATTACTTTTAAATACATTTTCCCAAGTGGCTGGCAAAAGGTTCTTGGACTTTTGAAAAACATGTATAGCTTTGGGAAAAGGGAAACAGCTTAAGATGCAACCCTGTGTGGCCAAAAAAATTTAACCATAGTCTGGCACAAGGTTCTAGTGTTGTTTAATACAATAGTTGGTCTTCACTTAGGCTAGAAAAGTTGATTAAGGGATTGCTAACAAGAATCCAGGCGCTTGAGTCAGCCCGTACTCAGGTATCATCTGTTTCAGCTCCTATGGGACCTCCGGTAAATCTTCCTGAGCATTTTTCTGGGAACCCGAAAGCTTTTAGAGAGTTTTGTAAAAGTTTGAGACCTTACTCTTCTGGTACCCAGGCTCAAAGAGTTGGAATTATTATGTCTCTTCCACAAGGTCGGTATTTTCCCTTGACCCTGACATTCCGATTTGTCTTGGATTCTTTGCTTGCTGGAAGAATTTAGAAAGTAGAAAACATGTATGTGGAGCTCAAAGTAAAAGTACGAGGTTAAAAGTAAAAATAGCAATAATATAAAAAATTCAGTCCTCAGTAACTCACTACTAAAAAGAAGTGTGTGAAGGACACATGGGAACTGGACTAATATATGGTGTAACACTCGATCGTCAGTATCCCCCCCACAATAGTAGGTAATACTCAAAAGTATGTCAAATTCATAATATCAAACCAGCATCAATAAAATATTATTTATTATATTAAAATGGTAGTCTATACCTCCAATTATTCACCACCGCAGGGCCCTTGCGGTTATTGGTGAATATCAGAGCTGGTAGTAAAAATTTTTAAATTGTTCACGACGATATGAGGATGTATATATTGCGATTCATTTACTATATTAATTGTGATTCCCTTTCTATAAATAGGTGTGAGAAATACAATATAATGATAAAGTTCTATAAATCACAATAAAAGTCCTGTGAAAATAATAAACCTGTTAGAGAGGAAAATCCTGCTGGAAAAAAGTCCTGTTGTAATAAAGAGAATGTCTCCACTCCTATAACTCTGTGAAGGGGGAAAAAAGTTTCACTTTTGATCTGTGTCCACAAATAGTCTGTGATTATGTATCACTTTGTAATAGACCTTTCACAACTGTTTCTCAGCATTTTTCCTGTTTGAAAAAAGTTATTGTTTGGCACTATGTGCCACTCACCGCCCTCGACCAGTGTTTGTTGGGATTTTCAGATGTTCACCACTTGTTACTTTGTACACCACTGAGGAAGGGGTCAGGACATCACCTATGTGTACCCCGAAACGCGTTTGGTTGGATTGACTATTGCTACGTGTTCACACGGATGTGCAGTTCACCTACGTTTTTTACTAATTTGCCTACATTGGACTTAAATATCTATCAGACTATTTCACATATGGGAAAGAGTGTTCTCCCTATCAGGATTACATCTATTGCATCTTTGAAGGACTTAAATCTGGACTACATATTCCAGCAGACCTTGCTATCCATTTGCTAACACAGCCTAAACCTCTGAATCTTCCTACCTCCCCTCCGGCACCTGGGTGTTCTAAACTCCGGTATTCATCGGGACTCCTAACAACTAGACCGGGATCCTGCCTCTTAGGTCAGCTGACCTGCAACCAGTTAAGGTCCTTTAACCTTTCCTAGTAAGTTTTATCCTGCAATCCATGTACTAGTTTAGTAGCTCTTCTCTGAACTCTCTCTAGAGTATCTATATCCTTCTGGAGATACGGCCTTCAGTACTGCACGCAATACTCCAAGTGAGGTCTCACCAGTGTTCTGTACAGCGGCATGAGCACTTCTCTCTTTCTACTGCTTATACCTCTCCCTATACATCCAAGCATTCTACTAGCATTTCATGCTGCTCTATTACATTGTCTTCCTACCTTTAAGTCTTCTGAAATAATTAATCCTAAATCCCTCTCCTCAGATACTGAGGTCAGGATTGTGTCAAATATTCTATATTCTGCCCGAGGGTTTTTACGCCCCAGGTGCATTATCTTGCACTTGTCCACATTAAATTTCAGTTGCCAGAGTTCTGACCATTCTTCTAGTTTTTCTAAATTCTTTTCCATTTGGTGTATCCCTCCAGGAACATCAACCCTGTTACATATCTTTGTGTCATCAGCAAAAAGACACACCTTACCATCAAGAACTTTTGCAATATCACTAATGAAGATATTATACAATATTGGTCCCAGTACAGATTCCTGAGGTACCCCACTGGTAACAAGACCTTGCTCTGAATATACTCCATTGACTACAACCCTCTGTTTTCTGTCATTCAGCCACTATCTAATCCACTCAACAATAAGGAAGTCCAATCTCAATGACTGTAGTTTATTGATAAGTCTTCTATGTGGGACAGTGCCAAAAAGCCTTACTGAAATCTAGATATGCAATGTCTACTGCCCCTCCGCCATTTATTATTTTAGTCACCCAATCAAAAAAATCAATAAGATTTGTTTGACATGATCTCCCTGAAGTAAACCCATGTTGTTTTTCATCTTGCAATCCATGGGATTTTAGATGTTCCACAATCCTATCTTTTAGTAGGGTTTCCATTAATTTCCCCACTATTGATGTCAGACTTACTGGCCTATAGTTGCTTGATTCCTCCCTACTACCTTTCTTATGAATGGGCACGACATTTGCTAATTTCCAATCTTCTGGGACGACTCCTTTTACCAGAGATTGGTTAAATAAAACTGTTAACGGCTTTGCTAGCTCACCACTAAGCTCCCGAGGTGGAGCCCATGAAGATATTGTCAGGATTCGGCAGGCTGGAGGTGGATCCTCTGTGTCAGAGAGGGATTGGCGTGGACCGTATCGGTGGACCGGTTCTAAGTTGCTACTGTTATTCACCAGAGCCCGCCGCAAAGCGGGATGGTCTTGCAGCGGCGGTAGCAACCAAGTCGTATCCACCGGTAAGGGCTCAACCTCTCTGACTGCTGAGATAGGCGTGGTACAAGGGATTAGGCAAGAGCAAGGTCGGACATAGCAGAAGGTCAGGGCAGGCAGCAAGGATCGTAGTCAGGGGCAACGGCAGGAGGTCTGGAACACTGGCTTGGGACATACAAAGAACGCTTTCACTGGCACAATGGCAACAAGATCCAGCAAGGAAGGGAAGGGGAAGTGAGGTTATATAGGGAAGTGCACAGGTGAACTCACTAATTAGAACCAGGCGCCAATCAGCGGCGCACTGGCCCTTTAAATCGCAGAGAGCCGGCGCGCGCGCACCCTAGGGAGCGGGGCCGCGCGCGCCGGGACAGTACAGATGGGGAACGAGTCTGGTAAGCAGGCTGGGATGCGAACCGCGAGCGGGCGCGTCCCGCATCGCGGATCGCATCCCTGCTAGGGACATTATCGCAGCGCTCCCGGTCAGCGGGTCTGACCGGGGCGCTGCGAACAGGAAAACGCTCGGCGTAACAGTACCCCCCCTTGGGTCTCTTTTTGTGAATGAGGTCCTTGTTGAGGATGTTATCCTCGGGTTCCCACGACCTCTCCTCAGGACCGCAATTCTCCCAATCTACGAGAATTTTTTTTTTACCTCTGACCGTCTTAGACGCGAGAATTTCTTTAACCGAGAAGATATCTGAGGACCCGGAGACAGGAGTAGGAGCGACAACCTTGGGAGAGAAGCGGTTAAGGATAAGCGGTTTAAGGAGAGTAACATGAAAAGCGTTAGGAATACGGAGAGAAGGGGGAAGAAGGAGTTTGTAGGAGACAGGATTGATTTGACACTTGATTTTAAAGGGTCCAAGATAACGTGGTCCCAGTTTATAACTGGGGACACGGAAGCGGATATACTTGGCGGAGAGCCACACTTTGTCTCCCGGAGCAAAGACAGGAGGAGTTCTTCTCTTTTTGTCGGCATGCTTCTTCATCCTGGATGAGGCCTGTAGGAGGGATTTTTGAGTCTCCTTCCAGATGGTGGAGAAGTCCCGGGTAACTTCGTCAACAGCGGGCAAACCAGAAGGCGTGGGAGTGGGGAGGGGGGGAAGAGGGTGACGGCCGTACACCACAAAGAACGGGGATTTAGCGGAGGATTCAGAGTCTTTGAAATTGTACGAGAATTCAGCCCAGGGTAGAAGATCGTCCCAATCATTCTTGCGGGAGGAAACAAAATGTCGCAAATAGTCACCAAGAACCTGGTTAACTCTCTCTACTTGCCCATTGGATTGGGGATGATAGGAAGACGAGAAATTTAATTTGATTTTTAGTTGATTACAGAGAGCTCTCCAGAATTTCGACACAAATTGAACGCCATTGAACGCCATCCGAGACGATATGCGTGGGAAGCCCGTGAAGGCGAAAAATGTGCACAAAAAATTGTTTCGCCAACTGTGGCGCAGAAGGAAGGCCTGGAAGTGGAATAAAATGTGCCATCTTGGAGAAACGATCAACGACCACCCAAATGACTGTGTTGCCATGGGATAAAGGCAGGTCCGTTATAAAGTCCATGGCAATCTGAGACCATGGTAGCTCAGGGACAGGCAGAGGATGAAGGAGGCCAGCAGGCTTCTGGCAAGGAGTCTTGTCCCGGGCACAGACTGTACAAGCCCGAACAAAATCAGCAACATCTGCTTCCAGGGTAGGCCACCAATAAAATCGAGAGATGAGTTGGATGGACTTCTTGACGCCAGCATGGGCGGCGAGGTGCGAGGAGTGTCCCCACCTGAGGATCTTGAGGCGCTGGCGTGGAAGGACGAAAGTCTTTCCAGGAGGTGTTTGTCTGATGGAAGCTGGGGAAGAGGAGATCAGACACTCAGGAGGAACAATGTGTTGCAGGGGGGCTTCCGTTTCGGAGGCATCAGAGGAACGAGAGAGGGCGTCAGCCTTGATGTTTTTGTCAGCAGGGCGAAAATGAATCTCAAAGTTAAAAAGGGCAAAAAACAACGACCACCTAGCCTGGCGTGGGTTCAGCCGTTGGGCAGACTGAAGATAAGAGAGATTCTTGTGATCTGTGTAGATGATAATTGGGTATTTGGAACCCTCCAGCAGGTGCCTCCATTCCTCGAGGGCTAGTTTTATGGCCAGCAGTTCTCGATCACCAATGGAGTAATTTTTCTCCGCCGGAGAGAAGGTCTTAGAAAGGAAACCACAAGTAATGTTATGTCCAGAAGAGTTTTTTTTGTAGGAGTACAGCTCCGGCTCCCACCGAGGAGGCGTCTACCTCCAGTAAGAAGGGTTTAGATGGATCAGGTCTGGAGAGTACAGGAGCAGAAGAAAAGGCAGTTTTGAGATGGTTGAATGCCTCGTCCGCTTGGGGAGGCCAGGACTTAGGGTTGGCGTTTTTCTTGGTTAGGGCCACAATTGGAGCCACAATGGTGGACAAATGTGGAATAAATTGTCGGTAGTAATTGGCAAACCCCAAGAAGCGTTGGATAGCTCGGAGTCCGGAGGGGCGTGGCCAATCTAACACGGCTGACAGTTTGTCTGGGTCCATTTAAAGTCCCTGGCCAGAGACGAAATATCCTAGGAAGGGAAGAGATTGGCATTCAAAGAGACATTTCTCCATTTTGGCATATAATTGATTGTCACGGATTCTCTGGAGCACAAGATGGACATGACGGCGGTGTTCTTCGATGTTAGAAGAGAAAATCAAAATGTCGTCCAAGTAAACCAAAAAAAACAGGTATATAACAGATCTCGAAAAATTTCATTCACAAAGTCCTGGAAGACAGCAGGGGCGTTGCAGAGCCCAAAGGGCATAACCAGATATTCAAAGTGTCCATCTCTTGTATTAAATGCGGTCTTCCACTCATCCCCTTCCCTGATGCGGATGAGATTATATGCACCTCTTAAATTCAATTTGGTGAAGATGTTAGCGCCACGTAGGCGGTTAAAGAGTTCCGAGATAAGAGGCAGGGGATAGCGTTTTTTTATAGTGATCTTATTAAGACCGCAGTAATCGATGCAAGGCCGTAAGGAACCGTCTTTTTTGGAGACAAAGAAGAACCCCGCTCCGGCAGGGGAGGAAGGCTTGCGGATGAATCCCCTCTTTAAATTTTCTTGGATGTAATCCGACATGGCTTGTGTCTCAGGAGCTGACATAGGATAGATCCTGCCCCGGGGTGGAGTAGTACCAGGAAGGAGATCAATAGGGCAGTCATAATGCCTGTGAGGAGGAAAAGTCTCTGCTTGTTTATTGCAAAAAACATCGGCATAGTCCAAAAAGGCCTTGGGGAGACCTGGTATAGGAGGAGCCACAGGGGTTTGACTGGCGGGACTGGGAGCAGACATGAGGCATTTTTTGTGGCAAGAAGCACCCAAGTTCTTGATCTCCCCGGTGGTCCAGTCAAGGGTAGGAGAATGGCGTTGGAGCCAAGGCAGTCCGAGAAGAATTTCAGAAGTGCAGTTAGAGAGGATCAGAAATTAAATTTTTTGGTGATGAGGTCCAATGCACATTAACAGGGGTTCTGTGCGGTAAAGCACAGTACAGTCCAATCTTTCTCCATTAACTGAAGCGATGTAGAGAGGACTGGCGAGACTGGTCACTGGGATGTTGAACCTGTTAACGAAAGAGGCCAAAATAAAATTGTAATGACTCATCCCAGTCTGATTCGAGAGGTTAAACTTTTCTGAGTTTCTGGCTTTGCTTTAATTGTTGTAGTGAAGCCCTGGCCTATTCCCTCTGCTGTCTATTTAGCAATTCAGATACCTTGTGTGACCACACCTGTTTAGCTGGCTACATAATTCTGAAGTGTGCTTCTAGACCTACTCAGTGAAATAACTGTGTTCTGATACTAGTTTCCCAATCCTTCTTTCTGTATTCCTCTGATTTATCTGGTACTCTGTGACCTCGGCTTTTGTCTTTGGATTTTCCCTCTGGTTTTGTGTCTTGACTAGAGATGAGCAAATTGAAGCTGACAAACCCAAATTTGTTTCGAATTTCATGAAAAATTTGATTCATTAAACTTTATTTAGTGATGTCCAGGCTCCCGGGAATCTAAAATGGTGGTTCCACTTGTCAGTACATGGGGCAAGGAATGCTGGGAAGGCAGAAGGCAAGGCGGGAAGGCAGGTAGGTGGGATGACCCTGAATCCCATACAGGATGCAGCCTATCAGCAGCCAGTAACCCCTGTGATGTCAAATCCCTATATAATCGGCAGCCATAACTCCGACTCCTCACTTAATTCATTACACTGCAGAGAGATAGGATGGACATCGCAGTGTGTGTTTTACACAGAAAAGCTTATTACAGCACCGTTTCACCTCCTAGTCACATCAGCATTCTGGTGTACAGAGAGCAGTGCTTTCTTTTCACTGAAAAGGATTTTTACTGCAGCCATAAACCTACCAGTCACTTTCTACAGCATTGTATTACAGAGAGGGGCAGAGAGCTGTGTGTTGCCTCATACATTTCAACAAGCTGCCTCAACTTCCTAAACCTTAGCAGAGGAGGCAGGAATAATTTTTCTGCGCAATTCTGTGTTCCACAACAAATCTGCTTGTTATACTAGACTGTAGATGGTATAATACCGAGCAGTCCATTCCTAATAGTCTGTGAGAGAGTGCAATTTTGGGTTTAGTAGACAGCAACTGTGTACCTCTGGTGTCGTGCAAAAATATGCATTTTTAAGCGTACTGTACCACATTTTTCTGCCCTCATAAATGCATACCACATACATACATATAAATGGTTTACTATTTTGTACCTGTTAATCTGTCAAGGGCCTTAGATATTGTGAAAGAACAGACATAAGTAATCACCAGCTAATGTTTTACTCAATTACTTTTTGAAGCGGTAGCACATTTTTCAGCCCTCATAAGTGCATACCACAAACCTATGTCAAAGCAGTGTACTATTTTGTACCTGTTAATTCATCAAGGGCCTACATACTGTGAAAGGACAGCCTAAAGTAATAACCGGCTGGTGTTTTACTCAACAGCAACTGTGTGCTGCAGCACTGTTGTGTGCTGCTGGTGTTGTGCAAAAATGTTTTTTTAAGCGTACTGTAGCGTATTTTTCTGCCCTCATAAGTTCATATTACATACATACATCTAGCTAGTGTACTATTTTGTACCTATTAATCTGTCAAGGGCCTAGATACTGTGAAAGTCAGGGCAAAAGTACTCACTGGCTGGTGTTGTACTCAGATACTTTTTTAAGTGTACTGTAGCACATTTTTCTTCCCTCATAAGGGCATACCACATAGCTACATCTAAGTAGTGTACTATTTTTTACCTGTTAATCTGTCAAGGGCCTAGATACTGTCAAAGCCCAGGCAAAAGTAATCACCAGCTGGTGTTTTACCCCAGTGCTTTTTTAAGCGTAATGTAGAGCATTTTTCTCAGCAAAGAAAAAAAAAATAATGAAAATGTAGCCAGCACCTAAACCCAATACACGGGTGCACGCTGCTGTGGCAAGTACAAAACATATAAAAAAAGAGCATTTTTCTGCCCTCATAAGTGCAAACCACATATCTACATCTAAGTAGTATACAATATTTAACCTGTTAATCTGCAAAGGGCCGAGATACTGGAAAAGTGCATGCAAAAGTACTCACTGGCTGGTGTTGTACTCAGATACTTTTTTACGTGTACTGTAGCGCATTTTTCTTCCCTCATAAGTGCATACCACATACCTACATTTAAGTTAATTTTTTATCTGTTAATCTGTCAAGAGCCTAGATACTGTGAAAGGCCAGCCAAATTAATCATGGGCTGGTGTTTTATCCCAGTGCTTTTTTAAGCGTACTGTAGAGCATTTTTCTGCCCTCTTTAGTGGATGTGAACAGAGGAGTTGCAGAAGCCTACATTGATCAGGCAGAGGTCTCAGCCAACTAGGAGCGAGTTGAAGCAGGAGTCACAGCGAGAGCCCTTAGCTCCCGGTATCAGCTAGCGATCGTGTCTCGACTAGCAACGCATCTGCCGTCATCGATTGGTTAACACGGTCATCCCCTTCATCACAAGTGACATCTGATACCCCCAGTCAACAGTTTGTGGGTTCCTCAGACACAACCCTCAGTTGGCATGGCCAGGGAGCAGTCCCTGTCCTCCCATTGCCTCTGTCCTATGCTGTTCCCTCCCCCAAAGAAGTATCTTATGCTGTGGGTTCAGCTCCACTATTCAATGAGGACGATCTAATAGAGGACAGTCAGCAGCTATTGCCAAGCCAAGAAGGGGAAGAGACTTCTGCTGCTTACCCTGCTAGGTGGGTAAGTAGTGATGAGGGAAGAGGGAGGTGGTGTTCAGGTTCCTGAAGCAAACACTGTTGAGGAACTTGACAAGAACATCAGTAGGCTTCTGCTGATGATGATGAAGCCGATCACAACTGGGAGCCTGGTGAAGAAGGGACTTCATCATCATCAGGAGAAGAGATTTGCAGTTTGCCCGTGAGGCAGCAGCTGAGTCAGCAAGGTGGTAGCATGGTTGGCAGTCAGAATGGTGGCAGAAGTACAAATTCTGGAGCCAAACGAGCCCGGGGAGACCACCTGGGAGTAGCAGTCAATTAGTGCGGACTGTTGGTGGGAAAATCCGCTACTTGGCGGTGTGGCAGTTTTTCATCAAGCATCCTGAGGAGGTTCACATAGCCACATGCAAGATGTGTCAGCAGAAGGTGAAGTGTGGCCAGGGTCCCAATATTGGCACCACGACCCTGCGTCAACATATGCTTCGCCACCATAAAGCGGCATGGGAGAACCATGGCTCCTATGTAATGGTAGAGCCTGCTGTATCACCCAGTGGCACGCCGCTACCTCTTTCAGCCAGCAAAGGCTCCACCACCTCAGCCGAAGGGAGCTGTGTGTCATACCCTCCTTCTGGTGCTCCAGATGCTCCTGCTCCTCCTACTTTTAGTCAGCCATTCTGCCAGCAATTCATCGGCGAAGCCATGTCCTAGAGACAACAGTATGCGCCCACTCATCCAACGGCGCTGAAGCTGAATGTGCTCCTGTCCATGCTGCTGGTGCTGCAGTCTCTCCCTTTTCAAGTGGTGGACTCTGCACCTTTAAGAGAACTAATGGCTTGTGCCGAGCCAAGGTGGAGAGTGCAAAGCCGTAATTTCTTTGCGAAGAAGGCAGTACCAGCCCTGCACACATGTGTGGAGGAGAAGGTGGGCCAGTCCTTGAGCCTGTCGGTGTGTACCAAAGTGCACTGCAGTGCAGATGTTTGGAGCTGTAACTATGGTCAGGGACAATACATGTCCTTTACAGCTCAATGGGTAAATGTGGTTCCTGCACAGCCACAACAGCATCTTGGACTGGTCATGCCGCTTCCTCCTCCGCGCTCTCCCATTGGTCCTGTGACAGTATGCGACTCTGCCTCCTTATCCTCCACCGTGTCCTCAGCCTCCACTGCCCAGCCAAGTCCCAGTGGCCCTTCAGCATACCATGTGTGCAGCGCACACATGGTGTTACATTGTTCTTCACATGGTTTGCCTTGGCGAACGGAGTCACACAGGGGAGGAACTGCTAAAAATCATTCATAAAGAAATAAGAGTATGGCTTACTCTATGAAAACTGGAAATGGGAACCATGGTGACTGACAACGGGAAGAACATCTTGCATGCGCTGTGACTGGGAAGGCTGAGCCATTCACCCTGCATGGCACACGTGTTTAATCTGGTTGTGAATCAATTCCTGAAGTGTTCCCCCCATTTGCAAGACATCCTAACAATGGGAAGGAAACTTTGCATGCACTTCAGCCACTCGTAAACCGCAAAAGCACACGCTCCTTGAGCTGTAGCTTCAGAACGGTATCCCCCAACATAGTCTGATTTGTGATGTTGCCACACGTTGGAATTCCACCCTCCATATGTTGGACCGACTATACAAACAGAGAAAAGCCATCACCGATTTCTTGATGATCCAAGTGGATAGGGGTACTCTCCTGTAACTTCAATGTGAACCAGTAGCAGCTCATATATGACACCTGCAGTTTGTTCAGGCCCTTTTAGGAAGCCACATTATTAGTAAATCGCCAGGATTATGGGATTGACAACGTCATTCCACTTCTTCATTTATTACAACACTTGTTGGAAACGATGGCTGGTCAGGGCACTGGAGATGTGGCGCCTACATCTCACGGCCTTATGAGCCCTGTGGGGGCAGATCTGGCCAAATGGGTGATTTTTCTAGAAATCTGACAGGAGAGTAGTGTTGAGCGGCATAGGCCATATTCGAATTCGCGAATATTCGCGAATATATGGACGAATATTCGCCATATATTCGCGTATATTCGCATATTCGTAATATTCTCATTTTATTTTCGCATATGCGAAACTTAGCATATAAAAAAATTAGCATAAGCAAAAAATTTGCATATGCTAATTTTCTCATATGCGAAAATTCGCACACCAGTCTCACACAGTAGTATAAGAGCCTTCTTTACACCACACAAGCTGGAAGCAGAGAGGGATGATCACTATGATGTGTACTGTGAAAAAAAACAAAAAAACGAATATTCGTAATTACGAATATATAGCGCTATATTCGCGAATATTCGCGAATTCGCGAATATGCGATATTCGCGAATAAAATTCGTATTGCAAATATTCGCGAGCAACACTACAAGAGAGAACGAGTAGGAGAAGCCAGAGGAGCTAGAGGGTTATGAGGAAGGCGGGCAGGAAGTCCCTCCGAGTCACTTGCACTAATGGCACGATGCATGCTCACTTGCAAATACAGTAACAGCTGAATTGTCACCATTCGGCAGCAGGATGACTTCTGGCTTTACCTTATTGGACCCTCGCCACCGCCACAAAATAGGGGCCTTTTTTACACCCACTGAGAGGGAGGACAAACTGACCTACTACAGAGGCATCCTATGTAGTCAGTATTCCGATGCCTATCATCGCCATCATCCATGCTCTCGCAGGTTTTAATAGGGGGGCCCCCTGCGCTCACCTTCCACTGCCATGGCTGCTGGGCCGGGGTGGGGTGGCAGGAGCAGTACCATCTCCATCAGCAGCAGCCTGAGTCTACAGTCGCTGATGAGTACCTTTCTTCACCCGCATAGTCAAGCAACTCATCAGCAGCAGGTTGACTTGGAGCAGAACCTGAACCAGCAGGTGGTGGCACACCTTGACATGCCCACGCCAACACACCTTGAAGATCCGCTGGACTTTTGGGCAGCCAAACTTGATTTGTGGCCGCAACTAGCAGAGTTTGCCCTGGAAAACCTGTTCTGCCAGGCCAGTAGTGTGCCATTAGAGTGGGTGTTTAGTGCGGCCGGGGCCATAGTCACCCCAAGGAGAATTTATCTGTCCATGAAAAATGTGGAGAGACTGATCTTTGTGAAGATAAATCAGGCATGAATCAGCCAGAATTTCCCCCCACCAATGCCTGATGCATCAGAGTAGATTGACCATGGTGGCACACCAACACCTCCCAAATATGTATAGGGCCAAACAGATTTAGGGTGCTTCTCCCCAGTTACAAACATTCCTCTGCATCAGACCTTTTTTTTCACCCACCTTCGTCACTAGGTACTGGTATTGCCACCCACCACACCCATCTATCACCGGGTCACTTTCAGGACTCCTGATGCTGCTGCTGCCACCTCCAGGCTGTGCCATTCAGCCACTATATGGTCTCTTCATGCTGCCACAAACTCCAGGCTGTGCCATTCAGCCACTATATGGTCTCCTCATGCTTCTGGCACCTCCAGGCTATGCCATTCAGACACTCTATGGTCTCCTCATACTGCCACATACTCCAGGCTGTGCCATTCAGCCACTATATGGTCTCCTCATGCTTCAGCCACCTCCCGGCTGTGCCATTCAGCCACTATATGGTTTCCTCATGCTTCAGCCACCTCCAGGCTGTGCAATTCAGCCACTATATGGTCTCCTCATACTTCAGCCACCTCCCGGCTGTGCCATTCAGCCACTATATGGTCTCCTCATGCTGCCACAAACTCCAGGCTGTGCCATTCAGCCACTATATGGTCTCCTCATGCTTCAGCCACCTTAAGGCTGTGCCATTCACCCACTATATGGTCTCCTCATGTTGCCACAAACTTCAGGCTGTGTCATTCAGTCACTATATGGTCTCCTCATGCTTCAGCCACCTCCAACCTGTGCCATTCAGACAATATATGGTCTCCTCATGCTGCCACAAACTCCAGGCAGTCATTCAGCCACTATATGGTCTCCTCATACAGATGCCACCTCCAGGCTATGTCACCATGTGACTCTTTGTTAGATTTGGTCCTTGTAACCACATGCTGGGGCCTGGGACACTAAAATTTGGGAGTGTTAGCTAAAATTTTTATTTCAAAATCTTAAATTTCTATTTCAAAATCTTAAATTTCAATGGTCTCCTCATGCTTCTGCCAACTTCAGGCTGTGCCATTAAGCCACTATATGTTTTAGTCATGCTTCAGCCAACTCAAGTCTGTGCCATTCCGTCACTATATGGTCTCCTCATGCTTCAGCCAACTCCAAGCTGTACCATTCAGCCACTATATGGTCTCCTCATACTGATGCCATCTCCAGGCTCTGTCATTGTGCCGCCATATGACATGTGACTCCTTGTTAGATTTGGTCCTTTGTACACACACGCCGGGGCCCACGCCCTAAAACTTGGGAGTGTTAGCTAAAATTTCATTTTCCAAATCTTAAATTTCAATTTCAAAATATTAAAGTTACATTTCAAAATATAAAATTTCAATGGTCTCCTCATGCTGCCACAAACTCCAAGCTGTGCCATTCAGCCACTATATGGTCTCCTCATGCTGCCACAAACTCCAGGTGGTCATTCGCCACTATTTGGTCTCCTCATACTGATGCCACCTAAAGACTCTGTCATTGTGCTGCCATGTGACATGTGACTCCTTGTTAGATTTGGTCCTTTGTAACCACATGCCTGGACCCGGGAAACTAAAACTTGGCAGAAGCATGGTCTCCTCATGCTTCTGCCAACTCCAGGCTGTGCCATATAGACACTATATGGTCTCCTTATGCTTCAGCCAACTCCAGGCTGTGTCATTCAGCCACTATATGGTCTCCTCATGCTTCTGTCACCTCCAGGCTGTGCCATTAACACCTTAAGGACGCAGCTCATTTTCACCTTAAGGACGCAGGCCTTTTTTGCAAATCTGACCACTGTCACTTTAAGTATTAATAACTCTGGGATGCTTTTACTTTTCATTCTGATTCAAAGATAGTTTTTTCGTGACATATTCTACTTTATGTTAGTGGTAAAATGTTGTCGATACTTGCATCATTCCTTGGTAAAAAATTCCCAAATTTGATGAAAAATTAGAATATTTAGCATTTTTTAGCTATGAAACTCTTTGCTCAAAAGGAAAATGGACATCCCAAATAAATGTTATATTGATTCACATGTACAATATGTCTACTTTATGACTGCATCATAAAGTTGACATGTTTTTACTTTTTGAAGACATTAGAGGGCTTCAAAGTATAGCAGCAATTTTCAAATTTTTCACAAAATTTTCAAAATTAGAATTTTTCAGGGACCAGTTCAGTTTTGAAATGGATTTGAGGGGCCTTCATATTAGAAATACCCCACAAAAGACCCCATTATAAAAACTGCACCCCTCAGAGTATTCAAAATGACATTCAGTAAGTGTGTTAACCCTCTAGGTGTTTCACAGGAATAGCAGCAAAGTGAAGGAGAAAATTCAAAATCTTCATTTTTTACACTCGCATGTTCTTGTAGACCCAGTTTTTGAATTTTTACAAGGGGTAAAAGGAGAAAAATCTTCCTAAAATTTGTAACCCAATTTCTCTCGAGTAAGGAAATACCTCATATGTGTATGTTAAGTGTTCGGCGGGCGCAGTAGAGGGCTCAGAAGGGAAGGATCGACAATGGGATTTTAGAGTGAGTTTTTCTGAAATGGTTTTTTGGGGGCACAACAGAACAGAACAGCAAGAAAACCCCCACATGGCATATTATTTTGGAAACTAAACCCCTCAGGGAATGTAACAAGGGGTACAGTGAGCCTTAACACCCCACAGGTGTTTGAAGACTTTTCGTTAAAGTTGGAGGTGTAAATTAATTTTTTTTTCACTAAAATGCTGATTTTCCCCAAAATTTTACATTTCTACAAGGGGTAATAGGAGAAAATGCCCCCCAAAATTTGTAACCCCATTTCTTCTAAGTATGGAAATACCCCATGTGTGTACGTCAAGTGCTCTACTGGTGAACTACAATGCTCAGAAGAGAAGGAGCGCCATTGAGATTATGGAGAGAGAATTTGGTTGGAATAGAAGTCGGGGGCCTTGTGCATTTACAAAGCCCCTTGTGGTGCTAGAACAGTGGACCCCCCCACATGTGACCCCATTTTGGAAACTACATCCCTCACGGAATTTAACAAGGGGTGCAGTGAGTGTTTACACCCCACTGGCATTTGACAGACCGTTGGAACAGTGGGCTGTGCAAATGAAAAATTACATTTTTCATTTTCACAGACCACTGTTCCAAAAATCTGTCAGACACCTGTGGGGGTAAATGCTCACTGCACCCCTTATTACATTACATGAGGGGTGTAGTTTCCAAAATGGGGTCACATGTGGGTATTTATTTTTTTGTGTTTATGTCAGAACCGCTGTAAAATCAGCCACCCCTGTGCAAATCACCAATTTAGGCCTCAAATGTACATAGTGCGCTCTCACTCCTGAGCCTTGTTGTGCACCCGCAGAGCATTTTACGCCCACATATGGGGTATTTTCGTTCTCAGGAGAAATCGCGTTACAAATTTTATGGGTCTTTTTTTCCTTTTACCTCTTGTGAAAATAAAAAATATGGGCCAACACCAGCATGTTAGTGTAAAAATAAATATTTTTTTACACTAACCGGCTGATGTAGACCCCAACTTTTCTTTTTCATAAGGGGTAAAAGGAGAAAAAGTCCCCCAAAATTTGTAGTGCAATTTCTCCCATATGTGGCCCTAAACTGTTTCCTTAAAATACGACAAGGCTCCGAAGTGAGAGAGAGCAGCATGCGCATTTGAGGACTAAATTAGGGATTGCATAGGGGTGGACATAGGGGTATTCTACGCCAGTGATTCCCAAACAGGGTGCCTCCAGCTGTTCCTAAACTCCCAGCATGCCTGGACAGTCAGTGGCTGTCCGGAAATGCTGGGAGTTGTTGTTTTGCAACAGCTGGAGGCTCCGTTTTGGAAACACTGCCGTACAATATTTTTTATTTTTATTGGGGCGGGGAGTGGGACAGTGTAAGGGGGTGTATATGTAGTGTTCTACCCTTTATTTTGTGTTAGTGTAGTGTTTTTAGGGTACATTCCCACTGGCGCAGGTTTGCAGTGAGTTTACCGCTAGGAGTTTGTGCTGCGGCAGAAAATTTGCCGCAGCCCAAACTTGAAGCAGGAAGCTTATTGTAAACCTACCTGTGTGAATATACCCTGTACATGCACATGGGGGGGAGGGGCAAACCTCCAGCTGTTGCAAAACTAAAACTCCCAGCATGTACTGACGGAACGTGCATGCTGGGAGTTGTACTTTTGCAACAGCTGGAGGCACACTGGTTGGAAAACCTTCAGTTAGGTTCTGTTACCTAACTCAGTATTTTCCAACCAGGGTGCCTCCAGCTGTTGCAAAACTACAACTCCCAGCATGTACTGATCAGCGAAGTGCATGCTGGGAGATGTAGTTATGCAACAGTTCGAGGTGTGCAACTACAACTCCCAGCATGGCGAGACAGCTGTTTGCTGTTTGGGCATTCTGGGATTTGCACTTTTGCAACATCTGCAGTTCAGAGACCACTGCAGCGTGATTTCCAAGCTGTGCCCCTTCAGATGTTGCAAAACTACAAATCACAGCATGCCCAGACAGCAAACTGCTGTGTGGGCATGCTGGGAGTTGTAGTTTTGCAAGAGCTAGAGGACTACAGTTTATAGATCACTGCAAAGTCATTTCCAAACTGTAGCCCTCCAAATCTTGCAAAACTACAAATCCCAGCATGCCCAAACGGCTGTCTGGGCATGCTGGGAGTTGTAGTTTTGCAACATCTGGGGGGGCTACAGTTTAGAGAGCACTGTATGTGGTCTCCAAAGTTAAGCCCCCCACCCAAATGTTGCTAGGCAACTACTCACCGGCTTCCGTAGTCTTCATCAGGGAGCCACGAGGGAGCCACACGTCATCGCCGCCCGCCGCCGCCGATCAGGTAAGGGACCTCCACTGTCGCCGCCGCCGGTCACGCTACAGTTCTCCCGTTCTGCCCGGAGTACCGTCGGTGGGCAGGACCGGGGAACCGAACTTTAACTCCCCCCGCCCCCGATCTGCTATTGGTCACCTAACTCCTATCCCTTCATGGGGACCGGGGGTGTCTTGGACACCCCCGATCCCCCTGATTTTCCGGGTCACCGGACACCAGTATGACCCGGTTCCGCTGAAAATCGTCGATCTGAATTGACCCCCCTGGGCATATGCACGGGATGCCTGCTGGTAGATTTCAGCAGTCATCCCGGTCCCGTCTCCAACTGGCTAGCGGCAGGGACCGGAATTCCCACGGGGGTATGCATACGCCCCACGTCCTTAAGGACACGGGATGCAGGGCGTATGCATACACCATACGTCCTTAAGAGGTTAAGACACTATATGGTCTCCCCATGCTTTCGACACCTCCAGACTGTGTCATTCAGCCAATATATGGTTTACTAATGCTGCTGGGCCCAGGACATTACCTACAAATATTTTATGGTAGTCCTAGCGAACACAATTCTTCAATTTCAATTTTAAAATTGTGAAGCCCTAGTGTCTACTCATACTGCCGCCTGCTCCAGGCTGTGTCATTCAGCAACTATATAGTTTAGTTATGCTGCTGGGCCTGGGACATTACCTTACATTCCAACTCCAGGCTGTGTCATTCTGCCAGATTATGGTCTCCTCATGCTGCTGCCACCTTTAGGCTCTGTCATTGTGCCGCCATGTGACTACTTGTTAGATTGTTGTTGTTTTTTTTTGTCATACAGTTTTAGTTCAAAGTAAACACCGGGACATTAAACTTTGTAATCTAATATAAATCTTAAATTTAAATTTAAAAAAATCAATGTCATCTTTTCAAGACTGAGGCCCTATGGTCGTCGACGTCATATTACCTGTGGAATTATCACAAGAATTCAATGAAACAGCTTGGAGCGATAACAATGAACCATAAGTGATTAAATGAAACATTTGCACTTTCACACTTTCATAGTCAGGGGGTGCTGAGAGGTAGGGACTGGAACAGGTGGTATCTCGCCTGGCGGAGGACCACCAGCTCGATGCTCACCAAAATGAGTACTCAAAACATTGAAATAAATTCTAATTAAATTAAATAAAAATGATATGAAAAAATCACTTTATCCTCTTCAATTTTGACACTATATGGTCTCCCTGCTGCCACATCCACGCTCTGCAGCAGTGATTCTAATAGCAATGCCTGTAATCTGCAAGTCATACTGAATTACAGTATAATTTCACTTACACAGCACACCCCCTATGCAAGTTAGAACAAAGCAAACTGTTCTACACCCCTATTGAGGCTCTCTGTAGGCCAGAAATAGCCGTTTTTTAATACAGATTCATCGCAAAAGTATTCGACCCGAATGTGTTTGTTTGTATTTACCATTTTTTGTATTCCTGACATTACCTGACCTTTTGAGTTTTCTGTAGTTTATTATTTTGCCTCTTAAGTCCCAGCACATAGATAGACATGGACTGTCTTCGTGGTTGTAGGTCCATTGCATAGGGTGGATATGCAATAGGAAGTGACAGGGGCTGTGGGTGAGATTAGGGTTTTACTTCTTTTCATACATGACATATCTCACTTAATTGCTAATTTTCCACAGTGTTATTGGTCTCCTATTACACAATTTTATGTTACAATGCTTATCCTGAAATCTTTTAATATTGTAACTGAAGTAATCACTGTATTTGTACTTAATTTATCTCCAATAATACATGCTTATTCAACACTACAACCCTGTCAAACTCATCACCAAACAAATCAGATAACATTTTCATAACAAACTGGATGAGAACATCATTAGTTCCAAATGGAGGAAGATGTATCAAGCTTATTAAAATCTTTACTGATTAAACAAAGACCTTTAAAGTATAAGGGAAAATAATTGCCCAAGAATTACAAACAAAACTAAAACAAATTTCAAGACTGTAAAATAAATTCAATACAAATTACACATTCTTAACCATTTTTTGCACCGTATGTAGCTGGTGATGATAGCATATAACAAAATAAGTTATTCCATAATTATGTAATTTACTTTGTATAAAAGTGCAGTAACCATGGAGTTTTTAGGTTGTGTTGGGCAAGACACAGAGAATGGGGAGGACCATTAGCAAAGATAAAAATGAAGGCATTTCAGCTAATGCTTGATACCATCAAACCTGTCCACTCACAACTGGTCATCTTAAGACCCAACTGGAATGGGAACCCTCTTTCTTGGAGATCTATAGTAGCGACTTGGACAAGTTACATGGCACAAGCACCCTTGTGTGTGTGTGTAAATTTTGCAAGGCTATTATGGGGAATATTTCATTAGGTAGACAATTCCAAAGCAAGTGGAGCCATATAAGAAATCCTTGATAGAAGAATGTGCAGAGACGGTTAGGGTGATAAAAAGGAAATCTATGCTTTTGTTCATCCTAGTCCAAAGCGTCCTGTCATTTGTTAGATTGGTCCTTGAAACAACAAATTATTACTTGTAGCTATTCTCATCCCCCATAGAGATTTTTATTTTGTATGACCTTAGAGCTTGCAGTATTTGGACCTCGTTCTATACATTTAATCTGAAGCACTTGTAAGCTATTAAATGGGGTAGATACATTTCATTCTACCTCTAAGACTTCAAACACAAAAGTGACATATAGATGTAGTTGGCCCTTTATTATCATGCAGGCATGTGTCTGTATTGCCTTATTATGCAAGTCCAAGTTCTACTAGCATAGTGCGTCCATGATTGAGATGTCCAGAAACTGCATTGAGAAATGGTCTACAGAGTACATCACATTTTATATCACTGCATGCTGTTTCTGTGAATTATAATAATGCCAGATAGAATGATCCTTCAGTCTAGCGCGAGAAATGAGCAATGCTTTAAGACGCAGCCTTCGGTACTTTTGAAAGAAATATATTCACGTTAAAAAACTGGCATTTATATGTCAGTGATGTTATCTCAGATATGTGAGTTATTGGTCAAATTGGTGATAGTAATCTAGATATTTGGTTTAAACTGCACCTTTTGTAATCAAAATAATATGCACTCATTGTAGATCATCGACTTTAGAAGAATGTAACTGCCCTGTTCTTTTATACTGTCTCATGATGAGAATATCCTCTACACTACTATCACTGGTTTTGATCTAGAATAATTCTGCCTTATTTTCAAAAGAGGATGAGTTTTCACTTGTATGATTTTATACTACCTAAAGTTTGCCTGCACTTGATGGCTATGATTGTACTCTTGGTTTCTCTCACTATCTGTTTTCAATTACGCTCATGGATTGTTACTATTTGTATATATATATATATATATATATATATATATATATATATATATATATATATATTCTACACTGTATATGTAGCACAGTAGTAGCTGTTTGTTCTCCAAAGTATTGTTTATATTAAAATAACATACTTCAGACTTTCTTATATCGTCAATACAGAGGTAATAGATCAGCAGAAGAGATGAACGAATTTTTGAAAAATTCGATTCGGCTAATTCTCAGAATTTTTGGAAAAAAATGGTTTCGGTCTGAATTTATTCACGGCAAATCGCTATTAAAAACGGGTATTTCTGGCCTACAAAGAGATTCAATAGTGGTGTAGAACACTTTGCCCTGCTGTAACACGCATAGGGTGTGTGCTGGGTTAGTGAAATAATACTGCTATTCAGTATGATATGCAGATCAGAGGCGTCACTATTAGAATCACTGTCGCAGAGCGGCACAATGATAGAGCCTGGAGGTAGCATCAGTATGAGGAGACCATTTAGTGGCACAGTGCTCTCTTTTGACCTCTGCTGTCCATTTTTGGAACTGTCCAGAGCAGGAGAAAATCCCATAGCAAACATATGCTGCTCTGGACAGTTCCTAAAATGGACAGCAGAAGTCAGCAGAGAGCACTGTGGTCGTGACATCAGAGAAATCCAAAAAGAAAATAATTTCCTCTGTAGTATACAGCCCATAAAATGTATTGGAAGGATTAAGATTTTTAATAGAAGTAATTTACAAATCTGTTTAACTTTATGGCACCAGTTTATTTAAGCCCTTAACGACAATGGACGTAAATGTACGTCATGGTGACGTGGTGTGTAGCGCACCATAACGTACATTTACGCGCCACCATGATCGCGAGCACCGGAGTGGTGCTCGCGTCTTGCCCGCCAGGTCCCGGCTGCAATCAGCAGCCAGGGACCCGCCGGTAATGGAGGATATCCGTGATCGCGCGGATGTCTGCCATTAACCCCTCAGATTCTGTGATCAATACAGATCACGGCATCTGCTGCAGTGCGGTACTTTGAATGGATGATCGGATCGCCCGCAGCACTGCCGCGGGGATCCGATCATGCAGCATGGCGGCCGGAGGTCCCTTCACCTGGCTCCAGCCGTCTCCCGGGGTCTTCTGCTCTGAGATCGAGCAGACCAGAGCAGAAGATGACCGATAATACTGAGCAGTGTTACATAGCACTGAACAGTATTAGCAATCAACTGATTGCAATGTATAGTCCCCTATGGGGACATAAAAAGTGTAAAAAAAAACAAAAAAGTTAAAAAATGTAAATCTACTCTGATGCATCAGGCATTGGTGGTTGGAAATCTTGGCTGATCCATGCCTGATTTATCTTCACAAAGGTCAGTTTGTCCCCATTTTTCGTGGACGGACAAGTTATCCTTGGGGTGACTATGGCACCTGCCGCACTAAACACCCGCTTTAATGGCACACTACTGGCCACGCAGGACAGCTTTTCCAGGGCAAACTCTGCTAGTAGCGGCCACAAATCAAGTTTCGCTGCCCAGAAGTCCAGCGGCTCTTCAATGTGTGTTTGCATGGTCATGAAAAGGTATGCCACCACCTTCTGGTTCAGGTTCTGCTCCAGGTCTACCTGTTGCTGATAAGTTGCTTCACTATGTGGGTGAAGAAAGCTACTCATCAGCAACTGTAGACTCAGGCTGCTGCTGATGGAGCTGGTACTGCTCCTTCCACCCCACCCCTCCCCAGAAGCCATGGCAGTAGAAGGTGAGCGCAGAGGGCCCCCTGAGTCAGACAATGGCGCAGATAGGAATCAGCCAACTGACTATATAGGATTTTTCTGTTGTAGGTCAGTTTTTTTTCCCTCTCAGTGGGTGTAAAAAAAGGCCCCAATTTTGTGTTGATAGCGAGGGTCCAACAAGGAGGAGAGCCAGAATTCATCCCACTGCTGAATGGTGACAATTTAGGGGTCAAGCAAGTGAGCATGTATTGTGCCATTTGTGCATTTGACACGGATGGACTCCCTGCCTCCATCTCCACTGCATACTGCCATGGTGTGTCTGGGTCCTCTGTCTCGCCTTCCTCATAACCCTCTAGCTCCTCTGGCTTTTCCTGCTCCTCCTCTCCTGTCAGAGGACTAGAAAAATGTGAGGCATGTGGTCAGGTTAACATCCTCCAGATGCTTGATGAAAAACTGCCACACCGCCAAGAAGCTGATTTTCCCACCAACAGTCCGCACTGATTGACTGCTACTGCCGCCGTCTCCAGGAACCCCTGTTCCAGTACCTCCCGGGAAGGTAGGCTGCCGTGAAGCAGGTGGTCTACCCCCGGCACATTTGGCTCCACTTATGCCACCATGCTGATTGCCAACCATGCTACCACCTTGCTGGCTCAGCTGCTGCCTCATGGCCAACCTGCAACCCTCTTCTCTTGATGATGATGAAGCCCCTTCTGCACCCAGCTATCAAGTGCGATCGGCTTCATCATCATCGAGTTATGTCTGCACGTCACTGATGTCCTCCTCAGGTTCTTCAACAGTGTTTGCTTAATGAGCCTGAACGCTCGCAACAACACCTCCCACACCTCTCTCCTCATCACTACTTGCCCACTTAGCGGAAGAAGCGGCAGATGTCTCTTCCACTTCTTAGCTGGGCAGTAACTACTGACTGTCCTCTAGTAGATCATGCTCACTAAAGAGTGGAGCTCAACTCACAGCATAAGATACTTCTGTGGGGGAGGGAAGAGCATAGGACAGAGACAATGGGAGGACAGGGACTGCTCACGGGCCACGTCAACTATGGGTTGTGTCTGAGGAACCCACCAACTGTTGACTGGGGGTAGTAGATGTCACTTGCAATTAAGTGGATGACCGTGTTAACCAATCAATGACAGCAGATGGGTTGCTGGTCGAGACATGGCCGCTAGCTGATACCGGTTGCTCAGGTCTCTTGCTGCGACTCCAACTGCCACTTGCTGCTAGTCTGCTGCGACCTCTGCCTGATAAATTTTGGATTTGTCTATAACACCAGCTGGTGTGTACTTTTGGCTGGCCTTTCACACTATCTAGGCCCTTAAGACTTTAACAGGAATAAATAGTACACCCCTTAGATGAACATATGTGGTATGCACTTATGAGGGGAGGATAATGTTCTCCAGTATGCTTAAAACAGTATTTGTCTACAACACCAGCAGGTGTGTACTTTTGGCTGGCTTTTCACAGTATCTAGGCACTTAAGACTTTAACAGGAACAAAATGGTACACCACTTTAATGTATGCATGTGGTTTGCACTATGGGGGAGGACAATGCGCTCCAGTATGCTTAAAACAGTATTTGTCTACAAAACCAGCAAGTGTGTACTTTTGCATTGCGTTTCACAGTATTTAGGCCCTTAAGACTTCAACAGGAACAAAATAGTACACCACTCAGATATACATATGTAGTATGCACTTATGGGGGCAGGACAATGCGCTCCAGTTCCCTTAAAAGAGTATTTGTCTACTACACCAGCAGGAGTGTACTTTTGGCTTGCCTCTCACAGTATTTAGGCCCTTAAGACTTTAACAGAATCAAAAGGGTACACCACTTAGGTGTACGTATGTGGTATGCACTTATGATGGGAGGGCAATGTGCTCCAGTACGCTTAAAACAGTATTTGTGTACAACACTAGCCGGTGTATACTTTTGGCTGGCCTTTCACAGTATCTAGGCCCTTAAGACTTTAACAGAAACAAAATGGTACACTACTGAAATGTACGCACAGGTTACACTCAATAGAGGACAACATGCTTTTAGTGCTCTGCTCATCCTAACTGGCTGGTTACTATTAGCTTTTCAGTTGTTGTACACACCAGTGCTGCAGCACACATGTGGTAGCCCTTGGGGGATGTATGGTAGTGGTGGTATGGTGTCGGTATATGAGGGGTTAATGTTAACCCTATAGTTTGTGATGCCAGGCTGAGGGCTGGTATGCTGAATCAATGTTCCGGCCTGAAAGAAACTATCTATCCTTTAAAGAAACTATCTATCCTTTAGTTCCTAGCTTCCTATACAACTTTATAAAACTTATTATACATTTTGAAGCTTACTAGACAATTAAATAGCTACCTAAGACATTAGTACAGCTCTCTATACAGTTAGCTTCAAGCTGACTAGACATTTGTATTATCTCACACATTTTATTCGCCAAACAATAAGTTACCTGTTAGTTAGTACACGAAAGGTATACTGGCTAGCCGAAAGCTAGGTCACAGTAAGGGTGGCTGCTAGGGACTATCGACTACATGCTACTTACCCCTAGAGCGCTTTCAAAACAACCTATTAGGTCATTCTTAGGATTACGTGTTTAATTCTGTATTTGCAAGAGCACCTATTGGCCAGGCAGAGCATCTCACACACGCAATGAAAGGAGAAAAGAAGTGTACCTAACAGTGACAGGAACTGGGTATCAATATGCTACAATTTCTTAAGTGTTTTTCTTTAAGTGAGATATTTATTTTGATTTATGTACTAGAGACATTTTGAGGTAGTACATTAAGTGAGTAATCTAGGGTACTATGTGCAAGTACTAGTTGAAAGGGAATCCTCCCCATCCTTTTTGATTGAGACAGGTGCTAGCGATGGGCAACAACAATAATACTACCCTCGGAGGAGGCAAGGTGTCCCCTGTTGAGTGACCTACTAAACACCTTTAGTTTATTATACATTTGTATGTACAAGAATTAGTTATGTTTTTAGTGTTGAGTGTACACGTCGATATTTTCCATGTACAACTCTGAGTTATTTTAATGTCTATAGACATTTGACTATATTTTCTATGTACAAACCTTACCTACTATTTATGTACACAGACACAAGGACATCTTTCTGTGTACGGAACCATATACAAATTTACTATACATTTATCACAAGAGTTCTGATGAAGTTGGTGGTATATACAGGAAGCAGGCGTGTAAGAATCAGCAGTCCACCTACCCTAGGAGTCCAAAGAAAATATACAAATTGGCGTGTAAGGATCAGCAGTCCACCTACACTAGGAGTTAAATTGAAAAGGGAACACGGCCTTAACCACAACTCAGCCAGGTACAGTCCTTGATGAATCTCCAACAGGCTAGGAGTCTCTTGACTTAATAGTCAGGCACAAGCTTAGTGGTTACATTGCTGAACTTTAAACTGAAACAAACTTAGCACAGTCCTGCTAGGCACTTTTCTTGAACTTGGTTACTGTAAGACAAAATGGTTAGACAGCAAAAACAACAATACGACATTACTTTAGAGTCTCTTTATAAGATGTTCTTCTTCACTCTTGTAGTGCCTCTCTTGGTTCCCCTATATCTACCAACATCAGGGGCAGGATAAGACTTGAGATAGCTTTGCCACACCACATTGGTGAGAATGGAGTTGTGGAAGGCAGCTTGAGAAGGGGTTATAGGCTTACTAGCCGGGATCACAGTGGGACAATATGGTTTGAGCACCATCTCCAAATTAGGAGCAACCCATGACCCTTTTGTTGGTACCTTAGGAACTGGCAAACTCTCACTGCTCCGAGAGGGCCTTAGTACATCTGTGGGTACCCCAGGGTTAGACAAACTCTCACTGCTCCGAGAGGGTCTAGGTACCGACTTGGGTGGCCGCAACTTTGGCCTGTTTTCTTCACCCTGTGCAGAACTTGACTCTCAACGGTATGAAGAAGATGATGATCTTGACTCTTTACTGTACATAGAAGATGATGAACTTGACTCTTTAGGCTCCTCCTCCTTGGGTACACTGGTGGAGGCTTTAGGAGCAGACCTTTTCGGCCTCAAGTTGAAGGGATCGGACTCCCAATCCATTGACAGGAAATATTTGTAAAGAATATTGGGGCTGTTGGTCTGGTGACCGCTGCAGCCCATTCTCCACGAAGGCTCTGGACGGGGGTGTACGCCACAATTTCACCCACCTCCAAGGTGTTGAACTTCTTATGGAGATATGGCCTTTGCACTGCTCGCCGGTTTACGAGGATGGTCTGCCCAGTGTGGCAGTCAAGGAGTGTCCCATAACCTCTGACCTTGTCGAACTTGGCCACAGTTGCTCTTCTCCTTTCCAATGGCTCCTCCCCTTCTCGGTGGTGATCCCATTTAGGGATGTACAATGCCTCCATTTCTTTGGTATTTTCTTGATACCGCACTCTTTCGTCATAAGGCAAATGCACATGCTTTGGAGCGTAGAGTTCTTTGTATCAGGCCTTTAGCTTTTCCATCAATTCAGCCAGCTCGGCTTCTTGACGGGCCCTTTCCCTTTCTGCAGTTGGGATTGGTGGGAGTGTCATGCCAGGTAACGGTTGAAGTACTCCGTGCTTGTACTCGATCAGCTCCGACTCATCTCCGAACACCCATTGCGGCAATTTTGATGAGCACAGTCATGCACTTGGCAAACTTGATCGAGGAATGACCTCAGGGCTGGAGGAGGAAGAATAGGCCACCTCTGGCGGGGTACTCACAGCAGCTTCCTCTGACGGGATCTCGTCCCACGAGACCCAGGTCCTGTGGTGAGGGGACAATCTCACCGGTGACGCACCTCCAGGTGTCCCTGCACTGCTCGCTGGAGGTGTCTCTGGCCAATCGTCATCATCATCAGGCAGTGGGGGAAGATTGCAGGCCCCCTCTTCGTCTAATGACAACCGCTGCAGACGGTCAGCAAGCTCTTGAAAAAGTTGGGCTGCGACTGCCACAACTTTCCGTGTTTCCGCCGCCATTTTGCCAACTTGACCACGTGGTACGCTACTCTTCGCCATGTCTGTACTCTCCGGCTCTCTCTGCAGATTGAAGAGGTTGTTCTGCGTGGCGTCTTTTATAGTAGGCTTCTCCAAAATGGCGCTGGGCAGGAAGGACGCTATCGGGGCAGCCCAACTTCCGGTCGCTCCAGAAACGGCTCCTGCATCTCTGAGTTCCCTTTCGGCTGGGATACAGCAACTTGGCATCCACGCCCAGGGGCGGGGCGTGGCGCAGCGCGGGCTTTCTTCGCGCGCTTTTCCGGCAGCAGTTCGGCTCCGACTGTGCTGACCGGACCAGAGGATCGCAGCATGAACTCATTGTGCAGTTTACACATTTCAACTGTAGACAAATCTTCGTCTCTCCCCTTACTTTTCTCTTGGCCCCCTTGTATGGTGCACCAAGAGCACCATTCTTGTACACAGCAGCACATGAATAAAGTTCGCTTTCTGGGAGGGAGTACACTTTCACTAGTGGCAATAGTAGGCACACACCCGAATCCTGTTCGTGATGCCAAAAAGGCTTTGTGGTAGCCCTTGGGGGGTGTATGGTAGTGGTGGTATGGTATCGGTATATGAGGGGTTAATGTTAACCCTAGAGTTCGTGATGCCAGGCTGAGGGCTGGTATGCTGAATCAATGTTCCGGCCTATCGCCACCCTTCCCAGTAACGATAGGTGCATGAAATGACTGAAGGTCCACAAAGAGATTGAACTTGAACGTGAACAACTTTACTGAGGTGCTTGCAATATCCACTGCACAGTAACAGTCTCATATAAACAGTCCTTAGGTTACTTAGTGACTGACAGTTGTTGCGGACCCTGAGTTAGTAATACAGTCTCTGAATTTAGGGAAAGATTTGCAGATCCGTACGGATTTATGGGGAGTTATTAGGTCCGGTGATGCTGCAGAGTGTTTGGGAATTGATACACTCTATAATTAGATTGTTCAGCCGTCGCCGCAAGGCTCGGGCCTAACTCACTGCGTTAGTTGCTGTACAGGTCTTGCTTGCTTGCTTGCTTGCTTGCCCAGGAACAAGAGAGCGAAACATGGCCACCGCTCCCTTATATGGGCAGGGGACAGGGCGAATCTGATTGGTTCGAACATCTGCCATTCACCATTACATGGTGTAATGGGATTGCTTATGTCACAGGGCCTCCAAAGGTCCTTAAGCTTAATACCATAGAGTTCACTG
Source organism: Hyla sarda (assembly GCF_029499605.1). NCBI lineage: Eukaryota > Metazoa > Chordata > Amphibia > Anura > Hylidae > Hyla > Hyla sarda. Next base: position 266,994,180 of record NC_079190.1, on the reverse strand, counting down.
AGTCACATGACCCGTAGGTCCTGCAACGCTATGGAAACAAGTAGTTAACCATTTATTTGCATATATGTTATCCTATTTACATTAATCTTTGCATAAAATACCGATCTATAAACTGAAATAGAGGCGACTAGGGGTAGACTGGATGACAGGGATCCCTACGTCCTAGGGACTCTGGCTATGGGGACCCATACATAAATAGGTACCATATAGAATGCGGTACCGGGATACCACACACAGTCGCTGTGTACTACACCCAAAATTGCTCTTTCTCTCTCAATCTCACTCCCTTCCCTGTCAGTGCTTCTATGCTGGATTTGAGCTTGAGATGAATCTCTGCTGTACAAAAGCTTTTCTGTGCAACACACTGCTCTCTGTCCCTCTCTGCAATAGAATGCTGATGTGACTGGGAGGTGAATCGTTGCTGTAAAAATGCTTTTCTGTGCAACACACACTGCTGTCTGTCCCTCTCTCTCTCTCTCTGCAAGAAAAGGCTGAAGTGACTGGCCGCAAGATGGCTGTGACATCAGGGCTGTGACATCACAGGGGTGGCTGGCTGCTGATAGGCTGCATGCTTCATGTGCTTCAGGGTCATCCCGCCTACACTTGTTCCCGCCTTCTCAGGATTCCTTGCCCCATGTCCTCACATGTGGATCTGCCATTTTAGATGCCCTGGAGCCTGGACCGCACTAAATTGTGTTTAATGAAGCAATTCGCACAATCGAATCGTGGCGATATTCGCGTTAGTTGCAAATCTAATTTTCCCTGAAATTTATATCTAATTCGGATACCTCAGATTCGATTCGCTCATCCCTATTGAACGGGTTAAATCACGTTTATTAACTATTTTTTAAGATATTTTTTTATTCCCCATAGGCGACTATTATATGCAATATTTGATTGCATACACTGAACAATGATATGCCATAGCATAGCATTGATCAGTGTTATCTGTTGTCACGATGCCGGCTGGCAGGTAGTGGGTCCTCTGTGCCAGAGAGGGATTGGCGTGGACCGTGCTAGTGGATCGGTTCTAAGTCACTACTGGTTTTCACCAGAGCCCGCCGCAAAGCGGGATGGTCTTGCTGCGGCGGTAGTGACCAGGTCGTATCCACTAGCAACGGCTCAACCTCTCTGGCTGCTGAAGATAGGCGCGGTACAAGGGAGTAGACAGAAGCAAGGTCGGACGTAGCAGAAGGTCGGGGCAGGCAGCAAGGATCGTAGTCAGGGGCAACGGCAGGAGGTCTGGAACACAGGCTAGGAACACACAAGGAAACGCTTTCACTGGCACGATGGCAACAAGATCCGGCAAGGAAGTGCAGGGGAAGTGAGGTGATATAGGGAAGTGCACAGGTGATAACACTAATTGGAACCACTGCGCCAATCAGCGGCGCAGTGGCCCTTTAAATCGCAAAGACCCGGCGCGCGCGCGCCCTAGGGAGCGGGGCCGCGCGCGCCGGGACAGGACTGACGGAGAGCGAGTCAGGTACGGGAGCCGGGGTGCGCATCGCGAGCGGGCGCTACCCGCATCGCGAATCGCATCCCGGCTGGAGGCGGTATCGCAGCGCCCCGGGTCAGTGGATCTGACCGGAGCGCTGCAGTGAGGAGCGGGGACCCGGAGCGCTCGGCGTAACAGTACCCCCCCCCTTGGGTCTCCCCCTCTTCTTAGAGCCTGAGAACCTGAGGAGCAGACTTTTGTCTAGGATATTGTCCTCAGGTTCCCAGGATCTCTCTTCTGGACCACAACCCTCCCAATCCACTAAAAAAAAGGTTTTCCCTCTGACCTTTTTGGATGCCAGAATCTCTTTGACGGAGAAGATGTCCGAGGAGCCGGAAACAGGAGTGGGAGGAACAGATTTGGGAGAGAAACGGTTAATGATAAGTGGTTTAAGAAGAGAAACGTGAAAGGCATTAGGAATACGAAGAGAAGGAGGAAGAAGAAGTTTGTAAGAGACAGGATTAATCTGGCACAAAATTTTGAAAGGACCAAGATAGCGTGGTCTCAACTTATAGCTAGGGACACGGAAGCGGACATATTTAGCGGAGAGCCATACCTTGTCTCCAGGGGAAAAAATGGGAGGAGCTCTTCTTTTCTTATCCGCGAACTTCTTCATGCGTGATGAAGCCTGTAAGAGAGAATTTTGGGTCTCTCTCCATATGATGGAAAGATCACGAGAAATTTCATCCACAGCGGGCAGACCAGAGGGCAAGGGGGTAGGGAGGGGGGGAAGAGGGTGACGGCCGTACACCACGAAAAATGGGGATTTGGAGGAAGATTCAGAGACTCTGAAGTTATACGAGAATTCGGCCCATGGTAGAAGATCTGCCCAGTCATCCTGGCGGGAGGAAACAAAATGTCGTAAATAATCACCCAAGACCTGGTTAATTCTTTCTACTTGTCCATTGGATTGAGGATGATATGCAGAAGAAAAATTTAATTTAATCTTGAGTTGTTTACAGAGAGCCCTCCAGAATTTAGACACGAATTGGACGCCTCTATCCGAGACGATCTGCGTGGGCAACCCGTGAAGACGAAAAATGTGTACAAAAAATTGTTTAGCCAACTGAGGCGCTGAAGGAAGACCAGGAAGAGGGATGAAATGTGCCATTTTGGAGAATCGATCAACGACCACCCAAATAACAGTGTTGCCACGGGAAGGGGGTAAGTTAGTAATAAAATCCATACCAATCAGAGACCAAGGCTGTTCGGGGACAGGCAGAGGATGAAGAAAACCAGCGGGCTTCTGGCGAGGAGTCTTATCCCGGGCACAGATAGTGCAGGCTCGCACAAAGTCCACAACATCCGTCTCCAGAGTCGGCCACCAATAGAAGCGAGAGATGAGTTGCACAGATTTCTTGATGCCCGCATGACCTGCGAGATGGGAGGAGTGACCCCATTTGAGGATTCCGAGGCGTTGGCGTGGAGAAACAAAGGTCTTTCCTGGAGGAGTTTGCCTGATGGAGGCTGGAGAAGTGGAAATCAGGCAGTCAGGAGGAATGATGTGTTGCGGAGAGAGTTCAACTTCAGAAGCATCCGAGGAACGAGAGAGAGCATCGGCCCTAATGTTCTTATCGGCAGGCCGAAAGTGAATTTCAAAATTAAATCGGGCAAAGAACAGAGACCACCTGGCCTGGCGAGGATTCAGCCGTTGGGCAGACTGGAGGTAGGAGAGGTTCTTGTGATCGGTGTAAATAATAACTGGAAATCTTGATCCCTCCAGCAGATGCCTCCATTCCTCAAGTGCTAATTTAATGGCTAGAAGCTCTCGATCCCCGATGGGGTAGTTCCTCTCCGCCGGAGAGAAGGTCCTAGAAAAAAAACCACAAGTAACAGCATGCCCGGAAGAATTTTTTTGTAGAAGGACAACTCCAGCTCCCACAGAGGAGGCATCAACCTCCAATAGGAAGGGTTTAGATGGGTCAGGTCTGGAGAGCACGGGAGCCGAAGAAAAGGCAGACTTGAGCCGTTTAAAGGCGTCTTCCGCTTGAGGAGGCCAAGACTTGGGATCGGCATTTTTTTTGGTTAAAGCCACGATAGGAGCCACAACGGTAGAAAAATGTGGAATAAATTGCCTGTAATAATTGGCGAACCCCAAAAAACGTTGGATAGCACGGAGTCCGGAGGGGCGTGGCCAATCTAAGACGGCAGAGAGTTTGTCTGGATCCATTTGTAGTCCCTGGCCAGAGACCAAGTATCCTAGGAAAGGAAGAGATTGGCATTCAAACAGACATTTCTCTATTTTGGCATAGAGTTGATTGTCACGAAGTCTCTGAAGAACCATACGGACATGCTGGCGGTGTTCTTCTAGATTGGCAGAAAAAATCAGGATATCGTCCAGATATACAACAACACAGGAGTATAAGAGATCACGAAAAATTTCATTAACAAAGTCTTGGAAGACGGCAGGGGCGTTGCACAGGCCAAAGGGCATGACCAGATACTCAAAGTGTCCATCTCTGGTGTTAAATGCCGTTTTCCATTCATCCCCCTCTCTGATGCGGATGAGATTATAAGCACCTCTTAAGTCCAGTTTGGTAAAGATGTGGGCACCTTGGAGGCGATCAAAGAGTTCAGAGATGAGGGGTAGGGGGTAGCGGTTCTTAACCGTGATTTTATTAAGACCCGGTAGTCAATGCAAGGACGTAGAGAGCCATCTTTTTTGGACACAAAGAAAAATCCGGCTCCGGCAGGAGAGGAGGATTTACGGATAAAGCCCTTTTTTAAATTTTCCTGGACATATTCAGACATGGCAAGAGTCTCTGGGGCGGACAGAGGATAAATTCTGCCCCGGGGTGGAGTAGTGCCCGGGAGGAGGTCGATAGGACAATCATAAGGCCTGTGAGGAGGTAGAGTCTCAGCTTGTTTTTTGCAAAAAACATCCGCAAAGTCCATATAGGCCTTAGGGAGACCGGTTACAGGAGGAACCACAGAGTCACGGCAAGGGTTACTGGGAACCGGTTTTAGGCAGTCCTTGGAACAAGAGGGCCCCCAACTCTTGATCTCCCCAGTGGACCAATCCAGGGTTGGGGAATGAAGTTGAAGCCAGGGAAGTCCAAGGAGAATTTCAGAAGTGCAATTGGGGAGGACCAAAAGTTCAATCCTCTCGTGATGAGGTCCGATGCACATTAGAAGGGGCTCCGTGCGGAAACGTATGGTACAGTCCAATCTTTCATTGTTTACACAATTGATGTAGAGGGGTCTGGCGAGACTGGTCACCGGGATGTTGAACCTGTTGACGAGAGAGGCCAAAATAAAATTTCCTGCAGATCCGGAGTCCAAGAAGGCCACAGCAGAGAAGGAGAAGGCAGAGGCAGACATCCGCACAGGCACAGTAAGAAGTGGAGAAGCAGAGTAGACATCAAGGACTGTCTCACCTTTGTGCGGAGTCAGCGTACGTCTTTCCAGGCGGGGAGGACAGATAGGACAATCCTTCAGGAAGTGTTCGGTACTAGCACAGTACAGGCAGAGATTCTCCATGCGGCGTCGTGTCCTCTCTTGAGGTGTCAGGCGAGACCGGTCGACCTGCATAGCCTCCACGGCGGGAGGCACAGGAACAGATTGCAGGGGACCAGAGGAGAGAGGAGCCGGGGAGAAGAAACGCCTCGTGCGAACAGAGTCCATATCCTGGCGGAGCTCCTGACGCCTTTCGGAAAAACGCATGTCAATGCGAGTGGCTAGGTGAATGAGTTCATGTAGATTAGCAGGGATTTCTCGTGCGGCCAGAACATCTTTAATGTTGCTGGATAGGCCTTTTTTAAAGGTCGCGCAGAGGGCCTCATTATTCCAGGATAATTCTGAAGCAAGAGTACGGAATTGTACGGCATACTCGCCAACGGAAGAATTACCCTGGACCAGGTTCAACAGGGCAGTCTCAGCAGAAGAGGCTCGGGCAGGTTCCTCAAAGACACTTCGGATTTCCGAGAAGAAGGAGTGTACAGAGGCAGTGACGGGGTCATTGCGGTCCCAGAGCGGTGTGGCCCAAGACAGGGCTTTTCCAGACAGAAGGCTGACTACGAAAGCCACCTTAGACCTTTCAGTGGGAAACTGGTCCGACATCATCTCCAAGTGCAGGGAACATTGTGAAAGAAACCCACGGCAAAACTTAGAGTCCCCATCAAATTTATCCGGCAAGGATAGTCGTAGACCAGAAGCGGCCACTCGCTGCGGAGGAGGTGCAGGAGCTGGCGGAGGAGATGATTGCTGAACCTGTGGTAGTAACTGCTGTAGCATAACGGTCAGTTGAGACAGCTGTTGGCCTTGTTGCGCTATCTGTTGTGACTGCTGGGCGACCAGCGTGGTGAGGTCAGCGACAACTGGCAGAGGAACTTCAGCGGGATCCATGGCCGGTTCTACTGTCACGATGCCGGCTGGCAGGTAGTGGGTCCTCTGTGCCAGAGAGGGATTGGCGTGGACCGTGCTAGTGGATCGGTTCTAAGTCACTACTGGTTTTCACCAGAGCCCGCCGCAAAGCGGGATGGTCTTGCTGCGGCGGTAGTGACCAGGTCGTATCCACTAGCAACGGCTCAACCTCTCTGGCTGCTGAAGATAGGCGCGGTACAAGGGAGTAGACAGAAGCAAGGTCGGACGTAGCAGAAGGTCGGGGCAGGCAGCAAGGATCGTAGTCAGGGGCAACGGCAGGAGGTCTGGAACACAGGCTAGGAACACACAAGGAAACGCTTTCACTGGCACGATGGCAACAAGATCAGGCAAGGAAGTGCAGGGGAAGTGAGGTGATATAGGGAAGTGCACAGGTGATAACACTAATTGGAACCACTGCGCCAATCAGCGGCGCAGTGGCCCTTTAAATCGCAAAGACCCGGCGCGCGCGCGCCCTAGGGAGCGGGGCCGCGCGCGCCGGGACAGGACTGACGGAGAGCGAGTCAGGTACGGGAGCCGGGGTGCGCATCGCGAGCGGGCGCTACCCGCATCGCGAATCGCATCCCGGCTGGAGGCGGTATCGCAGCGCCCCGGGTCAGTGGATCTGACCGGAGCGCTGCAGTGAGGAGAGTGTAGCGAGCGCTCCGGGGAGGAGCGGGGACCCGGAGCGCTCGGCGTAACATCTGTGCTCGATTGCTCAAGCCTGGATCTCAGGCTTGGAGCAATGGAGTGACGATCGGACAGTGGGAAGGAAGGTAAGCACCCTTCCGCTCTCTTCTCAGCTGTTTGGGATGCTGCGATTTCACTGCAGCGGTCCCGAACAGCCCACTGAGCTAACCGTCAACAGCAATCTCCCATTTCCTTTGATCACAGAGTTAATAACGGACAACTGCCCGATTGGCGATGTCCGGTATTAGCCATGGGTCCTGGTTGTTGATAGCGACCAGGACCCACCAGGTATGATGCACGCTCACCTGCTGAGCGCGCATCACACAGCGGGAGCCCACAGTGGAGATAAATATACATCCATTTGCGGAAAGGGGTTAAAAAAATTCATTGTTGACCTTTGACTTTACATTCATAACTTAGCATGAAATTATTATTATGGCTAGTTAAAGGAGAACCTGTGCAACAGGGGAACGTAGAAAGGTGAGTTAAAGTTTGCTTTTTTAGTTTTTGCAGCCCTGGCACAGGTGAAGTTAAAAGTGTTGTGCCACAATTTTCCTTTAAATATAAATTTCATGTACTTTTCACGTGCATTTTTATTTTACAGGACAGATATTATTATAGTGTAGAATATTATTTAATATTGTGCTTGTAAATTTGACAAGTATATCATTTTGCTGGTAAAATTCTCTGAGCAATGATTCACTCTCATTCTTTCCAAAACTATTATTTTGACAAATGTTCCAAAATGAGACGGAGCAACCACTTCACATCCTCTGCTGCAAGTTCCTGAGATCCCATGGCTCAATTACAAAGAAAGCGATTAAGAATTCACTTCCTTTGAAAAGAAATGTCAGAAAGTTACTCAGAAAGTGGGCTTTTACATTCAAACTTCAGATCCTCGGAGGACTGCTGGGGTCAAGAAGGGCTGGAGAAAAAAAAAATTACGGTAATGTTATCCCCAAGCCTCAGTCAGTGCATTCCTTGGGGAGAGTTCAGCCCTTCTTTTAACCAAGAAGATGAGAGAGTATCATCCTCAGATATGGCAGTTTCTCTTTTCATGACCTAGACTCAAGGAGATGAGTTGTAACCAGTTTAATACTACTGTCTGGCAGTAATGCAAAACATCGTGAAACACCTCTCCATGTGTTTGCATATTAAAAGTTATATTTTATACAGCATTGTTTTAGTATACAATTAAGAGCATTGAATGTTGTTCATATGCAATTTGCTTGTTGTACATGAATGCACTAATATTATAGTAAAGGTAAGTGACCTTCCCATGCCTTCCACTGATTTCTTAAAGGGGTCTTCCAAGTGCAGTTATTGGGCTCCTCCCTCTCTCCCAACACAACACATGATTCTTTGCTGTCTCAGGAGGCTTGGCTGGATTTTGTTTCTGAGCTCCAGCCCCAGTAATGTCATTACCTTTGACCAGTCACTACCGCCTATATCCCCATATTTCTGTAATGTTCCCACGTGGTGGCACTACACATGTTTTTGCCATATTTTTACAGAAAATTACTAGATTGTGCATTTTACGGTGATTTGCATAATCTCTTTAAAAATGGCAAAACTTTTACAGCGATGTACGGACATCATGGTAAAAATGTGTCGGTACAGCAACAGTACCGCTGATAAAATTCCACATTCAGCCTTGTATGTTTACAACATGTTGCCCTGTGTTGGGCAGGTGGGGAATGAATGCAGCAGGTTGTGCAACCTCGCTGATAGTCTGCTGTGGAAGGGTAGTAGGTAGTTTGGGAGGATGGTAATGAAGAGCTTAGGGAAAGCAATGCATTCTGGGAATTGTAGTGCAGAGCAACTGCATAACCAGTAGGTACAGGAATATGACTCCCAAAAGCAAATTGATTTTTTTTTGTAGTTTTAGACCTGGTACAGACAAGAAAGCTTCTGATTTTTTTTTTATCCAGAGTACCCCTATAAGATGCCTGGGATTTGTAGCTGTAACTTCTGAAAATGTATTTCAATGAGCAATTAACTTTAATTAAAAAAGAGAGTGCCAGTTAGTGATAAACTTCTCATCTTTACAGTAAACTTAACCACAAATGAGATTGCAGTTGAACTGATGTTCAGCCAACAATCTTTTATGCCTGTGTATTGTGGTGTCCCGGTACAGGACCTGGTCCTGTCCCTTGTCTAAGGTCCCCGCAGCTAGAGTCCCTCCATGTCTATTGGGCTCTCCTGTAGGGCTTACCCCTAGTTGTCTTAAGTAAAGTGTGTACATATTAATTTAATGTATAGGATCTTAGTGGTCACATGATACACAGTTGTAATGTATAAAATGCTTAAGGACCTTTGGAGGTCATGTGATGTACCCAGAGTTAACTGGGTCAGGACTTACAGGTTTCCCAACCAATGAGCTTTTGTCCAGCCCTCTTAATATATAATGGGCTGCAGCCACTAAATTCTCTCTCTTAGTACTGGATTATCAAGCAAGCACAACATCTCAGCATCAGCATCAATTCAAGCTAGGCCTGAAGCCTCACAAAACGTGAGTTACCAAAGCTCAAACTACTGATTCCTGTGTGACTACTATTAGCTCAAATATTCTAAAATAGTAGCACAGTGGCTAGCATCAAAAGCTCATTGCTTCCAAGTCCCAGCAAACCTGTGAGGAACCTGTGTCCCGGTTCACTCTTGAAAAGACTGTTATGTTCAAATCCGTTGTAAAAAATCTGCGAGTAAAGTTCCTTCAGTTTACTTCATAAAATCTGCTGTGGACATTCTGTTTATTCTCCCTACCGTTTATGGGATGGTTGGCAGTAGGATCATTAACCCTAAGGAAACCGCACCCTGGCATCATGACATTCAAGGGTTTATACACCAGACCCTACACTATTACCGCAACACCCTAGACACCATTACTCTCCCGGCACCACAGTATACAAACTGGAGGACATTTATCAATGTTGATGTGAGGTAGAAGAGATCTTGCCCCTGTTTGCTTGGTCTATTTTATACACAGTTTCTCAAAATTTACCAAAATGGTACACAGACTTAATAAATTCTGCGCAATTAAAGGAAAAAGTGAGCTGCAGAGTTAGGTTTTAGGTTTGTCCTCTGGCATCTGACACATTTGTGCATGTCCTGTTAGGCTTCTTTCACACTACTCTGTTACAAACTGATGTTAATGGCTCTTTTTTTTTCCTACTTTGTCTGCCATTAATGTCTGTTATTGTAACGGAGCCTAACGGGAGTTATAACGGGCAAGGAGGATCCTATCCACTTGAATGGGATTCCTCTAACGTCTGTTATAACTCCCATTATTGCAGCCAAAGATAAAGGGAAAAAAGACGTGTCATGCACAAATTTCTCTCCCGCTATCTTCCTAACGGACGTCACCTACAGGGTGAAAAATGGTTGTGTGAAAGGAACATTAGCTGTCTTACATTTGTGTAAAAAAATCAGACTTGCGGGAAAAAAATTTTTTTTGTGCAAATAACAAATACAGCTCCGCTGCAAAAAGTAGTGTATGGTGCACCAAACATTAGACAACTTTAAAAGATGTTCTACCAAAAATTGTTAAAAAAATTGTGCAAGAAATGCAATAGCATTTTAGAGCATTAACCCCTTAAGGAACAGGCCCATTTTGGCCTTAAGGATGAAGCCAATTTTATTTTAGCATTTTCGATTTTTCCTCCTCACCTTCTAAAAATAATAACTCTTTTATATTTCCATTCACAGACGAGTATGGAGGCTTGTTTTTTGTGCAACCAGTTGTCCTTTGTAACGACATCACCTTTTTAACCACTTAAGGACCATGGACATATGCGTACGTCCTACCTCCCTGGTACTTAAGGACCAAGGCCGTATGCGTACGTCTGTGGGAATTTTGGTCCCCGCCGTGTGCTGGGCGGGGACCGGACAGGGGTGACTGCTGATATCTATCAGCAGGCACCCCGTGCAAATGGTCCTGAGAACCCCCATGTCGGCGATCGCCGCAAATCGCCGGTTAATTCACACCGGCGATTTGCGCCAATTCCGTGTCATACGAGTCTCCGGTGACCCGGAAAATAAGGGAGAGCGGGTTGTCCAAGACTCCCACGATCCCCCTGAATGGATAGCAGTGAGGTGGCAGGGGTGCCACCCCTCCTATCCCTGTTATTGGTCATTCAGAAGCGATGACCAATAGAACATCGGGGGCGAGGGTTAACGTTCGGTTCCCCCGCTCTGCCCAACCACAGTAGGCTGGGCAGAGTGGGGAAACCGACGGGGAATGTCCACAAACACATCGGTGGTGGCAGAGGGCGGCTATCGGTGGTGGTGATCGGCAGCAGCAGAGGACAGTGATGCAGCTCCCTGGATCCCACGGAAGCCGCTGTTTGCTGTTTGGGCATGCTGGAATTTGAAGTTCTGCAACATCTGGAGGGCCACATTTTGTAGCCCTTCAGATGTTGCAAAACTGCAAATCCCAGCATGCCCAAACAGCAAAAAGCTGTCTCGGCATGCTGGGAGTTGTAGTTGCGCACATCCAGCTGTTGTATAACTACATCTCCCAGCATGCCCTTCGGCAATCAGTACAAGCTGGGAGTTGTAGTTTTGCAACAGCTGGAGGCACACTGGTTGTAAAATACTTAGTTAGGTAACAGAACCTAACTGAAGGTTTTCCAACCAGTGTGCCTCCAGCTGTTGCAAAAGTACAACTTCCAGCATGCACGGTCTATCAGTACATGCTGGGAGTTGAAGTTTTGAAACAGGTGGAGGTTTGCCCCCCATGTGAATGTACAGGGTACATTCACACGGGCAGGTTTACAGTGAGTTTCCTGCTTACAATTATTTGCCGCATCACAAAATCATAGCGGGAAACTCACCGTAAATGCCCGCCAGTGCAAATGTAACCTAAAAACACAACACTAACACATAATAAAGGGTAAAACACTACATACACACCCAATTACACTGCCCCCCCCCCCCCCCAATAAAAATGAAAAGCATATCGTACGGCAGTGTTTCCAAAACGGAGCCTCCAGCTGTTGCAAAACAACAACTCCCAGCATTTCCGGACAGCCACTGACTGTCCAGGCATGCTGGGAGTTTAGCAACAGCTGTAGGCACTCTGTTTGGGGATCACTGGCATAGAATGTCCACCCCTATGCAATCCCTAATTTAGTCCTCAAATGCTCATTGTGCTCTCTCACTTCGGAGCCCTGTCATATTTCAAGGAAACAGTTTAGGGTCACATATGGGGTATTTCCGTACTCGGGAGAAATTACACTACAAATTTTGGGGGTCTTTTTCTCCTTTTACCCCTTATGAAAAGGAAAAGTTGGGGGCTACACCAGCCTGTTAGTTAGAAATATGCAGACATCAAGAATATAGGTGCAACCCAAAATGGGGAAGAAAATAGTAAAGAAAGAAGAAAAAAATCCTCTAAAAAGAGATAAACACCTATTAAAAAATGCTACTAAACTCCCATAGTCAAATGAAAAACCACAAGAAAAATGGAGCCATTCAAAAAATGATAATACAGAAATACTTTATTAAGGAAATACAAAAAGGAGGACTCACTTGCTGTTTTTTGTCCCCCATCTGTGGTGTGAGTCCTCATTTTTATGATTCAGTGTATTTCCTTAATAAAGTATTTTTGTATTATCATTTTTTGAATGGCTCCATTTTTCTTGTGGTTTTTCACCAGCCTGTTAGTGTAAAAAAATAAAAATGTTTACACTAACATGCTGGTGTTGCCCCATACTTTTTATTTTCACAAGTAGTAAAAGGAAACAAAGACCCCCAAAATTTGTAACAATATTTCTCTTGAGTACGGAAATACCCCATATGTGGGCTTAAAATGCTCTGGGGGCACACAACAAGGCTAAGGAGTGAGAGCGCACTATGTACATTTGAGGCCTAAATTGGTGATTTGCACAGGGGTGGCTGATTTTACAGTGGTTCTGACATAAATGCAAAAAAATAAATACCCCACATGTGACCCCATTTTGGAAACTACACCCCTCACAGAATTTAATTAGGGGTGCAGTGAGTATTTACACCCCACTGGCGTTTGACAGATCTTTGGAATAGTGGGCTGTGCAAATGAAAAATTTAATATTTCGTTTTCACGGACCACTGTTCCAAAATCACATCGCGGTCCACTGTTCTGGCACCACGGGGGGCTGTGTAAATGCTCATGGCCCCCGACTTCCATTCCAAACAAATTCTCTTTCCAAAAGCTCAATAGCGCTCCTCCTCTTCTGAGCGTTGTAGTGCACAAGCAGAGCACTTGACGTCCACACATGGGGTATTTCCATACACAGAAGAAATGGGGTTACAAATTTTGGGGGTCATTTTCTCCTATTGCCTTTTATAAAAATGTAAAATTTGGGAAAAAAACAGCATTTTAGTGAAATTTTTTTTTTTCATTTACAGATCCAACTTAAAAAAAAAGTTGTCATACACCTGTGAGGTGTTAAGGTTCACTGTAAGCCTTGTTACGTTCCTTGAGGGGTGTAGTTTCCAAAAATAGTATGCCATGTGTTTTTTTTTTTTGCTGTTCTGGCACCATAGGGGCTTCCTAAATGCGACATACCCCCCAGAAACCATTTCAGCAAAATTTGCTTTCCAAAAGCCAAATGTGACTCCTTCACTTCTGAACATTGTAGTTCGCCCGCAGAGAATTTTATGTCCTAACATGGGGTATTTCCATACTCAAAAGAGATGGGGTTACAAATTTTGTGGGGAATTTTCTCCCATTACCCTTTGTAAAAATGGTAAATTTGGGGGGGAAAATTCACTTTAGTGAAAAAAAAATTTTTTTTTTTCATTTACCCATCCGACTTTAACGAAAAGCTGTCAAACACCGGTGGGGTGTTAAGCCTCACTGGACCCCTTGTTACATGCCATGAGGGGTGTAGTTTCCAAAATAGTATGCCATGTGGGGAGTTTTCTGCTGTTCTGGCACCATAGGGGCTTCCAAAATGCGACATGCCCCTCAAAAACCATTTCAGCAAAATTCACTCTCCAAAATCCCATTGTTGCTCCTTCCTTTATGAGCCCTCTACTGCACCCGCCGAACACTTGACATACACATATGAAGTATTTCCTTACTCAAGAGAAATTGGGTTACACATTTTGAGGGCTTTTTCTCCTATTACACCTTGTAAAAATTAAAAAAACTGGGTCTACAAGAACATGCAAGTGTAAAAAATGAAGATTTAAAATGTTTTCCTTCACTTTGCTGCTATTCCTGTGAAACACCTAAAGGGTTAACACACTTACTGAATGTCATTTTGAATACTTTGAGGGGTTCAGTTTTTATAATGGGGTAATTTGTGGGGTATTTGTAATATAAAGGCCCTTCAAATTCCTAAAAATTTCCGATTTTGAAAATTTTGTAAAAAATTGGAAAATTGCTGCTGAACTTTGAAACCTTCTGATGTCTTCCAAAAGTAAAAAAAAAGGTCAACTTTATGATGCAAACATAAAGTAGACATATTGTATATGTTAATCAATATATAGTTTATTTGGAATGTCTATTTTCCTTATAAGCAGAGAGCTTCAAAGTTAGAAAAATACCAAATTTTCAAATTTTTCATAACATTTTTGAATTTTTCCCAAAGAAATTGTGCAAGTATTGACAAAAATTTACCACCATAAGGTAGAATATGTCACAAAAAAACATTCTCGGAATCAGAATGAAAAGAAAAAGCATCCCAGAGTTATTAATGCTTAAAGTGACAGTGGTCAGATGTGCAAAATAGGCTCTGGTCCTTAAAGTGAAAATTGACTTGGTCTTTAAGGGGTTAACTATAAAATGTATAGCTAAATAAAAACACTGCTATTTGTGTGGGAAATTGAAAAGAACACAGCATATTTCAAGGAAACAGTTTAGGGTCACATATGGGGTATTTCCGTACTCAGGAGAAATTACACTACAAATTTTGGGGGTCTTTTTCTCCTTTTACCCCTTATGAAAAGGAAAAGTTGGGGGCTACACCAGCCTGTTAGTTAGAAATATGCAGACATCAAGAATATAGGTGCAACCCAAAATGGGGAAGAAAATAGTAAAGAAAGAAGAAAAAAATCCTCTAAAAAGAGATAAACACCTATTAATAAAAAATGCTACTAAACTCCCATAGTCAAATGAAAAACCACAAGAAAAATGGAGCCATTCAAAAAATGATAATACAGAAATACTTTATTAAGGAAATACAAAAAGGAGGACTCACTTGCTGTTTTTTGTCCCCCATCTGTGGTGTGAGTCCTCATTTTTATGATTCAGTGTATTTCCTTAATAAAGTATTTTTGTATTATCATTTTTTGAATGGCTCCATTTTTCTTGTGGTTTTTCACCAGCCTGTTAGTGTAAAAAAATAAAAATGTTTACACTAACATGCTGGTGTTGCCCCATACTTTTTATTTTCACAAGTAGTAAAAGGAAACAAAGACCCCCAAAATTTGTAACAATATTTCTCTTGAGTACGGAAATACCCCATATGTGGGCTTAAAATGCTCTGGGGGCACACAACAAGGCTAAGGAGTGAGAGCGCACTATGTACATTTGAGGCCTAAATTGGTGATTTGCACAGGGGTGGCTGATTTTACAGTGGTTCTGACATAAATGCAAAAAAATAAATACCCCACATGTGACCCCATTTTGGAAACTACACCCCTCACAGAATTTAATTAGGGGTGCAGTGAGTATTTACACCCCACTGGCGTTTGACAGATCTTTGGAATAGTGGGCTGTGCAAATGAAAAATTTAATATTTCGTTTTCACGGACCACTGTTCCAAAATCACATCGCGGTCCACTGTTCTGGCACCACGGGGGGCTGTGTAAATGCTCATGGCCCCCGACTTCCATTCCAAACAAATTCTCTTTCCAAAAGCTCAATAGCGCTCCTCCTCTTCTGAGCGTTGTAGTGCACAAGCAGAGCACTTGACGTCCACACATGGGGTATTTCCATACACAGAAGAAATGGGGTTACAAATTTTGGGGGTCATTTTCTCCTATTGCCTTTTATAAAAATGTAAAATTTGGGAAAAAAACAGCATTTTAGTGAAATTTTTTTTTTTCATTTACAGATCCAACTTAAAAAAAAAGTTGTCATACACCTGTGAGGTGTTAAGGTTCACTGTAAGCCTTGTTACGTTCCTTGAGGGGTGTAGTTTCCAAAAATAGTATGCCATGTGTTTTTTTTTTTTGCTGTTCTGGCACCATAGGGGCTTCCTAAATGCGACATACCCCCCAGAAACCATTTCAGCAAAATTTGCTTTCCAAAAGCCAAATGTGACTCCTTCACTTCTGAACATTGTAGTTCGCCCGCAGAGAATTTTATGTCCTAACATGGGGTATTTCCATACTCAAAAGAGATGGGGTTACAAATTTTGTGGGGAATTTTCTCCCATTACCCTTTGTAAAAATGGTAAATTTGGGGGGGAAAATTCACTTTAGTGAAAAAAAATTTTTTTTTTTTTCATTTACCCATCCGACTTTAACGAAAAGCTGTCAAACACCGGTGGGGTGTTAAGCCTCACTGGACCCCTTGTTACATGCCATGAGGGGTGTAGTTTCCAAAATAGTATGCCATGTGGGGAGTTTTCTGCTGTTCTGGCACCATAGGGGCTTCCAAAATGCGACATGCCCCTCAAAAACCATTTCAGCAAAATTCACTCTCCAAAATCCCATTGTTGCTCCTTCCTTTATGAGCCCTCTACTGCACCCGCCGAACACTTGACATACACATATGAAGTATTTCCTTACTCAAGAGAAATTGGGTTACACATTTTGAGGGCTTTTTCTCCTATTACACCTTGTAAAAATTAAAAAAACTGGGTCTACAAGAACATGCAAGTGTAAAAAATGAAGATTTAAAATGTTTTCCTTCACTTTGCTGCTATTCCTGTGAAACACCTAAAGGGTTAACACACTTACTGAATGTCATTTTGAATACTTTGAGGGGTTCAGTTTTTATAATGGGGTAATTTGTGGGGTATTTGTAATATAAAGGCCCTTCAAATTCCTAAAAATTTCCGATTTTGAAAATTTTGTAAAAAATTGGAAAATTGCTGCTGAACTTTGAAACCTTCTGATGTCTTCCAAAAGTAAAAAAAAAGGTCAACTTTATGATGCAAACATAAAGTAGACATATTGTATATGTTAATCAATATATAGTTTATTTGGAATGTCTATTTTCCTTATAAGCAGAGAGCTTCAAAGTTAGAAAAATACCAAATTTTCAAATTTTTCATAACATTTTTGAATTTTTCCCAAAGAAATTGTGCAAGTATTGACAAAAATTTACCACCATAAGGTAGAATATGTCACAAAAAAACATTCTCGGAATCAGAATGAAAAGAAAAAGCATCCCAGAGTTATTAATGCTTAAAGTGACAGTGGTCAGATGTGCAAAATAGGCTCTGGTCCTTAAAGTGAAAATTGACTTGGTCTTTAAGGGGTTAACTATAAAATGTATAGCTAAATAAAAACACTGCTATTTGTGTGGGAAATTGAAAAGAACACAGCAATTTTGCTAATTTTGGAAGGTTCCGTTTCCAAGCTGTACAATTTACGGTTAAAATTAAATTTTTTCTTTATGTTGACGGTCAATACGATTAAAATTATACCCATGGTTACATACTTTTCTATTATTGTACCGCTTTAAAATAACCTCAAACTTTTTAACCAAATTAGTGTGTTTAGAATCCCTCTATTTTGACAAGCTATAACTTTTTTAATTTTTCCGTATAAGCGGCTGTTTGTGGGCTCACTTTTTGTGCCGTGATCTGCACTTTTTATGTACCGTATTTATCGGCGTATAACACGCACTTTTTAGGCAAAAATTTTTAGCCTAAAGTCTATGTGCGTGTTATACGCCGATACACCCCCAGGAAAGGCAGCTGTCGCTGCCGGCTTCTCTCCCCCTGCCTTTCCTGGGGTCTAGAGCCCTGCTGCTGGCCCTTCTCTCCCCCTGGCTATCGGTGCTGCTGCCCGTTCTGTCCCCCTGACTATTGGTGCCGGCACCCCATTGCCGGTGCCGATAGCCAGGGGGAGAGAAGCGGCGCCGGCAATGGGGCAGCGGCGCAGACAGCCAGGGGGAGAGAAGGGGCAGCGGCACCCATTGCCGGCGCCGCTGCCCCGTTGCCTCCCCCCCATCTCCGGTTGCATAATTACCTGTTGCCGGGGTCGGGTCCGCGCTGCTTCAGGCCTCCGGTGTGCATCCCCTGCGTCGTTGCTATGCGCTGCACGGCGCGGCGCATGACGTCAGTGCGCCGCGTCGTGCAGTGCATAGCAACGACGCAGGGGACGCACACCGGAGGCCTGAAGCAGCGCGGACCCGACCCCGGTAATGGGTGCCGCTGCCCCTTCTATTCCCCTGGCTGTCGGCGCCGCTTCTCTCCCCCTGGCTATCGGCGCCGGCAATGGGGCGCCGGCACCGATAGTCAGGGGGACAGAACGGGCAGCGGCGCCGATAGCCAGGGGGAGAGAAGGGCCGGCAGCAGGGCTCTAGACCCCAGGAAAGGCAGGGGGAGAGAAGCGGGCAGCGATGGCCTCTCTCCCCCTGCCTTTCCTGGAGGTGTATCGTGGTATACACGCGCACACCGCACCCTCATTTTACCATGGATATTTGGGTAAAAAACTTTTTTTACCCAAATATCCTTGGTAAAATGAGGGTGCGTGTTATAGGCCGGTGCGTGGCATACCCCGATAAATACGGTATATCAACTTTGCGCATATGAAACTTTTAATTATTTCTTTTTTAATATTATGTGACAAAAAAGCAGCAATTTTGTACTTTTTAATTTTTTTATGTTTACGCCATTCACCGTAAGGGAACAATAACATTATCTTTTGATAGTTTGGACAATTGCGCATGCTTATCAAATATGTTTATTAGTTTATTTTTTTCACACTTTTTGGGGGTAAAATGGGAAAAAGGAATGATTTACTCGCGGTCATATACGGGACATAAATGTACGTCCTGGTGCGTTAAGTACCAGGGCACCAATATGTACATTTACGTCCTGTGTCGTTAAGAGGTTAAAGTGGTGAAAAGTCAATGATAAATGTCCCCCACTGTGTGTGTATAGATGCATAATGAAAGAAAAAAATATTTGACCCCCTGCTGATTTTGTTCATTTGCTCACTGACAAGGAATGATAAGACTATAATTTTAATGATAGGTTTATTTGAACAGTGGAAGACAGTGGAAAAATATTCAGAAAAACATTTTATTTATTGCACTTTATTCGGCGAGATAAGAATTTGATCCCTTTGGAGAACATGATTTAGTATTTTGTGGCAAAATTCTTGTTGGTAATCACAGAGGTCAGACATTTCTTGTGGTTGGCCTCCACGTTGCACTCCTCTTTGTAGATCCTCTCCAAGTCATTAAAGGGGTACTCCGGTGAAAACCTTCTTTCTTTTAAATCAACTGGTGGAAGAAAGTTAAACATATTTGTAATTTACTTCTATTAAAAAATCTTAATCCTTCCAGTACTTTTTAGCTGCTGAATACTACAGAGGAAATTCCTTTCTTTTTGGAACACTGATGACATCACGAACACTGCTCTCTGCTGACGTCTCTGTCCATTTTAGCAACCATGCATAGCAGATGCATAGCAGATGCATAGCAGATGTATGCTAAGGGCAGCATGGTGGCTTAGTGGTTAGCACTGCTGCCTTGCAGTGCTGGGGACTTGGGTTCAAATCCCACTAAGGACAACAATAAATAAAGCGGCCAAGACCCACCGTTAATCCTAGGCATTGCCGATGTGGATGATGCCCAACATTACTATTTAAACACTGTGATCAAAGTTGATTGTGGTGTCTAAATGCAGGAGTTAACATGCCGTTTAGCTTGCTGAACTGATCGGGACAAAATTGTGGGTCCTGATCAGCTGAGTGGCCCCCTTACCTGCCTCCTCACTGTCCGATCAGTCCTCTGAAGCTCTGTCCAGGCTTTGCAGGCTAGAGCAGCAGAGCACCGATAACACTGATCAATGCTGAGCCAAAGCTCAGCATTGAACAGTGTATGTAATTACAAGATTGTATGTTATAGCCCACTATGGGGAATAAAAAAAATAAAAAGTATAAGAAAAAGAGTTAATAAAAGTGAATTAACCCCTTTCCTAATAAAAGCTTGAATCATTCCCTTTTCCCATTTTCTAAATAAAATAATGTATCAAAAATAAAAAGACATAATCATATGTTGCATCTTCGCATAATCATATGTTGCATCTTCGCAAATGTCCGAACTTTTAAAATATAAGGTTAGTAAAACCGCACAGTCTATGGGATACACATAAAAAAATACCAAAGTCCAAAATTTTGCATTTTTGGTCACGTCAGATACCATAAAAAATTTTAAAAAGTAATTAAAAAGTCCCTCAAAAACAAAAAAATTGTACCCATAAAAACGACAAATTACAGCGCAAATTTTTTTCCCTCATATAGAGTACAGAAATTTTACAAATTTTGGTGCATGTAGTTATAATTTTTTTTAAATAGTAAAATAAAATAAAAACTTACATAAATTGTGTGTGGACCTGCAGAATACAGATAAGGTGTCATTTTTACTGAAAAGTACACTATATAGCAATGGAAGCCCCCAGAAGTTACAAAAAATATTTATTTTCAATTTCACCCCACAAATACTTTTTTTTTTTTGTATCACCGTAGATTTTGTAATGAAATGATTGATGTCATTGCAAAGTAAAATTGGTGACAGTGAAAAAGCCAAACCCCTATATGGGTCTGTAAGTGCAAAATCGAAAGTGTTATGATTTTTATAAGGGAAGGAGGAAAAAAATTCAAGTGCAAAAAACAAAATTGTCTTGTTCCTTAAAGGGGTACTCTGGTGAAAAACTTTTTTTTTTTTTTTTTAAATCAACTGGTGCCAGAAAGTTAAACAGATTTGTAAATTACTTCTATTAAAAAATCTTAATCCTTCTAGTACTTATTAGCTGCTGAATACTACAGCGGAAATTATTTTCTTTTTGAAACAGAGCGGTCTGCTGACATCACGAGCACAGTGCTCTCTGCTGACATCTCTGTCCATTTTAGGAACTGCACAGAAAAGCATATGTTTGCTATGGGGATTTCCTTTTACTCTGGCAGTTCCTAAAATGGACAGAGATGTCAGCAGAGAGCACTGTGATCGTGACTCAGCAGACTGCTCTGTGTTTCAAACAGAAAAGAATTTCCACTGTAAAATTCAGCAGCTAATAAGTACAGGAAGGATTAATATTTTTTAATAGAAGTAATTTACAAATCTGTTTAACTTTCGGCCACCAGTTGATTTAAAAAAAAAAGTTTTTCACCGGAGTACTCCTTTAACCCCTTAAGGACCAAGGACGTACCGGTACGTCCTTGGTCCTGCTCTCCTGATATAACGCGGGGTTACCCAGTAACCCCGCGTCATATCACGGCGGGCCCAGCGTCATAGTGAAGCCGGGACCTGCCTCTAATAGCTCGCAGCGCCGATCGCGGCGCAGCGCGCTATTAACCCTTTAGCCGCGCGCTCAGAGCTGAGCCGCCCTGCTAAAAGCAAAAGTGAAATTGTACAGCGTGAAAAAAAACCTTCCAAAATTTGCAAAATTGTGGTTTTCTTTTTAATTTCCCCAAACAAATAGTATTTTTTTGGTTGCACCATACATTTTATGGTAAAGTGAGTGATGGCATTACAACGGACAACTGGTCGTGCAAAAAACAAGCCCTCATACTAGTCTGTGGATGAAAATATAAAAGAGTTATGATTTTTTGAAGGGGAGGAGGAAAAAACGAAAAGGTAAAAATAAAATTGTCTTAGTCCTTAAGGTCCAAATGGGCTGAGTCCTTAAGGGGTTAAGGACCAAGGACGTACTCATAGTGGTCCCACAGTGACCACGCATCATATCACGCGGGCCCGGCGTCATAGTGAAGCCGGGACCCGTCGCTAATAGCGTGCGGCACTGATCACGGTGCCGTGCGCTATTAACCCTTTAGCCGCGCGCTCAAAGCTGAGCCACGCGGCTAAAAGTGAAAGTAAAAAGTGCCGGTTAGCTCAGTGGACTGTTCGGGATAGCCGCGGCGAAATCGCGGCATCCCGAACAGCTTACAGGACAGCCGGAGTGTCCCTACCTGCCTCCTCGCTGTCTGATCGCCGAATGACTGCTCAGTGCCTGAGATCCAGGCATGAGCAGTCAAGCGGCAGAATCATCGATCACTGGTTTCCTATGAGAAACCAGTGATCAATGTAATAGATCAGTGTGTGCAGTGTTATAGGTCCCTATGGGAGCTATAACACTGCAAAAAAAAAGTGGAAAAAAAAAGTGAATAAAGATCATTTAACCCCTCCCCTATTAAAAGTCTGAATCCCCCCTTTTCCCATAAAAAAAAACACAGTGTAAATAAAAATAAAAATAAACATATATGGTATCGCCGCGTGCAGAAATGTCCAAATTAAAAAATATATCGTTAATTAAACCGCACGGTCAATGGCGTATGCGCCAAAAAAATTCCAAAGTCCAAAATAGTGCGTTTTTGGTCACTTTTTATATCATGAAAAAATGACTAAAAAGCGATCAATAAGTCCTATCAATGTAAAAATGGTACCGTTAAAAACTTCAGATCACGCACAAAAAATTAGCCCTCATACCGCCCCATACGCGGAAAAAAAAAGTTGTAGGGGTCAGAAAATGAAAATTTTAAACGTATTAATTTTCCTGCATGAAGTTATGATTTTTTCCAAAAGTACGACAAAATCAAACCTATATAAGTAGGGTATCATTTTAATCGTATGAACCTACAAAATAAAGATAAGGTGTCATTGTTACGCCTAGCGCTCCGGGTCCCCGCTCCTCCCCGGAGCGCTCACGGCGTCTTTTTCCCTGCAGCTCCCCGGTCAGTCCCGCTGACCGGGAGCGCTGCTCTGTCACGGCCGTTGGGGATGCGATTCGCACTGCGGGACGCGCCCGCTCGCGAATCGCATCCCAGGTCACTTACCCGTTCCCGTCTCCTGCTGTCATGTGCTGGTGCGCGCGGCTCCGCTCTCTAGGGCGCGCGCGCGCCAGCTCCCTGAGACTTAAAGGGCCAGTGCACCAATGATTGGTGCCTGGCCCAATTAGCTTAATTGGCTCCCACCTGTTCCCTGGCTATATCTGAGCTCCTCCCTTGCACTCCCCTGCCGGATCTTGTTGCCCTTGTGCCTAGTGAAAGCGTTTTGTGTGTTTATAGCCTGTGTACCAGAACTTCTGCTATCTCCCCTGACTACGAACCTTGCCGCCTGCCCCCGACCTTCTGCTACGTCCGACTTTGCTTCTGCCTACTCCCTTGTACCTCGCCTATCTTCAGCAGTCAGAGAGGTGAGCCGTTGCTAGTGGATACGACCTGGTCACTACCGCCGCAGCAAGACCATCCCGCTTTGCGGCGGGCTCTGGTGAAAACCTGTAGTGGCTTAGAACCGGTCCACTAGCGCGGTCCTCGCCATCCCTCTCGGGCACAGAGGATCCACTACCTGCCAGCCGGCATCGTGACAGTAGATCCGGCCATGGATCCCGCTGAGGTCCCTCTGCCTTATATCTCGGATATCACCACGGTGATCGCCCAGCAATCCCGACAGATCGCCCATCTAACCCACCAGCTGTCGGAAATGTCCACCATTGTGCGCCAACTTCAGTCGCAACTTCAGCAGCAATCATCTCCTCCGCCAGCTCCTGCACCCCCTCCGCAGCGAGTGGCCACTCCTAGCCTCCGCCTGTCCTTGCCGGACAAATTTAATGAGGCTCTCTGCGCGACCTTTAAAAAAGGCCTATCCAGCAACATTAAAGATGTTCTGGCCGCACGAGAGACTCCTGCTAACCTGCATGAACTCATTCATCTAGCCATTCGCATTGACATGCGTTTTTCTGAGAGGCATCAAGAGCTCCGCCAGGAAAAAGACTTAGATTTCTGGACACCTCTCCCACAGTCTCCATTGCAATCTGCGCCTAGGCCTCCCGCCGAGGAGGCCATGCAAGTGGATCGGTCTCGCCTGACCCAGGAAGAGAGGAATCGCCGTAAGGAAGAGAATCTTTGTCTGTACTGTGCCAGTACCGAGCATTTCTTGGTGGATTGCCCTATCCGTCCTCCACGCCTGGGAAACGCACGCACGCACCCAGCTCACGTGGGTGTGGCGTCTCTTGGTTCCAAGTCTGCTCCTCCACGTCTCACGGTACCCGTGCGGATTTCTACTTCAGCCAGCTCTTCCCTCTCAGCCGTGGCCTGCCTGGACTCTG
This sequence comes from Hyla sarda, assembly GCF_029499605.1. Classification (NCBI taxonomy): domain Eukaryota; kingdom Metazoa; phylum Chordata; class Amphibia; order Anura; family Hylidae; genus Hyla; species Hyla sarda. The sequence continues at coordinate 266,970,420 of NC_079190.1, read as the reverse complement.
GTGCCTCTGGGAATTTTGTTCGGGAGTCCTTAGTGAATAAATTCCGCATTCCGGTGACCCGTCTTGTCAAGCCACTCCACATTTCCGCGGTCAACGGAGCCAGGTTGGATTGCACCGTGCGTTTCCACACGCAGCCCCTCCTAATGTGCATCGGACCTCATCAGGAGAAAATCGAATTTTTGGTCCTTCCCAATTGCACTTCCGAAATTCTCCTTGGACTACCCTGGCTTCTACACCATTCCCCAACCCTGGACTGGTCCACTGGGGAGATCAAGAGTTGGGGTCCCTCTTGTTCCAAGGACTGCCTTCAACCGGTTCCCAGTAATCCCTGCCGTGACCCTGTGGTTCCTCCTGTATCCGGTCCCCCTAAGGTCATTAAGGACTCTGCCTGCCACAGGAAATGCCTCTCCCCCCCTCCCAGTCCCATCAGGCAAGCCTCTGTGTCCCCTCATGGCTCCCGTCCTTGTGTCTTCCTGCCCCGTGCCAAGCTTCACCCTCTGCCCTCCCTCCCCATTCCTACTCCTGCTGTACTGCCTGCCATTGAGGAAACCATCCATTCCTTCCCGGTGTCCTCATCCCAGGGGAGGCAGCCACCGGACAAAAAAAAGGGGAGACCTAAGGGGGGGGGGTACTGTTACGCCTAGCGCTCCGGGTCCCCGCTCCTCCCCGGAGCGCTCACGGCGTCTTTTTCCCTGCAGCTCCCCGGTCAGTCCCGCTGACCGGGAGCGCTGCTCTGTCACGGCCGTTGGGGATGCGATTCGCACTGCGGGACGCGCCCGCTCGCGAATCGCATCCCAGGTCACTTACCCGTTCCCGTCTCCTGCTGTCATGTGCTGGCGCGCGCGGCTCCGCTCTCTAGGGCGCGCGCGCGCCAGCTCCCTGAGACTTAAAGGGCCAGTGCACCAATGATTGGTGCCTGGCCCAATTAGCTTAATTGGCTCCCACCTGTTCCCTGGCTATATCTGAGCTCCTCCCTTGCACTCCCCTGCCGGATCTTGTTGCCCTTGTGCCTAGTGAAAGCGTTTTGTGTGTTTATAGCCTGTGTACCAGAACTTCTGCTATCTCCCCTGACTACGAACCTTGCCGCCTGCCCCCGACCTTCTGCTACGTCCGACTTTGCTTCTGCCTACTCCCTTGTACCTCGCCTATCTTCAGCAGTCAGAGAGGTGAGCCGTTGCTAGTGGATACGACCTGGTCACTACCGCCGCAGCAAGACCATCCCGCTTTGCGGCGGGCTCTGGTGAAAACCTGTAGTGGCTTAGAACCGGTCCACTAGCGCGGTCCTCGCCATCCCTCTCTGGCACAGAGGATCCACTACCTGCCAGCCGGCATCGTGACAGTCATTTTTACCGAAAAATGTACTACATAGAAACGGAAGCCCCCAAAAGTTACAAAACTGTTTTTTTTTTTTTTTTTTTGTCTCACAATGATTTTTTTTTCCATTTTACCGTAGATTTTTGGGCAAAATGACTGACGTCATTACAAAGTAGAATTGGTGGCGCAAAAAATAAGCAATCATATGGATTTTTAGGTGCAAAATTGAAAGAGTTATGATTTTTTAAAGGCAAGGAGCAAAAAACGAAAGTGCAAAAACGGAAAAAAAAACGGTCCTTAAGGGGTTAAGGCTAAAATGGGCTTGGTCCTTCAGGGTTTAAATAGGCTTCTTCTTGAGCCACTACTTTGCTGCTTTGTCTATGTGTTTTGTGTCCTTGTCATGCTGAAATACCCATCCAAGACCCATCTTCAATTCCTTGGCTGAGGGAAAGATTTGACAATACATGGCACAATTCAACGTTTCTTTGGTGTAGTGAAGTTGTCCTGCCTTCTTAGCACAAAACATCATCTAATCATAAGGAGGAGGGGGCTAGTTGAGCACGGTGGGAGCTCCGAATCTGGAAGCTGTGAGCTCTGAGATGTGAGCTGAACCCCGGTTCTAGCAAAAACGGCACTACTAAACAAGCAGGTGGATACAAATAACAGCTGCTATTGCAACAGAGGAAAAAGTTTATACGGAACTGCTGATTTAAATCAAAACGCTATGATACACAGCAGAGCTAAGAAGGTAACCCCGACTAAGCTGACGACATACTACTTATCAGTGGAGCAGGGGAAAGGAGCTGAACCTGACCGGAACAGAGTGAGACCGCGACGCGGGGCTATGTTGCAACCGGCGCCGGCGTGAGCCCAGCAGGGATACGCGAATCAACGATGCTAAAGTGGCAGGGGATTGGAGATGCCACGGCCTCAGGGAAAACCTTGGAGATCCCAAGGCGTACTGCAGGAGTGAAGATGGCACCGCAGAATGGAGGAAGAGCTGACAACAGCCAGGAGGAGAGACACACGGAACATCTAAGGGAACACGAGGGGATGATGGAACCCCAGCTAGGGACGCAGTATGATAAGGGGGACAGGGAACTATGGATCAGTGTCAGCCAACTAGAGGACAATGTATTGGGAGGGAGAGGGTGCGCTGGACCTGGAGGGAAGCCAGAGATAGAAAATGGCGCTCTCTCAGAGGAAAATGTGAGTGAGATTGAAGGTGGCAAAATTCTAAATATAAATAAGGACATGAGTGATCCCTTAGCCACCCTGCCGCTCCAAGATTCCACTATTAAAAAGCCTCTAGCAATGGGTACCTCTGTACGTAACAGGATAGAGAGGGTCCCAACCCTAGCAAGACTCTCAGTCCCCATAGCATTTAGTCCCGTGGCTAAAACAACATCAAACCTGATTTTTACACCGCAATCCTCTCCCCCAATACAACCCCAACAACCCCTGACCCCCAAGGAACAATGCTACCCATTAATTAATATAAAGGTCATGCATATGCAAGGACAGAATGAGCCTAACTCCCCTGTCACAGAGCAGGCTTTGTGAAAGATGCTTTATGAGCTGCAACAATCCTTTGCTAGTCTGCTAAATAGTGCTGTCATACATCTGAAATACACCAATTACGTGAACACACATCACCAGTTGAACAAAATCTTGATAAGGTGATAAGAGTTCAAGGTGCAGTTCAGAACAGTGTAAAGAATTTAAAAGAAGAATTATAGGCTCTTAAAATAAAAATGGATAATATAGAGGATAGATCTAGGAGAAATAATCTCAGACTGTGAGGCATCTCAGAAGAGATTAAAAATGAAGATTTGCATGCCTATCTATCAGAATATTTCTTCCTCCTATTGCCTCAAGATTCTAAAATTAACTTGACAATTGACAGGGCACATAGGTTGTCAAAGCCAAAACATCTGACTGCCCATGTACCAAGAGACGTGATATTAAGGGTGCATTTTTTTCATATAAAAGGAAAAAACTCCAGGGTGTAGCCAGAACTAATATCCAGCTTCCTGAGAAATAAAAAAATACCTCCATGTTTGCCGATCTCTCGAATGCTACCCTCACCAAACGCAGAGAATTCGCGGCTGGAACCAAAGTTCTCCGGGACAATGGAATTTTACATAAGTGGGGCTTCCCTGTGAAGATACTGTTGACATACAGAGGGGAAAAATTTGTGGTAACATTGATGGAGCTCTGTATAGACTGGGAACTCCCTACACAAATGGAAAGGAACTAGGAACTTTTAAGTGAAGCACGTGTACCCGCCCCTGAGTGGACACTGGTTAACTATAAAAAGAAAAAAAAAATCTTACATAATGGAGCCTTTTGAGGTTCCTAAAACCTAGTAGGAATATATGATAAGATATTGGAGGGTCCACTATTTTGATTGTATATGTTCTCCGTAGTTGGGTAGAATAAGATCATGGGACTATAAGGGTCATATATATTTTGATGGTTTATAGCTCCTCTGTTGAACTATGTAGATGAAGAAAGAAGGGAAAGGGGAGAAAGAGGGGAAATCTATTTTTTTTTCTCCCCCACCTGCTTTTTTCCCTTCCTTTGATTTCTTTATGCTAGACTGGATTAGCCCTTATTGAAAGTTAGATGGGAATTCACCATCTATTCTCTTATTAGGCGTGGGTGCAACGCCTTAGGAAATTTGTGATATCTTAAATAGTGTTGCTCGCGAATATTCGCAATACGAATTTTATTTGCGAATTCGTGAATATTCGCGAATATAGCACTATATATTCGTAATAACGAATATTCTTATTTTTTTTGTTTGTTTCACAGTACACATCACAGTGATCATCCCTCTCTGCTTCCAGCTTATGTGGTGTAAAGAAGGCTCTAATACTACTGCGTGAGACTGGCGAGCGAATTTTCGCATATATATATATATATATATATATATATATATTTTTTTTTTTTTTTTTTTTCGCATATGCGAAAATTTGCACATGTTACTTTTCGCATATGCGAATTTACGCTTATGGTAATTTTCTATATGCAAATTTTCGCATATGCTAATTTTCACATACGCAAATGTTTGCATATGCGAAAATAAAACGCGAATATTATGAATATGCGAATTTAGCGAATATATTACGAATATTCGTCCATATATTCGCTAAATATCGCAAATTCGAATATGGCCTATGATGCTCAACACTAATCTTAAATTTTTTTCACTATATGCTCTGTTGTTTCTCTCTCTATGAGCCTGTTGAAATTTAAACTAACCTACTTGTTAGTCCTCCCTCTTGACGCATATTTGTATAAAATATATAAAATAAAATGTGGTTATGTTGATAGCCTGGTGAACAGTGCATTCATTTTAAACAAGTGGAAGTTTAGTAACAATGGTAGTTAAGATTATTTCACTTAAAGGGGTACTCCGGTGATAAATTTTTTTTGACTATATGGCATCTTCTTTGTAAGTTTCGTTTTTTTGCAATATACATGTGTTATATGTTTTGGCAGCATTTGTGTGTTTTGCTTCCTGTTTGTTGGGCAGGAAGTTCTGTAGTTCAGAGGGTTTTCTTTTACTGTTGTCCACAGTGGACATGTTCTGAGTCTGCTGTGGACAAGATGTCATAGCTTTTTTTTTCTCTGTCTGCATGAGAGAAATAAGCCACGCCCCCTCATCTCCCCCTCCTCCCGGAGGTCTGCATGAGAGTACACAGCTCCTCACCTCCCCTCCCCCTCCGCTGTCTTCTGAGGAGGCAGGTCTGCGCAGGAGAAGGAACACAGATAAGATAAGTGTGGGTCTGGGGATGTATGGACTGAGGGGAATAAATCTCATACTGGTAATGATCTCTGTATGTAAAGGGGGAGGGGGGGACTCTTGAATTACACATACTGGGAGTTGTAGTCCCTGTTATGTGTGTATGCTAGTGTTTACAAACCAGTGTGCCTCCAGCTGTTGTAAAACTACAACTCCCAGCATGCCCTGACAGACTTTGGGCATGCTGGGAGTTGTAGATTTGCAACAGCTGGAGGCACACTGGTTGGGAAACACTGGTGTATGCCCTACAGAGGTGAGGTGAACTACAACCCCCAGGAGGCAGCATACTGGTGTTATACTGAAGACTCCTGAATGACACATGCTGGGAGTTGTAGTCCCATTTGTGTGTATGCCAGTGTATCCCAACCAGCGCTGATTATATTAGTGTGCTGTGTATAAGGGGGCCGACCCGGGAAAATAGTAGGGTGGGTAAAGGGCGGAACAAAAAAAAAGAAAAGGAGCCGCCCAAAACCAGCAAGGCATGTGGCATGTGGGGATTTGTAGTTTTCAGCACAGCAAGAAACAGGAAATAGAAGCAAAGATAGGAAAACAAAGTGGGGGATAAAAAGACACAAAAGATTAGGCTAAACAACAAGAATAGAAATGAAAAGTCTACGTCGAAACGGCAAAAAAAAAATCATTGTGCGACGAAATTGAAGAAAAAAACGACATTTTGTAACTTTTGGGGGCTTCCATTTCTATGCAGTACATTTTTCAGTAAAAATGACACCTTATCTTTATTCTGTAGATCCATACGGTTAAAAAGATACCCTACTTATATAGATTTGATTTTGTCGTACTTCTGTAAAAAATCATAACTACATGCAGAAAAATGTATACGTTTAAAATTGTCATATTCTGACCTCTATAACGTTTTTATTTTTCCCCATATGGGGCGGTATGAGGGCTCATTTTTTTGCGCCATGATCTGAAGTTTTTAGCAGTACCATTTTTGTATTGATCGGACTTTTTGATCGCTTTTTATTCATTTTTTCATGATATAAAAAGCGACCAAAAATACGTTATATTGGACTTTGGAATTTTTTTGCGTGTACGCCATTGACCGTGTGGTTTAATTAATTATATATTTTTATAGTTCGGACATTTATGCACGCGGCGATACCACATATGTTTATATTTATTTTTATTTACATGGTGTTTTTTTAATGGGAAAAGGGGGGTGATTTGAACTTTTATTAAGGAAAGGGTTAAATGACATTTATTAACTTTTTTTTGCACTTTTTATTTGCAGTGTTATAGCTCCCATAGGGACCTATAACACTGCACACACTGATCTTATACCCTGTTCACTGCAAAGCCATAGCTTTGCAGTGATCATGGTTATCAGCGGTCGATTGCTCAAGCCTGAATCTCAGGCTTGGAGCAATCAATCACCGAGGGGACACGCCGGAGGCAGGTGGTAAGAGGACCTCCGCTCGTGTCCCAGCTGATCAGCACACTGCATTTTCACTGTGGTGGTCCCGATCAGCCCCGCTGAGCAGCCGGGAAGGTTTTACTTTCGGTTTGGACGCGGCGTTCAACTTTGAACGCCACGTCTAAAGGGTTAATAGCGCGCGGCACCGCGATCGCTGCCGCGCGCTATTAAACCCGGGGCCCGGTATCAGATACATGCCGGGACCGACCCGATATGACGTGGGGTCACCGCGTGACCCTGCGTTATATTGCGGGAGCTGGCCAAGGACGTAAATATACGTCCTTGGTTGTTAAGGGGTTAAGAAACTACAGAGGAAGCTCTTAATATACAGATTGAACTATCTCACTTACATAACTTAAATAAATCTCAGTTTAACAGAGAAAGAGCAGTAGAAATATCTGCTTTAACAAGTAAATTACATCAGCTACAACTGTATAAGTATCGCTTAGTATTAAAACAACTCAAACTTATTCAATATTACCAAGGGAATAATAACTGGAACATATTTGTCAAAACAATTAAAACATCATCACTCTAAATCCCACATACCTTACAAATATAACTGAAATAGAGATAAGGTTACTGACCCGCTGGGCATAGCTAATGAATTTGCCAAGTATTATCATGAGTTATATAATTTGAAAGAGGACCTCTCTACTCTCCAGCCTGATAGATTTAATATTTAGAAATGTTTTGGGGGAAATACAGCTCCCCTCCCCCTCTCAATTTGCTGAATTGTCGGGTAAAATAACTACAGAAGAAGTAGCCCACGCGATTAAAATTCTAAAAAGCAATAAAACACCAGGGCCGGATGGGTTGCCCAATGATTATTATAAAATCCATGGCCCCTTACTTGCACCATTCTTGGCTAGGATGTATAATGAGGCAATGGTATCAGCATCCTTCCCAGATGAAATGTTAAAAGCCCTAATGTGACAATATCGAAAAAGGGTAAAAAGCTGGAGGAGCCGGGTAACTTAAGGCCGATTGCAATGTTAAACATGTGTCGGACATGAAGCTGTACGCCTCCATACTAGCTAATAGATTGAACAATGTTCTCCCGGAATTAATATCCAACGATCAGGTTGGGTTTGTAAAGGGATGACAAACATTAGATGGGACTCAGCGATTTATTAATATTGCAGCCATACTAGAACATAGGGGAGATCCCTCCTTACTGCTAGCAATAGAAACCGAGAAGGCCTTCGACCGAGTGCTTTGGGGTAATTTAGAAGAAACCTTGGTTAAGTTAGGGCTGGGAGGTCCATCTATTAAAGCTGTAATGGCACTTTACAGTACCCCATCGGCATTGTCAATACGTCAGGTATTCTCTCTAAAGAGATTAAGATAACCAACAGGATTAGGCAGGGGTGCTAATTTCCCTGCTAATTTCCCTGCTTTCCCTGCTAATATTTGCACTTATAATGGAACCCCTAGCCCAAAGAATATGGTCTTCCTCCTCGATATCTGGGGTACAAATTAGCGGGAAAAATCACAGTATCGGTTTATTTGCGGACGACATTATACTCTGTATTACATCCCCCGAAAATTCCTTGAAAGGCTTGACAGAGGTGATTAAAGAATTTAGCAAGGTTAGCTACTATAAAGTAAACCAGACTAAGTCCTTAATATTGGGAATAGGTACCACACCAAGAATACAAGCCCTACTACAAAATTAATACCCGTTTAAATGGTCCCAAGGTCAATTAAAATACTTGGGGATCACACTAACGGTTCCGCAGATAGGAATGGTTAAACATAATATTGAAGAACTACTCACTGCCCTTGGTCACAATATAAGTTACTTTTCTAAAGTACCCTCTTCTTGGATTGGACGTATAGCAGTGGTCAAAATGTCTCTCCTACCAAAGATATTGTACCTGTTCCGGAATTTGCCAGTAATCATTCCAAAAAAAAAAATAGCAATATTACAAAGGCTAATTTCTCAATTTATCAGGGTAAGAAGCCAAGAATTTCTTCAGAACTCTTATCCCTTCCGATCAGCAGAGGAGAAGCAGGAGCCCCTAATCTGCAGCATTACTATTACGCTTCCTTACTAGAACAGGCTCAGGCTTGGTGGCGAGGGGACCAAACAAAACAGTGGGTGGAGATTGAAAGAACGGTAGCTAATAATGGTTCCCTGGAAGGTTTATTGTGGACAGCTCGTAATACCAAAGGGCCTCCTAAACAGTAACTTGCCTACGGTAACAGCTACAACTTGAGTTTGGTCACTACCCCGGGTAAGGGAGGGAATACTACCATTGCCATTACATGATTTGTCACTTGAAGTAATACAACATCAAATCCCAAATACAAACTTTGAAATATGGAAAAGCAATGGAATTAATTAATATGCTGATATTGCAGACCAGTCTGGATTGGTGCCCTTTTCCTCCATTACTGAGAAATTCTATCTGCCACATACTGAATTTTGATAAGTATTTGTAGCTGCGACACATGGTTAGTTCTAATTATTCCCCACAAGAACCAAATAAATCCCTATTTAGGGCAAGGTACTTTTCCAATAATTCATTGCAAAGAGGGATCTCACAAATATATGAGGTCCTATCTCCCGAACAGCGTATTTTAACTATGTGTAAGAGATGGGAAAAAGATTTGGGAAGGACCTATACTATTGAACAATGGGCAACATCATTCACTTGGCCCATAAAGGTTTCCAGATGTATATCCCATTTGGAAATATCTAGGAAGCTACTATATAGATTGTATCAGATCCCGTATGTACTAGCTAGAATGTACCCCAATGTGTCGGATTTATGCTGGAGATGTGAAAGGGAAGTGGGCACCTTCCGCCACATATGGTGGGATTGTGTGGATATAAAATCCCTGTGGAAACAAGTATTCACAACCCTCCAGAAAATATTGGGAAATACACTCCTATGGGGCCCTGATGTTGCCCTATTGAACTTAGGCCTAGAAGATATACATAAAGCAGATATAACTAAAATTGTACATATGTTGACTGTAGTTAAATTAAAGAAAGCAACACTGTGGAAAAAGGTTGAGGTCCCAAACATATACCACATAATAAACAACTTAAATAATAATTATTTAATGGAACACTCTATAGCATCTGCCTAGTACCAACTCCCGAAATGTTTGCGTACATGGGCCAAATGGACAGAATTTATGTCTATCTTAACAACAGAGGATGGTAAAACAATACCTGATACGTTTGGATAAACTAGAGTTGCTTATGGATAAAGATAAAAATCCCTTAAGGACAGGCTCTAACCTATTTTCTATCTTTCTTTCCTTTCCTTTTTTTTTTTTTTTTTTACTTCACCTCCTTACTCATTATCCACCCTCTCTTCTTTGGGAGTTTGGGTTATGTTAACAATATTACAGGGGGACAGAGGGAATGAATAGTAGAGATCTATGTGGAAATTAGCTGAATTCTCCCCTTGATTTCATTGTAAACTGTCTGTTTAAAATAAAGAAGAAAAAAAAAATCATAATCTTTCCACCTCCATGTTTGATGGTGGAAATAGTGTACTTAGGGTCATAGGCAACATTTCTTCCCTGAACACAACAAATTGAAACCAAATAGTTTTATTTTGGTTTTACCTGACCACAACCATTTCACCTACTGCATGTGGTTTCTTAAGCATGAGGACCTTGCGGGTGCTGTAGGATTTCCGTTCTTCATAGCGTAGTGTGTTACCAATTGATTTCTTGGGGACAATGATCCCAGCTGCCTTTTGACAAATCATCCTGTGTATCTCTGGAATGATTTCTCATCATTCTCATGATCACTTAAACTCCACGAGGTGGGATCTTGCATGGCCCCCCGACCTGAGTGATAGGAGATCAACTACTTATTTGACTGTGTAAAATGCTAATTTTGTAGTTTTTTCTTTTATTGTTAAAATAAATCTACCATTAAACGGAATGCATTAGTTCTAATGTTAACCATATTTAATAATTTTAATGTTAACCATATTTTACATTTTACTATCTGTATTTTAAAATAAGGAAATATTGCAGTTTTCTTCCTGGCCAACTGGGCCCAAAACTAAGCTAAGACTTTCTGGTCTGTACAGATAATTTTCCTGCAATTCCTTTCTTCTCAGGAGTACAGGAAAAATGTACACTAGAAAACACTGGATCCACCACCATTCACAGCTAAATTCAGCATTTCCCCCTCCCTGTAGAATGAAGTTCACAGACAATGCTTAGTAGTGTCTATAAATCTTTTGAATGGAACAGCTTTGGTCTATTGTTGTCAGCTTCAGTCTATTGTTTATTCTTAAGAGTACAGGAAAAACTGACACTAGATACCACTGGACCCACCACCATTCACAGCAGAAATCAGTATCCCCCTCCCTGTAGAATTAAGTTCACAGAGAATGCTCAGTAGGGTCTATAAATCTTTTGAATGGGATATCTTTAGTCTATTGTTGTCTATGTCCATCTAATGCTATGAGGTGATACATATCCTTTAAAGGGAACCTGTCATGAGATTTTACCATATACAACGTGTAGCAACATGTTATATATGGTAAAATCTTCTTCCTCACCATTATGGGAGACTTTCCTGCACATAGGTATGATGAGAATAAGAAGTTAGAAGTTCTTTTCAGCATATTCAACAAAAAAAGCACTTGGTACAAACTCTTAATGTGTCTATAGTGCATAGCCCAGAAGAGGACATATGCTCGACTGGTATATATCAGCATACATTTTTTTTTATACTACATAGAAAAACAGAGTGTGCTACACTGTTGAAAACAGAGGCATACAGTTAATTGTACATAATGTATTCCGGCAAGGAAATGAATGCCACTGTATAGTTACGACAAATGACAAAAATAAAGTGTAAGTCAAAATCCAAAGTTGAACATAAAGAGACAAATGCAAAAAAAAAAAAAAAGGAAGGATAGAAAGATGTATATCTCTTTAATGTTTTGGATCAAGTACTAGTTTTGGCTTCCCACTACTAATGCAAAATACTGACCAACATATGACATGTGCAAAAGTGGCTGTATACAGCATGTTAATGTAGAACTGGTGTGGTGCTGTGCGGCGTCCGTTGCTGCACTCTTCCCCACCCCCTCAGCCCAACCCTATATAAGTAGTAATTAGCTACACAAGGGCCATTTCTTTCCTAGCAGCCTCCCAGTCTGACTGGGAGAGCATGGTAAGTGAGCTATTGCACCTTGTTCACACTGGTGTGGTGCTGTGCGGCGTCCGTTGCTGCCGTGGCGCCATGTCTGCGGGGAGGTGCGACCCATAGAATGGTTTGAGTGCCATTGGGGCCGCTCTGTCGGTGAGTCGTTTCCCTCCCGTGGGCACTGGTGTCACGGCGGTGGTGGTCGCCGCCCAGTGCTACGCCATTTTATGCTAGGGAGGTTAGGGACCAACTCTAAATAGGTGGCCTTGACGTGACGAGTGGGCTTTTACTTTTTGATCAAAAATGTATACTAACAACCTGTTAGTTTTTGATATTATGCTGAGAAGCAATCAGATCATTATACAAGATTGTAGATGTGCACCATGTCTGTTTTCAACCGGAATTCACACTGTTTTCTATCCCCTCCTTTTTTTCTTTTTTTTTTAAACATGTGCTGCACTCTTCCCCACCTCCTCAGCCCAACCCTATATAAGTAGTAATTAGCTACACATGGGCCATTTCTTTCCTAGCAGCCTCCCAGTTTGACTGGGAGAGCATGGTAGGTGAGCTATTACACCTTGTTCACACTGGTGTGGTGCTGTGCGGTGTCCGTTGCTGCCGTGGCGCCGTGTCTGCGGGGGGTGCGGCCCATAGACTGGTTTGAGTGGCATTGGAGCCGCTCTGCTGGTGGGTCGTTTCCCCCCCATGGGCACTGGTGTCGCGGCGGTGGTGGTCGCCGCCCAGTACTACGCCATTTTATGCTAGATACGTTAGGGACCCACTCTAAATAGGTGGCCTTGACGTGGCAAGTGGGCTTGTACTTTTTAATCAAAAATGTATACTAACAACATGTTAGTTTTTGATATTATGCTGAGAAGCAATCAGATCATTATACAAGATTGTAGATGTGCACCATGTCTGTTTTCTACCCGAATTCACATCATGTTAATGTAGAACACTTATATGTATTAACAAACAGCAGATATGGTCAGGAAAGTGAAAGACAAAGGGTTAAAATATGCAGGTGTGCTCATATTGTTCGTGCACTTTCGCTTGCACGTCTAGGGAAATCTTTGAAAGCAGCTTTCTCTCTATCCTCAGGGTTTTCAATTTCATTGTGGATGGAAACACTGTGTGTAAATGAGGTGGGAGATTAAAAAACACGAATATCTGGGCCAGGAGACTTAAACAGAAAGTACAATTTATGCCTTGTGTTCTTATTATGATATCATTGTTTCATATCATAGTGTTGTATTCATTTAAAGCCTTTTTTTTAATAATGTCAGAATGCTAAGCTGAAACTACATAATAATACACTATATAATTATCATTGCTTACCGCTACCTAGAAGTTACAGGTGAGGAATAAATGTGCAGAACATGAATCAATGTAATCTATTTATGATGTTAATACTTAAAAATTGTCCTTGAATTTTCAGGGTATACTAGGTTTTATATGGACTCTACTAGACATTAATATTAACCAATCACAGCACAGCTTTCATATCTTAACGAGCTCTGGTGAAGTGAAAGTCAAGCTCTGATTGGTTGCTGGGAGCAGACATTTTTAAAAATCAATAAATGGGCACAATGGAAATAACAACATCTGCAGGACCTTTGATGGTGCCACAAGCATGTGATCAGTTACATGCCTGGAAATCTAATTTTCCCATAGTGACCAATCACAGCTTTCCTTTTATGAGAAAATAAATCTGAGCTGTGATTGGTTGCTACAGCAGATCACATTTTATTTCAGACAGATTGTTAAATCTGGACCTATGTATGTATATGTGTGTGTATGTGTGTGTGCGTGTGTGTGTGTGTGTGTCTGTGTGTGTATTTAGCAGAGATCTGTGTATATCATATATTATGCATGCTGCAGGGCTGTATATATATTTGGATATACATGTCATGAAGAGTATTTAAATAGGCACTGTCATTTGTAAAAACGTTTTATATAATGTAGAGAATATTATATGTATATATATATAATATATATTGGTAAAAAATTTGTATTTTTGGGTAAACAAATACAGTCATGTCCCTGCAGCTATTGCATGTGTGTCTCTGTTAGGAGACAAAATACAGCTAGGGTGGGCAGTACAAGCGGAGCTCTGTGCAGTGAGGACAAGTAGAGATCTGTGCAGTGAGGACAAGCAGGGCTCTGTACACTGAGGACAAGCAGGGATCTGTGCACTGAGGACAAGCAGGGCTCTGTACACTGAGGACAAAGTTTGCTCTGTACACTGAGGACAAGTAGAGATCTGTGCACTGAGGACAATCAGGGCTCTGTACACTGAGGACAAGCAGGGCTCTGTACACTGAGGACAAGCAGGGCTCTGTGCAGTTAGGACAAGCAGGGCTCTGTGCAGTGAGGACAAGCAGGGCTCTGTACACTGAGGAAAAGCAGGGCTCTGTAGACTGAGGAAAAGCAGGGCTCTGTACACTGAGGACAAGCAGGGCTCTGTACACTGAGGACAAGCAGGGATCTGTGCACTGAGGACAAGCAGGGCTCTGTACACTGAGGACAAAGTTTGCTCTGTACACTGAGGACAAGTAGAGATCTGTGCACTGAGGACAATCAGGGCTCTGTACACTGAGGACAAGCAGGGCTCTGTGCAGTAAGGACAAGCAGGGCTCTGTACACTGAGGACAAGCAGGGCTCTGTGCAGTAAGGACAAGCAGGGCTCTGTACACTGAGTACAAGAATGGCTCTGTACACTGAGGATGAGCAGGGCTCTGTACACTGAGGACAAGCAGGGCTCTGTGCAGTAAGGACAAGCAGGGCTCTGTACACTGAGGACAAGCAGGGCTCTGTGCAGTAAGGACAAGCAGGGCTCTGTACACTGAGGACAAGCAGGGCTCTGTGCAGTAAGGACAAGCAGGGCTCTGTACACTGAGTACAAGAATGGCTCTGTACACTGAGGACGAGCAGGGCTCTGTACACTGAGGACAAGCAGGGCTCTGTGCAGTAAGGACAAGCAGGGCTCTGTACACTGAGGACAAGCAGGGCTCTGTGCAGTAAGGACAAGCAGGGCTCTGTACACTGAGTACAAGAATGGCTCTGTACACTGAGGATGAGCAGGGCTTTGTGTACTGGAGGACAAGCAGGGCTCTGTACACTGATGACAAGCAAGGCTCTGTGCACTGAGGACAAGCAGGGCTCTGTACACAGAGGACAAGCAGGGCTGTGTGCAGTTAGGACAAGCAGGGCTCTGTGCAGTGAGGACAAGCAGGGCTCTGTACACTGAGGACAAGCAGGGCTCTGTAGACTGAGGAAAAGCAGGGCTCTGTACACTGAGGACAAGCAGGGCTCTGTGTACTGAGGACAAACAGGCCTCTGTGCACTGTAGACAAGTAGGGCTTTGTGCACTGAGGACAAGCAGGGCTCTGTACACTGAGGACAAGCAGGGCTCTGTACACTGAGGACAAGCAGGGTTCTGTACACTGAGGACAAGCAGGGTTCTGTACACTGAGGACAAGCAAGGCTCTGTGCACTGAGGACAAGCAGGGCTCTGTGAACTTAGGACAAGCAGGGCTCTGTACACTGAGGACAAGCAGGGCTGTGTGCAGTTAGGACAAGCAGGGCTCTGTGCAGTGAGGACAAGCAGGGCTCTGTACACTGAGGACAAGCAGGGCTCTGTAGACTGAGGAAAAGCAGGGCTCTGTACACTGAGGACAAGCAGGGCTCTGTGTACTGAGGACAAACAGGCCTCTGTGCACTGTAGACAAGTAGGGCTTTGTGCACTGAGGACAAGCAGGGCTCTGTACACTGAGGACAAGCAGGGCTCTGTACACTGAGGACAAGCAGGGTTCTGTACACTGAGGACAAGCAGGGTTCTGTACACTGAGGACAAGCAAGGCTCTGTGCACTGAGGACAAGCAGGGCTCTGTGAACTTAGGACAAGCAGGGCTCTGTACACTGAGGACAAGCAGGGCTGTGTGCAGTTAGGACAAGCAGGGCTCTGTGCAGTGAGGACAAGCAGGGCTCTGTACACTGAGGACAAGCAGGGCTCTGTAGACTGAGGAAAAGCAGGGCTCTGTACACTGAGGACAAGCAGGGCTCTGTGTACTGAGGACAAACAGGCCTCTGTGCACTGTAGACAAGTAGGGCTTTGTGCACTGAGGACAAGCAGGGCTCTGTACACTGAGGACAAGCAGGGCTCTGTACACTGAGGACAAGCAGGGCTCTGTAGACTGAGGAAAAGCAGGGCTCTGTACACTGAGGACAAGCAGGGCTCTGTGTACTGAGGACAAACAGGCCTCTGTGCACTGTAGACAAGTAGGGCTTTGTGCACTGAGGACAAGCAGGTCTCTGTACACTGAGGACAAGCAGGGCTCTGTACACTGAGGACAAGCAGGGCTCTGTGCACTGAGGACAAGCAGGGCTCTGTGCACTGAGGACAAGCAGGGCTCTGTGAACTGAGGACAAGCAGGGCTCTGTACACTGAGTACAAGCAGGGCTCTGTAGACTGAGGAAAAGCAGGGCTCTGTACACTGAGGACAAGCAGGGCTCTGTGTACTGAGGACAAACAGGCCTCTGTGCACTGTAGACAAGTAGGGCTTTGTGCACTGAGGACAAGCAGGGCTCTGTACACTGAGGACAAGCAGGGCTCTGTACACTGAGGACAAGCAGGGCTCTGTAGACTGAGGGAAAGCAGGGCTCTGTACACTGAGGACAAGCAGGGCTCTGTGTACTGAGGACAAACAGGCCTCTGTGCACTGTAGACAAGTAGGGCTTTGTGCACTGAGGACAAGCAGGTCTCTGTACACTGAGGACAAGCAGGGCTCTGTACACTGAGGACAAGCAGGGCTCTGTGCACTGAGGACAAGCAGGGCTCTGTGCACTGAGGACAAGCAGGGCTCTGTAAACTGAGGACAAGCAGGGCTCTGTACACTGAGGACAAGCAGGGCTCTGTGCAGTTAGGACAAGCAGGGCTCTGTGCAGTGAGGAAAAGTAGGGCTCTGTAGACTGAGGAAAAGCAGGGCTCTGTACACTGAGGACAAGCAGGGCTCTGTGCACTGAGGACAAGCAGGGCTCTGTGCACTGAGGACAAGCAGGGCTCTGTGAACTGAGGACAAGCAGGGCTCTGTACACTGAGTACAAGCAGGGCTCTGTACACTGAGGACAAGCAGGGCTCTGTACACTGAGGACAAGCAGGGCTCTGTGTACTGAGGACAAACAGGCCTCTGTGCACTGTAGACAAGTAGGGCTTTGTGCACTGAGGACAAGCAGGGCTCTGTACACTGAGGACAAGCAGGGCTCTGTACACTGAGGACAAGCAGGGCTCTGTAGACTGAGGGAAAGCAGGGCTCTGTACACTGAGGACAAGCAGGGCTCTGTGTACTGAGGACAAACAGGCCTCTGTGCACTGTAGACAAGTAGGGCTTTGTGCACTGAGGACAAGCAGGCCTCTATACACTGAGGACAATCAGGGCTCTGTACACTGAGGACAAGCAGGGCTCTGTGCAGTGAGGACAAGCAGGGCTCTGTGCACTGAGGACAAGCAGGGCTCTGTAAACTGAGGACAAGCAGGGCTCTGTACACTGAGGACAAGCAGGGCTCTGTGCAGTTAGGACAAGCAGGGCTCTGTGCAGTGAGGAAAAGTAGGGCTCTGTAGACTGAGGAAAAGCAGGGCTCTGTACACTGAGGACAAGCAGGGCTCTGTGTACTGAGGACAAACAGGCCTCTGTGCACTGTAGACAAGTAGGGCTTTGTGCACTGAGGACAAGCAGGGCTCTGTATACTGAGGACAAGCAGGGCTCTGTACACTGAGGACAAGCAGGGCTCTATAGACTGAGGAAAAGCAGGGCCCTGTACACTGAGGACAAGCAGGGCTCTGTGTACTGAGGACAAACAGGCCTCTGTGCACTGTAGACAAGTAGGGCTTTGTGCACTGAGGACAAGCAGGGCTCTGTACACTGAGGACAAGCAGGGCTCTGTACACTGAGGACAAGCAGGGCTCTGTACACTGAGGACAAGCAGGGCTCTGTGCACTGACGACAAGCAGGGCTCTGTGCACTGAGTACAAGCAGGGCTCTGTGAACTGAGGACAAGCAGGCCTCTATACACTGAGGACAATCAGGGCTCTGTGCAGTTAGGACAAGCAGGGCTCTGTGCAGTGAGGACAAGCAGGGCTCTGTACACTGAGGACAAGCAGGGCTCTGTAGACTGAAGAAAAGCAGGGCTCTGTACACTGAGGACAAGCAGGGCTCTGTGTACTGAGGACAAACAGGCCTCTGTGCACTGTATACAAGTAGGGCTTTGTGCACTGAGGACAAGCAGGGCTCTGTACACTGAGGACAAGCAGGGCTCTGTACACTGAGGACAAGCAGGGCTCTGTAGACTGAGGAAAAGCAGGGCTCTGTACACTGAGGACAAGCAGGGATCTGTGTACTGAGGACAAACAGGCCTCTGTGCACTGTAGACAAGTAGGGCTTTGTGCACTGAGGACAAGCAGGGCTCTGTGCACTGAGGACAAGCAGGGCTCCGTGCACTGAGGACAAGCAGGGCTCCGTTTACTGAGGACACGCAATGTATAAAACAAATATACATATAATGATATCATCTACATTATATAAAAAGGTACACATTAAAGAGTAGATCATTAACTAGTAGCTCATCTGTATGCATGCATGAAGTGTATTGATCTATATTATTCCACATACAGTTTATTTTAAAGGGGTACTCAGGTGATAAAAAAAAATATTCAAATCAATTAATGTCAGAAAGTTAAACAAATTTCAAAATTTCTTCTATTTAGAAATCCTAATCCTTCCAGTACTTATCAGATACTGTATACAGTGATCCCTCAAGTTACAATATTAATTGGTTCCAGGACGACCATTGTATGTTGAAACCATTGTATGTTAAGACCATGGCCGACATTTATCAATGAGTTTACACCTTTTTTTCTCCGTACAAAAGGCGCTATTTTGGCGCACTGTGTGTTATTTTGCGCCTTTTGGTGGTTGAATATTTTAGTCTTTCCAAATGTTTTGGAGTAGCAGTACAAGCTTTTCAATTCAGCGTATGCCATGGACTGAAATTTATGAACTGCGCCTTTTGATAAAAAGGTGCAAAAAAGGCGCAAAGCCTCTGAAAAGTGTCTAAAACTACACCATCCCAGACCTGGCGTAGCTTTTTGGTGTATATGAAGAGAGAAATTTCAGAAAATGTGACCTGCACAACATTTATCAAATGCTCTGTGAACATTTAATAAATTTGGTGATCCTACACATTACCAGCACACAAAAAAAGGGTGTAAAAAATGCTTCACTTTCACCTACAATGATAAATGTGGGCCCATAACTCAATGGAAACCTTGTATTTGGTTCTGAAGCCCCAAAAATGTCATCCAAAAATAGGCAAAAGTGAGGATTAAAGAAAAATAAATAGATAACTAATATAGATAAAGAAATTCTTTACATATAAAAGTAAGAAAGATCTGCTGGGAGCTGTAAATCACTGTATATGTAGAGGGCAGGAGCTTCTTCAGGGTCCTGTACAGTACATGCAATGTCCTAAAAAAAAGTATAATAGAGCAGCCCTTACTTGGTGCCCAAAGGAGCAGCTATCCTTGACACAGGTAACAAGTAGTACAGAACATGTAGTACCACCCTGTACTGTGGGGAGGCACAACCAGACATAGACTTCAGTAATACAGGTGTATTACCAGTGAATGCCCATTCTGATTGGTCAGATCTTCCAACCATTGACACATCTGAACTTGTGTTGTTCCTTCCAGTCTGACCACAGTGCTCTCTGCTGACACCTCTGTCCATGTCAGGAACTGTCCGGAGCAGGAGAGGTTTGCAATTGGGATTTGCTCCTGCGCTGGACAGTTCCTGACATGGACAGAGGTGTCAGCAGAGAGCACTGTGGTCAGAAAGAAAAGAACAACTTAACTTCCTCTGGAGCCTACAGCAGCTGATAAGTACTGGAAGGATGAAGGATTAAGTATTGGAAGATTTTTTAATAGAAGTAATTTACAAATCTGTGTGAATTCAGGTAGAAAACAGACATGGTGCACATCTACAATCTTGTATAATGATCTGATTGCTTCTCAGCATAATATCAAAAACTAACAGGTTGTTTGTATATATTTTTGATCAAAAAGTACAAGCCCACTCTCCACGTCAAGGCCACCTATTTAGAGTGGGTCCCTAACGTCCCTAGCATAAAATGGCGTAGCACCCGGCAGCGACCACCACCGCCGCGACACCAGTGCCCACGGGGGGGGAAACGACCCACTGGCAGAGCGGCCCCAATGCCACTCAAACCAGTCTATGGGTCACACCTCCCCGCAGACATGGCGCCACGGCAGCAACGGACGCCGAACAGCACCACACCAGTGTGAACAAGGTGTAATAGCTCACTTACCATGCTCTCCCAGTCAGACTGGGAGGCTGCTAGGAAAGAAATGGCCCTTGTGTAGCTAACTACTACTTATATAGGGTTGGGCTGAGGGGGTGGGGAAGAGTGCAGCACATGTTCAAACAAAAAAAAGGAGGGGATAGAAAACACAGTGTGAATTCGGGTAGAAAACAGACATGGTGCACTTCTACAATCTTGTATAATGATCTGATTGCTTCTCAGCATAAAATCAAAAACTAACAGGTTATTAGTATACATTTTTGATCAAAAAGTACACGCCCACTCGCCACATCAAGGCCACCTATTTAGAGTGGGTCCCTAACGTCCCTAGCATAAAATGGCGTAGCACCGGGCAGCGACCACCACCGCCGCGACACCAGTGCCCACGGGGGGAGAAACGACCCACTGGCAGAGCGGCCCCAATGCCACTCAAACCAGTCTATGGGTCGCACCTCCCCGCAGACACAGCGCCACGGCAGCAACGGATGCCGCACAGCACCACACTGTGGGGTGCGGCCCGTAGACTGGTTTGAGTGGCATTGGGGCCGCTCTGCCGGTGGGTCGTTTACCCCCCCCCCCCCCCCCCCCGTGGGCACTGGTGTCGCGGCGGTGGTGGTCGCCGCCCGGTACTACGCCATTTTATGTTAGGGACGTTAGGGACCCACTCTAAATAGGTGGCCTTGACGTAGCGAGTGGGTTTTGTACTTTTTGATCAAAACGTATATACTAACAACTTGTTAGTTTTTGATATCATGCTGAGAAGCAATCAGATCATTATACAAGATTGTAGATGTGCACCATGTCTGTTTTCTACCCTAATTTACACATCTGTTTAACTTCCAGGTACCAGTTGATTTAAAAACATTTGTTTTCCACTGGAGTACCACTTTATTCACAGTTTCTTAGTACACAAATGTGATGCACTGTTGTGCAGATGTATTTTCAGTAGCACAAACAAATCAAAATGCAAAAAAATAATAAATCTTAAACGGTTCAACTCTTGTCTCTCATCTCAGGTTTCTTGAGTCAAGAAGAAGGTGCCTGAAGAAGAATCTGTATAGTTACAACTAGTGTTGAGCGGCATAGGTCATATTCGAATTTGTGACATTTCGCGAATATATGGACGAATATTCGTCATATATTCGCTAAATTCGCATATTCGTAATATTCGCATTTATTTTTGCATATGCGATAATGCGCATATGTGAAAATTAGCATAAGTGAAAATTCACATATACGAAAATTAACATATGCGAAAATTAGTATATGCGAAAATTCGTACGCCAGTCTCACACAGTAGTATTAGAGCCTTCTTTACACCACACAAGCTGGAAGCAGAGAGGGGTGATCACTGTGATGTGTACTGTGAAAAAAAACGAATATACGTAATTGCGAATATATAGTGCTATATAGTGCGATATTCCTGAAAAAAATTCACATTGCGAATATTCGCAAGCAACACTAGTTACAACATTCTTTAGATGTAAACAATAGCCTGGCATAATCTATTTCCATAAAATTCCATATTATATTTGTTTTTCTACAGTACTTAACTACTAAACTTTGAAAATGTTACAAATGCAGTGGATTGAAATGATAACGCCTAATTAGAGTTAACTGGTGCTTTCTAAACAAGGGCAAAACTAAATAAAACAGAAATAAACCACTTACTGGGTTGTAAAAGTTTATCTAGGTACATTACTCTAGTTTGATGCACTTTATATTTATATATCCTAATTATCTCTATGTGTTTTCACGTTTTCCTGGAGCGGAATGTGCATGCAGTGATCTGTGTTAAATCGCTTTGTGACGGAGCAATGGCCCCAGTACCCTTGTAATAACAGGCATTTTCTCAGCGGTACCCAGTAGTTAGCACACACATGCCAAATTTTGTTTTCTGTTATCAAGAGCCTGTGGTTTTAAAACAAACTTGTAGATATTATATGTGCTGTACTTTTTAATTGTGGGCCAAATATTTAATTTAGCAGCTGCAGATTGTTCTTTTATTGCTTTTTCAACATAAGTTCACACAAGGCAGGAAGTTCTGTGGCTGAAAATGTTATCTCTTACGTGTGAATGGAAGTATTTCTGCAGCATATGCTAACCCCATTCACATGAATGTGGGCAGTGTCCCAGAACGAGAGTATGTGGTTGTAATTCGGATGAAAACTTTACACTTTTACAACCAATTTTTTTCTGCCTTATTGCTTAATGTGAAATCCTGACAAGAGAGTAATGGGTTACCTTTATTTATGCCCAGTACATAGCATAGTGAAAGTTAGAACTCTTGAGTCTATAGAAAGTATTCTGGCTCATATGCTACAATGTAGCACTTGATGTTAATGGTAGGACAACAGCCAGAGCCAGCCAGAGCTCAAGTTAAAGGGGGACTCCACTTCCCAAGCATTCGGAACATTTAGTTCTGAATGGTGGGTGGGGGCTGCAGGGGTCTTGACATAACGACCACACCCCTTGTGATGTCATGCTATGCCGCCTCAATGCAAGTCTATAGGAGGGGGTGTGGTGGCAGTCACGGCTTCTCCCATAGGCTTGCATTGAAGGGGCAAGGTTTGACATCATGAGGGGTGTGGCCATGACATTCCAGAGCAGTTAAACTGTTAGAAACCTGAATCTGAGTCTCCAGAGAGACAGGTGGCCCCAAGAGAGGAGTCTTTGCCAGTCTGGCTACTCAAGAAAAAAAAGCTTTTGTTGGTTGAAGCTAATCCTGATTGCCAGAGGTTGAAGCCTAGTCAATCTGTGAAGGATACATCTACTCAGCAGGGCATAACTACAAGATATACCCTAAAGTTGGGAGGCACTCAGTAATGTCTATTGATCACCCACAATGAGGAATGTATGCAGGCTAGCACAGCTTGACAGTGACAGTTATTTGCCCTCTGGATAGAGACTCTTTGTTAGAGACTGTTTATCTCTATCTTGTGTAGAAGACTGCTCCTTGTTCCACCAACTCTGATGTCTGTCTTTCTGCATCTAAAGCACTGTCACAGAATATTTTATAATGTCTAGGTATATTTTCCTAAAGGCATCTGGTAACTTACGTGTTAACAGTGCACAGTGTGAATCAACTGTTGTGATTATTGTTTAGGAACTGAGATTTAACATATTTCACTCTAAATAGAAAGTATAAATACTGGACACATCCTCATTTTTG
Organism: Hyla sarda; assembly: GCF_029499605.1. Taxonomy (NCBI): domain Eukaryota; kingdom Metazoa; phylum Chordata; class Amphibia; order Anura; family Hylidae; genus Hyla; species Hyla sarda. The sequence goes on along the minus strand of NC_079190.1, from coordinate 266,947,178 downwards.
TAAGAAGCAAAATACTGGCTGAGCACTTATGATGTTGGATTTCTAATCTCCAATAAAGAGTAATATTCTTTAAGCTTATGTGGGGAAATTTCTCAAGCTGTCTTATAGTAAAATTCTCCGTGTTGCCCATAGCAACCGGTCACATCTCATTTTTTATTTCTTATATGGCTCTGGCAACAAAGAGAGTCCTAATATAAGACATCTTGACAAATTTTCCCAAGTGTGTATATAATTGTGGTTAAAATAAGTACTTGAGCAGAACTCTTTATGAATTAAGAGATTATCTACCATAAGGTGACTTTAGTACTTACCTGCCAGACAGTAATGGACATGTGTAGGAAGGATCCATGCTTGTCTTGGGGCTAAATGGCTGTTTTGTGAGTCCACCACTTTTAGTGAAATGGCTATTTCCTGTTGGAAATAGCCAGCTACAAGTCCCAGGAACCTTTGGTTATAAGTGTGAGTTCACTTTTCTTCCCACTAGAAGGAGAATGATCTATTTTTCACCCAGCGATCGCTCTACCTATTAACCTCTTAAGGACATAGGGCGAACCTGTACGCCCTACGCCCGTTTCTGGTGTTTAAAACGGGGTCACACCATGACCCCGCAACACACCTGGTCAGTCCCGGCTGCTATTCATAGCCGGGACCCTGGGCTAACAGCGCAACACTGTTCACTTTTTATGTCATGAAAAAATTAATAAAAAGCAATCAAAAAGTCTGATCAATACAAAAATGGTACCAATAACTTCAGAACATGGCACAAAAAATGAGCCCTCACACCGGCCCGTACACAGAAAAATAAAAAAGTTATAGGGGTTAGAAGATGAGATCTTTTAACATATAAATATTCCTGCATGTAGTTATGATTTTTTTCCAAAGTAGGACAATATCCAACCAATATAAGTAGGGTATTATTTTAACCGTATGGACCTACAAAATAAAGATAACTTGTTATTTTTACCGAAAACTGCACTGTGTAGAAATGAAATCCCCCAAAAGTCACAAAATTACATTTTTTTTTCAATTTTGTCACACAATGAATTTTTTTTTCCGTTTCGCCATGGATTTTTGGGTAAAATAACTAATGTCACTGCAAAGTAGAAATGGTGGCACAAAAAATAAGCCATCATATGGAATTTTATGGGAAAATTGAAAATGTTATGATTTTTAGAAGGTGATGAGGAAAAAATGAAAATGCAAAAACTGAAAAATCCTGCATCCTTAAGGGGTTAAAGCATACAGGCTCCCTTTGAACACCTGACTAATTACTGCACTGCAACCTGGGAAAACCTAAGATGACACTCATTTTGTATGCTGTTAAAAATTTACATTGGAGCAAAGATCACATAAGAATTGCAAGTCCATCAATTAAGCACAGGTACAGACATTATATTATAAGCTACACTCACACTCATTTTACAGCCTCTGTAGCACAGTCAAATAAAAACATTTTCCAGGAATACCCCTTTAACCCCTTAAGGATGCAGGGAATACAGGTACAACCTTGTCCCCTGGTAGTTAACCCCTTAAGGACCCAGGGCGTATGGGTGCGCCCTGTCTCCTTGGTACCTGTACGCCCGTGGGAATTTCGGTCCCTGCCGCATGCTGGGTTGGGACTGGACAGGGATCCAGGATGCCTGCTGAAATCATTCAGCAGACATCCCGTCAGCAATCGCCACAAATGGACGATCATATCACCGATCAATTAGTGGTGATTCTGGGCTGATCGGGTCTCTGGTGAAAATAGGAAATGACAGTGACAGCTCCGACCATCCTGAAGGATAGGAGCGAGGTGGCAGTGGTGCACGTCCTCCTATCTCCTCTGATTGGCCGATAAGGACTGACCGGCAAATCCCCCGCTCTGCCCACCCCTAAAAGGCCGGACAGAGCGGGGGAAGATGAGTATGCGAGGACTGAGGACTGAGGAATTTCGGTCCCTGCCGCATGCTGGGTTGGGACTGGACAGGGATCCAGGATGCCTGCTGAAATCATTCAGCAGACATCCCGTCGGCAATCGCCACAAATGGACGATCATATCACCGATCAATTAGTGGTGATTCTGGGCTGATCGGGTCTCTGGTGAAAATAGGAAATGACAGTGACAGCTCCGACCATCCTGAAGGATAGGAGCGAGGTGGCAGTGGTGCACGTCCTCCTATCTCCTCTGATTGGCCGATAAGGACTGACCGGCAAATCCCCCGCTCTGCCCACCCCTAAAAGGCCGGACAGAGCGGGGGAAGATGAGTATGCGAGGACTGAGGACCAGGGACTGGCGATTGGAGCAGGGGAGGATCGGCAGGCAAGTGGAGGCAGCCACAGCATCAGTGAGCAGTAAAGTGATCTTCTTAAAGTGATCGCCGTAAAGTGATCTTCATTGCTGCTTCTAGGAGTTTCAAAACTACAACTCAAAACATGCCCAGACAGCCTTTGGCTGTCTGGTCATGCTGAGAGTTGTAGTTTTACAACATCTGGAGGGCCACAGTTTGGAGAACACTGTGCAGTGGTCTCCAAACTGTGTCCTTCCAGATGTTGCAAAACTACAGCTCCCAGCATGCCCAGACAGTCCAGGTATGCTGGGAGTTCTAGATCTGTAACATTTGGCCCTTCACATGTTGTAGAACTGGAACTCCCAGCAAGCCGGGACAGTCTCAGCATGCTGGGTGTTGTAGTTTTGCAACATCTGGAAAGGCACAGTTTGGAGACCACTATACAGTGGTGTCCAAACTGTAGCCCTCCAGATGTTGCAAAACTACAATTCAAAGCATGCCAAGAATGTCTAGGTATGCTGGGAGTTGTAGTTTGGCAACATCTGGCCCTTCAGATGTTGTCGACCTTCAACTTCCAGCATGCCTTGGCAGTCTGGGTATGCTTGGAGTTGAAGTTTTGCAACATCTGGAGGGCTACAGTTTGGATAACACTACACAGTGGTCTCGAAACTGTTCTCCTCCAGTTGTTGCATAACTACAACTCCCAAGATGCCCTTTGGCTGTCTGTATATGCTGAGAGTTGTAGTTTTGCAACAACTGGAGGCACACTGGTTGGAAAATATTGTCTGTTTCCTAACTCACTGTTTCCCAACCTGTGTGCATCCAGCTGTTGCAAAACTATAACTGTCAGCATGCACTGACAGACCATGCATGCTGGGAGTTGTAGTTTTGCAACAGCTGGAGGCACACTAGTTGGGAAACACTGAGTTAAGTAACAAACTCTGTCTTTTGCAACCAGTGTGCCTCCAGCTGTTGCATAAATACAACCCCCAGCAGGCACGGACAGCCAAAGGGTATGCTGAGAGTTTTGCAACAGCTGCAGGGTACATTCACATGGACAGGGTTTTACGGTGAGTTTCTCGCTGCAAGTTTGAGATGCAGCAAATTTTTTACTCTAACATACTGGGGTTGCACCATACTTTTCATTTTCACAAGAAGTAAAAGGGAAAAAAAAGACCCCCAAAATTTGTAACGCAATTTCTTCTGAGTACAGAAATACCCCATATGTGGACATAAAATGCTCTGCGGGCACACAACAAGGCTCAGGAATTTTCATTAAAGTTGGACGTGAAAATGAAAATTTTTTATTTTTTTCACTAAAATGCTGGTGTTATCTTAAATCTTTCATTTTCACAAGGGGTAATAGGAAAAATACCCCCCATAGTTTATGTATGGAAATACCCCATATGTGGATGTAAATTGCTCTGCTGGCAAACTACAATGCTCAGAAGAGAAGAAGCGCCATTGGAGAGAGAATGTGTCTGGAATTGAAGGCCATGTCCGTTCACAAAGCCCCCATGGTGCCAAAACAGTGGAACCCCATGACATGGGACCCCATTTTGGAAACTACACCCCTCACGGAATGTAATAAGGGGTGAAGTGAGCGTTCACACCCCACAGGTGCCATAGATGTATGGAACAGTGGTCCATGAAAATGAAAAATTGTATAGCTCATTTGCACAGCACACTGTTCCAAAGATCTGTCAAACACCAGTGGGGTGTTAAGGCTCACTCTACCCCTTGTTACGTTCCTTGAGGGTTGTAGTTTCCAAAATAGTATGCCATGTGTTTTTTTTTTTTTTTTGCTGTTCTGGCATCATAGGGGCTTCCTAAATACAACATGCCCCCCCAAAACCATTTCAGCAAAATTTGCTTTCCAAAAGCCAATGTGACTCCTTCTCTTCTGAGCATTGTAGTGTGCCCGCAGTGCACTCGACGTCCACACATGGGGTATTTCCATACTCAAAAGAGATGGGGTTACACATTTTGGGGGGCATTTTCTCCTATTACCCCTTGTAAAAATGTAAAATTTGGGGGAAAACCAGCATTTTAGTGAAAAAAAAAATGTACACATGTACACATCCAAAATTAACAAAAAGCCGTCAAACACCTGTGTGGTGTTAAGGCTCATTGTACCCCTTGTTATGCGCCTTGAGGGTGTAGTTTCCAAAATAGTATGCGTGTTTTTTTTTTTTTGTTTTTTTTTTTTTTTTGCTGTTCTGGCACCATAGGGGCTTCCTAAATGTAACATGCCCCCAAAAACCATTTCAGCAAAATTTGCTTTCCAAAAGCCAAATGTAACTCCTTTTCTTCTGAGCATTGTAGTGCACCCGCAGTGCACTTGACTTCCACACATGGGGTATTTCCATACTCAGAAGAGATGGGATTACAAATTTTGGGGGGGAATTTTCTCCTATTACCCTTGTAAAAATGTAAAGTTTGGGGGTAAACCAGCATTTTAGTGAAAAAAAAATAATTTCAGAAAAACTCACTCTCCAAAATCCCATTGTCGCTCCTACCCTTCTGAGCCCTCTAGTGCACCCACAGAAGACTATATGTAACATATGAGGTATTTCCTTACTTGAGAGAAATTGGGTTACAAATTTTAGGAAGATTTCTTTCCTTTTATCCCTTGTAAAAATTCAAAAACTGGGTCTACAAGAACATGTGAGAGTAAAAAGGAAGATTTTGAATTTTCTGCTTCACTTTATTGCTATTCCTGTGAAACACCTAAAGGGTTAACAAACCCTTTCCATACTCAGAAGAATGTCATTTTGAATACTTTGAGGGGTGCAGTTTTTATAATGGGGTCATTTATGGGGTATTTCTAATAAGAAGGCCCTGCAAATCTACTTCAAAACTGAACTGGTCTCTGAAAAATTCAGATTTTGAAATTTTTTTGAAAAAATGGAAAATTGCTGCTGAACTTTGAAGCCCTTTTATGTCTTCCAAAAGTAAAAACATGTCAACTTTATGATGCAAACATAAAGTAGACATATTGTATATGTGAATCAATGTATAATTTATTCGGGTTGTCCTTTTTCCTTAAAAGCAGAGAGCTTCAAAGTTAAAATAAAATGCAACATTTTAAATTTTTTCATCAAATTTTTCACCAAGAAATGATGCAAGTATCGACGAAAATTTAGCACTAATATAAAGTAGAATATGTCACGAAAAAACTATCTTGGAATCAGAATGAAAAGTAAAAGCATCCCAGAGTTAATAATGCTTAAAATGACAGTAGTCAGATGTGCAAAAAATGCCCGGTCCTTAAGGTGAAAATACCAAACACCAAAAATAAAGATTTTTAATCACAACATATATTAGACAAAAGATAAATAAATAATAAAAAGCGATAAAAAAAAATGGTACCAATAAAAATTACAGATCACGGCACAAAAAATGACATCCCTGTATATGAAGTAAAATAGTTATAGAGGTCAGAGAAGTACAATTTTTTGCATACCAATTTTGTTTAATAACATTTTCTTACACATCGTTCACAAATAATAATTTAATCATTTTTTTGTTTGCAGTACATTTTATGTTAAAATGAAAGGTGTCATTACAAAGTACGAATGGGTGTGCAAAAAACGAGCCCTCATATGGGTCTGTAGGTGGAAAAATAAAAGAGTTAGAGTAGAGAATGGAAAAAAATGAAAAAATTTAATTTCCAGAGTTACTTAAGGCCAAAATGGTCTGAGTCTTTAAGGGGCTAAAGTCATTGCATTTATAGACAATAAAAGACTGTAAAAGTATGAACTGAAAGCAATTGAAGTAATTGTATTAAAGTATTATTATCCTAATATGACTCTACTGTGGTATGCTTACAATATGTATGCAGTTTACTATAAAGAAATTACTTTGCTTTGTGCAGCATTTTTAGTATAACACAATTCTCTTATACCCTGACAACTTCCATATCATTATTGGCACTCTAACTTAATGACAGGACCACTATCTTTTACATTACATTGCAATGAATAGCCACTGTCCTACAGCATTGTTGAAAAATTATGTGTACAGCAGTGAAAAAGTAGATAAAAACTTAGGATATAATGCAATCCCGTGGATCAGCGTGTTTTTTTTTTTGTTTTTTTTTTCATGATATGAACTGTGTCTGAGCTAGGGCAAGGGAGTCCCTTGATTGGACATGTGTGGGAGCCATCCAGGTGTTAAACCAAAGATCCAGTTTTTCACTATAGACTGTTTGACTACAGTATTATATCCAACACCACCTACATCAAAATGCAATGTCCAAATGCAAATTTTTTTCTCCCTTTAATATGATTTGGCATTTTTATTTAGAAATCAGAACCTTAAGGGTATGTTCACACATACAGGAACATACCCTAAAGGGGAATTCCAGGAAAAAAAAAAACTTTTTTTTTTATATATCAACTGGTTCCAGAAAGTTACGCAGATTTATAAATTACCCCTAAAAAAAATATTAATCCTTCCAGTAGCTGCTGAAGTTGAGTTGTTCTTTTCTGTCTGACAACAGTGCTCTCTGCTGACACCTCTACTTGTCCGAAGCATTAGAAATTTTATATGGGTATTTGCTGCTACTCTGGACAGTTCCTGAGACAGGCAGAGGTGTCAGCAGAGAGAGAGCACTGTTAGCAGACATAAAGGAACAACTCAACTTCAGCAGCTGATACCTGCTGGAAGGATTAAGATTTGTTAATTGCCCATAGGTCAAGCTGCAGGTCACCTGGTTATCCGGTGCTCCCTGGGTAACAGACATGTGATAACAACATCATGTGACTAACTCAAAGGAGAGTCCCTAGGACACAGAGGGACTCAATTTGACAGGGCCTAAGTACTGTACGAGACTACATCACATTATTCCACAGGAATTCAGGACCTAGGTGATTTCATTATGCAAAAATGTGTTAATTTTTATTTCACAGGCAAGATAATATGCAACAACATAGCCCATAGGAGAATACTATGTAACATGTAGGATCTTGTGGGCTAAATGGGCACGCATCCAAAAAAGGGTGTGCAGATGTCAGGGCTAGTGTTGCTCGCGAATATTCGCAAAGCGAATTTTATTTGCGAATATCGCATATTCACGAATATTCGCGAATATAGCACTATGTATTCGCAATTATGAATATTCGTAATTTTTATTTTTTTATTTTTTTCACAGTACACATCACAGTGATCATCACAGCTTGTGTGGTGTAAAGAAGGCTCTAATACTACTGTGTGAGACTGGAGTACGAATTTTCGCATATGCGAAAAGTTACATATGATAATTTTCGTATATGCAAACTTTCGCTTATGCTAATTTTCGCATATGCAAATTTTTGCAAATGCGAATTTTCGCATATGCGAAAATAAACATGAATATTACGAATATGCGAATTTAGCGAATATATGATCAATATTCGTCCATATATTTGCGAAATATCGCAAATTTGAATATAGCCTCAACACTAGTCAGGGCCACTGGTCTTGAAGAGTCCATGGAAATCAGTAAAAACATGCTCTTTGCTGTCAAATCAAGGTTTGGGTGTACTGGATTAGTAACGACGCCACAAATGGAGCTAGCCCTGATTACTTAATGTTTTCTGGGATAACGGTACAGTATGTTTGATAATATGTACAACATTTGTCAATTTCACACATTTTATTTCTACACATCTGTGGAGCCTATAGATTCTAATCAATGCAGAATAGCATATCGCATATTTAACCAAACCCCGCTCCTTGGAAATATGTACTCTGTTGAAGTCACCCTGTGGTAACTGTTCTAATAAAAAATAATTAGTCACAGTTACTAGTGACTGTCATGTTGCAAGTTAGCTCCTCAAGATGAGACGTAATTAGTTACCGTTAGCTCCTTTCCAGGGAGCTCAATTAAAAATACGATTATCACTTTGTCATGTTTTTTTCTGCTTGAGTAGATAAAAATATAAGCTGAATACTTCGCACACTGGTACTAGAAAATTTAATTACCTTTCGAAATAAGCACATCCGACAAGGACCTCAGAATGTTATCCGACCATAGAGAGCTAGTTTGGAAAACTCCTACACCCACATTGCTTGGCTTGTGCTGTCAAACAGCGGAACACAAGTACACAATAAGTACAGTATATTAAAACTGTAAAAAAAAATTATGTATAATGATGTATTTTCTATATATAAATATTTATTCTATCAGCTAAGTCAAATATATATTGTATTTTGATTTTTGTCTTTCACTACAGTTAGGGCTACCTGGTGGTTGATGGAAATGATTCAACATATTTGACAGCGCTAAACTAAGGAGTGGAGTCTAACAAAACCTGTAGTTTATACCCTTAAGGGTGCGCTCACACGTCCACATTTTTACTGCAGATCTGCTGCAGATGTTGCTGCCCATTGACTTCAATGAGTAGCAAAATCCACTACAGCAAATCTGCAGCAGAAAATATGCACGTGTGATCTGACCCTTATAGTGGATCTGTCAGCATGTTCTTAGGATATACGGCTGTATATCCTGACATACCTCTTATTAGTTATTTGACCCCTCCAATTACAGTTTATGCTTGCTAGCGTAAACCAAAGTAAACTTGACACATGTGGCACAACCACGCCCCATTTAGTGAAATCCACGCCCACTCGGAGCACATGGCAGAGAATGTAAAAAAGGTGCGTCTTTTTTTTGCACAAAGCATGTGCTTACACAAAAATGGTCACTTTTTGACAAGCGCAGGCATGATAAAATATCCCCCCACAGGTGTTTTTAAACTAGTTCTTACTATTTAGAGTATTTACAATTTCTACGAATATATAAAATGTTTTTTATTAAAATAAAAACAGCCTATCAATATCTTGACAACCACAGTTTGCTACCTTTACTGGCGGTATTTCAGGCAGTGTAACATTATATTGAAAAATCGCTTAAACCAGTTATATTTCACATTATTAGCAATGCAAACAGGAACACACTTCTACTTAGCCGAGGTTTGTTACCTAAAAACCCCTGTGATCAGCTGTTATCATTGGAGAATGTGCAAACAGACATATAATTCTCCTGTAGCAGGAGACGTGATATTACATGGAACATGCTAATCCATCTAGGGCACAGTTGCTCTTGGCAATGGCTTTCTATTGTGGCTAAAAGGTTGGGTTACCAAAACCTTTGACAGAACGGGAAAAAAAAGCAAAATACTTTGCAATTGCCCCTTAGGACTATTTGTAGACAGGTACCTTATGGGAGTTATGGTATCACCCTGTATCATATTCATGTCTGCACATTATAGAGGTAGTATATAAGCAGTGTGATTCAGAAGGAGCATAAATAGCCCAAAAATTGGCTACAATTTCACAAGTGAACTTTTTGTTTTGCTGGTTTCTTTGTCCTTTATCTTAAAGGGGTACTCTGACCCTAATACATCTTCTCCCCTATCCAAAGGATAGGGGATAAGATGTATGATCGCTGGGGTCCTGCGTGACGTCTCATGGGGGCGGTGTCATGATGTTACAATACTCTGGCTCCGTGGTCATCACGCTACACACTCTGAGCCTCCAGCGCTGTGGAGAGCTCACAAAGGTGGCTGCGCAATGACAGATTGTGGGGGTCCCCAGTGGCCGGACCCCCGCGATCATACATCTTATCCCCTTTCCTTTGGATAGAGGATAAGATTTATTAGGGTCGGAGTACCCCTTTAAGCCTCTATAAGTGTTCTAATGAATGCTGCTTATAGGCCATTTTGATTTTCAGAAGTGAGAACATTGTAAGAATGCTGGTGTCACGATGCCGGCTGGCAGGAGGTGGATCCTCTGTGCCAGAGAGGGATTGGCGTGGACCGTGCTAGTGGACCGGTTCTAAGTCACTACTGGTGTTCACCAGAGCCCGCCGCAAAGCGGGATGGTCTTGCTGTGGCGGTAGTGACCAGGTCGTATCCACTAGCAACGGCTCAACCTCTCTGACTGCTGAAGATAGGCGCGGTACAAGGGAGTAGACAGAAGCAAGGTCGGACGTAGCAGAAGGTCGGGGCAGGCAGCAAGGATCGTAGTCAAAAAGGTAATAGCAGGAGGTCAAGTACACAGTATGGACAAACACAGTAACGCTTTCACTAGGCTCTAAGGCAACAAGATCCGGCAGGGGAGTGCAGGGGCAGAGATGAGATATAGTCTGGGAGCAGGTGGAAGCCAATTAAGCTAATTGGGCCAGGCACCAATCATTGGTGCACTGGCCCTTTAAGTCTCAGGGAGCTGGCGCGCGCGCGCCCTAGAGAGCGGAGCCGCGCGCGCCAGCACATGACAGCAGGGGATGGGAACGGGTAAGTGACCTGGGATGCGATTCGCGAGCGGGCGCGTCCCGCTGTGCGAATCGCATCCCCGACGGCCATGACAGTGCAGTGCTCCCGGTCAGCGGGACCGTCCGGGGCGCTGCGGAGAGAGAGACGCCGTAAGCGCTCCGGGGAGGAGCGGGGACCCGGAGCGCTAGGCGTAACAGTACCCCCCCCCCTTAGGTCTCCCCTTCTCTTTGTCCGGTAACTGCCTCCCCTGGGATGAGGACACCGGGAAAGAATGGAGGGATTCCTCAACGGCAGGCAGTACAGCAGGAGTGGGAATGGGGAGGGAGGGCAGAGGGCGAGGCCTGGCACGGGGCAGTGTGACACCAGGACGGGGACCATAAGGAGGCACCGAGGCTTGCCTGACTGGACTGGGAGGGGGGGAGAGGCACTTCTTATGGCAGGCAGAGTCCATAAAGACTTTAGGGAGACCGGATACAGGGGAACACACAGGGTCACGGCAGGGAGTACTGGGAACCGGTTTAAGGCAGTCCTTGAAACAAGAGGTACCCCAGCTCTTGATCTCCCCTGTGGACCAATCCAGGGTTGGGGAATGGTGTTGAAGCCAGGGTAGTCCAAGGAGAATTTCGGAAGTGCAATTGGAGAGGACCAAAAACTCAATTTTTTCGTGATGAGGTCCGATGCACATTAGGAGGGGCTCCGTGCGGTAACGCACGGTGCAATCCAACCTGACTCCGTTGACCGCGGAAATGTGGAGTGGCTTGACGAGACGGGTCACCGGGATGCGGAATTTATTCACCAAGAACTCCCGAATAAAATTCCCAGAGGCACCAGAGTCCAGGCAGGCCACGGCTGAGAGGGAAGAGTTGGCTGAAGGAGAAATCCGTACAGGCACCGTGAGACGTGGAGAAGCCGACTTAGCATCAAGAGACGCCACACCCACGAGAGCTGGGTGCGAGCGTGCGTTTCCCAGACGTGGAGGACGGATAGGGCAATCCACCAAAAAATGTTCGGTACTGGCACAGTACAGACAAAGATTCTCTTCCCTACGGCGATTCCTCTCTTCCAGGGTCAGGCGAGACCGATCCACTTGCATGGCCTCCTCGGCGGGAGGCCTAGGCGCAGATTGCAATGGAGACTGTGGGAGAGGTGTCCAGAGATCTAAGTCTTTTTCCTGGCGGAGCTCTTGATGCCTCTCAGAAAAACGCATGTCAATGCGAGTGGCTAGATGAATGAGTTCATGCAGGTTAGCAGGAGTTTCTCGTGCGGCCAGAACATCTTTAATGTTGCTGGATAGGCCTTTTTTAAAGGTCGCGCAGAGGGCCTCATTATTCCAGGATAGTTCAGAAGCAAGAGTACGGAATTGTATGGCGTACTCGCCAACGGAAGAATTACCCTGGACCAGGTTCAGCAGGGCAGTCTCAGCAGAAGAGGCTCGGGCAGGTTCCTCAAAGACACTTCGAATTTCCGAGAAGAAGGAGTGTACAGAGGCAGTGACGGGGTCATTGCGGTCCCAGAGCGGTGTGGCCCATGACAGGGCTTTTCCAGACAGAAGGCTGACTACGAAAGCCACCTTAGACCTTTCAGTAGGAAACTGGTCCGACATCATCTCCAAGTGCAGGGAACATTGCGAAAGAAAGCCACGGCAAAACTTAGAGTCCCCATTAAATTTGTCCGGCAAGGACAAGCGGAGGCTAGGAGTGGCCACTCGCTGCGGAAGGGGTGCAGGAGCTGGCGGAGGAGATGGTTGCTGCTGTAGCAGAGGCAGAAGTTGCGACTGAAGTTGCTGCACCATGGTGGACACTTCCGACAGCTGGTGGGTTAGATGGGCGATCTGTCGGGATTGCTGGGCGACCACCGTGGTGAGATCAGAGATATAAGGCAGGGGAACCTCAGCGGGATCCATGGCCGGATCTACTGTCACGATGCCGGCTGGCAGGAGGTGGATCCTCTGTGCCAGAGAGGGATTGGCGTGGACCGTGCTAGTGGACCGGTTCTAAGTCACTACTGGTGTTCACCAGAGCCCGCCGCAAAGCGGGATGGTCTTGCTGCGGCGGTAGTGACCAGGTCGTATCCACTAGCAACGGCTCAACCTCTCTGACTGCTGAAGATAGGCGCGGTACAAGGGAGTAGACAGAAGCAAGGTCGGACGTAGCAGAAGGTCGGGGCAGGCAGCAAGGATCGTAGTCAAAAAGGTAATAGCAGGAGGTCAAGTACACAGTATGGACAAACACAGTAACACTTTCACTAGGCTCTAAGGCAACAAGATCCGGCAGGGGAGTGCAGGGGCAGAGATGAGATATAGTCTGGGAGCAGGTGGAAGCCAATTAAGCTAATTGGGCCAGGCACCAATCATTGGTGCACTGGCCCTTTAAGTCTCAGGGAGCTGGCGCGCGCGCGCCCTAGAGAGCGGAGCCGCGCGCGCCAGCACATGACAGCAGGGGATGGGAACGGGTAAGTGACCTGGGATGCGATTCGCGAGCGGGCGCGTCCCGCTGTGCGAATCGCATCCCCGACGGCCATGACAGTGCAGTGCTCCCGGTCAGCGGGACCGTCCGGGGCGCTGCGGAGAGAGAGACGCCGTAAGCGCTCCGGGGAGGAGCGGGGACCCGGAGCGCTAGGCGTAACAGCTGGCAGGTTGCTAGACTGCAGACCCAAGCTTCACCTATAGCAGTTGCTTGTCTTGTGTCCTAACAATGACTCTCTATACTTAGATACCTCCGGGACTTAAGGGTAGGGCAAACTAGAGAGATCCATCTGCAACTGTGCAAGAAATGCAAGCTGATATGAATGTTAGCAGTAATTAATAACTGCTCACCGAGATAGTACAAAGTCAAAAGAACAAATAACGGGGCACTCTCTCGTGTAGTATTTGCGGGAACGAGTGGAAGTGGCCCACCACCTCAGCTATTGGAATTGTGCAACAGAGCAGGCACAACACCTTGATAGGTTTGGGGTGGAGTGGAAATATGCAGTTTGCAGCTAGATCTCCACTATCCATGTCCCCAAGGGTATGGAAATATGGAGGCAGGATGAACAGACAAAAAATGGGGAATCTGTAGAGTGATACTGCTGGCAAGCAAGGAACTCTGGAGGCCCCAGATGCACAGGACGATTCATTGGAATAAAAGATTATGCACAATGCGTTTCGGCGCTGGCACGCTCCTTCCTCAGGTCCACAAATAATTAAGTAGATGCGTCCTGAAGTATTTCCTGGGCGTTGGTGGCAACCAACACACAGGAAATACTTCAGGACGCAGCTACTTAATTATTTGTGGACCTGAGGAAGGTGCATGCCAGCACCAAAATGCGTTGTCTGAAATATTTTATTCCAATAAATTGTCCTGTGCATCTGTGGGGTCCAGAGTTCTTTCCTTGCTAGCAGTAGAGCTCTGTAGATTCCACATTTTTTGTCTGTTCATCCTACTCACCAGAGATTATAGCAGCAGATGAGGGCTGTAGTACTTGTAGGGTTAGTATTTATTCACCAAAGATAATTAAATCAGAAAGGGTTGGAGTATTTAAATGCTAACTCAGACAAACAAAAATGACCATGGTCCACATTACAGGATAACATAACCCACAGAAACAATCAAACAGAAGTAGGCCAAAGCAAAGTTAGCAACAAAACCAATTTGGCAGTCAAAATAAATTTTACCAACATGAAAAACTGTACAGAGAGCCATAGTAATGTATTAGTAACAATATTTGTGGCAGGATAACAAGATGCATAGATTAATTAAGCAACCTACACATAACATCTAGATACACCCAAAATCTAGCATGAATCCATTCCTATGGCAACAACCAAAGCTGTTGCCATCAACTAAACCAATTTGTAAAAAATGAATATAATAAGATGGCAAATGCTCATATATGAGCTTATTTTCCCCCTAAATCTAAAATAGCTGCTTTTATGAATCAAACTTCAGACCATATTATTACTTAAAAAGAAATGTCAATATTAAAAAGTTTAAATACCAATTCAAAAAAGTACAGCAAGTTAGAAGATGAAAATTTTAAGATAAGAATGACCCGATCGCACCTCACAGTCCCATTTAGAAGCCTTAACCTTTTATTCTGCATGACTGTTTTGTTTATTGTCTGCCTAAGACAAACAATTTATAAAGTTCTGCATCCTCAAACAGCAAGTTTATGTATATAGCTCAAGAATGGCACTTCAATTTTCAAAGGATTGAAGCAGTCAAAAAAAAAATATATATATAAGTCTAATATTTATTGATATTTATATATAAACAACTGATTAAGCATGAACTATACTGTATATAATAGGGCAACCTGTCTTTATAGTAAATATGTTTGAATTCATATCTTGTCTTACATGTTACAGATACATTTTTAACACTAATCTCTATAAAAAAAATAGTTGCATTGTCTCACTATCCAAGTGTCCATTGTATTTCATTTAGAAAGTCTAAGCTATCCTGTCTACAGTAAATTCCTATTGTTCACTGCAAATTGTTATACTGTTAAGGTTGTTAGTATACATTTTGATCAAAAAGTACAAACCCACTCGCCACGTCAAGGCCACCTCGTTAGAGTGGGTCCCTAACCTGACACTGGCGTAGCCCCAGGTGGCGACCACTGCCTCCGAGATCCCATGCCCAACGGGGGGGGGGGGTCTTTGGGGTGGAGTGGCCCAGAGCCAGGGGCTTGGTTGGGCAGTAGTGGGGCTGCCTGGCCACTGGGTCGCTCCCCCCGTTGGGCATGGGGTCTCGGAAGCAGTGGTCGCTGCTGGGCACTACGCCAGTGTCAGGTTAGGGACCCACTCTAACGAGGTGGCCTTGACGTCGGCGAGTGGGCTTGTACTTTTTGATCAAAATGTATACTAACAACCTGTTAGTTTTTGAAATTATGGTGAGAAGCAAGTAGTTCAAATTATAAATGGTGGCTGTGCGGCTGTGTTTCTCTTTTTGTGTTGCACATTTATGAATTCTGAAATGCTTGATACCTGCCTTTTCCATTGCCCAACTACCAAACTGTTAAGGACTAGCCTAAAGCACATCTAATTTATATGCATGCCTCTATCACCTATATTTATTATAAAAATATCTATTTTCCTTAGCTCACAGTGTTAGAAATCCTCTCAGTGGAAGGGGGCATGTCCCTCCCTTGTGGTGGTGGGAGGTGATTTGTGTGCCTTGTTCATAAGTCATCTTTTGTCCATGACTCATGGAAAAGCCTGATGCTGCTGCAGTAATGATTAGTGTCCCAGTAGATATGGGGACCTCTAGTGGTGGGATTTTCAGGAGCTGTTTTATTTATTAAACATTCCAAAAAATTTAAACAGCCATATTACAAAAGGTCTTTGATTTTTATCAGTAACAACATATAAAAAGTGTGTGGATCTGATAGTGCCCATTTAAACAGTCACCTTTTTATAAACAACACCTATTAGGCTTAAAAGTGTTAATAGAGGTTACATTACTTTATAGGATGCAAAATGGTTCTCTTTTTTTACCTGCTTATACAAAAGCTTTTAATTTCCCTTATCCTATGAGAGAAAAAAATGACATTCAAAGGTCTACAATATCTCAGAAGGCCATGTATGTTTAACATTATACAGAGGCAAATCACACTTCTGACCTTGGTAATTTGAGTTGAAGTCCCCTTTCTTCCAATGTAAACTGTTGATGATTTCCACTGGCACTGTGAGTCACAGGATCATTTAATATGTTGATGTGATATTTATACAGTCCTTGTCACCTTCTGACCACAACCCTGTAGTCTGAACCCAGCTCAAGATCACTAAGACTCTACAGATTTATCTTTCTCATTGAAGTCATTTATTATACAGTCTAAATGATGCAAGTTACATAACAGCCTAATGAAGGACACACAGGGGACACATCTAACTTTCAATTACCATGAGCAGCTTACAAATGATTGCTTGTTCACTCAGCGAGGGTCCCGGATAGACCAGGCTGGAATCACAACTTTTATTCCTCATATGTAGCTGATAAAAGCAGGAAAATTGCTAATAAAACTGAGTAATTTCTTCCAGCTGCTTCTAATTCCCATACAATCTTCTGCCCACGGGACTGATTATTAATAAGGCTTAGGAAAGCTAGCTGAAATCATTTTTAGAAAAATGGCTTAAGCAACAGCCTGTTTTCTAAAGCTTCTGTTCAATTATTCTTTTCAGTTTTTAGGAGTAGACGATATTATATTATCCAAATGATGAGTTCAAGGGAGGAGAAAATATCAAAGAATCAATCTAGTTAATAACAAATTAGAACACGTCTTAGCGAAAGACTACAGCATATTCTCCATACAGTTAATAGATTACTCCTTTACAAATGCATCTAAGTAATTTGGGGCTCTTAGTGAAACATATGACAGGTTAGCATTGCGACTCTTAAGGATAATTAGATATGTGTAAAAAGACTAAGCTGCTATTTGGAAGGTATTTTACACCTTGTCTCAGCGTTCTTATACTATCTTTTTACTATCACACTTTACCAAAGAAGTTTCAGTCCTAAAAAGATTTTCTTTTGAGTGTTTTGAGAATTTAACATTCTTCCAGCTATAGAATTCTCCTCTCTGAGTGTCAAATTCTTCTCACCTTTTTATGTTTAGACAGTCCCTTAAAACTCATCTCTCCAAAATTCATATTGATCTTCCTGTCATAGTATTTATCACAGAAAGATAACTCATGTGTTCCTGTTAATGCCTCTAAACTATTTTGAGTAGACCTGTCTCCTCTACCTGTCTCCTCTTGTCATAATGATGAACACGACTAGCAATAAAATATTGGTACATGTGTCTACTATATGATGCTTATACAATTTTTAGTAAAGATAGTAGTTAGTTTATTAGTTAGTTTATACATATTTGAGCATAAGGGAGGAAGCTCAGAATTAGAACATGGGGTTTCTCAGTTCTAGTCCTTGGGGCAACACAAGAGGTTTTCCCCATAGAGAATTACTGCACAGTACTGAAGAACTTTCATGCTTAACTTTTGGGACATGTACAATTATGAGAACAAAAAATCTGATATCACAGCCTAGTTGTAACTCATTGTGAATTCGGGTAGAAAACAGACATGGTGCACATCTACAATCTTGGATAATGATCTAATTGCTTCTCAGCATAATATCAAAAACAAACAGGTTGTTAGTATACATTTTTGATCAAAAAGTACAAGCCCACTCGCCACGTCAAGGCCACATATTTAGAGTGGGTCCCTAACGTCCCTAGCATAAAATGGCGTAGCACTGGGCGGCGACCTTCACCGCCGCGACACCAGACCCACGGGGGGGAATGACCCACCAGCAGAGCGGCCCCAATGCCACTCAAACCAGTCAATGGGTCGCACCTCCCCGCAGACACGGCGCCACGGCAGCAACGGACGCCACACAGCACCACACCAGTGTGAACAAGGTGTAACAGCACACTTACCATGCTCTCCCAGTCAGACTGGGAGGCTGCTAGGAAAGAAATGGCCCTTGTGTAGCTAAATACTACTATATAGGGTTGGGCTGAGGGGGTGGGGAAGAGTGCAGCACATGTTCAAACGGAAAAAAAAAGGAGGGGATAGAAAACACAGTGTGAATTTGGGTAGAAAACAGACATGGTGCACATCAACAATCTTGTATAATGATCTCATTGCTTCTCAGCATAATATCAAAAACTAACAGGTTGTTAGTATACATTTTTGATCAAAAAGTACAAGCCCACTCGCCACGTCAAGGCCACTTATTTAGAGTGGGTCCCTAACGTCCCTAGCATAAAATGGCGTAGCACTGGGCGGCGACCACCACCGCCGCGACACCAGTGCCCACGGGGGGGAAAAAACTCCCCTCAAAGTTGAACGCCGCGTCTAAAGTGAAAGTAAAACCATGCCGGTTAGCTCAGGGAGCTGTACGGAATCGCTGCTTCGAAATCGCGGCATCCCGAACAGCTTACAAAACAGCGGGAGGATCCCTACCTGCCTCCATGCTGTCCGATCGCCGAATGCCTGCTCAGTGCCTGAGATCCAGGCATTAGCAGTCAAGTGGCAGAATCATCGATCACTGGTTTCTTATGAGAAACCAGTGATCAATGTAAAAGATCAGTGTGTGCAGTGTTGTAAGTCCCTATGGGAGCTATAACATTGCAAAAAAAGTGAAAGAAAAAGTGAATAAAGATCATTTAACCCCTCCCCTAATAAAAGTTTGAATCACCCCCCTTTTCCCATAAAAAAAAACTGTGTAAATAAAAATAAACATATGTGGTATCTCCGCGTGTGGAAATATCCGAATTATAAAAATATATCATTAATTAAACCGCACGGTCAATGGTGTGCGCGCAAAAAAAATAGTGGATTTTTGGCCACTTTTTACATCATGAAAAAATTTATAAAAAGCGGTCAATAAGTCCGATCAATATAAAAATGGTACCAATACAGGTCACGGCGCAAAAATGAGTCCTCATAGTGCCACATACGCGGAAAAATAAAAAAGTTATAGGGGTCAGAAGATGACAATTTTAAACGTATAAATTTTCCTGCATGTAGTTATGATTTTTTTCAGAAGTACGACAAAATCCAACCTATATAAGTAGGGTATCATTTAAATCGTATGGACCTACAGAATAAAGATAAAATGTCATTTTTACTGAAAAATGTACAGCGTTGAAACAGAAGCCCCAAAAAGTTACAAAATTGAGTAAATTGTTTTTTTTTTTTTTTTCAATTTTGTCTCACAATGATTTTTTTTCTGTTTTGTCGTAGATTTTTGGGTAAAATGACTGATGTCATTACAAAGTAGAATTGGTGGCGCAAAAAATAAGCCATCCTATGGATTTTTAGGTGCAAAATTGAAAGAGTTATGATTTTTTTTAAATAAGGAGGAAAAAATGAAAGTGCAAAAACGGAAAACCCCCTGGTCCTTAAGGGGTTAATCCATTTCACCACTAAGCAAATTTGGCTAAATCAGATGCAAACCACATTATGAAAGAGGAAAAATGTACGTATTTTTTCTGATGCTTTACTGTATTGTTCTTTTCATTCACTGATTCAATCAAATCCTGGTTTCATCAATGTGGCAATGAGCACTCCTTCTCATAATCCCCCTTGCTTCCATACACATTGGAGACTAACTGCCTATATTTCCAGGACTGAGACCAGGTCTCGATCTCCAAGAGTGCATTTTCAGGAATATGTTTATTTCACATTATGCATCTGATTAAACCTATTTATTTTAACAGGAAAATCTGTTTGCCTTTCTACAAAGTCTATTTATAGCCAAAAGCCAAAATATTTGATCTTACTTGGAGCTCGAAACGGGTGACATTATCTGGTAAATACCCCAAATCAGACAGTCAAGAATGAGTGATAAAACATATGGAACTATGACCAATACCACAATGTCCTTGATACCACGTAACAGCATTTATTAAAATGGACCATTTGTTATGTATACTTATAAGACTTACAATGTTGAGTTGAGTAGAATGATGATAACTTTGATTCTTATGGCTTTGAAATCCTTGGTACTGTTGAGGGGAGTATTGGCATCAGTTGGCATCATACTAACCTACTGTATACAAACAGGGAAGCACAACGACATTTATTACAGAGACATCTGCTTTAAAGCTCTGGTTTATAATGCTTAAAGCACGTTCCTAAGCAATTGGATTCTCTCCTGTGTTTTGAATCCTTTTGTCATGTATCTCCCTCTGAGGTCCTATACAAGATATGACATAATGTATGGTTCTGCCTATAGAGTTCCATCAAAATGTGTATGAAATACATTGTATACCTCCTAAAATACCTTCTCTTTGTGGGTATGTGGGTATTACCTCTTATAAAGACTAATTTTTTCTTGCTGTATTCTAGTCAATGTACAGTTGAAATTTTCCATGGTAATGGAAAATGTCACGATACAGTTCTGTCGGCCATATGCAATGTGTGTTATTAATGACCTAATTTTAAGGAAGATTAATCATTTTTGTGTGTGTGTACTATTCATGTTTGCTGACTGTGTTACTTTAACCTGCTTTCTGTAGGCTTTGTAGGCTTTTGAACAGAAATTGCAGCACTCATCACTTAGCTCCGGTCCAAATGTCTTTACTATTTCTTTACGCCAAGGTCAAGGATGCAGATATAGGACAACAGCCATTTTGTGTCTCAACCAGGAAGAAGAGCACTAATTTGCTAAATAGCCATCTCCCTGTAACTATATCCTTGGCCGAGGCTATTAATAAAGAAGATGAAACCAAACCTAAGAGGTGAGAGCTGCAATTTCTGTTCATTTCATCCGAGGACTTGTATGGACCTCGATATGGAATCTATCTTCGGTTGATGTTCACCTTCAGGAGGGGGCAAATGTGCAGTGCACACTAAAAGGCCGGATCCTCTGAAGTGTTGATAATGTGGCTGAAAGCAGTTCAGCCATTTAGTCTGTATATATATATATATATATATATATATATATATAGATATAGATATATAGATATATATATACATTTTTTTTTTTTTTTTTTTTTTGGAGGACCACTTTAAATTTTAATCAAGTTGCTATTGTCATCTCAAAAATGTTTTTAGAGTTGTAAAATTGTTTCTAGAGTTGTAAGTTTTCTTTCTCAGACGTAATCTCAAACTATGTAACCTTTATTAACATCTCCCAATGTCATGTTTTAGCACTTTCTCAGAGCCTGCAGAGGAATTTCAAGTCTGCTCACACTGGTGATGCTAAAGGTGTTCCTGAGCAGGGTAGCCAAAATTCTAAGTACCCTCTTAATTTAATAGTATTAATGCATTTTTTTCATTTACTAAATTATTATGTAGCAACAAAATTACAATATTCCCTAGCAACTACTCCAAATCAATATACAGCATTCAATGAATGTTTAAACGATGTTCTCAAATGTATCCATTTTAAATTGGAGCTGTTATCCAATCTGAAAGCCAGGGCAATCTAATGATGACTGCATTCAGTGAGATGTTGTTAGGGTAATGAAAATGTCATGTAAGTGGATGGGAAACTGAGTTCCTGCCTTGTATTAGCGAGAACAATATCATTTCCATTTAATTTCTGTGTCTATGAGAGACAATCAGAACAATTTAGCAATCCTGCTGGGAAGTAAAAAGCAACATATTCAGATTAAACTTGCTTTGATTTTTTCTCTCTCTCTCTTCCCAGATAGTCATTAAAATACTGGATGCCTTTATAATAAGACTTTTTAAATTAACATGTGTTTCTATTCCTTAAAAAGGGCAAGTGACTACACTAATATAGTTGTAACCAATTTATATGAAATTAGATAACATCCAAAATTCACAAGTGATAAAAGTAACACTTACTCCGACGGCTCTTGTTCTAGTCCACCTGGGTTTTAATTAAAAGCTTTTAAAGCTGCCTGTAAGCAAGTGATATTTCCATGTATTAGATCTAGAAAAGTAATATGTGGTGAAGTGCTTGGAGACTAAAATTAAATATTTCTGAATGGATATTAGTGTAATATCACTTAAGCCAACATTTTAGAAGATTTTTATTTAATGACTTCTGTAAAGTAGTTGTATTTTAGCCACAATTGGATTTAACCATTTAAGGATTAAGCGCATTTTGCCCTCAAAAGGGTACTCCGGGGGAAAACTTTTTTTTATTTTTTTTATCAACTGGTGTCAGAAAGTTAAACAGATTTGCAAATTACTTCTATTTAAAAATCTTAATCCTTCCAGTGTTCTACATTTTTTTTTATTTAATTAATTCTTTTAAGGCCATTGCTGTAGAACAGATAAGGCTAAAATGCACTTGTCTTTGGCCCATTACTTGTTTCCTTGACTCTAAATCAGCCATGTAAATCTTGTATCCTTCCTAAGCATCAGACCATGCTGCCTTTTTCACATATACCTTAAATCACAGTAACTATGTAGTTTGTTTTCTCTTTATCTCTCCGAAACAATGGTGGAGAAAATAGGACATGTAATCTCTGCAAAGGCTAATGTCATGCTACTGCTATGCAGTGGTACCCATCAACTTTATGGGCTTATAAACTAATATATTTCTTACTTAAATATGTTGTAGTGATTGAAATCTCTAATCTGGAACAGACCACAATATATGAAGAATAAAATGCACAGCCCCATCTCCAGAATATTTTGTGCAAGGTGAAAAGCTGTTCTTAACTTACATAGACCTTTAAGAGGCAGTCGTGATCATTATTGTTCTCAATCACCTCTGGTTCTAATTTAAGTGGCTTTATATCGGACACATTGTTGTAAGTCAAGAGTTTTCAGACCTAGCAGCATTTAAACAGCATGGATCTCCATATCCCAAAAGGCTACTTTTTCAAAGCTTGGCCCCATCTGAAGGAAGATATGTGATTCTGGTATTGTCAGATTACATGTTCAAACGGGCACTGGGACTATCGTAAGCCTCAGATGTTTGGTAAATCTTTGGCTCTCTTGGGGAGAGATTAGGGATGCGTGAACCAACAAAGACAAAATACAATTCCCCATGCTCTGAGGATATTTACTCTTCTCTGTTTTCTACAATGTCCTTGTCTATTTGAAGGTCCATTGCTAAGAAATGTCAAGACAAGACGCATTACTTCATTGACCACTGGAACAAACAGCAATTCATTCTACTCTCACTAACACGAAAGGCTCATTCAGATTTTAAGTCCGTTTTATTTACATTTAGCAGACTCCTTAAATAACATTTCTTATTAAGTGTTCTTGCAAAATGTGCTGTTGTGAAAATCCTTTTTCTCTTGGATAAACAGAGTAGGAAGAATTAAATATAGCTATTAATTACATACTTATAAAATGCATATATTTTAAATACTTCCAATATTAACAACATTCCAAGCAATTCTAGTTGTATGTGCTTTGTCACTATAATGTGAAAAAAAATGATAATAATAAGAATGGCTAAAACTAAAAATTATTGTACTAATAGATAAATAATAGATAAAATATGCCAATTCCACAAAGAAGTGATTTTTATTTTGATCTACATTTCCTATATATCTTCATAGTCACAGACTACAAGCAAACCCTGTGAAGTCTAGTCATGCGGTCATATGGCCATTCATCTTCCCCTTAAGGCCCTTTTACATGGGCTTATTATTGGGTGAGTGAGCATTACTAGGAAGTCCTTGATTGATCTGTCCATGTAAAAGGACCGGTGTGATCAGTGTTTGCTTGTTCGTCAACTGATCACATAATTTGTATGGCCACTTCAATCATTGGTGGCTAATACTGACAAATTTAAAGCACCACACTACTGATAGAGCCTTGTGAAGGCAATAAAAAAAGCGCTGGCTTAGTTCTTGTCAACCTACCAATCCATGTTACTAAGAGAAAGGAGAGTATGACTTTTTTTTACAGTCTGCTACTCAGGAGATGCAAAGCTCTCCTGATGAGCTGAATACATAGAATGTTACAAGATCTTAATTAAAACTATATACTTAAAGGGGTACTCGGGTGGAAAATATATATATATATATATATATATATATATATATATATATATATATATATATATACATATAATTTTAAATCAGCTGGTGCCAGAAAGTTAAACCGATTTGTAAATTACTTCTATTCAAAAATCTTAATCATTCCAGTACTTAGCTGCTGTATGCTCCAGAGGAATGTCTTTTCTTTTTGAATTTATTTTCTGTCTGACCACTGTGCTCTCTGCTGACACCTCTGTCAGGAACTGTCCAGAGCAGGAGAGGTTTGTTATGGGGATTTGCTCCCACTCTGGACAGTTTCTGACATGGGCAGAGGTGTCAGCAGAGAGCACTGTGGTCAGACAGAAAAAAAAAATCTAAGAGAAAAGAACTTCCTCTGGAGCTTACAGCAGCTGTTAAGTACTGGAAGGATTTAGATTTTTAAATAGAAGTAATTTACAAATATGTTTAACTTTCTGGCACCAGTTGATTTAAAAAGTACCAGTTTATGGGAGGAAGCTTAGAATTAGAGCATGGGTTTTCTCATTCCTAGTCCTCGGAGCACTGGAGAACCCCTTTAAAGCGTACTTGACAGATCACAGAAAAAAAATGTTTATAATTGTTACTCACTAGGTCAGGCAGATTGTTAACATGTCTTTTTTTATGTGTCTAGTTACTGTATTTGGCTCATGAATGCCTCTGTGCTGCTGCTTGCTCATTCTGACATCCACTGCTCAGGAAGGGGCATGTCCAAGGCAAGCACTGAGCTTGCCCTTCCTCACCATGCATTTACTTCCTCGAGACTGCTGTGCTGGGTCTCTTTATATAATTACTGCAGGCTGCTCTATTAACAATTCTTCTTTTTGTGGACCCTTTTCAGAGTCATGATCTGTATAAAAAGGCGCGAACAATTGTATAAAATATTTTTATCCAAGATGTATAACGTATAAAATGTTTTTGATTCTGACAGTGCCCATATAATCTTTAGACACATTTGAAGAGATTTATCAAAACCTGAGCAGAGGAAAAGCTGACCAGTTGCCCATAGCAACCAATCAGATTGCTTCTTTCATTTTTCACAGGCCTCTTTCAAAATAAAAGAAGCCATCTGATTGGTACTATGGGCAACTGCACAATTATTCTTCTACACAGGGTTTGATAAATCTTCCCCATTGTGTATGCTAGTAGTTTTCAGTATGCTCCTTCCTTTTGTTCTCATAGGACATAAACTACTGAGTTCTCTAACAGTGCCTATTTCCTCTTTCAAGCTCCCTATTGACATACTCGAACTAAGCTGAGCGGCAAATATAGTGAAACCCCTGCAAAAGACCTCCTCATTTAGAAGACCACTCCTTAGGCAAACCAGGTTTACTGTGACAGATTTTCCATCTACCATACATTGTGCAAAGTGGCTATTTTCTTTAAGATTACCACAGTTACACATAATAACAATAATCAAAATATTTTATTTTATTCAATTCATAACCAAAAAAATAATAAAAATTAAGTAAATACCCAATCCTAACTCATGAAAAACATTTACACACATAAGAAAACGAAGAACAATGGTGGGTGGAGGAAATCACAAACAATAAAAGGTGGGCATGTAAATGGCAGGACAAGATGGTTGTACAAAAATGAATTAAAGGGATATTCTGGGATTTTTGTTTAATTTGACTATGCTGCATGGTCTTTAACGTTAGTGCAGTTCATAATATAGTGTCTGTACCTGTGTTTAATGGCTGGTCTCACAATTCTTATGTGATCTTTGCCCTGATGTTCATTTTTAGCAGTATACAACATGAGTAGTTGTAGAGAAGGAACTCCAACAGGAAATAGCCAGTTTACAAAAAGATAGCTGCAGTGTTATGATGGACTCACAGCATAGCCATTTAGCCCCAAGACAAGCACAGATCCTTCCTAAGCATGTTTATTACTGTCTGGCAGGTGTAATGTCTCACTGATGTTGACCTATTGTGCCTCAAGTGGCAGCCAGACAGGCAGGTAGAATGGGGTAAACTGACACTAAAGATAGCGTCAGAGGCACCAGAGCTGAACAGGTGTATAATTGCTGAGCAGGTGCTGTAGGAACAGCTAGCCAAGATGGCAACAGGTGCAAGCAGGATCAGGAACACAGGTACAGCAGTCAGGTAGGATCAGAAACTCAGGTTCAGAATACAGGGTTAAGGGACCTAGCAACACAAGTAACACAACCTTGCTGAGACATCAGGCAAAAGGTGGAACAGGTTTATGTAGGGAGTGCCAGGCAGGGATTAAAGGATGATCCATTAGTGAGTGCAAACTGTCTTTATAAGATTCAGCCAATGGTTGCGCATGGACCCTAGAGGACAGAGAAGGAACTGCAGCAATTGACACTCCAGAGCAGGAAGACCAGGAAACACAGGATGTCGCCGGACATTGGTAAGAACCAGGACACATGGTATGCTGCTGGTTGCCAACCAGCAGCGAAGCAGCAGGTAAGTAGTAAAGTCACCTTATGGTAGATACCCCCTTTAACCCCTTAAGGACTCATTCACAAATACAATTGCCTACATTTATCATTGTCTTTAGACAGTTTTTTGTGTCTACAAAAGGTGCAAAAAAGGCACAAGCTTTTTTGCGCCTTTTGGTTTACACATTTCTGCAGATTTTGGGTTGCAATCCACTGATTTTGGCAATACATATGATATGGACGAGTTTAATGAACTGCGCCTTTTTGTGAAAAGGCGCAAAAAAGGCGCAAAGCAACTGAAAAGTCTCTAAAACTACACCAGCCCAGAGTTAGTTTAGCTTTTTGGTTTATGTGAAGAGAGAAATTTCAGAAAATGTGACCTGCACAAAGTGTATCAAATGCTCTGTGACCATTTAATACATTTGGTGCTTCTACACATTACCAGCACACAAAAAAAAAAAAAAGTGTAGAAAAATGCTTCACTTACAGTACACCTACAATGATAAATGCTGGCCAATATGTCTATTTTATGTTGACATCATAAAGTTGACATGTTTTTACTTTTTGAAGACATTAGAGGGCTAAAGAATTAGAAGGGTATAGCAGCAATTTTTCCAAATTTTCACAAAAATGTCAAAATCTGAATTTTTCAGGAACCAGTTAAGTTTGAAGTGGATTTCATGGGCCTTTCTGTGAGAAATACCCCATAAATGACCCCATTGTAGAAACTACACTCCTTAATGTATTCAAAATGACATTCAGAAAGTTTGTTAACCCCTTTCACAAAAATAGCAGCAAGGTGGAGGAGAAAAATCAAAATCTGCATTTTTTACACTAACATGTTCTTGTAACCCCATTTTTTTCATTTTTAAAAGTGGTATTAAGAGAAAAAGCCCCCCAAAATCTGTAGCCCAATTTCTCTCGAGTATGGAAATACCTTATATGTTGACTGCGGGCTCACAACATGGCTCAAGAGGGATAGAGCAACTGTGGGATTTTTTGAAGCAAATTTTGCTGTCATATTTTTGGGGGGGCTTGTGGCATTTAGGAAGCCCCCATGGTGCCAGTACAGCAAAAAAAAAAAAAAAACACGGTTTTGGAAACTACACCCCTCAAGAAACGTAACAAGGTGTATAGTGAGCCTTAACACCTCACAGGTGTTTGATGACTTTGCGTTGAAGTTGGATGTGAAAATGGAAAATTTGATTTTTAACAATAAAATCATGGTGTTACCCCAAATTTTTCATTTTCACAAGGGGTAATAGGAGAAAATGGATCCCCAAAATTTGAAGCCCAATTTCTCCCGATTAAGAAAATGCCTTATATGTGGATGTTAAGTGCTCAGCTGGCACACTCCAATGCTCAGAAGAGAAGGAGCTAATTTTTCCTTTTTGAAAGAGAATTTTGCTGAAATGGTTTTTGAGGGGTGTGTGGCATTAAGAAAGTCCCCAGGGTGCCAGAACAGCAAAAAAAAAAAAAAAACACATGGTATACTATTTCATAAACTACACCCCTCAAGGAATGTAACAGGGGGTATAGTGAACCTTAACACCTCACAGGTGTTTGACGACTTTGCGTTGAAGTTGGACGTGGAAATGGAAAATTAGATTTTTAACACTAAAATGATGGTGTTACCCCAAATTTTTCTTTTTCACAAGGGGTAATTGGAGAAAATGGACACCAAAATTTGAAGCCCAATTTCTCCCAATTAAGAAAATGCCCTATATGTGGATGTTTAGTGCTCTGCTGGTGCACTACAGGTCTCAAAACAGAAGGAGCGCCATTGGTCTTTTGAAGAGAGAATTTTGCTGAAATTGAAGTCGGGGGTCATGTGCATTTTCAAACCTCCCATGGAGCCAGAACAGCAGAAACCCCCACATGTGACACAATTTTGGAAACTAGACCCCTCCAGGAATGTAACAAGGGTTACAGTGAGTACTTACACCTCACAGGTTTTTTGAACAGTGGGCCGTGAAAAATGTGATTTTTAATACTAAATTGCTGGTATTAACCCCAAAATTTTTTATTTCACAAGTAGTAAGGAAAAAGCAAACTCCACAAAATTTGTAGCCCAATTTCTCCAGAATAAGGATATGCCCCATATATGGCAGTAAAGCACTATGCTGGTGCAAAACAGGGCTTAGGAGTGAGACATCACCAATGAGATTTGAGGCCTACAGTGGTGCTTTGCACTGCAATGGTTGAGGTAACCTGCTGGATGGGCACACAACAAGGCTCAGAAGTCATAGAGGTCTGTTTGCATTTGAAGCCTATGGCATATCAGTAGCTGAGGGTTGCCTACATTCAGAGGAAAATACAAAAATGAAACACCCACATGTGACACCATTACAGAAAGTACCCACCCTGAGGAATGGGTATACGGCTAAAGGGGACATTTTGAACGCACGGGTGTTTCCTAAATTTATTTTCCAGGAATGGATGAAGGGTAGCTTTTGAAAAAAAAAAATTTTATTAAAGAAAGAAGAAAAAAATTACATAATAAAACATTTCAACATTTAAAAAATATACTGTAAACAGTACTTTAATCCTTCTACTTTTATCCTATCCCTTCCCTCCCATCCCCCCCGTGACAACCAGAAAAAAAACAGAAAGAGAAAAGCTAGCTGTTTTTTTCTCTTATCCACTTTTTTTTTGTTCTTCTCTCTACTGTCTAACCTGTTTTTCTTGCCACTTTAGATATCTTTTTTTTAGATTTCCTACATTTTATCTTTTCATACCTGCTAATCTTTCCAATCTCAATTAGCCATTCTGACAGCAGCGGGACTCTTTTGTTATCCACTTCCTCATGATTATTAATCTCCCAAGGATTAAAATATTTTTAAGTAATTTTCTTTTGTTGCCCTGCACTGAGGGGGTAACTCCAAATAAAAAGATTTCTGTCCGCCATTCCAGTTCTATTCCCATCCTGTCCTTTATCTTGGATTGTATATCTTTCCAGTACCCCTGTGTCCCTTCACAGTGCCATACCATGTGCATTAGGTCAGCTCCTTCTCTTCTACATTTTGGGCACCTGTCATTTTCTCTTACACCAAATCTGAATAACTTTTTTGGGGTATAAAACAATGTGTGTAGTAACATAAATTGCGACAATTTAAGGTTTTCATTTTCAGACATATTTGTTGTACTTTATATCATCATCTTCCATATCCCTTCATCTATGTCTTCTATATCTTAATTCCACTCTATGCTCTGCTTCATTGATCTGGGAACAACTAACACGTGACTCCGAATTGTCGCCTGGAAATACGACAGAGCTCATGAGCAAGAACTCTTTGCATTTGAGGCCGATATTTCTTACGGTCCTAACAGTTACATACATTCAGAGGAAAATACAAGAAAGGAACACCCACTTGTGAGCCTATTACAAACAGTACACCCCCTAGGGAAGGTGTATAGGTGTAAAGTGGAGATTTGGAACAGATGGGTATTCCCTAAATGGATGAAGTGTAGTTTGGGAGGGCGGGGGGGGGGGGGGTATAAAAATAACAATTTTAATACTGATATGCCAGTTCCCAGAATGATGACCCAGAGTATAGCCGAAAGTAAAAATTATGCCCGCTCCAAACCCTATGATCTGAATCATCGTTCTGGGAATGTGATGTGTGTGACCGTTCCTATTTTGTTACCTTAATTGCTCACCCCGCTCAGGTGGGGAGAGAGCGCTGCGCATTTGAGGCAACTGCAAACCCCCAATGCTGTTGACTCTGTGTCCCATGACCCATTTTTTGGGGGACAAAAAGATATCAGGGGTATTGAGAAAGCGGTTATGGGACTTTTTTTTGGGAGGGGGGTTTGTTTTAAAATTTGGAAGACAATGTACTCTGGACTGGTACATTGGAGTCAAATTCTGGGGAATTAAAATTAGGGAAAAGGATTAAAAATGTTGTGCTCCATGGAAGTGTGATACTCCCTGAAGCAGTTTGTGGTGTCCTTCCGAATCCCCCTCCTGTGACACACTCTGCATTTTTTCTGGGATCGTCCTTTCTTTCCAGCGTGGGGGACCTCATCTGGAAAGTGTTGTTCCGGGGGCCCACAGTTCCAGAGGTGCTCTGACCCGCTCCTTGGCGGCCACGAAAGATGAGGGCCTTTAGAACTACCTCTTGAAACTGCAGGAATGTCCCTCTGTTGCCAGCGTACTGGGACAGTACAAAAGAGTTGTACATGGCAACCTGTACCATGTAGACCACAACCTTTTTGTACCATGTCCGTGTTTTCCACATGGCATCATATGGCTTGAGGACTTGATCAGAAGGATCAACTCCCCCCCATATACCGATTGTAGTCCAGAATACAATCAGGCTTGAGAACCGGTCCCCCCGGAACCTCGCACAAGGAGAGGGGTGTTGAAGTTCCCATTAATTGTGGTGAGCATAAGAACATCCCTCTTGTCCTTATACCTGACCAGCAACAGGTTTTCATGGGAAAAGGCACGGGACTCACGGGTGGGGTCTTCCTCATCCTCTGAGGCATTTTAAGAGTCGGAGGCAAGTAAGGCATGTGCCCCCCTCTGCTAAAAACGCCCTGCGGGCAATTTCCCTACTCTAATGGGGGGTGAAATGTACATATGTGGGGGGGGGGGAAACATTATTGGTGTGTGTGCTGCGTGTGGTGTGATACTTCCTACCCTAACCCGCCCTAACCCAACCTTACTAACTTACCCGCCCTAAGAACTAAAATATGAAAATATTAAATAAAACTAAACTAAAAAAAAAGAAACTAAAAAAAAAAAAGACTTCTAGCGCAAAAAAACCTGCGCCAAAAATAAGTGTTTACCCAATCAGTGGTGTGCACACTGATTAGCGTTTGATGGCGGCAGGGGGCCCAGAAGTCAGTGGGGGTCTGGCCACTCAGCCCAGAACAGTGGCTGATGGCATGTACACAGACCCCCACACAAAAAACCTGAAAAATTAAATTAAAAAAAGATTAAAACCCGAAAAAAAGCACCTGCCTGAACCCCCAAAAAAACACTAATCAGTGATAAATCACTGACAGCTGTGGGGCAGGCCGCACTTACAGGTACAGTCCGTCCACACAGTACAGGCCAGCTACTGGTGGCACGGACCGCCTATAGGTGCAAAATATAAAATAAAAAGACGCTTTAATCCTCGAAAAAGTGCCTTCACCACAAAAACGCTGATCAGTACTACAGGACTGATCAGCGGCGGGTGGGCTTTAGCTAACTACCTAAGAAGTTTAGCAAAAAAAAAAAAAAAAGGTCTACATCCCCAAAAAGACACTGGGGGCAGACCGCAGTGACTCTGTAGGGCCAGGGTCATGCAGCTAAAGGTGCTACGGACCCACGGATACACCTACAGGCGGTTTACCAAAAAAATAAAAAATCTTTTTTTTTAACCCCTAACTGTCCCTACCCAATCAAATGCTTTCCCTGACTGCTTTTTGTGCCAAGGGGCCACAGAAAGGGGGCACTTTTTTTCCACTTTTTTAGCACTGAGGGGGGAGATGGCAATACGGGGCTCCATCCTGCAAACCAGATCTCTGTGAAATGGTGGGCAGAATGGAGCAGCGTGCTCCTGATCCCCCCTCCCCCCTCCCTATACTGCAGTGATTGGTGCAGTCACTGCAGATACCCAATCACTGCTGTACTGGGGGATGGCAACAGTGCCGCCCCCCCCCCCCCCCCACTACTGTACGGTTGATGATTGGTGGTTTATATTACACCACCGATAATCCTCATTATCCGGGTCATCGAGTCACACGTGACACAGATGACCCGGAACCGCCGCAGGATCCCCCTCGGCACTCGGCCTAGATGCTTGCTGAATGATTTCAGCAGGCATCCGGCTCCGATCCCTGCCCGGCGAGCAGTGGGGAACGGAATCGCCGAAAATCACTGACATGGGGGGGGGTCTCAGCACCCCCATCGGCAATATGCCGGGATGCCTTCTGAACGATATCAGCAGGCATCACGGTCCGCCCTCAGCCCTTAAGGACTTTGAAACGGGGGTGTATGAATACTCCTGGTGTCCTTAAGGGGTTAAATTTCAAAGCTAACACAAAAACAATAGATTAAAGTTAAATAAAAATACATTCATGGTGTTAGTATAAAGATATATATAGTAATAAATGTAATAGACATGTGCACTTTGTTTACTAAAAAATAATTTTTTTGTTTAAAAAGAACGAAATGCTGAGAATCTGAATGAAACAAAAGACAAAAATGACAAAACTGTCTAATAATGATTAGAATTAATATTTTTGCTGAAGATAATGAAAATGCATTCAGATTTAATAAATACATTTTTTTTTTGGGATGGGGGCATTATTGTCATAAGGCTAGGTTTCCACTAAATAGTTTTGGGCAAAAACGCCAATAAAGACGCCCATTCTGCCGCATGGCAGTTTTTTGGGAAAAAACACTGCGGCCAGATGTTAGCTGCAAGTCAATAGGGTACCGCAAAAATGTGGTGTGAACCCAGCCTTACTCAAATTCTGATGTTCAGGGAATACTACCTGAAAAGGTGGTGAGATTAAGCTGCTTTTCATATTCCCTCTTCCCAGAATTTTTCTTGGAGTGTACATGGTCTTTGAAGCTCCACACACCATTAATGGTGGTCTCTTCAAGGAGAAATATTACCCTATGCAATTAGTTTCTTTAAACTGGGGCTTTAAGCAGCCAACATTATATTATTATAAACACTTACATTATATACTATACAAATATATTATTAATTTAATCACCACAGAAATGTAAACCTTAAAATTTGAATATGTGGATTTTAACTTTATTGAGGATACTCTGCCCACAGACATCTTATCCCCTATCCTTAGGATAGGGATAAGATGTCTGTGGGTGGAGTATCCCTTTAATAAAGTTTAGTAAGTTGAACATTGGTATATATTTATGTACTTAGGCTGAGAAAACTGATTTTACATTAAAGGCTTCTTTCACACTACAGCAATTCACCCGTTATTGTACATCCGTTATTCTGCAGTAACTAATCATAAAAAAATGGTTGAAATAACGGGTAATAATGGGTTCAAAGTCTCGTTATTTTGACGGATAAACCTTGGAAATAACGGTCCTGTTATAAACAGCGCTCCGGCCAGACATACCGGCCGTGAGCGCATCTCTCCCCGAATGTCGGCTCCCGGCGGGGCTGGGATGTGGGAATGTCGGCTTTCGGCGGGGCTGGGATTTGCATCGCGGCACGTGCCCACATGTGCCCGCATGCGAGTCCCAGCCCGTCACTCACCTCCGTCCCCGGCCTCTGTCTCTCAGTTCCAGCATGCGCTCCCCACCTCCTAGTGCGCACGCGCTGGAACTTTGAGATTTAAAGGGCCAGTGCGTCCGTAATTAGTTTTACACCTGAACCATTATTATAAGTTGTAGCACCTCCCCAGTACCCTTGCCGGATCTTTGTTTGCCTTGCGCCTTAGAGAAAGCAGTCCCAGTGTTCCTCTACCGTGAACCAGACCATTGCATTCCGTGACCCGACCGTGTTTCTAGCCGTCAGCCTATTGACCTTCTGCTATCCTACTGACTACGCTCCTGTGATGTCTGCCCTGACCTCTAGCCAGCCTGACTACGTCGTTTCTTCCTATCAGACTTTACCATTACGATTTTCACCATGTTTCCCACCCACCTTTCCTACAGTTTTGATGTGCTGCTTTTGCATGCCCAAAGAAAATGAGACGATCCCAAAAAGATGAGAGACATCGCCAACGATATTGAATCCATCCCATCACTATGGCTCGGGTGACCCATAGGGTGCATAGTACTCAGCATGTGGAGCTGCACCAGCACCCCAAGAAGTTTTCAAGCTGCCTTCGGATGTCCGTAGCAACTTTTGATGACCTTCTCCATCGTCGCAAAGACACCCACTTCAGAAGGAGCATCTCGCCAGAGGAACGCCTCATCGTTACCCTCAGGTATGTGGCCAAAATCCTTTTTTTCTGTGTTCATCAAATGTATTTTTTAAAGTACAAAAGCTGTTTAACTTTTCAATTTCAGGTTCCTGGCATTCGGTTAGAGTTTTTTGTCACTCCATTTCCAGTTTCGCCTGGGAATTTCCACCATCTCAGGGATTTTCCGGACCACCTGTGAGGCCCTGTGGGATTTCCTTCTCGCAGACTTTCTTCCACATCCTTCAGCAGAACATTGGCTCACTGGGTCGGAGTACTACAATTACAAGACGTTCTTCTACACCATACTTGGCTAATGTGGATGTGCAGTACAAATTCACCGCTGTGGACATCGGGTCATATGGGAGAACCAATGACTCCCATGTATTTAAGAACTCATTTAAGAAAGCCATGGGGAGGAGGATCTACTCCTGTGATATGGGACTTCCTGAAGCAAGGGCATTTCCTGGGACAGATGAACCTCTAATGCCCTTTGTTTTTGTTGGGGACGAGGCCTTCCAGATGTGTGCCAACTTGCTGAAGCCTTACTCCAGCCGAGGACTTGACCACCAGCAGATCTTCCTCTACAGACTGTCACGTGCAGACGCTATGTGGAATGTGAATTTGGCATTTTTTGTGGCCAAATTCTGGATTTTCACACTGCCAATCCAAATGCATCCGGGCATGGTTGATTAGGTGGCTAAGGCAGCTGTTGTTCTCCACAACTTCATCCTAACCAAGGAGCCTCTCCCCAGTGATATGGATGAAGTGGAAGCAGCTCTGCCTGGACTACAGGAGTCACCAAGAAGATCAACACAGGCTGTCATGCGTCTCAGAGACGATTTTGCACAGATTTTCCTGACAGAAGCTGGCTGAGTGTCATGGTAGGATCATATGATCTGAAGATACTTGTACAATTATTTTACCTTTTTTTTTATTTTTAAAGTCTCTTTCTTGTGCAGTTATTTAAGGATTGGAAAGGGGTACCTTCTACCCCAAGGTACCCTTCCCCTATCATACTAGCAAAGTATTGATGTATGTTTCTTATTCTGGGTACACTTTTCTTGCAGCATAGGGGAGGGGGTAGCTTCTACATCCCAGTGTGAAAGTCACACTGAGGCGTAGAAGGTACACCCTCCCCTATCCTGCTAGCAAAGTCTTTATGTTATGTTAATTTTCCCCATGTTGTGTACACTTTGCTTTCAGAATAGTAGAGGGGTACCTTCTACCCCCATTGTGAATTGAACACTGGGGGGGTAGAAGGTACTTCTCCCCTATCCTGATAGCAAACTCTGCTTGGGTGTTCAAGAAAAAGGCAAATTAATTATATAACGTCACCCAAAACTCTTTAATTGAGTTTTTATTTAATTAAAAATAAATATATCTATGTTTGCAGGGCATGTGCCCTCTAAATCCATAAATCTGGGCTGGGAAAGGGGGTCTTGGGAAGGGTCTGGGGAGCCGGGGTCCTCCGGGGTCCTCCGGGGGCTGCAAGGAGTCAATTGTGCTTTCTGGGTAGAATCTGGGAAGAGGGTTTCAAGGTAATAGGAGTGGGACTGGGTATAGGAAATTTGGGGGAATGGTGTTGAAGGGGTGGAGATATTAGGGGGCAGAGGAAAATTTGGCGGTGTGAAGGAAGGGGTTCTCCCTGGGACAACATTTGGACCATACTAGTGGTAGGGGTGAAGAAACACTGGAATGTGTCCTGAAAGAGAAAAATATAATTAGCTTATTTAAAATTAGTTTAATCAAACATTTTTTAATAAAAAAAAATAATGTGCGCACTTTTGAAGGAATCTGAGGAGGGGTCGGTGGCAAAAAGGTGTTTTGGACGTGGGTGCCCCAGATCCACTTGGCCTTTGCTACTCCTCCCTTAGGTCCCGCAAATGTCGGTCCCAGATGGATGCCCACTTCTTCCTAATTTGTGTTGCTAGGATTTTTTTACAAAGAAAAAAAACCTTTAAAACAAAAATATTTACCAACACTCCATCATTCACTTCGTGACAGGTCCTCCCAGGTGGTGCAGATGGCATGGTACACCTCCATCCAAAAAGCCAGACTGAACTGCCTTTTGGCGTGGTGTGGGCCTGATGCATCCCACAGAGCAGGACAAGCTTCGATCATAGTTATCAGCAGTTCATTATCGATGATCATTTCAAACTCATCCTGCTCCCCTTTAATGTGCACCTGTCCTGCACGTGCGCCACCCTGAAATTAGAAATATTCTGTTAACTAGGGTTGCGAACACTGCACAGTGTATTCAGTTGAAAACACAAGCAATCACATTGGCTCTTTAAATCTTTAACCTCTTAAGGATGTAGGGGGTATCTGTACGCCCGGTCCCGGTGTTTAAAACTATTCATAGCCGGGACCCTGGGCTAACAGCACGCGGAACCGACCGTTGTGCCGCGTGCTATTAACCCTTCAGACGCGGCGATCAAATTTGACCGCCGTGTCTGGAAGTGAAAGTAAACGCTTCCCGGCAGCTCAGTTGGGCTGATCAGGACATCGCGATAAAATCGTGATGTCCCGATCAGCTAGGACGCGAGCGGAGGTCCCCTTACCTGTCTCCGCCGCGTCCGATCTGGGTTTCATTGCTCCAAGCCTGAGCTACAGGCTTGAATAATCGAGCCCCTATCTCGCTGATCCATGCAAAGGTATGGCTTTGCAGGGATCAGCAGGGAAACTGCAACAGAGCGGCGCCACACAGTATAAAATTGTCCTGCACACTTTCCTAGTCCACACATTCATGCCCACATATGAACTGCTGGCAAAAATGCCCATGGTCTGCAAAGGGGCAAGCACATGGCAGGCAGGAAACTACAGCAGAGTGGCACCACACGGTCCAAAATCATCTTGCACACTTCTCTAGTCATGAACATAAGAACAAGCCACAAGCACATGTTCCCAACAAACACTGAAAAAGTCACAATGCATACTGCATAGTAGTGTTGAGCAGCATAGGCCATATTCGAATTCGCGAATATTCGCGAATATATGTACGAATATTCGCCATATATTCGCGAATATTCGCATATTCGTAATATCCTCGTTTTATTTTCACATGCGCGAAAAATCACGTATGCGAAAATTTGCATAAATATTAACATAAACGAAAATTCGCACGCCAGTTTCACACAGTACTATTAGAGCCTTCTTTACACCACACAAGCTGGAAGGAGAGAGGGATGATCACTGTGATGTGTACTGAGAAAAAAAAAAATGAATATTCGTAATTCCGAATATATAGTGCTATATTCGCGAATATTCGCGAATTCGCGAATATGCGATATTCGCGAATAAAATTCGCTTTGCGAATATTCGCGAGCAACACTACTGCATTGCAGCCATTCATGTACCAACCTTCACTCCAATTAGATTTGGCGTAAAAAAAAATCAACAATATGGTAGATGGTAGCAGATTTTCGCTGTTAGGTATTGCTGGTCCAGCTGCAGCTACCTCCTGCTGTTCAACCCTTCCCATTTGACTTCAGGGGTGTGAAGGCTTTACTGAACATGCTCAGTACAAATAACGGACGTAATAATAACGGGCATTAGTGGGTGTTTTTAGAGAACATCCGTCAGCCATAGACTTTGGAATGTAAAAAAAAAAAAAAAAAACGGACGTTAATTCACCCGTTATTGTGACGGGCAAAAAATTTAAAAAAGAAGCGGACGTTAATTCACTCCCTATTGTGACAGGCAAAAAATTTGTGCATGGGACGTTTTTTCTTCCGTCACGAATAACGTCCGTTAGTCATAACGTGCAATAATGGGTGACAACAGATGCTCAAAAAATCCCATAGACATGAATGGGATTTTTTGACAGCCGTTTTTAAGGGTTTTCTGACAGGACATTGTAAAAGCCATTTTACAGGATGGAAACGGTAGTGTGAAAGCAGTCTAAGTATTAAATAGTAAAGAAAGGGTAAAATTGCTCCTGAAAGGATACTGGGGATAATGGTCAATTTAACATAAGCAGAATTCTCAGAAGAGGAGTGGTTGAACTTTGCTATAGTTGTTTATGATTTCTGTGTGTGTTGCTGATTGAAGGTGCACATTATTTCTACATTATATGTGTTTAAACTACAAAATATAAAGGTTATACAGTGTAGAAATAACACGTTATATACTTTTTTCATAAATTTGTATAAATTCCTTGTGGCTTTGAGGAAATCTGCTTTAGTTAGTTAATAGTAACATTCCAATATACTTGCCATATAATCATGCCATTCTTTCTGTGTGTCAGTGTGTGCTAAATGTAGTGGATGCAGGAAGTACCTGTACGCTCGGGCTGCCCTAGTACTTTAAGCAAGTGCAGGAGCTGTACTCACTTCATAGACCGTAGGTCCTGGCTGCTATTAATCACAGTCACTGCTCAGCACTGTACGGGAACAAGATGACTAGTAAATGTCTGTGCTGCTTTATGTGGATTCCGTCGCATGCTACACTTGATGGTTAGAATGGTCCAAGTGTAGTGTAATCCTTGTAGTATTAGGGTCCCATATGATGAGGTTCCCTCGAAGTTGACAATTTGTCACAATATTTGCTAAAGACACAATTAATTAAGTAAATACAGCAGTTTAAAATATTTTAAATATTCTATGTTCACACATGCCTCAGAGCTGGCAGTGTGTTGCTGTATTTTTTGTGTTTGCTTTTTGTTGCAGCCCAGGCAGCATGAACCTGTACCTTTATTTAATTGTTTTTAAAGGTGTTGATCTTTTTTTTTTCTTCTTCTTTTTTGTATTGCATTCACATGATTTTTGTCTTCTCATGAACTTTTGGACCCTATGCCAGATGACAAGTCTTTCTTTAAAATTTAAATGCAACTGTCCCTTTAATAAACTTCTGACATTTCACACAAACATATCAAAAGTTTTGATCCATTAAAGGGGTAATCCGCCCCTAGACATTTTGTCCCCTATCCAAAGGATAGGGAATAAGGTATTTGATTACGGAGGTCCCACTGCTGGGGACCCCCGCGATCTTGGCTGTGGCACCCCAGACATCCGATGCACAGAGTGAACTTCGCTCTGTGCCAGATAACTGGCGATATGGGGCGGATGCTCGTGATGTCATGGTCATGCCCCACTCATGATGTCACAGCCATGCCCCCTCAATGCAAGAGATCACGAGTCTCCTTCGCTGCACCCGATGCTCTAAACGAACACCGGGTGTAGCAGGGAGATCAGGGGGTCCCCAGCGGCGGGACCCCCTCGATCAGACATCTTACACCCTCTCCTTTGGATAGGGGATAAGACGTCTAGGGATTGAGTACCCTTTAAAGTGTAGGTGTTCAGACCCCCAGCCAGCTCACTGCTCTATCTGTCTCATGTTTATTCAAGTGTTCCCGATTCTACTTAGCAATCATTGGTGTTCAAACTCTCAGACCCAAAAATTTTTAACTTACATACTTTAGCAAGCATTCTTCAGTGCAATAAAACTATTTCAAGACACAACATAAAAAATCTATGCATCCATGCGACTCGTTTTGAGTATGAGGTCTTTTTCAAGGCATATCTTCAGAAAAGTACAATTGAAGAAGAAAAAAACATTATGCAAAAGGTGAGAAGACATAGTATCACAATGCCAACAAGTATAAAGAAAAAGCATTATACAAATACTAAAAATATTACTTTACAATTACTTTACTTTAATTTACAAAGGAAAAAAAAGAAAAAAGAAATGTGGTACCTACCAATGAAATACACTGCAAAGTGTATAACCATGTCCATTACTTAAAGAAAAAAATAGCAAGGGTGGTAGAGGAACAAGAACTCATCGAGGCTTTGACTAACTGCAAAAAAAAAAATGATCTTCAGTATAAAGAAATGTTGCACTCTAGTGAAAAGATTATTATATTTAATAAGCCTGGAGAAGTGCATGCCAAAACATGTTTCTAGTACATGCATGCAGTACAAGTGTGCTAAAATATCAAATAGAATTTGGTAGAAAAACAGACATGGTGCACATCTACAATCTTGTATAAGGATCTGATTGCTTCTCAGCATAATACCAAAAACTAACAGGTTGTTAGTATACATTTTTGATCACAAAGTACAAGCCCACTCGCCACGTCAAGGCCACCTATTTAGAGTGGGTCCCTAACGTCTCTAGCATAAAATGGCGCAGCACCGGGTGGCGACCACCATCGCCGCGACACCAATGCCCACGGGGGGGGAGGGGAACGACCCACCGGCAGAGCAGCCCCAATGCCACTCAAACCAGTCTGTGGGCTGCTAGAAAAGAAATGGCCCATGTGTAGCTAACTGCTACTTATATAGGGTTGGGCTGAGGGGGTGGGGAAGAGTGCAGCACATGCTAAAACAAAAAAAAAAGGAGGGGATAGAAATCACAGTGTGAATTCGGGTAGAAAAACAGACATGGTGCACATCTACAATCTTGTATAATGATCTGATTGCTTGACGTGGCGAATGGGCTTGTACATTTTGATCAAAAATGTATACTAACAACCTGTTAGTTTTTGATATTATGCTGAGAAGTAGTCAGATCATTATCCAAGATTGTAGATGTGCACCATGTCTGTTTTTCTACCCGAATTCACACTGTGACTTCTATCCCCTCCTTTTTTTTTTTTGTTTTAACATGTGCTGCACTCTTCCCCACCCCCTCAGCCCAATCCTATATAAGTAGTAGTTAGCTACACATGGGTCATTTCTTTCCTAGCAGCCTCCCAGTCTGACTGGGAGAGCATGGTAAGTGAGCTATTGGACCTTGTTCACACTGGTGTGGTGCTATGCGGTGTCCGTTGCTGCTGTGGCGCCGTGTCTGCGGGGGGGGGGGGGGGTGCGGCCCATAGACTGGTTTGAGTGGCATTGGGGCTGCTCTGCCGGTGGGTCGTTCCCCCCTGTGGGCATTGGTGTCGCGGCAGTGGTGGTCGCCGCCCGGTGCTGCGCCATTTTATGCTAGGGACGTTAGGGACCCACTCTAAATAGGTGGCCTTGACGTGGCGAGTGGGTTTGTACTTTTTGATCAAAAATGTATACTAACAACCTGTTAGTTTTTGATATTATGCTGAGAAGCAGTCAGATCATTATCCAAGATTGTAGATGTGCACCATGTCTGTTTTTCTACCCGAATTCACACTGTGATATCAAATAGAATGTATGTGTCAATTACTGAACAGGACCATCTAAGTGAAAGTCCTATTTCGAAAAGAATGTTATTTGTTTATATTGTAAATTTATAACACTTATTATGGAATTTTATCATGTTATAACCCATAACCTGTGAGCAATTTTGGGCCATCATTTATTGCTAGATGATTTTTCTTTATCGATATTATTAAAGTGAAAATTGCTTAGTGCACTAAGGTTGGAAAATAATCAATGGCTTCTTCCAATATAAAGTAACAGGTCGGAGCCTTTTTCTGTTCTGTCAGTACTGACATCAGAGCAGCGCCATTTGTTACAATGGAAGTCTGACTTAGTGGATTATACATCAGTAAGGTCTACTGGGTCCTGTTTAGATCAGTAGAGAATTCTGTACAAGTGATAAACTGTATATATAGATAAAACCTAGCCTCTATTCAATGCCTTTATTTGGCTAATATTCACATAGACTTCGATGTGCTCCAATCCAGATAGATAAACATGAACCTTTTTTACCACATAATGTAGAGCCTGATATGCACTTAAATCGTGCCACTTCTCCACACACAAAAAAAGGCCCAAATGTGCTGAAAAAATGCAATTGCCAGGTGGTAAAGCCATGTCCAACTTTATGGTTGTACAATTGGTTTACTTAAAAAGGAAAAAAACAAACAAAAGGTGTTCATTGCTTGATGTTAGGGACACAATTTCCATGCAGACCTTAAATATATGTGTAGTAGATCCATGGATCATCGCTGCTCCTAACTCTTCCCAATCCTATCTTTGAGGTTCGGTCAATCATAGAACTGTACACCAACTGATGTCCCAAAAGCAAGGTTCCTTCCATACAATATGAGCTTTAGGGCTTAGCACAGATGATCCTCAGTGCGATAGATAAGGCTGTCACGATGCCGGCTGGCAGGAGGTGGATCCTCTGTGCCAGAGAGGGATTGGCGTGGACCGTGCTAGTGGACCGGTTCTAAGTCACTACTGGTATTCACCAGAGCCCGCCGCAAAGCGGGATGGTCTTGCTGCGGCGGTAGTGACCAGGTCGTATCCACTAGCAACGGCTCAACCTCTCTGACTGCTGAAGATAGGCGCGGTACAAGGGAGTAGACAGAAGCAAGGTCGGACGTAGCAGAAGGTCGGGGCAGGCAGCAAGGATCGTAGTCAGGGGCAACGGCAGGAGGTCTGGAACACAGGCTAGGAACACACAAGGGAACGCTTTCACTGGCACAATGGCAACAAGATCCGGCGAGGGAGTGCAGGGGAAGTGAGGTATACATAGGGAGTGCACAGGTGAACACACTGATTAGAACCACTGCGCCAATCAGCGGCGCAGTGGCCCTTTAAATCGCAGAGACCCGGCGCGTGCGCGCCCTAGGGAGCGGGGCCGCGCGCGCCGGGACAGGACCGACGGAGAGCGAGTCAGGTACGGGAGCCGGGGTGCGCATCGCGAGCGGGCGCCACCCGCATCGCGAATCGCATCCCGGCTGGAGGCGGTATCGCAGCGCACCCGGTCAGTGGATCTGACCGGGGCGCTGCGGGAGCGAGAGTGTAGCGAGCGCTCCGGGGAGGAGCGGGAACCCGGAGCGCTCGGCGTAACAAAGGCAAGGTCGGAGCTGAAACAAAGGTGAAGTGTTGAAATTAAACCTATTTTATACACACACAGAATATATACAACACATTTTGTGTTCTATCATGAACACTTTATAAGGATCTATAGATCTCTGAGGAAGGAAATCATTAATTTCCAAAACGCGTTAGTTTGACCCAAACTGGAAACTGTAGTGACGTCACTAGCAGCCGTAGGTCATTCTGGTCCTTCTTACCGGAGCGTGAGGAGCAGGTTGTAGATGCCGCCGGACGGGGCAGTCTCCCGGTGTAAGCTACCACAGACATCTCATTAAGAACGCTAACAGTATACAGATTGAAGGAGACACCTGTCTGAAAGATATCTCCATCCCCACCGCCACATCGATATAGTAAGTGGAAATATAGATGGTGATATCATAATGCAAGATGACTATGTATAACACAATATAAATGAAACAACAGAAACAAACAATAAAAAGGTAGAACATTTATATCCTAATTGGAAAGGTAAACCATTTATACTTCAGTACTATAATTGTTGTAATATATTTACAATAAGAGTAGTACCAGTCTACTTTTAGCGCTGACACCACAAATATACATTTTTACTTTATAAGGACCTGCATGGTCATACTGCTTCCTGTCAGACTCCAGACATTATTTCCAGGGGTGTGAGTCTGTTTGTTGCTAGGCTCAAAGCTACTTTATTACCCAGCTATATTTTGTATCATCAGTGGAGTCTGGAGCACGGGACCTGACATGAATCAATATGACCATGACTTGCATTTACAAGAAGTAGTATGACCGTGCATTCCATGGACAGGTAGTAGTATACAGGTAGCAATATGGCTGTGCTTTCCATTAACTAAAAGTAATATGGCCGTGCAATCAATTGACAAGTAGGGTGGAATGTTACATAGCATGTGGTCTGAGACTTTGC
Source organism: Hyla sarda (assembly GCF_029499605.1). NCBI lineage: Eukaryota > Metazoa > Chordata > Amphibia > Anura > Hylidae > Hyla > Hyla sarda. The sequence goes on along the minus strand of NC_079190.1, from coordinate 266,903,259 downwards.
TAGTGAGTTTATTTAATTTCGGCACCTGTCTTGGAACTAGGTGGATAGCCATATCATCATCATTTAGGGTTATTACTGTCCATGTTTGATTAAGGCTGCCCATATTCTTGATTGTTGGCCTTTTGAAAACAGTGTATTTTATGGGTATCAAATCTCTGACAACTCCTGGATGAAGTGCAGGATTGGGAGTATCTTAGGTCCAAGTGTAGGTTAGTGCAGAGCAGGGGTCGCCCTTTTTAGTGGGAGTGCCCAAATATTCCCTGAGCGAGCAGGGCTAGTACTGGCCATCTGTAAGGCTGAGTCTAGGGCAGGGGTGGCACTTATCAGTGTGGTGGACACCAGTTCCTTGAGCATGGGGGGATAGGGCTGGTTGGAGGGACTCTCAATTATTTAACCTTAAGGCTGGACCTGGTTTCCCCAATTGACCCCCATGTTTTTCCGGCATGTTTGTGCCCTTGCTGTGCACGTAAGAAGTGCTTCGTGTTCTGTGAGTTTTGGATCAGTAGAGTCTAAAGTTCACTTGGTATTAAAAATATAATGAATCACTTGGCTGTCTAAGCGATAAAAATTGCTCAAAAGAAATGTTTTCACTTTATATGCTACATTTTATTATGCAATTGTACCATTTCATGCTAAGTACGCGAGAACTAAGGTCAGACAGGTCAGCGAACTATCAGTAGTTTTATTAAGCACCTCTTTTTTGTTTTAATGTTTGAGAAAATTGTATAATTTTGTGTTATTTTACACATTATTTGATAAAGTTTCAAATCAATTAATACCCCATCTGTTCTGCTTGACACCATATTTGATGTGTAAATTTGTTCCTATTTAGCTAGATACTTTTATCCTCTACTGTTCTAAACAATCCTTCAATCTTTGATCTTTGATTTTATTGTTAAATATACATATTTTATAGATTTTTTTTATTACAGAAGGCATTGCTAACATTTTATAATTTCTTGCACTTACATCCTATGTAAGCTTCACTGAATTTATAAAATAGAAAAATTGTATATGTATATATTGTATATATTGTGTATATTTCTTTATAAAGCATTTATACCTAACCACATAGACTTTAATCATCTGGGCGTTCTGCAATTATCTATCCAACAGTGTTTCTTAATGCCCTTGCAATGTCTGTGGTGTGGAGATTGTGTTGTTACTGGAGAAGAAAGAGGGAGGGCATAGACATTTTATTACTGTCCCTGCCTTCCTATGATGGGTATACAAATCATCAAGGGTTATATGGCTTCATGTCCTGGTGGTTATATGAGGACCAGTTCTTAAAAGACCCAGATCAGCTCTGTATATGTCAAGGGGTGGTATTCCCCCTGTTTTGGGGGCTATTATGTCAGCTCCAGTTAAAAGGGCTTAAAAAAACAATGCATTGTACTGTTAAAATCAAAGCTTGAGGCATATAATCCCCATGTGGAACATGACTGTGCAATTGTTTGAACTGTGCTATTTTTAGTTACTCCAGGTGCTGGATATTTAAAGGGGTATTCCAGGAAAAAATTTTTTTTATATATAAACTGGTTTCAGAAAGTTAAACAGATTTGTAAATGACTTCTATTAAAAAATCTTAATCCTTCTAATAGTTATCAGATGCTGAAGTTGAGTTGTTCTTTTCTGTCTGGCAACAGTGCTCTCTGTTGACATCTCTGCTTGTCTGCTACTTGTCTGCTAGTTGAAGATGTTTACTATGGGCATTTGCTTCTACTCTGGACAGTTCCCGAGAAAGATGTCATCAGAGAGCACTCAGACAGCAAAGAACAACTCAACTTCAACAGCTCATAAGTACTGAAAGGATTAAGATTTTTTAATAGAAGTAATTTACAAATCTGTTTTTCTTTCTGGAGCCAATTGATATATATTTATATTGATATTTAAAAAATAAATGTTTTTCTGGATAACCCCTTTGACAGATGACCACCCTGGATTGTTGTTAGCTTGTCATTTAAAGGGGTTGTCCTGGGATCTAAAAAGGACCTCATACGGTTTAAAATGTATTTACATATATCCCCCCCCTCCCCCCACCGGCTTGTTTCTGCCACCATTCACTGTTCCCCAATGCACTGTCCTCCTCTGCCTACTGCTCAATTTTCTCTCTCCTTCTTCCTCCTGCACACCCTATTAAAGCTACATTTCCAAGCAGCAATCCTCACTGCTGTGACCATTAAATGGGGGTGGCTTGGTTGGACAATGTTAGAGAGGAGGTGTGGTTTGCTTACATGATGTCAGAAAGGAGGGTGGCTTACAAAGTGAGGATGCTAAAAGCCAAGGCAAAGTGTCACATGATCTCTGTTTCTGTTGGGGGGGTGATACATAGGATGGTGGACAGAGGATGGCAGGTTTTCACTTCCTGCCTATCACAGCATATTTCAACAGGGAAAATGGCCTAGTACCGATAATAAGTGTATATTACAATACAGTTGATCTGGCCATGAGGGGACAAAATATTAATCATTTTTGCCATCCAGAGTACCCCTATAACCCCTTAAAGTGTACATTCAATGATTGCTCAGGTGGAGAACCCATCAAAACCCAAGACTTGTGAGACACCACAGGTGTTTAATCTATGAATTTGACATAAGTACTATAGACTTGAATAGAACTGCAAAATCGATAGACTCAAAACTTGTAGTTTTGTGCAAGTCTCAGGTAGTGGGGCAAAAATGTAAACATATATTCTGCCACCCTAGCCGTTACTTGATATGCGCAATAATGACCGATAATATGCCTTTTTGCAGTGCTCAGCAGCCATTGCATATAAAGCCTACTCACAAACTAAGCCCTCTCTGTATGCAGTGGGTGTCAGCTATATTTTACAGTTGACACCTGGTGGCATCTGATTCTGGCAGTTTATCCTCTGTTTGCCACAATCCATAGCGATCATGGAATTTAGAAAGTGAACTGTCAGAGGCTGCACCTGTCAGAGGTTTGATCAGTAACCCTGCAACACAATTGTGGGGTGCCCATTGGTTACTATGACAGCCCTCTGAAGGCCTCTGTGCCTGCCATAGGGAGATCTTAAATGAAATTGTAGCAAAGAAAAAAGACAGCCGACACTGATGTATATGTATATTTAGTCTGTGGAATAAATGCATAAATAGTGGTACTCAATCCGGTAAAAACCAAGCAATATGAATTAATAATGAAGAATAGATGTCGGAGGCACTCACCATGATGGTAAAATACTGCACTTTATTCCAAAGAAAGCTTAAAACAGCAGGTGCATACACGTGGGACGCCAACAGGAGGCGATAGCTATTTTGTGCAGGTAGCACTTCTTCAGCTTCTACAGTGGTCTGAAGAAGCGCTACCTGCGCGAAATAGCTATCACCTCCTGTTGGCGTCCCACGTGTATGCACCTGCTGTTTTAAGCTTTCTTTGGGATAAAGTACAGTATTTTACCGTCATGGTGAGTGCCTCCGACATCTCTCTCTTTCATCTATTAAAAAAATTTGGATCATCCCCTTTCCTTATATTTTAAATAAAAGGATGTAAACTCCAAAAAAGTAATCAAATTTGGTATCACCAAATTTTATGTTATCCATCCCGCATGGTGAACAATGTAAACAAACAAAAACACTAAATGTAAGAATTACAAATTTTTGGTCACATCACATCCCATAAAAAATATGATAAAAAGCAATTGAAAAGTGCCATTGACACCAAAATAGTACATATAGAAAGTACAGGTAACAGACACAAAAAAATAAGCCATAATACAACTTCTTTATTTAACCACTTAAGGACACAGGGCATACAGGTACGCCCTGGCTCCCTGGTACTTAAGGACCCAAGGTGTACCTGTATGCCTGTGGGAATTCCGATCCCCGCCACTCACCGGGCGGGGACCGGACTGGGATGCCTGCTGAAATCATTCAGCAGGCACCCGGTGCAAACCCCTGGGGGGGTCCTAAGACCGGCGATAAGCGGTGATTCTGGGTCATACAGGTCTCCGGTGACCCGGAAAATAAGGGGGATCGAGGGTGTCCAATACACCCCCGGTTCACCTAAAGGGATAGGAGTGAGGTGGCAAAGGTGCTCCACTCCTATTCCTCCTATTGGTCGGTCAGAAGTGACCGACCAATAGCAGATCAGGGGCGTGGGGGGGTTACAGTTCAGTTCCCCGCTCTGCCCACCCAGTGTAGTCCAGACAGAGTGGGGGAACTGGCAGTGACCGGCGCTGGAGGTCACTTACTGGCGGCGATCGGTGGCGGCAGGCGGTGATGAGGTGTTGCTCCATTGTGGGGCGATACTATGGAAGCTGGTGAGTTGTTGCCTAGTAACATCTGGAGAGCTACAGTTTGGAGACCACTATACAGCCCACCAAATGTTGCAAAACTACTACTCCCTGCATGCCCAGACAGCTGTTTGGGCATGCTGGGTTTTGTAATTTTGCAAGATTTAGAGAGGTACAGTTTGGAGATCACTGTGCAGTGGTCTCTAAACTGTGACCCTGTAGATCTTGCAAAATTACAACTCCCAGCATGCCCAGACAGCAGTTTGCTGTCTGGGCATGCTGAGATTTGTAATTTTGCAACATCTTGAGGGCCACAGTTTAGAGATCACTTCTAAACCATGGCCCTCTAAATCTTGCAAAACTTCAACTCCCAGTATGCACAAAAAGCAAACGGCTGTCTAGGTATGCTGGGAGTTGTAGTTGCGTGCCTTCAGCTGTTGCATGACTACATCTCCCAGCATGCCCTTCCTTCGGCGATCAGTACATGCTGGGAGTTGTAGTTTTTCAACAGCTGGAGGCATATTGTTTGGAAAATACTGAGTTAGGGAACAGAACCTAACTGAAGGTTCTCCAACCAGTGTGCCTCCAGCTGTTTCAAAAGTACAACTCCCAGCATGGGAGTTGTAGTTTTGCAACAGCTGGAGGTTCCCCCCCCCATGTGAATGTATAGGGTTCATTCACACTGGCGGGGGTTTACAGTAAGTTTCCTGCTTCAAGTTTGAGCTGCTGCAAATTTTCCGCCACAGCGAAAACGCACTGTAAACCTCCTCCAGTGCGAATGTACCCTAACAACACTACAGTAACACATAATGAAGGGTAAAGCACTACATATACACAAACGTACACTGTCACCCCTCCTAAAAACGTCTCGTATGGTAGTGTTTCTAAAATGGAGCCTCCAGCTGTTGCAAAACAACCACTCCCAGAATTTCCGGACATCCACTCACTATCCAGGCATGCTGGGAGTTTAGCAACAGCTGGAGGCACAATGTTTGGGAATTACTGGCATAGAATACCCCTATGTACACCCCCATGCATTCCCTAACTTAGTCCTCAAATGCGCATGTGCTCTCTCATTTCGGAGCCCTGTCGTATTTCAAGGAAACAGTTAAGGGCCACAAATGGCATATTTCCGTACTAGGGAGAAATTGAGTTACAAATTTTGGGGGGCTTTTTCTCCTTTTACCCCTTATGGAAAGGAAAAGTTGGGGTCTACACCAGCCAGTTAGTGTAAAAAAATAAAACATTTTACACTAACATGCTGGTGCTGTCCCATACTTTTCATTTTCACAAGAGGTAAAAGAAAAAAAAGACCCCAAAATTTGTAACTCAATTTCTCCCATATGTGGGCGTCAAATGCTCTGCAGAAGCACAACAGGGCTCAGGAGTGAAAGCGCACTTTGTACATTTGAGGCCTAAATTGGTGATTTGCACAGGGATGGCTAATTTTACAGTGGTTCTGACATAAACGCAAAAAAATAACTACCCATGTGTGACCCCATTTTGGAAACTGCACCATAACAAGGGGTATAGTAAGCCTTAACACGCCACAGGTGTTTGACGAATTTTGGTTAAAGTTGGATGGGAAAATGGAAAAAAAAAATTTTGGTTAACTAAAATGCTGGTGTTACCCAAAATTTTTCATTTTCAAAAGGGAAAATAGGAAAAAAAGCCCCACAAAATGTGTAACCCCATTTCTTCTGAGTAAGAACATACCCCATATGTGGATGTAAAGTGCTCTGTGGGCAAACTACAATGCTCAGAAGATAAGGAGTGTCATTGGGCTTTTGGAGAGAAAATGTGTCTGGAATTGAAGGCCACGTGTGTTTGCAAGGCCCCCATATTGCCAGAACAATGCCCCCACCCCAAATGTGACCCCCTTTTGAAAATTACACCCCTCTCAGAATGTAAAGACAGATTTTTGGAACAGTGGTCCGTCAAAATGAAAAAAATTATTTTTCATTTGCACATCCCACTGTTTCAAAGATCTGTCAAATGGCAGTAGGGTGTAAATGCTCACTGCAACCCTTATTCAACTTTGTGAGGGGTTTAATTTCCAAAATAAAGTCACATGTGGGGGGGCACTGTTCTGGCACCACAGGGGGCTTTGTAAACGCACATGGCCCTCAACTCCCATTCCAAACAAATTCTCTCTCCAAAAGCTCAATGGCACTCCTCTCCTAAGCATTGTAATACGCCAGTAGAGCACTTGACGTCCACACATGGGGTATTTCCATACTCATAAGAAATAGGGTAAAAAATGTGGGGGGGGGGGGGCATTTCTCCTATTAACTCTTATAAAAATGGTAAATTTTGGGAAAACAAAACAGCATTTTAGTAAAAAAAAAAAAAATTAATTTACACATCTGATTTTACCGAAAAGTTGTCAAACACCTGTGGGGTGTTAAGGCTCACTGGACCCCTTGTTACGTGCCTTGAAGGGTGTAGTTTCCAAAATAGTATGCCGTGGGGGGGGGGGGTTGCTGTTATGGCTTCCTAAATGTGACATGCCCCCCAGAAACCATTTCAGCAAAATTCACTCTCCAAAATCCCATTGTCGCTCCTTCCCTTCTGAGCCCTCTAGTGCACCCACAGAGCACTTTACATTCATCAGGTAAGGAGAAGCACGGACGCGCACCACTCACAAGCAGACTGGACGACTAATAGCAATGTAGAGGCTGAATCCACATACCCGTGCTCAATGGAAGAGAGAGAAGTCCATAAGTCACATGAAGAAGAGAAACCATGGCACTGGGTAAATTGCAGTTAAAAATCTTATACTCTCGTATACCTGTTATGCTGCAATAAAGAAGAATTTTTACTGCAATTTACCCAGTGCCATGGTTTCCCTTCTTCATGGCACTTTACATTCACATATGAGGTATTTCCTTACTCGAGAGAAATGGGGTTACAAATTTTGGGTGGCCTTTTCTCCTTTTACCCCTTGTAAAAATTCAAAAACTGGGTTTACAAGAACATGTGAGTGTAAAAAATGAAGATTTTGAATTTTCTCCTTCACTTTGCTGCTATTCCTGTGAAACACCTAAAGGGTTAACAAACTTTCTGAATGTTATTTTGAATAATTTGAGGGGTGCAGTTTTTATAATGGGGTCACTTATGGAGTATTTCTAATATGAAGGCCCCTCAAATCCACTTCAAAACTGAACTGGTCCCAGAAAAATTCTGATTTAGAAAATTTTGTGAAAAATTGGAAAATTGCTGATGAACTTTGAAGCCCTCTGATGTCTTCCAAAAGTAAAAACTTATCAACTTTATGATGTACATATAAAATAGACATATTGGCCCACATTTGTCATTGTAAGTTTAAGTGAAGCATTTTTTTACACCTTTTTTGTGTGCTGGTAATGTGTGGGAGCACCACATTTATTAAATGGTCACAGAACATTTGATAAATTTTGTGCAGGTCGCATTTTCTGAAATTTCTCTCTTCACATACACTAAAAAGCTATGCCAGGTCTGGGATGGTGTAGTGTTAGAGACTTTTCAGTGGCTTTGTGCCTTTTTTATTCAGTTCATAAATTTCAGTCCACGGCATACGCTGAATTGAAAAGCGTGTACTGCTACTCCAAAACATCTGGAATGACTAAAATATTCTACCACCAAAAGGCGCTAAATAACACACAGTGCGCCAAAATAGCGCCTTTCGTATGGAGAAAAAAAGGTGTAAACTCATTGATAAATGTCGGCCATTGTGTATGTGAATCAATATATAATTTATTTGGTATGTCTATTTTCCTTACAAGCAGAGAGCTTCGAAGTTATTTTCATGAAATTTTGGAATCTTTTCACCAAGAAATGATGCAAGTATCGACGAAAATTTACCACTATGTTAAAGTAGAATATGTCACGAAAAAACTATCTCAGAATCAAATTCATAAGTAAAAGTATCCCAGAGTTATTAATGCTTAAAGGGTAGCTCCCACCGTCCTATTTTTTTTTTTTGCTAGCCCGTTCCCCCCCCCCCCCCCCCCCGTTACGGCACCAGCCCGTTCCCTCCTCCCCCCCCCCCCCCGCCCTGCATACCCCGTTCCCTCATTACACTTGCAGTTACTGCAGAGTCCGGCAGCGGGCGTGCAGGGACAGCGGCGGCAATGAGGCGGCGGCGATGTGCGGGAGGAGTGGCCTCCCAGCCAGTGGCCGGGGAGCCAATGCGCTCGCTACCGCCTGTCTGATTGACAGGCAGGGAGCGAGTGCAGCCTAACTGAAAAAGGACTGATTGCCACTCCAAAATCAGTCCTTTTTTAGTGGCCGGTTTTTAAATGTAAATTAAACCTTTTTAATGAAAAAAAATAATAAATGAAAGTATATTAGAGATATGTTGTAGTACATAAGTAAAAAATAAAGTTGGTGACAGTGCCCATTTAAAGTGACAGTGGTCAGATGTTCAAAAAATGCTCTGGTCCTTAAGGTGAAAATGGGCTGGGTCCTTAAGGGGTTAAGTTGTAATTTTTAGTAAAATTTCAAAAATAGTAAAACATAACAAAACATATGAAAAGACTGTCCAGGCTTGCTGGGTGTTGTAGTTTTGCAACTGCTGGAGACACCCCTAGTTGGGAAACCAGGGCCGTTTGAAGGAATTTGGGGGCCCCAAGCAAAATGGACATGGAGCCCCCCCCCCCCCCCCCTTTGATGTTGACGCACGTCACGCTCTAGGGCCGGCATCAGGACATAGTAACGCCGGCCCTTGAATTCTGGGAGCGCAACGTGAGCGAACGTCGATACGACGCACATTAGGTGCAGCAGTGTTCCCCCCACATTAGGTGCAGCAGAGTTCCCCCACATTAGGTAGGCAGTGTTCCCCCCACATTAGGTAGGCAGTGTTCCCTCCACATTAGGTGCAGCAGTGTTCCCTACCCATACCCCCTGTCCAGACCCCCCCCCCCAAGGGCCATTTTTTTGGTGGGGGTTTGACTGCTGAGACCCCCATCGATCACCTCGGTTAAAGTGGTTCTCAAGCTGTTGGAAAGCTAAAACTCACATCATGTCTGGAGAGCCTCTTGCAATGGGAGTTGTAGTTTTGTAACAGCTGAAGAGACACAGATTGGACACAGTTTTACCCATCATCACTGCAGAACTTACAAGTGACTACAGTTCTGATGGGACAGTCAGGAGAATACACAATGATATCAGTGACCTGAGTGATGTCTTCTGACTTGAGTGATATCTTTTCTGTTATCTTTTCTTCTTCATCTGGTCCAGAGACCAGGTCTTCCTCCAGCTCCATCTTCTCTGCAGAGTCTGACATCCAGACATCATTGGCTCCTCAATGTCAGCAGATCCTCATCCTCTGCATGAAGACAGTAATCATTATAACCTTGCCAGAAAGTGTACCCTAAATAAAATACTGCTCCACACTGTACCCTGAATATAATACTGCTATACACTGTACCCACTTAATATAATACTGCCCCACACTGTACCCTGAATATAATACTGTCCCACACTGTACCCTGAATTTAATACTGCCCCACACTGTACCCTGAGTATAATACTGCCCCACACTGTACCCTGAGTATAATAATGCCCCATACTGTACCCTGAGTAAAATACTGCCCCACACTGTACCCTGAATATAATACTGCCCCACACTGTACCCCAAATAAAATACTGCCCCACACTGTACCCTGAATATAATACTGCTATACACTGTACCCACTAAATATAATCCTGCCCCACACTGTACCCTGAATATAATACTGCCCCACAATGTATCCTAAATATAATACTGCTATACACAGTACCCACTAAATATAATACTGCTATTCACTATACCCACTAAATATAATACTACCACACACTGTACCCACTAAATATAATCCTGCTATTCACTGTACCCACTAAATATAATCCTGCTATTCACTGTACCCTAAATATAATACTGCTATACACTGTACCCTAAATATAATACTGCCCCACACTGTACCCTGAATATAATACTGCCATACACTGTACCCTGAATGAAATACTGCTATACACTGTACCCACTAAATATAATACTGCCCCACACTGTACCCACTAAATATAATTCTGCCACACACTGTATCCTGAATATAATGCTGCCACACACTGTACCCTGAATATAATGCTGCCACACACTGTACCCTGAATATAATGCTGCCTCACACTGTACCTTGAATATAATACTGCCACACACTGTGCCCTGAATATAATGCTGCTCCACACTGTATCCACTGAATACAATACTGCCACACATGCATACACATCATATATACATATACACCCCCTCTTATCCTCTGTGTCCTCATCACCCCCATAACTCCGTGCCAAACCTCTCCTCATCATTACTATAACTCCCCCCCACACCTCTCCTCATCACTATTATAACCAGGGGGGGGGTTATGGGGGGGTGATGAGGAGAGGTGCAGGGGGAGGGCACCTCTCATGACCCCCATAACACCCCCTGCATCTCTCATGACCCCCATAACACCCCTCCTGCATCTCTCATGACCCCCATAACACCCCCCTGCATCTCTCATGACCCCCATAACACCCCCCCTGCATCTCTCATGACCCCCATAACACCCCCCTGCATCTCTCATGACCTCCATAACACCCCCTGCATCTCTCATGACCCCCATAACACCCCCCTGCATCTCTCATGACCCCCATAACACCCCCCCTGCATCTCTCATGACCCCCAAAACACCCCCCCCTGCATCTCTCATGACCCCATAACACCCCCCTACATCTCTCATGACCTCCATAACACCCCCCTGCATCTCTCATGACCCCCATAACACCCCCTGCATCTCTCATGACCCCCATAACACCCCTGCATCTCTCATGACCCCCATAACACCCCTGCATCTCTCATGACTCCCATAACATCCCTGCATCTCTCATGACCCCCATAACACCCCTGCATCTCTCATGACCCCATAACACCCCTGCATCTCTCATGACCCCCAAAACACCCCCTCTGCATCTCTCATGACCCCCATAACACCACCCCCTGCATCTCTCATGACCCCATAACACCCTTGCATCTCTCATGACCCCATAACACCCCTGCATCTCTCATGACCCCATAACACCCCTGCATCTCTCATGACCCCCAAAACACCCCCCCTGCATCTCTCATGACCCCCATAACACCCCTGCATCTCTCATGACCCCCATAACACCCCCCTGCATCTCTCATGACCCCCATAACACCCCCCTGCATCTCTCATGACCCCCATAACACCCCCCCTGCATCTCTGCATCTCTCATGACCCCCATAACACCACCCCCTGCATCTCTCATGACCCCATAACACCCCTGCATCTCTCATGACCCCAATAACACCCCCCTGCATCTCTCATGACCCCATAACACCCCCCTGCATCTCTCATGACCTCCATAACACCCCCCCCTGCATCTCTCATGACCCCCATAACACCCCCCTGCATCTCTCATGACCCCCATAAAACCCCTGCATCTCTCATGACCCCCATAACACCCCCCTGCATCGCTCATGACCCCCATAACACCCCCCTGCATCTCTCATGACCCCCATAACACCCCTGCATCTCTCATGACCCCCATAACACCCCTGCATCTCTCATGGCCCCATAACACCCCCCCTGCATCTCTCATGACCCCCATAACACCCCTGCATCTCTCATGGCCCCATAACACCCCCCCTGCATCTCTCATGACCCCCATAACACCCCTGCATCTCTCATGACCCCCATAACACCCCTGCATCTCTCATGACCCCCATAACACCCCCTGCATCTCTCATGACCCCCATAACACCCCCCCCTGCATCTCTCATGACCCCCATAACACCCCCCCTGCATCTCTCATGGCCCCATAACACCCCCCCCCTGCATCTCTCATGACCCCCATAACACCCCTGCATCTCTCATGACCCCCATAACACCCCCTGCATCTCTCATGACCCCCATAACACCCCCCTGCATCTCTCATGACCCCCATAACACCCCCCCTGCATCTCTCATGACCTCCATAACACCACCCCCTGCATCTCTCATGACCCCATAACACCCCTGCATCTCTCATGACCCCCATAACACCCCCCTGCATCTCTCATGACCCCCATAACACCCCCTGCATCTCTCATGACCCCCATAACACCCCTGCATCTCTCATGACCCCCATAACACCCCTGCATCTCTCATGGCCCCATAACACCCCCCCTGCATCTCTCATGACCCCCATAACACCCCTGCATCTCTCATGACCCCCATAACACCCCCTGCATCTCTCATGACCCCCATAACACCCCCCCTGCATCTCTCATGACCTCCATAACACCACCCCTGCATCTCTCATGACCCCATAACACCCCTGCATCTCTCATGACCCCCAAAACACCCCCCTGCATCTCTCATGACCCCTTAACACCCCCTGCATCTCTCATGACCCCTTAACACCCCCCTGCATCTCTCATGACCCCCATAACACCCCCCTGCATCTCTCATGACCCCCATAACACCCCCCTGCATCTCTCATGACCCCCATAACACCCCTCTGCATCTCTGCATCTCTCATGACCCCCATAACACCACCCCTGCATCTCTCATGACCCCATAACACCCCTGCATCTCTCATGACCCCCAAAACACCCCCCCTGCATCTCTTATGACCCCTTAACACCCCCCTGCATCTCTCATGACCCCATAACACCCCCCCCTGCATCTCTCATGACCCCCATAACACCCCCTGCATCTCTCATGACCCCCATAACACCCCCCTGCATCTCTCATGACCCCCATAACACCCCTGCATCTCTCATGATCCCCATAACACCCCTGCATCTCTCATGACCCCCATAACATCCCCCTGCATCTCTCATGACCCCCATAACACCCCCCCTGCATCTCTCATGACCCCCATAACACCCCTGCATCCCTCATGACCCCCATAACACCCCCCCTGCATCTCTCATGACCCCCATAACACCCCCTGCATCTCTCATGACCCCCATAACACCCCCCTGCATCTCTGCATCTCTCATGACCCCCATAACACCACCCCCTGCATCTCTCATGACCCCATAACACCCCTGCATCTCTCATGACCCCATAACACCCCTGCATCTCTCATGACCCCCATAACACCCCCCCCCCCACACACACACACACACACACAGACCACACACACACTTCTCACACACCATTGCAGTCCCCTAACCACCATACAATCCTCCCCTCCCGCCCCCCACGCCAGTTTACTTACCCTGCCGGGGATCGTTGCAGAGGCGGGAGTCTGCTCCTGTCACTGTACGGAGGATGCTGGAGGTTGCCGCGGGGACGCAAGCAGGGACAGGTCAGGTGATTGGCGTAGACGGCGTGCCTGCGCGGGGCACGTGACGTCTCTACTCCAATCATCCCCTGACCTGTCCGGTGCCGGCCCTGCTTTGTTTCTTAAGGGGCGCCCCCCAAAAAAGGTAATTTTGGTGAAATGTGCAGGCCCCCCGAAGTGCCCCGTCGCTACAGGACGGGCAAGCGCCGTCTCTGCTCGGGGCCCCCCAGCCAGCTTGGGGCCCCAAGCAATTGCTTGGTTTGCCGGTACGGTAGCGACGGGCCTGGGAAACACTGTGCTGGACAGAGGAAGTGATATTAAAATCCAACTCAGCTCATAAAGTTACTTTTACAGACTGCATGGATCCTCCAAGTATCATTGATGCTGTGGTGTTTTATCTTTCTGTTTATAACACAGTTCAGAACTATGTGGCAATTCCTAAGAATAAAGAAAAGAAAAAAAAACAATACTATATTCAAGTAAAGCCTTAGTCTGTCTGCAGCAAAGATTCATCACCAATAGGAAATATTTGCAGCAGACTCAAGTGCAACATTGCTCAATTCTCTCTTTATCTATTGGAAAGTTTGAATTCTGCTATACGTGTTAATAAATATATCTAGTCAATGTTCTAAGGGAGCTGTTGGAAACAAACCTCATTTCTTTTCGTATGGTATTTTGTTTTTATTTTTTTACCTTGATAGCAAGTGCATTACGTAACATATGTACCTGGGATGTATGAGTCTATAAAATTTATTGATAATACCCTCAAATCCAGATGTACAAAAATCATGTCCTTCAAGCGTAACCACTTAAGAAAAGGAAGCTAAAAACAAAATACTTCCATGACACATCAGCTGTCATTCTGCCGAGATTCTACCCATCCATAATATTTTCCCCGGAGCCTTCACACAAAATATCTTGCTCTTATCCCCTTCTGAGCCAGTGGCATCTATGATTTACCTGCATGACATCTTATTAGCAGCAGCTTCGACTAAGGCTTTGACCTCTCCTGTCAGTTTCTCTTAATTTACTTTCTGCTTAGAAGTACCGAAGCAACATAGCGAAATCAATTTCTCTTCTTTGGATTGTCTCAAGCCACTAGCGTCCATCATGGGCATGAGGCATAGGCCATAATCCTTGTTTTCTTCCCCTGCAAGGACTGTTAATCAGCTGTGTTAAATATGTGCTTACTATAAATCTGTTTTGTTTATGTTTGGTGCCTTCATTCTGTGCTATTCTTTCTCAGACCCCTGGTATTTCTTCTATCCAGTATGATGTTGCCTCCCACAGGCAGCTCAGCTATACTAAAATGTGGAAACTTAAAATTAGAAATATGACCACAATTTTGCACATCTGTGCGGCAGTACTTCTCACTTGTAGCAGAGTTGCAGCAAAGTTGAATTTGTTGCTTAACTCATTGCAGTTGTACGGAGATGGCTTTGCCGTCCTGTGTCACTTTCATTTGGATTTGAAACAACTGTATAATAACAGTATTAAAGTTAAGGTAAATTTGTAAGGATCACATTGGTTGGACTGAAAGTTACTAGATATTGGAGAAGATTTAGGCTGGGTTCACATTACAGATGAGGGAATCTAAGCTGACGAACCCAAATTCGTTACGAATTTCATGAAGCATTCGATTTGCAACGAATGCGAATATCACCGTGATTCTATCGCGCAAATCGCTTCATTAAACTTCATTTACTGCGGTGCAGGCTCCAGGACATCTAAAATGGCAGATCCACGTGTCAGTACATGGGACAATGAACGCTGGGAAGGCATGACGGGAAGGGACGTAGGCATTATGACCCTGAGTCACATGCAGGATGCAGCCTATCAGCAGCCAATCACCCCTGTGATGTCACAGCCCTATATATTCCGCAGCCATTTTAAGGTTTGTCATATCATTCATTACACTGCAGAGAGATAGGACGGACATCACTGTGTGTGTGTTACACAGAAAAGCTAATTCTAGCAGTTTTTCACATTGTAGTCACATCAGCGTTCTGGTGGATACAGAGCAGTGTTTTTTTTCACTGAAAAGGATTTTTACTGCAGCCATTAACCTCCCAGTCAGTTTCTACAGAGAGGGGCAGATAGCTGTGTGTTGCCTCATACATTTCGACAAGCTGCCTCAACTTCATAAACCTTAGCAGAGGAGGCAGGAAGAATTTTTCAGCGCAATTCAGTGTCTTTGTTCCACAACAAATCAACTACTGGTTATACTAGTCTGTAGATGTTATAATACACAGCAGTCCATTCCTAATAGTCTTTGACAGAGTGCAATTTTGTGTTTCGTACACAACTTTTTTCAGCACTGTTGTTTTCTGCTGGTGTTTTTTTAAGTGTACTGTAGCGCATTTTTCTGCCCTTATAAGTGCATACCACATTAGTAAATCTAAGTAGTTTCCTATTTTGAACCTCTTAATCTGTCAAGGGCCTAGATACTGTGAAAGTCCAGGCAAAAATAATCACCTGCTAGTGTTTTACTAAAATACTTTTTTTTAAGCGTACTGCACAGCATTTTTCAGCCCTCATAAGTGCATACCACATACCCACATCTAAGTGGTGTTCTATTTTGTACCTGTTAATCTGTCAAGGGCCGACGTACTGTGAAAGAACAACCAAAAGTAATCACCGGCTGGTGTTTTACTCCAATACGTTTATTAAGCATACTGTACCGCATTTTTCTGCCCTCATAAGTGAATACCATCTACCTATATTTAAGTAGTATACTACTGTGAAAGTCCAGGCAAAAGTACTCACTGGCTCATGTTTTTACTCAGATACTTTTTTAAGTGAGTACGTCACCTGACAGGTATCATTTAGTTGATTATGTTGTATATATAAGACCCTAAGGGCATGTAGACTACAACACCCCTGAGGAAGTCACAAACGGTGACAGAACGCGTGGGGCTTTGGGGTCCCGTCCCGCCACTCATCATTCTGGCTTTTCTGTTCTGTGGTCGCTATGCACTGGTGATATGAATTAATTTTATTCTCTTGCACACTGTTTATTTCCATATTATTTGGTATTAGCCTATATTGATTGTATGGTGTAGAGGTTGATACTTGGTATGTGTATTATTCTTTAGTTAGCACCACTACTTAGTAGCCACATTATTTACTAACAGAGGGACAGGACTTTGGTGAGAAGGGGGTTAATGGCCCCTCTCCCATGTTGTAGAGGTTTGCTCGGTTTAGAGCTTTTTAATTGATTTTAGCCCTTTTTGTCTTGTATTTTTTATGTGATACTCAATAAAAACTTGTTATATATTCATTAACTTTGTGGTGTGCACTCTTTACAGTAATTCTGCTTTTTTGTGTAGCAATAGTTTCTTGCTTACTGAGTAGTAGCACCCACGTTATGATTTGGTGAGCCCCCCTTCTTTCTATATAATTCGCCATGTGACATGTGGCTCCTTGTTAAATTTTGTCCTTTGTACCCACACGCCGGGGCCAGGGACACTAAAACTTTGGAGTTAAAATTACAATTTCAAAAACCTCAATTTCAATTTAAAAATCTTAAATTTAAATTTCAAAATCTTAAATTTCAATGGTCTCCTCATGCTTCTGCCAACTCCAGGCTGTGCCATTCGGACACTATATGGTCTTGTCATTCTTCAGCCAACTCCAGGTTGTGCCATTCAGCCACTATGTGGTCTCTTTATGATTCAGCCACCTCCAGGCTGAGTCATTCAGCCAATATATGGTTTACTGATGCTGCTGGGCCTCAGCCTGGGCCTAAAAATTTTTTATGGTAGAACAAGCTACCATAAATCTTCAATATAAATTTCAAAATTCGTCTTTTAATCTTAGGGATTATAACACCCTAGTGTCTACTCATGCTTCAGCCACCTCCAGGCTGTGAAATTAAGACACTATATGGTCTCCTCATGCTTCAGCCACCACCAGGCTGTGCCATTCAGACACTATATGGCCTCCTTATGCTTCAGCTACCTTCAGGGTGTGCCATTGAGACCCTATATGGGCTCCTCATGCTTCAGCCACCTCGAGGCTCTGTCATTGTGCTGCCATGTGACTCCTTTTCATATTTGGTCCTTTGTACCCACACGCTGGGACCCGGGACACTAAAACTTGGGAGTTAAAATTTCAATTTCAAAATTCTCAATTTCAATTTCAAAATCTTACATTTCTATTTAAAAATCTTAAATTTCAGTGGTCTCCTAATGCTTCTGCCAACTCCAGGCTGTGCCATTCAGACACTATATGGTCTCCACATGCTGCCACAAACTCCACGCTGTGTCATTCAGCCACTATATGGTCTCCTTATGCTTCAGCTGCATCCAAGCTGTGTCATTCAGCCACTGTATGGTCTCCTCATGCTGCCAACACCTCCATGCTGTGTCATTCGGCCACTATATGGTCTCCTCATGCTTCAGCCACATCCAAGCTGTGTTACTCAGCCACTATATGGTCTCCTCATGCTGCAAACACCTCCATGCTGTTTCATTTATCCATGCTATGGTCCCCTCATGTTGCCAAAGCCTCCACGCTGTGTCATTCAGCCACTATGTGGTCTCTTCATGCTGCCAACACCTCCACGTTGTGTCATTCAGCCACTATGTGGTCACCTCATACTGATGCCATCTCATGGCTCTGTCATTGTGCTGCTCTGCTGCAGTGATTCTAAAAGCAATGCCTGTAATCTGCATGTCATACTGAATAACAGTATTATTTCACTACCCCATGTGAGAAAATGAAAGGTATCGTGGTGGATGGGCGATATGTGTCACCAAGGCTCCTGGCTTTGGTAAAGTAAGAGCAGATTGACACTATGGCCGTAGTATGGCTGGAAGGCCGATCCAGGTAGGTTCTTACTGGGAATGACCAAATGCAGGGTGGGGGTCATTCCCCACAATCCAGGCTGCCTTTTGTTGGTCTTAACCTTTTGGGGACCACGGGCGTATGGATACGCCCTTGCGTCCTGGTACTTAACCCCTTGGGGACGGAGCCCATTATGACCCTAAGGACGGGAGCATTTTTTGCAAATCTGACCACTGTCACTTTAAGCATTAATAACTCTGGGATGCTTTTACTTATACATTTGATTCCAAATTTGTTTTTTCGTGAAATATTCTACTTTATGGTTGTTGTAAATTTTTGTTGATACTTGCATCATTTCTTGGTGAAATATGCCAAAATTTGATGAAAAATTTGAAAATGTTGCATTTTTCTAACTTTGAAGCTCTCTGCTTGAAAGGAAAATAGACATTGCAAATAAATGATATATTGATTCACAAATACAATACTTGCATCATAAAGTTGACATGTTTTTACTTTTGGAAGACATCAGAGGGCTTCAAAGTTCATTAGCAATTTTCCAATTTTTCACAAAATTTTCAAAATCGGAACTTTTCAGGGACCAGTTCAGTTTCGAAGTGGATTTGAAGGGCCTTCAAATGAGAAATACCCCACAAATGACCCAATTATAAAAACTACACCCCTCAAAGTATCCAAAATGACATTCAGTAAGTTTGTTAACCCTTTAGGTGTTTCACAGGAATAGCAGCAAAGTGAAGGAGAAAATTCAAAAGCTTCATTTTTTACACTCGCATGTTCTTGTAGACCCAGTTTTTGAATTTTTACAAGTCAATTTCTCTCGAGTAAGGAAATACCTCATATGTGTATGTCAAGTGTTCGGCGGACGCAGTAGAGGGCTCAGAAGGGAAGGAGCAACAATGGGATGGGAGAGTGATTTTTGCTTAAATGGTTTTTGGGGGGCATGTCACATTTAGGAAGCCACTATGGTGCCAGAACAGTAGAAAACCCCACATGGCATACCATTTTGGAAACTACACCCCTCAAGGCACGTAACAAGGGGTCCAGTGAGCCTTAACACCACGCAGGTGTTTGACGACTTTTCATTAAAATCGGATGCGTAAATGAAAAAATAAATTTTCACTAAAGTGCAGTTTTTTCCCCAAATTTACCATTTTTACAAAAGGTTATGGAAGAGAATGCCCCCCAAAATTTGTAACCCAATCTTAGGACATAATACCCCATGTTAGGACGTAAAATGCTCTGCGGGCGAACTACAATGCTCAGAAGAGAAGGAGCGCCATTGAGCTTTTGGAAAGAGAATTCGTTTGGAAAGGTAGTCAGGGGCCATGTGCATTTACAAAGCCCCCTGTGGTGCCAGAACAGTGTACATGTGACCCCATTTTGGAAACTACACCCCTCACAGAATTTAATAAGGGGTGCAGTGAGTATTTACACTCCACTGGCATTTGACAGATCTTTGGAACAGTGGACTGTGCAAATGAAGACACCACAGACACCTGGGGTGTAAATTCTCACTGTACCCCTTAGTACACTATATGAGGGGTGTAGTTTCCAAAATGGGGTCACATGTGGGGGGTCCATTGTTCTGGCACTATGGGGGCTTTGTAAACACACGTGGCCTTCATTTCCGGACACATTTTCTTTTCAAAATCCCAATGGCGCTCCTTCTCTTCTTTTCCTATTTTCCCTTGTGAAAATGAAAAATTTAGGGTAACACCAGCATTTTAGTGAAAACATTTTTTTTTTTCATTTTCCCATACAAATTTAATGAAAATTCGTCAAACACCTGTGGGGTGTTCAGGCTCACTGTACCTCTTGTTACATTCCGTGAGGGGTGCAGTTTACTAAATGGGGTCACATGTGGTATTTATGTTTTTGCGTTTATGACAGAACCACTGTAAAATCAGCCACCCCTGTGCAAATCACCAATTTAGGCCTCAAATGTACACGGTGCGCTCTCACTCCTGAGCCTTGTTGTGTGCCCGCAGAGCATTTTACGGCCACATATGGGGTATTTCCGTACTCAGGAGAAATTGCGTTACTAATTTTGGGGGGCTTTTTTTCCTTTTACTGCTTGTGAAAATAAAAAGTATGGGGCAACACCAGCATGTTAGTGTAAACATTTTTCTTTTTTTACACTAACAGGCTGGTGCAGTCCCCAACTTTTCCTTTTCATAAGGGGTAAAAGGAGAAAAAGCCCCCCAAAATTTGTAGTGCAATTTCTCCCAATTACGGAAATACCCCATATGTGGCCCTAAACTGTTTTCTTGAAATACGACAGGGCTCCAAAATGAGAGCGTGCCATGCGCATTTGAGTACTAAATTAGGAATTGCATAGGGGTGGAGATAGGGGTATTCTATGCCAGTGATTCCCAATCAGGGTGCCTCCAGCTGTTGCTTAACTTCTAGCATGCCTGGACAGTGAGTGGCTGTCCAGAAATGCTGGGAGTTGTTGTTTTGCAACAGCTGGAGGCTCCGTTTTGGAAACACTGCCGTACAATAAGTTTTTCATTTTAATTGAGTGGACAGTGTAAGGGGGTGTATATGTAGTGTTTTACCCATTATTTTGTGTTAGTGTAGTGTAGTGTAGTGTTTTTAGGGTACATTCGCACTGGCGTGTTACGGTGAGTTTCCCGCTAGGAGTTTGAGCTGCGGCAAAAAATTTGCCGCAGACCAAATTTGAAGCAGGAAACTTACTGTAAACCTGCCTGTGTGAATGTACCCTGTACATTCACATGGGGGGGCAAACCTCCAGCTGTTTCAAAACCACAACTCCCAGCATGTACTGACAGACCGTGCATGCTGGGAATTGCACTTTTGCAACAGCTGGAGGCACACTGGTTGGAAAATCTTCAGTTAGGTTCTGTTAGCAAACTCAGTATTTTCCACCCAGTGTGCCTCCAGCTGTTGCAAAACTGCAACTCCCAGCATGTACTGACAGACCGTGCATGCTAGGAGTTGTAGTTTTGCAACAGCTGGAGGCACACTGGTTGGAAAACCTTCAGTTAGGTTCTGTTACCTAACTCAGTATTTTCCAACCAGTGTGCCTCCAGCTGTTGCAAAACTACAACTCCCAGCATGTAATGACATACCGTGCATGCTGGGAGTTCTACTTTTGCAACAGCTGGAGGCACACTGGTTGGAAAACCTTCAGTTAGGTTCTGTTACATAACTCAGAATTTTCCAACCAGTGTGCCTCCAGCTGTTGCAAAACTACAACTCCCAGCATGTCCTAATCGCCAAAGGGCATGCAGGGAGATGTAGTTATGCAACAGCTGGAGGTTATGCAACTACAACTCCCAGCATGCTGAGACAGCTGTTTGCTGTTTGGGCATGCTGGGATTTGCAGTTTTGTAACATCTGGAGTGCTATAGATTATAGACCACTGCACAGTGATATCCAAACTGTGACCCTCCAGATGTTGCAAAACTACAAATCCCAGCATGCCCAGACAGCAAAGAGCTGTTTGAGCATGCTAGGAGTTGTAGTTTTGCAAGATCAGGAGGGTTACAGTTTAGAGACCACTTTATAGTGGTCTCAAACTGTAGCCCTCCAGCTGTTGCAAAACTACATATTCCAGCATGCACAAACAGCTGCCTGGGCATACTGGGAGTTGTAGTTTTGCAACATCTGGAGGGCTACAGTCTCAGACTGTAGCCCTCCAGATGTTGCTAGGCAACTTACCGGCTTCCATATGATCCAGGGAGCCATCCTCTTCTGCCACACGACGTCGCCTCCCGCCGATCTCCGTCGCCGCCCGCCGATCACCGTTGCCCGCCCGCCGATCACCGTCGCCCGCAGCCTCCGGATGGGTAAGTGGACCTTCGGCGTTCGGTCCCCTTCGTTTTCCCCGTTCTGCCCCGCCTATTGTGGGTGGGCAGGACGGGGAAAACTAAAGTTAACCCCTCCGCCCCCGATCTGCTATTGGTGGTCGCTTCTAAACCACCAATAGCAGGGATAGGAGGGGTGGCACCCGTGCCACCTCACTCCTATGCCTTCAAGGGGATCATAGTTGTCTTAGACAACCGCGATCCCCCTTATATTCCGGGTCACCATAGACCCGTAATGACCCGGAATCGGCGCAAATCGCAAGTGTGAATTCACTTGCGATTTGTGCCGATCGCCAACATGGGGGGTCTAATGACTCCCCTGGGCATTGGCATGGGGTGCCTGCTCATAGGGACCGAAATTCCCACGGGCATATGGATATGCCCTTCGTACTTAAGTACCAGGACGCAAGGGCGTATGCATACGCCCTTCATCCCCAACAGGTTAAGGACCAAGGGCGTACCTTTACGTCCGTGGGAATTTCGATCCCCTCCGCTAGTGGGGATTGGAATGGGATGCCTGCTGAAATCATTCAGCAGACATCCTGTGCAAATGCCTGGGGGGTCCTGAGACCCCCCTCAATTCAGATCGGCGATTTGCGAGTATTCCGGGCTGATCGGGTCTCTGATGCCCGGAAAATAGTGATGATCGGAGCTGTCAGAGACAGCCCTGATCATCCTAAAGGATAGGAGCGAGCTGGCAGGGGTGTCACCTCCACCTATCCCCTGCGATTGGCCAATCCGGGCAGGGGGGGGGGACATTCATTTCCCCCGCTTTGCACAATAACATCTCCCAGTATTGCCGGACAGCCATTGACTGTCCAGGCATGTGGTGAGTTTTACAACAGCTGGGGGCACCTTGTTTTGGGGAAAACTGACATACAGTATTTTTGGTGGAGGAGGCAAGTGAAATGCTTGCATCTGGGTACACCCCTATAAAAATCTCTAATTCAGGCCTCAAATGCGCATGGCCCTCTCTCACTTTAGAGTCCAGAGTCTTATTTCAAGGCAACAGTTTAGGGTGACATATGGGGTTTCTCTGTACTCAGGAGAAATTGCGCTACAAATTTTGGAGGCTTTTACCCGTTATGAAAAGGTAAAGTTGGGGTCTACACCAGCCTGTTAGTGTAAAAAAAATAAAATGTTTACACTTACATGCTGGTGTTTCCCCATACTTTTCCTTTTCATAAGAGGCAAAAGGAAATAAAGACCCCCAAAGTTTGTAACACAATTTCTCCCAAGTACAGAAATACCCCATATGTGGGTGTAAAATGCTCTGCGGGCACACAACAAGGCTAAACTGGTGATTTGCACAGGGGTGGCTGCTGGTTACAGTGGTTCTGACATAAATGCAAAAAAAAGAAACACCCACATGTGACCCCATTTTGGAAACTACACCCCTCACGGAATGTAATAAGGGGTATAGTGAGCATTTATACCCCACAGGTGACTGACAGATTTTTGAAACAGTGGTCCGTGAAAATAAAAATTTTAATTTTTCATTTGCACAGCCCACTGTTACAAAGATCTGTCAAACGCCAGTGTAGTGTAAATGCTCTCTGCACCCCTTGTTACGTTCCTTGAGTGGTGCAGTTTCCCAATTAGTATGCATGTGGGGTGTTTTTCGCTGTTCTGACACAATGGGGGCTTCCTAAATGTGACATGCCCCCCAAAAACCATTTCAGCAAAATTTGCTTTCCAAAAGCCCAATGTCGCTACTTCCCTTCTGAGCCCTCTAGTGTCCCCGCAGATCACTTTACATCCACTTATGAGGTATTTCCTCACTCAAGAGAAATGGTGTTTAAAATTTTGGGGGACATTTTCACCTATTACCCCTTGTAAAAATGAAAAATTTGGGGTAACATCAGCATTTTAGTAAAAAAAATGTTTCATTTTCACGTCCAACTTCAATGCAAAGTCGTCAAACACCTGTGGGGTGTTTAGGCTCACAGTACCACTTGTTACGTTCCTTGAGGGGTGTAGTTTCCCAAATAATGTACTATGTGGGGTGTTTTTCGCTATTCTGTCACCATAGGGGCTTCCTAAGTGCGACATGCCCCCCAAAAACCATTTCAGCAAAATTCGCTATCCATAATCCCATTGTCGCTCCTTCCCTTCTGAGCCCTCTAGTGCATCCACAGAGCACTTTACATCCCCATATGAGGTATTTCCTTACTTGAGAAAAATTGGGTTACACATTTTTGGTGGGCTTTTTCTCCTTTTACCCCTTGTAAAAATAAAAAATATGGGTCTACAAGAACATTGCTGCTATTCCTGTGAAACACCTAAAGGGTAAACAAACTTTCTGAATGTCATTTTGAATACATTGAGGGGGTGCAGTTTCATAATGGGGTCCATTATGGGGTATTTCTAACATAAAGACCCTCAAATTCACTTCAAAACTGAACTAGTCCCTGAAAAATTCAGATTTTGAAAATTACTTGAAAAATTGGAAAATTGCTGCTGAAATTTGAAGCCCTCTGATTTCTTCAAAAAGTAAAAACATGTCAACTTTATGATACAAACATAAAGTAGACATATTGTATATGTGAATCAAAATATAATTTATTTGGTAATGTCTATTTTCCTTACAAGCAGAGAACTTCAAAGTTATAAAAATGCTACATTTTTGAATTTTTCACCAAGAAATTATGATTAGTATCGACGAAAATTTACCACTAGTATAAAGTAGAATATGTCATGAAAAAAACTATCTCTGAACCAAATTCATAAGTACAAGCATCACAGACTTATTAATGCTTAAAGTGGCAGTGGTCAGAATTGCAAAAAATGCTCTGGTCCTTAGGGTCAAAATTGGCTCGGTCCCCAAGGGGTTAAAGGCAACCTGCTTTACCAGCTGAGGGAGATTTGCTAATTGCAGCTTTTACTGCCAAAGAGAGCTGTATGGGGAGTTCTTCCCTGTGTTTGCACCAAGATTGGAAGAACAGCCTGCCTGGTGGCCTGGAAAAGACTTGCTTGATGCCACATGGCATGGACTCAGGTGTGAACAAACACCTAAGGAATGCAGGTGGACTTTTGTTACATTTCCTTTGATCTGCATTTAAAGACTGTTTGATTTGTGCCAAGTGTGAATAAAACACTGAACTTTGATTTAAAAAGTACTGTTTCCTTGCCTCTATACTGCAACTGCACCTATTTGCAAGAGCAAGTCATCACACCCAGCACACTCCATATGCGTGTTAGAACAAAGCAAAGTGTTCTACACCCCTATTGAGACTCTCTGTAGTCCAGAAATAGCTGTTTTAAATATAGATTGCCACAAATAAATTGGGATCAAACCAGATTTTTCCCAATAATTCGGTGAATCGGCCAAATCAAATTTTTCAAAAGTTTGCTCATCTCTTGTTCACATATGGGTTTAATTGATGCCACAACTGATGTCATCGGATGTATGGCATTCGGCATCCATTGTTTATGAGCTGTGTTCCCCTGTCTGGTGCTGTCCAGCGTCAAAATTCAAAAAATTGGTATCAGTTCCAGCATAAGTTTCCCTGCAGTGCACGCCTGAGGAAAACTATGTCAGCTGCCAGACATATGTGAACCCAGCCTTTCTGAGCAAAAAAAAAAAAAAGGGTAGAAAACACAAGGGGGATTTATCATTTGTGCTTTTTATCACTCCAGTTTTTTAGCTTGCACTTTTTTCCTTATCCCAATATAAGAGGTGCCAAATGTATCACACTGTTGATCAATGTATAATGAATTTGGTAGTTTGTTTGTTTTTGACTTATGGACATCTAAACCACTCATTGGTCCTTATGTATTAAAGGGGTTCTCCGCTGCTCAGCATTTGGAACAAACTGGAAAAGCCAACCAAGCACATTTTCTGTCAGTGTGGAGAACTGAAACAGCCATAAGCAAAACACAGCAAAGTGCAACAAGACTTGAAATAAAAAGTGAGGCCATGTTCAAATGGCGGACATTTCCCACATTTGAATAATCTGGCAGGCGCTAGGACCGCTCGGAAATATGCCATCTCATGCATTTCCGAGCGGTAACTGCAGACAGAAGTCAAGTCTATTCTTTCTGCTGATACCGGAAGAGACGTTTCTGCCGTGGAAATCCACAGTGTGCACAGTGCAGCCGAATCCCATTGAAATCAATGGGACTCTGCTGCAGGGGACATTTCCCCATGTGAACATACCCTAAGGAGGAAATTTCCAAAGCATTTAATTTTTTTAAAGAACACATTCGAATTAAATGTTGCAAAAATAAAGGCCCTAAAAATTATAACCATGAATTTAATTATTAAAATTTTAAATAATTTTTGTTAAAAATACTATTGGTAAAAAATAAGAACAAATGTATTTGGTGTTTATTAAACTAAACGCTCCTACATGCAAGATGTATCAAAAATATAATTTTTTTTATATATAAATGCTTGTTTTCTTACCACCTACTATATGGTTTATTGCTTTCTCACACTTTTTATGAGAATTATATCATAAATAGACCGTGCTTTGGTGAATTTGCACAGCTATGTCCCTTTTTTAAGGATTTCTAGAGATTCTGGTATAGAAGTAGGTTTGTAATTTTTTTTATTTATTTTTTGGGGCCACAATTTTTGGACACAATCCAATCAAAATCAGTAAGAAACACATTAGTAAATGAGGACCACTGAGTGGAGAGACATTGCACAAAAATCTTGCAACGTATTAAAATGTCAAATATAATAAATGCATCTAAAAATTACTGTCTAATAATAAATCTCCTATTGTGTTTATAATCATGTTCTGTGTACCTGAGTACATTTTATTATTCTTTTCATATGCATATATTATCTTTTTATGTCAGTAAGGTAAGGTTTCGATCAGTGCATTTTATTGATTTGTACAACAATCTATAACATAAGCAAATATAATATTCCATGTTCTTTCTAAATTGTGTGGATGGATGTTATTTATGCATTTTTATGCTAAAGGAAATATGTAACATAACATATCATATCATAAGATATGATCAATGATGCCATGGTTACATCTGTAATAATGTAGAATAATGTTATTCCAAGGATGATATACCATATGACTACTCCTTGAAGAGAAAAGAGAAAAATGCTAGAAAAAATGTACATACACGGTCATTCGGTTTTTACCATTTTGTAAAGCGGGTCAGAGATGTTTTTCTCAAATGCTGTCATTATGGTATTTTTTTTAAAGCTTTTTATGTTCCACCCCTTCACCCAGGACACACATCCCGTCCTATAAAAACTTAGAAGATTTTCTGGTGCTATGGCCCCAGCACATAGTCAATGAACAGCCAAGACCAATCGGCTCTATTCATTTATTCATTTTGTAGTAGTGGTTCCAGCATACTTTAAAATGAACTGAGCCAACAGATTCAAACTCTTCATTTTGAATGTGGCGGAGTAACCATAGCTTGAAATATTTTTATCGTCCAAGAGAGGCATCCAGGCCCCACTTGCTAAAGGCCCCACTTGCTAAAGTTTTCCAGGAATAAAAAAACAGAGCAACTTTCTTTCAAAAACCACTTTCCGTCTGTATCCAGGTCGGGTGTGGATCTGCAGTTCAGTTCCATTGAAGTGAATGGAGCGAAGTTGTAAAATCACACCCAACCTGGAGACAGACGTGGAGCTGTTTTTGAAAGACATGAGCTGTGTTTTTCTATTCATGAATAACCCCTTTAAATGAATCAAACATTGTAACAGAATGGAGCAGAGAGTTCCATAGTCACTGCTTATACAAAAAAGAATCCCCATCTGTGATGATAGTGAAGCCTTCTTTCCTCTAATCATAGCTAATGCCCCCTTGTATTTCTATCACTAGAAAGATCTCTGTACTGTCCATCCATATATCTGTACAATGTTATTACTTTTTTTCACATTTTGTTATGTTGAGGTCTTGTGCTAAAATAAAAATCACACTTTGCTCCCTCATTCTGCACTTATTACCCCATAATGACAATAAGTAAAACACAATGGCCCTCATTTACTATTCTAAACCCGACCTCTTTTGTCGGGTTTTTTTGGCGCATCTTTGTCTGCGCCATGTCGCAGACATCATGCGCCAGTCTGCGACACTATGCGACATTTTTTCCCGACGGACCCGATGTGGATTCTCCCAAACCCGAAAAAGGGGCGTAACCCGACATTTCTGAGCTTTCCCACGTATTTATTAAGGTTTCCAACCCGAATTTGTTGAATTGTTGTGGATTTTTTCCCGACAGCTCAGAGGAGTTGGAAACCAAAACCTACAAAACCCACGTGCGACAAACAGGATGCGACATAATAATAAATACCAGGGGAAAAAAGCAGTCGGGTAAGAAAGCAACATAGACTTACAACCCGATTTTCTTAGTAAATGAGGGCCAATGTTAGAAATCTTTGCTAATTGGTTGAAAAGAAAAACTAAAATATTGCACTGACATAAAATACATATTCATATACCCTTTACTCAGTACTTAGTTGAAGCACCTTTGGCAGCGATTACAGCCTCCAGTCTTCTTAAATATAAAAGGTTTGTACACCAGGATATCTTAGGGAATAAGATATTTGTCCCCAGACAACCCATTTAAGAACACTTTTTGTGTTTTAGTTTTTTCCTACTTAATCTGAAATATTTTTCTATCTACAGAGCCATATGAGTGCTTTTATTTCTAGGGATCGACCGATATCGATTTTTTAGGGTCGATACCGATAATCTGTGGAGGTTAGGGCCAATAGCCGATAACTTATACCGATATTGTGGTATAAATTATCGGCTATTTATCCCCCCCGCGACACCTCTGCTGATCAATGATTTAAAGCGGGTGCTTTAAATCAATAAACTGCAGCAGCTTTTGCGGTGCCAGAGACCACCCCCGCCACCCGCTTCTCGGTGGGGGGGGGTGGTCGCGGTGTGGTGGGTGGTGCGGCGCGGTGCGGTGGGGATGGTGCGGGGGGCTGGGCATTATCGGATTATCGGCAAGGTAATTGCCGATACCGATAACGCCCAAAATCGTGAATATCGGCCGATAATATCGGCCTAATCGATAATCGGTCGATCCCTATTTTGCACAACCAATAATACTTTTTAATGACACTTTTCATTTTACCATAAAATGTATGGCGAAACAGAAAATGCTACTTTTGCGGGTATTGTTTTTACAAAGTGCATTTTACGGTAAAACTAAAACAATATTTTTATTCTGGGAATCAAAACGAATAAAATGATGCCCATATTTACATAGCATTTCTATTATTGTTCTATTAAAAAAAAAAAAAAACTTTTTTTTTTAGCCTGTAGCAGGTGACCAAATATCCGCAATTCTGGCATTTTTATTTTTTAATTTTAAATTTTTTAATAACACTCATGGCGTTATTTATGTGGTAACATAAACAATATATTTTGATAGTTTTGGTATTTAACCTCTTCAGGACACAGGGCGTATGGATACGCCTGGCATTCCGAGTCCTTAAGGACCGAGGGCGTATCCATACGCCGGTGGGAAATCCGGTCCCCACCGCTAGCCGGTTGGGGACCGGAGCCGGATGCCTGCTGAAATCATTCAGCAGGCACCCTGGCACATCGCCCAGGGGGGTCCTGAGACCCCCCCCCCCCCCATGTCGGCGATCGGAGAAAATCGCATGTCAATTCAGACATGCGATTTTCTCCAATTCCGGGCTGATCGGGCTGACAAAAGGCTGTCTGGGCATGCTGGGAGTTGTAGTTTTGCAACATCTGGAGGGTCACAGTTTGGAGACCACTGTTACAGTGGTGCCACAACAATAGCCCTCCAGATGTTGCCAAACTACAACTCTCAGCATGCCTTGACTGCCCATGTCAAGTTTCATGACATTCAAAGTTAGAACAATGCAACATTTTCAAAATTTTCATGAAATTTTGGGATTTTTCACCAAAAAAGGATGCAATTAACGCTGAAAATTTACCACCAAAATAAAGTAGAATATGTCACGAAAAAACAATCTCAGAATAAGAATATTCGGTAAAAGCATTTTCGTGTTATTAATTCGTAAAGTGACGGTGGTCATAATTGCGAAAAAGGTCTCAGTCCTTAAGGTGAAAAAGGGCTGCGTCCTTAAGGGGTTAATAGGGTGCATGTACTGTTCAGTATTATGTAGTTACATAGTACTAAGCAGTACTATCAGCGATCTACTTGTACAGTCTGCCTAAGGAAGACCATACAAGAAGATCAATGGTCCTACAGCAGGGAGGTGGGTAAGAGACTTACGTTCACCATTTTAACCCACTGGACCCTCGAACCCCACAACTGTCATTTTTCCTATAGATACCATTATAGGCATTGGTCACAGCATTGTCTGCCATTAGTCTGACAACAGCCCGTACTCACCCGCTATGGATCAAGCTCAGCTTCTGCACTCACTTTCTATACAGTAAACACGCCAGGGTGTTCATGAATGCCCTGAAATACATAAAAAGTTTGAGCTTTTGGCCAACTTTAATGTGCAATTGTTTATTAGGCTATGTTCACATCAAAGATTTTGGTCAGTATTTTGGTCAGTATTAGCCAAAACCAGTAGTGGAACCAATACAGAAACAGAGAAACAGGTGCAAATCTTTTTAATTTTTTAATTTTAATTCTTTTTATAGTTTTTGGTTCCACTTCTGGCTTTGGTAAATAAAATACAGAGAAAAAGATATACTGACCAAAATACTATGTGTGAATGTTGCCATATAGAGGGGAATTGATCATTGGTTTTACCCGAGTTTTGTGGTGTACATTTGTCTCACAGTTTGTCTCAGATGCTGTTTTAAGACTTATCATTGCAACTTTTGCTTTAGAAGGTTTTTCTAAAAGAACACACCAAGTCATGATTTCAGTTGATCTCATGCAGTGGTAAAAAAAAAAAAAATTCATGATATGCAACTTTAAATTTTTTCGCATCTTTTGTCGCAACTGTGCTTAATTAGGCGCACATTTACACCAGCCCTGACTTGGCTTGCAAACCTGACTGAAAACAGCATTATTAAAAAGTCACATATTTTGTCGCATGGCATAAAAAGCTGCACAAAAAGTCGGAGAGATGCACCATAGAAAGTGGTGTACTGAAGTAAGTAATGTGATCAGCTCAAGATTTATCACTTTCCCTGCACCATGTCAAAAATTTGGTGCATGTACACAGTTTCCACCACATGAATTAATTGGGTAAAAAGACGTTCACCTACCCCACTCTTGATAATTATCCCACACAGTTTCTATTTGCACAGTAAAAAGTGACAGCTCAGAATTGTACAGATGTAGTCCTTAACCCCTTAGCGCATATGGACGTTTATGAACATCCATATGCACGTCCCGTTATATAATGCACGCTCATGAGGCGAGCATGCATCATACCCGGTGGGTCCCGGTTGCTGTAAGCAACCAGGACCCACGTTAATGCCGGACATCGCTGATCGGGCTGATGTCCGGCATTAACTCTTTCAAAGTTGATCGCCGTGTCTAAAAGTGAAAGTAAAAGCCTCCCGGCTGCTTAGATAAAATCGTAATGTCCCGATCAGCTAGGAGGCAGCAGGAGGTCCCCTCACCTGTCTCCTGGACGTCCGATCGTCGATTGATTGCTCCAAGCCTGAAATCCAGGCTTGAGCAATCAACTGCCGAAAACATTGATCCCTGCCATTGAATGCAATAGCAGTGATCAGTGTATTGAATCAATGTACTGCATGTTATAGCGCCCTATGTGAGCTATAACATTGCAAAAAAAAGTTTTAAGAAAAGTTAATAAAGATCATTTAACTCTTTCCCTATTAATAGTTTAAATCACCCCCCTTTTCCCAGAAAAAAACTGTGTAAATAAAAATAAACATATGTGTATCACCACGTGCATAAATGTCCAAACTATAAAAATATATCGTTAATTAAACCGCGTGATCAATGGCGTACGCACCAAAAAATTCCAAAGTCTAAAATTGCACATTTTTGGTCACTTTTTATACCATAAAAAAATGAATAAAAAGTGATCAAAAAGTCCGATCAAAACAAAAATTAAACCACTAAAAACTTCAGATCACGGCGCAAAAAATGAGCCCTCATACCGTCCCATATGTGGAAAAATTTAAAGGTTATAGGTGTCAGAAAGGACAATTTTAAACGTTTACATTTATCTGCATGTAGTTATGATTTTTTTCAGAAGTACGACAAAATAAAACCTATATAAGTAGGGTATCATTTTAACCATATGGACCTACAGAATAAAGTTAAGGTGTAATTTTTAGCGAAAAATGTACTGTGTAGAAACGGAACCCCCAAAAGTTGAAAAAGTGCATTTTTTCTTCCATTTTGTCGCACAATGATTTTTTTTTCCGTTTCGCTATAGATTTTTGGGTAAAATGACTGATGTCATAACAAAGTAGAATTGGTAAGAAATGAAAAATTTCTATGTTTAAAATTTTCAACTTCTGACCCCTATAACTTTTTTATTTTTCGGCGTACAGGCCGGTATGAGGGCTCATTTTTTTTGCGCCGTGTTCTGAAGTTTTTATCGGAACCATTTTTGCATTGATCAGACTTTTTGATCGCTTTTTATTCATTTTTTTATGATATAAAAAGTGACAAAAAATACGCTATGTTGGACTTTGGAATTTTTTTGCGCGTACGCCATTGACCGTGCGGTTTAATTAATGATATATTTTTATAGTTCGGACATTTACGCACGCGGCAATACCAAATATGTTTATTTTTATTTACACAGTTTTTTTTTATGGGAAAAGGGGGGTGATTCAAACTTTTATTAGGGAAGGGGTTAAATGACCTTTGTCAACTTTTTTTTTCCACTTTTTTTTGCTGTGCTATAGCTCCCATAGGGACCTATAACACTGCACTCACTGATCTCTTATGCTGATCCCTGCAGAGCCATAGCTTTGCATGGATCAGCAAGATAGAGGCTTGATTGCTCAAGCCTGTAGCTCAGGCTTGGAACAATCAAACCCAGATCGGACGCGACAGAGAAAGGTAAGAGGGTCTCTGCTTGCGTCCTAGCTGATCGGGACATTGCGATTTTATCGCGATGTCCCAATAAGCCCACTGAGCTGCCGGGAAGAGTTTACTTTCACTTTCAGATGTGGCGGTCAACTTTGATCGCCGCGCCTGAAGGGTTAATAGCGTGCGGCACAACGATCGGTGCCGCACGCTGTTAGCCCAGGGTCCCGGCTATGAACAGCAGCCGGGACCGACCCAGTGTGATGCGGGGTCACGGCGTGACCCAGTTTTAAACACCGGGACTGGGCTCAGGGCGTACAGGTACACCCTGAGTCCTTAAGAGGTTAAAAGGTAAGGAAGAAAAAAAAACGAAAGTGCAAAAACAGAAAAATGCTCCTTCCTTAAGGGGTTAAGTATAAAGAAACGTTTAGAAATAAAAGCTTTGATCCATCAGAAGCCAGGCTGCTATACCCCTGTGTACAAATCATAGGCTTCAGGAAGAGGGAAACCTAAATCATTAGCTAGTCATTACGTCTCTTGTGCTAGAGCAAATTGCTAATAAATAAGGTGCTTGTGAATTAAAGCAGCTATTAATGGATATCTCTAGACAATAATATGTTTACACTTTGGAAGAAAGATCTGATGCAGGTCATGAAATCAATTGAAAGCTTTGCTTAGTTTGAACAGGTTGACTACTAAATTGTTTCTGTTTCCTGTAAAGCTCTGTGACAATGAATGTATTAACTATTACAGCTCTTGGTTTGTCACTTAACCTTTTCCGAACCCATGACTGGCATGGGTGCTGTAGCCAAATCTGCATAATATTCAACAGGTGCCAGCTGCTATCTGCATTCACCCGCAGGTAGTGATCATTTTGATGCAATTCCTTTAACAGCATTTGAACAGTTTTGCATGCATCCTGGTGTCTAGAGGCCAGATGCACCCCCTGAAATGTAACCCCTAGAGGAACCCAACGTACATACATTACTGTGCCCTGGTAGTTAGCACACGGCGACATACATGTACAACGCGCGGTTCCGCAATCACCGCGTACCCCAACATGGTGATTGAAACCAGACAGCCCGGACCTCATTGATAACGGCGGACATTCCGGGTGATGTCTGCCATTAAACCTTCAGATGCCTTGATCAATACAGATCATGGCATCTGAAGTATAGCAGTAGTTTACACAAACACATCTGACCACCACCCGCAGTGAAATCGCAGTGGTCAGAAGTGTTCAGATGGCCGGAGAACTCCACTTACCTGCTCCAGCCAGTTCCTGCAGTCTTCTACTCTGGTCTGTCTAATATATAGTCCACTGTGGGGACAAGAAAGTGTAAAGAAAAAAGTAAACAAAAAATATTTAATAGAATGTAAATTTTTTTTTAATAATAAATCAACATATATGGTATCACCAGTGCATAAATGTCTGAACTATTAAATGTTAATGATACCATACAGTAAACGGCGTAAACGTTAAAAAGAAAAAGTCCAAAATTGCTACTTTTTGCACATCACATCCCAGAAAAAGTTTAACCCCTTAAGGACCAGGCCATTTTACACCTTAAGGACCGGAGCGTTTTTTGCAATTCTGACCACTGTCACTTTAAACATTAATAACTCTGGAATGCTTTTAGTTATCATTCTGATTCTGAGATTGTTTTTTCATGACATATTCTACTTTAACTTAGTGGTAAAATTTTATGGTAACTTGCATCCTTTCTTGGTGAAAAATCCCAAAATTTGATGAAAAAAATGAAAATTTAGCATTTTTCTAACTTTGAAGCTCTCTGCTTGTAAGGAAAATGGATATTCAAAATAAAACATTTTTGGGTTCACATATTAAATATGTCTACTTTATGTTTGCATCATAAAATTTATGAGTTTTTACTTTTGAAAGACACCAGAGGGCTTCAAAGTTCAGCAGCAATTTGGAAATTTTTCACAAAATTTTCAAACTCGCTATTTTTCATGGACCAGTTCAGGTTTGAAGTGGATTTGAAGGGTCTTCATATTAGAAATACCCCATAAATGACCCCATTATAAAAACTACACCCCCCAAAGTATTAAAAATGACATTCAATAAGTGTATTAACCCTTTAGGTGTTTCACAGGAATAGCAGAAAAGTGAAGGAGAAAATTCCCAATCTTCATTTTTTACACTCGCATGTTCTTGTAGACCCAATTTTTTAATTTTTGCAATTGGTAGAAAGGAGAACATTTTTACTTGTATTTGAAACCCAATTTCTCTCGAGTAAGCACATACCTCATATGTCTATGTTAATTGTTCAGTGGGCGCAGTAGAGGGCTCAGAAGGGAAGGAGCGACAAATGGTTTTTGGGGGGCATGTCACCTTTAGGAAGCCCCTATGGTGCCAGGACAGCAAAAAAAAAAACACATGGCATACCATTTTGGAAACTATACCCCTCTGGGAACATAAAAAGGGGTAAAGTGAACATTAATACCCCACAGGTGATTCATGACTTTTGCATATGTAAAAAAAATATATAAATGTTTTACCTAAAATGCTTGGTTTCTCAAAAATTTTACATTTTTAAAAAGGATAATAGCAGAAAATACCCCCCAAAATTTGAAGCCCAATTTCTCCCGATTCAGAAAACACCCCATATGGGGGTGAAAAGTGCTCTGCTGGCGCACTACAGGTCTCAGAAGAGAAGGAGTCACATTTGGCTTTTTGAAAGCAAATTTTGCTCTGGGGGCATGCCGCATTTAGGAAGCCCCAATGGTGCCAGAACTGCAAAAAAAAAAACACATGGCATACCATTTTGGAAACTAGACCCCTCGGGGAACGTAACAAGGGGTAATGTGAACCTTAATACCCCACAGGTGATTCACAACTTTTGCATATGTAAAAAAAATAATAATAATTTTACCTAAAATGCTTGGTTTCCCAAAAATTTTACATTTTTAAAAAGGGTAATAGCAGAAAATACCCCCCAAAATTTGTAACACAATTTCTTCCGAGTACGGCGATACCCCATATGTGGCCCTAAACTGTTGCCTTGAAATACGACAGGGCTCCAAAGCGAGAGCGCCATGCGCATTTGAGGCCTAAATTAGGGACTTGCATAGGGGTGGACATAGGGGTATTCTACACCAGTGATTCCCAAACAGGGTGCCTCCAGCTGTTGTAAAAGTCCCAGCATGCCTGGACAGTCAGTGGCTGTCTGGTAATACTGGGAGTAGTTGTTTTGCAACAGCTGGAGGCTCCGTTTTGGAAACAGTGGTGTATCAGACATTTTTCATTTTTATTGGGGAGGGGGGCTGTGTAGGGGAATGTGTATATGTAGTGTTTTTTACTTTTTATTTTATTTTGTGTTAGTGTAGTGTAGTGTTTTTAGGGTACAGTCGCACGGGCGGGGGGTTCACAGTAGTTACTCGCTGGCAGTTTGAGCTGCGGCAGAAAATTTGCCGCAGCTCAAACTTGCAGCCGGATACTTACTGTAATCCTCCGCCCATGTGAGTGTACCCTGTACATTCACATTGGGGGGGAACATCCAGCTGTTGCAAAACTACAACTCCCAGCATGTACGGTCTATCAGTGCATGCTGGGAGTTGTAGTTTTGCAACAGCTGGAGGCACACTGGTTGTGAAACACAGAGTTTGGCAACAAACTCAGTGTTTTGCAACCAGTGTGCCTTCAGCTGTTGCAAAAGCTACAACCCCCAGCATGTACGGACAGCGGAAGGGCATGCTGAGTGTTGTAGTTATGCAACAGCGGGAGGCATACTACATTGGCTGGGGATGCTGGGGATTGTAGTTATGCAACAGCTGGAGACACACTGGTTTGCTACTTAACTCAGTGTGCCTTCAGCTGTTACAAAACTACAACTCTCAGCAGTCACCGACAGCCAACGGGCATGCTGGGAGTTGTAGTTATGCAACCAGCAGATGCACCACTACAACTCCCAGCATGCACTTTAGCTGTTTGTGCAAGCTGGGAGTTGTAGTTACACAACAGCTGAAGGTACACTTTTCCATAGAAAGAATGTGCCTTCAGCTGTTGCAAAACCATAAGTCCCAGCATGCCCATAAGGGAATGCTGGGAGTTGTGGTGGTCTGCCTCCTCCTGTTGCATAACTACAGCTCCCAGCATGCCCTTTTTGCATGCTGGGAGCTGTTGCTAAGCAACAGCAGGAGGCTGTCACTCACCTCCTGCTGCTGCTGATCAACGCTGCAGGTCAGTCCCGCCGCCGCCGTCGCTCCTGGGGCCCCGATCCCAACATTAACGCCGGGGATCGGGGTCCTCAGCACCCGGGGTCGTCTTCCCGCACCCGCTCACGTCCTCCAGAAGAGGGGCGGAGCGGGTGCGGGAGTGACACCCGCAGCAGGCGCCCTGATTGGTCGTCCGGGAATCCGGCCAACGAATCAGGGCGATCGTGAGGTGGCACCAGTGCCACCTCACCCCTGTAGGCTCTGGCTGTTCGGGGCCGTCTCTGACGGCCCCGATCAGCCAGTAATTCCGGGTCACTGAAGACCCGATTGACCCGAAATCGCCGCAGATCGCTGGACTGAATTGTCCAGCGATCTGCGGCCATCGCCGACATGGGGGGGCATAATGACCCCCCCTGGGCGATATGCCGCGATGCCTGCTGAACAATTTCAGCAGGCATCGGGCACCGGCTCCCCTCCGGCTAGCGGCGGGGGCCGGGAATGGACAGGACGTACTCCTACGTCCTCGGTCCTTAAGGACTCGGAAACGGGGGCGTAGAAGTACGTCCATTGTCCTTAAGGGGTTAAAGGGGTACTCCGGTGGAAAACTTTTTTTAAATTTTTTTAAATCAACTGGTGCCAGAAATTTAAACAGATCTGTAAATGACTTCTATTAAAAAATCTTAATCCTTCCAGTACCTATTAGCTGCTGAATACTACAGAGGAAATTATTTTCTTTTTGGAAAACAGAACTCTCTGCTCACATCTCTGTCCATTTTAGGAACTGCAACCTAAAAAGAAGTCCTGTATACTGTGGTCTAAATAAAATTGGGGAAAACCCAAAACAACCATTAAATAACCTATAAATACGCCACTACAGCGTATAGGGTAAACCCACCAAGAATAAAAATGTATATAATAAAATAAATAAGACAATATTAATCTAATAAATTCAAATAAACCTCAAGTTAATAAATATAGTTTTATTTTACAAAAAATACATATATCATACACAAGTGAAAAAAATAATGATAATAATATATAGCTATATACATAAAAATAATAATAATCAATAGCGCAATTTGATAATGTGTATAATTATTTAATGAAAAAAAATATATACATATATATATATATATATATATATATATATATATGTGTGTGTGTGTGTAAATATATAAAATGAGCTTAAAAAATGCAAAAGATGGCAGGGACGGGAAGAGGATGTAAACAAGAAAGGAGTGAATGCGGGGGTCAATTGATCACCAATGGATCATAAAAACACCTGTTGCTAGAAAGTGCGTGCAATGTGACACTATGTTTGAAACATGAAAAGTGTATTTAACCTTATAAAATACAAGTATGCATAAAGTGCAATGTGCAACACAAAAATATATGTGTATGAGATAAATACAAAGAAGCAGTGCAAGAAGAACAAAACAAAATAAGGTGCTGAGAGTGAAGGTGTCAGAATGTAAATACTTGACCCCACATGTAAAGAGAAGGTAGGTTCCACGTCCCTGCGATCACCTCCAACGCGTTTCACCGTGACCGGCTTTATCAAGGAGAGCACTGTTGTCAAAAAAAAAATAATTTTCTCTGTAGCATACAGCCGCTAAAAAGTACTGGAAGGGTAAAGATTTGTTAATAAAAGTAATTTACAAATCAGTTTAACTTTCTGGCACCAGTTGATTAAAAAAAAAAAAATGTTCTCCATCGAAGTACCCCTTAAACAGTTCTACTGGAAGTAAGTGAAAAAAAAATCATAATGGCAGCCACAGACACTGGTCACTGCTTCTTAAGTGGTTGCGGCCCATGCTACCTGATCTTAATCTGACAGAGGGCATCCCAGCCAGAAGTGAACAGTGGCTGCTGATACTAGCTAACGTCACTGCCCCGAGGAGTGGAGCAGGAGGAAAGCAGATTTGAAGTACGGACATCTGCCTGCTGTGGACAGTAAGTACTGCATCAGCTTCAGTGTTCTACGAGTCCTCCGTACTGAGGGCCTACTGCAATGGGCCATAGCAGTAGGTCCCTGGACCAGAAGAGCAGTGGAGCACACAACCGGGGCAGTATGAGGGCCTACAGCTATATGGGGCTAGGAGGGGATCTATGACTCTTTGGGGGCAGTGTGCGGGCCTACAACTATATAGGGACACAGAGGGGACCTACAATTATGTGGCAGCGCAGAGGGGACCTACAATGATATGGAGGCGCATAGAGGGCCAACAACTATTTGGGGCAGTATGGGGGTCTACAGCTAAATGGGGACATTATGGAGGCCTACAACTCTATGGGGGCAGTACAGTGAACTCCCACTATATTGGAGCACATACTACTATGTCACCAATCCTGTTGCAATTGCTTTTGTAGCTGTAGATTGTATTATTACTATTATGGGATACATATTGCTTTTTAATCATCAATCAAACTAATAATTATTTTGTTTTTGATAACTTTTTTTTATTGCGTTCACCATGTGTGAGTAGGTCCAAATATGATGATATTTTATTTATATAGTTTTTTTTATGTATTTCTTTGCTCAATAAAATAAAAAAATAAAAAATACTTTTCTGTGCTACCATATTCTGACAGCTATACATGTTTACTTTTTAGCTGACTGAGATTATTTATAGCAGGCCGAGCTATAATTTTAATTGGTACCATAGGCATGCGCACAGGTTGTGCCTGGTGTGCCTGGACACACCCTAATCCAGGAGCGGACTGACCGGCTGGTCCGATCAGATGTCATCCGAGGGCCCAGCCGGGTTAAGGGCCCACCGCTGCTACTGAGGATCACTCGTCCCAGATCCCCAGCAGACAGAGCTACCTTCACTGGTATGTGCGATACACACACATACAGGAGAAGGTGTCCCCTCTGTCTGAGCCGCATCTGCAGCTTACACAGAGGAGACGTGACCTCTGCCCCCACAGGGCACGCAGTACAGGCGCCGATGACATCACTCATCAGCACCTGTACTGTGGAGGGGAGAAGATGCGGGCAATGCTGCTGAGGAGATTGCTGCGTGGGATATGAGGTGAGCATCACTTTTTTTTATTTTTTAACCCTGCGGAAGAGTGGGAGGTAACTCTGCCTATACTTATGGGAAAAGGGGGAGGGGGTAACTCTGCCTATACTTATGGGGAAAGGGGGAGGGGGGTAACTCTGCCTATACTTATGGGGAAAGGGGAGGGGGTAACTCTGCCTATACTTATGGGGAAAGGGGGTAACTTTGCCTATACCTATGGGGAAAGGGGGGGGGGGGGCGAAATGCTGCCTTTACCTATGGGGAAAGGGGTGAACTCTACCTATACCTATGGGGAAGGAGGGACTCTGCCTATATCTATGGAGAAGAGGGGGGGTAACTCTGGCTATACCTATGGGGAACTGGTAACTCTGGCTATACCTATGGGGAAATATATATATATATATATATATATATACACGCACGCTTGCGGCGTGAGTTTGTGCTTTAGGGTGCACACCCCATGTAATAGGCTGCGCACGCCTATGATTGCTACCATTTTTTCGATACATATTATTATTTATTTTTTAATCCGCTTTTATGGAGGCAAGGTGACTGAAATTATGCATGCTAGTATACCTAATATATACAGTCATGGCCGTAAATGTTGGCACACCTGAAATTTTTCTAGAAAATAAAAAAATTTTCACAGAAAAGGATTGCAGTAACACATGTTTTGCTATACACATGTTTATTCCCTTTGTATTGGAACTAAACCAAAAAAGTGAGGAAAAAAAAGCAAATTGGACATAATATCACACCAAACTCAAAAATGGGCTGGACAAAATTATTGGCACCCTTTCAAAATTATGGAAAAATAAGATACTTTCAAGCATGTGATGCTCCTTTAAATCCACCTGGGGTAAGTAACAGGTGTGGGCAATATAAAAATCACACCTGAAAGCAGATAAAAAGGAGATAAGTTCACTTAGTCTTTGCATTATGTGTCTCTGTGTGCCACACTAAGCATGGACAACAGAAAGAGAAGAGAACTGTCTGAGGACTTGAGAACCAAAATTGTGGAAAAATATCAACAATCTCAAGGTTACAAGTCCATCTCCAGAGATCTAGATTTGCCTTTGTCCACAGTGCGCAACATTATGAAGAAGTTGCAACCCATGGCACTGTAGCTAATCTCCCTGGGCTTGACTGGAAGAGAAAGAGAAGCCTCAAACAAGTTCCAAAGATATTCCAGCTGTCCTGCACGCTCAAGGAGCATCAGTGTCAGTGCGAACTATCCATCGACATTTAACTGAAATGAAACGCTATGGCAGGAGATCCAGGACTGCTGACACAGAGACATAAAAAAGCAAGACTACATTTTGCCAAAATGAACTTGAGTAAGCCAAAATTCTTCTGGGAAAACATCTTGGACGTGGACAGATGAGACTAAGATAGAGCTTTTTGGTAAAGCATATCATTCTACAGGGTGGGCCATTTATATGGATACACCTTAATAAAATTGGAATGGTTGGTGATATTAACTTCCTGTTTGTGGCACATTAGTATATGTGAGGGGGGAAACTTTTCTAGACGGGTGGTGACCATGGTGGCCATTTTGAAGTCGGCCATTTTGAATACAACTTTTGTTTTTTCAATAGGAAGAGGGTCATGTGACACATCAAACTTATTGGGAATTTCACAAGAAAAACAATGATGTGCTTGATTTTAACGTAACTTTATTCTTTCATGAATTATTTACAAGTTTTTGATCACTTATAAAATGTGTTCAATGTGCTTCCCATTGTGTTGGATTGTCAATGTAACCCACTTCTCCCACTCTTCACACGCTGATAGCAACACCGCAGGAGAAATGCTAGCACAGGCTTCCAGTATCCGTAGTTTCAGGTGCTGCACATCTCGTATCTTCACAGCATAGACAATTGCCTTCAGATGACTTCAAAGATAAAAGTCTAAGGGGGTCAGATCGGGAGACCTTGGGGGCCATTCAACTTGCCCACGACGACCAATCCACTTTCCAGGAAACTGTTCATCTAGGGACCTGACACCCATAATGTGGTGGTGCACCATCTTGCTGGAAAATCTCAGGGAACGTACCAGCTTCAGTGCATAAAGAGGGAAACACATCATCATGTAGCAATTTCGCATATCCAGTGGCCTTGAGGTTTCCATTGATAAAGAATGGCCCCACTATCTTTGTACCCCATATACCCCACCATACCATCAATTTTTGTGTTACAACAGTCTTGGAGAGATCTATCCAATGTGGGTTAGTGTCAGACCAATAGCGGTGGTTTTGTTTGTTAACTTCACCATTCACATAAAAGTTTGCCTCATCAATGAACAAAATCTTCTGCGTAAACTGAGGGTCCTGTTCCAATTTTTATTTTGCCCATTCTGCAGCACCTGAAACTACGGATACTGGAAGTCCGTGCTAGCATTTCTCCTGCGGTCTTGCTATCAGTGTGTGAAGAGTGGGAGAAGAGGGTTGCATTGGCAATCCAACACAATGGGCAGCACATTGAACACATTTTATAAGTGGTCAGAAACTTGTAAATAACTAATGAAAGAATAAAGTTACGTTAAAACCAAGCACATCATTGTTTTTCTTGTGAAATCCCCAATAAGTTTAATGTGTCACATCACCCTCTTCCTATTGAAAAAACAAAAGATGTGTTCAAAATGTCCGACTTCAAAATGGCCGCTATGGTCACCACCTATCTTGAAAAGTTTCCCCCCTCACATATACTAATGTGCCACAAACAGGAAGTTAATATCACCAACCACTCCCATTTTATTAAGGTGTATTCATATAAATAGCCCACCCTGTACTGTTTACCAAAAATGGAATGAGGCCTACTAAGTAAAGAACACAGTACCTACAGTGAAATATGTTGGAGATTAAATTATGTTTTGGGATTGTTTTGCTGTTTCTGGCACTGGGGGCCTTGAATGTTTGCAAGGCATCATGAAATCTGAGGATTACCAACGGATTTTGGGTCGCACTGTACAGCCCAGTCCGATTTCTTGGGTCTTCCTGCAGGATAATGACCCCAAACATACATCATAAAGCACCCAGAAATTGATGGCAACAAAGCACTGGAGAGTTCTGAAGTGGCCAGCAATGAGTCCAGATCTAAATCCCCTTGAACACCTGTGGAGAGATCTTAAAATTGCTATTGGGAAAAGGTGCCCTTCTAATAAGAGAGACCTGAAGCAGTTTGCAAAGGAAGAGTGGTCCAACATTCCAGCTGAGAGGTGTAAGAAGCTTATTGATGGGTATAGGAAGTGACTGATTTCAGTTATATTTCCAAAGGGTGTGCAACCAAATATTAACCCATTAAGGACCAAGGACGTACCGGGACGTCCTTGGTCCTGCTCTTCTGATATAACGCGGGGTTACACAGTAACCCCGCGTCATATCATGGCGGGCCCGGCGTCATAGTGAAGCCGGGACCCGCCTCTAATAGCGCGCAGCGCCGATCGCGGCGCCGCGCGCTATTAACCCTTTAGCCGCGCGCTCAAAGCTGAGCCGCGCGGCTAAAAGTGAAAGTGAAAGTTCCCGGCTAGCTCAGTCGGGCTGTTCGGGATAGCCGCGGCTAATCGCGGCATCCCGAACAGCTGACAGGACAGCGGGAGGGCCCCTTCCTGCCTCCTCGCTGTCCGATCGCCGAATGACTGCTCAGTGCCTGAGATCCAGGCATGAGCAGTCATCCGGCAGAATCGTTGATCACTGGTTTCTTATGAGAAACCAGTGATCAACATAGAAGATCAGTGTGTGCAGTGTTATAGGTCCCTATGGGACCTATAACACTGCAAAAAAAAAGTGAAAAAAAAAAGTGAATAAACATCATTTAACTCCTCCCCTATTAAAAGTTTGAATCACCCCCCTTTTCCAAT
This sequence comes from Hyla sarda, assembly GCF_029499605.1. NCBI lineage: Eukaryota > Metazoa > Chordata > Amphibia > Anura > Hylidae > Hyla > Hyla sarda. The sequence goes on along the minus strand of NC_079190.1, from coordinate 266,859,103 downwards.
AAAAAAAAAACACAGTGTAAATAAAAATAAAAATAAACATATGTGGTATCACCGCGTGCGGAAATGTCCGAATTATAAAAATATATCATTAATTAAACCGCTCGGTCAATGGCGTGCGCGCAAAAAAATTCCAAAGTCCAAAATAGTGCATTTTTGGTCACTTTTTATATCATTTAAAAATGAATAAAAAGTGATCAATAAGTCCTATTAATGCAAAAATGGTACCGTTAAAAACTTCAGATCACGGCGCAAAAAATGAGCGCTCATACCGCCCCATACACGGAAAAATAAAAAAGTTATAGGGGTCAGAAGATGACAATTTTAAACGTATTAATTTTCCTGCATGTAGTTATGATTTTTTCCAGAAGTCCGACAAAATCAAACCTATATAAGTAGGGTATCATTTTAATCGTATGGACCTACAGAATACATATCAGGTGTCATTTTTACCGAAAAATGTACTACGTAGAAACGGAAGCCCCCAAAAGTTACAAAACAGCGTTTTTTTTTCAATTTTGTCGCACAATGATTTTTTTTCCCGCTTCACCATAGATTTTTGGGCAAAATGACTAAAGTCATTACAAAGTAGAATTGGTGGCGCAAAAAATAAGCCATCATATGGATTTTTAGGTGTAAATTTGAAAGAGTTATGATTTTTTAAAGGCAAGGAGCAAAAAACGAAAATGCAAAAACGGAAAAACCTCCGGTCCTTAAGGGGTTAAGTTAAGGGTGCCAATAATTTTGTCCAGACCATTTTTGGAGTTTGGTGTGACATTACGTCCAATTAGTTTTTTCCCCTTTTTACACACAAAGGGAATAAACATGTGTCTAGCAAAACCTGTGTTACAGCAATCCATTTCTGTGAGAAATGCATAATTTTCTCGAAAAATTTCAGGGGTGTCAACATTTACAGCCATGACTGTATAGGTTTTTTTTTGTTTACAATTTTTCTACTAATACAGGGCTTTATTTGAAAAGGGGTGATTTTCTATTTTTTTTCTAAAACATTATATTTTCCCTTATGTTTTCCCTTTTTTTTCTTTTGTTCCCTCACAGGACTTGAAGCTGTGATCTTCAGATTATTGGTATACTAAACTGCAGTAATTCTGTACTGCAGTATAGTAAAACTGTCAGTATTACCCTAAAATTTATTGAGCCGTGAGGTATCTAACTGGCCACCATACCTGGCAACCTCGAAGGCCTAAGAATGCCATGGCTACCATCAGAACCCCGCAATTGTATCACGGGATATCCAATGGGTGAAAGGAGGAGCACCCTCTTCATTTCAGACCTATTGATGTGGTGGCCTCGCTGACCACAGCATCTACAGGGTTAACTGTCAGGATTGGAGCTTCGCTACTGATAGTTGTCTGGTTAGAGCAATTATCACTAGCTAGAGCAGAGGTCCCTAACCCAGTCCCCAAGGCCCACCAATAGTCCAGGACTAAAAATTTTCCCTGGTTCTATTCCAGTGGAATAATAAAATAAAAAATAAAAAACTGAATGCTGGTGAGCCGTGAGGACTGAGTTGGGGGCCATTGAGCTAGAGAACCTAGATCCTGGATTCTGATGTATTCCTTGACCCTAACTAAAGTAGCAGAAAAGGAAGGTATTATATGTGAATTGTTCAGGTCTGGGTATCACAGGATTTAGACTATATAAGGAAAGATTTACACATCTCATGTTTTTAGACTCCTATCCTGTTTCTTGCTTAAAACTAATGCATACAAAATTGCCTCAATTGTATACTGGTATTGATATAATGGTTTTCATCCAGCTTTTTCTGATAAAATGCATTGTTCTGTTTGTGTGATCAGTAATCCTTCACAATTTCCATTTTTATTTATTTTTTGATCCTACCTAAATAGGATTGTATTTCTGTGAAAAGGTTTCAGTTATTCTCATTTTAGTAAATCAATAGAAGAAACTACAGAGCACAACTATGCTAAAGTAATCAAACCTTTAGAAATAGCTGAAACATAAATACTTATGGGTGATATTTTTTACTACAACAGGCAATAAAATATAGATTGTGTGTTACTGTTCTGCTAGGTCTAAAGCATATGTGGGGCTTAAATAAAAGGTTTGATACACACAAATGTGTTCTAGGGGAAAAAAGGATCACATGATACAGATCTTGTATACTAATGCTATAACATAGACATAGAATTAATAAATATCTATAAATATATATCATAAATGTAATTTTTAGAGCAATTGTAGCACAATATCCAATAAAGGGAGAACTGCTGGAAACTAATATGTCCCAGTGGATTTGTCTGAAGAACATTCTCCCAGAAGCTGTTTGGCCTGCGGGAGGGAATGGTGCAATGTAGGGCAGATGTTGTAACTGACCTACTTGTGGTGATGCCAGGGTGTGGTTTAACCTTAACCACCCAAAAGGCAATGAAGACACCAACGCCAAGTTATGGACAATGGTAGCATTACTGAGGGTAAACAGGTGATTCAGTGCATGCAGTACCACCAACATCCCAAGGAGATGACCGGTGACACAAGGGGACCTCGCAGGCTTGCTGGGACTTGCAGTATGTAAAGACACTTTAGTACAGGCCACGGTGACTATATAGAAGACTTGACTTGACTGACTTGACAATTGACACGAAGATGACTTTGAGCCTACTTGAGCTGACTTTGTGGCTGCAGACTTTAGGCTTGAAGCCTCCAATGCTTTGGTCACACACACTGAGATGACTGCACTGGACCTCAGCAGGAGCAAGAATGCTGGAAGAGAAAGATTGTAGCTTCACCCCTGGTTTTATAGGGGTGTCTAGCAAAGAGCCCATAGGTCACTTGAGGGGTAACCTGGTCACTAGTGCCTCATGGGTAACAAGCACATGGTCACAGTAATTAAAGAAACATTACACTTTTAACAAATAACATATGTACATAGCGGATAACACTGCAAGGGGCCCTAGGGACATAAAGGGAGTCTGCCTGACAGGGCAGGAGAAGGCTACAGAGAAACACAATCCCTTACTGGGTCACCACAGACAGATGAGACAAAACTAGAACATTTTGGTCACATTAGCTCTATGTTTATGAACGCAAAATTGAAGCATACAAAGAAAAGAACATTGTACCTACTGTGAAACAAAAAGGAGGCACGGTTATATTTTGGGGCTTCCTAGCTAAATCTGGCACAGGGTGTCTTGAATCTGTCGAGGGTACAATGGAATAGCAATACTAAAAAGGAATTATGGAGAGAAATGTGATGCCCAGTGTCAGGAAGCTTAAACAGGATGATGACCCAACAGGATGAGGACCCAAAACTCACAGCTAGAAACACCCAAGTATGACTAAGAATAAAACATTGGATTATTCTGAAGTGAGCTATGAGCCCTGATGTGAATCTGGAAGGAGCTGAAATATGCAAAATCTGAAGAAGACAACCCTCAAACATGAGATGGCTGGAGGAGTGGGCCATGACACCAGTAAACAAGTACCAAAATTATTGAGGGTTCCAAAAAATTACTTGACTGTAGTGACTGCCTCAAAGGGTTGTGCCACAAAATATTAAGTCCAGGGGCCATAATTTTTGTCCAGACCAGATTTATTATTTAGTTTGCTTTTGAAATGTGGTTTAACAGAATCCCTTAAAAAAATTATCTCTGGTGTGATTTTGGCCCATTCTTCCACACAAACCATCTTCAGATCTTGAAGGTTCTTTGGGCCTCTTCTATGAATCATGATCTTTAGTTCTTTCATAGGTTTTCAATGCGATGTAGGTCAGGTGATTGGCTGGGCCATTATAGCAGCTTTATTTTCTTTCTTTGAAACCATTTGAGAGTTTTCTTGGTTATGTGTTGGGGACCATTGTCTTGCTCAAATGTCCACCCTCATTTCATCTTCGTCATCCAGATAGATGGCAACAGATTTTTGTCAATAATTTGTCCATTTGCCCTTCCTTCAATTACATGATGTTTGTCAATACCATTTGCAAAAAAGCAGTCCAACACAACATGCTTTTTATTCAGCAATGGAGTCTTGTGCGTTGATCGTGCATACTGGCCATAGCAGCAGAATGAATTACTTCTTTTTTTCCCTGAGACCACAGTACCTGTTAATTCCAGGTCTTTTTGAAGCTCTTCACAAGTAGTCTTTGGCTCTTGGACCAATCTAATGTTTATTCTTTTGAGGAGCACCTGGTCGAGGCAAATTTATGGTGAATTGATTGTCTTTCCACTTCCGTATTATGATCCCAACAATGCTCACTGGAACATTCAGCAGCTTAGAAATGCACCTGCAACCATCGCCATAGTTAGGTTATGCAACAATTTGATTGCAACTGTCTTGAGACAGCTCTTTGTTTTTGCCCAAATGTCTTATGTGATACCTTGAAACAAAAGACAGACAGCGCTCCGTAGTGTACGAGGGAGGATAAGACACAATGCATGCTTACACCAGGAGGTTACACTCCACCAAGTGCAACCATGATATACAGCATGAGATGATAAATGACTGCAGCCCTTGCACGTCCAATAATATAATCATGCAAAGGAGCCTCCAAGGTTCGACGGAATAGCAAGGCGCTGACACAGAGGTAAAATGGGAACTGACGTTTTAATCACCCATGATGCAACCCGTTTCACAGTACAACTGCTTCATCAGGCAGTGATGAAGCAGTTGTACTGTGAAACGCGTTCCCATTTTACCTTTGAGTCAGCGCCTTGCTATCCCGTCGAACCTTGGAGACTCCTTTGCATGATTATGTGATACCTTGGCAAATAAACATTTTTGGAAGGTCATCAGTTGGGACTCGAAAAACTGATATAACTTTTCATTGACAAGGAGATTGTTTTTTTTTTTTTTTTATTACTGATAGTTTCCAGCAGTTGTCTTGGCTTTCCGTGTTTTTATTTATTTATTGTATTTTTTTTTTTAACGTCCCTTACCTCTGGTCTTCATTACTTTTTCCATGTGTCATTTCGCATTATTACAATTTCCTTTGTATGTATGTATTATGTGGGTTGTTGACAACATCTGGTTAAAACTTCAAGTCAATAGCACCTTATTTCACATCCACAGTATACACAGACAGTATACACACATCATTTACACATAGTATATTCAAACAGTTTACAAAGAGTGTGTATACATATATAAATATATATCTATATCTATATATATATATATATATATATATATATATATATATATATATATACATACACACGCACAGAGTTTATTACACACATAATACACCAAGTATATACACATAGTACACACAGTGTACACATACAGAGTATATATACACACAGTATACACAGAGAGTATGTACACACATAGGGGGAGATTTATCAATGCCTGTTTAGAGGAAAAGTTGCTGAGTTGCCCAGAAGAAAGAAGAAACTGATTGGTTGGTATGGGCAACTCAGCAACATTTCATATGGACAGATTTTGATAAATCTCCCCCATACAGTATACCCAGAGAGTATATATAAAAGCACACACTATACAGGCTGAAATATAATTTAAATGACAATACCTCCAGGGGGAGAACATGAAGAGATAAGCATATGGCAGCCTCTCCCTACCCCTCCCATCATCCTGTGTTCTGACAGCAGAGAAGAGCAAGCAGCCAGAGAGTAGGGGCCCAGGGAGAGTGAGGAGGGCTCTAAAGGGAAAGAGACTGCAGTATTCTGGAGGACGTGGCACGTTCCAGCAGTGTGTCCCAGCTCTATCTGCCAGCTCCACACAATGACAGAAATTGCAGCCAGGCAGCTCAAGGTGCACCTACTTGGGCCACCCAGAAATTACTTGGCCAGGTGCAGCTGCCCCATTTGACCTGCTTTAACCCCTTAAGGACCACAGGTGGGTATGCCATGGCGCCCTGGTACTTAAGGACCAATGGCGTAACTGTACGCCCATGGGAATTTCGGTCCCGCGCCAGACGGGGATGTGTGCTGAAATCATTCAGTAGGCACCCTGTGCAAACCCCTGGGGCGAACCTGAGACCCCCCCATGTCGGCGATCGCTGCAAATCAATGATCAATTCAGATCAGCGATTTGCAGAGATTCTGGGCTGATCAGGTCTCTGATGACCCAATTGCCAGGAAAATAGGGATGATTGGAGCTGTCAGACACAGCCCCAATCATCCTAAAGGATAGGAGTGAAGTGGGAGTGGTGCCACCTGCTCCTATTCCTTGCGATTGGCCAGTCAGGACTGACAGGTGAATCGCAGGGCAGGGGCGTGGGGTGAAAGTTCAGATCCCCTGCTGCCCCTGGAAGTCCGGGCAGAGTGGAGGAAGATGTCGGCTATGGTGCAGGGGTCTTAGATGCGGGGGCGGGAGACCGGTGGCAGTTACCTGTGATCACATGGCCAAGGGACTGGCATCAGAAAGGAGGCACAGGCAAGTGAAGGCAGCGGCGGTGACATCAGAGGCAGCAGTGAAGATCATTGTAAATTAATCTTCACTGCTGTTTCTAGGAGTTTCAAAACTACCACTGTGCAGTGGTCTCCAAACTGTGTCTTCCAGATGTTGCAAAACTACAACTCTCAGCATGCTGGGACAGTCCAGGTACACTGGGAGTTGTAGTTCTGTAACATCTAGCCCTTCAAATGTTGCAGAACTACAACTCTCAGCATGCCTGGACAGTCTTGGCATGCTGGGAGTTGTAGTATTGCAAAATCTGGAAGGGCACTGTTTGGAGACCAATATACAGTGGTGTCCAAACTTTAGTGCTCCAGATGTCAATTCAAAGCATGCCCAGACAGTCCAGCCATACTGGGAGTTGTGAAACACCTAAAGGGTTAACAAACTTTCTGAATGTCTTTTTGAATACGTAGAGGGGTGCAGTTTCATAATGGGGTCCATTATGGGGTATTTCTAACATAAAGGCCCTCAAATTTATTTAAAAACTGAACTGGTCCCTGAAAATGTCAGATTTTGAAATTACGTGAAAAATTGGAAAATTGCTGCTATACTTTGAAGCCCTCTAATGTCTTCAAAAAGTAAAAACATGTCAACTTTATGATGCAAACATAAAGTAGACATATTGTATATGTGAATCAATATAATTTATTTGGTATGTCTATTTTCCTTACAAGTGGAGAGCTTCAAAGTTATAAAAATGCTAAAATTTCAAATTTTTCATGAAATTTTCTAATTTTTCACCAAGAAATGATGCAAGTGTTGATGAAAATTTACCACTAACATAAAGAAGAATATGTCATGAAAAAACAATCTCTGAATCAAATTCATAAGTAAAAGCATCCCAGCGTTCTTAATGTTTAAAGTGACAGTAGTCAGATGTGCAAAAAATGATCTGGTCCTTAAGGTGAAAATGAACTTGGTCCTTAACTGGTTAAAGAATGCCCCGGGGGGGAGGGGGGTGGAAAAAAAATACCAAATTTTCAACTGTTTGGGTGGTTTAATTTTTCATACAGTGCACTTTATGGTAAAACTGACATGTTCCCTTTATTCTGTGAGTTTTTCTCTTACTATGTGACCACAGAAACCACTTACCCCTATCATCTCTTCTCTGTTCTGACTGTCTGTTCATGTAAACACAGCAGCTGATGGCAGTGATGTGCGACTACCCACAGGTCTTATCACCAGCTCTTGCCCTACTTTGTGTGCCTGGCTGGGTGGCCCCATATGAGTAGTGTGGATTGCCTCTATGACATGTACACCACTGGTCTGCACCCACTACTGTTACATTCCTATGTAATACCTTCTTTGAAGGATGAAGTAGGGTATTGAATGATTAGAACGACCTGATGGTTATAATCCCAATGGGGGAGATTTATCAAAACATGTGCAGAGGAAAAGTTGCCCAGTTGCCCATAGCAACCAATCAGCTCGCTTCTTTGATTTTCATGAAGGCCTGTGAAAAATGAAAGAAGTGATCTGATTGGTTGCTATGGGCAACTGGACAACTTTTCCTCTGCACAGGTTTTGATAAATCACCCCCAATATGATTCCCAATTTTAATGCAAAAAAAAGGATAGTAGTGGTATGGTGACACTGCAGAAATTAAATTGTATTTATTTCTGCAGAGCAGTATGAAGAATAGGATAAAGCTATATTTGTAAATTGTACTTTTAAGGTCTGTTTCTCAAAATTATTCTTCATATTGAGTTGTAGTCACATTATTCAATGTTAATGCATTTCCATAACCTTGTGCTTCATATTATTTTAAATAAAGGCTTGTAAATACTGGACTAGTAAATATTAGCAGTTAAGTGTTCTTTTGTGTCACTTGCCATTTCCACAATTTACCCGAAATTCTCAAGTGGAGGTATTTTATCACATTTTTGACTGGGTGCCTTCACAAGGCTTAGTAATTTCCCCGGTGGCTTTGTGTACAGCAGTCATTAGCTTAATCTATTTATGTTGGAAATATGGTCAAGCTGACATTTTTCTCTTATATGCTCATAAATATGTAAATTATAGTGCTAGAAGTGCTTTCACAGTTCATTTGCATATCTCTAGCCAGTGGTTGGCTGCAATGAAAAGCAGCATGAAAAAGGTCTTATAAAATTCATGAGTTGTGTCATTGTTATGATGTCCTAATATCAATGAAACTTCTTTTTCCCATGATGCACAGGTGGACATCAGTACTGGAGCTCTTGCATGTACAATATCTCTGCTTATATATACATACTAATCCTTTATTGCATATGAATTTTGGCTACAGTTTAGAAAGACTAAAGGAAATAAATATTATACATTACATTTATTAAATAACATTAGATTAGATGACCAATGGTCATACTTCTATGTATTGGTAACATTTACTGACATACATATATAGGTGAGTCAAAATACTGTACTTTTGTGACCAAAAAAACCCCAAAGGATAGGGGATAAAATGCCTGATCGCGGGGGTCCCGCCGCTGGGGACCCCTGTGATCTTGGCGATCACGGGGGCCGGAGCATTGTGACGTCATGGCCCCGCCCCTGTGTGCCGTCACGCTCTGCCCCCTCAATGCAAGCCTATGGGAGGGGGCGTGACAGCCGGAGTACCCCTTTAACCCCATTCCAGACAGCCAGATTTTTGCATTTGTAATTTAGTTTTAAATTTTTTTGCATCATAATCTGTAAATTTTATCTGTACCACCACTTTGTTTAGATGGGACTTTTTGATCACTTTTTATAATTTTTTTGCTGATATAAGATCATTTGACCCAAAAAAAAAGAGTAATTTTGGCATGGTTGTTTACTTATTCACATTCATGCAGTTATGTTATATTTTAGTTAGAGTTCAGACAATATATATATATATATATATATATATATATATATAATTATTATAATTTTTTTTAAGTTTTCTTTTTAATTATTTTTTTTTAATTACAAGCTTTATTAAGAAAATAGGTAAAAATGGAAACATTCAAGATACAGAATGGAGGAAAAAAAACAATAACTAGAAAAGGGTATGTAGCAATGAGCATGAAAAAATAAAAATAAAGAATACATCACATCACCAGGAACAGCATGGTTAGCATATGTCAAAACAGTAAGGACAAATGAGGGAAGTAGGATCTCAGCCATACCAGGCATGGATGGGGGGAGGCAGTATTCCATTACAAAAAAAGCAAAAGTTAACAACCAGGACATACAAAACGTACAAACTAGTCAAAATAGGGCATGAAACTCAAAGGAAAGTAGAAATGCAAGGCAAAGAAAAAACAGAGAGATGAACAAAAGAGGGGGAGGAAAAAAGAGGAAAGAGGAGGGAAGGAGAGAAGGGGCGTGCTCATAGGAGAAGGGTCAAAGTGCAGAACATCAAAGGCTATGAGGGTCCTGTCTGCGCTGCAATAATACTGCAGGTCAGGAATCTAGCGCTCCAAGTACTGTTCCAAGGTGGACTTTAGATCTGCCAAGCAGTCTTCCAAGCCCTGTACATATATAGATTCTCACAGAGCCAGTCCGTCACTGTGGGGAAAGCTGTCGACTTCCAGCGTTTGGATATAACTCTCCTTCCTTTCCTGAAGGACCTGAAGAAGAAGGAGAACCTTTGAAACACGTTGTCCCCATTCACCCTGCATGTTTTATGAACTAATAAAGCCTGCTTTTGTTCACAATACTCAGGTGTGCAAAATCTGAATTTTCTGCCGGAGTTCTGCGATAGCCTTGCTATGTTTTCCCAGAACCGGCTGTTTTCTTCCTCATCTAGTGGCACTAGACATACATAACAGGCAATACACAACAAACAATACATAACAGAAGCAATAAAGAGGAAGAGGGGAAAAGGTGGGTACCTGTAATGTCAGTTATCAGGACCATTGTCCAATAGGTGGCAAGTGAGGGGCAGGAGAGCCAAATATGGGAAAGGGATCCCCCGGGTTGGCCACACCTCCAGCACACATCTGGAACAGAAGGATAAAATCTTTGCAACTGGGATGGAACGCGGTTCCAGCATGATTATAAGCCTGAAATTAGTCTCCTGCAAGGCCACAGATATAGAAGATTTGTGACAGAGCAGGAAAGAGGTTTCCCAATCAGCGGTGCTAGGAGTAAGACCAAGTTCCTTCACCCAACTCTGCTGGTAAGGAAGTAAATCACGAGAATTTCTGCTGGGAAGGAGGGGATAAAGGGAAAATACCACATGTGCAGGCTTTTCTAAAGCCATAAAGAGATCCTGAAAGGCAATCATCTCCCTATGAAGATCACCTGACACTATTTAAGTGCCACAATTTCTATTGATCACATAATTTAAAGGGTTAAATGGCAACAGCATGATCACTGATGTTGGTGATTAAGGGTGAGTGGTGGCTGCTTGTAGCAGCTGGTACCCACTGGGTTTGACGTGCACTCAGCTTGTGAGCATGCTTCATACCTCCCAGCCCACATCTCCAGGTAAGATGCTTTGTGGGAAGGGCTGAAATCATTTGTCCAATATTGGGTGAGGTTCCCATCATGCCACCAAAAGAAATTCTGTCATATTAAGACATAGATTTCAGAAGGCCTTTGAAGATTTTCCTGAGGTATCAGGCACTTATACTTGAGCAGTAGATCCTTTAAATTCTTGTACATTGCAAACTTAAAAGTGATAAGCAGCGGGGAAAAACGTATCCCCTATCTGCAGGATAGGGGATAAGTGTCTGATCGTGGGGTATCTGAGGGCTGGGTCCCCCTGCCATGTTCCATACAGGGCCCTGGCTTAGCCTTTGCTCTTCTCCTGTAATGATGTGTCGCACCCAGCATGGATGCTGGTCAAAACACACCTCCTTTGTTTATCTTTATGGGAGAGACTCCGCCTGTGTCTCCACCTCTCCCATAGAGATATATGGAAGGGGAGTGTTTTGACCAGCTTCCGTGCTGAGTAGGACACGTGCATTAGGGGAGAAGAGCCAGGGCAGAGCCGGGGCCCCTTATAGAAGATTGTGGGGGGTCCCAGCGGTCATACTCCCGCAATCAGACACTTATTCCCTATCCACAGTTTTATTCCCTCCACATATCTCCTTAAAAACTAAAGGAGTTGTCAAAAAGATTGGATAGAAACTAGGATAAAATGATTTCCTTTAACATAGGGCATGGTTTACTGATACTTGAGATAAGAATAGTAAAAAATGAATATTGTCTATGAGTAATGGATCATCCAAAAATATTTACTGATTCATTTTAGTGGGGTTGGTGTTTGGGAATAGATGGTAAAGCTGTATGGTGTATAATGGAGCAAAACACAGTTAACTATAGAGGTAATGTTTTCAGTTCTACCCCTTTCTTCTTAGCTTGTAGAACATCATTATTGTACTTCGTATTTTATAGATAGTAGGTACATGCTATACTTTCATCAGAATTACTCTTCTACCTCCTACTACTGATGACTTTTTATATTAATATATAACTGTATCAGAATGCAATTTCATATATGTTATTCATATATTCGCACCCAGTAGTGTCCATGCAATCTTTAGATAAGAATTCAGAAGACACATCAAAGAAACTATTTGGGCAGTCTCCAACCAAAACGAATGTATAAAGGAGGAAAACAGGAATGAAAGATCTCCTTAACCAGGTGTAGTACAAGGTGTAGCGTTAAGATTTGACATAGAAATACACATAAGGGAAAGGTTTACCCTCATGAACCACTAAAGTCATGTAAATTTATTGATGAACATCGATTTGTGAAACAAACCAATCACTTAAATAATCATCACAACCTGAGCTCTAAGTAAGTCCAACAAAGTGCTGAGGATCAGTAATATCTTAGTGATAGCAAACATAAAACACCCTCCTCTTCAGAAGAAGCTGTCAGAAGATTAGCGCTGGATGCTGGGTTCTTTAAGATGGCTTTAAAAAAAATAAAAACAATTGTTAGTTACTGGATGTAATACACGTGCATTGGGCCTATAAAGAAGCAAGGAAATAATATGGTTATTAAATAACATGTGTATAAAATTAATTTTATTATTTTTTAAGATAAGAATTTAAGGTAAGAATTGTTTGTACACATTGCAAAAAAAGTCACACTAGAAGTTCCTTTGATGGTCCATGCGGCTACTCTAAAAGTGTAAAGAATAGTAAGTGCAGGAGATGGTCAGAGTATGAGCATAAGTGCATCATTGTTGCTTTTCCCTTCTCACAAGGTTTAGGTAGGAAGATTGGGCAACGGCAGGTACTTTGCTGGTATTCTAAAAAACGTAAGACTGCGTTCATACTTGATGATTGTTGTAAATAGATTGCTAGAAATGTGGTTTGACAGATACAGGTGGCGCCTGATAGACCTATTAACTTAAAAGGGCCTGTCAAAATCTGTCATGGTGTCTGTCCAAAAGGGTATAGACCTCTGAACGCAGAGCTATCCTTCTCATTTTATCTCACAGGATTTGCAAAGGGGGCTCTGAAACACATGTGAACAGGGCTTAATGCTCTAAAGCAAATTGTATGAATGTACACTATTTGAGGCTTTGTTTTAGATTAGAAAATGACTTTACCTTTCCTATATTTTTGAAATATATATGACAGATTGAGTTAGAATATAGTATTTTCCTAAAAGAGTACTACAGCATTTAAATACACATAAAGCCAAGCTAAATGGCACTAAACCACAGAGAAATGTGCAAATATGTAGAATATTGTTGAGTGCAGCTATTAACAGGTATAATTGGCAGACTAGATTAAGCACACGGTCTTTTGTTTGCTGTGAACAGTCTGTTTCCAATGGCAATTTTTAATTCTATAACCTACATAAATACTAACATGAATAACAATGAGCATTCATGCAGATACAATATAAAAGCATAACTTTCCTTCACGTTGTGTTCGTGTAAAGAATCCGTCTTCCACTTTTCCCACTGTTACTGCTTTCTACACAAGGTTCCCGTTGAGTGTACTGAGAAAGCACTCTGTAATTGACATTTAAGCTTTCATTTCCCAATGACGTCCTTTAGACATTGCCTACTTTAAGTCAATTGTACCCTGTGCTTTTTTGTGTTTACCTTTCTCTTGAAGCTGTCAGACTGCACTGATTGCTTTTTGGAAGGATGCTTAAGATTAACCAAAGCTCTTTTTTTTGTTTCACTTCGACAAAAAAAAAAATCCTCTGGAGGGAAAATAAGAATCTGTCCACCGCCAGCTTCTTAAAAAAAAGACTGTTCCTTTTTACCAACTGGATATAGGGTCAGGGTAAGGCAACACTTTGCTTGTTGTACACACGTCTGAGTTTTTCTGAAACTGGTGGGATTTGAAAAAAAAAAAAATTAAAGCTTTGGTTGGACTGACCTAGGAAATCCGCCAACAAAATTGAGGTCACAAATGGATGCCGCAGAGATTTTCCATCATCAGCGAAAATGGAAGCAAGAGTAGACCTTAAAGGAAAGAGAATACACAGTTTTTAGCAGAATAATCACAACTGTTTGCATAATTGGACTGTAGCAGATAGATCAGATTTTAATGCTGCATATGAATAAGAAATTTATGCTTTTAGTAAGTATAAGCAAAACAGAATTACAGCCATATCAACAGTAAACAGGATTCTAATGGAATTTAAATAGACACTTATAAGTTCTTTCCCTCAGTAAGTAACAACTTTAATGACCCACTGCCATTTCTAGCATAGACTTTGCTGCTACCTTTCTTAGTAGCAGTATCTGTCACATAATAGGAGGACTGATATTACAAGAACTTGCTTCTGTACTTCCTTTTAAATTTCCTGCCTTCCACAAACTTGCCCTATCAAATCTGTTTCTCCAACCAGTTATAATTTTCTATAAAGAGAAACTGACAACTTGCTCTCTGGCACTAAACTCAATATACTGGGTTATAGTGTGGATGAACAGCTCTAAAAAGAGGGGTTACTTACATCAGTAGGTGTTTTATGTCCATTTATTTATTCCTTGCTATTGCCAAGATGGGCGCAATGGTGGTGGGGAACCAGCTTGCAGAACTCCTTTGCCTCCTCAATATGCACTACCAGCCCCCTTGATAAATATGCAAATGTCTTCACTATCACGTTACTTGGACGTGAGAGCCTGGCGGGGGTGAGAGTACTGTTCTTTGATCAGAACACAGGTGCCACTGCCTTGCTATACTTGAAAGCCAGTGGCACTTGTGCTCACCCCCTGCAGGCTAGTAAAGACATTTACATATTGATCACAGAAGCAGGCAAGGCTGTGAATATTAAGAAGCCAGTGAAGCTCTGCAAGTCGCTTCCCTGCCTCCATAGCGCACAGCAGCACAATAGAAAGGAATAAATGAGCTGACATAACTCTGCAAGTACTACACCTATTAATGCAAGTAGCCCCTCTTTTTGGAGCTGTTCATCCACACTGTAACCCAGTATATTGAGTTTAGTGATATAGTGCGCACCAAAGCTGGGGTGTACAAGAGGGTCCCTATGGCACGTAAGAGGCAGCAAGAAAATTAATGTCACCTGGTTGTATTACAGCACTAATATCAATTTTGCTTTGGGACCACAGAGCTATGGCTGGCTTGCCTTCTTTTTTAGTTGTTATGCAGAACTTTTCTAAATATGTCACTAAACTTTTGTGACTGAGTTTCGTGAAAAATCTTTGTATAAATGTGACAAGACACTGAGCCATTTATAGGGCTTGTCTGGTGGGACCAATTTTTAAAAACGGGAAACTTTAAGTTATAGAATAAGGATTATACACCCCACTGATCTTCTGCAGTGGATGCTCAAATGCACAACAAACAAGGCATGTTCATATCGGAACA
This sequence comes from Hyla sarda, assembly GCF_029499605.1. Lineage (NCBI taxonomy): Eukaryota > Metazoa > Chordata > Amphibia > Anura > Hylidae > Hyla > Hyla sarda. The sequence continues at coordinate 266,843,953 of NC_079190.1, read as the reverse complement.
AAGAAATGATGGGTTGCACTCACTTTCAAGGAAAGGTGATACACAGCCAGCAGGTGCAGACGCCAGGAACGAAGGGGATTGCTATGTCACAGCATCCCCGCCATCTCCACCTGCTGGTCATGTATCACCTTTTGTTTAAAAAAGATGTTTAATAAAGATGTTTATTTGCACAGAAAATCCTGGTGAGTGCTACCCATCATTTCTTTGTTCCAATATGTGTATTCAGCATCTGGTGCTTTATATGGTTGAGCTCCTCTGATTCCTATATGCCATCTGATGGCTTGAGAGCAGATAATCTGAAGCATACACCTGTGTGAGCCCACACCTGAGACACGAAAGGTGCAGTTCAGAATTTTGCTGTCTCTACTGTAGTAAAACAAGACATATCCATTTGGTATTTCCAGGCATTTTCTGTGTATCAAGTGGGACTAGAATGTATAGTATGACGGGCACCATGTGAGTACTGGAACGACAACAAAAGAGCATTGGTGAGTTATACAAACTCTGCACTGTTTGGGTTTTTACTTTGGTCTTCACATGTGTTAAAGGGACTTTATTTTCCAAACCACTCACACTTTTAAATAAATGTTAGAGCAAGGAGACTTACTTGCAGCTTACATTTAAAAGCATTGTTTAATTTTTTTTTTATTTTTTTGGGTGAACAAATGCTGTCTTGTCCCTGTAGCTATTGCATGTGTGTCTCTGCACAAAATACAGGAAGTGAGGGCAGGACAAACAGGGCTCTGTGCAGGCTCCTTGCTTGTCAATCAGCCTGCTGTGTGAGCCGGTGGCTGTGTCACAGAGCCTCAGTGTACAAAGCCCTGCTTGTCCTGCCCATATTTTGTCTCTGCACATTCACTCAGGCAATAGCTACAAGGACAAGACAGCATTATTTCACCCATTTACTAAGAGTGGAGTGTAGTTTTCTTTGTGGGTTTTGATTTCTGACAGGTATTTTCCAAAGGTATTTACTAAGGTTTCCCTACATTTTGCACTTTTCCCTATGTTTTTTTTTTTTTTACACATGCGCTGATCTTTCGGGTTTTCCTCAGCTCAAATCCCCCCCATTTCTGTGGAAACCTTAGTAAATATGTTGGGATTTTTCCATGGCCACGCCCCCTTTTAGTTTTCTTTCTTGTGAAATGGAGGGTTTCGTTTTTTTTGGTCGCAAATTATGTTGCATGGAAAGTACGACAAAATTTGGGAGAAAAAAAAAGTCACGTTAGTCACGTTAGTAAATAAACCCCATATTATCTGCATTATATATACATTTTTTGAAAATTACAATGCCCATTCAAACTTCCTTATACTGCTTGCAAAATATATATTTTTTTATTTCATGCAAAATATTAATATGCAAAAACATCTGTGTGAACAAGCCCTGAGGAATTATGTTGCTTTGCTGGCAATCTATTGTTAAATAAAATAACTTTAAACCAGACACACATGTCTCATGGGCCCAGAGCCAGGTACAAGTTTAAGAGAATTGAGAAGAACAAGTTTAAAAGCTGTGGAAATAATCCAGAAATTGTTGCCATATCAACACCATATAGACAAATTAGTTGCTTTAACAGCTTCAAACTTAATTAATTGGAAAACATTAGGATCTGGCGTCTGGCAGCATAACATTATTGATTGGTGTAGAAGGAATAGGTGTGATTGAGTTACGACTGATATTGTCAATTAGATCATATGCAATTACTTTCCTTACAACTCAGTCAGGTGGAAACAAACCCCAATGAAATTATGTACAAAAAAAACCTAGTCCTTCTGCTTTGGGAAGATCAGTCATTTACAGCAGATTAATATCAGTCAGAGGCGGCTCAATGAAACCGAAGCTTATCATTATAGTAATATGGGTGTAGTCTGAAGAAACTGCAGTCTGGGAACACAATAATGCTGGTGCAAAGGCTATTTGAAGCCTCCTGTGTGTAGTTGTAAGCATTTAAATATATTGCCTTGTGTTAACTGCTGCATGCAGGGAGGTTTATTAGGCTCCGGGGATGTAGCACCTGCTGGAGAAATTGTCGGGTTACACTTGAAATGTTGCATTCATACAAATAACAGCATTATAAAGGATTGAGGAATATTATGCTCTCTTCATTTGACCCGGTAACCGATGCCGTAAATCTTTTAAGAGAGGCCGAGGCAAGTCAGGCAGTTTTATTATCATACAGATTCCTATCATTTAATGTGTAGTCACTTACTAAAACGTCTTCATGAATACATTTGATGGTATACAATAATGCCAACATTGCCTTTTCCATCATTCAGTAAATCTTTCACGGTGATGTAACATAGTCAGGTCATCTTAAATGTCTACCATTTGGTGATCTAATGTGAGCTTGTGATATACTATACCATGCCGTTTCTGCAATACTGAAAAATGCTCAAAATCCAGTGACAGAAATTTTATCACCGCCGTTGTCTATTTTAAAGGAGGAACAAATGTTTGCATATTACTAGTGTACAAACTCATGCGGCTGTTCCCCTCTCCAGAGAAACTAAGAACTAGGGGGTTGGAAACTGGCCCAAAGGTCATTGAAACAAGATGAAAAAATGCCCTTCTGTCCTTAGTAGTAAAAAAAAAGGCACACAAATGGGTTCTTAGTATTGAAGCTCCGCTTATAGTTCTTTTTTGTGATTTATCAAAACAAATCGAATAAAGAAAAAATTTATAAATCCTTTTAAATATACCTAGCCTCCAAACATGAAATACATTTTAAATAAAAAAAGCAGTTTATACTGTATTTTACTATTGTAATTCATGAAATTAAATAAAACTACTTCCTACTCTTTTAAAGGAGTACTGCAACCTAACACAACTTATCCCCTATCCACAGGAAAGGTGTACCATTAGTGAACAATCAAAAAGCTATACCTCTAGTAAACAATCAAAAAGCTGTACCACTAGTAAAGAATCAGAAAGCTGTATCACTAGTGAACAATCAGAAAGCTGTACCGCTAGCGAGAAATCAGAAAGTTGTACCGCTAGGGAACAATTAGAAAGCTGTACCAATAGTGAACAATCAGAACACTTTATCAATATTGAACAATCAAAAAGCTGTTCCACTAGTGAACAATCAAAAATCTGTACCGCTAGTGAACAATTAGAAAGCCGTACAGCTAGTGAAAAATCTGAAAATTGTACTGCTAGTGAATAATCAGAAAACTGTACCACTAGTGAACAATTTGAAAGCTTTACTGCTAGTGAACAATCAGAAAGGTGTACAACTAGTGAACAATAAAAAGCTGTACCACTAATGAACATTCAGAAAGCTGTACTGTTAGTGAACAATTAGAAATCTGTACCACTAGTGAGCAATCAAAAAGCTGTGCCACTAGTAAACAATCAGAAAGCTGTACCACTAGTGAACAATCAGAATGCTGTACCGTTAGTGAGCAATCAGAAAGCTTTACCAATAGTGAACAATTAGAAAGCTGTACCACTAGTAAACAATCAGAAAGCTGTACCACTAGTGAACAATTAGAAATCTGTACCACTAGTGAACAATCAGAAAGCTTAGTAGTGAACAATTAGAAAGCTGTACCACTAGCGAACAATTAGAAAGCTTTATCGCTAGTGAACAATTAGAAATCTGTACCAATAGTAAAAAATCAGAAAGCTATACAGCTAGTGAACAATCAGAAAGGAGTATTTCTTCAATACACTTGAATGACCTGTAAATCAGGCATGCTAAAAGAGTCACATCTGTGAAAATACCATGAGGGGTTTTCACCTTAAAAATCAATGAGAATTGCAGAGGTCATCTCTCCATCACAGCCACCACCACTATCCTCAGTGGGATCCCAGTTTTATACATTCCCTCTGACATGTCTGATTAATATGAATAAACTAAGTCAATCAATTATCTGAAGTCAAATGGAAATCCTTGGAGACTCATATACGACAACACTTTTTCTTATATCAGTTTTCTAGTTTGTCAAGCATGTTAACAATGCCTTTCTTCAGCCCTCCAGCCCTCTTCCGATCTTTACATTTATCGAGTAGTCAAATGATCCAGTTCTCTTGTAGAATGTAGCATTGCAGATAAAATCCAGCGACTATTTCAGATGGACCACTATTGGTCAAGAGTTTTACATTTAGCATGCAAATGAAGGGTCAAACATATTCCCTTTTTTTTTTTTTATCCTGTAGATAATCTTTGTGTTGTCATGTGGACTCTTTGTGACACAACATGTGTAATACAGCATACTTTTACAATTATTTTGGTGTAAGACTTCATGAGCAATCAATAAGAAAAAATAATAATATTGATGTGCCTCCATGTACATGCGAATGTACCTAATCATTTGTAAATTACTTCTTTTTAAAAATCTTAATCCTTCCAGTACTTATCAGCTGCTGTATAAAACAGAGTAAATTGTGTAGTTCCTTTCAGTCTGACCACAGTGCTCTCTGCTGACACCTCTGTCCATGTCAGGAACTGTCCAGAATAGGACTAAATCCCCATAACAAATCTCTCCTGCTTTGGACAGTTCCTGACATGGACAGCAGGTGTCAGCAGAGAGCACCATGGTCAGACTGGAAAGAACTACACAACTTAAGTATACAGCAGCTGATAAGTACTGGAAGGCTTAAGATTTTCAAATAGAAATAGTTTACAAATCTTTCAGGCACCAGTTGATTTAAAAACTATTTTTTTTTCCACGGGTGTACCCTTTTAACTTGCAGGTGTGAGGACAAAGCTATTTTTCTCATCCCATTTAGGTATATACTTTTCTAGACTATGTATTTTACCCCACTTTATGGTGTTTATTTTAATAAAGTCATCATTTAATAAAGTGACCCCCATAAATACTATTCAATATTAATACCCCCAAAAAGCTGTACAGCAGTTCTCAAGCATGAAAGATAAAGCCCTGCTTAATGGCAACGTCTGTCATTCCCTAAGGGAACTATTGCTCTGTTATAGTCCTAATAGCCTGGTGTTAATTAGCATAATCTCATCTCCTTTTCTTCTATAATGCTTTTTACAGCCTACTTTACAATGATAGTTTGGAAACGTTAAGGATAATGCAGTCAGCGGAGCCCCATTTGGATTATGTGGCTTGCAAATCAGGTAGTTATTTACAGAATATCAGATCTCGGAGAAGCCGCTGTAAGAGACAGCATATTACCCCAAGAACATGTTCTCTCCTGTCACCTTTTACTTGCTTATAATTTATACTCTCTTTTACCAACTGAAGTTCTGATATGGTACATTTTCTGCATCTCACAGAAAGCTATTTGAAGGGGAAAAAAATCCCCCCACTGTATATGAAGACATAAAGCCTTATGCTGTGCATTTGATTCGGAGGAATATCTTGCAGGCCACATTTATAACACCTGCCTGACAAAATAAAATTGCTCTATAATGCTTGCTTACTCACAATGCAGAAATTTGCCATTCCGGTTAGCAGAGAAATATGTACTTTTTTTTAGGCATGAATACATAAAACCTTATCAGGGACATTCACACCATTTGTAAATGGATTTGTAAGGACACACTGAAACAAGTCTGAGCGCTCTTTATTCATTTTCCATAGGCGTGAATAGGTCAGAGGAGTAAAATTACATTGTAAGTGATACAGCAACTTTTCTAATGTAGACTTTTATTCTATAGCAACAATGATTTTACAAGGTTAACATAAGCTCCAGACAGGAAAACCCATAATGCACAATATGTAAAGCATCTTAAATGGAACAAAGCCAGCATTTATTCAGTGTCCTCAAGGTGGATGTAGACGATAGAGTACTAGGGTCTGAACATGTTCTGGGAAGCCATTTTGCCTGATGATGAAAACATGAAACATGAAAAGATGGTGCAGCTGTTGTTCTCTAAAGCTATTGTCTTTGACTGTTGTCTTAACGTAAGCAAAATTTTATTTTACATCTAGGACTTGGTTTCCTTGGAAAAATGAACAATAAGGAATGAAAAGCCAACCTTTCTGTGTTTTCAAGGCTGCATTCACATCTTGCTGTAGGTGTCCGCTGCTTGTGTATGAGAGAATACTGTCAAATAGGTCTTATGATCCTATATACGCTGCTCAAAATACTAAAGGGAGCATGAAGATAACATCCTAGATCTGAACAAATGAATAAACTAATCGTATTAAATACTTTCGTCTTTACATAGATGAATGTGCTGACAACAAAATCACACAAAAATTATCAATGAAAATCAAATTTTTCAACCCATGGAGGTCTGGATATGGAGTCACACTCAAAATCAAAGTGGAAAACCACCCCATACAGGCTGATCCAACTTTGATGTAATGTCCTTAAAACAAGTCAAAATGAGGCTCAGTAGTGTATGTGACCTCCATGTGCCCACATGACCTCCCTACAACGCCTGGGCATGCTCCTGATGAGGTGGCGAATGTCCTCCCAGACCCAGACTAAAGCATCTGCCAACTCCTGGACAGTCTATGGTGTAACATGGCATTGGTGGATGGAGCAAGACATGATGTCCCAGATGTGCTCAATCAGATTCAGATCTGGGGAACGGGCGGGCCAATCCATAGCATCAATGCCTTTCTCTTGCCAGAACTGCTGACACACTCCAGCCACATGAGGTCTAGCATTGTCTTGCATTAGGAGGAACCCAGGGCCAACCGCACCAGCATATGGTCTCACAAGGGGTCTGAGGATCTCATCTCGGTACCTAATGGCAGTCAGGCTACCTCTGGCAAGCACATGGAGGGCTGTGCGTCCCACAAAGAAATGCTACCCCACACCATTACTGACCCACCGCCAAACCGGTCATGCTGGAAGATGTTGTAGGCAGCAGAACGTTCTCCACGGCATCTCCAGATTCTGTCACATCTTTCACATGTGCTCAGTGTGAACCTGCTTTCATCTGTGAAGAGCACAGGGTGCCAGTGGCGAATTTGCCAATCATGGTGTTCTCTGGCAAATGGCAAACATCCTGCACGGTGTTGGGTTGTAAGCACAACCCCCACCTGTGGACATCAGGCCTTCATACCACCCTCATGGATTCTTTTTCTGACTGTTTGAGTTGACACATGCACATTTGTGACCTGCTGGAGGTCATTTTGCAGGGCTTTGGCAGTGCTGCTCCTGCTCCTCCTTGCATAAAGGTGGAGGTAGCTGTCCTGCTGCTGGGTTGTTGCCATCCTATGGCCTCCTCCATGTCTCCTGATGTTCTGGCCTGTCTCCTGGTAGCGCTTCCATGCTCTGGACACTACGCTGACAGACATAGCAAACCTTCTTGCCACAGCTCGCATTGATGTGCCATCCTGGGTGAGCTGCACTACCTGAGCCACTTGTGTGGGTTGTAGACTCCGTCTCATGCTACCACTAGAGTGAAAGCAATGCCAGCATTCAAAAGTGATCAAAACATCAGCCAGGAAGCATAGGAACTGAGAAGTGGTCTGTGGTCACCACCCGAAGAACCACTCCATTATTGGGGGTGTCTTGCTAATTGCCTATAATTTTGACCTGTTGTCTGTTCCATTTGCACAACAGCATGTGAAATTGATTGTCAATCAGTGTTTCTTCCTGAACGGGAAGTGTGATTTCACAGAAGTGTGATTGTCTTGGAGTTACATTGTGTCGTTTAAGTGTTCCCTTTATGATTTTTGAGCAGAGTATTTCTGCATATTGGTGGCACAGATGTGGAATTTAGAAACCCTAACATACTCTACTTGTGACTATATTTGGTCTGTTCCACAGCTGGATACAAAGGCGAAGAAGAATATGTTTTTTATGTCTTGTAAATAAAAGGTATACTGGCGTACAATTGACCAAACATCCGAATATTTTCACTTAGACACTATATTTCATTTATTAACCCCTTAAAGGAAATCTGTCATCAGTTACACCTGCAGTAACCTGTCAGTACTGATGAGTAGTGCAGGTAACACTGATGACAACGGTACTTACCATGTTCCATTTTTCGCTGTAGTTCTCTGGCTATCCTCTTCTGTATCTTCAGCTCCGGGCCCGACTTGGAGCATGGGTGGAGATTAGTGACATCACCACTGCTGTTTGCTAGCAGCGGGATCCAGCAGAGAACAGCAGCAGTGACGTCACTAAGATCCGCCCATGCTCCAAGTCGGGTCTGGGTCTGAAGATACCACAGCACCGAACGGAACAAGGTAAGTACCGTTTTCATCAGTGTCACCTGCACTACCTGTCTCTACTGACAGGTTAGTGCATATGACACTGGTGACGGATTTCCTTTAAGGACATAGTCCAATTTGGTCTTGAGCCAATTTCATTTTTAGTTTTCATTTTTTCCTCCTCGTCTTTTTAAAACCATAGAGCTTTTTTTTCCAACCACAGACTTATGAGGGCTTGTTTTTTGTGTGACCAATTGTACTTTGTAATAACACCTTTTATTTTGCTGCTGCTAGTAAAGAAAACTTCATGTCATAGGATTCCTTTTTTACTTTTACTTTTTCAGTTTCAACTTCCCATCTGTTCAGGATCTGAAGGAGTTGTCCCTACGTGGATCAAGATATCTTATTTGCATTTTCTGGCACTTTATCTTATTTCATGTAGCCATATCATTGATGTCAATTTATCCTGCTATTAGGGTCCCCTGGTGAACTCCACTATTGCAAGCAACTATAAAAGAAATGTTTTGGAACATGTGGGAGTGATGTTGTTTATTGTGTTTCATAAGCAGGAATTTGTGATAGCATTTGGGCAGCATTTTGTGAGTTGATTCTTCTGGCCATATTTGCTTGGCCTTACACCTCATTTCTTTTGAAACATCAGCACAGATATTGAGTTGTAGACACTTTTCCATCTGTGTCTGGCCTTGTTAAAGGAGGATGTTGCCCCATTAAAGGGGTAAGACTTAAGATGCAACACAATGGCCCTCATTTACTATTCTAAACCCGACCTCTTTTGTCGGGTTTTTTTGGCGCATCTTTGTCTGCGCCATGTCGCAGACATCGTGCGCCAGTCTGCGACACTATGCGACATTTTTTCCCGACGGACCCGATGTGGATTCTCCCAAACCCGAAAAAGGGGCGTAACCCGACATTTCTGAGCTTTCCCACGTATTTATTAAGGTTTCCAACCCGAATTTGTTGAATTGTTGTGGATTTTTTCCCGACAGCTCAGAGGAGTTGGAAACCAAAACCTACAAAACCCACATGCGACAAACAGGATGCGACATAATAATAAATATCAGGGGGAAAAAGCAGTCGGGTAAGAAAGCAAGATAGACTTACAACCCGATTTTCTTAGTAAATGAGGGCCTATGTGCCCAAAAATATGCCAGATTTCTGGAGCAAGGTTCTGGTGCACTTTAAGCCAACTAAAAGTTGGTCTAAACTTAGACTAGATAGTCTGAGAATACGACAAATGTATCAACCCCCCTGAGCTGATGTGAAAAACAAGACTGTTTATTCTAAGTTTACAGTGTCAAATAATTAGTAAAACAATCTAAAGAGCCTAGGGGGGGGAGTAAACCACCTGATAAACCCAGAGGTTTAAATGGGCACTGTAAGAATCAAGAACTTTTACATGTTGTACATCTTGGCAAAATGTTAACCTTTCTAATATATGTAGGCTTGCATTGAGGGGCGGAGCGTGATGTCACACGGGGGCGGAGGCGTGACGTCACATGCCGCTGGCCCTGCGGTCGCCGGTAATCAGACCCAGAGCGAACACGCTCCGGGCACTGATTACAAACGGGGTGCCACATGCATGATCCCGGGCGTCCCCAGCTGCGGGACTCCCACGATCAGGCATCTTATCCCCTATCCTTTGGATAGGGGATAAGATGTGTAAGCACCGGAGTACCTCTTTAATGGACTACACCTACATCTTCAAAATCTAAGTGTTAAAAGCCCTATTAAGTGAGGGCGAAACTAGCACTCCTTTGAGTACTCTCTCTCTCTCTCTCTGAAAACAGAGAGGAGGGGGTTACCCTCCTGCAGTGATTGGTTGAAAAGACCCAGAACGGCACAGCAGACTCAGGACAGAAGTGAATGCATGGTTTCTGAGGGCAGGCCCAGTGCTTGCCTCTGAAATGCCTTATGGAGCAGTGGATGTCAGAATGAAGGAACAGCAGTACAAAGGGATTTAAGAGCCAAACACAGAAGCTAGACACATAAAAAGACATGTAAAGCATCTTCATTACCTAGTGAATAACATATATAAGCATATGACATGTACGCTTTAACCTACATGTCAACCTCTACTTTTAATTTAGGGAACCAGGGAATAAAATGAAACTGTTATATTCTGGGCAACTGAAATATTAGGTGCTGTTCACCACATTTACCCTAGACAACCAGAGAATGACACATTAACCTCCTTATGTTCCCTAAATGGAACTCGTTCTAGAACACACCACCCCCTCACCTAATTATAATTATTTACTTATTTTTTTAATTGTGTTTCAGTAGAATAACCTAATGCAAGCTGAAAAAAAATGACAGTTTGATGTTTTGGTCCCTGTTTTTATAAGTACCCTTAAAATGCAGGACTTTTTTTTTTTTTTTTTTTTTTTTGAAAGACAAATTTTTTATTGAGAAGAAGTTGAACAACAGTAGTATAAGGCACAAACAAGTTAGACTGCACATACCGAGAAAATGTCCGAAATTAGCACAAAGGCCATTTGACAGTAATGGATAATAAGGAGCATACACATGTATCTCAATGAGCTACTAAGGGTTTAAAGAACATGGTAACTTGAACCGGAAAACTTCATAGGATGTAATCCCGATACAAGTGTTCATTGAAGGTGGATCTGCCAATGAGTAATCAAACTGTCTGTCTGATAAACCGAATCCTGGAGTTAGATCCAACCCAAAAATAAACATTGTCAGCCCTATGGGCTAGTAAAGGAGTATAACCTGTAAAAACAACATAAGACATCACCGACAGACAGGAGGAGATGAACAGACCAATAAATGAGACAAACAAACATGCAGCCAATGTCCAGAGTCCATCTTGAAAGTGCTCTCCTTTCACCTCCATAGTAATATCATGGATAGAAGTAAGAAAGTTAATGTTAATCAATACAATATCGGTATTCAAAATCACAGCACCTTCAGCGCCCCAAGAGAGCCAACCAAAGCTGCCATGGTGTACCATTGGGTAGATGCAAAGGGTTAAACTATAGATATGAGGTCAGATGAGGTATAGTTTCCATTTACTGAATAACCTCTTTGCCCTTATTTCCTTGTGATGGAGCACTTGCCTCCTTTCTAGAGTAAATAAGGGTTTCAGGGCCTCAAGCAGATGTGCAATGGTAGGAGGGGATGATGAAAGCCATTCACGCAATAGCTATAACTTGGCTAGGATGATAACTGTGTGTGCAATCGGGGGTAGATGTGCATAGGAGTAACAGTCCCTTGATCCGGACACTTTAATATGGAAGATTACCTCGTAAGGGCCTAAGGTGCCATCATGAGGACATACCTCAGGTAGTATGTTCGATACTAGCTTCCAGTAGTCCTGTATTTGTTGCCAGAACCATACACAATGATATAAGTCAGTATTCGATATCTTACATTTAAGAGCAGTGATTAATTCTAGAGAGATTTTGCATGGACGGTGGCATAGTGAAGGCATAAATGGCTGAGTGCATTAACTTGAGTTGAGTCTCTCTCCAAAAATGCAGGACTTTTTACTCTGATATTGGTTCTTTTGCTAGGTAACTCTATCCATAAAGGATTTGGATTGATGGACTTTCTCGTTTTATAGTATACCCTTGCAACAGCCATCTATATGAGTTTTTAAAACATTTTATGTACTTATTTTCAGTCTTCTGTTTAGAAATATGTACTTTTCTAAAATTTGACAGAAGGGAAAAATAACTCAACTTCAGGTCATGTAAAATTCAGTAATACAATCAAGCCATCATTTAAAGTCAAGAGGCACAGCGTACTATCTGGAGACAAGCTGCACTTTAGGAACACATTTCCCAACACCAAAACCATGGTTGTAAGTTTAAACCTGTTAGGCTTCTATTTTACCAATACTTTGCTGTCTTAAGAATAAAGATGTGTAATTATTAAATGTGATTATAAATGTCTAAATAGTTTTATATGGAAGATTTATCTAAATAAAATCTGTGTGGTATTTATGCTATGTTCTGTGTTTTTTGTTTGTTTTTGCTTTTTTTGTTCTGTTATGTTGTCCCTTTTGTTGGTTATGTTGTCCCAAGTGGAGGAAACTGGAGTACTGCAATTGTAGATAAGAATGCTGTTAAATGTATTTTAATAAGCATTGACTTAATGCTGATTAAAATATTTGTTAACACCTTACACTTTTTCCCTAACCTCCTTATATCACCTTAGCCTGGGGATCGTAGGGGGGTATTTAGCAAAACCTGTATAGTGGAAGAGTGGAGAAATAGCCAAAAGCAACCAATCAGATTCCTTCTTTAATTTTTTAAATGAAAAATAAAAGAAGCAATTTTTGGGCAACTGCTTCCTCTACACTGTAGTGTCCTATAGTACTGACCTGCTAAATGTTACTAGATCCTTATAAGACCAAGGTTATAAAAAGTATATAGAATAAAATATATGCCAGATCTCATGGCCTTCTTTATAGATTTTCAAGCCGCATGCTTGATGTGTTATCTATACAGTAGCATAATGACGCTTTTTATAAATTTATCCAAAATTCAAAAAGAACATGGCTCAGTTTTTTCCAAGGAGCAAGTTCACAGATAACAGTTTGTACCCATCACACTTACATAATAAATTCAATATATTCTTTATGTCAACAAAAAAATAACTTTAAACATAACATATTAATAAAAGCTTTTATTTAATGTTAAAGGAGTTATCCACCATAAAGTGGTTTTAGCACGTATCTGCCAGACAGTAATAGCCATGCTTAGGATAGATCCATGCTTGTCTTTGGGTTAAATGGCTATGTTGTAAGATAACCATAACCCAGTGGATATCTTTTTGTGAACTGGCTATTTCCTTTTAGAGTTCATTCTATATCACTATAAATCCCATAGTTCCTTGTTTGTAAGTGTGAGGTCTTTTTTCTTCTTCCCACACATCAATCATCCCACCCATTGAAACAAACCAGTGCAGCCTTCAATGCAATAGACCAGTGTTTTCTAACCAGGGCGCCTCCAGCTGTTGCAATTTTTTTTACAGAATGATCTCTGATCCAGCGGTTGCTCCACCCATTGAAGCAAACGCAGGTTCCCTCTAATCACCTGACTAGTGATGTTATGCCTCAAGCCGCAATATATGTATATATATATATATATATATATATATATATATATATAGATATTTTTTAAATTAATATTAGTGTCCCAATAAATCCATCACAATATATACCGTATTTATCGGCGTATAACACGCACTTTTTAGGCTAAAATTTTTAGCCTAAAGTCTGTGTCCGTGTTATACGCCGATACACCCCCAGGAAAGGCAGGGGGAGAGAGGCCGTCGCTGCCCGCTTCTCTCCCCCTGCCTTTCCTGGGGTCTAGAGCGCTGCTGTCGGCCCTTCTCACCCCCTGGCTATCGGCGCCGCTGCCCGTTCTGTCCCCCTGACTATCTGTGCCGACAGCCAGGTGGAGAGAAGGGGCAGCGGCACCCATTGCCGGCGCCGCTGCCCCGTTGCCTCCCCCCATCCCCGGTGGCATAATTACCTGAGTCGGGTCCGCGCTGCTGCAGGCCTCCGGCGTGCGTCCCCGGCGTCGTTGCTATGCGCTGAACGGCGCGGCGCATGACGTCAGTGTGCCGTGCCGTGCATAGCAACGACGCAGGGGACGCACGCCGGAAGCCTGCAGCAGCGCGGACCCGACTCAGGTAATTATGCCACCGGGGATGGGGGGAGGCAACGGGGCAGCGGCGCCGGCAATGGGTGCCGCTGCCCCTTCTCTCCCCCTGGCTGTCGGCGCCGCTTCTCTCCCCCTGGCTATCGGCGCCGGCATCGATAGTCAGGGGGACAGAACGGGCAGCGGCGCCGATAGCCAGGGGGTGAGAAGGGCCGACAGCAGCGCTCTAGACCCCAGGAAAGGCAGGGGGAGAGAAGCGGGCAGCGACGGCCTCTCTCCCCCTGCCTTTCCTGGGGGTATATCGGGGTATACACGCGCACACACGCACCCTCATTTTACCATGGATATTTGGGTAAAATGCGTGTTATAGGCCGGTGCGTGGTATACCCCGATAAATACGGTATATATATATATATATATATATATATATATATTTATATATATATATATATATATATATATATATATATATAACATTATATGTATATAAATATATATATATATATATATATATATATACATACACACACACATATATATATATATATATATATATATATATATATATACTGTATATCTATTATTTTATAAATGATCTTCCAGAAAAGAAATCCAGCAGCTGATGTGTGCATCCAGAAAAGAAAGGGAAAATATGTTCACAATTCAAAATATCAAAATATTTATTAGGTATTGTATATCACATGGATTTCTCATGATCTAACTGTAATATCTTGCCCTAGTGGTTATATGTTGTATTACTCACATGTATAAAATGACATCTACTCTCAATGGCAGAGGTTAGTTATAGTCAGGCATATCATTTGTTAAACCTTGGTTCATTGATTTGTGAATACTAAACATCTTTCTCAACGTTCATGTAGTAGTAACGCTATAATGACTCAGGTCGTTTTGGCCGTAGGGACGCAGCCAACTTTATTTTTGTATTGTGGAGGACCAAAAATACTTTTTATTTTTTCCTCCTTATCTTTTAAAATCCATAACTCTTTTAAGTTTCCACCTACAGGACCATATGAGGGCTTGTTTTATGTGGGAATATTTGTACTTTGTGATCTATGGCAAAATCAACAGCAAGACCCAAAAAATGTTTTTGAAAAAAGCAATTTTGCTACTGTGCACTTAATGGTTTTGCACTTTATGGTTAAAAATGTAGTACTGGAATACTCCTTAAGGGTAGGGTCACACGTAGTCTAGTCTCTTACTCACTGTAAGTACTTTTGGTGGTGGATAGTAGGCAGCATATGCACAACATTTTGCTCTCGGGGCGAACGCCCCCAGACCAACTTCATCCCTTAAAGGAGTACTCCGGTGGGAAAAAAAAAATCACAAATCAACTGGTTCCAGAAAGTTAAACAGATTTGTAAATTACTTCTATTTAAAAATCTTAACCCTTCCAGTACCTATCAGCTGCTGTATGCTCCAGAGGAAGTTGTGACATTCTTTTCAGTCTGATCACAGTGCTCTCTGCTGACACCTCTGTCCATGTCAGGAACTGTCCAGAGTAGAAGCAAATCCCCATAGCAAACATCTCCTGCTCTGAACAGCTCATGACATGGATAGAGGTGTCAGCAGAGAGCACTGTGGTCAGACTAAAAAGAATAACTCGACTTCCTCTGTAGGATACAACAGCTGTTAAGTACTGGAAAGATTCTTATTTTTAAATAGAAGTAATTTACAAATCTTTCTGGCACCAGTTGATTTGAAAACAAAAACTAAACAAATATATATATATATATATATATATATATATATATATATATATATATATATAGTTTTCCCCCCAGAGTACCTCTTTCATTTCAGCTTATTACTCTATGGCAGAAAGAAACTTTCAGCAGGACAATGCACCACAGGGGTCATATAGTCATGGATTGGTTTAGACAACCTGACTGATTTTCCTTGCTTCTCAGACTAGGGAAGTTTAGTGGGTGGCTCAGAGCATGTCAGTATCTACATAAGTTGTTATCCAGCAGCTTTGTTAGTAAACCCTAGTGAAAAATAATTTGATGAATGGGGAATTTGGGAGAATTGGGAGAGTGAGGACAATCTCAGTTACCAGGTACCAAGTATACATCATTTCACATCATTTTGTGTTTCCTATTGTAAGCATTTGTCCAATGCAAATATTAGTTATTTCCATATTGTAACATCAGTGTCTACTTTGAGCTATTGAAGAAACTTGTTAGCAAAAAAAGATTTACAAAGAAATAAAAAAAATCTTCCCCACAGAGAATAAAAATTAGTTTTTTTAACCTAAAGTAAAAATTTCAAGTTTTCTTTTTTTAAAGTACACTCATACAATTTATAACATCTTGATCCAGTCTGTATTATGTAAGAAACCCCAAACTGTCAGACAAACATTATCTTTAGAAAGGAAACAAAGCTATTTTGTTGAACAGCCATTGTAGCTTTTTATCTGTGCCACTTAGCCCTGCTGGAATTCGCTGCTATATCATTTGTAGCATGCAGAATGATCTTTAATAGCTGTCACGCCACTACAGAACAATAGGTTTCAATGTCAGGGCACAGCCTTCACACCTCCAGCGATGCCTCTTCAATGAGCTTCCCTGCTTTTGGGCCATCTAGTTCAAGAAGTTTAACATTTGTGCAAATATATAGTATACAAAAAAAGAAGGTTGCAGCAGCACACTTGGTCAAAAAATGGAGGCTCTTAGCACACTTTTTGATCAAAATGTGTCCCCCCATCCACCATGTGGAGGTGGCCTCATTTTGGATGGGACCCGAACACAAATTCTGAGCCTAACACTCATTTCACTCACCTCTGTTGGGCATATAGCCTCTGACTGGGTGACATGCAGGATCCATTATCAATTTAAAACACCTCCTGTGAAAAAGGGGGAGGGGTGCACGGCTACAGAGGGTGCCGTTCCCCCTGAATTGTACCAACAAGCAAAAAGAGAAGTAGCCAGCACAACTACCTGATCTACGGGTGCACGCTGCTGTGGCAAATACAGAGTATACAAAAAAGAAGGTTGCAGCAGCACACTTGGTCAAAAAATGGAGGCTCTCAGCGCACTTTTTGATCAAAACGTGTCCCCCCATCCACCACGCGGAGGTGGCCTCATTTCAGATGGGTTTATTGAAAGAGCATTATTGTCCATTTATTCATTACAAGTCATACAATAACTTACAATCACACAAAGCATGACAGTACAATACACAGCAAAGGTTGCCTAAGCTATACCTCGCATATCATGCTACTCTAACACTCCGCTCAATCCTGTAATAGAAAAGCACAAGATATCGAATAACAAAACAATACAATCTGTGATCGGGGTAGGGGCATGGGCTGTGGGGCGGGGGCGTGGGGGGTATGGGCGACTATGTGGGGGTGGGGAGGGGGCTTTTCACAGAGCCAAACTGCTGGGCTGTATCTTAAAGGAGACATGGGAGAAGGAGAGGGGTCTTCACTCCTCTTCTTCCTCATCGACGGCCGGGCTGTCCAAGATGGAATAGTCTCTAAGCAGGCTCTTGATGAACCTGCGTCAGTCCCGGACTGACATGTTCTCCCTGTTGATCCTGTGGTGGTTCCTGGCAAGCCACACTGCGTCCTTAAAACAGTTCATAAGGCGCCAGGCCTCCTGGATGGCCTCCACGTCATGGGTCCCAGGGAACAGACCGTAAAGCACCGAATGGTACGATAGGCAGTTCCTGGGTACAGAGTCTCTGAGTAAAGATGTTTCTTCCACATAGGGGCACCGGGGGCAGTACCGGGTTGTGCACAGGTTGCGGACATGCATGAACGACCTGAGAGAGAATCCTCCCTTGACGGCTATCCACGACAAGTCCTTGTGTCCATTGGTAAGCCTCTTTGAGGCCACATTAGTCCAAACTGTCTCTGCAGTGGCTGTGGGGAGTCCCGGAACCAGCTCAGTCAAGTCCTTAGCTCAGATGAGCTTGTAGATTG
Source organism: Hyla sarda (assembly GCF_029499605.1). Classification (NCBI taxonomy): domain Eukaryota; kingdom Metazoa; phylum Chordata; class Amphibia; order Anura; family Hylidae; genus Hyla; species Hyla sarda. The sequence continues at coordinate 266,826,265 of NC_079190.1, read as the reverse complement.
TCTTCGGCTTCCATAGGTCAGGTTTCAGTCCTTCCAGCTGGTGCTCCCTCACAAACCGGACAACATCCCCATAGAACCAGGGAACATTCCAGTTGTAAGGGATGGAGCTGTCCCACCTGTCCCAGCCCAGCTGTCTCCAGAGGGGCATGAGAAACAAGCGAGACATGGACCTGCCCGCTGAGTCATTCTTTTCAACAAGAGTCAGCTGCACGCTGACACATGCAAAGGAGGCCCTCAGCAGAGTGGGGATATCGGGTATTCCCTTCCCACCCTTGCGGGGCTCTTTGTACATCACAGTCCTCTTGACTCTGTCCATTTTGCCCCAGATGAAGCAAAACACTGTCCGGGTGATGGCCTTGCAAACGGTGGTATGGGGAGGCCAGGCCTGTGCGGTATACTGGAGCACAGGCAAAACTTCACTACGCAGGACAAGTGCTTTGCCTTCAATAGAGAGCTTTCTGGAGCTCCACAGTTCGATCTTAGAGTTCATCTTTCCTAGTCGGTCTTGCCAAGACTTAAGGGCCGCTCCTTCCTTCCCAAACCAGACTCCAAGAATTTGAATGAAGTCCGGCTTAACAGTAAGGGGGAAGGGGGCGGAAGAAGCCAGGTGCCACTCCCCGAAGAGCATGGCTTCTGACTTCCCGCAGTTGACTTTGCCCCCGAAGCTCTGCCGAAGTCCTCGCAGGTCTGGACGAGTGCAGTCACCGAACGCTGGTCAGCGCAGAAGACGGTCACGTCGTCCATGTAGAGCGAGCACTTGACCTCGAAGCGATCTGGTCCTGGTGCGGTGATCCCTCTGATCTCTCCATTCTGCCGGATAGTCTCAGCGAAGAGCTCTATAACACAAATAAAAAGAAGAGGTGAAAGAGGGCAGCCTTGTCTAACCCCTGAAAGGATGGAAAACCGGTTAGTCTTCCAGCCGTTCCCCAACACCGTGCTGTAAATATCAAAATACATGACGTTAACAAAAGAGCAAAACATCTTCCCCAGACCTAGCCTGTGCAAAGCCCTGCCCATGAATGCATGGGAGACACGGTCAAATGCCTTCTCCTGATCCAAACTGACCAGGGCGGCACGGCCACGACGATCCTGGAGGTAATAGACCGTGTCTCTCACAAGGGCAAGACTGTCAGCAATCCTGCGACCAGGAATGCCGCAGGTCTTGTCCGGATGGACGATCTGCCCGATGACAGATTTCAGCCTGTTGGCCAGCACCTTGGCGAGGATCTTGTAGTCCACGTTCAGGAGAAAGATGGGACGCCAGTTTTTCAGGTCACATCTCTCCCCCTTCTGCTTATACAAGATCGTGATCATCCCTTCCCTCAACGACGGAGGCATTCTGCCCCCCACCACCATCTCCTCGTACACCTCCAACAGGTCTGGACAGATTAGGTCACCCAGCGCTACATAGAGCTCGGCCGGGAGACCGTCACTGCCCGGGGTCCTGCCGGGCTTAAAGGATTTAGCAGCAGAGAGCAGCTCCCCCACAGTCAAGGGATCGTCCATAGCCGCGGGATCAACAACGTTTGTAATACCTGACAGGAACCTCTCGGCGGCTTCGGGGTCGGATGACTTGGACCTCATTTCGGATGGGACCCTAACACAAATTCAGAGCTTAACACTCTGCCACGGCAGCGTGCACCAGTGTATTAGGTAGTTGTGCAGGCTACTTCTCTTTTTGCTTGTTGGTACAATTCAGGGGGAATGGCACCCTCTGTAGCCTTGCACCCCTCCCCTTATTCAAAGGAGGTGTTTTAAATTGATAATGGATCTAGCATGTCACCCAGTCAGAGGCTATATACCCAACAGAGGTGAGTGAAATGAGTGTTAGGCTCAGAATTTGTGTTAGGGGATGCTGCTGCAACCTTCTTTTTTGTATACTCTGTATTTGCCACAGCAGCGTGCACCCGTGTATTAGGTAGTTGTGCTGGCTACTTCTCCTGAGATAAATACTCATCCCCTTTAGCTGCTCTTAGGCCTCTTACCCCAGCCAAGCCAGATCACGCTGCTCTGTACTGACGAGTGGCAAAAACCACGAAAGAGCTGTCTGCAGACGGGTAGAAACTTTCCTTTTGGGAAGTAGTCTGGCTTGGCTGAAATCCCGATTAGCTTTTCATATTCCTTAACAGGAGCTAAGCTGATACCAGGGAACACTACCTGAATAAGGTGGTGTAATGAACTGCTTTGCATATTCCCCTACCCAGAATGCCCGCGGAGTGCAAAATGGTCTTATGAAGCTCCGTCATACCAGGAGTGGTAATCTCTCCCTGAGATAAATACTCATCCCCTTTAGCTGCTCTCAGGCCTCTTACCCCAGCCAAGCCAGATCACCCTGCTCTGAACTGACGAGTGGCAAAAACCACAAAAGAGCTGTCTGCAGATGGGTAGAAACTTTCTTTTGGGAAGTAGTCTGGCTTGGCTGGAATCCCGATTAGCTTTTCATATTCCTTAACAGGAGCTAAGCTGATACCAGGGAACACTACCTGAATAAGGTGGTGTAATGAGCTGCTTTGCATATTCCCCTATATATATATATACACACAGTATATGTATATATATATATATATATATATATATATATATATATATATATATATTTCTTTAAACCTATGTATAAACTACAGGCATTAAAGCGCAACTGTCATGAACTCTGGGTGTTATAACCTACACACAGCTTTTGTACTGTGTGCAGATGGTGTGCACAGCATTGTTTTTACCTTATTTTTGCAGGCTTTCATCACCCCAAAAAAATGCTTTTGATCACAGCCACACACAGTTGGATAGATGTGAAGTGAGGTACACTATCCCCGCCGCCCCCACGCCCACCCCCCGTGTCAGTGCTGGGACCGCTGTTTGACACAGACGTACTAAGGATGCAGACGTGGTGGGAGCGAGCGCTTGTTGGGGAAGCAAGAGCTAGCCTGGATAACATGCGGCGACGCGCACCTTAGATGAGCTGAGGGGCTCATGCACTGGGACCTGTGTGTCAATCACACAGCAGTCCCAGCACTGACACAGGGGGTGGGCGTGGTGGCGGAGGGGCATAGCGTACATCACGCCACGCCAAATCAACTGTGTGTGCCTGTGATCAAAAGCATTTTTTTTTTACGGATGATAAAAGCCTGTAAAAAGGCTGTGTGTAGGTTATGACACCCAGAGTTCATGACAGTTGAGTTGCGCTTTAAGTGTTAAGCGCACATGTGCAGTATTAAACTCCTTAAGGACACTGTTCGGACCTTGAGGAATCTTGAGAACACAGCTCCTTTAACCCCTTAAGGACTCAGGGTTTTTCAGTTTTTGCACTTTTGTTTTTTCCTCCTTACCTTTTAAAAATCATAACCCTTTCAATTTTCCACCTAAAAATCCATATTATGGCTTATTTTTGGTGTCACCAATTCTACTTTGCAGTGACATTAGTCATTTTACCCAAAAATTCACGGCGAAACGGAAAAAAAAATAATTGTGCGACAAAATCGAAGAAAAAACGCCATTTTGTAAATTCTGGGGGCTTCCGTTTCTACGCAGTGCATATTTCAGTAAAAATGACACCTTATCATTGTTCTGTAGGTCCATACGGTTAAAATGGTACCCTACTTATATAGGTTTGATTTTGTTGTACTTCTGGAAAAAATCATAACATTCAGGAAAATTTATACGTTTAAAAATGTCATCCTCTGACCCCTATAACTTTTTTATTTTTCTGCGATATGAGGACTCATTTTTTACGCCATGATCTGAAGTTTTATCGGTATGATTTTTGTTTTGATCTGACTTTTTGATCACTTTTTATTCATTTTTTAATGGTATAAAAAGTGACCAAAATTCGCTTTTTTGGACTTTGGAATTTTTTTACATGTACGCCATTGACCGTGCGGTTTAATTAATGATATATTTTTATAGTTCGGACATTTACGCATGCGGCGATACCACATATGTTTATTTTTATTTACACTGTTTTATTTTTTTTATGGGAAAAGGGGGGTGATTCAAACTTTTATTAGGGAAGGGGTTAAATGACCTTTGTTAACACTTTTTTTTACTTTTTTTTGCAGTGTTATAGGTCCCATAGGGACCTATTACACTGCACACACTGATCTCTTACACAGATCACTGGCGTGTATTAACACGCCTGTGATCAGTGTTATCGGCGCTTGACTGCTCCTGCCTTGATCTCAGGCACGGAGCAGTCATTCGTCGATCGGACACCGAGGAGGCAGGTAAGGGCCCTCCCGGTGTCCTGTAAGCTGTTCGGTACACGGTGATTTCACCACGGCGGTCCCGAACAGCCCGACTGACTAGCCTGGATAGTTTCACTTTCACTTTAGAAGCAGCGGTCAGCTTTGACCGCCGCTTCTAAAGGGTTAATACCGCACATCGCCGCGATCGGCGATGTGTGGTATTAGCCACGGGTCCCGGCCGTTGATGAGCGCCGGGACCAACGCGATGTGAAGCGGGGTTGCAGCGCGACCCCGCTTCATATCGCGGGAGCCGGCACAGGACATAAATATACGTCCTGCGTCGTCAAGGGGTTAAGAGACATAACTTCATATGAGGGCTTGTTTTCATCTTGACCAATTTTACTTTGTGGGCACTTTTCATTTTACAATTTTACAATTTCATTAAAATATTTTGTTTTGTACTGCAAAAAAATAAAAAATAAATAATAATAATATATATATATATATACAGGACATGATGTCTATTTCCACACTGGACCAACTGTGTGATCACAGCTCCACTGCCTTGGACACAGTTCCAAAGATTACCACACGCAACTCTAATTTTTATCCTGTCATGTCCAGAACACCTGTTCTGGACATGTTTCAGGAGGCAGTCGAGCGTGATCTCACAACTTTGGCCCACACTAGGAGTCACCATGCCCCTAATCTTACTCTCCTAGAAAAAGCTGCTCTTGACAGCCTGTCCGCGGCAGATGACCTTGTTGTGAGACAGGCTGACAAGGGGGGCGCCGTTGTCATATTAGATAAGGGACTTTACCGTCAAATTAATTTAGACATGCTATCGGATCCTAATACATACCGTGTTCTTAGATCAGATCCTACGAGCATCTTCAAACAACGGTTAGTAGAGCTTGTGGATCTTGGGAAGGAGAAGGGTTTTTTTTACCTCGCGTGAAGCAGATTTTCTCATTGTTGAATACCCAATAATCCCCATTTTTCATTCTCTTCCCAAGATCCACAAGCTCTGTTTCCCCCCACCTTGCAGGCCTATTGTTGCTGGTATTGGCTCTTTAAACGAAAACCTTTGTGCCTGGATAGACTCGCTCCTCCAACCACTCATCCCTCAGATTCCGGCATACATACAGGACACTAAACATCTACTACTTAATCTGAATCACATACCTTGGCATTCATCTTTCTCCTGGGTTTCAGCGGATGTTACATCCCTGTACTCAGTCATTCCACACCATCTTGCACTCACTGCACTCCAATGGTTTCTTTCTACTTATTCCACCTTTACTTCTGATCTTCGTGAATTTCTGGGTACATGTGTTTCTTTTCTTCTCGAACACAACTTTTTCATGTTTGATGGGTGTTTCTTTCTCCAAATCACTGGCGCTTCTATGGGGGCCAAATTCTCCCCCTCTATTGCTAATATCTACATGTGTTGGTGGGAATCTATCTACCTTTTTTCTCCCTCTAATCCTTTCGCTCAACATCTCATCTGGTACGGTCGCTACATAGACGACCTCATATTTATATGGGGTCCCGGTGTGGCGACCGTGCCAGACTTTTCTTTCTATCTCAACACCAACACTCTTAACTTACAGTTCACTGTTTCAGAACACACTCACACCATTTCTTTTCTTGATGTCAATCTGAGGGGTGACAGTGCCACTGGCCAAATACAGTCTTCCACATTTCGTAAAAGTACAGCTGTTAACTCCATTCTATGTGCCCACTCGTGTCACCCACCTCACGTTATAAAAAACCTGCCGGTGGGTGAGATGATTCGGGCACGCAGAAATTGTTCTACAGATAAGGATTTTTTCACTGAGGCAGAGTCTATCCAGACACGTTTGAAAGTTTGTGGTTACCCTGATTGGTCACTTAAAAGAGCCACTAAAATTGCTTTTAGTCGAAACAGACAGGAACTACTCAACAGTTCCCGTAAACCTAAAATGAAATACGACAATCCAACCCCGGTGACTTTCACTACTTCTTACAGCACCGATTTTTCTACTATTTGTAAGATTATACATACATACATGCCTATGATTTTGACTGATCCCCAGTATGCATGTATCAAAGAAACCGGTTATAGATGTGTTCCCAAAAAGGCTCCCACAATTGGCCAAAGAGTCTCTCCGAGTCTTTTTTCTACCTCCAGGCCTGCTCCACCCACTTGGCTATCCTACCCTGGTTCATTTAGATGTGGGCACAGCCGTTGCATCTGTTGCTCGGGGATGCACGTCACCAGATCCTTTACTTCATTTGCTACTAACGTCACTTACACAATTAAACAATACATTAATTGCAATACCACATATGTGGTATATCTGGTGTCGTGCATGACTTGCCGCCTACAGTACGTCGGCTGTACCACAAATCCACTAAAAGTTCGGCTGAGAAAACATTTATCTGACATCCCCCATTTCAATTCCAGAAACACCTCTGCAGTGTCCAGACATTGTGCTGAAGCACATCATGGCAGTTTTTCCTCTTTACAATGTACCGCAATTGAACGTGTTAATCCATCCAAGAGAGGAGGTGACTTGAAACAAAAACTTCTCAATCGAGAAGTTTTTTGGATTCTTAAATTATCAACACGAGTTCCTCTTGGTATGAATAAACGGCAGGATGTCATCCTCCACTATTAAGTATAACTCTATTTATGTCATCTTCTATGTATTTTTTGACATCTTCACATGTTCCCCAGTTGTCCATTAATATATATTGATTCACTCGTATACTTATGTTAATTTTTACATAGGACTTATCTGGCGATACATTTTTAAGATGTCAATTCATATGTAGCTTCTTCACAGCCTATGTGCATGATTGGCATACATCTTCCCAATATGAAATTTAATAACTTATGTCTTTATATTTATTCATTTTTCTCTCATCTCTCCATACATTGGTCATTTATTATTTTCAGACATTATTCTTTTATGTAGTTACAATTATATTTGTATTTACCCATTGTTTTGATACTTGAAGTATATTTCTAATGTTTACCTGTAAGGGGTTAATTCCTGCCAGTCACATGACCTGTGACCGTCTGTAATTACCTCACTGCCTATTTAAACCGACTTGTAACATGCACTTGTTGTATGACTAAGAGTGCTTGCAGCGCTTGAAACGCGTAACTTGTTCCTTCCTTGTCCTATGGATTAAACCCGATTTTATCTGCATTGAGCTGGATCCGATCTCCTTCATATATATATATATATATATATATATACAGATTATAAATGTAGAGAAATGTACAGAAAACAGTAATTTGCAACTTTTGTGTTGTTTTCTTTTAATGCAGTGTACATTACGGTAAAACTGACTTTTTAAAAAGAAATGGTAAAAGGGGGTGTTTTGAATTTTTATTAAAGTAGGATTTTTTTTATATATATATTTCAATAGTTTTAATCCTTTTTAGGTGGCTTGCTTATACTAAACAATGCTATAGCAGACTATTTTAAATTGCTAAGTGGCAGTGCAAGTAACTGGCGCCGCTCCTGTCGCAAAACTCTTAAATGCCAGGATTGCAGTATTTATGAGGTTAATGACTGACATCAGTGTGATAGCTGTTTTCGATCCTTCACCTTAAGTGCAGGCTGCTGTCACTCACATTGTATAAGGTGCTTTATAGCTATATAATGTGTTCTGCATGTAAGTTTGTTATCTAGAAATTATTTCCTACTTAACAAATTGACCTAAAGAAACACCCATAGAGGGGGAGATGTATCAATGTCTGGGCCTGGCGCAGATCACCAAAAAGTCACTAATGTTAAAGTCGCAAAGTCACCAAGCTGACATTGCTTTGTGTAGATGCGGCATGTCTCCATACAAAGGAGCGTGAATGTCCCCATGCACCAAATTTACTTCAATTTATATAGGAAAAATTGGAAATAACATCATAACTCTAAGCTGCCATTGGTTTTTGAGTCTACTGCTTGGGCAGCCTCAGATGTGCCTGTATTTAATAAGAGGTATGTGTGTGCTCTTTCTCACCATCCCCTACCAATGCTTGTCTATGGAGATTACATGGCTGTGTGTTTACCTTCACTTTACGTACTTGTTGAACAGCTAAACATAAGAATAAGCAATCTATCTGGCCACATAGTGTACTAAAAATAACATTTTATAAAATGTATACAGTGGGGATCAAAAGTTTGGGCACCCCAGGTAAACATTTGTATTAATGTGTGTAGTGAATATAGGCTGAGGATATCATTTTTAGGAAAAACATGGTGGATGTCTCTGTCTTCTGGCTGTCTGGGACCCTGTTTGAAATGGATATATCATCTGGTCCTCTGATTATTTTCCTTTGTCTGTATACCCCCTGTACTGTTTTGTATTCTGTTGGTGGTTACTTTACATATCCCTTGACACCTAGCTGTGAGGAGCCTCAAGACAGCTTGTTTGCTGATTGGGGTAATCGCGCATATCCTGCCAGTTGGTGCCAACGTGAACAAACGGTTTACATCTTACATATAGTGAAATATGTCCCGGTTTTAGAAATATGTTTTCAGGGCTCCCCTTAGTAGCCATAGTTATATATCCCCCAGAATCATGATCCCCGAATAATGGGCTGTATTTAGAACCCAAACATGACCCCCTTGTACCCATAGATTAAACTGTATGTATCCATAAGATGTATGTATCCTATACCTATGTATAACCCCTTCATGCATCCTATCAAAATGTGTGTTATAATGTCACCATGGAGGCGTTCTATCGGCCTACTGATAGATGGTGGCATCGTATTTGTGTGTGGGCGTGTATACTGGTTTTGGGGTGTTTGTAACTCATTTTTAGGGCCTATTGTGATAGGTGTGAGTGAAAGTGAGTGTGGAAGCAGCGTACCCCTTTACTGTCACAGCCGAGGTCACGTGTGCAGGGAAGGCACGGAGACCTAAACACAGTGTGTATTTGAGTGGTGTCATTAGCTCATAAGGGAGCAGAGCGTGCTCAAGGGAGCCAAGAGTGAAGGTGCCAAGGTGGCAGTTCAGTATTAGAATAGTAGAGTAAATATTATGTTGGTTTTTGTGTTCTTTTAGTCCACTCACTCTTTTCCGAGAGGGGTGGACTTGTCCGTACGCCAGGTCGAGGGGCTGCTACGTGACAATGTGCATAAAGAAGCCAAGGAAAGATGGAAAAATCTCCAAAAGGCATCAAATTACAGATTAGACATTCTTATAATATTTTCTTTTCTTTTCTTTTCTTACAACAAAAGTTAGATTTTATTTCCATCATTTACACTTTCAAAATAACAGAAAACAAAAAAAGGCGTCTGCAAAAGTGTGGGCACCCTGCAGAGTTAATATTTTGTACTGCCCCCTTTGGCAAGTATCTTAGCTTGTAAATGCTTTTTGTAGCCAGCCAAGAGTCTTTCAATTCTTGTTTGAGGTATCTTTGCCCATTCTTCCTTACAAAAGTCTTCCATTTCTTTGAGATTTCTGAGCTGTCTGTCACACACTGCTCTTTTAAGGTATATCCATAGATTTTCAATTATGTTGAGGTCAGGAGATTGTGAAGGCCATGGCAAAACCTTCAGTTTACACCTCTTGATTTAATCCCCCGTGGATTTCGAAGTGTGTTTAGGATCATTATCCATTGGTAGAAGCCATCCTCTCTCTAACTTCAGCTTTTTCACAGATGGTATCCAAGTTAGCATCCAAAATTTGCTGAAATTTAATTGAATCCATTTTTCCTTCTACTAGTGAGATGTTCCCTGTGCCACTGGCTGAAATACAACCCCAAAGCATGATTGATCCACCCCCATGCTTAACAGTTGGACAGAGGTTCTTTTAATTAAATTCTGCTCCCCTTCTTCTCCAAATGTACCTTTGCTCATTCCGGCCAAAAAGTTACATTTTAACCTCATCGGTCCACAGAACTTGTTTCCAAAATGCATCAGGCTTGTCTATATGTTCATTTGCAAAGTTCAAACACTGATTTTTGTGGTAAGGACATAGAAGAGGTTTTCTTCTGATGACTCTTCCATGAAGATCATATTTGTACAGGTATCTCTTTATAATGGAATAGTGTACAAAAACTCCAGTGCCTGCCAGGTCTTGGGGTTTTGAATTGTTTTTCTCACAATCCTGAGAGCTGTTCTGTCTGATATTTGTCTTGGTCTTCCAGATCTTGATTTAACTTCCACTGTTCCTGATGACTGCCATTTCTTAATTACATTCCTAACAGAGGATATTGACATCTGAAAAAGTTTTGCTATCTTCTTATAGCCTTTTCCAGCTTTGTGAGCGTCAACTATTTTCAGTTTCAGATTTCTAGACTACTGCTTAGAAGAACCCATGGTGCTGATTGTTGGGGCAAGGTCAAATGAGTCTGTGCATTTATAACCTTTGAGATTGACATCACCTGGTCTTCCCAGATGATGATTGAGAAAAATCCAGAACACTGGCAGGTGTCAACTTTGCAAAGGGGGCAGTGCATGCTATAAATTCTTCAGGGTGCCAAAACTTTAGCAGACACCAATTTTTTAGTTTTCTGTTATTTTGAAAGCTTAAATGATGAAAATAAAATCTAACTTTTGTTGACATATTATAAGAATGTCTAATCTGTAATTTGATGCCTTTTGGAGATTTTTCCATCTTTCCTTGTCTTCTTTATGCACATTAATACAAATTTTTACCTGGGGTGCCCAAACTTTTGATCCCCACTAAAGACTCACTTTTGCCCGTCTATTGTACATTTCCTAATAAGTAAGATTTATTATTTTTTGTTTCTAGTATTGGAGTCCACTGACTAATGCCAAACTGTGCTAGCCTCTGTCTCTACTTATAAAGGCTCATATCAACAGCTATGCATCCCCTGATCAAAAAGAGCACTTGTAATCACAGAATATGAAGGTGTCTTAATCCACAGTTATTTTATTAAGCTGTAATATATGAAAGCTAGTGGAAACACATAACTTTACATTAAAAATAAAATAAAATCAAAAAGCATAATAAAAGATAACAGACTGCAAACTGATGAATTAGTTGTTTCACCAACCATATTTAACAGTGAGTGGTGCTTTTGTCCTTTATTGAATTATAATGTCTTACTATGTACAATTGTTGTTTGTAGCTTTTTAGGCCATCAAGAACAAAGTATAATCTCACTTAAAAAGATGTGGCTCCACATGATTCTCTTTTGGGTGCCATATGTCAGAGATTTGGTATATTTTCAAATAAAATCCGAGGCATACATATGAAAAGTAAGGCCTGTAAGGCTGCTAATGAAGGAAACAGTTGTCATGTATCAGTAGGTTTATTACAATGTGTTTAAATCCTTCTGATAACTGTTAGTCAGAACATATAATGTACTAGCATTCCCCAGTTTTTCCTTCCTAATTCTTACTGGGGAGGAAAATCAACAAAGAAGAAAGCTTTTGACTTCATATTCTGTCCTCATATATTGTTGTCATATCCCAATCCCATATCCCGTCCTCATATCTCAAACTCATATCCCGTCCTCATATCCCGACCTCATATCCTGTCCTTATATCCTGTCATCATATCTCAACCTCATATCCTGACCTCATATCCCGCCCTCATATCTCAACCTCATATCCCATCCTCCTATCCCATCCTCATATCTCGACCTCCTATCCCAACCTCCTATTTTGACCTCATATCTGTCCTAACATCCCGACCTCATATCCCATCCTCAAATCTCGACCTCCTATCCCGACCTCCTATTCCGACCTCCTATCCTGTCCTCATATTCCGTCCTCATATTCTTTCCTCCTATCTCGACCTCCTATACCGACCTTCTATCCTGTCCTCATATCCCGTCCTCCTATCTTGACCTCATATCCCATCCTCATATCCCAACCTCATATCCCAACCTCCTATTCCGACCTCCTATCCTGTCCTCATATCCCGACCTCCTATCCTGACCTCCTTTCCCTGTCCTCCTATCTCGACCTCATATTTTCAGCAGTACCGAAGTTATGTGGGAACATACATTTCCCATTGATTTGCATGGGACTTTAAACAAAAACCCTGACCCTTACAAATGGGGGTAGTTAAGGGTTTAATTAACTATCCTATATTTTAAGTGGGCACATAAGTAACATGTGACCAAGTATTATCGAAATGTCTCCAGCCGTTTGGAAGTTATGCAGCATCATATATTTCCCATAGACTTGTATTGGACTTTAAACAAAAAACCCCGACCCTGGCAAATGGGTGTGGGTAAGGGTTAAATCACCTATCCAATGTTTGTTGTTGACATATAAGTAACGTGTGCCAAGTTTCATGTTAATATCTTTAGACATTTGGACATAATGCTGGAACATACACACACACACACACATTGAGAAATATATATATATATATATATATATATATATATATATATATATCGCTTGTTATATTCCTATATTGTGAAGTAACTTTTAAACAATGTTCTCTATTCTCTGTGCTTTCATCTCTGGTGAACCTATTTTATGTATATGAAAGCCACCAGGTTTCTTCCAGAAGCTATTAGAAATTTGTAGAAGAAGTCCACTTAGTCTTATACTTTCACTTCAGAGGGCAGGAACACAACCAAAAAGTCTGGCTTTGGCCAGGAAAAGATAATAGGGTATAGTGCACTTTGGCTCTGCCAGATCCAGATAAATCTCTCACCTGTAGCTGGAACTTCAGTATGATCAGTGGATACCTTTTAGGAGAGAAACATGGTAGTCTGGTGTCCTTTCTGTGACCATCATTTACATTTCCTGTTTTGATGAACCAGTTCCATTATGTGGCCCAACCTGCATTCCAAAGAGGATCAGTGTCATAAGTATACTAACTAGGACATTCATGGTGGAATCTTCACAACATTTTGAAAGAACAACAATGCCCAATACACATTGTGGTGAATTTTCTGAACTGTATATCTGCCTCCATGAGGGAGAGAGAATTGTCTAAAGCTAGAAGGGAAAGGTTGAACAAGTGCCCTTCTGCAACTACTGGTCTTTAAGGAGGCCTCCAGCTGGAACCTGTTCAAAGTGACTCACACAATGAGTCCTACCAACCTACACTCTGAGCAAAACCGTGAACTCATATCAATAGACAACCTGTAAAACTCTATCCATCAGTGAAGTAATACTTAGACTGTGTTTCTCAAAATGAACTATTTAGTTGCTAGAGAAGTAAATCCAATCATTTCCAATCCTAGAGAATGAAATCTGTAATCAACTTACAAGGGAACAACATCTAATCTATAAAAGGAAACTCTCAGCTGTAAACTTCTACTGCTGTGCCTTAAACCCTTAAGCCTTAAAGAGGTTCTCCCTTGTTTATACTGTTTTTTGTTATTATGTTTGTGTGTTATGTGTGTATAAGTATGTGTTTTTTATGTGTGTTGTGATTATGTATATATGTATTTTCTTACCTTTTGTGAAGATCCAGAAGCTGGCCCCTTTTTCTTCCAGTGGCTTGCTGTGCACCTCGGCCTCCGCCATGTTGTGTTTGGTAAGTGGGATGTCGGGGGGTGTGTTCTTGCTTCTGTCCTTCCTATCTTCTGACGTCCGAGGCAAATCTTTTCTTCCTGTTTCTTCCGTGGCTCAGCGACGAATCTGCGGCCTCTTCCGGCGCATGCGCAGGTAGTTTTTCTTTTTTTTTTACCAATAAAGTTTTTTTTGTCTAATTGACAAACTGTCTGCGCATGCGCGAGTACACAAGTGCTACGCTAACAGCGTAGCGTACATTAAGTCTACGCTAATAGCGTAGCTTTGCGCAAGCGCAGACAGTTTGTCAATTAGACAAAAAAAAATTATTGGTAAAAAAATTAAAATAAATGACCTGCGCATGCGCCGGAAGAGACCACAGATTCGTCGCTGAGCCACGGAAGAAACAGGAAGAAAAGATTTGCCTCGGACGTCAGAAGATCCCACTTACCGAACACAACATGGCGGAGGCCGAGGTGCACAGCAACCCACTGGAAGTAAAAGGGGCCAGCTTCCGGATCTTCACAAAAGGTAAGAAAATACATAAATACATAATCACAACACACATAAAAAACACATACTTATACACACATAACACACAAACATAATAACCAAAAACAGTATAAGCAAGGGAGAACCCCTTTAAAGACGCATCCTATTTTCATTTTTGCGTTTTTTCCTCCTCTCCCTACAAGAGCCAGAACACTTTGTAATGACACCTTTCATTTTACCATAAAATGCACAGTGCAACCAAATAAATTATTATTTGTGGGAGAGAATTAAACAGAAACCCAAATTTTACAACTTTTGGGGGTTTTGTTCTTACACAGTGCACAGTGCACTTTATGGTAAGAAATGAATGTTCTCTTTATTATGTAGGTCAATGCTATTAAAACAATAATGCTCTATACTTTTTACCACTAGAGGTCTCTCCACTGTCCAGAACACTGTCTTGTCCTTGCAGCAATTGCATGTGTGTCTTTGTGCTGAGACAAAACACAGGAAATGTGAGCAGTACAAGGAGGTCTGTATGCAGGCTCCTGGCTTAATAACTCAGCCTCCTGTGTGAGCCGCGAGTGCGCTATAAAGTCTCACTGCACAGAGCAACCAATTGCCAGCTATGAAGAGTGAGGAGGAAAGTTCCCACATAAAATGTGAAGGAAGCAATGGAATGCCCTCGCATTCTCAGTAAACTGAATGCAGTGTGAGCAATATAAACATAGAAATTTGGAGCCAAAGGATTAAAACCAGAATTTAGGCACATAGACTGGATCAGCACCAGTTAAATAGTAAGCCTGGAGCACTTTAAAGTTATGGTCCAGCAATATGTCTTTACAGTCAACAATGTCAGACAACAATTCAACAACAATGCATCAACACACAGATCCATCTCATGGAGGTGTGAACACAGCAAATTCCAACTGCAATCATCCACTGGGTTTCCTGTTCTAGCCTCTGTGTCTCCATCCCAGCAGCATGGTGTATGTGTTGGTAATTCCCTACCACCATGTTGATAACCTTATGGTCAACAAAATTTTATTACCAACCCCTTCCCTATTATATTCTAAAATAGTGCTGGTTATAATCGACTGATAAATGCATCCCATTAAAGGGATATCCACAATTGTTAGAGCACTGATAAATGCATCCCCTTAAAAGGCCATCCCCAATTGCATGAACTGAAGCTGGCATTAAAATTAAAGGGGTTATCCACCATAGGTTGTCCACCATAAGGTGATTTTAGTACATACCTGGCCGACAGTAATGGACATCCTTAGGAAGGATTTGCGCTTGTTTTGGGCTAAATAGAAAAGAGAGAAAAAGCTAGTGGCCATAAATTATTGCACACCATCAAACATGATCATATATAATGAATGTTTATTATACACAAATTATCACAAAGACCCGAGAAAACACATATAATTAAAACCATTTAAAACAGAAATGACACATGGGTTAGGGAAAGTGATCCCTCCCCCCACCCCTCTCGGCCCTGCTCCAATAATAATGTGGTATGAAGATATACTAGAATACACAAAAACAACCACAAACCTGCCTGTATGCACAAAGCTGCTGCTATGACACAGGTTGTTGCCTATAGCAACAAAAAAGGGAAGAAAAACAATGTAAAGTGCAAGTGCAAGCTTATAAGGAAAATATAGTACCACTATACTAGATATACCCAAAAAGTCAATAAAGTGTACTAGTGCAATGTAAAAAACCTTAAAGGAATGTGCAGGCGCCGATACAAACAAAGGCAGGGCAGGTAGCAACCATAGCAAAATAAAGGGAGTATATCACAACAGGCCGGGAGGGGGGGGGGAAACAACTCGCTCCGCGCGTTTCGCCGCTCACTACAGCAGCTTCATCAGGAGTGATAATGAGTTCTCCAAAGTGATAATGGAGAACTCATTATCACTCCTGATGAAGCTGCTGTAGTGAGTGGCGGAACGCGTGGAGCGAGTTGTTTCCCCCCCCCCCCCGGCCTGTGGTGATATACTCCCTTTATTTTGCTATGGTTGCTACCTGCCCTGCCTTTGTTTGTATTGGCGCCTGCACATTGCTTTAAGGTTTTTTACATTGCACTAGTACACTTTATTGACTTTTTGGGAATATCTAGTATAGTGGTACTATATTTTTCTTATAAGCTTGCACTTGCACTTTACATTGTTTTTCTTCCCTTTTTTGTTGCTATAGGCCACGACCTGTGTCATAGCAGCAGCTTTGTGCATACAGGCAGGTTTGTGGTTGTTTTTGTGTATTCTAGTATATCTTCATACCACATTATTATTGGAGCAGGGCCGAGGGGGGTGGGGTGTGGGATCACTTTCCCTAAACCATGTGTCATTTCTGTTTTAAATGGTTTTAATTATATGTGTTTTCTTGGGTCTTTGTGATAATTTGTGTGTAATAAACATTCATTATATATGATCATGTTTGATGGTGTGCAATAATTTATGGCCGCTAGCTTTTTCTCTCTTTTTTTCTAGATATTTGTATTAGTGGTCCTTTTTTGCACCCAGGCACATTTATTGGCTGTGCCCGTTGCTTTTCTTTTTTGCATATATGTTTTGGGCTAAATGGCTATGTTGTGAGATTACCATAACATTGTGGCTAGCTTTTTGTGAACTGGTATTTCCGGTTTGAATTTTCTTTTTTTGACTACAAATCCCACAATTCCATTTTCCTTCCTCCCATCCCACACATTAGCCACCCCACTCATTGAAACAGAAATAAGCTGCATCCATTCAAAAGACCTGTGGTTTTCAATCAGGGTGCCTACAGCTGTTGCATTAGTTGCAGATTTATCTTTCTCCCACCAAGCGATCTCTCCACCCATTGAAGCAGACAGGCTTTACAGCCCCTGTAGCATAGTCAAATGAAAAACACAGTAGGAAACCCCAGAAAGGATGTGGCACTGGAGAAGCAGGGGATTTTTATTGTTATTATATGTCATTTTAAGCTCTTATAACATTTTCAAAAAAATCCCAGAAAATCCCCTTTAACTTCAGATATACCTCTATGACCATTCATACCACTTCTCATTACAGTTGATATGGCCTATGCTTACAGCTTCCAAAAAAGGTTGGGGAGGGGGGACCTCTGCTATAGAATATGCATTTTTTTCCCTTGTAAAATTTCTCCTTTTTATTTAATTTTTTTTTACAACACATGCAAATAAATGTGGATAAAACAGGTTTAGGTATTTTTTTCATCCGGTAAGTTACAAGATAGCCTTATTCCATAATAGTGCTATTTTTAAATCCTGTAAGCTTTTAATTCTTCTTTGTTTGTTACTTAGAGTAATGTCCTCCTCGTAGTCCAATGCCACTCTTCAGATGCTAAAATAATATGCCTACTAATATAACCGCCTGAGCCTTAAACAGTTTCTTCGTGATCTTGTATTCCTACTCTGATTTTGGCACCCACCAGGGAGAGGATTAGAAGAAATAAATCTACTAATTCTTCTAATATCCTTCAGAATCTGTGCAGAACAGAGAGGAAGGGTGATGCCAGCACTCATAATTGGAATGAAATGTCTTGTCACTAACAGATGGTCAAGGACCCTTGACAATACTCATAATTTCAACAATTATCTCAGCCACCAGGTACCTGCCAAATATAGTTATTTGAGAAAGAATGGCCTTTATCAATGCAGCTGTGGCAATGTTAGACATTCTAGAACATGTTTCTTCAATTTTTTTTTCAAGAACCTGTCACTCCACCGAATCAGAACTTGTGTGCTAAACATGTACATCATGCTTTAAAGAGAAGCAAGCATTAGATTTTACCATATATAGCGCTTGGCAATACGTTATATGTGGTAAATTCATTATCCTCACCAACCCCGAGGGACGTTTTTGCCCCCAGGGATGGCGAGGATATGAAGTTATAAAGTCTCCCCGCACCACCTGTAAGTAGTCCCCTAGGCAGGCAGCTGTACAGACAGTAGTGATGCGGCACAGAGCAAATAAAGCAAAAATAAACTGGGATAAATAAAATAAACACATATTAAAATGGAACACTGTATGAGGAACACATATTAAAATGGAGCTGTACGAGTGGGTTGGAATGGTGAGGGTGGTAATCCTTGATATGTCACATGGCTAAGTGTAACTTAGTGTCCCTCTGCAATCCCCACAATGTCATTTTTCAAATGAAGTTGTTCCCTTATCTAAAGCCCAAGGATTAGTCTTCTGACAACAAAGGTTAAGTGAACAACTTTAACTTTAACTCCTGATGCAGTTATATACAGCACATAAACTTAGAATGTAGCTTGGAAAAGTAGTAGTAGTAGTAGTACAGCTTTACACTTGGGAGAAGCAGATTGTAGTCAATGTCCTTTTTAAGTTGTTTGTACTTTCACAAACTATGATTTTTTTTTATCAGAACTATGAATTTGGTGCTTTTGCACATAAACTTGAAGATGTCTAATGCAAGTGTACAAAAACAGGAAAGACTTCACAAGTAATAGCAGGAGTGAAGCGGCGCTGACTGGAACCACCACATCTGAATCAGTAAAAGGATTTTTATTTCTCCATACTGCAACACGTTTTGGCACATATGCACAGCTTCATCAGGCATATGCAGCCGAACGAGTTGCATTATGGAGAAATTAATTGTTTTACTGATTCTGATGTGGGGGTTTCTGTCAGCGTCGCTCCACTTCTGCTATTCCTTATGAAGTTTTTTTTCTGTTTTTGTGCATTACCTGTGCAGGACGGCTGCAGACCAGATTACATTTGTAATCCAATCCACTTACTTCTGTGGAAAATGACACAAGGAGGCATGCATCATGATGATGTTTCCCTAACTTAACAGGTAGGTACAGGTCTTAACAGAGGCAATACAAAATCAAATGGGAAGACAATGAAGTCCTTGTGCAATTGTATTTCACAGAACTCCTAAAGATAATACTGAAGAGCTGAACAATCCTTGCAGCAGGACTTTTAGCTAAGTAACAGGCTTGACCTTGCCCGAAGACAGGGCTATTGACAATGTGGCCTATATGTTGGAGGTATGCCTGATACTAGCTATACCTAAGCTCAGTCTAGTATAGCATTACAGGAGTGGAGGAACATGTTTTCCTGACCAAGGCCAGGACTAGACCAAACTAGAGAGAACAAGATCTGCCTGTTTTCCAAGGTTCTGAATGTGGAGTTGGGAAAACTCCTTCTTCTCTTTGACTAGAGTTTTACATGTGACTAGATCCTGCCTTCTGCTGTACTAAATGCTACGAAAGAATTTACCCTTTGAATGTAGGATTCATGTTATGACAGAAAAATCTAGAAAGACACATATGCAATGTAGAAAACACAGTTACTTGGGCTCTCGGAATCTGAAATACACACTTTTCTGTCCAGCAAACCTTTTCATACCTCTGCCATGTGAAGAAGTTCCACATAACAGCTGGTTCAGCTCTCACACGGCCACCACATATTGACACAGGTCTTTCATTTTAAAATAAATAAAAAACAGAATTATTACAAGTCTGTAATAAAGAGTTATAAATATATAAGAACAGATCTAAATTGATATACTTTACCATGTTCTTGCCTAGAATTATTACAAGTCTGTAATAAAGAGGTATAAATATATAAGAACAGATCTAAATTGATATACTTTACCATGTTCTTGCCTATATCATCTTTGCAATTATTGCCTGGTTTAGTGTGTCTTTCAAAGGACGTGAATATTAATTGATTAATTTATTACGAAAACCCAATCCAGCACAAGCTGGAACTGATTATGATCATATCTCAGATGTACCTTACTAAATAGGTGCATATGCTTCAGAGATGTGTCTGTTCCTTGTTCAGAATTGTGTAATGATTGAGCACTATTACGAGCATGAGTCCCATATTAAAACAAAGCCTCAAAATAGCCGCAGGTTTAAAGCACAATTGACAGCGAAAGCTATCATTGAAAGGGGATTTTGTAGGATGGGATCTGAAAATGTCTTCTATTGATTTCCATGGTTTTTCAGCTGTGTAATCAGCTCGCTCATGGCTCCCTTTATCCTCGTGAGGAAATGATTGATGTACGAGACAATACGGGCTGCTCTCATCAAGAGCGAAATCTGCTCCCTACAATGTGAGCCACTGAGGACGCTACACATCCACTTATCAGCCTTTTTCTGGGAGACAGGAGTGCTGCACTTTAAAGGGCAAGGACTTTTGCTATTAAGTCAAATATTTCTAAGTCTTCAAAAAGACTTCAATAAGTGCATATAAGAGATTTTGCATATAATTTTAGGTTCTTTAACATTCCTTGCTTAACTCTATGAAAAAAATATTTTTTCACTATAGATAACACAGTAGTATAGGTCAAATGAGTTAAGAACTGAAACGGATTTGAAACAAGCTTTATACGGATATGTAAAGGGTTATCTGCTTTGAATAATTTCTTTCTATTAATAGGGTCCCCTGTTAAAGTGAGAGGCAGCAAGTGTTACAGTAAATTTCCTTTAGTGTCAACACACAGAAAATAAAGTGCTACATTATTCTTATTAAAGTCAATGGACTGTCCATTTATGCATGGATGTGTCTGTAAATAGGGTGAAGGAGAGTGTCAACAAGCTGTTGCGCTGAAACACTAAGAAAGAAGAGCACACTGATCTCAGACAGACAAGGGGGTTTACTCCCAGCAAAAATTAACACTCGCCATGGTTAGTTTTGCAAAGGCTAGACACAGCAATAGTTAAAGGGGTAATCCGCTCCTAGACATCTTACTCCCTATCTGAACAATAGGAAATGAGATTTCTGATTGTGAGGGTCTCGCCACTGGGGACCCAATGATCTCTGTGCAACCCCAGGCATTTGTTCAGAGTGTTGGGTTTAGTGCCGGAGGCTCGTGATGTCACGGCTGTGCCACGTTTGTGACATCACGGCATTGCCCCCTCAATGCAAGTCTATTGGAGGGGGTGTAACAGCTTGCATTGAGGGGGCATGGCCGTGATGTCAAGGATGGGGCATGACCCTGATGTCCCAAGCCTCCGCCCCGCATCACCAGTCATCCGGCACAGAGCGAAGTTTGCTTCATGCACTGGATGTATGGGGTGCCGCAGCCAAGATCGCAGGGGTTCCCACCCCTGTGATCAGACATCTTATCCCCTATCCTTTGGATAGGGGATAAGCTGTCTAGGTTTGGAGTACCCCTTTAAGGCCACAAACGGCTACACAAACCCCCACAGTTTAGTCACAAGCTTTCTTTATTGCAAACACAAACTACGCGTTTTGAGAAATTTATCAACTTCACTCGGACCTCTTCAAAATACAATGTCTATGTTTGGAATAAAGAATACCTATAAGTGAACATTGAATGTTTGTGCAGTGTGTCCAGTGTTGGGGATATAGTAGCAAACTGTTGCAGGCTGTATTATATGATGCAGTTTCACAAACATGGCAGCAGAGAACTTTCCCTTTGACACCATATGGCTTTGCATAGTTAATAGTGGGTGGCAATAATTAGTAACAGTGTTACATATTACCATTTTATGGGCAAATCTCAATGCTTCAATTGTTGTAGTCTGCATTAAAGAATTGATAAAAAGTTGTAAGTAAGTACAATAGTGTTCTAAGCTTGTGATAGAACCCCCACTGGTGTCGTGTCTTGTGTGTGAAAAGCAAACAGCTAAATGTAAAATGCTGCAGAGATTGAGGCCTGACCTGTGAGACTACTGTTTGGGTCGTGAGGTGCCTACACCTACCAGAATGAAGTGAGGTGGCAGAGAAATAGTTAAAACCAGGGGTCTCTTAGTGCAGGAAAGACAGATGTGACACAGATTACCATTAGTATCCTAAGATAGTACCTGAGTAATTTGCGCTGAGGTTGAGTAGAGACCAAGTAAATTTGGAGTGAGGCCTACTGCGACAAGCGAAAGAGCGTATCAAGTCCAGCCTTGTTATTTGAGTGAGACATCATACCCTTGACTCAAGAGTTAATGCTGAGGTTGTAAGTGCCCATAACCTTAGATTGCAGGAATGGTGATTAAGGCAGTGACTTGAAACATTTCAGCAAAGAAGCAAAAATGTGTTATTACTATTTACAAGTACATGCCCCTAACTTAGAACTGCATGAACGATTTATGAAACTGCCTCGACTGAATAAAGTACCAACTCCATTTATTTACTGCTGGGAGTGACACAGATTACTCTGATTGTTATGTAATTGAGCATGTTAGATGTACAGATACATAAGAACACTATTGTAGCATTATCTTTGCTTGAAAAAGATGGGGGTCTTCAAATGTCACTGGGGCACATTGATGAAATAATGTGACCCAGTGCACATTAATAAATTACACTACAAATTTGGACTTTCATTTCAGGAGTGCTGCTGTCTTCTTCTTCTTGTGTCTAATTTTGCAAGTAAAAGGCAAGAGTCTGTCAATGTATTCCATTGCCATAACACATGCCAGGTAGTTTCCATTGTACTGTTTGCCATATTACCAGAAACCTGCAAATAACTTCATAACACAGAAGGGTTAATATTAGCATACTGGGTACTGTTGTTTAACAGATGGAGGACAGAAGATACCTTATGTTATCTAATTAAGTCTACATTGATCGCAAGGACACATTACATTGTTATTACTATTCATATAAATCAACTTTCAGTGGTTAAAGTTTCCACTTAGCTGCAGATTAACTTCCAATTAAAATCCCAGTGGCACACAATAAGAATTCAAATGTCAAGATAAGCATGGTAATTCAACAAATGATGATTTATATTTCCTTTTATATGCATTTCCTTGTCATAATAAAGCAAAAGTTCACCAACAACATATCATTTAATTTTAAAGTGAATACATAGTAGCCCTCATTTACTAATATCAACCCAACTCTTTTTGTCGGGTTGTGCAACCAAATTTTTGTCGCATAGCCCGACAAAATATATCATCACTCCCGACAAAAAAGAAAAAAAAACACTCAGAGTATGACAAAAAACTTATAGGAAAACCTGTGAATTTTTCTTCACCAAAACCCGACAGCTCTGAGCTGTCGGGTAATGACTCAAAACTGACTAAATCCTACCCCCATCATGGAACAGGGTCTGTCCCATGTTGGGGGTAGTAGTACAGGAGCAAAGGGGTTGATCGCATTGGGTCTCACTTCTGAGACCCAATCTGATCAAACGTTATTAAAGGGGTACTCTGGTGCTAAGACATCTTATACCCTATCCAAATGATAGTGGATATGATGCCTGATCGCGGGGGTCCCGCTGCTGGGAACCCCCGTGTTCTTGCATGCCGCACCCCCGTTTATAATCATTCGCTGGAGCGTGTTCGCTCCGGGTTTGATTACTGTCGATCACGGGGCCAGAGCGTTGGGATGTCAAGGCTCCGCCCCATGTGACATCACGCTCCGCCATAGGCTTGCATTGAGGGGGGCGGAGCGTGACATCACATGGGGCAGAGTCTTGACGTCACATGTCTAAGCGCCGGAGTACCCCTTTAAGCAGGGGAGCGGGCAGTATGGTCCGCTCCACAGCAATGTACGATGTATTTTACTTTCATTTTCAAATTTCCCGCCGTGATCCCTGAATGGCCGGTACTGAGGAGCCATTCAGGGATCCCTGCAGGGTTCTCCAATAGAAGAGCTGCGGTGGGGAAAGATATATAGAATCGCTGGGGGTTTTGTATATGTCTGGCTCCCCACAGCTTCCATATATCTTGTCCCACCTCAGCCCATGTACCGCATATTCCCACTGCAGCCCATGTATATATATATATATATATATATATATATATATATATGTATACGTATGCCCCCCGCACAACGCAATCATATGCCCCCTGCAGCGCATGTTATATATGTCCCCCGCACAGCGCTATCATATGCCCCCAGCAGCGCATGTTATATATGTCCCCAGCACAGCGCTATCATATGCCCCCAGCAGCTCATGTTATATATGCCCCGGCACAGCCCCATCATATGCCCCCAGCAGCTCATGTTATATTGCCCTCCGCACAGGGCAATCATAAGCTCCCAGTAGCGCTATCATTGACAAGCATTTTATTAGCAGAGCATCTCTCCAGGAAGCCGCTGACCGATGCTCTGCTAATGCTCTGCTTGTCAGTGATAGTGCTTCAGAGGCATATGTGTATAGAAGCGAAGTGGGAACCAGATATATAGCGTTATCTGGTCCCCACTTCGCTTCTATACACAGTCCTCCTCAGTTCAACCACCATAGCTGCCCCATCACCTCCACAATCCTTGGTGTTATAATTACCTGTTCCCAGGGTCCGTGATCCTTCTGGCTCTGGCGCTGTTGCTGGGCGCTGCGATGCGCAATGACGAGTGACGTCCCCAATGCGCACAGTGACAGCACACAGCAACAGCGCCAGAGCCAGAAGAAGCGCGGACCTCGGGAACAGCTAATTATAACATCGGGGATGGGGGAGGTGATGGGGCAGCTGTGGTGGTTGGACTGAGGAGGACTGTGTATAGAAGTGAAGTGGGGACCAGATAACGCTATATATCTTGTCCCCACTCCGCTTCTATACACATATGCCTCTGAAGCGCTATCACTGACAAGCAGAGCATTAGCAGAGCATCGGTCAGCGGCTTCCCGGAGAGATGCTCAGGTAATAAAATGCTTGTCAATGATAGCACTACCGGGAGCTTATGATTGCACTGTGCGGAGGACATATATAACATGCGCTGCTGGGGGCATATGAAAGCGCTGTGCGGGGGACATATATAACATACGCTGCTGGGGGCATATGATAGCGCTGTGTGGGGGGCATATATAACATGCGCTGCTGGGGGCATATGATAGCGCTGTGCGGGGGACATATATAACATGCGCTGCTGGGGGCATATGATTGCGCTGTGTGGGGGGCATATATAACATGCACTGCTGGGGGCATATGATAGCGCTATGCGGGGGGGCATATATAACATGCGCTGCTGGGGGCATATGATAGCACTGTGCGGGGGGCATATATAACATGCGCTGCTGGGGGCATATGATAGCGCTGTGCGGGGGACACATGCGATGCGGTGGGTATATGCGGTGGGTATAGCGCTGTGCTGGGGGCATATATACAATTTACCGTGCAACACAATTTTTTTTCCCATGCGACACATTAGTAAATCAGGGAGAAAAATACACGGAGTAAATGAAGAAACACTCAGAGATAAACCTGACGCTCTTAGTAAATCAGGGCTATTGTAAGTTAGAAAACTCCTGGAAAAACAAATGTCTCTTTTGTGCATTTAATGCATATCTTTTCAACTAGTGTTTCTATTTCCCATTTAGTAAACCAGTGAGATTCATTTACCAGGAATATAGAATACTATACTTTAAACATACATGTCTTATAGATAAGTTCATAAAATAAAGTCCTAGATTTTTTGGCTCAAAAAGTTATTATTTTATAACAAGACAGGAGCCTCGCATTATATGCGTTTTCCTTCTTTACTGCAGAAATATAGCAGCCCCTAAACAGTTAAATTCCACAAGAAAAAAACTTTAAACACACAAGGTGAGACTTGCAGGTGTGACCACCTAACTTGACAGATACAGGTAACCAATGAGAATATAGGACCCCTTATATAAGGTCCAGGTAAAGAATATACTTCCTCTTTCTTTGCTGCTAGCAGCCAGATAAGCATTACTGTGTACAATTTAACTTTTGTGTCTTTTAAATATATATATATCTTTGGATATTCCCCCTTTTTTCTTTATTTTTCATTAGTCTTATGCGTTGGTTTATTAACTTCTGTCCAAATCCTCTATCTCTTATCCAGCTTTCCGCTATATTATTACCCGCTCATTACTTTCTATACGCTCCCTCGTTCATTCTTTTCCTAATTTTCAGTCTTACATTGTTATTCCACTTCGTTATTACCTTAGAAGCGCGCTCGTCTGGTCCCGCTGTCCTCCGTCGGCCATTACTACACACGTACGCCTCCTCCATTTCCCCTACGCGAGACTGCTTCTAGTCTCGCGATAACTCGTCGTAAGTGGTTCTCACTTACAATGCTCGAGCCGTTCCTGTCAGACGTGCTCAGCTTGCCTGACAGGAACACTCTCTCTGTGTCATTCCTCCGCTATACATATAGCATAGAATTTTTTTATATATATATATATATATATATATATATATATATATATTCACAGCATTTTCTGTCCTTTTAAGGACTATAATATTAGTTACTTCAGGCTATACTAATTTTATAGTGGTTATTCCGTTTTTTACCTCAACATTATTTATTATTACATTATTACACTGCTATAGAATACCCCGATATTAGTCTTAACAACTATTCATTTTAAGAGTAGTTTTTGCCAACTTCTCCTTTTGCCAACTTCTCTACTGACCAGCAAAAGTCCTCTAATTCTGATATTGTAATCAATGACCAACTGCAGTTGTTAGTAGACCATTCAGTCTCTAGATCTGTTCACACTGCCGTTAATAGTGCCATGGCAGCGGTTCAGGAAACCATTGCAGATTCTGTAGCCAGAGCAATTTCTCAATCTTCAGCACACCTGGCGCACCAATCTCTTAGTTCCCATGGTCATACAAAAAAGAGACTTTCCTCTCATGTCAATCCTATACCTAAAAAGCATAGGAAAGTTGTTTTCAAAGAGAAAGTCCAAAATATTGATTATAATCTGCTTAATAAATGCAGTCATACTGATGTTAATGTGCAACATCCAGGACCCTCTACCTGGGAGGAGATAATTGATACACGGGTTAATCAAACCTCTAATATACCCATATCGGAGGAATATGATTATGAGGAGAGTTATGAGTATTATGATGGAGAACAGGATGATGGAGAATTTTACAATGACTCCGACTTTACGGATGGAAATGACCCCTCTTACTTGCCTAATGAAACTGAGGGTGATATATATGTAGAGGAACATACGACATCTACTTCTAATGTGGTAGATAGTCAAGGCATTCCATACTTTGATCCCTCTCAAATAATTCATCCCAGATCCGGAGAGTGGACCCTGTCTACTGAGGTAGACAAATTTATTTGTCTTTGGTTACCTAAAAACATGGACAATAAAGCCAGAAATAAGCTAAGGGCCAAGTGCCCACGTCCTACTTTATCTATAGCTTCCTCCGCTACACCCGAAATTGATCCTATTTTAACCAGATTCATTCAAAAGTCAGGTAAAAATCCTATTAAAGGAATAGATCGCAGTTTCAAACTGTGCCAAGATACGTTTTTAGACTTACTGGGCCCATTAACAAAAATAATGGAGATGTCTGAGTCGTTTAAAACATACAATCCCATTAATAATGACTCCCTTAGGGGATGGATACAAAGGGCTATTTGCTTGTTCGGTAGCAATAATGAAGCTTTTTGTATTGAAAGGAGACGGTCCATTCTATTAAAATTGAACCCACAATTAACCTATTTAGCTCCTACTCCTACATCTTCTGACGTTGATAATCGTCTCTTTGGAGACAATTTTATCAAAGAAATTTCTAAGTATGTGGGCTTATTCTCTACATTGGACAAAGCCCAAGTTTCATTGAAAAAAGTTTTTCCCACTAGGGTTTTTGGAAGGGCCGGGAGAAGTAGGGGTCACAGACAGAGCTGCCTATCCTACCCCTCCTCCCCAACCACAACCTCAACCCTTCTTCCCTTATCGAGGTCGTACATGGAGATCAAGAGAACAAAGGTTCAACACCCGTTCCAGACCGGCAGGTAAGTTTACATCTACGTCACCGTATATCATGGACTTTTTAGTGTACTTAAACCAAATTCACTGAAAAAACACTAAAATATTACTTTTAATACATAGTTCACTTAAAAAGGATTCTATTGTGATTCACTGACCAAACTCAAAAAGAAAAAATATTATATATATTAAGTAGTTGCTGCAAAACAACCCTGATAAATGGTCTCAATGCAGTCTTACAGATGGTACATACAAAAGCACAAGGTGTATACCAGTCGAAGAAAGTATATGTTTCCTACCTAAAGGTGGGGTTAAGGTAGGGGAAAAGAAGGGTAGGGACCTGCAGGATCAATATAAGGCCAATTGGTGCGTGTGGCCACTACCTGCGCCTCGCCCTATGATAGCCCTAGACTACTCCTGCCGCTAGGTGGAGTTTACGCCCTTATAAGGGCAGCCCCGTTCCTAGCAACTACTTAATATATATATAATATTTTTTCTTTTTGAGTTTGGTCAGTGGATCACAATAGGATCCTTTTTAAGTGAACAATGTATTAAAAGTTATATTTTAGTGTTTTTTCGGTGAATTAAGTTTACATCTAACACCTTCTTCCCTTCCCCCAGTGGGAGGAAGACTCCTACATTTTTCCCAATTTTGGGAAAGGATATCTTCCGATCAATAGATTATCAATACAACAAAAGGTTATCAGATAGAGTTCATTTCAATCCCATCTCAAACTCTCCCTCCTCCTCCCATCCACTTTTCGGTGGAAGATCAAAATCTTATAGAATCGGAGATAAAAGACCTTCTGATCAAACAAGCCATTATTCAGGTACCCCTAAATGCTCCAGGATATGTAAGCAATCTTTTTCTGGTGAAAAAGAAGGATGCTGGCTATCGTCCAGTCATAAACTTGAAGACATTAAACAATTTAGCAATTTATCGACATTTCAAGATGGAGGGCATCCATCTGTTGAAAGAGATGCTACTGGAAAACGACTGGATGATAAAAATCGACTTAAAGGATGCTTACCTCACGGTACCAATTCATCCTATGTCCCAACCGTTTCTCCAATTCATTTGGAAAGGGAACAAATGGCAGTTCACTTGCCTTCCCTTCGGACTTTCATCTGCCCCTTGGTGCTTCACCAAGTTGATGAAACCAGTAATAGCGTTACTATGATCCAGAGGTGTCCATCTCATAATTTACTTGGACGATATCCTCATTATGGCAAATTAATTTCAACTAGCAATTCTTCACATGAACTGGACACTGGATCTGTTATCAAATCTCGGATTCTTAATAAACCTAGACAAATCCATTCTTGTTCCTTCTCAAGAAATGGAATTCCTGGGTTTTCTGATCAATTCTTAGACTTCTCTATTGAGTCTTCCTCTGAAGAAATTGAAGACAATTCTCAAGTAGATTCATTCATTAATCAACAAGAACTTAATCTCTCTTCAGGCCATTGCTCGAATTGTGGGTCTCCTGTCCACATCTATTCAAGCAATTTTTCCGGCCCCGCTACATTATCGGTCTCTCCAACATCTGAAAATTCAGCATCTGAGAGAAGGCTTGGGATATTCGGACGAGATCCAATTATCTTCGGAAGCGAAAGAAGAATTAATGTGGTGGCTTCATCATATCCAAGAATGGAATGGGAAGACCATTTTCTCCCCTTTACCAGATTAAATTCTGGAATCGGATGCGAGCCTAACAGGATGGGGAGCTCTTTCCGGTCATCATTCCACGGGAGGCAAATGGTCCACCCAAGAATCGCAGTTACACATGAACTGCCTGGAATTGATGGCTGGGTTCTTTGCCCTCAAGGAGTTTTGCGAGGGACAGAACCCAATGTTGTATACTGTTACGCATGGACAATATTTCAGCTGTCCAATATATCAACCGTCTAGGAGGGACGAATTCCCCTATATTAGTGAACATCGTCAAAGATTTATGACATTTTTGCTTAGCCAGAGAAATCATACTCAAGGCAGAATACATTCCGGGTCTTTCCAATACAATTGCCGATTGGAATTCCTGTTATCTCAAGGACTAAAGCGACTGGAGATTAGATCCTTCTATGTTTCATCAACTTCATCTTCTGTGGGGTCCCCTACATCTAGACCTATTCGCTTCCAGATTGAATCGTCAGGTTTGGAGATTCTTCAGTTGGCGCCCGGACCCTGAATCATTAGGGACAGACGCTCTCATACAAATTTGGCCAAATCAGAGGCTGTACGCGTTCCCCCCTTTCATTCTGATTCCCAGATTACTTTTCCAGATTTCAGCTCAGAAGGCTTCGGTAGTTCTAATAACTCCTTGGTGGCCATCTCAACCTTGGTTCCCCCAAATATTGGGGATGTTAATAGATTATCCAAGGATTTTACCCAATCTCAACAATCTGTTGTTAGATCCTCTAGGGAACCCACATCCACTGATTGTGTCGCAACAACTCCAACTTGCAGCCTGGTTAATTTCAGGTCAATCTCATCGGACTATGAGTTTTCTCAATCAACTAGGGATATTTTATCAGAAGCATTGGCCCCAGGTACCATGATCGCTTACAGATCAGCCTGGAGACTTTGATTTGATTGGTGCCTACAACGGGATCTGGATCCCATATCTGCACCTATCCCCTGTATCTTAAATTATTTGTCGGACTCCTTTGATTCAGGAAAGGCGTATCGTACGTTAAACCTGTATCGATCAGCCATATCCTTTTATCATTCTCCAGTAAATTCTCTTCCTATTGGAAAACATCCGATTGTATGTAAACTTTTAAAAGGCATGCGTTTCAAACGTCCTCCCACTCCCAAATATCAATCAACTTGGGACGTCAATTTAATTCTAGATTTGTTCAACTCTTGGCAGGATAATGATACTCTATCTTTAAAACTTATTTCTTTTAAATTAACTACATTACTTTGTTTAATCTCCATTAAGAGAATTTCAGATGTCAGGATTCTGGACATATCTCAAAGACAATTCTCTCCTCAAGGAGTTTCTTTCTTTATATATAAAAGAACGAAAACTAATATTCGTCAAGTGTTCTATCCACCCTTTCCACATAATGATAAATTATGTGTAGTCAAATGTCTTCAGTCTTATGAAACTAGAACTTTAGAACTTCCACATTCTTCTTCTTCTCAATTACTCATCTCTTTCTGTAAACCTCATTTACCTGTTTCTTCTGCAACTCTAGCTAGATGGGTTAGAAATGTCATGTCCATGGCCGGTATAGATACTACTATATTTGGGGCTCATTCTGTTAGAGGAGCAGTCTCCACTAAAATAATTCAATCAGCTGGATCTTTATCTGATCTTCTGAAAGCAGCTAATTGGTCTTCAGATTCAACTTTTAAAACCTTTTATTCTAGGCCTGATCCCCATGTATCTTTGTCATTATTATAACTGATTATATATTCTAGTTTTATTGTGAATGTATCTTTATAACTTTAAACATGCATATAATGCGAGCCTCTTGTCTTGTTATAAAATTGGGGATTTTCCTAGTATTATGAAGGAAAATATGGATTTTATAAAAGACAGGAGGCGAGCATTATACCACCCTCTACCACCCTTTTGATTATTATATTTTGATGTTTTCAGCTTATTAATCATCCAGGGATGTCGATCTACGTTCTTCAGTTTATATTTTATTGGATGATGACCTCATTCTTCTCTCAAGTTCTCCTCCAACTTCACCGTTGAAGAATTCCAAGCTGTTTATAGTTTTTGCTACATTCGTCCTACAATTATCGGAGTTCCTGAAACCTTTAGTGGACTTTAGTTATTGAACTTTATGTTGAACTTATCTATCCGCACAAAGAAAGAGGAAGTATATGCTTTACCTGGACCTTATATAAGGGGTCCTATATTCTAATTCTGCAGTAAAGAAGGAAAATGCATATAATGCGAGACTCCTGTCTTGTTATAAAATAATAACTTTTTGAGCCAAAAAATCTTGGACTTCATTTTATGAACTTATCTATACCTGTGTGTTTAAATTGGAATTTAACTGTTTAGGAGCTGCTATATTTCTGCAGTAAAGAAGGAAAATGCATATAATGCTCGCCTCCTGTCTTTTATAAAATCCATATTTTCTGTCATAATACTAGGAAAATCCCCAATTACAGTTACTAAGTTATATTTTTATGAAGAAGATACATTTCAGAAAGTGGTGCTTTGATGACATGCACCTGGAAATATGCAGAAATACGCACAATTTCAAAAGCACTCTGTGCTGTGATTCCATACTATGGAAAGGAACAGCTAAGTTTTGATTGGCCGAGTGGATGGCTTCTGCGCAAACTGGATGTCACAAAGCAGCAAGATGCCATCAGAATGGCAGTAACGGGACGATCGGGTATATGCATATAGTTTATTTTGAATGTTTGCAACTAGATTCATTTTCAATACTTTGAGTATTAGTTATTTCTATAATTAAATATTTTTTATTCTCACTAAAGTTTTATGGAGGCATATTTAATAATACTGTTGCATTGCAATGCAAAAAGTGTAATATATGTAGTTTTAATGTTGTGACCACCATATTCTTCAACGCTGCACGCAATATCTGTAAATAAGTTGTGTTTCATGGAAATCACTAGTCACCTCACCTTTTTTCTGACAGTCACAGAATAGTTTATTCGCAATGATAAATATGTTTACTTTAACCCCTTAAGGACACAGGGTTTTTCAGTTTTTTTGCACTTTCGTTTTTTCCTCCTTACCTTTAAAAAATCCAAATTCTTTCAATTTTGCACCTAAAAATCCATATGATGGCTTATTTTTTGCGCCACCAATTCTACTTTGTAATTAAATCAGTCATTTACCCAAAAATCAATGGCGAAATGGAAAAAAAATCAATGTGCGACAAAATTGAAGAAAAAAACGCCATTCTGTAAATTTTGGGGGCTTTCGTTTCTACGCAGCACATTTTTCATAAAAAATTACACATTGGCCCTCATTTACAAAGTCTTGAGTGTCAGTTAGGTTTTTTTTTCAGTGTACTCGTCTTTTTTTTCCTTGTGATTTACTAATCTGTCGCATGTGTTGTTTTTTTTTGTGTCGCACGATATTAAATTCTGTCGCACGGGAATAAAAAGTGTTGCACTGGAAAAATAAAAATTAAACCGAATAAATAAAGAAAAGTTACTCTGCACAAGGATGTAACTTTACATTCATGATTGTTAATGGGTTAACAACCCGAAAGTTTTTAAAAAATATATATAAAAAAAATATAAAAAAAAAAAAAAAAAAAAAAAAAAAAAAAATTAAATATATATATATATATATATATATATATATATATATATATATATATATAATTAAAAAAATCTATTACATAATTTTATCATAAAAGCGTTGAGGGGCTAAAAATGCTTTTAAAGTATAAAACAAGTAATTTAATCATGAACCACGATGGTCAGCTGTCCCTTCCTCAAAAACACTAAATTTTTCCATTTTCACTCGACCCCTGGGCTGTCGGTTTTTCAGAGTTGAGAAATCACACTTTTTTCAGAGTCATTTCACAATTACTCCGAGTGATTTTTCCATTTTGTCGGGTTAACGCCCATTTTTGAGTAAACCACGCCCATTTTGCAAGTTAAATTAAACTTTCCGAGTGTTTTTGAAAATGTAGGTTGTGCGCCTAAATTTTGGGCGCAGATTTAGTCGCACGTGGGATGATTCTCCATTAGTAAATAAGGGCCATTGTCTTTATTCTGTAGGTCCATACAATTAAAATGATACCCTATTCATATAGGTTTGATTTTGTCGTACTTCTGGTAAAAATCATAACTACATGCACGAAAATTTATACGTTTAAAATTGTCATGTTCTGGACCCAATAACTTTCTTTTTTTTCTGTGTACGGGGTGGCATGGGGCTAATTTTTTGTGCCATGATCTGAAGTTTTTAGTGGAACCATTATTGTATTGATCGGACTTTTCGCTTTTTATTCATTTTTTCATTATATAAAAAGTGACCAAAAATACGCTTTTTCGCTTTTTTGGACTTAAAATTTTTTTTTGCGCTTAAGTCATTGACCGTGCAGTTTAATTAATAATATATTTTTATAATTCAGACATTTCCGCATGTGATGATACCACATATGTTTATTTTTATTTACACTATTTTACTGTTTTTTGTTTTTTTTTTATTGGAAAAGGGGGGTGATTCAAACTTTTATTAGGGAAGGGGTTAAATGACCTTTATTCATTTTTTTAAAATTTTTATTTTGCAGTGTTATTATTTTTTTTGACTGCTCATGCCTGGATCTCAGGCACTGAGCAGTCATTCGGCAATCGGCGACGCAGAAGGCAGGTGAGGACCCTCCTTGTGTCTGCCAGCTGTTCGGGATGCCATGCGGCGGTCCCGAACAGCCCACTGAGCTAACCGTCAGTACTTTACTTAAACTTTATATATGGCGAACAGCTTTGAACACTGTGTCTATAGGGTTAATAGTGCATGGCACTGTGATCAGTGCCACGCGCTATTAGCCACGGGTCCCTGCCGACCCGCTATTATAGAAAGGGAGTGGACTCAGGGTGTACAGGTACACCCTGCATCCTTAAGGGGTTAATAAGAAAGATGCAATGAGGGAAAATGAAAGTTTATTTATTTATTTTTTTACATGAGGCAACACACATGTATTTCCATAGAGACATTTCTTACAGCTGTTCCTTTAACTTCTCAAAAAGGCCCATTACTTGAAGAACCACATCTTAATTGAAAGCTGTGTTCTGGGCATAAAAAATATATTTTGCTCAGGTTGTCATAATAATAAAAAGGAAGGTCTACTCACCTCCTCAGAGCCCCTGCAGCGGCTTCCAGTAACGGCTTCTTCCTAGTTCTTTGTGACACTTTGTCAGTGCATATGAAGTACCCATTTAGCCAATCATTGGCTGAGGTGGGACACCGCTGAGACTAGTAGTTAGCTGAGTGGGGTAGTTCTCACAGGGACAAAGACTCCCCAGCAGAGGCGTAACTTGTAGCTTTAGGGCTCCAATGCAAAATATGTAACAGGGTCCCATGTCTAAGGTGCCCCATTTTTAATACTGGTCTTTTATTATGGGGCAGAGGTTCCTTTGGGCCGCCTTAGGCACCCAGGCACACCAGGAACCAATAAGTAGGCGTGAAAAGCAAGGACAGATAACATTGACGTGGCAGCTGCAGGGGCTCTGGAAAGGTTGAGCCCCCACTAACGATAATATGATGTCATATCCTTGTGAATTGCCATTTCTTCATGAGATTGGAATACCCCTTCAAAATATGGTCAGTAATATCCCTACTAAAGAGGCAAATTATGTTACTGTTATTGGCCTAGATTTTATCCAATGAATTGACAACCAGTGCTGCTTTCTGGCTGTAGGAGATCAGCTCCTACACTAAGGTCTGCTAAGACCAACAGTGACCTTATGTGGTTAGTCAAGTTCCTGGTAAGTATGGTAAAAAAAAAAAAAAGCAGTAATGGGAGAAAGGCCTGTCAAAACATGATAACAGCAACTGTGCATGCCCATAAGTCACATTGCCCTTGTTACATATATATATATATATATATATATATATATATATATATATATATATATATGTGGAGTGGTTAAAGAAACCAGACCTACGGGAGGCATAATTGGTTTAATTCTATTATTCCTTGTGTCCACAAGCTTTCCACTAAGGCTCTGGGATGTGGAATGGTCTAGAGCTGCAGTGTGTTGTAGATTGTGATATATAGATCTCCCGGTACTGTCTGTTAATTACAGCCACTCATTACTGTACGTCTCATATCTCCATAGTACACTGTTCCTTAATGAAAACCAGAATTAATTCACAACCAGCCACAACGTCTGCATTATTTTTCCCTTTTTATGATTTTTGTGCTGGGCGCAGTTTATCAATAGATTAATTAAAAACAAACTCATGTAGCGGACTGTTTATTGTAATTACAGGGAACAAAAATGATGCGCTACATGATCATCGCCATGCTCTGACTAATCCTATGTTATAAAGGTACTGAAAAAAAAAAAAAAAAAAAGGCATTCGGGTACACTGACACAATCGATTTTTAGTTAAAAAAAATACATTGTGGATGTGAAGAAAAATCCACAACAGATATCAAAGTGAAAATATTAATGTAAAAATATTATTGGGGATATATGACTACCTAAACCAGCTGGTTTACATGTCACTAGGTAATATGTCATTCTTTTTTTTTTCATAGATTTTAAATCCATATCAGACAATAAATCTGTGCTGCACAGATCCCTATTAAATCAAATGTATTCCAATATCATATTATTTTGGCTGTGTTACTAATGGCTATTTTGGCTGTGGTACTTCACCCCTAGACATCTTATCCCCTATCCAAAGGATAGGGGATAAGATGTCTGGTCTCTGTGCTGCGCCCATTTAAAGCATCGAGTGTAGCGCTGGAGGCTCGTGACATCATGGCCACACCCCTTCAATGCAAGTCTATGGGAGGGGGCATCACGCATTGAGGGGGAATGGCCGTGACATCAAGAGCGGGGGATGACAATGACATCACCAGCCTCCCAGATGTCTGGGGTACCACAACCAAGATGGGGGGGGGGGTGCCCAGTGGTGGGACCCCCACTATCAGACATCTTATCCCCTATCTTTGGATAGTGGATAAAATGTCTAGGGGTGGAGTACCCTTTTAAATTATGGGAAAAAAAATCTATATAACATTTATAGAAGTAAAAAAAAAAAACATTATAAGAAAAGAAAGATTATACAAGGTATAGTATATGCTATATGTCATTGTAAAATGCATAATAAAGCATTGTGATCCTGAATTGTAGATTAAACATGGTACTGCATGTAGAACCTCCCTTCAATGTGTTTATTGTACAAAAGCAGCAAAGCTGAATTTTTCAATAGGCATAAGTAGTATTTGTTCTCAACTTAAAGGGGTACTCCACGTCTTAGCATTTGGAACAAACTGTTCCGAATGCAGGAGCCGATGCCGGGAGCTCGTGGCATCATAGCCCTGCCCCCTCATGACATCACGTCCTGCCCCCTCAATGAAAGTCTATGGGAGGGGGCATGACATCACAAGCTCCTGACTCCGGCTCCAGCGTTTGGAACAGTTTGTACCAAACACTGAGCAACGGAATACCCCTTTAAAGGGAACCTGTTATGAGATTTTACCATATATAATGGGCTGCAATATATAGTAAAATCTCCATCCCCACTATCCCCAGGGACATTTCTCCTTGCAGAGGTGATGGGAATATAACATTAAAAGGTCTCCCCAGCTGGCCCCATAAGTAGTCCCCTGGGTAGGGATCTATACTTACCTAGTCCCTGTCTTCTCGGCTGTAATCACGCTCCCTCAGCATGATTGACAGCACATATCACAGCTCTTCTCTGTAAGCAGACAGAGCGGAGCGATGATGCGGACCATGCTCGCAACAAATGGCCATGCAACCAACAATGGGACACCCTGTCCTGTTCTATGTTTACTCACTTGATCCCTGATTTATAATAAAGTTTGTTTAAAGATTATAAACAGTTTAGGGGGACACCTATGCAATAGTGGACTCATAGTGGGTACAACACATACCTCCAAATAGCGCTGCAACAAGAAAGAAGAAAACAAGCTCATCGTAGAACACATTAAGCAAGGGAGTAGAAGAAATCAGTTTCCTAGTTATTAACAAATAAAGCAAGATGTAGAGTTCCCCAGCTCACAGTAGAAACATTTTTTTTAATTCTAAACTTTATTAAGGTATCATTAAAAAGGTAAATCTTGTATATTAGTGAACTATAAAAACGCAACAGAAACTGCATTTCCGTTGTGTTTATTAAGTTTCCCATTATATATGATTGACCATTTTTTTATGATACCTTAATAAAGTTTTAAATATTTTAACATTTTTCTATTGGGAGCTGGAGAACCATGTACATTTTTGTCTTAACTCATAACATCATGTTGATGTGAAAATGTTATATATTTTATTTTCCCTTTCAATTAAGCCATTTACAAAAGTTTAGAACTATACTGTTTATAAATTGTTTATATCAAGAACACTTTAACTTCCACTTGACATGTGATACCATGACAGTATAAGGGTCATAAGTTATCTGCATGAAGGGTCACCCTGAAGCCTGAGAAGAAAAGATTTTTACTTTAACATACGTATTGCAAACCAGATCTTTAGACGGTTTTGGCATGTCTGTGAAGCAATAACTGTTGTGTTAAAGGTTACATACAATGGAACGTTTTTATGTATTGATTTGTTGTCTAATTAAGTCAGAATGAAGGAAGGGCTATTAGAGGTCATTGTGTGTGTAAGGTAGGAAAAGAGAGCAAAGCAGATTTTGGATGCACAATTTGTACGACAATAGGACAATATCTGCTCATCAGTGAGCAAAGGGACAGAAATAGAGGGCAAAGCTCAAGGTTGAGGTTGACAAGTTGATGTGATATGTTGAAGTGAAACGTGTAATGTAACATTGATATACTTCACTATACTAAAGTTTTCTCAATCTACAGAATACAGAATACATTGTAGACATATTCAAAACTGTATCTCTATGATAAAGTATTTCAATCTACTCATGTACGAATTGACCCCGCCAGAATATACACTTGAATTTACCTAAGATTCTCTTTTAAATCAAATTAAACTCCATAATCTGTCATACACTTATTTAGGTATAAGCGCATGCTGCAGTATAAATCATCAAATATTAGTACCCTTCTTTAAATGGTGGCATCTATACTCACTTTTTATATGATTCTTATATGGTTTGTGGCAAATACATATAGAAAACGTTATCTAGATGACAAAGTAAGCACCGGTATTTTGAAAATTAGAGTACTTCAGGAGCTGACCACAAACGCACCAAAAAAAAAATAAAATAAAAAAATAGAGCATCAATGCTTAGAGAATTGAAGGGTATATTTAGCTTATATTTTTAGTTTTATTTTATCTGTATATATTGTGATTTTTTAATGCTATACCTAGGATACTCATCTCACCAGTGTTTTAGCAAGTGATGGAATTTTGAGAAAGTCATTAGTAACAGAAAGATACAGAAAGTTGCTATAGATTGCCTCTAAGGCAAAACATTGAACTCTTTTAGAAAATCATATGAGTACAGTGACCTGTACTGTACCTACAAAAATAACAAGAGATTTTACTATCGTTAATAAATTGATGAACAAAACGATAAATATTTACCTTAAAAAATTAGAATTTAGAATTAACAATACATTTCTAATTGTCAATAAATAAAACAGCCATATTTTTATCACTATTTATTATATGAAATAGGATTTTTTTTTTACATATTAAATATTTTCCCACAAAAATGACTTATTTATTACTATTTTACATGCTAACTAAAGGGAACATCACAATGTTGTCCAATTTGCAAGCATCATGTTATAAAACAGAAGGAACTGAGGACATTGATGTATAGTTTTGCAGTAAAAGATTCAGTATTAAAGGGGTACTTTAGGAAAGTATATACAGCATATAAAAGAAAAACTCCAAAGCTACCACACTTCCTTGATATGTTCCCTGTAAACCATCGTGTCTGATATGTATGGTTCCATTGGCCTCTGTTATCTTCTCTGGCTTCTAGATATCATTTAGACCTTGTCTACATCTCCCAGCAATCTTTGCAGCTCTGACAGCCTCCACCCTCCTGCTCTGAGCAGACGAGAGAGATTCAGCATCTGATTGGCTGAGACTGCACACACCTCCCAGTTCTCTGCACTAGAGCAAGACTCATCAGTGCAGGGCAGAAACCCCATGGTCCGTGTCTCTAAGGAGGGTGGGGACTGCTTTTAGAAAGCGATTTAAACAGAGACAGAGTGGATGGCTGTATGATGTCATTCCCTCAGTTCATGCATGTAAGTGACAACCAAAGAGAAACTGCTCTATATAGCTAATAAATAATAATTTAGCTAATTAAAAAGGTTTAATAGTATTTTGGCTTAGGAGTCTAGTAGGTGGTCATACTTAGTGATTGACAGCTATTTCTGTATCCATACTTAAGGAAGGCTGTCAGTCATTACGTGATACCACCCCTCCGGGGACCCCAAATGACTAAAATTGAAATACTGAATCTTTTTCCCAGAAACTACCGTATTTACAAGTTCATCTCTTACTGCTCTATTATATGCTGCCTGCAGATTGGACTAAATGTTCAACATGATAGGTCACTTAAAGAGAAGTTTTACTATAACCAACCTACTGAATTAACCCTGTGCTGTCTATTGCTGTTACATGTTTGCTGCAGACAGAGAATTGCATTATTGTATTATTGATCTAGTTCTAAACAATATAATTTTTTCCTTAATTTGCTAGGTAAATCTTTTTTCACTAAACTGTATACTGAAATGCCATGTACAAATGATCAGCTTTGACAGAATATGGTCAGAAATTACTGGCCTAGGACTTTTAGAGTAGCATGTAATCATAAGCAGCACATAAATAGGAATGTAACACTATCACAATGCATTCATTATGGTTCTTAGATAAATATCCATTGGTACTGAACATATCAGATGACGAGATATGCCATTGTGTCTCTTTACAGAAAGGTTTGTATTTATCTTTGTTAACAATACCATCATTTTTTATGTAATCCATAAGTGTTTTGTCCTTCAGCATGGAATAAACAGCAGCTCCAGCAGTACCTGCAGTTAATTCCCTTTACAACCTGATCTTTTTCCAGAACATTTTATTATTTCTATTGTTAACTCATTTTTATAATGTAACTCATTATGCCATAGTTAAAATGCTTTCTTGTGTAAAAAAATTACAATTTCATTATAGAAATAAGTTAGTTATTCACCAGTTACCAACATGACATTAGACATATGGACTTTGAAAGTGAAGCATGAACATTATGTGAACAATGCACAAAGCATTGCTACTGTATGTTCAGCAGTTGCTACTGAAATACTGTATATCATAAAACGCATCACCTCGATGATACAGAAATCAGGCTAGACTTTGCTACCAATAATAGATACATAGTATGGCCTCAATCAGAAAGACAATGCAAAATACTGGTAAGATATTGTTTTATGTCCATTTTGCTTCATATACTTGTATTTGTACCATATCTGTCCAGTTTCATTCCCACTCTAGGACCTCTTCAACCTAACCATAGGTATATTTGGGACTCACCAGCTGCCAGCATCAATGCCAAAAGACTGACATGTAAATGTGATATGGTTAGTTTCTAAGGTCCCAGTGTCCACTTTTAACAGTGGCAACCACAGTGATCACAATCTCTCAAAGCAAGCATCAATGTCCTAAAGCTAGCCATAATGTTCCTAATAGTAACCACCGACTCCTAATACCAGCCCAAGTATTCCACTTCTAGACCCGTAGCCCTCATAAGCAGATACAATGACTACGGTCACTATATTTACCCTTTCTGGTACAAAAAGGAGGTTTTAAGTACATTCTTCACTACTTGCATAAGAGCATGTTTTTTCTATATGAAGAAATTTATGATACATCAGCTCTGTTGAGATATATGTAAGCATTATGGGGGAGATTTATAGAGGATTATTTAGAGGAAGAGCGGTGCAATTGCCCATAGCAACCAATCAGATCGCTTCTTTAATTTTTCGCAGCTGAAAGAAGCAAGCTGATTGGTTGCTATGGGCAACTGCACCACTCTTCCTCTCCACAGGTTTTGATAAATCTCCCCCTATGTCCTTGGACAGAAGGACTGTCTTTCTGAATGTGGGACACTTGGAAGGCAAGCTGTGCTTCATAATGAACTAATGGGGATACCCTGTTAATAAAAACATACCTCACAATTTAAGTAATGTATATGTTGTTTACCACTTGCCTATCCTCATACAGCTAAGAGGAAACATGTAAAAGTTATGACTCTGAATGCAGTATAGATAAAACAGGTTAAGTCATGAATGGGAGAGAGAGTAACCCTCTGGTAAAGAGGTGGTTTAAGCATTCTTACATTTTAAATGAACTTTTGACATATCACACAGACTTGAGAAAGGCTTCAAAAAGACCCATCACTATGTAAGGGTTGACATGTTAGTTATAGCCTTCTTCCAGGTGAGGCATGTTATCGCATGCTTTACTCTTGCTTGGTGCTCAATGTGACTGATTATAGAATATGGGTTTCATTTAGATTCCCTATAACTTTATCTAAAAAGTTCTAAACTAATAGTTTTGACCAATGCAGTGTCCCTTAGCTCTTTGCCTTAGTCTAGAATTTCTCACTTGAGACTCATTTAGCATGCCTCCAAAGCTGGGGTGGACAAAGACAGAATAGGGCTCCAATGCGAGAACAGTTTATTGGCCCCTTGCTGTCCAACAGTGTTACCAGTAAGTGTAAGCTATGAAATTTATTATATGCAATCTAATAAGGGGGATTTAGTTCTTTAGATTTGTTGTATAAGTTTTACCAATGGTGAATCCATCACATCTCCTAAGCATCATTAATTCGGCAAAACAGTCACTCTATAACAGTACAATACACATATGCATTATCTAGGGGAGGGTCCGAGATCCATGAGATACTCTTGGATACTCTGTTATCTTCTGCGGTTCCATATCATTTATTGGAACAACCACTGTCTGCAACACAAACTCTCTCTGAGAGTCCGGGCCCAGTTAGAAGCTGTCAGAACCACATGATCAGAAACTTATCCCCTATTCTGTGGATAGGGGATAATTCGTTTTTAACTGGACAACCCTTTAAAGTAAAAAGAAGCAGATGTGTGAAAAGTGAGAGAAATGTTTTGCTATTGGAAAGTGACCTTATCTGCCTAGTATATATGAAAATGGCAGTACATGAAAATTCAAGTCAGCACTCCACTGAAGAACAGAGAGAAGTATTGGAGCGAGGAAGGAATACTGGAAGGGAATTTATTGAGTTCCATGCAAAAAGAATCAAAGAAACAAATTGTTAAACATGCAAAGAGCTGGAAGCAGGAATCAATGGTAAGCGGAACTGCCAAGTAAGGAAAGAACATTAATGTAGTAGCGAGTCACCTTGGCAGACAGGTTTTAAAGGAGAAATGAAGGTCCTTCATGTGAAATGACAATATCTTCTATCTTGAATGTAATTATAATTAAAAAATGAATACATTCAATAAAGCAACATACAATGAAAAGCTCCTTTCTACTAAGCTGTCATTTTTCTACTTTAACCTTCCTTTTAGGAGTGCTAAATCTTTTGCACATAAGGACATTACAGTTCCATGGAAACTGAACGCATCATAAGGGTAGTTTCACAAAAGGCATTAAATAAATAAAAAAAATGCCAAAAAATGCATGAAAAAACACTTGTCACAAAAATGTAAAACATTATTCTATTTTATGTTTTTTTTTTTTGGGCTCAGTGACAGTTTTTACAACATGTAGTATGGTCTAGTAGTGCTGTTTTCTCACGTAGTTTGTGATGTTTTTATTCCGTACATTCCTGTATGGTACTTCCTACTTTAACCCCTTCCCACTATTGGACGTATGCATATGTCCCAGCGCTGGGATGTATGCATATGTCCACGCGATTTCTTGTGCTGCAGGAGATCACCGTTGGGACCCGGCTGCCAGCCGGGGACCCGACACAGCTGCCGTGGGCGTGATTGCGCCAGTTCCGGCAGCATTAACCCCATAGATGCCGTGATCAATCCTGATTATGGCATATATGGTGTCGACAGGGGGATGTGGCTCCCCCTGTTCACCAATGGCGGTGATCGCCACAATCGCGGGTCACCGTTGGTTGCTATGGCAGCAGAAGGTCAGATCATGACCTCCTGTCTGCCTGCTAAGAAAACCTGTGAGATCCAGCCACAGGCTGGATTGCACAGTCTGTAGTATCTGCAGCAGATCAGGTCATACTGTGCTGCAGTACACATGTATTGCAGCATTGTATAACCTGTAAAAAGTGAAAAATAAAAAATAAAGTTCTTCAATAAAAGTATGAAGTGTAAAAAAATAAAAAAAATACCCCTTTTACAATAAAAGCCCTGTATTATCATAAAAAAACACAAATCATTTACATATTAGGTATTGCCTCGTCTGTAATGACATATACTGTAAAGCTGTAATGAAATTAAACCGCACGGTGAACACCGTAAAAAATGTAATAAAAAAATTAAAATGCAGCATTTGCCAATTTTGGTACATAAAGCAGAATAAAAAAGATTAAAAGGTAGAATGTATCACAAAAATACTACAGCTTGTCCCACAAAAAAAAAAGCCCTCACT
Source organism: Hyla sarda (assembly GCF_029499605.1). Lineage (NCBI taxonomy): Eukaryota > Metazoa > Chordata > Amphibia > Anura > Hylidae > Hyla > Hyla sarda. The sequence goes on along the minus strand of NC_079190.1, from coordinate 266,782,242 downwards.
CAATGGTGTCTGATGATAAATGAAAAAGTTACGGCTGTCGGAACATGATGACACAAAAAAGAATTTTGCTCAGAAAAAGGAAAAAGAACATAAAAAGCAATATAAAATGGGTATCGCCATAATCATTCCGACCCACAGAATAAATATAACATCACTTTTTACCACAGTGAATGCCAGTAATTTTTCCAGTTTTTCACAATATTTTGGAGTTTTTCACAAAAAATGTTTCACGTATCAGCAAAAATGTACCTCAGAATCGCTCAGCTCAGAATAAGCATTCTAAAGTTATTACCATTCAATGAGACATGTGTCAAATGTAAAAAAAAGAGCCTGGTCATTAACCCCTTAACGACGACGGACGTAAATGTACGTCCTGGTACTGGTACTTGACGCAACAGGACGTACATTTACGTCCTATGCATAACCGCGAGCATCGGTGCGATGCTTGGGTCATACGCGGCAGTACTGCTCTGTACTCTTTCCTGTCTGATGACACTCCTCTGTGCTCTCTCCTGTCTGATAGCACTCCTCTGTCCTCTCTCCTGTCTGATTGTACTCCTCTGTGCCCACTCCTGTCTGATAGGACTCCTCTGTGCTTTCCCCTGTCTGATGGGGCTCCTCTGTGCACTCTCTTGTCTGATAGGACCCCTCTATGCTCTCTCTTGTCTGATAGTACTCCTCTGTGCTCTCTCCTTCTGATACTGCTTTGATAGGACTCCTCTGTGCTCTCTCCTGTCTGATAGCACTCCTCTGTGCTCTCTCTCCTGTCTGATAATATTCATCTGCGCTCTCTCCTGTCTGATAGCACTCCTCTGTTCTCTCTCCTGTCTGATTGTACTCCTATGTGCTCGCTCTTGTCTGATAGGACTCATCTGTTCTCTCCCCTATCTGATGGGGCTCCTCTGTGCTCTCTCCTGTCTGATAGTACTCCTTTGTTCTCTCCCCTGTCTGATGGGGCTCCGCTGTGCTCTCTCCTGTCTGATAGTACTCCTTTGTTCTCTCCCCTGTCTGATAGGGCTCCTCTGTGCTCTCTCCTGTCTGATAGCACTCCTCTGTACTCTCTCCTGTCTGATAGCACTCCTCTGTGCTCTCTCCTTCTGATACTGCTTTGATAGGACTCCTCTGTGCTCTCTCTTGTCTGATAGAACTCCTCTGTTCTCTCTCCTGTTTGAAAGTACTCCTCTGTTCTCTCTCTTGTCTAATAGTACTGCTCTGTGCTCTCTCCTGTCTGATAGGACTCCTCTGTGCTCTCTCCTGTCTGATAGGACTCCTCTCTGCTCTCTCTTGTCTGACAGTACTCCTCTGAGTTCTCACCTGTCTGATAGGACTATCCTGTGCTCTCTCCTGTCTGATATGACTCCTCTGTGCTCTCCCCTGTCTGATGGAGCTCCTCTGTGCTCTCTCCTGTCTGATAGGACCCATCTGTGCTCTCTCTTGTCTGATAGTACTTCTCTGCGCTCTCTCCTGTCTGGTATTACTCCTCTGTGCTCTCTCCTGTCTGATAACACTCCTTTGTGCTTTCTCTTGTCTGACAGTACTCCTCTGTGCTCTCTCCTATCTGGTAGGACTCCTCTGTGCTCTCTCCTGTCTGGTAGGACTCCTCTGTGCTCTCTCCTGTCTGGTAGGACTCCTCTGTGCTCTCTCCTGTCTAATAGTACTCCTCTGTGCTCTCTCCTGTCTGATAGGACTCCTCTGTGCTCTCCCTGTCTGATGGGGCTCCTCTGTGCTCTCCCCAGTCTGATAGGGCTCCTCTGTGCTCTCTCCTGTCTGATAGCACTCCTCTGTGCTCTCTCCTGTCTGATAGCACTCCTCTATACTCTCTCCTGTCTGATAGCACTCCTCTGTGCTCTCTCCTTCTGATACTGCTTTGATAGGACTCCTCTGTGCTCTCTCTTGTCTGATAGTACTCCTCTGTGCTCTCTCCTGTCTGATAGAACTCCTCTGTTCTCTCTCCTGTTTGAAAGTACTCCTCTGTTCTCTCTCTTGTCTAATAGTACTGCTCTGTGCTCTCTCCTATCTGATAGGACTCCTCTGTGCTCTCTCCTGTCTGATAGGACTCCTCTGTGCTCTCTCCTGTCTAATAGTACTCCTCTGTGCTCTCTCCTGTCTGATAGGACTCCTCTGTGCTCTCCCTGTCTGATGGGGCTCCTCTGTGCTCTCCCCAGTCTGATAGGGCTCCTCTGTGCTCTTCCCTGTCTGATAGTACTCTTTTGTGCTCTCCCCTGTCTGATAGGGCTCCTCTGTGCTCTCCCCTGTCTGATAGCACTCCTCTGAGCTCTCTCCTGTCTGGTAGCACTCCTCTGTCCTCTCTCCTGTCTGATAATACTCCTCTGTGCTCTCTCCTGTCTGATAGCACTCCTCTGAGCTCTCTCCTGTCTGGTAGCACTCCTCTGTCCTCTCTCCTGTCTGATAATACTTCTCTGTGCTCTCTCCTGTCTTCTGGTACTCCAATGTGCTCTCTCCTGTCTGATGGCACTCCTCTGTGCTCTCTCCTGTCTCATAGTACTCTTCTGCGCTCTCTCCTGTTTGAAAGTACTACTCAGTGCTCTCTCCTGCTCTGTGCTCCCTCCTGTCTGATAGGACTTCTCTGTTCTCTCTCCTGTCTGATTGTACTCCTATGTGCTCGCTCTTGTCTGATAGGACTCATCTGTTCTCTCCCCTGTCTGATGGGGCTCCTCTGTGCTCTCTCCTGTCTGATAGTACTCCTTTGTTCTCTCCCCTGTCTGATGGGGCTCCTCTGTGCTATCTCCTGTCTGATAGTACTCCTTTGTTCTCTCCCCTGTCTGATAGGACTCCTCTGTGCTCTCTCCTGTCTGATAGCACTCCTCTGTGCTCTCTCCTGTCTGATAGCACTCCTCTGTACTCTCTCCTGTCTGATAGCACTCCTCTGTACTCTCTCCTGTCTGATACTGCTTTGATAGGACTCCTCTGTGCTCTCTCTTGTCTGATAGAACTCCTCTGTTCTCTCTCCTGTTTGAAAGTACTCCTCTGTTCTCTCTCTTGTCTAATACTACTCCTCTGAGTTCTCACCTGTCTGATAGGACTATCCTGTGCTCTCTCCTGTCTGATATGACTCCTCTGTGCTCTCCCCTGTCTGATGGAGCTCCTCTGTGCTCTCTCCTGTCTGATAGGACCCATCTGTGCTCTCTCTTGTCTGATAGTGCTCCTCTGCACTCTCTCCTGTCTGGTATTACTCCTCTGTGCTCTCTCCTGTCTGATAACACTCCTCTGTGCTCTCTCCTGTCTGGTAGGACTCCTCTGTGCTCTCTCCTGTCTAATAGTACTCCTCTGTGCTCTCCCTGTCTGATGGGGCTCCTCTGTGCTCTCCCCAGTCTGATAGGGCTCCTCTGTGCTCTCTCCTGTCTGATAGTACTCCTTTGTTCTCTCCTCTGTCTGATAGGGCTCCTCTGTGCTCTCTCCTGTCTGATAGCACTCCTCTGTGCTCTCTCCTGTCTGATAGCACTCCTCTATACTCTCTCCTGTCTGATAGCACTCCTCTGTGCTCTCTCCTTCTGATACTGCTTTGATAGGACTCCTCTGTGCTCTCTCTTGTCTGATAGTACTCCTCTGTGCTCTCTCCTGTCTGATAGAACTCCTCTGTTCTCTCTCTTGTTTGAAAGTACTCCTCTGTTCTCTCTCTTGTCTAATAGTACTGCTCTGTGCTCTCTCCTGTCTGATAGGACTCCTCTGTGCTCTCTCCTGTCTGATAGGACTCCTCTGTGCTCTCTCCTGTCTAATAGTACTCCTCTGTGCTCTCTCCTGTCTAATAGTACTCCTCTGTGCTCTCTCCTGTCTGATAGGACTCCTCTGTGCTCTCCCTGTCTGATGGGGCTCCTCTGTGCTCTCCCCAGTCTGATAGGGCTCCTCTGTGCTCTCCCCTGTCTGATAGTACTCTTTTGTGCTCTCCCCTGTCTGATAGGGCTCCTCTGTGCTCTCCCCTGTCTGATAGCACTCCTCTGTCCTCTCTCCTGTCTGATAATACTTCTCTGTGCTCTCTCCTGTCTTCTGGTACTCCAATGTGCTCTCTCCTGTCTGATGGCACTCCTCTTTGCTCTCTCCTGTCTCATAGTACTCTTCTGCGCTCTCTCCTGTTTGAAAGTACTACTCAGTGCTCTCTCCTGCTCTGTGCTCCCTCCTGTCTGATAGGACTTCTCTGTGCTCTCTCCTGTCAGATAGCACTCATCTGTGCTCTCTCCTTTCCGATAGGACTTCTCTGTGCTCTATCCTGTCTGATAGCACTCCTCTGTGCTCTCTCCTGTCTGATAGCACTCCTCTGTGCTCTCTCTTATCTGATAGTACTGCTCTGTGCTCCCTCCTGTCTGATAGTACTCCTCTGTGCTCTCTCTTGTCTGAAAGTACTCCTCTGTGTTCTCACCTGTCCTATAGGACTCCTCTGTGCTCTCTCCTGTCTATAGAACTCCTCTTTGCTCTCTCCTGTCTGAAAGTACTACTCTGTGCTCTCTCCTGCTCTGCCCTCTCTCCTGTCTGATAGGACTTCTCTGTGCTCTCTCCTGTCTGATAGGACTCCTCTGTGCTCTCTTCTGTCTGATAGGACTCCTCTGTGCTCTCTCCTGTTTGATAGGACTCCTCTGCATTTTCCTGTCTGATAGTACTCCTCGGTGCTCTCTCTTGTCTGAAAGTACTCTTCTGTACTCTCTCCTGTCCTATGAGACAGAGGAGTGCTAGCCCACTCTCACTTACTGGACTTTGTCCATGCCTGTGCTTCAGCTAGGCCAAAGCCATTATTTTATAGGCCATGATTTCTATGAAATGGAAATAACATTTTCTTATGAAGTATATTAGAAAGCTCAATGTTTTGCCAAGATGTACAAAAGTTTTAAAATTTGACAGTGCCCATTTGAGCTCCTTCACTGTATTTGCAGCTACCACTTCTGCAGGAAGGCTATTCCATGCATCCTCCACTCTAACAGTAAGGAAGTACTTCCTGATATTACTACATAAACCTTTGCCCCTCTAACTTAAATCTATGTCCTCTTGTGACTGTTTATCTTCACACACCCAAATATATATATATATATATATATATATATATATATATATATATATATATATATATAAAAAGGTAAAGAGGAGAGACAGCACCGATCCAATCAGCGTGTGCAAATAATCATCGGGGAATGCCAACCCGGAAAGGCATACAAAAGTCCAAAGTGGATACAGCACCAAACTTGAGTCCTCAGCTGTTTGCTGCTGTATCCACTTTGGACTTTTATATATATATTGTGAGAAGTGTCAGGGATCGCCCTTTGCTGAGGAAAAGGGACATGTGTCTGTCTTTATCCAAATCAGGCAAACAGCAGAAAGTTTATGCAATCTGACTCTTGGTCAGGTTTATTAGAAAGGTTGCAAGCCAAATAAAAATAACAATACAGGAACAAAAGAAAAACCTTGCCAGACAGACAGGCGTTCTGTGTCCTCAGCCAGAGAGAGAGATCTGACCTCCTGGCTTCCCTTTTATATCCACCCTCTCATTCACCTTAATCAATCACCTGGCAGGTGAGAGGCTCTGGAGTTACCTCACATAGGAAAGGAACATGGAAGAAATATACCTGCCTTCCACAACCAAACCTGCATGAGTGTCACATACCCCCCCCCCCCTCTGCTCAGGCCACTGGGGATGAGCACCTGTAACCAAAAGGCAGTGAACACGTGACAGTGCATCTGCATTTCCCTGCAGCCGACCAGACCTATGCTCTACTGTAAAGTTGTAGGCCTGCAGAGCTAGAAACCATCTTGTTACCCTGCTATTTTTCTCTTTACTTTGGTACATCCACTTCAGAGGGGCATGGTCAGTTACTAACTTAAACTTTCTTCCCAACAAATAATATTTGAGGGACTCAAGGGCCCACTTGATGGCCAAACATTCCTTCTCTACAACTGCATAATTTCTCTCATGCTTATTCAGCTTCCTGCTTAAATAAAGTACAGGATGTTCCTCTTCTTTCCTGATTTGTGACAGGACAGCCCCTATTCCTGTCTCAGAGGCGTCTGTCTGCACCACAAACTCCTTTTTAAAGTCCGGCGTGACCAAGACTGGCTGGGAACAAAGGGTCAATTTCAATGTTTGGAACGCTTTTTCTGCTTCAGGTTTCCACCTTAACATTACTGAGTCTTTTCCCTTGGTGAAATCAGTCAGGGGATTAGCTATGGATGCAAAATTAGGTATGAACCGTCTATAATAACCTGTAATTCCCAGGAAGGCCCTCACCTGTTTTTAATTCAGAGATTGGGGCCACTTCTGGATTGCTTCAATTTTGTCAATCTGGGGCTTGATTATACCTGTTCCGATTATGTAACCCAAATATTTGGCTTCTTCTAAACCAATGCAACATTTTCTAGGGTTAGCTGTCAGACCTGCTACCTGTAAACTGTCAATTACTGCCTGTACGTCCGAAAGGTGAGTCTCCCAGTCAGGGCTATGTATCACTATGTCATCGAGATAGGCCGAAGCATATTTCCTATGTGGTTTTAACACTCTATCCATTAACCTTTGGAAGGTCGCGGGAGCCCCATGTAAGCCGAAGGGCATATTTACATACTGAAACAACCCGTCAGGTGTGGAAAATGCTGTCTTTTTTTTTTGGCAGATTCAGTCAGAGGAATCTGCCAATAACCTTCCGTTAGATCTAGTGTTGTGATGTAGCGAGCTGTGCCCAGCCGGTCTATAAGCTCGTCCACCCTTGACATAGGATATGCATCAAACTTAGTCACAGAATTTAACTTTCTAAAGTCATTACAAAATCTTATAGTACCATCCGGTTTTGGAATTAATACGATTGGGCTGGACCACTCACTATGAGATTCTTCAATCACCCCCAATTCCAGCATCTCTTTCACCTCCTTATATACTGCCTCTCGCCTAGCTTAAGGGATTCTATAGGGCCTTACATGTACCCTTACTCCAGGTTCCGTTATAATGTCATGTTTTATGAGAGGTGTCTGCCCTGGTTTGTCAGAAAAGAAGTCTTTGTTATGAATCACCAATTGTCTAGCTTCTTTCTTTTGCTTGTCAGACAGAGACTCAGCTATATTGACATTAGGTATCCCAGTACCATCACAGGCTGGCAAAATGACCGTCGTAACCAGAGCTTGCCTGTCTTTCCAAGACTTGATTAGATTCACATGGTAAATCTGCTCAGGTTTTCTTTTATTTGGTTGGTGAACTTTATAATTCACCTCGCCTACTCTTTCAATAATAGAGTAAGGACCCTGCCATTTGGCCAGAAACTTACTCTCTACAGTAGGAATAAGTACCAACACTCGATCTCCTGGCGCAAAGGTACAAACCTTAGCACCCTATCATAAATCCTTTTTTGCATACCTTGAGCCTGTTCTATGTGTTTCTTTACAATTGGCATCACGGCTGAAATTCTATCTTGCATTTGTGAAATATGTTCTAGCACACTTTTGTAGGGAGTGACCTGCCCTTCCCAAGTCTCTTTTGCCACATCTAACAACCCATGGGGATGTCTACCATATACCAGCTCAAATGGTGAGAACCCTGTGGATGACTGAGGCACTTCTCTTACTGCAAACAATAAATATGGAAGCAAAAAGTCCCATTTTTCCCATCTTTGTCCACTATTTTCTTTAACATCTGCTTTAGGGTCTTATTAAATCTTTCCACTAAGCCATCAGTCTGAGGGTTATAGACTGAGGTGCGTAATTGAGTCACCTTAAACAACTTACAAAGTTCCTTCATCACTTTAGACATAAAGGGAGTTCCCTGATCTGTAAGTATTTCTTTTGGAATGCCCACTCTACTGAACACCTGAACCATTTCCTTTGCAATGGTCTTAGACGATGTATTACGCAAAGGTACAGCCTCTGGATAGCGTGTAGCATAATCCATTATGACTAAAATATGTTGGTGACCACGGGCTGACCTTACCAGGGGACCAACTAAATCCATCCCAATCCGTTCAAACGGTACCTCAATGATAGATAAGGGAACTAGGGGGCTGCGAAAATGGGGCTTAGAAGCAGACATCTGACACTCTGGGCATGATTCACAATACTCTTTTATATCATGATGTAAACCAGGCCAGAAGAATCTAAGCAAAATTCTCTCTGTAGTTTTCTGGACCCCCAGATGGCCCCCTACAATGTGCCCATGTGCCAGATCCAAAACTGTTCTCCTAAATGCCTTTGGAACCACTAGCTGCTGTACGGTATCCTCCCCTTTTTTATCTATCTGGTACAGTAAATCATTTTCCAGGGACATATAAGGGAAAGCAAGCCTAGCCCCAGGCTCCACCTGTACCCCATTTATTACTTTTACATTTTCTCTGGCTCGAGCTAGTGAGGGGTCCTTTAACTGCTCCCTTTGAAAGTCATATTTTCTGACTTCTAAATCAGGTATACATTGTTGAGGGATCCCTTGAGTTTCAGTCTCTGGTTGTGGTTCTCCTAAATCCCCTGTCATAACAGAAAAGGGAAAGGTTAAAGGCCTTTCTGCAGACACCCCAACTACATCCTCCACTGGGGAACTCTCAAGTGGCTCAGGGCTTAAGTCAGGTGTTGTAGGCCTATCAGGTGTACCCTCTTTAATTACCAGATTGTATTCACACAATTTCCAAAAATATTGAAAATCCCTACCAAGTATAACATCATGCATAAAAGCTGGGACTATCCCCACCTTGTGACACACAGAACCATAAGGAGTTGAAATACAAGCAATAGCAGTTTGGTATTCACAAGTATCCCCATGCACACATGTTACAGTGAAAGTGTCTGGATGCCTGTTAGAAGAACCTATGATGCTGGCCTTTACCAGACTTACCACACTCCCTGAGTCTAACAAAGCAACCACCTTTTTATCATCTACTGTCAGCTCACACAGGTGTTTTTTAGACCCGACTGAGCTGGCAGCAGTACACACTACTTGAGCAAACATAGACAGTTGTTTTTTTCGAAAAGGTGGTATCACATTGCATAGGTTCAATAGTCAAAGGACAGTTCATGGCAATATGTCCCAACTCATGGCAACAAAAACATCTTATGTTATCTTTGCCTAGTCCATAGGCCTGCATTTTAGGCTTTCCTGAGCCCACAGTCTCATACTTCTCATGTGAAGTCTTTACATTCTTCCCAGCTCCCATGAACCCCAGAACAGTCTTACCAGGAACTTTTGCTGTCCGGATGGTTGAGGATTGGGACTGGGTGTTACTCAATAGCTCCTCCGCCGCCGAATACCGTTCAACAAGATCCACAAGCTGGTCTGCGGTTTTAGGATCTCCGTGGCTTACCCACTTCCATAATGCTGGTGGTAGAGCCCTTAGGTATCGGTCCATAACAACACGTTGAACAACCTCAGGTGAGGATAAAACATCTGGTTGTAGCCGCTTCCTGGTCAGATGGATGAGGTGAAACATCTGGGAACGTGGTGGCTTACCCACACTGTATGCCCACTGGTGTACTCTCTGGGCTCTGACCGCTAGGGTTACACCCAAACGAGCCAGGATCTCTGCTTTCAGTTTATCAAAGTCCTGGGCTGCCTCAGGTTCAAGATCATAGTAAGCATTTTGTGCTTCTCCTATGAGGAATGGAGACACCAAGCCCGCTCAACGCTACTTAGGCCACGCTTCTCGTGTAGCTGTCCTCTCAAAGTTGGCAAGAAACGCCTCCACATCATCTTCCGGCGTCATCTTTTGCAGATATTGGTTTGCATGGATATCTCTTTGTGTGGACTGTGGCTGCACATACTGCATCATCTCCTGCAACATCTGGCCATCTTTATTTGAGGCCTCTGTTAAAGCAGTCAGCTGGGCCACCAACAGGCGATTTGTATGCTGCTGTTCTCTGGTAGCCTCTTGCTGAGTTGCATTTGTATGCTGTTTCTCTTTGGTAGCCTCTTGCTGTGCAGCAACAGACTGCACCAAGGCCTTCACTACATCATCCATTATTTGTCACTTTAACACAGTTCGCTCCTGCTGTGGAACACTGTGCAGAACCCTCTGCTGTGGTGACAGGCGCTTGCTGTCCAAATCTGTGGGTCCCAGAAACAACTTCACCTTAACGTGCTGCCCGCATCCGACACCAAATTGTGAGAAGTGTCAGGGATCGCCCTTTGCTGAGGGAAAGGGACACGTGTCTGTCTTTATCCAAATCAGGCAAACAGCAGCAAGTTCATGCAGTCTGACTCTTGGTCAGGTTTATTAGAAAGGTTGCAAGCCAAATAAAAATAACAATACAGGAACAAAAGAAAAACCTTGCCTGTCCGGCACTAACTATACAAGGGATGACCCTCACTACCAGCTGGAGAGCTTCTCTCTGCCAACTAACAAAAATACTTTCAGCAACCTTTACTCACATGAGTCTCTCCACAAACAGGCGTTCTGTGTCCTCAGCCAGAGAGAGAGATCTGACATCCTGGCTTCTCTTTTATATCCACCCTCTCATTCACCTTAATCAATCACCTGGCAGGTGAGAGGCTCTGGAGTTACCTCACATAGGAAAGGAACCTGGGAGAAATATACCTGCCTTCCAGAACCAAACCTGCATGAGTGTCACAATATATATATATATATATATATATATATATATATATATATATATATATATACTTTCTTCCTATAATGTGTTGATTGATTTTATGTATATAAAAGTTTCTATTATAGTATATCCCCTCTGTCTTTCTTCCAAGCTATACATGTTCTTAAACCTTTCCTGGTACATTTTATCCTGCAGTCCATGTACTAGTTTAGTAGCTCTTCTCTGATCTATCTCCAATGTATCTATATCCTTCTGGAGATATGGGCCCAGATTAATCAAATAATGTCAACAGTAGAGTGGTGGATTTGACTCGCGTGCATCTTATTCATCAAGAAGGTGCAGCAGGATGATGAATTATGCACAGCTCTGCTGTGGTGGGAAAAGCTCTACCACATATACCTTTTCTAGACACTTGTGAGGGAGGGAAGTAGACACTTTCCTGAGTCCTGAATTTGGAATTTTAGGTATTTTTACTTAATTTCACAGAGCTGCTGGGACATTTTTACTTGCATTTTAGATGCTACAATCAAATTTGATAGCGGTGTCTAAGGGGTTAAAGCAGGGCATCACTGTGATCGGTGATGTCTGGCATTAGAGTTGGGTCCTGGTGGCAAATAGCCGTCAGGACCACCCAGCTTCATATGACCCAGGAGCTGTGTGTCATAGAAGGGGAGTGGGACGCTTTCTTCCACAAGAGGTTAAAGGTTGGATTGCAGAAGGTAGAATGATCCTCATGCCTACTGGTAGGTGGTGTAGCTTTGTGCCTAAAAAAGTACCTTTGCGTACAAAATAGCGACTTTTGACAAAAGTTGCAAATGATAAAAATATGTGACCACTGCATGGTCAAAAAGAAAAAGTTCTACGGGTAGGCAAAAGACACATAAAAGTCGGTAAATACGCTGCTTGCGCCTGAACTGCGCCAAAACATTGACTAAAAATGATCTAAAAGCAATGATAAATATCCCCCATAGTCTCCAGCAGGGCCAATGTTTGAAAACTTTTTTTTTTAAGTTTGCGGCTCCAGCCACTCTTACCCCTCCACCTGCTGCAGCGCATTGGCTGCTGGAAGCAAACATATGCCTCATAGGCATGCACGTCTGCTTGCTCCTGGTGCCGAGGATGAAATGGAGGCCAACAAGCAGATGAGAGTCAGCGCTGCCTATCTGCTTCTGACCACGTGGCAACATATTCATGGTGGCCGGGCGGCCTCATGGCCAGTAGGCAGTGGCATAGCGGAGGCCCCTGCAGCCCCTGAGGAGGCCAAGCCCGTCTGTGTAGGAGCCCCAAGCAGTGCCCATAAAACCAAAAATAACCCGGAACCCCAACCCCCAGGCACCTCCCGCCCCCGCTGGTCGCACTGCTGTAGCACGGGCCTTTGGCCTACCTAGGGCACTAAAGCTTTCTTGCGGTATAGCTGTCAGCAGCTTAGCCCTTCCTGCTGCTTCCGACCTCTGACGTTGGATCTCTGGGACCTGATCACCCTGAACTCCCAGCGTATTCAAGTAAGGAGGCCGAGGACCTGGGGGGAAGTTATGTATCATGTGTATGTATCAGGGTTGCATGTATGTACGTATGTGTGATGTGATGAGCATGTATGTGTATGTTTCATGTGAGTTTATGTATTATTGCGTATGTGTATGTATGGTGTGTGCATTTATGTGAGTATGTATGACTCGTGTAGGGTGTGTGATTATGTATGTATGTAATGTGTGATGTGTTGGCGGCAGTGGCAGGTGTATGATGTGTATGTATTGTGTGTGTGTGTGTGTGTTTGTATGATGTGTATCAGTATGATGTGTATGTATGATGTGTGCGTATATGTATGATATGTGTAGAATGTGGGTATGTATGTAATATATGTATTTATGATAGATGTGTGTAAGTGCGATGTATATATGTATGTTTGATGTGTGCATATATGTATTATGTGTGTATGCATTATTGCGCACGTGTGTGTATGTATGTATGATGTGTGTGTATGCATGTTGTGTTTGTATGTATAAATTGTATGTATAATGTATGTGTATGTATGTATTGTATGATGTAGGGGGGAAGCAGCGGGTGTATGCATGACGTGTGTAGAATGTGTGTGTATGTATGATGTGTACATATATGTAAGATGTGTGTAGAATGTGTGCATCCCATGCAAGAGATAGAATACACCTGGATAGTGCTATATACTATATGTGAGCAGATGCTATGCCGGCTTCAGGGAGTGGATAATGGATGTATATTGTGCCTAGGCTGCACATATATGCAATTGGTGGTGTTCAGCATTTCAAAAGGTAAGTGGAAATGACTCAGCAGAACTTGCAGTAAGCATAGAAATGTAATCCAGCATAAAAACTTACATATCGAGGCATGTGTGGGGAGACAACAAGGATGGGCAGGGAGGGAGGAGTGATGTTTCGCACCTGACAGGGGCTTCTTCTGGCTTTCAATGTAGTATGTATGTATATAGTGTATGTATGGATTATATGATGATGGGAGGCAGGTGTATGTATGATGAGTGTGTATGCAGGATGTGTATATATAGGATGTGTGTATGTATGTATGATGTGTGTAAGCTAGACGGATGTATGTATGATGTGTATGTGTGTTATGTATGTATGTATTTATGTATGATGGGGGAGATTTATCAAAACCTGTCCAGAGGAAAAGTTGCTGAGTTGCCCATAGCAACCAATCAGATTTCTTCTTTCATTTTGCAGAGGCCTGGTTAAAAATGAAAGAAGCAAGCTGACTGGTTGCTATGGGCAACTGGGCAAATTTTCCTCTGCACAAGTTTTGATAAATCTCCCCCGATGTGTATATATGTGTTTTGCATGTATAATAGATGTATGTGTGGTAGCCCTTGGGGGGTATAGTGTAATTGGGGTGTTGCTTCAGAATATAAGGGGTTAATTTGACCCCTGTCACTCGTGACGCCAGGGTGAGGGTTAATACGCTGAGGTAAATCTCCAGCCTATCATCACCCTTCCCAGGAACAATAGGTGCGTGCTTTAATGAATGAAGGTCCACAATGGAGATGAACTTGCATAAACTTTACTGAAGTACTTGTGGTACATCCAATTAACAGCAACAGTCTTAGTAATACAGTCTCTATATAGCACGGCAGTGATTGACAGATGCTGAGGACCATTGACTTATCCAAAGAGTTATTAGATTTAGGATTTTTGCAGAGATCCCTTCCGGATTTCGAGGAATATTTAGGTCAGGGGTCTGAAGGACGAGGATTGAGGGGTCTGGAGAAAAAGAGAAAAGAGAGGTATTGAGGATGCAGGAGGAAAGATAGGTCAGGAGGAGGATGGAGGGCAGAGACGTCAGGAGGAGAATGTAGGAGTAAAGAGGGGTCTGGAGAAGGAGACTAAAGGTGGACAGAGGGGTCTGGAGGAGGAAAGAGGAGTCTGGAGGAGGACAGAGTAGTCTGGAGGAGGAGGGTTGAGGAGGAAAGAAGAGTCTGGAGGAAGAGAATAGAGGAAGTCAGAGGGGTCTGGAGGAGGGTGGAGGAGAACAGAGTGTCTGGAGGAGGAGGATGGAGGAGTAAAGAAGGGTCTGGAGGAGGAGGACAGAGGGGTCTGGAGCAAGAGGATAGAGGAGGACAGAGAGGTCTAGAGCAGGAGTTCAGAAGAGGATGTAGGAGAAGAGGGGTCTGGAGGAGAAGGGGAAAGAGGGGTCTGGATTAGAAGGACAGAGGGTTCAAGTGGAGGAGGAAGATGAAGGAGTAAAAAGGGATCTGGAGCAGGAGGGTGGAGGAGGAGAACTGATAAGTCTAAAAGAGGAGAGTGCAGGAGGACAAAGAGGTCTGAGGGAGGAGGATGGAGAAGGACAAAGTGGTCTGGAGGAGAAGAGAAAAGAGAGGTCTGGAGAAGCAGGACAGAGGGGTCTGGAGGACGAGGATGGAGGAGGACAGAGGTGTCTGGAGGAGGACAGAGGGCTCTGACGAAGGAAGATGGAGGAGGACAGAGGGGTCTGTTGGAGAAGGGAAAAGAGGGATCTGGAAGTGAAGGACAGAGGGGGACACGGGCCTGGAGGAGGAGGACAGAGGGGTCAGGAAGAGGATGATGATGATGGAGGAGTAAAGTGGGGTCTGAAGGAAGAGGACAGAGGGGTCTGAAGGAGAAGAGAAAAAATGGTATTGAGGAGGAGGACATAGGGGGCAGGAGGAAGACAAAGGAGTAAAGAGGGGTCTGGAAGAGAAGGATGCAGAATTACAGAGGAGTCTTGGGGAGGAGGGTGGATGAGGAAAGAGAAGGAGGACAGAGGGTCTGGAGCAGTAGGATGGAGGAGGACAAAGGAGTATGGAGGAAGAGGATGAAGGAGGACAAAGGATGGAGGAGAAGGACAGAGAGGTCTGGAGGAGGACAAAGGAGGATGGAGGAGAAGGACAGAGGGGTCTGGAGCAGGAGGACAGAGTGGTCTGGAGGAGGACAGAGGGGTCTGGAGAAGGATGGAGGAGGACAGAGGGGTCTGAAGAGGGGGATGGAGGAGGACAGAGGGGTCTGAAGAGGTGGATGGAGGAAGACAGTGCAAGGGTGGGATTCAGCCAATCTGAGAAGAAACTGTGTGTGGCAGTATTAGTATTACAGGCACAGTGTATGGCAGTATTATTATAATGGGTACAATGTGTGTCAGGGTTCTTTTCAGGGAGCACAGTGTTTGGCAGTGTTATATGAATTATTTTTTCATGTACAGGATAAGTATCTGCTGACAAAGTGATGAGCCAACAATGTCCGGACTTCACACTCTGAAGAGAAGATGTAGCTGGCGTCTGGACCAACAGAGAAGATGCCACTCAGGTCACTGATATCATTGTCTCTTCTCCTGACTGTCCCATCAGATGTAGTGACTGATATTGTGTATTCTCCTGCCTGTCTCAGAGCTGTAGTCAATTTTAAGTTCTGCAGTGATGAAGGATTAATCTGTTCCCCAATCTATGGCTCTCCAGCTGTAGCAAAACTACAACTCCCATAATTCCTGAGGATCCCCAGACATAATGGGAACTAAAGCTTTACAACATCTGGAGAGCTACCTAAACTGTGGTGATCGGTCGTTGGTCTCAGCAGTAGTGATGAGCAGCAGGGGCCATATTCTAATTCGCAATATTTCGCAAATATATTGACGATTATTTGTCCTATGTTAGCGAAATTTGCATATCCGCTGTGTTCATTCACTTTTTTTTTCCATACAAAAATTAGCATGGAAAATTTGCATAAAAATTTGCATGTGAAAAAAAAACTAAAAAACAAAACAAATATTCATCATTACGAATACATAACACTATATTCTAAATAATAGCGAAATCGCGAAGTGCCGATATTCACGATAAAAATTTGCATAATGAATATTCGCACTCAACACTACTCAGCAGTCGGACCGTCACCAAAAATGGTCTGCTTATTCTAAAAAGCCCAGGCCTATTTTTGGTCCCAGTCCAGCCCTGGTCTCCAGAACTGGCCACAGTACTCACCAGTGCTCTGTACAGTGGCATGAGCACTTCTCTTTTTATATTGCTAACACCTCTCCCTATACACCCAAGCATTCTGCTAGCATTTCCTGTTGTTCTATGACATTGTCTGCCTGACCCCATAATGACCCCTAAATCCCTTTTCTCAGATACAGAGGTTAGGACTGTATCACATAGTTTATACTCTGCCCAAGGCTTTTTATGCCCCAGGTGCATTATTTTGCACTTATCCACATTAAATTTGAATTGCCAGAGTTCTGACCATTCTTCTAGTTTACCTAAATCCTTTTCCATTTGGCGTATCCCTCCAGGAGCATCAACCCTGTTACATATCTTTGTGTCATCAGCAAAAAGACCAATACCTTACCATCGAGACCTTTTGCAATATCACTGATAGAGATATTCAACAAAATTAGTCCCAGTACTGATCCCTGAGGTACCCCACTGGTAACAAGACCTTGCTCTGAATATACTCCATTGATTACAAACCTCTGTTGTCTGTCACTCAGCCACTGCCTAATCCACTCAACAATATTGGAGTCCAAGCTCAATGACTGTAGTTTATTGTTAAGTCTTCTATGTGGGACAGTCTAGAGGCTTGAGAAAGCGGGCAAGACAGTGAAAGGAACGTTGCCTCGCCTAGCTCGGTCAGTCAGCCTTCTGCTGACCGCATCTCTCCCCTCCATGTTCCAGGGCAATTTTTAACCCCTTAAGGACCCAGCTCATTTTCACCTTAACCCCTTAAGGACTCAGCCCCTTTTGGCCTTAAGGACTCAGACAATTTAATTTTTACGTTTTCATTTTTTCCTCCTCGCCTTCTAAAAATCATAACTCTTTTATATTTTCATCCACAGACTAGTATGAGGGCTTGTTTTTTGCGTGACCAGTTGTCCTTTGTAATGACATCACTCATTATATCATAAAATGTATGGCGCAACCAAAAAACACTATTTTTGTGGGGAAATTAAAACGAAAAACGCAATTTTGCTAATTTTGGAAGGTTTCGTTTTCACGCCGTACAATTTATGGTAAAAATGATGTGTGCTCTTTATTCTGAGGGTCAATTTGATTAAAATGATACCCATTATTACATACTTTTCTATTATTGTTGCACTTAAAAAAAATCACAAACTTTTTAACCAAATTAGTACGTTTATAATCCCTTTATTTTGATGACCTCTAACTTTTTTATTTTTCCGTATCAGCGGCGGTATGGGGGCTCATTTTTTGCGCCATGATCTGTACTTTTTTTTTATACCACATTTGCATATAAAAAACTTTTAATAAATTTTTTATAATTTTTTTTTTAATAAAATGTATTAAAAAAGTAGCAATTTTGGACTTTTTTTTTTTTTCGTTCACGCCGTTCACTGTACGGGATCATTAACATTTTATTTTAATAGTTCGGACATTTACGCATGCGGCGATACCAAATATGTCTATAAAATTAATTTTTTACGCTTTTTGGGGGTAAAATAGGAAAAAACGGACATTTTACTTTTTTATTGGGGGAGGGGATTTTTCACTTTTTTTACTTTTACTTTTACTTTTTTTAACATTTTTTTTTACACTTGAATAGTCCCCATAGGGGACTATTCATAGCAATACCATGATTGCTAATACTGATCTGTTCTATGTATAGGACATAGAACAGATCAGTGTTTTCGGTGATCTTCTGCTCTGGTCTGCTCGATCTCAGACCAGAGCAGGAGACGCCGGTAGCCGGACGGAGGCAGGAGAGGGGACCTCCGTGCGGCTTTATGAATGATCGGATCCCCGCAGCAGCGCTGCGGGCGATCCGATCATTCATTCAAATCGCGCACTGCCGCAGATGCCGGGATCTGTATTGATCCCGGCACCTGAGGGGTTAATGGCGGACGCCCGCGAGATCGCGGGCGTCGGCCATTGCCGGCGGGTCCCTGGCTGCGATCAGCAGCCGGGATCAGCCGCGCATGACACGGGCATCACTCCGATGCCCGCGGTTATGCACAGGACGTAAATGTACGTCCTGGTGCGTTAAGTACCACCGCACCAGGACGTACATTTACGTCCTGCGTCCTTAAGGGGTTAAGGACCCGGCCATTTTTTGCAAATATGACCACTATCACTTTAAGCATTAATAACTCTGGGATACTTTTACTTTTCATTCTGATTCTGAGATTGTTTTTTCGTGACATATTCAGTGGTAAACTTTTGTCGATACTTGCATCATTTCTTGGTGAAAAATTCCAAAACTCTCTGCTTATAAGGAAAATAGACATAACAAATACATTATATATTGACTCACATATATAATACGTTTACTTTATATTTTCATCATAAAGTTGACATGTTTTTACTTTTGAAAGACATCAGAGGGCTTCAAAGTTCAGCAGCAATTTTCAAATTTTTGACATTTTCTAAATAGGAATTTTTCAGGGAATAGTTCAGTTTTGAAGTGGATTTGAAGGGCCTTCATATTAGAAATACCCAACAAATGATCCAATTATAAAAACTGCACCCCTAAAAGTATTCAAAATGTTATTCAGTAAGTGTGTTAAGCCTTTAGGTGTTTCACTGGAATAGGAGCAAAGTGAAGGAGAAAATTCAAAATCTTCATTTTTTACACTCGCATGTTCTTGTAGACCCAGTTTTTGAAATTTTACAAGGGATAAATGGAGAAAAAGCCCCACAGAAATTGTAACCCATATGTGAAATACCTCATATGTGTATGTAAAGTGTTTGGCGGGTGCAGTAGAGGGCTCAGAAGAGAAGAAGCGACAAGGGGATTTTGGAGAGTTAGTTTTTATGAAATGGTTTTTGGGGGGCATGTCACATTTAGGAAGCCCCTATGGTGCCAGAACAGCAAAAAAAAAAAAAAAAAAAAACAACAACAACAACAACAAGGCATACTATTTTGAAAATTACACCCCTCAAGGAATATAACAAGGGGTACAATGTGCTGGTTTTCCCCCAAATTTAACATTTTTACAAGGGGTAATAGGAGAAAATTCCCAAAAATTTGTCTTTGACAAATTTCCACAAAAGTTGGACGTGAAATTGAAAATTTTTATTTTTTTCACTAAAATGCTGGTGTTACCCCAAATTTTTCATTTTCACAAGGGGTAATAGGAGACAAAGTCTTCCAAAATGTGCACCATTGAGCTTTTGGAGAGACCTGTGGGGTGTAAATGCTCACTGCACTCCTTATTAGATTCTGTAAGGGGTGTAGTTTCCAAAATGGGGTCACATGTGGGGGAGGGGGTTCACTGTTCTGGCACTATGGGGGCTTTGTAAATACACATGGCCTTCAATTTCAGACACATTCTCTCTCCAAAAGCCCAATGGCACTCCTTCTCTTCTGAGCATTATAGTTTTCCAACAGAGCACTTTACATCCACATGTGGGGTATGTTCTTACTCAGAAGACATGGGGCTACAATAATTATTTTTTTTTCCCTATTTTCCCTTGTGAAAATTAAAAATGCAGTGTAACACCAGCATTTTAGTGAATTGTTTTTATTTTTTTTCATTTTCACATCCAATTTTAACGAAAATTCGTCAAACATCTGTGGGGTGTTAAGGCCCACTATAATCCATGTTACATTCCATGAGGGGTGTAGTTTCCACAATGGGGTCACATGTGGGTATTTATTGTTTTACGTTTATATCAGAACCGTTGTAAAATCAGCCACCCCTGTGCAAATCCCCAATTTAGACCTCAAATATACATAGTGCGCTCTCACTCCTGAGCCTTGTTGTGCGCCCGCAGATCACTTTACACCCACATATGGGGTAGTTCCATACTCAGTAGGAATTGCATTACAAATTTTTGGGGACTTTTTTTCCTTGTATTGCTTGTGAAAATTAAATGTATGGGGCAAAACCAGCATGTAAGTGTAAAAAAAAAAAAAATGTACATAAGGGGTAAAAGGAGAAAAAGCCCCACAAAATTTGTAAAGCAATTTCTCCCGAATACGGAAATACCCCATATGTGGCACTAAACTGTTTCCTGGAATACGACAGGGCTCCAAAGTGAGAGAGCGCCATGCACATTTAAGGCCTGTTTTGGGGATTTGCATCTGCCACCAAAATACCCTACAGCAATATTTCCAAACAGGGTGACTCCAGCTGTTGCAAAACTCCCAGCATGCCTTGACAGTCAGTGGCTGTCCAGCAATACTGGGAGTTGTTGTTTTTCAACAGCTGGAGGCTCCGTTTTGGAAACAGTGACATACAATATGCTTTTGGTTTTTTTTTTATTCAGGGGGGGGGTTGGACTGTGTAAGGGTGTATAGATGTAGTGTTTTTATGTAGTGTAGTGTTTTTAGGTTACAATCAAACAGGCAGGGGCTTATAGTGAGTTTGAGCAGGGAGTTTGAGCTGCAGCAGAAAATTTTCCGCAACTCAAACTTGCCGCAGAAAACTCGCTGTAAACCCTCTGCCGTGTGAATGTACCCTGTACATCCACATGGGGGGGGGGGGCAAACCTCCAGCTGTTGCAAAACTACAACTCCCAGTATGCACTGACAGACCATACATGTTGGGAGTTGTAGTTATGCAACAGCTGGAGGCACATTGGTTGTGCAACACAGAGTTTGTTAATTAACTCAGTGTGCCTCCAGCTGTTGCAAAACTAGAACTTCCAGCATGTACAGTCTCTCAGTGCATGCTGGGAGTTGTAGTTTTGCAACAGCTGGAGGCAAACTGGTTGCAAAACACTGAGTTAGAACACAAACTCTGTTTCAAAACCAATGTGTCTCCAGCTGTTGAAAAACTGCAACACTCAGCATGCATTGACAGTCGAAGGGCATGCTGAGGGTTGTAGTTTTGTAACAGCTGGAGGCACACTGCTACAATTCCTAGCATGCCCTTTGCTAATCTGTGCATGCTGGCAGTTGTAGTTATGCAACAGCTGGATGCACACTTTTTTCATAGAACTACAACCCCCAGCATGCCCAGACTACAAAAGGGCATGCTGGAAGTTGTAGTTGGAACTCCAGCTGTTGCAAAACTGTTGCAAAACCCTTTGTGCATGCTGAGAGTTGTTTCTAAGCAACAGCAGGAGGCGAACAGGCCTCACCTTCTGCTGTATCCTGCCACCGCAACCACCTCCGGAACCGTCGCTGCCGCCACCGGGACTGCCGCCACCACTTCTGAGAGGACCCCCGCTGGACCAGGGAAAGGTAGGAGACCCCCGCTGGCCCCGATTGCCGCCTCGATCTTCGCCCGATCACCGCCCAGAAGGGCAGTGATTGATCGGTCATTCCGACCGATCTGGAGGTGGCACACGTGCCACCTCACTCCTGCTGTGTAAGGGTGAAGGGGGCTGTCTCGGACAGCCTCATTTACACTTTTTTTCAAGGTCACCGGGTCAACAGAGACCCGATTGACCCTGAATCGCCGCAAATTGCCGGTCTGAATTGACCTGCAATTTGCGGCGATCACCAACATGGGGGGGATCTCAGGACCCCCCCAGGGGTTTGCACTGGGTGCCTGCTGATAGATATCAGCAGTCATCTTGGTCCAAAATTCCCACGGGCATCGGGGCGTACCTGTACGCCCTGGGTCCCTAAGTGGTTAATAGAGATGAATCTACAATGAGTGCAATCTACTTTTTCTATTTTGTTGCTGATCTATTATTTTAGGCACCCAATCAAAAAAATCAAGAATTAGTCTGACATGATCTCCCTGAAGTAAACCCATGTTGTTTCTCATCTCGCAATCTTAGGGGAATTTAGATGTTCCAAAATCCTGTCCTAAAATATACTATTTAAAAAAAAATTACAAACATTGTACCTTGTTGCAATGTTTTTGGTATTGTATCATATCACTATTTATGCTATCTGATCTGGCTACTATAAATAACTTTAATAAAAGCTACTGCATAGTGCACACTACAACCTAAAGCCAGTCTTGAATACATTATGTGTATGGACAGCAGATTGCGGAGAAGTGAGTCACCTAGATTTTAAAGGGGTTATCCACCATAAGGTGATTTTAGTATGTACCTGCCAGACAGTAATGGACATGCTTAGGAAGGATCTGTGCTTGTCTTGGGGCTAAATGGCTATGTCGTGAGATTACCATAATGCTGGGGCTATCTTTTTGGGAACTGGGTATTTCCTGTTGGATTTTGTTCTCAAACTACATATCCCATAGTTCCTTGTTTGTAAGTTTGAGGTCACTTTTCTCCCTCCCACACATCAGCCACCCCACCCATTGAAACACAAATGAGTTGCATTCCATTCAATAGACCAATGTTTTCTAACCAGGGTGCCTACAGCTGTTGAAAAATGATCTCTCTCCCACTCAGCAGTCACTCCACCCATTGAAGCAGAGAGGCTTCCTGTTATCACCTGACTAGGTATGTTACGTCTTGACGCACTGCAATCTGGGAAAACCTGAGACCTGAGTAATTTTGTAAGCTGTGAAAACCGTCACACACAGGTGCAGACACTATATTACGAACTACAGTAACTTTACAGCCCCTGTAGCATAGTCAAATAAAAAAAACATCATAAATACCACTGTAAAGCTGCTTTATTCTAGGATAAGGAGACACTTTTGGTAAGTGAAGGGATTTAAAAATTCGGAGGAAAGATATTTGAAATGACAGTGACCATGTAATCTGGAAATTGATTTAAAGTGGTATTCCGGGCAAAAACATCTTAAACCCTATCGAAAGGATAGGGGATAAGATGTCTGATAATGGCCGCAACGTCCCCCTCCCATGAACATGAATGGAGGGAGCGTGGCATGAGATCACATCCCCGTCTCGGAAGCCCGGCGGTTTCCGAAACTGCAGACGCAGCTACACATAGAATGCTGGGTGCTGCAGGGAGATCGCGGGGGTCCCAGTGTCGGGCCCGCTGCGATCAGACATCTTATCCCCTATCCTTTCAATAGGGGATAAGATGTTTTTGCCCGGAATACCCCTTTAAGTAAGAATATGGATAAAGATGCAATAAGAAAGCTGCAAAAAACGTACACAACGTACAGTGGAAGTTTCACAATACCTACCAAGTAATTCCATAATAAAACATGTGACTGGTCTTTTTTTCATAGATGTGGACTGTCATCATCTCCATGTTGCAGGAGGCCACATAATGTCATTAAATTCTACTGAACTTCATAGCAAATCAAGGCGAGGTTAAAACCTTAAAACATTAAAAGCAAAGTCAATTTGTACCAACAATTATGGCCAGCACTCATAAATGCTGAATATAAAATGGCTCAATAACCTATTACAGTCTTGTTACTGTAGGTAAGATGAGCAACAATTATATTTTTCAAAGCACAATGGACATTTATAAAACTTAGTCTAGTGAGAACAGTAATGGTAATTAAGTATTGACTTGGAGTGTCCAGCAAAGGCCTATGGTATCTGTTTCCCTCTGCTTTACTTAATAATGGATAATCTGTTTCTCCACAGCTCAATCTCTATTAAGCCCAACAGGTTCTAATGAGTTACCGTAAGTGAGATGAAACTATTTGTGCATAGTCGAGACATAGTCACAAGAAAGATATTCAGTGTTATCTTTGGTTCACAGTAAAATAGCTAAATGTTTATTTTCATGTATGCATATTTGATATTCTAATAGCCCATAATAAGGAGTTTCCCCTGCTAAGACCATCACAACACACTTTGAGGTTCAGGTCCACATTCAAATTAATGGTCCATTTAATAACTACAGTACATCTGAAAGGAATATAAATCAATCTAAGAAGCAGCTCTTCAAAGTAGACATCATGACTATGACATATAGGAATATGTAACATTTTCAACTCTACCAAAATCAGTTCACACTTATGCAGTAAACTGTCAATGATATTATTATTTAAATGTATCCATTATACATTCAGCATATCCGGGAGACGTATGAAAATTTGTATCTCCCCAATTTCATAAAGAGGAATAAAAAGTTTTTTTGTTACATTCCTGTACAATTCAGAATAGAGATGAGCGAACTTTTCAAAAATTAGATTCGGGCGATTCGCTGAATTTTTTGAAAAAATTTGTTTCGATCCGAATTTATTCACAGTGAATCTATATTAAAAACGGCTATTTCTGGCCTACAGAGAGCCTCAATAGGGGTGTAGAACACATTGCTGTGTTCTAACACACATATGGAGTTTGCTGGGGTAGTGAAATAATTCAATTATTCAGAATAACATGCAGATTACCGGCATTGTTTTTATAATCACTGCCGCAGAGTGTCACAATGACAGAGCCTGGAGGTGGCATCAGTATGAGGAGACCATATAGTGGCTGAAAGACACAGCGTGGAGGTGTTGTCAGCATGAGGAGACCATATAGTGGCTGAATGACACAGCGTGGAGGTGTTGGTAGCATGAGGAGACCATATAGTGGCTGAGTGACACAGCGTGGAGGTGTTGGCAGCCTGAGGAGACCATATAGGGGCTGAATGACACAGCGTGAAGGTGTTGGCAGCATGAGGAGACCATATAGTGGCTGAATTACACAGCGTGGAGGTGTTGGCAGCATGAGGAGACCATATAGTGGCTGAATGACACAGTGTGGAGGTGTTGGCAGCTTGAGGACACAATATAGTGGCTGAATGACACATTGTGGAGGTGTTGGCCACATGAGGAGACCATATAGTGGCTGAATGACACAGCATGGAGGTGGTGGCAACATGAGGAGACCATATAGTGGCTGAATGACATGGCGTGGAGGTGTTGGTAGCATGAGGAGACCATATAGTGGCTGAATGACACAGCATGGAGGTGGTGGCAACATGAGGAGACCATATAGTGGCTGAATGACACAGCGTGGAGGTGGCGGTAGCATGAGGAGACCATATAGTGGCTGAATGACACAGTGTGGAGGTGGTGGCAGGATGAGAAGACCATATAGTGGCTGAATAAAACAGCGTGGAGGTGGTGGCAGCATGAGGAGACCATATAGTGGCTGAATGACACAGCATGGAGGTGTTGGCAGCATGAGGCGATCATAAAGTGGCTGAATGACACAGCTTGGAGGTATTGGCAGCATGAGACCATATAGTGGCTGAATGACAAAGCATGGAGGTGGTGGCAGCATGAGGAGACCATATAGTGGCTAAATGACACAGCGTGGAGGTGTTGGCAGCATGACGAGATCATATAGTGGCTGAATGACACAGCATGGAGGTGTTGGCAGCATGAGGAGACCATATAGTGGCTGAATGACACAACCAGGAGTTGGAAGCAGCATGAGTAGACACTAGGCTTTCACAATCCCTAAGATTAAAAGACGAATTCAGACATTTAAACCAAAGATTTTGGATAGCTAGTACTACCTACCATAACAACATTTTTATTCACAGACTCAGGCCCAGCAGTGGCATCAGTAAACCATATACTGCCTGAATGACACAGCCTGGAGTTGGCTGAAGCATGAGTATACACCAGGGCTTCCCAATCCCCAAGAAAAAACACAAGAATTTTTGAAATTTAAAATGAAGATTTTGGATAGCTGGTGCTACCTACCATAACAAATGTTTTCTTCCCAGACCCAGGCCCAGTAGCATCAGTAAACCATATATTGCCTGAATGACATAGCCTGGAGTTGGCTGAAGCATGAGGAGACCATTGAAATGGATGATTTTTTTATTTAAATGTATTATTTTGAAATTTAAATCAATGATTTTGAAATTGAACTTTTAACTCCCTAGCTTTAGTGTCCCAGACCCTGGTGTGTGGGTACAAGGGCCAAATCCAACAAGCCCCCACAGGGCTCATGTGGCCTTAAGATGTAGGCGCAATGTCTTCATTGCCCTGACCAGCCATTGTTTCCAACACTTTTCGCCAAGGCAAACCATGTGAAGAGCAGTGTGACACTGCCGTGCCCTGCACACATGGTATGCTGAGGGGCCACTGAGACTTGTCCGGGCAGTGGAGCCTGAGGACACAATGGAGGATGAGGAGGCAGAGTCGCACACTGCCACAGGACCAACGGGCTTACAGAGTGGAACAGGAAGCAGCATGAGTACACAAGAGGGGTTCACAAACCCTAAAATTAAAAGGTGAATGTTGAAATCTCTATTGATGATGCATGTTAAGTAGTGCTACCATCCAAAAATTTAAGGCACAAGCCCAGAAGCATCAGTAAGCCAAGTCATTCCTGAAAGACACAGGAGCAGTCAGGAGCAGGCATCAGCAGTACACCCGAAGGTTTCATAACCCCTTACATTGAAAAATCTAAGTTGAAATTTCTATTAAGCATGTATTTAGCTCATGCTAAACATCCAAAAATTTAAGTCCCAAGCCCAGAAGCATCAATAAGCCAAGTAGTTCCTGAAACAAACAGTCAGGAGCAGGCATCAGCAGTACACCAGAGGGTTTCATAACCCCTTACATTGAAAGATCAATCTTGAAATCTCAATTAAGCATTCATGTTAGCTAGTGCTACCAGAACATATTTAGAGCTAATATCCCAGTCCCAGTAGCATCAGAGAACAATATATTGGCTGAATTACACAGCCTGGAGGTGGGGAAAGCACAAGGAGCCCATGTAGTGTCTGAATGGTACAGCCTGGAGTTGGCTGAAGCATTAGGAGACTATTGAAATACAAGAATTTTTAATAGAAATCTAAGATTTTGAAATTGAAATTGAGGATTTTGAAATGGAACTTTTAACTCCCAATTTTTAGTGGCCCGGGCACCGGCATGTGGGTACAAAGGACCTAATCTAACAAGGAGTCCCATGTCACATGTCAGCACAATGACAGAGCCTGGAGGTGGCATCAGTAGGAGGAGACCATATAGTGTTTGAATGGCACAGCCTGGAGTTGGCTGAAGCATGAGGAGACCCCAGTGCTTCACAGAAATTGTCAGAATACCACCTGACATTCAAAATAATAAAATGATAGATACGTTCTCTGAAGAAAAGGATCCTTCATTAGATGACAATTAGAGATGTCGCGAATTGTTTGTTGGAGAACAGTTCCCGGCAAATTTTGCATGTTCGCGTTTGCATCGCCGGGCGAACATATGTGAAGTTCGATCCGCCCCCTATACATTAACATTGCAGTAAACTTTGACCCTGTGAGTCAGAGTCAGCAGACACATTACAGCCAATCAGCAGCAGTCCCTCCCTTCCAGACCCTCCTACCTCTTGCACTGACGCCATTTTAGCCTCATTCAGCATGCTGCAGGCTTAGGAAGTGGAGGGTTAGAGAAGCTGCTCCAGCTGTATAGGGAAAGCGATAGCTAGGTGTTGTATTCAGGGTCCAGTTTACTCCTAAAGCACTAGTGTAACATCTGCTTTAAGGACAGCACCCAAAAAAGCCCTTTTTAGGGCTGAAAGATATCAGTCCTGGTTGGGAGGGAACTGCTGGTTAAAAGGGGTACTCCAGAATCAAACTTAAGTTCCTTCAAGCAACTATCTACTACAGTATTCAAAGGGCTGAAAGATATCAGTCCGTGAGTCTTGCAACAGCTGGAGGCACCCTGGTTGGGAGGGAACCGCTGGTTAAAAGGGGTACTCCAGAATTAAACTTAAGTTCCTCAAGCAACTAACTATTACAGTATTCAAAGGGCTGAAATATATCAGTCCGTGTGTTTTGCAACAGCTGTAGGCACCCTGGTTGGGGACCACTGCTTAAAAGGGGAACTCCGCTGGCAAGCTTTTTTTCTTTAAAACAACTTACTACTACAATATTCAAAGGGTTGAAATATATCAGTCCGTGTGTTTTGCAACCGCTGGAGGCACCCTGGTTGGGGACCACTGCATAAAAGGGGAACTCCGCTGGCAAGTTGTTTTGCTCATTGCCACACTAGTGCAAATCACATTAGGTGTGACAGTTGTGCAAATAAAAAAAAAAAACCTTTTTTGGCTGTTAAATAAAATCAGCCGTCACTGTTAGTTCACGTCACAGTTGCCATTTTTCCTGCATGCAGGGCAAATTGTGTCACCCTAGTGCAAATCACATTAGGTGTGACAGTTCTGCAAATTAAAAAGAAAAACCTTTTTTGGCTGTTAAATAAAATCAGTTGTCACTGTTAGTTCACGTCACAGTTGCCATTTTTCCTGCCTGCAGGGAAAATTGTGTCACCCTAGTGCAAATCACATTAGGTGTGACACTTGTGTAAATTTAACCATAAAAATGACAGGCAGAGGAAGGCCACCCCGCAGGGGCCGTCGTGGTGCTGGGATTCCCTTTGGCCCTAGAATGGCCAGTGTTCAGAGGCCACGTACCCTGAACCCCCAAAGTTCTGAGGACTTAGTTGACTGGCTATCACAAGACACCCAATCTACTACTAAAACTTCCGCTCGGAACCTTGACGCACCGTCCTTCTCCTCCTCTAGCTTAGCTTCGGGCACCTCTAATGCTACCACTTGCCCACCTGCCACCACCACCAACACTAGCACCACAGCACCTTTACTTGATCTGTCAGAGGAGTTATTTACACATCAGTTTGAAGACATGAGTGATTCACAACCATTATTGCCAGAGGATGTAGTTAACAGGGATATGTCTCAGTCAGGCAGCATTACACACATGGACGTACGGTGTGATGATGATGTTGTACCCCCTGCTGCTTCCTTTCGTGAGGTGTCAGATAGCAGTGAAGGTGTTGATGATGACGATGTGTCCGTGGATGCCACGTGGGTGCCCGCTAGAAGAGAAGAAGAGGGGGAAAGTTCAGATAGGGAGACAGAGAGGAGGAGGAGACGAGTTGGGAGCAGGGGGAGGTCATAGCAAGGAGCTAGTGGCACAGTCAGACAGCATGCATCGGCACCCGGGGTAAGCCAGACGGGACACCAATCAACGCATGCTGTTGCCACCACCAGAATGCCGTCATCGCAGAGCTCAGCAGTGTGGCATTTTTTTTTGTGTGTATGCCTCTGACAACAGCGAGGCCATTTGCAACCTGTGCCAGAAGAAACTGAGTCGTGGGAAGTCCAACACCCACCTAGGCACAACTGCTTTGTGAAGGCACATGATGTCACATCACAAATGCCTATGGGATCAACACGTCAGTACAAGTAGCACACAAATTTAAAGCCGCCATCCTCCTCCTGGTCCAGCATCTTCAGCCAGGTCAACCACTGCTGCCCTCCTTGCCCCCTCTCAACCATCCGCCTCTCCGTCTCTCGCCTTGAGCAGTTTCTGCTCATCTGCAAACAGTCAGGTGTCTGTCAAGGAGATGTTTGAGCGCAAGAAGACAATGTCTCAACGTCACCCCCAAGCCCGGCATCTGACAGCTGGCTTGTCGGAACTGCTAGCCCGCCAGCTTTTACCATACAAGCTGGTGGAGTCTGAGGCCTTTAAAACATTTGTAGCCATATGGACACCGCAGTGGAAGGTACCTGGACGAATTTTTTTTGCACAAAAGGCAATCCCCAACCTTTACTCCATTCTGCAAAAGGAAATTATGGCATGTCTGGCACACAGTGTAGGGGCAAGGAGTCAGAGGAGGAATGTGGCTTTGAAGAGGAGGAGGAAGACCAACCACAGCAGGTATCCCAGGGTGTTCCTTGTCACCTATCTGGTTCCCGTGCCTGTTGAAGGACCTTAGTATAAAAAGGAGAACGACCTGTACTGGGTGTCCTTGCTACTAGACCCCCGGTATAAACATAAAGTGCCTGACATGTTACCGCATTACAGCAAGGTGGAAAGGATTCAGCAGGTCCAAAATAAATTAAGAAGTATGCTGTACACAGCGTATAAGGTCATGTCATAGCACAACAGGGATCTAACAGGGGAAGAGGTGAAAGTAATCCGCCTCCTCCTCCCACAAACACGCCGGCAAGACCTGTGGCCTGAGCTATCCCAATTTGCGCTCGAACTTCTGGCCTGTCCCGCTTCAAGTGTCCTGTCAGAAAGAACCTTCAGTGCAGCAGGAGGTATTGTCACTGAGAAGAGGAGATGCCTTGGTCAAAAAAGTCTGGATTACCTCTCCTTTATTAAGATGAATGAGGGATGGATCCCGAAGGGACTGACACTGGGCGATACATTTGACTGAACAAGGCCTGATCAGATGAGCTGCCTTGGCCTAAAAATGGTCCACACGCTGCTGTATTGTATTTATCCGCCACCAACTAGGGTTCAAGCCGCAATGTTTTGGGGCACTTTCTGCCTGGCAAAACAAACAGAAATTTTTCAGGCTGCTGCTACAGCAGCGGCTGTGACAATACCAAAATATTCCAGCCAGGTGTACTTGCCTAATTTTTCTGGCCTTTGCTGCTGCACTTGTTATGGTGCTGCAATTTTTATGGCCGCTGCTGCAGCTGCGGCTGCGACAATACCCAATTTTTCATCCATGTGTACTTGCCTAATTTTTCTGGCCTCTGCTGATGCACTTGTTATGGTGCTGCAATTTTTATGGCCGCTGCTACAGCTGCGGCTGCGACAATACCTAATTTTTCATCCATGTGTACATGCCTAATTTTTCTGGCCTCTGTTGCTGCACTTGTTATGGTGCTGCCTGCGACAATACCAAATTTTCCAGCCAGGTGTACATGCCTAATTTTTCTGGCCTCTGCTGCTGCACTTGTTATGGTGCTGCAATTTTTATGGCCGCTGCTACAGCTGCGGCTGCGACAATACCCAATTTTTTATCCAGGTGTACATGCCTAATTTTTCTGGCCTCTGCTGCTGCACTTGTTATGGTGCTGCAATTTTTATGGCCACTGCTACAGCTGCGACAATACCAAATTTTCCAGCCAGGTGTATGGTGAGACCATAGAGCAGCACAATTAGAGTGCCTGGAGGTGGCAGCATCAGCATGAGGAGACCATATGGCATGCACAATGATAGTGCCTGTAGGTGGTAGCATCAGCATGAGGAGATCATATGGCCGCAAAACGACAGAGCCTGGAGCTGGTAGCATCAGCATGATGAGACCATATGGTGGCACAATGACAGAGCGTGGAGGTGATAGCATTAGCATGAGGAGACCATAGAGCAGCATAATGAGAGAGCCTGGAGGTGGAAGCATCAACATGAGGAGACCATATTGTGGCACAATGACAGAGCCTGTGTCACGATGCCGGCTGGCAGGAGGTGGATCCTCTGTGCCAGAGAGGGATTGGCGAGGACCGCGCTAGTGGACCGGTTCTAAGCCACTACAGGTTTTCACCAGAGCCCGCCGCAAAGCGGGATGGTCTTGCTGCGGCGGTAGTGACCAGGTCGTATCCACTAGCAACGGCTCACCTCTCTGACTGCTGAAGATACTGAAGATAGGCGAGGTACAAGGGAGTAGGCAGAAGCAAGGTCGGACGTAGCAGAAGGTCGAGGCAGGCAGCAAGGTTCGTAGTCAGGGGCAACGGCAGGAGGTCAGGAACACGGGCTAGGAACAGACAAGGGAACGCTTTCACTAGGCACTAAGGCAACAAGATCCGGCAAGGGAGTGCAGGGGAAGTGAGGTAATATAGGGAAGTACACAGGTGATCACACTAATTGGTGATTGGGAAGATTGGGCCAGGCACCAACATTGGTGCACTGGCCCTTTAAATTGCAGAGACCCGGCGCGCGCGCGCCCTAGGGAGCGGGGCCGCGCGCGCCGGGACAGGACCGACGGAGAGCGAGTCAGGTACGGGGACCGGGGTGCGCATCGCGAGCGGGCGCCACCCGCATCGCGAATCGCATCCCGGCTGGAGGCGGTACCGCAGCGCACCCGGTCAGTGGATCTGACCGGGGCGCTGCAGCAACGAGGATGAGGCGAGCGCTCCGGGGAGGAACGGGGACCCGGAGCGCTCGGCGTAACAGTACCCCCCCCCTTGGGTCTCCCCCTCTTCTTGGGGCCAAAGAACCTGAGGAAAAAAAAGTCAATTTTTCCGTGATGAGGTCCGATGCACATTAGGAGGGGTTCTGTGCGGAAACGCATGAGACAGTCCAATCTTTTATTGTTAATACAATAGATGTAGAGGGGTCTGGCGAGACTGGTCACAGGGACGTAGAACCTGTTGATAAGAGAGGCCAAAAAAAATTTTCCTGCAGATCCGGAATCCAAGGAGACCATAGTAGAGAAGGAGAAGGTAGAGGCAGATATCCGCACAGGCACAGTAAGGCGTGGAGAAGCAGAGTTGAGATCAAGAACTGTGTCACCTTTGTGCGGAGTCAGCGTACGTCTTTCCAGGCGGGGAGGACGGATAGGACAATCCTTCAGGAAGTGTTCGGTACCGGCATAGTACAGGCAAAGATTCTCCATGCGGCGTCGTGTCCTCTCTTGAGGTGTCAAGCGAGACCGGTCAACTTGCATAGCCTCCGCGGCGGGAAGCACAGGAACGGATTGCAGAGGACCAGAGGAGAGAGGAGCCGGGGAGAAAAAACGCCTCGTGCGAACAAAGTCCATATCCAGGCGGAGCTCCAGACGCCATCCGGAAGAACGCATGTCAATGCGAGTGGCAAGATGAATGAGTTCATGCAGGTTAGCAGGAGTCTCTCGTGCGGCCAGAACATCTTTAATGTTGCTGGATAGGCCTTTTTTAAAGGTCGCGCAGAGAATCTCACTATTCCAGGACAACTCGGAAGCAAGAGCACGGAACTGAATGGCGTACTCGCCAACGGAAGAAACACCCTGGGCCAGGTTCAGCAGGGCAGTCTTGGCAGAAGAAGCTCGGGCAGGCTCCTCGAAGACACCACGGACCTCAGCGAAGAAGGACTGGACTGTGGCTGTGGCAGAATCATTGCGGTCCCCATCAAACTTGTCCGGCAGGGACAAGCAGGGGTTAAGAACGGCCGGTTGCTGCGGAGGAGTTGCAGGAGCCGGCGGAGGAGATGGTTGTTGCAGCTGTAGCTGTGACTGAAGTTGCTGTATCTGCGGCAGCAGCTGCTGTGACTGAAGTTGCTGTATCTGCGGCAGCAGCTGCTGTAACTGTGACTGAAGACGCTGTGTCTCGGAGATCAAGTATGCCAGCTGTTGATCTCGTTGGGCGATCTTTACGCCAAATTTGTCCGGCAGGGACAAGCAGGGGTTAGGAAGGACCGGTTGCTGCGGGGGAGTTGCAGGAGCCGGCGGAGGAGATGGTAGTTGCAGCTGTAGCTGTTTCTGTATCTGCGGCTGCAGCTGCTGTATCTGTGACTGAATACGCAGTGCCTCGGAGGTCAAGTATGCCAGCTGTTGATCTCGTTGGGCAATCCGTTGGGCTTGCTGGGCAATCACCGTGGTGAGGTCGGCGACAACTGGCAGAGGAACTTCAGCGGAATCCATGGCCGGATCTACTGTCACGATGCCGGCTGGCAGGAGGTGGATCCTCTGTGCCAGAGAGGGATTGGCGAGGACCGCGCTAGTGGACCGGTTCTAAGCCACTACAGGTTTTCACCAGAGCCCGCCGCAAAGCGGGATGGTCTTGCTGCGGCGGTAGTGACCAGGTCGTATCCACTAGCAACGGCTCACCTCTCTGACTGCTGAAGATACTGAAGATAGGCGAGGTACAAGGGAGTAGGCAGAAGCAAGGTCGGACGTAGCAGAAGGTCGAGGCAGGCAGCAAGGTTCGTAGTCAGGGGCAACGGCAGGAGGTCAGGAACACGGGCTAGGAACAGACAAGGGAACGCTTTCACTAGGCACTAAGGCAACAAGATCCGGCAAGGGAGTGCAGGGGAAGTGAGGTAATATAGGGAAGTACACAGGTGATCACACTAATTGGTGATTGGGAAGATTGGGCCAGGCACCAACATTGGTGCACTGACCCTTTAAATTGCAGAGACCCGGCGCGCGCGCGCCCTAGGGAGCGGGGCCGCGCGCGCCGGGACAGGACCGACGGAGAGCGAGTCAGGTACGGGGACCGGGGTGCGCATCGCGAGCGGGCGCCACCCGCATCGCGAATCGCATCCCGGCTGGAGGCGGTACCGCAGCGCACCCGGTCAGTGGATCTGACCGGGGCGCTGCAGCAACGAGGATGAGGCGAGCGCTCCGGGGAGGAACGGGGACCCGGAGCGCTCGGCGTAACAGCCTGGAGGTGGTAGCAATAGCATGGGGAGACCATAGAGCAGCACAATAGCAGAGCCTGGAGGTGGCTGCAGCAGCATGAGGGTCATGCCAACTGAGGGTTGAGTGTGAGGAACCCACCGATTGTTGACTAGGGGTGTCAAATGTCACTTGAGATGAAGTGGATGACCAAGGGAACCGATCAATTACAACTGATGGGTTGCTGGTCGCCACTAGAAAGAACTTTCTAAATCTACTGTTCCCCTGTTCTTCCTTCTTTCATTGGAGTTATAGTGTCTGGTTTAATTACCATGTTACATACTTGACAACCGGTTTTCCCCAAACTCTTCCTCTTCTATATGTAAAAAGGGTAACATTTTAACTGTACAAAACCCCTATTATTCTGTATGTTGGACACCCTTCTTTACTGGATTTAGCTTTGGGCTGCAACATTTGTCAGCTGGTCTATGCACATTTGGAAAACTTGCTGTGGTTAGTTAATAATAAACTGTGTTTACAGTCTATCTTTCATACTGCCTATGGTTTAGGCAGCATGAAAGTAGTGCCAAGTTCCTGTTATAGTACTTCCAAGGATAAGACCTGTACAGGGCTGCCATCAGAAATTTTGGGGCCACTTACACAGCTTGTAGTCTTACATCCCCCCCCCCCCCCCCCCCCCCTCACCGTGGTACACACTAGATTTTATCTTAGTATCAGGCTTAGAAACATCAAATAATATCACCACTCCATATTAATTCTGCAGTGACTAAATAATCCCACCATACTGTAAGTAAATATAAGCCACTATACACAGACCAGTATCACTAATAACACCACAATACAAGGGACATATACAGTAATCCGGACACACCAAGACCACTACCATTACCACTGGCTAACACTGTTATATTGTTATTGAATAAAAACCACTATACAAAAGATAAATAACCCCTATATAGAGGTAGATTTGAGCTGTACACAGGTGCTGGGTCATTATAGTTACATACACTTACAGGGGCGTCTTCTCTGAGTCGGAGTCGTTCACTTTTCTCTTCTCCATCTGTCCTGGGTCATCATGAAGATTTCTCCAGATCACAACTCGTCTTCACCGAATCTGCCAGACAAACATTTTAGGATTCTTGCTACAGCAAAGTCCTCAACTCTATACAAACCCCCTATATGTATTACACTGCCCCATATATTAGTCCCTTCTGTGCCCTGTAGAGTATTAGGCCCCAACATTGTCCTCATTCATTATAATGCCCCCGCACTTTGCTCTGATACAGTATAATGCCCCCTCACATTGCCTCATATATGGTAATGCCCCTCACATGACCCCCATATATAGTAATGCCCCCTCACATTATCCCATATATAATAATGTCCCCTCACATTGCCCCATATATAGTAATGCCCCCTCACATGGCTTCCATACATAATAATGCCCACTCACATGGCCCCCAAACATAATAATGCCCCCTCACATGGCCCCATACATAATTAACCCCCTCATATGGCCCCCATACATAATAATGCCCCCTCACATGGCCCTTTATATATATATATATATATATATATATATATATATATATATATATATATATATAGTAATGCCCCCTCACAATGCCCCCATATATGGGGGCCATGTGAAGGGGCATTACTTATATGGGGGCATATTAATATATGGCCCAGTTACAGGGGGAAAGATGGGGCCCGCAGGTGAAGGGTCCGGTTATGGTCCGGTCCGGTTATGTTGCAGCCCTAGGGCCCCGGGCCCCCCTGATGGCAGCCCTGCACATGTACATATTGGTTTATGCAACCACAAAGCGTAAAACATCTCTATTGAAATTAAGCCTTCTTTTGTTACTTGCAAGTCCTGTGTCCATCACATAATTTCTGCGCTACCTCCTAGGTTGACATTCTGCAGGGGTAAACTATTACATCTCCACTTGGCCCCCCCATACATCTACTTTATTATAAGTAAATCATCATTGTGTGCTTTGTATTGTGGATGTCTTGAATACGTCTTTGTAAAGACATAAAGCTTGAATGCCTTTTATCTCACAAGATCTGAACAATTTTTCTGCTTTTATTCTTGTCGTTTGATGTGACCATTTCTTTGAAAAATACTGTGTGCTATGTTGAAAAAAATAACAAAAGAATAGTTTATTGAATATACTTTACCTCATTTTGTTCTTTGAGGAGTCCCTAATAAGAGTTTTAAATTACAGTAAGCAAGAGTAGACAGAAGGTTCATAAGATATATGTAGAACTGCAAGCTGCAGAAGCCTTGGGGGTAAAGTGTGCTGTGACTAGAGGTTTAGTTTACTAAGATGACTGATATAGTAGTCTTTAGTGGTTACACAACAGTCTTTAATGGTCACAGTGGCTTCGGTGATTCCACTAGTCCTCCCACACTCCCCAAGGCTAGTAAAGTAAAAGGGGGCTGCAACAAAGGTGATGGTAATTTAGGTTTACTAAGCTCTTCATGCTCAATAGAAATACTTTAATAATTTATTACAACAATTTGATATTGTCATATCAACCTTGGTGTCAGTCTAGTTGCCTATGTGTCGATACATCCTTTAATTATGCCAAGCATTTTCCCTAGCTACATAGAGTATG
The DNA here is from genome assembly GCF_029499605.1 of Hyla sarda. NCBI lineage: Eukaryota > Metazoa > Chordata > Amphibia > Anura > Hylidae > Hyla > Hyla sarda. The sequence continues at coordinate 266,745,774 of NC_079190.1, read as the reverse complement.
ATGTCCCCTTTTAAAAAGATACCACCTATCGTGCCCTCTACAGCAATGCCCACACCATATATTCCATCCTTTATACACAGATAACAGGATATGCTTTGGAAACTTACTTGTCTTATCTCATTCCTACAAATAAAATTATGTTTAGTTGATGAAACATTTTGTCCAATGGTGATAGATATATATAGACCTGAGACAGCTTAGAAGGGGTCTTCTAAAATGTTTTTGCACCAAATCACACATTGCTTATCCAAACAATGGGTGATCATTGTTAGATTGCGCCCCTGGTTACCCCTTGATCGCTAGAACATCCCAATTCCTTTCTTCCTTGGAATCACTGAACTGTGGAAAATTGTAATATATATTCTCTACAGTAATAGAGGAAAATATTTTGGTGAGAGTGTTGGTTACAGTTGTTTGTTGAAGGCAGCATCAGTCTCTAGTGCAGGCAGCATAAGCTATAAATACAACCCTGGGAAAGTCTGTAATAACTCATACAGCATAATTGACTTGACCTGACATTCAGCAGTCAACAGATATACAATTGTGGGCAACAATCTGGATTAAGTGAAAATGTAAAGACATTGAGAGATATACAAACCAATCTCAAATCAAATCTACATAATACATTTCCAGACTGCTTTCTGAGTCATTAATTCCTAATCACTAGAAAACTATGTTATGTGTATGGTGCTATGAATATTTTTTTCTCTGTATCTGAACCAATTCATAATCTAAATTACCAACTATAAATCAATTTCAGATTTGTTGACGTATCTTTAATAATGATAAATGGAGAGTTTATGGCTCCTGCTAAAGTTCACTTCAAGTTTTTGATTTATTAGTAAGCCGCACAGTAGTGGGACAAAATTTCACCTCTACAGCCATGAATTTAAGGATGACAAAGGAAAATCAGCTTGTAGTATAATTTCTACATGGAACAGCCTAGAAATATTACATCACTAGCTAAATCTGACTAAAAACATTTTGCAAACAGTTAACCATATAAATCATATATAATAAGGTTACTAATAGTTATAGATGAGCAAACTTTTGAAAAATTAGATTCGGACGATTTGCAGAATTTTTCGAAAAACCTTGGTTCGATCCGAATTTATTTGAGGCGAATCTATATTTAAAACAGCTATTTCTGGACTACAGAGAGCCTCAATAGGGGTGTAGAACACTTTTCTTTGTTCAAACACGCATATGGAGTGTGCTGGGGTAGTTAAATAATACTGTTATTCAGTATAACATGCAGATTACAGGCATAGCTTTTTGAATCACTGCCGCAGAGCGGCCTTATGACAGAGGCTGGAGGTGGTATCAGCATGTGGAGACCATATAGTGGGTGAATGACACAGCGTGTAGGTGTTGGCAGCATGAGAAGACCATACAATGGCTGAATGACACAGCCTGGATGTGGTGGCAGCATGAGGAGACCATATAGGGGCTGAATGACACAGCGTGAAGGTGGTTGCAGCATGAGGAGACCATATAGGGGCTGAATGACACAGCGTGGAGGTGTTGGCAGCATGAGGAGACCATATAGTGGCTGAATGGCACAGTGTGGAGGTGTTGGCAGCATGAGGACATCATATAGTGGCTGAATAACACAGCGTGGGGTGTTGGCAGCATGAGGAGACCATGTAGTGGCTGAATGACACAGCATGGAGGTGTTGGCAGCATGAGGAGACCATAAAGTGGCTGAATGACACAGCTTGGAGGTGTTGGCAGCATGAGGAGACCACATAGTGGCTGAATGACACAACGTGTACGTGGTGGCAGCATGAGGAGACCAAATAGTGGCTGAATGACACAACGTGGAGGTGTTGGCAGCATGAGGAGAACATATAGTGGCTGAATGACACAGCGTGGAGGTGTTGGCAGCATGAGGAGACCATATAGTGGCTGAATGACACAGTGTGGAGGTGTTGGCAGGATGAGGAGACCATATAGTGGCTAAATGACACAGCATGGAGGTGGTGGCAGCATGAGGACACCATATAGTGGCTTAATGACACAGCTTGAATGTGGCTGAAGCAAGAATGTGGCGGATGCAGCTGCTGCCAAGGCTAATAAAATCATGGGGTGCATCAATAGGGGCATAGATGCCCACGACAAGGAAATAATTCTATCGCTGTACAAATGTCAGACCACACATGGAATACTGGGTACAGTACTGGGCACCAGTGTACAAGAAAGATACAGTGGAGCTGGAGAGGGTTCAAAGACAGGCAACCAGGGTAATACGGGGAAGGGAAGGACTACAGTACCCAGAAAGATTATCAGAATTAGGGTTAGTTAGTTTAGAAAAAATAAGGCTTAAGGGCGACCTAATAACTATGTATAAATATATCAGGGGGCAGTACAGAGATCTCTCCCATGATCTCTTTATACTCAGGACTGTATTTATAACAAGAGGGCATCCTCTACATTTAAAGGAAAGAAGGTTACTACACCAGCACAGACGGGGTTCTTTACTGTAAGAGCAGTGAGACTGTGGAATTCTCTGTCTGAGGAGGTGGTCATGGTGAACTCTGTAAAAGAGTTCAAAACGGGTCTGGATGCATTCTTGGAAAGTAATAACATCGCTGGTTACCTATACTAAATTTATAGGGACAGAACATTGATCCAGGGATTTATTCTGACTGCCATAGTTGGAGTCGGGAAGGAATTTTTACCTCTAGTATGAGGCTTTTTGCCTTCCTCTGGATCAACTCAACTCAGTAGGGACTCATTAGGGATATTGGTTGAACTTGATGGACTCTGTTTTTTTTTTCAACCTCATGAACTATGTTACTATGTTACTATGTTATATAATGGCTGAATCTAAAAGGAAAAATCGGAAAAAAGAGGTACGCTCCTAGTGAAATACTGCGATAACTGGAGTGATGTGTGCCAAGTAATGTACCTTACCATATGGTGTTGTACTAAGAGTACAACACCTTAGTGGACATGTAGACTCGCTTGGAGGTGTATCCAGAGGGGTGGCAGCCTCGGTGTCCTTGACCGTGACCTCCAGGTCCGGTATGATAAATAGGAATAGAGTGGAAAATATAGGTCTTCCCGAATGGTGCCTTCCCAGATAGAAAATTTGCCACGGTTGATTTAAAATAGCAGTTTATTGATGATTCAGGTGCAACTTTAAAGTTTCGAACCTGGACCGGGTTCTTCGTCAGGCAATGTGTGTTACAGGAATGGAAGCCTGTCAACTTAAATATACAGACATTGGATTGCTGCTGGGTCACAGGGTCAATGTCATGCAAATAGGCATTTTACAGGGAAACATAAAATGAAAATAAAAAAGTAGTAGTAAAAGTCATGATAAAAGAAAACTCAGTGTATTTAACACGACAGAATGGTAAGCTTGGTATGGGAGACGATGGCTTGTGAACTTTTTTGCAGCACTTTTTTTGCAGCGCTGGAGACCCCAACTTTTTTGCCCACTTTGTTTGAAAGGATCAACGGCATTTGAATTAACTTGGATGGAATTCTATGTGTCTGGTTATTTTTCTATTTCATATATTCTTTTAATGCTTCATATACTGTGTATGGAATGCCATCTTGTTAATGGGATCCATTTGATATATTCTTCTCTAGTGTTGCTCGCTAATACTTGCAAAGCAAATTTTATTCGCGAATATCGCATATTTGCGAATATTCGCGAATATAGCACTATATATTCGTAATTACGAATATTCATTTTATTTTTTTTATTTTTTTCACAGTACACATCACAGTGATCACCCCTCTCTGCTTCCAGCTTGTGTGGTGTAAAGAAGGCTCCAATACTACTGTGTGATACTGGCGTGCGAATTTTTGCATATGCGAATCTTCGCATATGCTAATTTTTGTATATGCTAATTTTCGCATACGTGGATTTTCGCATATGCGAAAATAAAACGTGAATATTACGAATATGCAAATTTAGCGAATATATGACGAATATTCGTCCATATATTCGCGAAATATCGCAAATTCGAATATGGCCTATGCCGCTCAACACTATTCTTCTCATTGTAAGCTGGGGCTGCTGCGCATCCCGGACCGGGATCCCTTGTGGGGAGCGCATTACCGCCTGTTTGTAACTTTAGTCTCACATGTTGGTAGTTTATTTGAACTGTGTGCCAACTGTGGTGTTTTTGCGATACTAGTTGGGATCCATTTGATTTAGATTTCTTAGGGTTATACTTAGTTGCTGGTGCGCGGTGAGCTGGGATCATTTGCAGGAAACGCGATTCACGTCTCCTAATAGGTGCTAGACCGCACAAACTAGGTAAGTATATAAAACTATATTAAGTATTTTGCTGGAGTAAAAAAATGAATAAGATGCATATGAGAATCCGCCTATCGGCATATTGGATATCTTGTTCTTTTTTTTTATTGTTGGTGTGGATTTGGGTTTGTCAGAGCATTTATCACCTACTAAAAGACGTGAAGCGCATTTCCTGCAAATGATCCCGGCTCACCGAGCACCAGCAACTAAGTATAACCCTAAGAAATCTAAATCAAATGGATCCAGACTAGTATCACAAAAACACCACAGTTGGCACACAGTTCAAAGAAACTACCAACATGTGAGACTACGGTAATGTGCTCCCCACAAGGGATCCTGGTCCGGGATGTGCAGTGGCCCTGGCTTGCAATGAGAAGAATATAACAAATGTATCCCATGTGAATATTGTAACAAGACGGCATTCCATACACAGGATATGAAGCATTATAAGAATATATGAAATAGAACAAGAACCAGACACATAAAATTCCATCCAAGTTAATTCAAATGCCGTTGATCCTTTCAAACAAAGTGGGCAAAAAAGTTGGGGTCTCCAGCGCTGCAAAAATATGCTGCAAAATAGTTCACAAGCCATCATCTCCCATACCAAGCTTACCATTCTGTCATGTTAAATACATTGAGTTTTCTTTTATCATGACTTTTACTACTACTTTTTTGTTTTCATTTTGTTTCCCTGTAAAATGCCTCTATGCATGACCTTGACCCTGTGACCTGGCAGCAATCCAATGTCTGTATATTTAAGTTGGCGGGCTTTCATTCTTGTAACACACATTGCCTGATGAAGAACCCGGTCCGGGTTGGAAACTTTTAAATGAAAGGAATGCCTTAATACAGTTAAAACAACCAATAAAGAAAATCTCCAGAAACAAGTACAGAAGCAAAAAACTAATTTAATTACAATAAAAACTGGCACATTCTGTTGAACGACACACACCTTAAAAGGAAAATACCCGACCCTCTGCATATCACATTTCGGAAAGCTCCCACCCTCAAGAATCTGCTGACTCCGAGCCAGATCCGTCAACATAAGCAAACAAACAAAAAAGATAGCTTACCTGCAGTGAGCTATAGATGTGGAGCAAAACGGTGCAGAAGCTGCAAGAAAATAATACACAATGTAAACGAAATTACATCAAGCACTACAAAAGAAAAATTCCAACTCAAACATAGACTTACCTGTCAATCATGGTTTGTGATATATCTAATAGATTGTTTCTGTGGCCTACAATACATAGGCATAACGATTCAACCACTACACTGCAGGATCAACAAACACAGACAAAATATTAAAAAACAGTTCTTACTCCACGGATTATCCAGGCACTGCTCCTCGAACCATCCTACTGATGCAGACCCTAATAAAGAGGTACTCTGCCCCTAGACATCTTATCCCCCATCCAAAGGATAGGGGATAAGATGTCAGATCGCCGGGGTCCCACCGATGGGGACCCCCGCAATATAGCAAGCAGCACTCACCTGTAACTGCTTCTGGAAGCGCTGGAGGATCTCAGGCTAATTCCTCCCGACCACGGGGACAGAAGATCATGACGTCACGACTCCGCCCATGTGTGACATCACGCGGCTTTATGTCACATGGGGGCGGAGTTGTGACATCATGATCTTCCATCCCCGTGGTTGGGAGGAATTAGCCTGAGATCCTCCAGCACTTCCAGAAGCAGTTACAGGTACATGCTGCTTGCTATATTGCGGGGGTCCCCAGCGGCGGGACCCCGGCGATCTGACATCTTATCCCCTATCCTTTGGATAGGGGATAAGATGTCTAGGGGCGGAGTTCCCCTTTAAAGTCACTCCTATTGACCACATCACTGAAAATAACTCAAACCGGTTCGAACTCTTAAAGAAACGTGAGGTTTATTGGATGTATAAACTCAGTACAATCTCCCCTCGTGGCCTTAATGAAATAGTTGAGCCTATAATTTAGTCAATTCTATTCTTAATTCTATCAGTTAGGGACATCTTTCCACCAAAATCTGCACTAACATGTTTTATATAATATATTAAGACCCTTTATATTAATATTCGGGATAAACAATTTTGAGTCGAGTGAGCCCTCTAATATGGGATATAGTATTAAATCTAGAGCATTTACATCTATTGTTCAATAGATTTTTATGTATTTCTTTGTCTATTTTTTCAGTATATTGTTATTATATATTATTAAGCCTCTTCCCATAATTTTTAATATTTTCAATAGTATTTTCAATTTTCCTTTTACTATATTTATTTATTTATCAGATACTATTTTTTTATTATTATATTTTATATTGGAAAGCAAACAAGGTGAGGACCAGCTCACCCCGCCCCGGACAGTAGAGCACGGATCCAGGTGCTGGACGGCACCAGCCAATAGCAAGAAAATTAAGGAGATTGGATCCAGCTCAATGCAGGTAAAATCAGGTTTAATCCATAGGACAAGGAAGGATCAAGTAACGCGTTTCAAGCGCTATAAGCGCTCTTAATCATACCAATTATGATTAAGTATGATTAAGAGCGCTTATAGCGCTTGAAACGCGTTACTTGTTCCTTCCTTGTCCTATGGATTAAACCTGATTTTACCTGCATTGAGCTGGATCCGATCTCCTTCATTTTCTTGCTATATTTTATATTATACTATTATTTTATATATATTTTTTATATATATAATATTATTATACTATATACTAGGGATCGACCAATTATCGGTTTGGCCGATATTATCGGCCGATAATCGCGATTTTGGACATTATCGTATCGGCAAATACCTTGCCGATATGCCGATAATTCCCCCCGCCCAGCCCTCCGGGCCAGAGAAGACCATCGCCGCCGCTGCCCCATTGCCTCCCCCCATCCTCTGCCCACATACCACCACTACCCCATCGCCTCCCCCCATCCCTGGTTTTATAATTACCTGTTCCCGGGGGTCCGCAATCCTTCTGGCTCCTGCACTATTGCTGTGCGCTGTGCTGCATAATGTCGAGTGATGTCCCCAACGCGACATCCCTGTCAGTGCACACAGTGACAGCGTAGGACGCGGACAGAGTCAGAAGGATCACGGACCCCCGGGAACAGGTAATTATAACACCGGGGATAGGGGGAGGTGATGGGGCGGCGACAGTATGTGGGCAGAGGATGGGGGGAGGCGATTGGGCAGCGGCATGTGGCCAGAGGATGGGGGGAGGCAATGGGGCAGTGGCGGTATATGGGCAGAGGATGGGGGGAGGCGATGGGGCAACTGTGGTGGTTAGACTCAGGACACCAGGACAGGCAGGGGGAGAGAAGCGGGTGGCAGTGGTCTCTGGCACCGCAAAAGCTGCTGCAGTTCATTGATTTAAAGCGCCCGCTTTAAATCATTGATCTGCAACAGCTTCTGCCCCGCCGGGGGTTGAAATAGCCGATAACTTATACCAGAATATTGGTATAAGTTATCGGCTATCGACCTGAAAGGTGACAGATTATCGGTATTGGCTTAGAAAATAGATATCGGTCGATCCCTACTATATACATATTTATGTACTTATATACCACAATTATCCTTTATTCATATTTGATAAATAACAGAGAAGAGAGCTAGTTGATATCTACCCCCTTTCTGCGAAAATTACCATCTGTCTGGCCGCAGAACAAGCCTTTGTCACTTAAAAGTGGGCCCCCAAATACGGGTCTGCAGCATGTTAAAAAAGCCTAAAGCTCAAGGGAAATAAAACTCAACTGTTAGTAGCCAAGGCTAAATGCTCTGATAAACCCAAATCCATACCAGCAATAAGAAGAAAAGAACAAGATATCCAATACGCCGATAGGCGGATTCTCATATGCATGTACTTCCAGCGCTGCAGAAATATACGAGCCCACCATAGAATGCATCTCATTCACGTCCCGTTTACTCAAGCAAAATACTTGATATAGTTTTATATACTTACCTAGCTTGTGCTTTCTAGCACCTATTAGGAGATGTGAAGCGCGTTCCCTGCAAATGATACCGGCTCACCGCGCACCATCAACTAAGTATAACCCTAAGAAATGTAAATTAAATGGATCCTGACTAGTATCGCAAAAACACCACAGTTGGCACACAGTTTAAATAAACTGCCAACATGTGAGACTAAAGTACTTACAAGCAGCCGGTAATGCGCTCCCCATAAAGGATCCTGGTCCGGGATGCGCAGCGGCTTACAATGAGAAGAATATAACAAATGGATCCCATGTGAATAATGTAACAAGACCTCTTTCCATACACAGGATATGAAGCATTAAAAGAATATATGAAATAGAAAAAGAATCAGACACATAGGCCGGCATTTATCATTGTAGTGTAAGTGCAGCATTTTTCTACACCTTTTTTTTTGTGTGTGCTGGTAATGTGTAGGAGCACCAAATTTATTAAATGGTCGCAGAGCATTTGATACACTTTGTGCAGGTCCCATTTTCTGAAATTTCTCTCTTCACATACACCAAAAAGTTAAGCTAAGTCTGGGTGGGTGTAGTTTTAGAGACTTTTCAGTGGCATTGCGCCTTTTTTGCGCCTTTTCACAAAAAGGCGCAGTTCATAAAACCCTTCCATATCATGTGTGTTGCCAAAATCAGTGGATTGCAACTCAAAATCAGCAGAAATGTGTAAACCAAAAGGTGCAAAAAAGGCGCAAATAAACCCTGCTTGCGCCTTTTTTGCACCTTTTCTAGACACAAAAAACAGTCTAAAGATAATGATAAATGTATGCCATAGAATTCCATCCTAGTTAATTCAAATGCCATTGATCCTTTCAAACAAAGTGGACAAAAAAGTTGGGGTCTCCAGCACTGCGGAAAAAAACGCTGCAAAATAGCTCACAAGCCATCATCTCCCATACCAAGCATACCATTCTGTCATGTTAAATACACTGAGATTTGTTTTATCATGACTTTTACTACTACTTTTTATTTTCATTTTATGTTCCCCTGTAAAATGCCTCTATGCATGACCTTGACCCTGTGACCCGGCAGCAATCCAATGTCTTTATATTTAAGTTGTCGGGCTTCCATTCCTGTAACACACATAGCCTGATGAAGAACCCAGTCCGGGTTTGAAACTTTTAAGTTGCATATGAATTATCAATAAACTGCCATTCTAAATCAACTGTGGAAAATTTTCTATCTGGGAAGGCGCCATCCTGGAAGTCCTTTATTTTCCACTGTATTCCTACATAGTGGCTGAATGACGTGTTGGTAGAATGAGGAGACCACATAGTGGCTAAATGACACAGCGTAGAGGTGTTGGCAGCATGAGGAGATCATATAGTGGCTGAATGACACAGTGTGAAGGTGTTGGCAGCATGAGGAGACCATGTAGTGGCGAAATGACACAGTGAGGAGGTGTTGGCAGCATGAGGAGACCATATAGAGGCTAAATTACACAGCGTGGAGGTGTTGGCAGCATGAGGAGACCATATAGTGGCTGAATGACACAGCTTGGAGGTGTTGGCAGCATGAGGAGACCATATAGTGGCTAAATGACACAGCATGGAGGTGTTGGCAGCATGAGGAGACCCTATAGTGGCTGAATGACACAGCTTGGATGTGGCTGAAGCATGAGGAGCCCATATAGTGGCTGAATGACACAGCATGGAGGTGTTGGCAGCATGAGGAGACCATATAGTGGCTGAATGACACAGCTTGGATGTGGCTGAAGCATGAGGAGACCATATAGTGGCTTAATGACACAGCGTTTGGGTGTTTGCAGCATGAGGAGACCATATAGTTGCTGAATTAAACAGTCTGGAGCTGGCAACAGCATGAGTAGACACTGGGGCTTCACAATGCCTACGATGAAAAGATGAATTTTAAAATTTAAATTGAAGATTTATGGTAGCTACTGCTACCATAAAATGTTTTATGCCCAGGCCCAGTAGCATCAGTAAACCATCTACTCACATGCCACAGCCTGAAGGTGGCTGAAGCATGAGGAGACCATATAGTGGCTGAATAACACAGCGTGGAGGTGTTGGCAGCATGAGGAGACCACATAGTGTCTGAATGACAAAGCCTGGAGGTAGCTGAAGCATAAGGAGACCATATAGTGGCTGAATGGCACAGCGTGGAGTTTGTAGCAGCATGAAGAGACCATATCGTGGCTGAATGGAACAGCCTGGAAATGGCTCAAGCATCACGAGACTATATAGTGTCTGAATGACACAGCCTGAAAGGGACTGAAGCATGAGGAGACCATATAGTGGTTGAATGGCACAGACTGGAGTTTGTAGCAGCATGAAGAGACCATATCATGGCTGAATGACACAGCCTGGAGGTGACTGAAGCATGAGGAAACCATATGGTGGCTGAATGGCAAAGCCTGGAGTTGGCTGAACCATGAGGAGACCATATAGTGTCTGAATGCCACAGCCTGGAGTTGGCAGCCGATGAGGAGACAATAGGGCCTCACAATCTCTAAGAATAATAGATGCATTTTGAAATTTCCATTGAAGATGTATGGTACCTAGTACTACCATAAACATTTATAGGTAAGTATGTACCTGGCAGACAGTAATGGACATGCTTAGGATGGATCTGCGATTGTCTTGGGGCTAAATGGCTATGTTGTGAGATTACCATAATACTGTGGCTAGCTTTTTGTGAACTGGTATTTCCTGTTTGACTTTTCTTTTTTTCCACTACAAATCCCACAACTCCCTTTTCCTCGCTCCCACACATCAACCACCCCAACCATTGAAACATAAATGAGCTGCATCCATTCAAAAGAGTGCCTACAGCTGTTGCATTAGTTGAAGATTGATCTCTTTCCCACCAAGCGATCACTCCACCCATTGAAGCAGACAGGCTCCCTGTCATCAGCTGACTAGTGAGTCAGGTCTCGGCCGCATTGCAACTTGGGAAAAATCTTAGACAACAGTCATTTTGTATGCTGGTAAAAATAAATATTGGAGTGAAAATCACAAAAGAATTGTGAAAAAAACATCACAGACAGGTACATACACTATATTATGAACTACACTAACTTTACAGCCCCTGTATCATAGTCAAATAAAAAAAAAATCTGTTTGGCACAATCCATTTTTGTGAAGTGTTGGTGTGGCACCATGGTCAATCTACTCTCATGCATCAGGCATTGGTGGTTGGAAATTGTTACGCCGAGCGCTCCGGGTCCCCGCTCCTCCCCGGAGCGCTCGCTACACTCTCGCTCCCGCAGCGCCCCGGTCAGATCCACTGACCGGGTGCGCTGCGATACCGCCTCCAGCCGGGATGCGATTCGCGATGTGGGTGGCGCCCGCTCGCGATGCGCACCCCGGCTCCCGTACCTGACTCGCTCTCCGTCGGTCCTGTCCCGGCGCGCGCGGCCCCGCTCCCAAGGGCGTGCGCGCGCCGGGTCTCTGCGATTTAAAGGGCCACTGCGCCGCTGATTGGCGCAGTGGTTCTAATCAGTGTGTTCACCTGTGCACTCCCTATGTATACCTCACTTCCCCTGCACTCCCTCGCCGGATCTTGTTGCCATTGTGCCAGTGAAAGCGTTCCCTTGTGTGTTCCTAGCCTGTGTTCCAGACCTCCTGCCGTTGCCCCTGACTACGATCCTTGCTGCCTGCCCCGACCTTCTGCTACGTCCGACCTTGCTTCTGTCTACTCCCTTGTACCGCGCCTATCTTCAGCAGTCAGAGAGGTTGAGCCGTTGCTAGTGGATACGACCTGGTCACTACCGCCGCAGCAAGACCATCCCGCTTTGCGGCAGGCTCTGGTGAATACCAGTAGTGACTTAGAACCGGTCCACTAGCACGGTCCACGCCAATCCCTCTCTGGCACAGAGGATCCACCTCCTGCCAGCCGGCATCGTGACAGTAGATCCGGCCATGGATCCCGCTGAAGTTCCTCTGCCAGTTGTCGCCGACCTCACCACGGTGGTCGCCCAGCAGTCACAACAGATAGCGCAACAAGGCCACCAGCTGTCTCAACTGACCGTGATGCTACAGCAGCTACTACCACAGCTTCAGCAATCATCTCCTCCGCCAGCTCCTGCACCTCCTCCGCAGCGAGTGGCCGCCTCAGGCCTACGACTATCCTTGCCGGATAAATTTGATGGGGACTCTAAGTTTTGCCGTGGCTTTCTTTCACAATGTTCCCTGCACTTGGAGATGATGTCGGACCAGTTTCCTACTGAAAGGTCTAAGGTGGCTTTCGTAGTCAGCCTTCTGTCTGGAAAAGCTATGTCATGGGCCACACCGCTCTGGGACCGCAATGACCCCGTCACTGCCTCTGTACACTCCTTCTTCTCGGAAATTCGAAGTGTCTTTGAGGAACCTGCCCGAGCCTCTTCTGCTGAGACTGCCCTGCTGAACCTGGTCCAGGGTAATTCTTCCGTTGGCGAGTACGCCGTGCAATTCCGTACTCTTGCTTCAGAACTTTCCTGGAATAATGAGGCCCTCTGCGCGACCTTCAAAAAAGGCCTATCCAGCAACATTAAAGATGTTCTGGCCGCACGAGAAATTCCTGCTAACCTACATGAACTCATTCATCTAGCCACTCGCATTGACATGCGTTTTTCCGAAAGGCGTCAGGAGCTCAGCCAGGATATGGACTTTGTTCGCACGAGGCGTTTTTTCTCCCCGGCTCCTCTCTCCTCTGGTCCTCTGCAATCCGTTCCTGTGCCTCCCGCCGTGGAGGCTATGCAAGTTGACCGGTCTCGCCTGACACCTCAAGAGAGGACACGACGCCGCATGGAGAATCTCTGCCTGTACTGTGCCGGTACCGAACACTTCCTGAAGGATTGTCCTATCCGTCCTCCCCGCCTGGAAAGACGAACGCTGACTCCGCACAAAGGTGAAACAGTCCTTGATGTCAACTCTGCTTTTCCACGTCTTACTGTGCCTGTGCGGATATCTGCCTCTACCTTCTCCTTCTCCACTAAGGCCTTCTTGGACTCCGGATCTGCAGGAAACTTTATTTTGGCCTCTCTCATCAACAGGTTCAACATCCCAGTGACCAGTCTCGCCAGACCTCTCTACATCAATTGCGTTAACAATGAAAGATTGGACTGTGCCGTGCGTTACCGCACGGAACCCCTCCTAATGTGCATCGGACCTCACCACGAAAAAATTGAGTTTTTGGTCCTCTCCAATTGCACTTCCGAAATTCTCCTTGGACTACCCTGGCTTCAACACCATTCCCCAACCCTGGATTGGTCCACAGTGGAGATCCAGAGTTGGGGTCCCTCTTGTTTCAAGGACTGCCTTAAACCGGTTACCAGTACTCCTTGCCGTGACCCTGTGGTTCCCCCTGTAACCGGTCTCCCTAAGGCCTATATGGACTTTGCGGATGTTTTTTGCAAAAAACAAGCTGAGACTCTACCTCCTCACAGGCCTTATGACTGTCCTATTGACCTCCTCCCGGGCACTACTCCACCCCGGGGCAGAATTTATCCTCTCTCTGCCCCAGAGACTCTTGCTATGTCTGAGTACATCCAGGAAAATTTAAAAAAGGGCTTTATCCGCAAATCCTCCTCTCCTGCCGGAGCCGGATTTTTCTTTGTGTCCAAAAAAGATGGCTCCCTACGTCCTTGCATTGACTACCGCGGTCTTAATAAAATCACGGTAAAGAACCGCTACCCTCTACCTCTCATCTCTGAACTCTTTGATCGCCTCCAAGGTGCCCACATCTTTACCAAACTGGACTTAAGAGGTGCTTATAATCTCATCCGCATCAGAGAGGGGGATGAATGGAAAACGGCATTTAACACTAGAGATGGACACTTTGAGTATCTGGTCATGCCCTTTGGCCTGTGCAACGCCCCTGCCGTCTTCCAAGACTTTGTTAATGAAATTTTTCGTGATCTCTTATATTCCTGTGTTGTTGTGTATCTGGACGATATCCTGATTTTTTCTGCCAACCTAGAAGAACACCGCCAGCATGTCCGCATGGTTCTTCAGAGACTTCGTGACAATCAACTTTATGCCAAAATGGAGAAATGTCTGTTTGAATGTCAATCTCTTCCTTTCCTAGGATACTTGGTCTCTGGCCAGGGACTACAAATGGATCCAGACAAACTCTCTGCCGTCTTAGATTGGCCACGCCCCTCCGGACTCCGTGCTATCCAACGTTTTTTGGGGTTCGCCAATTATTACAGACAATTTATTCCACATTTTTCCACCATTGTGGCTCCTATCGTGGCTTTAACCAAAAAAAATGCCAATCCTAAGTCATGGCCTCCTCAAGCGGAAGACGCCTTTAAACAGCTCAAGTCTGCCTTTTCTTCAGCTCCCGTGCTCTCCAGACCTGACCCATCTAAATCCTTCCTATTGGAGGTTGATGCCTCCTCAGTAGGAGCTGGAGCAGTCCTTCTACAAAAAAATTCTTCCGGGCATGCTGTTACTTGTGGGTTTTTTTTTAAGACCTTCTCTCCGGCGGAGAGGAACTACTCCATCGGGGATCGAGAGCTACTAGCCATTAAATTAGCACTTGAGGAATGGAGGCATCTGCTGGAGGGATCAAGATTTCCAGTTATTATTTACACCGATCACAAGAACCTCTCCTATCTCCAGTCTGCCCAACGGCTGAATCCTCGCCAGGCCAGGTGGTCTCTGTTCTTTGCCCGATTTAATTTTGAAATTCACTTTCGGCCTGCCGATAAGAACATTAGGGCCGATGCTCTCTCTCGTTCCTCGGATGCCTCGGAAGTAGAGCTCTCTCCGCAACACATCATTCCTCCTGACTGCCTGATCTCCACTTCTCCAGCCTCCATCAGGCAAACTCCTCCAGGGAAGACCTTCGTCTCTCCACGCCAACGCCTCGGAATCCTCAAATGGGGTCACTCCTCCCATCTCGCAGGTCATGCGGGCATCAAGAAATCCGTGCAACTCATCTCTCGTTTCTATTGGTGGCCGACTCTGGAGACGGATGTTGTGGATTTTGTGCGAGCCTGCACTGTCTGTGCCCGGGATAAGACTCCTCGCCAGAAGCCCGCTGGTCTTCTTCATCCTCTGCCTGTTCCCGAACAGCCTTGGTCTCTGATTGGTATGGACTTTATTACAGACTTACCCTCATCCCGTGGCAACACTGTTGTTTGGGTGGTCGTTGATCGATTCTCCAAGATGGCACATTTCATCCCTCTTCCTGGTCTTCCTTCTGCGCCTCAGTTGGCAAAACAATTTTTTGTACACATTTTTCGTCTTCACGGGTTGCCCACGCAGATCGTCTCGGATAGAGGCGTCCAATTCGTGTCTAAATTCTGGAGGGCTCTCTGTAAACAACTCAAGATTAAATTAAACTTTTCTTCTGCTTATCATCCTCAATCCAATGGGCAAGTAGAAAGAATTAACCAGGTCCTGGGTGATTATTTACGGCATTTTGTTTCCTCCCGCCAGGATGACTGGGCAGATCTTCTACCATGGGCCGAATTCTCGTATAACTTCAGAGTTTCTGAATCTTCTTCCAAATCCCCATTTTTCGTGGTGTACGGCCGTCACCCTCTTCCCCCCCTCCCTACTCCCTTGCCCTCTGGTGTACCCGCTGTGGATGAAATAACTCGTGATCTTTCCACCATATGGAAAGAGACCCAAAATTCTCTCTTACAGGCTTCATCACGCATGAAGAAGTTTGCTGATAAGAAGAAGAGCTCCCCCCATTTTTTCTCCCGGAGACAAGGTATGGCTCTCCGCTAAATATGTCCGCTTCCGTGTTCCCAGCTACAAATTGGGACCACGCTATCTTGGTCCTTTCAAAATTTTGTGCCAGATTAATCCTGTCTCTTATAAACTTCTTCTCCCTCCTTCTCTTCGTATTCCTAATGCCTTTCACGTTTCTCTTCTTAAACCACTCATCATCAACCGTTTCTCTCCTAAACTTATCTCTCCCACTCCTGTCTCCGGTTCTTCTGACATCTTTCCTGTAAAGGAGATACTGGCCTCCAAAAAGGTCAGAGGAAAAACCTTCTTTTTGGTTGACTGGGAGGGCTGTGGTCCTGAAGAGAGATCCTGGGAACCTGAGGACAATATCCTAGATAAAAATCTGGTCCTCAGGCTCTCAGGCTCCAAGAAGAGGGGGAGACCCAAGGGGGGGGGGGGTACTGTTACGCCGAGCGCTCCGGGTCCCCGCTCCTCCCCGGAGCGCTCGCTACACTCTCGCTCCCGCAGCGCCCCGGTCAGATCCACTGACCGGGTGCGCTGCGATACCGCCTCCAGCCGGGATGCGATTCGCGATGCGGGTGGCGCCCGCTCGCGATGCGCACCCCGGCTCCCGTACCTGACTCGCTCTCCGTCGGTCCTGTCCCGGCGCGCGCGGCCCCGCTCCCTAGGGCGCGCGCGCGCCAGGTCTCTGCGATTTAAAGGGCCACTGCGCCGCTGATTGGCGCAGTGGTTCTAATCAGTGTGTTCACCTGTGCACTCCCTATGTATACCTCACTTCCCCTGCACTCCCTCGCCGGATCTTGTTGCCATTGTGCCAGTGAAAGCGTTCCCTTGTGTGTTCCTAGCCTGTGTTCCAGACCTCCTGCCGTTGCCCCTGACTACGATCCTTGCTGCCTGCCCCGACCTTCTGCTACGTCCGACCTTGCTTCTGTCTACTCCCTTGTACCGCGCCTATCTTCAACAGTCAGAGAGGTTGAGCCGTTGCTAGTGGATACGACCTGGTCACTACCGCCGCAGCAAGACCATCCCGCTTTGCGGCGGGCTCTGGTGAATACCAGTAGTGACTTAGAACCGGTTCACTAGCACGGTCCACGCCAATCCCTCTCTGGCACAGAGGATCCACCTCCTGCCAGCCGGCATCGTGACAGAAATCCTGGCTGATCAATGTCTTATTCATCTTCACAAAGGTCAATCTCTCCACATTTTTTCGTGGACAGACGAGTTCTCCTTGGGGTGACTATGGTACCCACCGCACTAAACACCTGCTCTGATGGCACGCTACTGGCTGGGCAGGACAGCTTTTCCAGGGAAAACTCTGCTAGTTGTGACCACAAATCAAGTTTGGCTGCCCAGAAATCCAGCAGATCTTCAAGGTGTATTGGCATGGGCATGTCAAGGTATGCTACCACCTGCTGGTTCAGGTCCTTTTCCAGGTGCAGCTGCTGCTGATGAGTTGCATCACTATGCGGGTGAAGAAAGCTACTCATCAGCGACTGTAGACTCAGGCTGCTGCTGATGGAGCTGGTACTGCTCCTGTCACCCCACCCCTCCCCAGCAACCATGGCAGTGGAAGGTGAGCGCAGGGGGCCCTCCGATTCAGACCTGCGAGAGGATGGACGATGGTGTCTATAGGCATCGGCCAACTGACTACATAGGATGCCTCTGTAGTAGGTCACTTTTGCCTCCCTCTCAGTGGGTGTATAAAAGGCCACTATTTGTGGCGGTAGCGAGGGTCCAATAAGGTGTAGATCCAGAAGTCCTGCCGCTGTCGAATGGTGACAATTTAGCTGTCACTACGCAAGCAAGCATGCATCGTGCTATTTGTGCAAATGACTCGGAGGGACTCCCTGCCTCCATCTCCACTGCATACTCCCACGGTGTGTCTGGGTCCTCTGTCTCACCTTCCTCATAACCCTCTAGCTCCTCTAGATGCTTCTGCTCCTCCTCAGATTACTAGAAAAACCACCCATTTGGCAAAATCTAAACTGTGTTCCACTGTGCTCCTTCCCCTCCTCCTCCTCCAGTTCAGCCCCCACAGGGCTCATGTGGCTGTAAGATGTAGGCGCCACATCTCCAGTGCCCTGACCAGCCATCATTTCCAACACATGTTGTCAGAAATGAAGCAGTGGAATGATGTAGTTCATCCAGTAATCCTGGCGACTGACTAATAATGTGGCTTCCTCAATGGGCCTGAGCAAACGGCAGGTGTCACGTACCACTATCTGCCTGGATCATAAAGAATCAACGTCCTGAGAGTGTGGACAAGGAAGCTGCGTGACCTGTCCAAGTTGGTGTTGTGGCTGTGCAGGAACCACATTCCCCAAGTTAGCCGTAAAGGACATGTATTGTCCCTGACCATAGTTACAGCTCCAGACGTCAGCGCTGTTGTGCACTTTGGTACACACCGACAGGCTCAAGGACTGGCCTACCTTCTCTTCCACAAAATTGTGCAGGGCTGGTACTGCCTTCTTTGCAAAGAAATTACGGCTTGGCACTCTCCACCTCGGCTCGGCACAAGCCATCAGTTCTCTGAAAGGTACAGAGTCCACCACTTGAAAACGGAGGGACTACAGCACCAGCAACTTGGACAGGAGCACATTCAGCTTCTGCGCCATTGGATGAGTGGGCGCATACTGTTGTCTCTTGGACATGGCTTCGCCGATGGATTGTTGGCGGAATTGCTGACTAAAAGTAGGAGGAGCAGGAGCATCTGGAGTGACAGAAGGAGGGTATGACGCACAGCTCCCTTCAGCTGAGGTGGTGGAGCCTTGGCTGGCTGAAAGAGGGAGCGGTGTGCTACTGGGTGATGCAGCAGGCTGGACCAGTACATCTGAGCCATGGTTCTACAAGGCCGCTTTATGGTGGCGAAGCATATGTTGACACAGGGCCGTGGTGCCAACATTGGGACCCTGGCAACGCTTCACCTTCTGCCGACATATCTTGCATGTGGCTATGTGAATCTCCTCTGGATGCTTGATGAAAAACTGCCACACTGCAGAGTAGCTGATTTTCCCACCAACAGTCTGCACTAATTGACTTCTACTGCCGCCGTCTCAGGGAAACCCTGTTTCACTACCTGGTAAGGTAGGCTGCCATGAAGCAGGTGGTCTCCCCTGGGCACGTTTGGCTCCAGAATTTCCACTTCTGCCACATGGCTGACTGCCAACCATGCTACCACCTTGCTGGCTCAGCTGCTGCCTCATGGGCAACCTGCAACTCTCTTCTCCTGATGATGATGAAGTCCCTCCAGCTCCCAATTGCAATGGGCTTCATCATCATCAACAAGTGTCTGCATGTCACTGATGTCCTCCTCAGGTTCCTCAACAATGTCTGCTTCAGGACCCTGAACCCTGGCAACACCGCATCACTCTCCTCATCACTATTTGCCCACCTAAGAAGTGGCACATGTCTCCTCCGCTTGTTGGCTGGGCAGTAGCTGCTGACTGTCCTCTATTAGATCATCCTCAGTGAATAGTGGAGCTGAACCCACAGCATAAGATACTTCTGTAGGGGAGGGAACAGCATAGGACAGAGGCAATGGGTGGACAGGGACTGCTCCCAGGCCAGGCCAACTGAGGGTTGTGTTTGAGGAACCCACCGACTGTTGACTGGGGATATCAGATGTCACTTGTGATGAAGTGGATGACTGTGTTAACCAATTGATGATGGCAGATGGGTTACTGGTTGAGACACGACCGGTAGCTGATACCGGGAGCTCAGGCCTCTCGCTGCGACTCCTGCTTCCACTCGCCCCTAGTCTGCTGTGACCTCTGACTGATGAATTAAGGCCTCTGCCACTCCTCTGTGCACGTCCTGGTACTCTGCCCGACATACTTAGTGCATATATGAGGGAAGTACAATACGCTTCACTATGCTTAAAACAGTATTTGTCTGGAACAGCAGCAGTAGTGTACTTTTGCCTTGACTTTCACAGTATCTAGTCCCTTGACAGATTAACAAGTACAAAATAGTACACTACTTAGATGTAGGTATGTGTTATACACTTATGAGGGCAGGAAAATGCGCTAAAGCACACTTAAAAAACTATCTGAGTACAAATACAAGCCGGTGAGTACTTTTGCCTGGACTTTCACAGTATCTAGGCCCTTGACAGATTAACAGGTTTGAAATAGTAAACTACTTAGATGTAGGTATGTGGTATACACTCATGAGGGCAGAAAAAGGCACTTCAGTAGGCTCAATAAACACATTGGAGAAAAACACAAGCCGGTGATTACTTTTGGCTGTCCTTTCACAGTATCTATTCCCTTGACAGTTTAACAGGTACAAAATAGTACACTACTTAGATGTACATAGGTGCTATGCACATATGAGGGCAGAAAAATGCGCCAAGACGGTGAGTGCTTTTGCCTGGACTTTCACACTATCTAGGTCCTTGACATATAAACAGGTTTAAAATAGTACACTTCTTAGATGTTGGTATGTGTTATACACTTATGAGGGCCATAAAATGCGCTACTGTACTCTTAAAAAAACGCATTTTAGTAAAACACCAGCCGGTGATTACTTTTGCCTGGACTTTTGCATTATCTAGGCCCTTGATAGATAAACAGGTACAAAATAGTACACTACTTAGAAGTTCGTATGTGGTATGTACTCATGAGGGCAGAAAAATACGGTACAGTATGCTTAAAAAAAAACATATATTTGCACAACACCAGCAGTACACAACAGTGCTGCAGCACAAAGAAGCTGTGTACTAAACACAAAATTGCACTCTGTCAAAGTGTATTAGGAATGGACTGCTGAGTATTATACCGTCTACAGACTAGTATAACCAGAAGATGATTTGTTGTTTAGCAAAGACACATAATTGCACTGAAAAATTATTCCTGCCTCCTCTGCTAAGGTTTATGAAGTTGAGACAGCATGTTAAAATGTATGAGGCAACACACAGCTATCTGCCCCTTTCTGTAATACTATGCTGAAGAAAGTGACTGGGAGGTTAATGCCTGCAATAAAAATCGATTTTCGGTGAAAAAAATCCCTGCTCTCTGTCCACCAGAATGCTGATGTGACTAGGATGTGAAACCTATCTGTATTCGGGGATCTATAACTTATACCTTTCCCTTTGGATAGGGGATAAGTTAGGTTTCACTGCACTACTCCTTTTAAATGCAGGAGGAGGAGGCAATTAGCAATATGGGGCAGAATGGATGGGCATTTCAGTGATCATTCCCACCATGTAAGGCACTTGTTGCTCTTTTGTTTAAAATATGCAAATTGCTGGGTTCTCATTTTATTCACAAATCTAATGGTATGGTTTTGATTATTTCTACTATGTTAAAACAAAGAAAAATAGTCAGGGATGTAAGTATTTTTAACAAGCTATTTTGGCAAAATTCAAGATCAAAGAAGTTGTCTAAAATCAAATACACTTTTACACCAATTTAATTTACTTTATTTACACTTAAATTTGAAATATATATATATATATATATATATATATATATATATATATATATAATTATTTATTTATTTTTTTAAGTTCTCTCATCACTTTTTAAAAATAAAGGGGGAGATTTATCAAGATCTGTCCACAGGAAAAATTGCTGAGTTGCCCATAGGAACCAAATACCTTCATTAATTTTTCAGAGGCCTTTGAAAAAAATAAAAAAATCGATCTGATTGGTTGCTATGGGCAACTCAGCAACTTTTCCTCTGGACAAGCTTACGTATATATTTCCCTAAGAGAAGAGAACATTTACCATAGCTTATGTCAGAGATAAATTATGGCAGAGATCTACGCCTGCTCAATGTAAGCATAAATGGTGCAAAGACTTGCCAAGTTTATTAGGAAAGGTGAACCTCCTCATAAATTTTGGCAATTTCTCCAGAATAGTTTGAGCCACCCAATGATCACTAAAACAAATGGACAACAGCTCTCAGCTTGTTCATTTCATTTCTACGGCTGGGACTACACAGTGATTTTGTAGCTTTCTGTCACATTCTGTAGATAGAATTGCGTCCCACCTAATGTAAGTACTCAAACAAAAGACCCAAAAAGTGAGGGGGTGGATATAACTCAGGTTATTTTTCTACACCAAGTCTGTCCAAGAGTATATAAACCCAATTTTTACCCTCATTTACGTTCAAAATAATATGCGCAAAAGGGAGGTTAAAAACCCAGCACAATGTCACTACTAGGTATCATTATTTATTGTCGTTCTGTAGACATACACTATTTATAAATCAATGTCCAGGACACACCTGCAGTATGAGCCAAGGAAGCAATAGTGTAGTGTTGATGTTTAAAAACACTTTACAAAGCCCTCACCAACATACTTTGTCACCTGAGTGACGACCTCGGAGGTTAAGGGGCAATGGTAAGAAAAAAGTCGCTGAAAGGGTTTTAAGACCTTTGTTTGTGACATCACCAATCAATTGGAGCCAATAAGATTGCAGTTGCTACATTACATAATTTTCCTCAGCCAATCGTCCTAAATCCTTTGTGAAAGACAATTGTATCCTCTTTTTACATCTGCCAATCACAATTAAGACACCCATCACATTATTACCAACATACTGACCTACCCATTTCGCTATTTGACCGCTAAATGGGTAGGTAGCTATATTGGTAATAACAACTGTGACTCAACATGGAAATCCATCTCAGAATGATTTCTTGTGACTTCTGGTCAAAGCCACAGTGTGATCCAATTTGCTTTACTCAGCCATAAAGCAGCACAACTCTTGCAGGGCAACATAGTGATTCTTGGTTGTACAACCTATCTTGATTGTAATCATCATATAGCCGCAGACAGATAAATTTCTTTTGACTGTCAAGTTGTGGTTTCTCCCACTTTTGGGTTGTAGCATGGCTCTATTTACTTACATTGGATGCAATTGTGCATTGTGATCTATAGAGTTGTGTAGCCTTAGCCTAATTGTCAATGCTGCACAAGTCATGTACAGAATCACATAATGTCCAGTCTGTGAACTTTCTATGAATCCATATATCACTCATACTGCTCTCCATGCAGACTCAAGAGCTGGCAATCAGAAATAAATGGGTACAACGCTCAACTGAGTGCTGGAGCCAGGGTGTCAGGACCTTAAAGCGGTACTCCAGTGGAAAACAAAAAATAAAAATTTAAATCAACTTGTGCCAAAAAGTTAAACAGATTTGTAAATTATTTCTATTTAAAAATCTTATTCCTTCAAGTACTTATCAGCTGCTCTATGCTCCGCAGGAAGTCATATAGTTCTTATCTGTCTTACCACAGAGCTCTCTGCTGACACACCTGTCCATGTCAGGAACTGTCCAGAGCAGGAACAAATCCCCATAGCAAACCTCTCCTGCTCTAGACAGTTCCTGACATGGACAAAGAGAGCACTGTGATAAGACAAGAAGGAACTATCCAACTTCTTCTGAAGCATACAGCAGCTGATAGGTAATAGAAGGATTAAGATATTTAAATATAAGTAAGTTACAAATCTGTTTAACGTTCTTGCACCAATTGATTTGCAAAAATAATTATTTTCCACTGGAATACCCTTTTAACCCCACACCAATCCAAATGTTGAAATGAAATGTCAAAAGTTTTTTTTTAAAACCTTATTTTTTCACAAACAGCACTGTTATGGGTGCATGGGATGTGCCTGCTATTGCCACTGACAATAGGAGACACTATACTGGATGGACTGACTGCAATACCCAAGAGAAGTGGTACTGCGTCTGCAAAAAATAAAAAAATTGTTTGTTTTTTTAATCTTTGGTAACAATCCTATTTCTCTTTAGGTAGCAATGACAGGGATTGTCCTGAGATTAAATATAATTTAAAGGGGTACTCCAGTGGAAAACTTTTTTTTTTTAAATCAACTGGTGCCAGAAAGTTAAACAGATTTGTAAATTAAAAAATTGTATATGACAAGCGCTGTGAGCCTGAAAATTAGTGAATATAGCTAGCTGTGATACTGAAATATGAGTACCCGTTCCTCATATAATACAATAGTTTAAATGGATAATTTATATATGTGTAAAATACATATATACCAGTACGTGCTCAATTAATGATGTATGGAATAACACATACCTGCATTGATCAGATTGATATAGTAGATGCGGTGTTGGGGTATATGCAGGGTTAATTCAGCTGTTGCAATGAGAAAATAGATGTAAATGGATAAAGTGCACTAGTGCTATATGTAAAGTGACTTTACAATAGATCAGTATGAATAGGTAAAGTGCACTGGTACTGTAATTGGCAATAAATAGGTATAAATAAATAAATAATGTGCACTAGTGCTTTAAGTGGTTGATTATAAAACAATAGATGATAGGTTGCGGAATGTGAGAAGACTCAAAGTTCCCTCCAACGCGTTTCAGAAGCGCGTTGGAAGGAACTTTGAGTCTTCTCACATTCCGTAGTGACGTCACTAACAGGACACGATCTGCAACCTTAGTAACCATCAAGCTAACCGCGAAGCAGGGTCAGTACGGTTGAGACGCCACCGGCCGGGGCGTACTCCCGTTATCCCCATCTGGACTCTCCACAAGATGCATTCAGGAACAGAAAAACCGCTGCAGGAACGCATCAAAACCGCAAGTACAAACAAAACAAGAGGCGACCTATAGGCAATACTGTGCAGGTTAGGTGTGCTAATGCAATACAACTAGCTGGCACTCTTGGACTTACAGTGCCACAAGTGTGCACCACTAATAGGTATTTCTTGATTTACAGTGCCGCTGCCGCTACCGCTAATCTCATACCATTCTACATAACTACTAACATTGCCAAGATCTACCTAGTCCTCGCTACAAGTTAATGCAGGTATATGTATAAACTCTACACTCTCTATATACCTCCATATACCATTATACCATTTTACAGAAACATCTACCACTAACAGGCATTCTTTGACTTGTAGTGCCGCTTCTTCAACTCTATATAGAGGAAAAGCTACTGAATACCAATACTGGGCATCCATAAGGATTTTCTACTCTTCATTACCAATATATATAGGTATATATACCTCCTCTAAATAATTTTTTTAATATAAACTATACTGTCTTTTATCCATAAATTTGCTATCATCTATTTTTTTTATAATCAACCACTTATAGCACTAGTGCACTTTATTTATTTATTTATTTATACCTATTTATTGCCAATTACAGTACCAGTGCACTTTACCTATTCATACTGATCTAATGTCAAGTCACTTTACATATAGTACTAGTGCACTTTATCCATTTACATCTATTTTCTCATTGCAACAGCTGAATTAACCCTGCATATACCCAAACACCCGATCTACTATATCAATCCGATCAATGCAGGTATGTGTTATTCCATACATCATTAATTAAGTGCGTACTGGTATATATATATATATATATATATATATATATATATATATATATATATGTATTTTTCACATATATAAATTATCCAATTGAAAAGATTTGTAAATTACTTCTATTAAAAAATCTTAATCCTTCCAATACATTTTATGGGCTGTTTACTACAGTAGAAATGCTTTTCTTTTTGGATTTCTCTGATGTCACGACCATAGTGCTCTCTGCTTACCTCTGCTGACCATTTTAAGAACTGTAAAGAGCAGCATATGTTTGCTATAGGGATTTTCTCCTGCTCTGGACAGTTTCAAAAATGGACAGCAGAGGTCAGTAGAGAGCACTGTAGTCATGACATCAGAGAAATCTAAAAAGAAAAGCATTTCCTCTGTAGTATATAGCCCCTAAAAAGTACTGGAAGGATTGAGATTTTTTAACAGAAGTAATTTACAAATCTGTTTAACTGTTTGGCACCAGTTGATTTAAAAAAAAAAGTTTTCCACGGGAGTACCCCTTTAATAGTATACACAAAACCGAACATTTTATCAATTGTAATTATTAAAAAGTAATATTCTTGTGTAAAACTATTGATGTTACATACTTGTCAATGGAGCTTTTGGTGTCCTTTAAATTCCATGCCAAAATGTCCAAATTTTGTGTCCAATGCTGGTGGCCAAACATGATCAGCAGCACAGTCTCATTATCCAGGACTTCTTTTCACCAGAACTGGACATGTTAGGGGGATTTTCTGAGAAGGAATCAAAAGAAAACCAAAGGTCAATACAACACTTATGTAACAGCAATATATACCACTGGAATTTTTTTTTAGCACTTTATCTAAATTATTACAAATGAGTTCTGATTGTTTTGCAAGCTCTGACAGAGAAATATATTGTCAAATATGGGTCAGTCCCTTTAAGACAATTTTTTGCATGTAACCATCATCTTTTCCAGATAACACTTATAAAGGCCTTTGCAGCCAGAACAAAGATCAGAATATATTTTAAGTGTATTGGAATACATACCTGTAGATGCTAATGGAAATGCATCAATAGCACATACTTTACTTAAGAGAAATCAAGGTGAGTTTTTCAGGACTATAGTGCATTAGCTTTTACATGATCCATTTGGAAAGTACGTAAGTTGGAATAACTGAGCGTGGGTTTTTCACAAATTGAGTTCCACTGAAAACTAATAGTCTATTTTTCGGCAATTATAGTTTTAGTTCCAAATCTCAAACCTTGGAAAAGTTTTGCTGAAATATTTCTTGCACTCTATTAAAGTATCCTTGTCAAAGAAACTTGTAGTATGTCACAGTGACATGTCAAAAGTTTTGAAGGGTCAAGGCCTCAGTGTTGAGACCTGTACTGATCATTAGAACGAGCAGGGACAAGTGCGTTGCATAGTGTTTTACTCCCTAGCTTGCTGCTATTTCTGTCTTGCTTCACAGGATTGCCTAATTTTAAGTCTAATTGGCTGCAGGCCACAGATATTTTTGTGAGCTGGGGAGTAAAGCATGCCACAATGCACTTCTCCCTGCTCAGTACTGAGACCCCGACCAATCAAAACTTTTGACATGTCTCTGTGACATGTTAAAAGTTTTATTAGAATGACAGAGACACTTTAAAGGAGGAAAAATGTTTTTGAATCAACTGGTGCCAGAAAGTTAAACAGATTTGTAAAGTAAATTCAGGTAGAAGAAACAGACATGTTCGCACATCTACAATCTTGTATAATGATCTGATTGCTTCTCAGCATAATATCAAAAACTAACAGGTTGTTAGTATACATTTTTGATCAAAAAGTACAAGCCCACTCGCCACGTCAAGGCCACCTATTTAGAGTGGGTCCCTAACGTCCCTAGCATAAAATGGCGTAGCACTGGGCGGCGACCACCACCGCCGCGACACCAGTGCCCACGGGGGAAACGACCCACTGGCAGAGCGGCCCCAATGCCACTCAAACCAGTCTATGGGTCGCACCCCCCCACAGACACGATGCCACGGCAGCAACGGACGCCGCACAGCACCACACCAGTGTGAACAAGGTGTAACAGCACACTTACCAAGCTCTCCCAGTCAGACTGGGAGGCTGCTAGGAAAGAAATGGCCCTTGTGTAGCTAACTACTACTTATATAGGGTTGGGCTGAGGGGGTGGGGAAGAGTGCAGACACATGTTCAAACAAAAAAAAGGAGGGGATAGAAAACACAATGGCCCTCATTTACTTAGAAAATCGGGTTGTAAGTCTATCTTGCTTTCTTACCCGATTGCTTTTTTCCCCTGGTATTTATTATTATGTCGCATCCTGTTTGTCGCACTGGGTTTTGTTGGTTTTGGTTTCCAACTCCTCTGAGTTGTCGGGAAAAAATCCACAACAATTCAACAAATTCGGGTTGGAAACATTTATAAATACGTGGGAAAGCTCAGAAATGTCGGGTTACGCCCCTTTTTCGGGTTTGGGAGAATCCACATCGGGTCCGTCGGGAAAAAATGTCGCATTGTGTCGCAGACTGGTGCACGATGTCTGCGACATGTCGCAGACAAAGATGCGCCAAGAAAACCGGACAAAAGAAGTCGGGTTTAGAATAGTAAATGAGGGCCAATGTGAATTCAGGTAGAAGAAACAGACATAGTCGCACATCTGCACTCTTCCCCACCCACTCAGCCCAACCCTATATAAGTAGTAGTTCTCTGCTGCCACCTCTGTCCGTGTCAGGAACTGTCTAGAGTAGGAGAGGTTTGCTATGGGGATTTACTTCTATTCTAAACAGTTCCTGACATGGACAGAGGTGCCACTATGGTCAGACTGGAAAGAACTACACAACTTTCTTTGTAGTATATAGCAGCTGATAAGTACTGGAAGGATTAATATTTTAAAATAGACATCATTTGAAATCTGTATAACATTCTGGCACCAGTTGATTTTAATTTTTCTTTTCCACCGAAGTACCCTTTTAAATATACATGCATAAAATAGCACTGCCTACTATGAAAGACATTTTATGTACATGAGTTGATGATGATGAGATTGAACAAACATAAACTGATATGCTGTTTATTTATCTTTTCGTAAACTGATCTCAGGAAATAATTCTGGTTATATTTTAGACTAATAATACTGGACTAAAAACTACAGGGGGACAGTCTTTTGGGTGTTGTCCTTTAAGAAGTTTATTATGAGCTGAACTTTTCAAGGCTGCAGTAACACCAGTTAAGCTCTGTTGGCCTCCTAATATTATTCACTTACTACATTGACAATATGTTTTCAGATGTTTCCTGTGTTCCCCACATCTACCCTTCATGGATAAGTAGCCTGGAAAAGATCAGAAAAAAATTGCAACACCTGAATTGCTGACACCAAATGCTTAATGATATGACAGTCCCCCGTGTGAGCGTGAATGATGGAGATGTTCTGCAAACTTTGCAAGAAGTCCTCTGGAGCAGATGGCACAGCATGAACTTTATACACTACTTTGTAAGTTTATAGAAGACTTCTAATATTTTTCTCCCTAAGGCAATATGCTGGAATGTAAGCACCTTTATCAATGTTAAATTAAGTTTTCTATTTTGAAAAGTATATTAGCAAAGGCTTGCATTGTGCAGTATTACAGGAGTAGAATAAATGAAGTAATTTTAGAAATCCTTGGTAAGATGTACTTAATATTACTAAAAACATTAAAAACACCAAGATATATTACAATGATCAATTCTGTTCACACTTATACTATGGGGTTTCTGTCATGTTGGAATGGTGTGATATTTTTGAAGGCAAGAACAATGTGTTTTTTACAGTATTTTTAATGTTTTCAAAAATTCTAGAACCGCAATAGACTCAGTCACTAAAATATGTCAGTAACCATTGGGTCCATTGAAGAACGGTTTTGTCAAAACATCATGGCATCATTAGAAACTGAAGCCATAAGATTAGTGTGTGCAGAGCCTTTATACTATATTCAGATCATCTTTTATGCATAGGCATGTGCAATTCATTACATTAGGGTCTATATATATATAAAATATATATGCTGTATACTCACAGACCCAAACTCATATAAGTATCAATAAAGAAAAACATTTAAACTTATAAAATAAATAAAATAATAAAGCTCTTATAAATGTAAGAAATCTGACAAAGGGTTTGGGTACCAGAGTGACACCGAGTTTTATGTAGCGGGGGTGTGGAGCACAGAGTGACACAGTGTTTGTAGGGGCATGGGATTAGAGGAACAAAATAAATGGCAAGAGACTTAGAAGGAGATTTATTTAGCTTTTTTGCGTAAAAAAGTTGCACGTACTTGCGCACTTGCGACTTTTCTATACATGCTGCAACTTTTTGATTTTTGCTTATTCCAAAGCACATTTCTGAAATCTGTTCACGTAGTAATTTTTAATTTTTTTACTTTGCAGTGGTCATGTATTTATCAAATGCGATAGTTGCTATTTTTGAAGATAAAAAGTCACATTTCCATTTCAAAGCAGCATTGGTATTCCAGGTCTAACCTGGCTTACACAAAGAGCATGCGTCTGCAGAAAAGAACATTAACACCCACTTTAACAACTGTTTGAGTTCTACATCATGAAACAAAGCTACTACATTAATGTTAATATTAATTATAGAAAAAATTAATCATATAACTAATAACTATAAATTTTAAGGTTGAAAATACACACTGCACACCTTGTTAATTTTAGGACACGTACATGCTGGTGTACCCACTAAATTTTAAAATTCATGTTGTATTAAAATAGAAAAAGGCACAAAATAATTGTGTAAGAGTTTTTACAGACTACGTAAATAACCCATATGCGGCACAAACATTTTTCCTTAAAAAAAAAAAAGAAACAACCATAGTAATACAGCTTCATGCCCATTTTTTTGTGGCTTCACAATTGCTTTTGTGCTTGTTGGTGCTGCCCTGTCTTCTGACGCGAGACTCCGCCCACCAGCGTCACAAAATGTGGGCTCGAAATGAAACAAAAAGCCTCCAGAGTGAGGATATTCATGATGCGGCATAGTATGTTTTTATTATTTTTTAATTTCTGAGGAGGGTGGATGGGTTGTTGCGGGATAGTTGGAGTGCAGCTATTTAGTGCCCGGCAGGCCAGTAGGGTGCCCCCCCCCCCACTCTCTAGCAATGCTACTGGTAATAAAGGGTAGATAAAGAACTTTGGCTATTAACATAAGGTAAAACTATTCTGCTTTAAAAAACGCTTTTGTAAGCCGGTTTCCCAGGTTTTGCTTACTCGTGATTTATTTATCAAGGTCGTGTGACTATTTGATAGAAGTCATATGAAAGCCATACATTTGAAAAGAATGATAAATCTCCTTTTAAATGTTCTAACCCCACTCTGTTTCCATATAACCATGTGTACTGTCATCTTAACCCCAAATCCAGTCTGTATACTGCAGAGGAAGTTGTTTAGTTCTATCTAGTCTGACCACAGTGCTCTTTGCTGACACCTCTGTCCATGTCAGGAACTATCCAAAGTAGGAGCAAATCCCCCAGAAAACCTCTCCTTCTTTGGACAGTTCCAAACATGGACAGGTGTCAGCAGAGAGTACTGTGGTCAGACTGTAAAGATCAGTACAACTTCCTCTGTAGTATATAGCAGCTGATAAGTACTGGAAGGATTAAGATTTTCAAATATAAGTAATTTACAAATCTTTTTAACTTTCTGGCACCAGTTCGTCTGAAAAAAAAATTCCACCAGAGTTCCCCTTTAACCGCTGCACGCTCTCTCCATTGTCTCAGCTTGATCGATATGGTGGGATTGTGACAAGCTGGGTGGGCAGACCAGGTCTGAATCAGAAGTCAGGACTCTATTTTAACATTCTGTAAAGACACATGTCTTGGGTGCATGTTGCGCTCTGCGGAAGCACTAGACTAAAGACTTTCACACTGGTCACAGAGAAATCTTTCTGTTCACTTAGCGACTGAAAAATCCACACTTTTGGTTGATTAGAGTGAGCCGAGTCTACGCTAGCAACTAAGGATGAGCGAATCGAATCTGACGAATCCGAATTCGTTACGAATTGCAGGAAAACTTTGCTTCACAACGAATGCTAATATCGATGCAATTCAATCACAGGAATCCCTTCAATAAACTCCATTTAGTGGGGCAAGGAATGCTGGGAAGGCAGGAACAAGTGTAGGCAGGATGACCCTGAATCACATGCAGCATGCAGCCTATCAGCAGCCAGCCCCCCTTGTGACGCCACAGCCCTGTATAATCGTCAGCCATCTTACGGCCACTCACATCAGCGTTCTATTGCAGAGATAGAGGGACAGAGAGGAGTGTGTGTTGCACCGAAAAGCATTTTTACAGCAGCGATTCACCTCAAGCCCAAATCCAGCCTAGAAGCACTGATAGGGAAGGGAGAGAGATTGAGAGAGAAAGTGCAATTATGGGTATATTAGAGCAGCGATTCACCTCAAGCCCAAATCCAGCCTAGAAGCACTGATAGGAAAGGGAAAGAGATTGAGAGAAAAAGTATAATTGTGGGTGTATTACAGCAGCGATTCACCTCAAGCCCAAATCCAGCCTAGCAGCACTGATAGGGAAGGGAGAGAGATTGAGAGAGAAAGTGCAATTGTGGGTATATTAGAGCAGCGATTCACCTCAAGCCCAAATCCAGCCTAGAAGCACTGATAGGGAAAGGAGAGAGATTGAGAGAGAAAGTGCAATTTTGGGTGTAGTACACAGCGAATGTGTGATGCAGCACTGGAGTGTACAACAACTGAACAGCTAATAGCAGCCAGCCAGTTAGGATGAGCAGAGCACTAAAAGTCACAATCACCTGCTATGAGTGCGTTGATTAGCTGAGCGTATTGTCCTCTTTTAAGTGTATCCTGTGTGTACATAGGTGGTGTACCATTTTGTTCCTGTTAAAATCTTAACCGCCTAGTTACTGTGAAAGGCCGGCCAAAAGTATACACATGCTGCTGTTCTAGACAAATACTGTTTTAAGTGTAGCGGAGCGCATTGTACTCCCGTAATATGTGCATACCACGTACGTACATCTAAGTGGTGTACCATTTTGTTCCTGTTAAAGTCTTAAGGTCCTAGTTAATGTGAAAGGCCTGCCAAAAGTACACACCTGCTGGTGTTGTAAACAAATACTGTTTTAAGCGTACTGGAGGGCATTGTACTCCCCTCATAAGTGCATACCACGCACAAACATCTCAGTGGTGTACTATTTTGTTCCTGTTAAAGTCCTAAGGGTCTAGTTACTTTCAAAGGCCAGCCAAAAGTACACACCTGCTGGTGTTGTAGACAAATATTATTTTAAGCTTAGTTGAGCGCATTGTACTCCCCTCAGAAGTGCATACCATGTACCTACATCTAAGTGGTGTACCATTGTGTTCCTGTTACAGTCTTAGTTACTGTGAAAGGATAGCCAAGTTACACACCTGCTGGTGTTGTAGACAAATACTGTTTCAAGCGTAGTAGAGCATGTTGTCCTCCCCTCATATACGCACTAAGTATGTCAGGCAGAGAAGTGCCAGGATGTGCACAGAGAAGTGGCAGAGGCCTAAATTCCTCAGGCGCAGGCAGAGGTCATATCAGACTAGGGACGAGTGACAGCAGGAGTCGCAGCGAGAGGCCTGAGTTCCCGGTATCAGCTAGCGGTCGTGTCTGAACCATGAACACATCTGCCATCATCGATTGGTTAACATGGCCATCCACTTCATCACAAGTGACATCTGATACCCCCACTCAACAGTCGGTGGGTTCCTCAAACACAACCCTCAGTTGGCATGGTCCAGGAGCCGTCCCTGTCCTCCCATTGCCTCTGTCCTATGTTTTTCCCTCCCCCACAGAAGTATTGTTTGCTGTGGGTTCAGCTCCACTATTTAATGAGGATGATCTACTAGAGGAAAGTCAGCATCTACTGCCCAGCCAACAAGTGGAGGAGACATCCGTCGCTTCCTCCGCTAGGTTGTCAAGTAGTAATGAGGAGAGAGGTGTGGGAGGTGGTGTTGCGAGCGTTCATGCTCTTGAAGAAGACACTGTTGAGGAACCTGAGGAGGACATCAGTGACATGCAGACACAACTCAATGATGATGAAGCCGAACACACTTGGGAGCTGGGTGCAGAAGGGGCTTCATCGTCATCAGGAGAATAGGGTTGCAGGTTGCCTGTGAGGCAGCAGCTGAGCCAGCAAGGTGGTAGCATGGCTGGCAGTCAGCATGATGGCAGAAGAGTAGTGTTGCTCACGAATATTCGCAATTCGAATATTATTCGCGAATATCGCATATTCGCGAATTCGCGAATTTCGCGAATATAGCGCTATATATTCGTAATTACGAATATTCTTTTTTTTTTTTTTAGTTTTTTTTTTTTTTCACAGTACACATCACAGTGATCACCCCTCTCTGCTTCCAGCTTGTGTGGTGTAAAGAAGGCTCTAATACCACTGTGTGAGACTTGCGTGCGAAAATTCGCATATGCGAAACTTCGTATATGCGAAAATTAGCATATGCGCATTTTCGCATATGCGAATTTTTGCATGTGCTAATTTTGTATATGCTAATATTCACATATGTTAATTTTCGCATACGCGAAGTTTCGCATATGCGAAAATAAAACGAGAATATAACGAATATGCGAATATTCGCGAATATATGACGAATATTCGTCCATATATTCGCGAATATTCGCGAATTCGAATATGGCCTATGCCGCTCAACACTACAGAAGAGGAAAGTCTGGAGCCAAACGTGCTCGGGGGAGACCACCTGCTTCGCAGCAGCCTACCTTCCCATGAGGTAGTGGAACAGGGGTTCCTGGAGTCAGCGGCAGTAGCAGTCAATCAGTGCGGACTGTTCGTGGGAAAATCAGCTACTTGGCGGTGTGGCAGTTTTTCATCAAGCATCCAGAGGAGGTTAACATGGCCACATGCAAGATGTGTTGATAGAAGGTGAAGAGTGGCCAGGGTCCCAAAGTTGGCACCACAGCCGTGCACACCATTCACATAAAAATTTTCCTCATCACTGAACAAAATCTTCTGCGTAAACTGAGGGTCCTGTTCCAATTTTTGTTTTGCCCATTCTGCAGCACCTGAAACTACGGATACTAGAAGCCTGTGCTAGCATTTCTCCTGCGGTGTTGCTATCAGTGTGTGAAGAGTGGGAGAAGAGGGTTGCATTGACAATCCAACACAATGGGCAGCACATTGAACACATTTTATAAGTGTTCAGAAACTTGAAAATAACTCATGAAAGAATAAAGTTTCATTAAAACCAAGCAAATCATTGTTTTTCTTGTGTAATTCCCAATAAGTTTGATGTGACATGACCCTCTTCCTATTGAAAAAACAAAAGTTGGATTCAAAATGGCCAACTTCAAAATGGCCGACATGGTCACCACCCATCTTGAAAAGTTTCCCCCCTCACATATACTAATGTGCCACAAACAGGAAGTTAATATCACCAACCATTCCCATTTTATTAAGGTGTATCCATATAAATGGCCCACCCTGTACATTTACATACAATGTTCTTAAGGGGTTAAAGTGAACTGATGTTGTTTTGCATCTCTTTATTTGCAAATGTTACTTAATATTCTTTAAATATTTAAACATATTCTTTAAATTATGGTATTCATCATCTGTGCATATGCTGTGTGCAAATAGTACAGTACATTTAGTTGATATCTCATTTACGAATTATGAAGCAGGATAGAATTTTGTTTTTGCTGTTATATTATTTTGTATATTTTGGAGAACCTCTTTAAAGATTACAAAAAATGAGCCTATTGAACTATTTGTGTTTTATTACTGAATGATTGCCCACGGGTGAAAGAACAGTGCTTAATACAAAATACAAATTCATGTACCTGGTTTTACAGCAATGGATTTACTCAGAATTCAATTCCAATAAATGTAATGTTTAATGACCATAAACAATGAAGTAGATGTAAAACATCTGTCTTTTTTAATGTTTGGGAATAAGTTTTAAAAATATTTTCATTAAAATAAACAACTTTTCACAGTGAAACAAGTCAAAGCTGATGAACCTGTAAGATTGTGTCATCCAAACATCAACATTAATACCATCAGCATTCTGAATGTGTCTTGTATCCATATCCCTCTGCATCACTGACAACTTCATTCAATAGTGGGGCCATAACTAATAAAGATCTCCCATCATGCTCCATCAGTGTTTTTACAGCTTAAAGTGTAATATCAGGTAACTTTTCATATAAGAATCATGAGCCTGCCGCAGTCGGATAGTGAAACCCGTCGGCTCATTTTTGCACCGTATCCGGTTTTGTTTCCGGACTGAAACCCATGGTCTGCTGCGGTTTTCAGTCCGGCAATAAAACTGATATGATGCAAAAAAAAAGCCGACTGTTGTCACTATCTAACTGCGGCCAGCTCATTGAAATAAATGAGATGGAGCATGTGTTCGGCAGCCATATGCCCAAAATGTAGTGTGAATGCACCCTCATACTGTTTCTGGCCATTATATAAATTGAATATGGCTTCAGATTTCAGCTCTGCAGGCTTCATCTGTAATTTTCAGTTGTTCCTGAGCTTGTAGGTGGAGACTAGCTTCTATTATGTCTCCCACACACAGAGGAGGGAATCTGGCTCCCCTATGTCGCTAAAGCCTCAGCAGCTGTGAATCTAGCCCTGGAGCAAGATCTAACAGTCTGAACTTCTGCAGTCAGTCTGTCTGCCTCTTGCTCTTTCCAGTCACTTCCCTATTTTCCATTTTCTCCCTCCCCTCTCCATAGACTTCTATGGACAGCAAGTAAACTGATGCTTTAGTGAGCTGGTGGTCCATATTCTCTCTCAAGACAGACTTGAACTGTTTTTCAGATAGTGAGAGAGGAAGAACAGGAAAGTATCCTGGTAAAAGAGGAATGTCTTTAAGGCCTCATTCACATCACGTTTGGTGTCTCCAAGGCACAGATATGTCAGGAAAATAACATGAGGATGTATCCGTGCCGGGACAGGCACGGGCCCCAATAATTTCAATGGCCCGAGAGTAGTCAGCTAGTGACTACGTTCAGGTTATTTTACCAATGTATCTGAGTTTATTCTTGGAATAAAAATCATTGCAAGTGCCATTTCTTAGTCACTGGCTGATGCTCAGGCTATTGAAAGAAATTGGGTCCGTACTTGTCCAAGCATGGACACATCGGCATGTCATTTTGACATTTGTCCAATGTATCAGTGCCTCAGAGGCACAATTGTGATGTGAACCCAGCCTAATAAGAGATATCACAAAGTTTTTATATATTCACTTGTACTATTGATTTATGCAAAGTTTGTTTAAATGACAATGAGTATTTAAGCACTTATTGTTGCAGATTTATCAGCAATGTCTATATACTTCAATAACCTTAAATATTTCCAAAATAAATGATAAAATATTCTGAACTCTAGGTGATAAGGGGCAATATAAATTATCACATAAAAGATACACATGGCTCTAAACAGCAAGTAGAGGTTATACACAAACAAAAACAGCTTACAAAGGCTTTTTTCACACTGTCATCACAGGGTTTTAATAGATTTGATGGGTAAAGCAGAGCAATATTGAGCTCTTTTCTTCCTGTCTAGGACAGACACCACAACAGATCTAATGGACCCTGTTGTCAGTCCGGGGGGGTTCTTCTGTGTCAATGATATCTGTCATGCAATGGATTTGGCAATGTGTTGTGGTTTCTAGTATGAATCTATTCCATTATGCATCTGTGAACGTTAGGTCTCATTTGTGTACTAAATGTAGTCTAATGATGACTATGTTTGGTTCATTTCCTGATTATATACTGTTTTTGTTTGTTTAAAGTTAAAAGCATAATTTGCTACACAGTCCTGCACAGACAAAAAATACATTCATAAAAATGGACCAAGCATAGTCCCTTACACTTTGTTTAGTCCATTTAAGTCAATGGGTTAGCCCAGACATCATTGTGATATACATTGGAAAACTTTTCTTTGGCAGGTTACCGACATATACCTGTGACGTAAAGAAACTGTGTTATGTATACTGTCTTATTCTGGAACTGAAACATTAGCTCTTACCTGAACCCCTATTGCACTACCACGAGAATTCTTATGAAACATTCACAAAAGATTTGCTTTCAATAATTTTATAGATCTACTGTAATGAGGCATTTAGAATTCCATCAGATTGTGGAACATTAGCTTAATCATGTGTGCATTTAAACCTAAAAATAATAGCTTTGTCAATGAATAATAATGAGGCAATTTCATGTGAAAGTTTCTATTTGCATTAATACCAGAGATATACCTGATCATGTGTTTAGTTTTTAATTCCACCACATTGTTTTCTTCTTGGCTTTGGCTGTGACCTCTGGCATAAGATCCAGTTCACTTAGCATTT
This sequence comes from Hyla sarda, assembly GCF_029499605.1. NCBI lineage: Eukaryota > Metazoa > Chordata > Amphibia > Anura > Hylidae > Hyla > Hyla sarda. The sequence goes on along the minus strand of NC_079190.1, from coordinate 266,708,198 downwards.
TGATGCAGTTCGCCATGAGGAGTTTTATATATTGAAATTTTTAAGTTAAAATTGTATCAATGAAAGTTAAAAAAGTTGTTTTTGTTTTCACAGAATGCACAAAAAAATAAATAGTACTACCAAAAATTGGATAATTTAAGTCATTGCTTCTTCCAATACTTTAATGTGTATAAACAGCAGGCATTTGCCACCATAAGAGGTAATTTTATACTTTTTAATTTTTTATTTTAAAAAGCTTAAAAAACCTACTGGTAATGTGTGTTTAAATCTTAGAATCCTGGATAAAGGAGAAAGTTTTTCTTATTTAGGCGTACAGATATCTGGGAAAATAGGAGAATATCATAAAATAAACACATACCCAATGATAAAAAAAATTGGAAAACAAGGTAAGAACATGGAATAAACAGAATCTTATGAGAGCAGAGAGGATAGTCTTAATTAAAACAGTAATTCTACCAAAACTATTATACATCTTTGGAGTGGCCCCTATCTGGTGCGAGAAAGGAATTTTTAGAAGGATAATAGCTATGCTAAACCCCCTAATATGGGGAAGGAAAAGAACGAGGATAAAGATAGAATACTCAAGTAAAGGAAGAGAGAAGGGAGGACTGAAACTTCCTGATATACAGGGATATTTTTTAGCAAGTCAGATGTACTATGTGGTGGAGTGGAGTAGATTTGGAATCTTTAAAAATATAATGGAAAAAACAAAAGGGAAATACGAAAATATTTATCAGGTTCTTGAGTCAGGCCAGTTAAAAGAAGGGAGGCGGAAGGAAGATGCTATAATTGTAGGAATTTGTAAAACCTGGGAAAACTTAAAAAAATAAATGAAAATAACGTGTATATTAGAGACAGCACCAATTTGGCACAATGTAAACTTGAAAGAGGTATCTAAGATGGAAACTAACAACCTGCAAAGTAGTGGATGTAAAATTTTGAGAGACGTGTGGAGAAAAGGAGAGTTAAAAAAGTGGAGAGAGGTGCCGGAAGAATATAAATTAGGAAAAGGTATGTGGTTGGAATTTCAGGGTTTAAAAAGTGCCATATGTGGGTCACTAAAAGACAGTGGTAATCGGATAGTGGAAGTAACTGAAACTATAAAGTTATGGGAGTAATTTATACCGAAATAATGAAAAATAAAGAAAAGAACTTAAAACATAAATGCTTCCAGCAATGGGACGAAGAGTTAGGTGAGAGAAACAAAGGCGGTTGGATGAATGTATTCAGGAATATAAAAAGAATATCCCCAAGCTTAGACCATCAACTGATACAATGGAACATAGTATACAGAATTTATTATACACCAAATTTCCTCTTCAGGATTGGTAGGAGGGAAAATGGCAACTGTCCAAGATGTAAAATGGAAAATGCGGGATTCCTGCATATTATATAGGAATGTGAAAAAATACAAGAATATTGGGTATCAATAATTGATGATATTGAGAGAAAAATAAAATATGAGATAAAAGATGATATAGCTTTGATTATCTTGGGTGATGATAGAAAAGTAAATAAAACAACAAAAGAAAGAAAGGAACTACTGACGATGCTCTTTTATGCTAGATTATTAATAATCAGGAGATGGCTGGCCCCAACTAAATCAGAGGTATGGGAGTGGGGGGAGGTGACAGGAAGGTTATTTGGTTAAAAGAAGAACATTAGTTTTTTTTTTGTGTTTTTTTAAAAATTTAAAATGTCATTATTATTATGTGAGGGGGACGGGAATCAGGGGGACACAAGAATAAAGGAGGGTAGAAATAATTGGGAAGATACCAAAGATCTAAAATGGAAAAAAAAAAGGAAAGAAAAGAGAGAGAGAGAGAAAGGGAAGGGAAAGGAAAGAGAAAAGAAAATGAATTGATATAGTGGAATGGAAATAGTAATAGAATGGGAAGGTGTTGTCCCTCTGCCTCCCGCCCACCCAGTAAGGGGAGATATGTCATGGGGGAGAAAGGTGAGGGCAGGGGAGGGGGGTGGGAAAAAAGATAAAATCTTGAAATTCAATTCATAAAATGTTATTTATTAAAATGTAAATTATACATTTTTTCAATAAAGAAATGTTGATTAAAAAAACAGTTAACACCAAGTACTATCCATTTAGAAATAGCCATACCTGTTGCCATAACAATGATATCAATTTAAAAACATCCTTAAAGTATGTAGATACATGCTTATGTGACCTAACAGTGTTATACAGGGCATTTAGATAGTGATACATATGAGTTTTAGGGTTTTAGGTGAAGTTCAGGTTCAGACCAAACTAATTTGGTCTGAAATAACATTTTTGCCAAAGTTTGTTGAATCTGTTGAATCAAACTTTAGAAAAGTTAGCAAATTTTTTATGAGTAACTATTTGAAACATCTGACACAGTTCCTTTTAACTGAAGTTCCTCAAAGCAAGATGCAACAAAACTGGCATACAATAGATCCTCTACAATATGGTAGTATAGCTATGAAATCTGAATAGATGACCAAAGACTGGCAACATCCAATCGCCCTAGCCAATCACAGCCCATATCACACTGAACTGCTCTGGGCTGTGTGTAGCAGAGTAAGGAAGGAAGTTCTCACCTGTATGGCTTCAGATGATTTCACACCTTCTGGGGAACACCCCTTCCCAGTCTGTGAAGCTGATTGAGCAGAAGATACAGAGCAATGTCAAGGTAGAAAACTAAAAAATAATAAAAATAAAGGCAGGGGTGGTTTATCATGATGAGGAGAGTAAACTGGGAGAATTAGAAAGTTATCAAGCTCATGACAGGTACTCTTTAATACAAGTACAACATTGAATCTTCCTCACCTGATAAAGTTGTACAGTTTACAGGTACAATTCTGCATAAAACTAGAGCTCAATGGCTGCGGAACCACACTGGTAAGGTCACTTCCCAGGCCTAGAGAGCACCTTGGCATAAAGACCACTTACTGCAGTGATTAATACACAAAGTACTTCTAAAAGATCCTTCTTTACTGAGCAGGTCATGTGTCATGGGGTTGCACTAAGCCCTTTAGCAGGTATATACAGGCCTCCGTATAGACATTTAGATTTGTATATGCCCAGTGAATGGGTTAGTTTAACCCCATAACACATAGCATGCTCAGTAAAGAATCTTTTATTCAAGTATTTGTAGATCGACAGCTGGCAGCATGTGAAGGATGTGTTCTTTTTTCTTTTGTGTATTATCTCCTGATAATTGGTAATGAAGCAATATTTCATAGCAATTCACATCGGAGTACACATCGAGTGCTCCACATGCAGAGTCTAAGTTTCATGTGTAATGTCACAAAAAAACAAAAGCTATAAATGAACAATAATGAATGAGCAATCTAGTGCCAGGCATTCAAAATGTACAACGGAAAATTGCACAAATTTCAAAGTAATATAGAAACAACATGATTCTTTATTGGAAAAAAAAACACACACACACACATATATATATATATATATATATATATATATATATATATATATATATATATATATATCCAAACAGAGTATATAGCAGTACTACATTCAAAACTATATGGGTGCCAGTGATCCAAACCTCATCACAGTCCACTTCAAATAGAAGACCAGCTACGCAGCACTCCAGGAATAGTGAAAAAAATCTGTGACTTTTATTCAAGCCATGTCAAGCAGCGACATTTCAATTCATCAATAGAATCATTCTCAAGCAGAGTGATACAAAGCATTATGGGGCTTTTTATGCCCAGACTAGTGATTCCAACAATAAAATTCACATGTCACAGCTTAATATATAATTTCATGTAAATATAAAAAACTCAGTACATATTACAAACTACAAAATCCCCAATACATAATTTCTTTATCAAAAGTGCCAATTTATCCAAAGTGCTAATATAAATTTGTGCATGATTCATAAAAATACTTGAAAATGCATTTGATTATCCTAAATTGATCAACAATTCACAAGTGCAAATTATATAAAATGCGTAATAAAGGACGGACAACACTCACTCCGTTTCTAGGAATATTTGTAAACATGGCGCCGCGAGCGTGAGTCCAGTATTACTGCGCCTGTGCAACCAGTGGAATCATGTGATGAGTGATGTGACCGGTCATATGACCATTACAGGACTCGCAACCTAGCAACTAAGGATGCTGTGCACTTACACCCTGCGATCACAGGCTGTATAGCGCAGCCACCATTATAATAGAGGCATCGCTGCTTGACATGGGTTGAATAAAAGTCACAGATTTTTTTCAAAATTCCTGGAGTGCTGCGTAGCTTGTTTTCTATTTAAAGTGGACTGTGATTGGGTTCGGGTCATTGGCACCCATATACCTTTGGATGTAGTGCTGCTATATAATCTGTTTGGATATTTCTTGATCTGTATGCTGGCACATGCAAGTATGGATACTTCTATTGTCAATGTTATGGATATTCCCCATGTCTCTTCCTATACTGAGGATAAAATTAGTCAGATTCTGGGAGGAATCAAGGGTGATGCAATTTTCTTGCTACCCCTACTGTTACAGATGTTAAACACCAGTTTGAGTTAGAAACAAAAAGACAGATTACATTGGAGTTGCATCTTACTAGCTTAAGGGAATATTATTGTAACCAGCGAATTCCACGTATTCGTATGAGGTTGAGGTTGAGACCTAAGGTATATGTGGACAATGTGGACTTTAAGAAGAAGTTTGAACTAATCTCTAATCATTATGCCTTAGATATAATTTTGTTAAATTTGGACTTTTTGCAACAGGAGATTACAGGTGTGGTGACCAGATTGGGTTATTTGGAAAGTAATTTAAAATTGATGCTGTCTACAGAGGACTATGATAAATATATGGTTAAATCTAAATAGTTTTTTGATACATTTTGCCATGATACATGGATGCAAAATACGAAAGTGGTTTAGAGACACTGAGGATTATGAAAAAGGCAAAATTTATATGTGGAATCAGCCCAATTTTCCTGTCGATGTCAGAGAAGCTACTCCTAAAAAAGGAAGAAAATATAAAGCTAGAGCTGAGGTACACACCAATGAACCTTCTTCTTCAGCACAAGGTTTTTTAGGAGGCACTCAGGATCGATCAAAAGACACAAGAAGCCCACCAGAAGAGGTGAAGACGGTGACATTGCCAGAGGAAAAACAGTCAGACACAAGTCAAGAGCCCTCATCCACGTACACAGACTTTCAAGAAGAAAGAGTACTCCACTCAGAGACGTTGGTAAATATTTCTTCATTTACTCTTACTGACAAACAGAAACAGATTTTGGGCAAGGGTATGACTTTTTGCCCAAGTACAAACTTGGATTGGTTTGACCTTGAATGTGATTTACAGCAGTTTATTTTAGAAGGTTAAAACTAAAGATCTGTTTGTAGTGGACACGGGGAAGTCTGTGGGTGAGCTTCGTCTGCCAGATCTAGATCTCCAGGTGAAGAGCACCTTCAACCCTGTGGTCACATCACATTCCTTAGACATATATATCTCTTTGGTGTGATTTGAAGTAGAACAACTTAGATTATCTAATATAGGAAACAGATCAAATAGATAGGGTAGCGGCTGTACATAAGTGTTTATCTGGTTCTTCATTTTCTGCAGCAGTACAGGATTTTTTGTTACAACTTCTAAATATGATTCTTACAAATAATAATTTCATGTTTAATGGGGAATTTATTTTTACAATTGACTGGTACAGCCCCAATGTACGCTAATCTTTATGTGACATCCCTAGAGGAGGAACTTGTCTATGTATCGCGCCACTTCAGACATTGTCAGGGGTGGTGATACATTGACAACATTTTCCTACTCTGGGCAGGGACAATAAATGAATTAGAGGAATTTCATATGTTCCTCAATTCTATTGACAGTACTATTTTATGTACTATTCCACTCAGCATATCAGTTTACTTGACATGTCTATTTCTTTAAATACCAACAGATTGCAAACTAGTCTTTATACAAAACCAACTGATAAAAATACTATTTTACATTATCATAGCTGCCACCCTAGGAAGATGGTTAATTCACTACCATACAGTCAATGCTTAGAGCAAAAAGAGTCATTGATGACAATTCAGTTTTACAGAATGCATTGGATTCTATAATGACTAAATTTATACAAAAAGGATATCCTCAACAATTGGTAAAATATCAGAGACAAAGAGTTGAACAACTAGAAAGGGATAATATTTGACATCCAACTAATAAAAAGAAACGGTTAAATAGGATCCCATTTGTTTCTTTCTATACTGGACTGAGGATTCAGTTAGTCCACTGAGGGATGTATGAAAGTACTAGAGAGAAAAATGAAATCACAGGGGGGTACACACTTAAAATATAACTTTTAATCAGACACGTACTAAAAGCATAGGCCCCACAACAAAATTGAGCCAGTATGGTAATTGGACACCAGATCTGTGATGTGCAATACAGACCGCATAAAGATAAGGTGCGTATGTATTGAGGGATAGGGTCGGGAAGAGCAGGGTACAAAAAATAGTATCACCCTAGAAATCCCTGTCGGGGAGATGTGGTGAGGTCTACCCCTGCTCCCACGGGGACTGTCGGAGCACTCGCCCTAGAAAGGGCGACCCCTGCCCCGATCTACCCCTTGGACTGCGCCCTAGAATTCCCTAGCAGTAATAAATATCCCTTGTTCTGGTGCAACCGACGCGTTTCAACCACATCGGTGGGTTCTTCAGGGGTTAACCAGGCAAGATACAGTACAAGGATAAATATTAATATCAATAATTAAACTAATTACAAAAACAGAAAGTTGTAAATAGTAGGGAAAAAGCGGAACTGTGGGCGCACATGTAGCTAGAGCACCTATGCGGTTTATGAAATATTGGTGCTAACACTTATGCTTATATTAGCCTGGTGGCAATGTTGCCATCAGGTGGCTACTCACGGTTACCAACGCTGCCGCAGTGGCGGTATCCCTAGGTGCACTGCCACAGTGGTGGGTAGTGCCTTCAGCCGATCGGTGTCCTGGCTTACCTACCGCGGACACCCATGCTGTATTTATGTGTGTCTGAAGTGAAAATTGCGCGCGCACACTAGCCGCCGCGCGTCACTTCCGGTCATGACGTCTAACTTCTGGTTGAGAGTCGCTCGTTGCTAGGCAGCGCTCCGGATGAGAGCGTAGCGCTGTCAGCAACTAGTAGAAACAAAGTATTAAGCCGAGAATAGTCCGCTATTCCCGGCTTAATACTTTGTTTCTACTAGTTGCTGACAGCGCTGCTTTCTCATCCTGAGCGCTGCCTAGCAACGAGCGACGCTCAGCGCCGAGAGACGCGTCACCAGAAGTTAGATGTCATGACCGGAAGTGACGCGCGGCGGCTAGTGTGCGCGCGCGATTTTCACTTCAGACACACATAAATACAGCATGGGTGTCCGCGGCAGGTAAGCCAGGACACCGATCGGCTGAAGGCACTACCCACCACTGTGGCAGTGCACCTAGGGATACCGCCACTGCGGCAGCTTTGGTAACTGTGAGTAGCCACCTGATGGCAACATTGCCACCAGGCTAATATAAGCATAAGTGTTAGCACCAATATTGCATAAACCGCATAGGTGCTCTAGCTACATGTGCGCCCAAGGTTCCACTTTTTCCCTACTATTTACAACTTTCTGTTTTTGTAATTAGTTTAATTATTGATATTAATATTTATCCTTGTACTGCATCTTGCCTGGTTAACCCCTGAAGAACCCACCGATGTGGTTGAAACGCGTCGGGTGCACCAGAACAAGGGCTATTTATTACTGCTAGGGAATTCTAGGGCGCAGTCCAAGGGGTAGATCGGGGCAGGGGTCGCCCTTTCTAGGGTGAGTGCTTCGACAGTCCCCGTGGGAGCAGGGGTAGACCTCACCACATCTCCCCGACAGGGATTTCTAGGGTGATACTATTTTTTGTACCCTGCTCTTCCCGACCCTATCCCTCAATACATACGCACCTTATCTTTATGCGGTCTGTACTGCACATCACAGATCTGGTGTCCAATTACCATACTGGCTCAATTTTGTTACTATACTGGACTGAGTAGCAAATTTGGGAATGTTCTAAATTGACACTGCACATTTTACAGGATAGCCATAATAATGTAGAAGAGTTCCAGGTTAATCCTCTAATGTCTTATAGTTTAACTAAAAAGCTTAGAGATCTACTAGTACATGCAGATGTATCAAAACATGGTATTAAATCTACACAAACATTTCTATCTACTCCAAAAACTGGTTCATATCCATGCCTCTCTTGTGTGAACTGCCCACAAATGATTAAAGGTTCCAGTTTAATTCATCCAAAAAATGCACAAAAATTTGTGTTGATAGTAATTATAAACTTAATCCATCCAAGTGCAAAGCTCTCAACCTCACTCTCCCGCCCTCAGTAGTACAACATCTGAAGTCGGTATACCCTTTTAAATGGCAGTCTACATCCATAACATATTTGGGCGTCCAAGTGCCGGCTGATCTATCACACACCTACAGACTCAACTACCCGCCCCTACTGGACTCATTGAGGAGGGACTTGGCGAGGTGGAATAACAAAGACTTCTCGTGGTTGGGTAGAGTAATTATTATGAAAATGAACATATTGCCAAGACTTCTCTATCTGTTCTCTTGTCTGCCTATCCACCTCCCTCGATCCTTCTTCGGTGAAGTCTCTAGAATGCAGTCTTCCTTTGTATGGGCCTCCCGACTGGCTAGGCACGTGCTCATTTGCAAGAAAAGGGAAGGAGGCCTGGCACTTCCGGACTACCTATCGTATCACCTATCGACCATATTGACCAGAGTTCTGGACTGCTGTCACCACAAAAGCGACAAGCAATGGGTGGTGTTAGAGGGCATGGTAGTAGGCTGTGACCTAATGGCATATCTGTGGCGACCTCGATGTAGTCCGCCTCCGAAAAAATCCCTGCCACTCCCTCCGGTACTCTCTTCAATACATCGAGCCTGTAAAGCCTATTTGACCAAACTGGGACTCTTTCCACAGGACGGCCCCTTGACTCCCATCCTGAACAATCCTGCATTTCCCCCAGCACAACATAGCAGCCAATTCTTAGGCCACCCACGCTCAGGCAGACTTACTTTCCGCGCCATCACCACCCAAACATCCTTGCAGACCATTGAGGAAATTCTCCAGACACGGTCCCCACGGTGACACATACCTTCCAGTACACGCAATTACGCCATTACTACGAGTCGAGAAAACATAAATTGTGCCTCCACCGGCCATTGACTAAATTTGAATCTTCATGTGTTTCCAACCAACCCGCTAGTCATTCCGTTTACCCTACCATCCTAGAAGCTGTAACCGCCTTCCCCCTTCCCTTTAAACAGGGCTGGGAGAGAGATCTGGGTCACCCTATCCCTGATGACCAATGGTGCAGAGCCATCATTTCTTGCTACAAGAGCTCTGTTTCATGCAAGGCTCAAGAGACTAACTACAAAATCTTGACTGTTGACCCGTTGGTACAGAGTCCCGGTCCTACTGGCGTCTTTCTACCGGGGAGTATGGGAAATGTGCTGACGATGCGCCTCTGGCAGAGGGGATATGATCCATGTTTGGCTGACATGTCCTGTTATTATGGACTTTTGGATGGGGGTGGCTGATGTGAAAGCGCGTATCACCTCGATACGACTTGACCTCACACCAGAAACTGTCCTCTTGTCCATATTACCTCCAAACATGCCTAGAAACTCTGCAAAACGGATAACTTTTCCTTTAATGGTGGCCCGAGCCGTTATCCCTAGACTGTGGAAATCAGTGATCCCCCCAACGATCTCGAGCTGGCTAAAAGAAGTGTCCCACATACACAGAATGGAAGAACTGACTGCGGACACAACCAACCACATACAGCGCCACACAGCCATTTGGCATCCCTGGACTGTTTTCCTACACTCTCAGGAATTCTCTTCCACTCATCTGACTGAACCCTAGCCCATATACGACCACAACAGTCCCATAGATGTGCTTTCCTCACACTACATGTATCACACCCCTCTTCATGAACCCTTCCCATTACTTACTAAACTGCCTGCACAACTGCCGTGGGGGGGGGGGGGGGGAGCAGCCGGGCCGGCCTGCGAGGTAAGCCTACTCGTCCCACTGATCCTACCTGTGTTATTGTGTCTTTCTTTCCCTCTTATCCTCTCTCTGTCTCTGCCCACTTTCCCTTTTTTTTTCTTCTCATACCACCCCTCTCTTCCCTACTCCTGCCCCGGTTTCACTCCCCTAACTTGAGATGAGCAGATGTCAATACACCACCATATTGAGATGCATTTCAATCTACGACTTATGGCCATATGTTGTTGACTACGTTGTTCTACGTTGTTAATTATGTCTTGTTACCAAGATAAATATGATCTCTATGAAAAGATGTGTGACTAGGACATCATCTCCCACGCTACCAGTTAGGATGCGGTCATATTCCCGCACCGTAGCCATAGATACTATACTATGTGGTGTTTCGTCCAGACAGCATGTTTTCGCCTTCTCCAGATATCTGCTCGACTCATATGGTTAACCTTCTTCTTCTGATTGTTTGTACAATTTACTGTTGAAATCAATAAAAATTGAACTTGAAAATAAAAAAAATTGTGTTGAGATACCATCTTACATGTGACTCTGTGTGGGTGATCTATGCTCTATCCTGCCCGTGCAGGTTGCTGTACATTGGTCAGACCACATGGAGTCTAAAAACTTGTATTAATAATCATAGGTATTTGATTAGGGAAAAGAGGTTAGACTTACCTGTATTGAAACATTTCACTGAAGTAGGACATACCAAAAGAGACCTAAAATTCATGGAAATTGACCATGTACCGCTCCTTAAAACAGGAGGAGACAGGTTAGCCATTCTTCGCAGAAAAGAACTGTGGTGGATTCATAAACTGGGGACTTTACAGCCACAGGGCCTTAATATAGAATTTAATATAGTATAAGAGTTTAATCTAAGTGGTGGCTATTTTAGAGGTGGCCTTTCCCTCTATCCCTCCTGGGATATTGACTTTCTTTCCTTTTCACAGCATGGGGGGTGATACATTACACATACGGTACTTTTGTAATTATTGTATTAATATATATTTTCTTCTTTTTGTTTTTTTTAGTTAACTGAATGACACCATTGGACTTTTTGTGAAAAGGAAGACAACACACCCATACAGTGTTTTGTACTTACAATAATGTTGTTCTCTATTGTTATGACATTTTAATAAAGGATGACTAATTTATGGGTTGTTGTGGCCATGCACTTGTTTGGGGACTGCATCCGTAATGTGGGGGATGGTGGAGACGAGGAGCCTGACTCACGGGAGGTGATCATGGATTTTTATTTTTTATTTTTGAATGGTGTTTATTTATTTGGGCCAGAAGAGTAGCAAGTAACTACTTTATATATGCAGTTGATCTTTTTCCCATGGCTGAATGGTTCGATTGTTTGAGCTGGTTGCCAGATTACCCTCTATAGGCTGTCGTTGAATGGTGATGCCAAGATGGGCCCAGAGTATATCTGGGCTTCTCTTTATATCTGGGCTTCTCTTGGCACCCCAAGTGGTGTGTGTTTCTGCCCAGGAATGGGTGGGTACGTGCGCCATTACTCAACTCAGAGGTAATGGCACTTTCTTGAAGTCTGCACTTAAAAATGTGTGTATACTGTGTGATGTGGGTATTGGTGCTTACATTGGTGTATGTATTGATTATTTTGTGTTAGCATCTCATTTGTTTGAGTATTTTTATACCTATTTTATTCTTGTTATGAAGAGACGCCCCCGTGGGTTATGCAGACTCTGTGCTCACTTTCCAGTACATTGTGGGTTATTGCTGTTCTCTGGTATAGTTTGTGGCATTGTTGATCAATTTGGGATAATCAAATGTATTTTCAAGTATTTTTATGAATCATGCACAAATTTATATTTGAACTTTGGATAAATTGCCACTTTTGATAAAGAAATTATGTACTGGAGATTTTGTAGTTTGTAATATGCATATAGTTTTTTATATTTTTAAACAACAACAAAAAACGTGGTCTCAAATGGCTGGAAGTGCTCAAACCCAAATGCAGTTGTGCATTCATACTGGGGGAGCAGATCCTGCCCTTGTAGTCCGTTGCTAGGAGCGATCCCCAGCATAAATATGCTTACAATGGAGGATGCCTGCAGTGGACTACAAGTGCCCCAATAGAATCCTACAGCAGATAAACGGTGTGGATGTGTAACAATAAGAATAATACAATACAGAAATTTAGGTTCACTACTGTGGTAGATGTATACAATGATATTGGCTATCCCTCAACACTGATGTTAAAATTGAGACATTCGCCAGTATATCCTTATATGAAGGACATACCAGAGCCCGCACACCAACGCCAAGGTTTCTCAAATGGCGCGGGACCTAACGCTAATCTACCTGTGCGTGAAAAGCAAAAAACAGGGGCCAGTGGGCAATTACAGCAGCATTAGGCCAACATGCAGCCTGCTCCCAGTTACCTCCAGTGTGACTGAGCACACATACAATGGTAGGAGGGGGAGAGGCTATAAGCCCCACCTAAGTTGGCTAATATAGGTGCATGGCCTCACAGGTGCAACCTTAATGCTGCCTGGAAAATGTTCAAGGCGCATTAACATATGGAGTTTACACACCTCCAAGTATAAATTTTTAAACAACAACAAAAATCGTGATCTCAAATGGCTGGAGGTGCTCAACCCCAAATGCAGTTGTGCATTCATACTGGGGGAGCAGATCCTGCCCTTGTAGTCCGTTGCTAGGGGCGATCCCCAGCATAAAAATGCTTTCAATGGAGGATGCCTGCAGTGGACTACAAATGCCACAATAGAATCCTAGTTTTTTATATTTACATGAAATTTATTGTTGTAATCACTAGGCTGGGCATAAAAAGTCCCATAATGCTTTGTATCACTCTGCTTGAGAAGGATTCTATTGATGAATTGAAATGTCGCTGCTTGACATGGGTTGAATAAAAGTCACAGATCTTTTTCACTATTCCTGGAGTGCTGCGTAGCTGGTTTTATATATATATATATATATATATATATATATATAGCATGTAGAGAAGAATGAATCGGAGCACTCACCCAGTAGAAGTATGCAAAATCTTCAGGCTTTATTCAGAATTGGAGCAGGTAACAAACACAGTGCAGGAGAGAGGGTTGGCGTGGGGGGTTGGGCAAACGGACCGTGTTCGCGCGAGTTCACGCTTCGTCAGGCCACTAGTGTGCTTCCGTGCAGTAGGTGTTATATAACACCTGAAGCTTGTTACCATGGCAAAGGATGTAAACAAACCAAACACAGAAAAGACAAGGTAACAAAGCATAAGGTAGATTAAAAACAATTCTAAAACATGCATGTGAATTTGATATAACAGGGATAGGTATGATAGCAATAAATACAAAATGTATAAAAAACATGCTTCTTTTAAACGGTTTACAGAACAACTTCAGATCTGTCATTTAACCCAATCGGGCCCGTAGCATTTAATTTAGCTATCCACCTTGCTTCCCTAATGAGAAGCTGTCGGTGTCTATAACCTCCCCTTCTGGACTGATTAACTCTTTCAAGGGCTGCAAAACGCAATGCTTTCGGATTGCCGGTGTGAACAGTCCTTACATGGTCGATTAATCTCGTGGCTCCTATACCACTAGTTATGGATTTAACATGTTCGCGAATGCGGTGGTATAGGGGGCGAATAGTTTTGCTTATATAAAATAGGCCACACTCGCAAAATATAATATATACCACGAAATTTGATCGGCACGTAAGGAATTGCTTAATATTAACTGTTTCACCTCCCAATTTTATTTCTTTTGCTTTACTGTTTAAAGGACAAAATGGGCAATTACCGCATGAATAATTGCCTACTGGAATAGATGCAGATAACCAATTTTTCTTTACTTGACTTTTTTTATTACTTTTCATCTTTAAATAATCGTGAATTGTTTTATTCCTTTTATAGGTAATTATTGGTTTATTTTTTGTAGAATCTTTTAATTCATTATCATGTTGAAGTATGTACCAATTTTGGTGTATAGCTCGTCTAACAGCTGAATTCATAGGGGTATTATTAAACGCAAATATGAATCGGTCTTGACTTTGTTTTTCATTTTGACTTTTGGTTTGAGTAAGTCAACCCGGGAGACCAACTCAACTCTCTGTTTAGCTTCTTCAAGAATATGTTGAGGGTACCCCCTCCTTCTTAATCTTTTACATAAATCCTCTACCTGTTCTTGATAAATATTATAGTCATTATTGATGCGTTTCAATCTGATCATTTGACTATAAGGTATGCTATCTCTAGTCTGTGGAGGATGTGATGATTTGTAATGTAATAGGGAGTTTTTAGATATTGATTTCCTGTATCCAGATGTAACAATTTTATTGTCAATAATATTAAGTTGGACATCTAAGAATTCCAATGTTTTGTTGCCAAACTGAAACGTGAAAGCCATATTCACTGTATTGGCCTGATTTAGATAGTCAACAAAACCCTGGAATTCATTTTCATCACCACTCCATATTACAAATACGTCGTCAACAAATCTCCAGATTGCTTTGACGTGTGCAATATGGGGATTGTCTGGAGAAAATATGTAATTTCTTTCAAATATGGCAAGGAATATATTAGCGAAACTGCAAGAGATGGGCGTCCCCATAGCAGTTCCGCTAATCTGTCTATACCATTGATCGTTATACTGAAATACATTATTCGATAAAATTAAATGAACCGCTTCTGTAACAAATTCTATGAATTCTTCAGATTTGTTTGTGCTTGATAGAAATTCTCCCATAGCTTGGGTTCCAGCAGACCAAGGAATTCGAGTGAACAAACTTTCCACATCAATGGAAGCAAGCTTATAATCATTATGCCATTCAAATTGATTCAGTGCTGAAATTAAATCTCCGGTATCTCGGAGATATGTGGGGATAAACTTCAGTAGGGGAGAGACCAACCACTCAATATAACTAGATAGGTATTCTGTTGGGGCCCCTATGCCCGCTACAATGGGACGTCCTGGTGGTGGGTTTCTCCCCTTGTGGAGTTTAGGGAGGATGTACCAATGGGGTTTTATTGAATCTGTTGGGAGTAATTTTTCTGCTAACTTAGTTGTAAGAATACCTTTCTCAGTCGATCTGCGCAAAAATACTCTCAGTTTGTCCATGACTTTAGTCATTGGATCATATGAAAGTTTTTCATACACCCTATTGTCATTCAACTGGGAAAGAGCTTCATTTTCGTAATCTGATCGGTTCCATACAACAATATCGCCGCCCTTATCTGCCTTCGAGACCACAATATCACTGCGGGCTCCAAGCCAGTCAAGGGCTTTTTTCTCCTCTACTGTGACATTAGATTTAGCTTTAGGATAAAAAATTACTTTAACATCTCTACATACAGCTTTTTGAAATAGATCAAGACTGCTACCAGGAATTATCTGGGGGTTAAACCTGGAGGGGTTACCTCCTCTAAACTCCTCCCTATTTTCATTCATGTCTGGCATGATTTGCTCTTCCCCTGTTAAAGAAATCAGCGTGTTAATATTCTCATAATCTACATCAGTGCAATCCTTAATAGGTCTAAATCCTAAGGGGCCAATCATACACTGCGTTCCGCCTTCTCTTCGTGATGATTCATTTTTATTTGATTTTGCAGCTGATGTGAAAAACTTTTTAAAATTAATTTTGCGCAGTCCTCGTAAAAAGTCCTCCTCAAACAGATGGTACTGAAAATCCTCATGTAATCCGAAATTTAATCCTTTATTCAGGACAGAAATGCAGGGTTCACTCAATTCTACATCGGTCAAATTGGCTATGAGCGATTCCTCTGTTATTGTCTCCATGTTACCGTTTTCTTCCTCTTGTATGCTTGTATTGGATTTTTTCCTCCTACTGCCCCGTCTGGTTTTACTCCTAAAGGGGCTTGAGATCCAAGTTGAGGTATGTTTGTTG
Organism: Hyla sarda; assembly: GCF_029499605.1. NCBI lineage: Eukaryota > Metazoa > Chordata > Amphibia > Anura > Hylidae > Hyla > Hyla sarda. The sequence goes on along the minus strand of NC_079190.1, from coordinate 266,692,257 downwards.
TAGTGTCCCGTGTTCCCTCATCAGAGGTTGTGGAATCCGATTCAGTGGTTAAATAGTCCGTTTTGTTGTATTTCTTTTGTGTTTTTCTTGTATTCTTGCGTCTTGTGTTTCTTTGTTGCATTTTTTGTTTTTGCCATGTGAAGATATGGTTAGTATCAAAGTCGCGTTTGTCCCGTAAAAATTTATCACGTTTTGATTCTCTTAGAGTGATTTGCAGATTTGTAAGTTTTCTTTCCAGGTTTTGCATATACTGAGTGAATTTGTTATCATTCAATCTTGTACGTAATTCTACTTTTGCTTTAGATAATTCTGATGCAATTTTTTCATATTCTGTAGTATTTTTCTCTATTACAAGTTGTTGTAAATTGATGGAATGCTGAAGGTGGCAAGCATCCCATTTTTTTACAAAGTCCAGGTCATCAATAAATTGGGAAGGATTTTTGTATGCACGTAATCCCCTTGGGGTGCGTAAGTTGTCAGCATGAGCTTTTAATGAGTTTATGGTCCAGAAGGTTCTCATTTCCCTTTCTGCTAGAGAGCTCACTTTAAATTCAAGAGCCTTGGTGCTCAATACTTGGAGCTCATCCAGAGATTCACATGTCTAGAAGAACCCCCCCACATCCACTCTCCCGTCACTGATGGCTGTTGATATTGTTTGGGCAGATATATCCATGTCCATTTTGCAGAATGGTTATGGAGGATTCCTGTGTAGCGTGCTCTAAGGGATGGTAGCAACAAGTTCAATATGCAACATATGAGAGAGAAAGCACCTTGGCACCGCTGGAATTCCTAGATTCAAATGCCCACTGCAACAGCTGTGAATATCCTGAACTCCTCGTGTAAAGCTAAGGGTGGTGCTGCACGAACTGATATATAACATTGGCAATAGCATGTAGAGAACTACAACTAAGTTAGCAGAAAAATTACTCCCAACAGATCCAATAAAACCCCATTGGTACATCCTCCCTAAACTCCACAAGGGGAGAAACCCACCACCAGGACGTCCCATTGTAGCGGGCATAGGGGCCCCAACAGAATACCTATCTAGTTATATTGAGTGGTTGGTCTCTCCCCTACTGAAGTTTATCCCCACATATCTCCGAGATACCGGAGATTTAATTTCAGCACTGAATCAATTTGAATGGCATAATGATTATAAGCTTGCTTCCATTGATGTGGAAAGTTTGTTCACTCGAATTCCTTGGTCTGCTGGAACCCAAGCTATGGGAGAATTTCTATCAAGCACAAACAAATCTGAAGAATTCATAGAATTTGTTACAGAAGCGGTTCATTTAATTTTATCGAATAATGTATTTCAGTATAACGATCAATGGTATAGACAGATTAGCGGAACTGCTATGGGGACGCCCATCTCTTGCAGTTTCGCTAATATATTCCTTGCCATATTTGAAAGAAATTACATATTTTCTCCAGACAATCCCCATATTGCACACGTCAAAGCAATCTGGAGATTTGTTGACGACGTATTTGTAATATGGAGTGGTGATGAAAATGAATTCCAGGGTTTTGTTGACTACCTAAATCAGGCCAATACAGTGAATATGGCTTTCACGTTTCAGTTTGGCAACAAAACATTGGAATTCTTAGATGTCCAACTTAATATTATTGACAATAAAATTGTTACATCTGGATACAGGAAATCAATATCTAAAAACTCCCTATTACATTACAAATCATCACATCCTCCACAGACTAGAGATAGCATACCTTATAGTCAAATGATCAGATTGAAACGCATCAATAATGACTATAATATTTATCAAGAACAGGTAGAGGATTTATGTAAAAGATTAAGAAGGAGGGGGTACCCTCAACATATTCTTGAAGAAGCTAAACAGAGAGTTGAGTTGGTCTCCCGGGTTGACTTACTCAAACCAAAAGTCAAAATGAAAAACAAAAAACAAAATCAAGACCGATTCATATTTGCGTTTAATAATACCCCTATGAATTCAGCTGTTAGACGAGCTATACACCAAAATTGGTACATACTTCAACATGATAATGAATTAAAAGATTCTACAAAAAATAAACCAATAATTACCTATAAAAGGAATAAAACAATTCACGATTATTTAAAGATGAAAAGTAATAAAAAAAGTCAAGTAAAGAAAAATTGGTTATCTGCATCTATTCCAGTAGGCAATTATTCATGCGGTAATTGCCCATTTTGTCCTTTAAACAGTAAAGCAAAAGAAATAAAATTGGGAGGTGAAACAGTTAATATTAAGCAATTCCTTACGTGCCGATCAAATTTCGTGGTATATACTATATTTTGCGAGTGTGGCCTATTTTATATAGGCAAAACTATTCACCCCCTATACCACCGCATTCGCGAACATGTTAAATCCATAACTAGTGGTATAGGAGCCACGAGATTAATCGACCATGTAAGGACTGTTCACACCGGCAATCCGAAAGCATTGCGTTTTGCAGCCCTTGAAAGAGTTAATCAGTCCAGAAGGGGAGGTAATAGACACCGACAGCTTCTCATTAGGGAAGCAAGGTGGATAGCTAAATTAAATGCTACGGGCCCGATTGGGTTAAATGACAGATCTGAAGTTGTTCTGTAAACCGTTTAAAAGAAGCATGTTTTTTATACATTTTGTATTTATTGCTATCATACCTATCCCTGTTATATCGAATTCACATGCATGTTTTAGAGTTGTTTTTAATCTACCTTATGCTTTGTTACCTTGTCTTTTCTGTGTTTGGTTTGTTTACATCCTTTGCCATGGTAACAAGCTTCAGGTGTTATATAACACCTACTGCACGGAAGCACACTAGTGGCCTGACGAAGCGTGAACTCGCGCGAACACGGTCCGTTTGCCCAACCCCCCACGCCAACCCTCTCTCCTGCACTGTGTTTGTTACCTGCTCCAATTCTGAATAAAGCCTGAAGATTTTGCATACTTCTACTGGGTGAGTGCTCCGATTCATTCTTCTCTACATGCTATTGCCAATGTTATATATCAGTTCGTGCAGCACCACCCTTAGCTTTACACGAGGAGTTTAGGATATTCACAGCTGTTGCAGTGGGCATTTGAATCTAGGAATTCCAGCGGTGCCAAGGTGCTTTCTCTCTCATATGTTGTATATATATATATATATATATATATATATATATATAAATATATATATATATATATATATATATATATATATATATATATATATAAGAAATTTGTAGAGCAGCACTCCCAGGTTGAAGTGAAGAAAAAGTAAATGGGTGCAAGCGGTCTCAGGGATCCCGGTCCTGGATCCAATACTTGTAGGTACAATAGAAGGCAACTGCAGCACACCAACTTAAAGTGCAAGGAAGTGATTTATTCCAGAAAATACAGGCAACTTTTCTGTGGCCTCACACCACCATTTTCAAGCAGCATATGAGTGATTCAGAGAGCTTTAAATAGTTACACATACATACAAGCTCATTACTAATAATTAACAGTTCAGAATTACACAAGATACATAATAAAAGAGCAAAATATGATCAGTGGGATATAGAAGATGCCAAAAGGCAATATAAACATATACATGTACGTGAACATAACAATAAAGTGATAGCAGTGCATTAAAAGACAAATTGTCATAAAAAAGGAAGTATGAAAAACAGGTGGTATGTATAATTGATTAAATACATATACAGTACAGGCAGGGCTTACCCGGCAGAGGATCTGTATAAGACACCATGATGGCGACATGCAGCGGCGTCCACGCTGCCTCCCATTTCCGGGATTGTGCCCTTGACCAATCACAGACATACTGGATTACATCATAGACCCACGTGGGTCGCGTGTAGGTACACGCGTGCGCACATCAACTGTTGTGCTCGCGTCTGCCATATAGAGAAAGGGCAATAGTACTGGAGTACATGAAGCTAGTAATAGGTTAGTAATAACTCACACAAAATGGATTGGCCGTGACAAAAGTCATCAACAATATGATAGAAAGGCCCAATGTAGCCAAAAAAGAAAAAAAAGGAGAAAATAAAATAGCAAATATTTTAACCCCTTAACCCCTTAAGGACCGGAGGTTTTTCAATTTTTTGCATTTTCGTTTTTTGCTCCTTGCCTTTAAAAAATCATAACTCTTTCAAATTTACACCTAAAAATCCATATGATGGCTTATTTTTGCGCCACCAATTCTACTTTGTAATGACGTCAGTCATTTTGCCCAAAAATCTATGGTGAAGCGGGAAAAAAATCATTGTGCGACAAAATTGAAAAAAACCCGCTGTTTTGTAACTTTTGGGGGCTTCCGTTTCTACGTAGTACATTTTTCGGTAAAATGACACCTGATATGTATTCTGTAGGTCCATACGATTAAAATTATACCCTAATTATATAGGTTTGATTTTGTCGGACTTCTGGAAAAAATCATAACTACATGCAGGAAAATTAATACGTTTAAAATTGTCATCTTCTGACCCCTATAACTTTTTTATTTTTCCGTGTATGGGGCGGTATGAGGGATCATTTTTTGCGCCGTGATCTGAAGTTTTTAACGGTACCATTTTTGCATTGATAGGACTTATTGATCACTTTTTATTCATTTTTAAATGATATAAAAAGTGACCAAAAATGCACTATTTTGGACTTTGGAATTTTTTTGCGCGCACGCCATTGACCGAGCGGTTTAATTAATGATATATTTTTATAATTCGGACATTTCCGCACGCGGTGATACCACATATGTTTATTTTTATTTTTATTTACACTGTGTTTTTTTTTTATTGGAAAAGGGGGGTGATTCAAACTTTTAATAGGGGAGGAGTTAAATGATCTTTATTCACTTTTTTTTTCACTTTTTTTTGCAGTGTTATAGGTCCCATAGGGACCTATAACACTGCACACACTGATCTTCTATGTTGATCACTGGTTTCTCATAAGAAACCAGTGATCAACGATTCTGCTGCATGACTGCTCATGCCTGGATCTCAGGCACTGAGCAGTGATTCGACGATCGGACAGCAAGGAGGCAGGAAGGGGCCCTCCCGCTGTCCTGTCAGCTGTTCGGGATGGTTCGGGATATCCCGAACAGCCCGACTGAGCTAGCCGGGAACTTTCACTTTTAGCGATCGGCGCTGCGCGCTATTAGAGGCGGGTCCCGGCTTCACTATGACGCCTGGCCCGCCATGATATGACGCGGGGTTACTGTGTAACCCCGCGTTATATCAGAAGAGCAGGACCAAGGACGTACCGGTACGTCCTTGGTCCTTAAGGGGTTAAGGACTGAGCCCTTTTTCACCTTAAGGACTCAGCCATTTTTTGCAATTCTGACCACTGTCACTTTAAACATTTATAACTCTGGAATGCTTTTAGTTATCAATCTGATTACGAGATTGTTTTTTCGTGACATATTCTACTTTAACTTAGTGGTAAAATTTTGTGGTAACTTGCATCCTTTCTTGGTGAAAAATCCCAAAATTTGATGAAAAATTTGAAAATTTTGCATTTTTCTAACTTTGAAGCTCTCTGCTTGTAAGGAAAATGGATATTCAAAATATTTTTTTTTTATTCACATATACAATATGTCAACTTTATGTTTGCATCATAAAATTGACAAGTGTTTACTTTTGGAAGACACCAGAGGGCTTCAAAGTTCCGCAGCAATTTTCCAATTTTTCACAAAATTTTGAAACTCGCTTTTTTTCAGGGACCAGTTCAACTTTGAAGTGGATTTGAAGGGCCTTCATATTAGAAATACCCCATAAATGACCCCATTATAAAAACTGCACCCCCCAAAGTATTCAAAATGACATTCAGTCAGCGTTTTAACCCTTTAGGTGTTTCACAGGAATAGCAGCAAAGTGAAGGAGAAAATTCACAATCTTCATTTTTTACACTCGCATGTTTTTGTAGACCCAATTTTTGAATTTTTGCAAGGGGTAAAAAGGAGAAAATTTTTACTTGTATTTGAAACCCAATTTCTCTCGAGTAAGCACATACCTCATATGTCTATGTTAATTGTTCGGCGGGCGCAGTAGAGGGCTCAGAAGGGAAAGAGCGACAAATGGTTTTTGGGGGGCATGTCACATTTAGGAAGCCCCTATGGTGCCAGAACAGCAAAAAAAAAACACATGGCATACCATTTTGGAAACTAGACCCCTCGGGGAACATAACAAGGGGTAAAGTAAACCTTAATACACCACAGGTGATTCACAACTTTTGCATACGTAAAAAAAAAAAAAAAATCCCTAAAATGCTTGGTTTCCCAAAAGTTTTACATTTTTAAAAAGGGTAATAGCAGAAAATACCCCCCAAAATTTGAAGCCCAATTTCTCCCGATTCAGAAAACACCCCATATGGGGGTGAAAAGTGCTCTGCTGGCGCACTACAGGTCTCAGAAGAGAAGGAGTCACATTTGGCTTATTTGAAGGAAATTTTGCTCTGGGGGCATGCCGCATTTAGGAAGCCCCTATGGTGCCAGGACAGCAAAAAACCCCAGATGGCATACCATTTTGCAAACTAGACCCCTTGGGGAACGTAAAAAGGGGTAAAGTGAACCTTAATACCCCAAAGGGGTTTCACAACTTTTGCATATGTAAAAAAAAAAAAAAAAAAATTTACCTAAAATGCTTGGTTTCCCAAAAAATTTACATTTTTACAAAGGGTTAAAGCAGAAAATACCCCCCAAAATTTGAAGCCCAATTTCTCCCGATTCAGAAAATGCCCCATATGGGGGTGAAAAGTGCTCTGCTGTCGCACTACAGGTCTCAGAAGAGAAGGAGTCACATTTGGCTTTTTGAAAGCAAATTTTGCTCTGGGGGCATGCCGCATTTAGGAAGCCCCTATGGTGCCAGGACAGCAAAAAAAAAAACATGGCATACCATTTTGGAAACTAGACCCCTCGGGGAACGTAACAAGGGGTTAAGTGAACCTTAATACCCCACAGGTGTTTCACGACTTTTGCATATGTAAAAAAAAAAATTATTTTTTTACCTAAAATGCCTCTTTTCCCAAAAATTTTACATTTTTAAAAAGGGTAAAAGCAGAAAATACCCCCCAAAATTTGTAACACAATTTCTCCCGAGTACGGCGATACCCCATATGTGACCCTAAACTGTTGCCTTGAAATACGACAGGGCTCCAAAGTGAGAGCGCCATGCGCATTTGAGGCCTAAATTAGGGACTTGCATAGGGGAGGATATAGGGGTATTCTACGCCAGTGATTCCCAAACAGGGTGCCTCCAGCTGTTGTAAAACTCCCAGCATGCCTGGACAGTCAGTGGCTATCTGGCAATACTGGGAGTAGTTGTTTTGCAACAGCTGGAGGCTCCGTTTTGGAAACAGTGGCGTACCAGACGTTTTTCATTTTTATTGGGGAGGGGGGCTGTGTAGGGGTATGTGTATTTGTAGTGATTTTTACTTTTTATTTTATTGTGTGTTAGTGTAGTGTGGTGTTTTTAGGGTACAGTCACATGGGCGGGGGTTCACAGTAGTTTCACGCTGGCAGTTTGAGCCGCAGCTCAAACTTGCAGCCGGATACTTACTGTAATCCTCCGCCCATGTGAGTGTACCCTGTACGTTCACATGGCGGGGGGGGGGGGGGGGGCGTCCAGCTGTTGCAAAACTACAACTCCCAGCATGTACGGTCTATCAGTGCATGCTGGGAGTTGTAGTTTTGCAACAGCTGGAGGCTCCGTTTTGGAAACAGTGGCGTACCAGACGTTTTTCATTTTTATTGGGGAGGGGAGGGGGGTTGTACAGGGGTTTGTGTATACGTAGTGTTTTTTACTTTTTATTGTGTGTTAGTGTAGTGTTTTTAGGGTACAGTCGCACGGGCGGGGGGTTCACAGTAGTTTCTCGCTGGCAGTTTGAGCTGCGACAGAAAATTTTCCGCAGCTCAAACTTGCAGCCGGATACTTGCTGTAATCCTCCGCCCATGTGAGTGTACCCTGTACATTCACATTGGGGGGGAACATCCAGCTGTTGCAAAACTACAACTCCCAGCATGTACGGTCTATCAGTGCATGCTGGGAGTTGTAGTTTTGCAACAGCTGGAGGCACACTGGTTGTGAAACACAGAGTTTGGTAACAAACTCAGTGTTTTGCAACCAGTGTGCCTCCAGCTGTTGCAAAAGCTACAACCCCCAGCATGTACAGACAGCGGAAGGGCATGCTGGGTCTTGTAGTTATGCAACAGCTGGAGGCATACTACTTTGGCTGGGGATGCTGGGGACTGTAGTTATGCAACAGCTGGAGACACACTGGTTTGCTACATAACTCAGTGTGCCTTCAGCTGTTGCAAAACTACAACTCCCAGCAGTCACCGACAGCCAACGGGCATGCTGGAAGTTGTACTTATGCAACCAGCAGATGCACTACTACAACTCCCAGCATGCACTTTAGCTGTTGGTGCAAGCTGGTAGTTGTAGTTACACAACAGCTGAAGGTACACTTTTCCATAGAAAAAATGTGCCTCCAGCTGTTGCAAAACTACAAGTCCCAGCATGCCCATAAGGGCATGCTGGGAGTTGTGGTGGTCTGCCTCCTGCTGTTGCATAACTACAGCTCCCAGCATGCCCTTTTTGCATGCTGGGAGCTGTTGCTAAGCAACAGCAGGAGGCTGTCACTCACCTCCAACGATCCTCGCCGCACAGGTCAGTCCCTCGTTGTCTCCGCTGCGGCCGTCGCTCCTGGGGCCCTGATCCCAACATTGACGCCGGGGATCGGGGTCCCCAACACCCGGGGTGCACGTCCCGTACCCGCTCACGTCCTCCGGAAGAGGGGCGGAGCGGGTTGCGGGAGTGACACCCGCAGCAGGCGCCCTGATTGGTCGGCCGGTAATCCGGCCGACGAATCAGGGCGATCGTGAGGTGGCACCAGTGCCACCTCACCCCTGCAGGCTGGCCGCTACACTAAGAAATTTTTGGGGATTTGTTTTAAGGGAAACATCCGATTTTACTAGTTTATCCCTAAGGTTGGTGCCTCGTCTGTAAGAAAGTAGTGGAGGGACCTGGAATTCCGTAATATCTGGGAAACTCTTTTGTAAGATGTTCCAATGTTTGTTTAGTACTGAAGCTATGTTTTTAGAGTGGCCACCAAAGGTGGACACAAAAGGAATACGTACTTGGGATTTATTACTCCTCTTTCTAGAGGTCTGTAAGGTTTCCTCTCTATTTAGAGCCATAGTTTGGGCCTTACCTTCCTGTAATAATCTTAAAGGATATCCGCGTTGTTTGAAATTAGTAATCATTTTATCAAGTGTAGGTTCAAGTCGTTCATCCGCGGCGATGATGCGTCTCACACGCAGCATTTGGCTTGCGGGGAGAGAACGCACCATCGGACGCAGATGGCAACTGGAGAAATGTAGAATTGAGTTATAATCAGTTTCTTTAACAAAAAGCTCAGTAATCAGACGCTCATTGTCTATCTTCACCCATGTGTCCAAGAATGAGACTTGAGACGTTGATGCATGTAAGGTAAATTGGATGTGAGGATTTAAGGTGTTCAGGTGGTCATTGAAAGCATGTCATTCTTCCATGTCCCCACACCAGATTAAAAACACATCATCGATGTACCTCCACCACCCCAGCAATTTGCTGGAGTGGTGGGATACATAAACACCAGATTCCTCCATGTGCCCATGGCGGTGCCGGAGATCTGGAGATAAAATGAATCGTTGAATAGTTGTTTTTAAGAATCAATTCTAGGAGAGAAATGATGAAATTTGTCTTCTCGAAAGAGAAGTCCAATTCCATGCTGGACCTCACAGCCTGCACACCCCCATCGTGAGGGATGGAGGTGTACAGGCTGACAACGTCCAGCGTGGCGATGATGGCCCCAGGTGGCAACAAAATGTCAGCAATTTTAAGTAAAAAATCTGTCGTGTCCTTCAGATACGATCTGGCTTTAACTGCATATGGTCTCAGAATTTGCTCCACGAAAATCGACAAGCCGCTGGTGATCTTAAATTTATTTTAATTGACCACATCCCCCCCACTTAAACGTGGGGGTGATCGTATCAGTCTCCTGAAAAAGAGAGAACTGAAATGGATTCACGAACTTCGATCTTTGAAACCATACGGTCTGAATGTTGAGTTTATTGTGACGCCGCAAATTTATCATGTATGATGCACGATCGAGTTCTTTTGATAAACCCCTGTCGAGTAAAAAGGTTTTGTAGTGATTCTACGTATTTATACTAATTATTTTTTTTTTCCTTTTTTTATAGATCGTGATACAGAACTATGGCAGCAGATACCGGACAGAGGTTGTTCTGTTGAAGATTTTTGCGTCCTTTTCCTGTATTTATTTAAATTAATATAAAAATTATTTTTCCTGTTATTTAATATTGCCCTCCTTTTTTTGACCTATCACAGACATATTCTCTGCTTCTCTTGTGACCCTAATAAACTTTCATATATCTGCCATTATCACTTGGTCAACAATCTTTTTCCCACGGTATGTGTGTGTTTGATGTATGGGCCCTCTCCTCACACTTTTGTGTGACCCCAATTTGTCAGCAGCATGTGTGTCCTGTTCTTGCCGGTGGTGTTCCACACTGCCTTCATGACAGGACCCTTTGTCACTTCACCTAGTCCTGGGAGACGGTGGCAAAGCGTGCTAGTGACAGGGTATAGGAGATTTGGTGCCAAGTGTTTGTGCTTGAAAGACGTGGGTTCAAGACTGCGTTTCATCTTTAAAATATTTGCTATTTTATTTTCTCCTTTTTTTTCTTTTTTGGCTACATTGGGCCTTTCTATCATATTGTTGATGACTTTTGTCACGGCCAATCCATTTTGTGGGAGTTATTACTCACCTATTACTAGCTTCATGTACTCCAGTACTATTGCCCTTTCTCTATATGGCAGACGCGAGCACAACAGTTGATGTGCGCACGCGTGTACCTACACGCGACCCACGTGGGTCTATGATGTAATCCAGTATGTCTGTGATTGGTCAAGGGCACAATCTCGGAAATGGGAGGCAGCGTGGACGCCGCTGCATGTCGCCATCATGGTGTCTTATACAGATCCTCTGCCGGGTAAGCCCTGCCTGTACTGTATATGTAATTAATCAATTATACATACCACCTGTTTTTCATACTTCCTTTTTTATGACAATTTGTCTTTTAATGCACTGCTATCATATACATGTACACGTACATGTATATGTTTATATTGCCTTTTGGCATCTTCTATATCCCACTGATCATATTTTGCTCTTTTATTATGTATCTTGTGTAATTCTGCACTGTTAATTATTAGTAATGAGCTTGAATGTATGTGTAACTATTTAAAGCTCTCTGAATCACTCATATGCTGCTTGAAAATGGTGGTGTGAGGCCACAGAAACGTTGCCTGTATTTTCTGGAATAAATCACTTCCTTGCACTTTAAGTTGGTGTGCTGCAGTTGCCTTCTATTGTACCTATATATATATATATATATATATATATATATATATATATATATATATATATATATATACACTCAAACAATAGAAGCATCAGCACCCTTCACCCACCCACAAAAAAACACACAGACACTAACAGAAGAAAGGAACAGTATATAATCGGGTGGACATTGTCAACACCTGAGTGGTTATTGGAGGGGGGCCCCTGATGAAGATCTGGTGAGCGGAACAATCGTTGGGGTCACACGCGCTCCAGAAGTGGTTCTATTACATGGCAGACGTTGTGGTAGGTAATCTTGGTCGGGCATTGCATTATCCATACATGTATTCTTTTCTTGCACTTGCACTTTTGAAATACTTGTATCATGTATCTGTATATACACTGCTCAAAAAAAATAAAGAGAACACTTAAACAACAAAGTGTAACTCCAAGTCAATCACACTTCTGTGAAATCACACTGTTCACTCAGGAAGCAACACCGATTGACAATCAATTTCACATTCTATTGTGCAAATGGAACAGACAACAGGTGGAAATTATAGGCAATTAGCAAGACACCCCCAATAAAGGAGTAATTCTGCAGGTGGTGACCACAGACCACTTCTCAGTTCCTATGCTTCCTGGCTGATGTTTTGGTCACTTCTGAATGCTGGCTGTGCTTTCCCTCTAGTGGTAGCATGAGACGGAGTCTCCAACCCACACAAGTATCTCAGGTAGTGCAGCTCATCCAGAATGGCACATCAATGCGAGCTGTGGCAGAAAGGTTTGCTGTGTCTTTCAGAGCAGTGTCCAGAGCATGGAAGTGCTACCAGGAGACAGGCTAGTACATCAGGAGATGTGAAGGAGGCCGTAGGAATGCAACAACCCAGCATCAGGACCTTTACCTCCGCCTTGGCGGAGCACTGCCAGAGCCCTGCAAAATGACCTCCAGCAGGCCACAAAGATGCATGAGTCCACTCAAACGGTCAGAAACAGTCTCCACTAGAGTGGTATGAGGGCCCTACGTCCACAGATGTGGGTTGTGCTTACAGCCCAACACTGTGCAGGATGTTTGGCATTTGCCAGAAAACAACAAGATTGGCAAATTCGCCACTGGCGCTCTGTGCTCTTCACAGATGAAAGCAGGTACACACTGAGTACATGTGACAGACGCTACAGTCTGGAGACGCCGTGGAGAACGTTCTGCTGCCTGCAACATCCTCCCTCATGACTGATTTGGCAGTGGGTCAGTAATGGTGTGGGGCGGCATTTTTTGGGGGGACCACACAGCCCTCCATATGCTTGCCAGAGGAAGCCTGACTGCCATTAGGCATCGAGATGAGATCCTCAGACCTCTTGTGAGACCATATGCTGGTGCGGTTGGCCCTGGGTTCCTCCTAATGCAAGACAATGCTAGACCTTATGTGGCTGGAGTGTGGATGGACTGGCCCGCCCTTTCCCCAGACCTGAGTGAGCAATTCTGGGACATCATGTCTCGCTCCATCCACCAATGCCACATTGCACCACAGACTGTCCAGGAGTTGGCGGATGCTTTAGTCCAGGTCTTGGATGACATCCCTCAGGAGATGATCCGCCACCTCATCAGGAACATGCCCAGGCATTATAGGAAGATCATACGGGCCCGTGGAGGCCACACACACTACTGAGCCTCATTTTGACTTGTTTTAAGGACATTAGATCAAAGTTGGATCAGCCTGTAGTGTGGTTTTCCATTGTTTTTTGTGTGATTTTGTTCTCAGCACATTCAACTATGTAAAGACGAAAGTATTTCTTATGATTAGTTCATTCATTCAGATTAAGGATGTGTTATCATGTGTATAATTCATGTACAAGTTTGAGCACTATTTATGTAACTGTTGAGACTGCAGGTCTACGCTGTACAGCAATAACACAGACCTGCATGAGAAACTAGTGCTATATTCTTCCTCCTTTTCTGATTTTTATATGATTCTATATCCATGTCAATTCCTCAAACAGATAAGGGTCACACTAGTATAAATAGGGTTTGTTGGATTAAGTTAAGTAGGTATCTTAAGATCTGCGTGAAGCATTTAGCACATGTTGGTGATAACTTCAATTAAAGATTAGGATTAGGTCTAAACTGGAGACTTAATACAGCTGACCCTTAAGCATAGCAAGGAGATCTGACCTTATAGCTGCAGGGCAGTTTAGAGTCTAATGTTCCTAGATAATTGGATTTAGGCAATGGATACTACGACTGCCTGGAATAAGCCAGATAAAAGATACTGCTGTAACAGAACTAATCTGTTCGATCCAAAGCTATGGTTTCTGATTTACAAGACATACAGTATAAGGCTAGCACAGTGTAAACAACAAATACAATATATATGGGGGATGATTAATAAAAAAAAATGGATAAATACACACAATCTCATCTAGTCTATCAATTTATATAACCCAAGTAAAGGAAATGTCCAGATAGAGTAAATAACCAACAACAAAAAAGAGTATTTCTTTTCTAGAAACAGTGCTACAGTTGTCAGTGGGATGTTTCTGGCATTGCAGCTTAGCCCTATACCCTTTAACACAAGTTAGTGGCAATACCAAACACAGCCTATGGACAAGAGTGGTGTTCTTTCATTGAGAAAATCTTCAAGATTATAGTATATCTATGCTTGATGGGAATCTCCTTTCAATGCCTATTTAATCATTTATTCATGTTGATAGTTGAGAAAATGTAAATAAACAAACATAATTCCCAATCTCTGAGCTTATTAGAGGTCTGTCTAGCTCAGTAATATAGGCACATTATATAGTTCTCTTTAATGGAAAACAGTTGTGTGGGCAACTCTCTAGGGCATTGTCTAAATAGCCCACCTGGGTTTCACCCTTTAACCCCTGTATGGGGATCTAGAAGTACCAAGTTGCTACCTCTGAGAATGGTCCTGGTGTGGGTGGCAGGTGGCAAAGTGGTCCAAGAAACAGCAGTGCAAAGCACTTAGGGGTAAGATAGATAAAAGTCTCGGTATGGGCTGAGGTCTGGGGTCAGCAGGTGAGATGCATTGTCAAGAACAGACAAACATATCAAGGTAAGATAGCACAGGTTTATAGTAAACATTATTGGGCAAACACAAGAGAGGTAATATAGTACAGATGATCAAGAAGTCATACACAAAAAAAAGATACAAAGATACACATTTACTGAAACACAATGGGGGAGATTTATCAACGTTGTCTATGTCCCGTATCAATATAGACCAAACTACAAAGGGTTAGTCTGGTCTATTGTGCACCTAATTTATCAAATGGCGCACAGCTCTTGATAAATTCTGTGCACAGACTGCATGATCTATGCTTTAGTCTATATTTAAACCTGCTCCAACATGGTCTGACATTTCGGCGTACTTTCAGCCTATGCGACTTGTCGCTGAAAAGTCGCACTTGATAAATTCAGCACCAATGCATTTTTCAATGCATTTCAGTCTAAAATAGACTTGCATGCATCATGTTCTAAAAATCCTCTAGAGCAAAAGTCGCAGAAAAGTCGCACAGATTTAGACTGCGACTTTCTGTGCGACAAATTTAGACAAGAAAAACCAGTCTAAATTCTTTGATAAATCTCCCCATTGACGCCTTTAGTCTGGCAAGGTGGAAATAACAAGTGATAGCAGTTGACTGAAATAAGTATTTAAATCTGTCTGTTGACATGCTAGGAGCAGTAGTACACTGGCAGAAAAGTGTAACACTGGCATTAGATTCTTTTGGATCAATATTTAATTTTAATAGTCGACAAAATTGCTGTAGTTAGCAGTGCAGCATGGGGGGGGGGGTGCTTTCCCCCTTTCTTGAGAGTACCCAACTGACAAGTTTTGTGCAATTTCTATTCAATGGCCTTTTCTATAATTCTCTTTTTTTAGCCTTCTTCAGCAACATCTGAACAATTGTAGAGCTCTACAGGACTCGCTTTTACATGTCAGTCTCCTTCTAAGCAACCTTTTATTATTCATTTTTGGAAAAAAAACTTTAGTTCATATAGCAAGCACATATATATTTTAAAATACATTTAGTATTACACGCTATAAATCCCCCCCCCATCCCCCACCCCCTTCCCAGCCAAGTCCATTTCACAATGGGAAAAAAAAACATTTTGCATCTCAGTTTCACCCTCTGCTTGCAATAAAAGTTAAACTGGGTATTTTTCCTTTGTCAATAAAAAGCTGAGGGGCTGCTGCCCATCTGTTTGTGCCCCTTGATGAAACAGTGGCTCTTTAACCAAAAAAAGATTTGGGATTTTTGCTTTAGACGTTTCCAAATAACTGCTTGCTAATGTTTGGAGGTTCTTGCGCATGCACCACATCCATCCATCTCTGAAGGTGTACTGACTCAGCAGGAGCAGAAAGAATTTAGATCTTGATTAATTAAGGTGCTAGGACACAAAATGAGATTTTTAGCCTCTGGTCTTCACTTAATTGAAGAATAATTACTTAAACATACAAAGATCTTCTAAGGTTTTATCCTTGTGAATTTTCTGTTAGCAATAGCAGAACCAATGGGAGAACTGAGAATAATTCAAGTTAGTTTGGTTTCATGTCAAAAATCTAATAAAAGTGTTTTTATTTTTGAACATTTCATCACTAACCATCTGCATGCAATGAACATAGATATATTAGATGTCCATAATTTTGTTTTCCATCTTAATAAAGGTATAATACTGAAGATATTTTCTTAAAGAGGTACGCCACTGGAAAACATTTTTTTTAAATCAATAGACGACAGAAAGTTAAACAGATTTGTAAATTACTATATAAAAATCGAAATCCTTCCAGTACTTATCAGCTGCTGTATGCTCCACAGGAAGTTCTTTTCTTTTTTAATTTATTTTCTGTCTGGCCATAGCGCTCTCTGCTGACACCTCTATCCATGTCAGGAAATGTACAGAGCAGGTAGGTTTGCTATGGGGATTTTCTTCTGCTCTGGACGGTTCCTAAAATGGACAGAGGTGTCAGCAGAGAGCACTGTGGTCAGACAGAAAGAATATTCAAAAAGAAAAGAACCTTAGAAGTAATTTATTAATCTGTTTAACTTTCTGGCACCAGTTGATTTAAAAAAAAAAAAAGGTTTTCCAGCGGAGTACCCCTTTAACCTCTTAAGGACATAGGACGTACAGGTATGCTCTGGCTCCCTGGTACTTAACCCCTTAAGGACACATGACGTACTGGAACGTCATGTGTCCACTCCCGATCTATAACGCGGGGCCACGGCGTGGCCCCGCGTCATAGCGGTTCGGGCCCGGCCGTTGTTAACAACGGCCGGGACCCGTGGCTAATAGCGCGCGGCATTGATCGCTGTGCCGCGCGCTATTAACCCTTTAGACGCGGCGTTCAAAGTTGAACGCCGCGTCTAAAGTGAAACCGAAAGCATGCCGGCTAGCTCAGGGGGCTGTTCGGGATAGCCGCGGTGAAATCGTGGCATCCCGAACAGCTGACAGGACAGCGGGAGGGCCCCTACCTGCCTCCTCGCTGTCCGATCGCCGAATGACTGCTCAGTGCCTGAGATCCAGGCATGAGCAGTCATGCGGCAGAATCATCGATCACTGGTTTCTTATGAGAAACCAGTGATCAATGTAAAAGATCAGTGTGTGCAGTGTTATAGGTCCCTATGGGACCTATAACACTGCAAAAAAAAGTGCAAAAAAAAAGTGAATAAACATCATTTAACCCCTTCCCTATTAAAAGTTTGAATCACCCCCCTTTTCCCATAAAAGAAAAAACACAGTGTAAATAAAAATAAAAATAAACATAAATGGTATCGCCGCGTGCGGAAATGTCCGAATTATAAAAATATATCGTTAATTAAACCGCACGGTCAATGGCGTGCGCGCAAAAAAATTCCAAAGTCCAAAATAGTGCATTTTTGGTCACTTTTTATATCATGAAAAAATGAATAAAAAGCGATCAATAAGTCCTATCAATGCAAAAATGATACCGTTAAAAACTTCAGATCACGGCGCAAAAAATGAGCCCTCATACCGCCCCATACACGGAAAAATAAAAAAGTTATAGGGGTCAGAAGATGACAATTTTAAACGTATAAATTTTTCTGCATGAAGTTATGATTTTTTCCAGAAGTGCGACAAATTCAAACCTGTATAAGTAGGGTATCATTTTAATCATATGGACCTACAGAATAAAGGTAAGGTGTCATTTTTACCGAAAAATGTACTACGTAGAAACGGAAGCCCCCAAAAGTTACAAAATGGCGTTTTTTTTTTCAATTTTGTCTCACAATGATTTTTTTTCCCGTTTCACCGTAGATTTTTGGGCACAATGACTGACGTCATTACAAAGTAGAATTGGTGGTGCAAAAAATAAGCCATCATATGGATTTTTAGGTGCAAAATTGAAAGAGTTATGATTTTTTAAAGGCAAGGAGCAAAAAACGAAAATGCAAAAACGGAAAAACCCCCGGTCCTTAAGGGGTTAAGGACCTAGGGCGTACCTGTACGTCTGTGGGAATTCCGGTCCCCTTCACTCACCGGGGGACCAGGATGCCTGCTGAAATCATTCAGCAGGCAACCCGTGCAAACCCCTGGAGAGGGTCAATTCAGACCAGTGATCTGCGGCGATTCTGGGTCATACAGGTCTCCGGTGACCCGGAGAATAAGGGCGATCAGGGCTGTCCAAGACACTCACGATCCCCCTGAAGGGATAGGAGTGAGGTGGCAGGGGTGCCACTCCTCCTATCCCTGCTATTAGTCGGTCAGAAGCGACCGATCAATAGCAGATCGGGGGAGGGGGGGGTTAAAGTTCGGTACCCCTGCTCTGCCCACCCACAGTAGTCCAGGCAGAATGGGGGAACTGTGCTGTGACTGGCGGTCACTTACAGATGGCGATCAGTGGCGGCGGGCAGAGATGAGGTGCGGCACCTTGGTGCAGACTACGGAAGCCAATGAGTTGTTGTCTAGCAACATCTGGAGGGCTACAGTTTGGAGACCACTATACAGAAGTCTCAAAACTGTAGCCCTCCAGATGTTGCAAAACTTTGGGCATGCTGGGATTTGTAGTTTTGCAATATTTGGAGGGCCACAGTTTGGAGATCACTTTGCGGTGACTAAATCTTGCAAAACTACAACTCTCAGCATGCACGAACAGCAAACGGCTGTCTCGTCTTACTGGCAGTTTTTGTTTCGTGCCTCCAGTTGTTGCAAAACTACATATCCCAGCATGCCCTTTGGCGATCAGAACATGCTGGGAGTTGTAGTTTTGCAACAGCTGGAGGCACACTGGTTGGAAAATGCTGAGTTGGGTAACAGAACCTAAATCAAGGTTTTCCAACCAGTGTGCATCCAGCTGTTGCAAAACTACAACTCACAGCATGCACCGTCTGTCAGTGCATGCTGGCAGTTGTAGTTTTGTTACAGCTGGAGGTTTACCGACAGGTTTACAGTGAGTTTCCTGCTTCAAGTTTGAGCTGCGGCAAATTTTCTGCTGCAGTGCAAACTCCTAGCAGGAAATTCACCGTAAACCCCCACCAGTGCGGATGTACCCTAAAAACACTACACTACACTACACCTACACAAAATAAAGGGTAAAACCCTACATATACACACGCGTACACTGTCCCCCCTCCCCCCGCCAAGAAAAATGAAAAATGTATCGTACGGCAGTGTTTCCAAAACAGAGCCTCAAGCTATTGCAAAACAACAACTCACAGCTTTTCCGGACAGCCACTGACTGGCCAGACATGCTGGGAGTTTAGCAACAGCTGGAGGCAAACTGTTTGGGAATCACTGGCATAGAATACCCCTATGTCCACCCCTATGCAATCCCTAATTTAGTCCTCAAATGCGCATGGTGCTCTCTCACTTCGGAGCCCTGTCGTATTTCAAGGAAACAGTTTAGGGCCACATATGGGGTATTACCGTACTTAGGAGCAATTGCGTTACAAATTTGGGGGGCTTTTTCTTCTTTTCCCCTTATGAAAAGTAAAAGTTGGGGTGTACACCAGCCTGTTAGTGTAAAAAAATTAAAATGATTACACTAACATGATGGTGTTGCTCCATTTGTGGAGTAAAATGCTCTGCAGGACACACAAGAAGGCTAAAGAGAGAGAGCCCACTATGTACATTTGAGGCCTAAATTGGTGATTTGCACAGGGGTGGCTGATTTTACAGTGGTTCTGACATAAACGCAATAAAATAAATACCCACGTGTCACCCCATTTTGTAAGCTACAACCCTCATGGAATGTAACAAGGGATATAGTGAGCCTTAACACCCCACAGGTGTTTGATTAATTTTCATTGACGTTGGAATGGAAAATGAAAAAAAAAAAATGCAACTAAAATGCTGGTGTTACCCTAAATCTTTTATTTTCTCAAGGGAAAATAGGAAAAGAAGCCCCCCAAAATTTTTAACCCCATTTCTTATGAGTATGGAAATACCCCATATGTGGATGTAAAGTGCTCTGCAGGAGAATTGCTCAGAAGAGAAGGAGAAATCACAATTTATTGGGTATATTTCATTAAAACACATATAACCCCTACAGACAAACTGTACCAATATTCACCTGTGACCGCAAAGGGAATAAATATCACAGAGAATAGAAACCAAACATAAATAATTCACCACCACCAATATTGCACAAATTTGCGTCAGTTATGTAGAATGACTATTGCACCATAGATAGAGCCCCCTACTAAGTCTATTCGGGTTACTTCTTTAAATATTGCACTATTCCCAGGGTCAAGATTGAACGGGATATGATGGGTTAATTCCTGGAGGGAAGTCTGATATGTGCTATCCCTACACTCCCTATCAATCCCTTAGCGTGTAGTGCAATCAAGTCCCTATTCACACTTTCCCCTCACGGTGTGGAGTGTAGCTGGGGCACTCGTCCTAATAAGGACGACCCCCATGCCTCAGGACCCTGTCCCTGTACTGCAATGGTCCTATCAGATATGGTACAGAGAAAAGTGCTTATGTGCTAGGGCTGTTGTGCAAATTGTTATGTCATAAAGGAATACCTTTAGGAAAGTATTAGATATAAAACGGAAAAAAAAATGTTTATAGTATAAAACGACCGCTAAGTGTGAGAATGGTTGCCACTGCCACTCCACCCTGCCGGGATATCATGATCTTGACTGTCTCCCTGATGAGCTGAGCGAAACGCTGCATTGGAGACCAGGTTTTTTCATTTTATATCTAATACTTTCCTTAAGGCATTCCTTTATGGCATAACAATTTGCACAACAGCACTAGCACATAAGCACTTTTCTCTGTACCATATCTGATAGGACCATTGCAGTACAGGGACAGGGTCATGAGGCATGGGGGTCATCCTTATTAGGACGAGTGCCCCAGCTACATGCCACACAGTGAGGGTAAAGTGTGAATAGGGACTTGATTGCACTACACGTTGAGGATTGATAGGGAGAGCACATATCAGACTTCCCTCCAGGAAATCATATCCTGTGATATCTTGACACTGGGAATCATGCAATGTTTAAAGGAGTAACCCGAATAGACTTAGTAGGGGGCTCTTTCTTTGGTGCAATAGTCATTTTACATTACTGATGCAAATTTGTGCAATATTGGTGGTGGTGAATTATTTATTTTTGGTTTCTATTCTCTGTGATATTTATTCCCTTTGCGGTCACAGGTGAATATTGGTACAGTTTGTCTGTAGGGGTTATATGTGTTTTAATTAAATATACCCAATAAATTGTGATTTTATATTTTGTAAGTCATACCCCAGTTTTTCAGCTTATTGATTATTTGCGGTGGGGAAAAGAGGCCAGCCCATGATTGAATGATTTGGAGCTGAATTCAGAAGAGAAGGAGCGCCATTGGGCTTTTGGAGAGAACATTTGTCCAAAATTGAAGGACACGTGTGTTTACAAAGCCAGAACAATGCACCACCCCACATGTGACCCCATTTTGGAAACTACACCCCTCACGTAATGTAATAAGGGTTACAGTGAGCATTTACACCCCACAGATGTCTGACAGATTTTTGGAACAGTGGTCCGTGAAAATGAAAAATGTAATTTTTCATTTGCACATCCCACTTTTCCAAAGATCTGTCAAATGCAAGTGGGGTGTAAATGCTCATTTCAACCCTTATTAAATTCTGTAAGGTGTGTAGTTTCCAAAATGCGGTCACATGTCGGGGGGCCACAGTTCTGGCAGCATGGAAGCTTTGTAAACGCACATGGCCCCCGACTTCCAAAAATTGGAAAATTTCTGATAAGCTTTGAAGCTGTCTGATGTCTTCCAAAAGTAAAAACATCTCAACTTTATGAAGCAAACATAATGTAGACATAAATTATATGTAAATCATTATACAATTTATTTGGTGTGTCTATTTTCCTTACAAGCAGAAAGCTTCAAAGTAAAAAATTTAAATAATACTGTTATTCAGTATAACATTATGAGAAGATTACAGGCATCACTTTTAGAATCACTGCTGCATAGCGGCACAATGAAAGAGCCTTGAGGTGGCATCAGTATGAGGAGACCATATAGTGGCTAAATGACACAGCATGGAGGTGTTGGCAGCATGATGAGACCATATAGTGGCTGAATGACAAAGCTTGGATGTGGCTGAAGCATGAGGAGACCATATAGTGGCTAAACGACACAGCGTGGAGGTGTTGGCAGCATGAAGAGACCATATTGTGGCTGAATGACACAGCATGGAGGTGTTGGCAGCATGAGGAGACCATATAGTGGCTGACAGACACAACGTGGAGGTGTTGGCAGCACGAGGAGACCATATAGTGGCTAAATGACACAGCGTGGAGGTGTTGGCAGAATGAGGAGACCATATAGTGGCTGAATGACACAGCTTGGATGTGGCTAAAGCATGAGGAGACCATATAGTGACTGAATGACACAGCATAGAGGTGTTGGCAGCATGAAGAGACCATACAGTGGCTGAATGACACAGCTTGGATGTGGCTGAAGCATGAGGAGACAGTATATTGGCTGAAAGACACAGCGTGGAGGTGTTGGCAGCATGATGAGACCATATAGTGGCTGAATGACAAAGCTTGGATGTGGCTGAAGCATGAGGAGACCATATAGTGGCTTAATGACACAGTGTAGAGGTGTTGGCAGCATGAGGTGACCATATAGTGGCTGAATGGCAAAGCTTGGATGTGGCTGAAGCATGAGGAGACCATATAGTGACCATATAATGAGGAGACCGTATAATGGCTGAATGAAAAAGCTTGAATGTGGCTGAAGCATGAGGAGACCATATAGTGGCTAAACGACACAGCGTGGAGGTGTTGGCAGCATGAGGACACCATATAATGGCTAAATGACACAGCATGGAGGTGTTGACAGCATAAGGAGACCATATAGTGGCTGAATGACAAAGCCTAGAGTTAACTGAAGCATGAGGAGACCATATAGTGTCTGAATGGCACAGAGTGGAGTTGGCAGAAGCATGAAGAGACAATTGAAATTTAAGATTTTGAAATAGAAATTTAAGATTTTGAAATTGAAATAGAGAATTTTGAAATTGAAATTTTTACTCCCAAGATTTAGTGTCCCGGGTCCCGGTGTGTGGGTAAAAGGACCAAATATAACAGGGAGTCACATGTCACATGGCAGCACAATGACAGAGCCTGGAGGTAACATCAGTATGAGGAGACAATATAGTGTCTGAATGACTGCTTGGAGTTTGTGGCAGCATGGGGAGACTAAATGTCTGAATGGCACCGCCTTGAGTTAGCTAAAGCATGAGTAGACCATATAGTGTGTGAATGACACAGCCAGGAGGTGGCTGAAGCACGAGGAGACCATAAAGTGGCTGAATGACACAGCCTAGAGTTGGCTGAAGCATGAGTAGACCATATAGTGTCTGAATGGCACAGCCTGGAGTTGGCTGAAGCATGAGGAGACCATATAGTGGCTGAATGGCACAGCCTGGAGTTGGCAGAAGCATGAGGAGACCATTGAAATTTAAGATTTTTAAATTAAAATTTTAACTCCCAAGGTTTTAGTGTCCGGGGCCCTGGTGTGTGGGTACAAAGGACCAAATCTAACAATGAGTCACATGTCACATGGCAGCACAATGACAGAGTCTGGAGGTGGCATCAGTATGAGGAGACAGTATAGTTGCTGAATGACACAGACTGGAGCGGGCAGCAGCATGAGTAGACACTAGGGCTTCACAATCCCTAAGATTAAAAGATTAATTTTGAAATTTAAATTGAAGATTTATGGTAGCTACTGCTACCATAATTTTTTTTAGGCCCAGCAGCATCAGTAAACATATATTGGCTGAATGACACAGCCTGGAGGTGACTGAAGCATAAGGAGACCATATAGTGTCTGAATGGCACAGCCTGGAGGTAGCTGAAGAATGAGGGTACCATATAGTGTCTTAATGGCCCAGCCTGGAGTTGGCTGAAGCACGAGCAGGCCATATAGTTGCTGAGTGGCATAGCCTGGAGTCTGTGGCAGCATGAAGAGACCATATAGTGGCTGAATGGCACAGCCTGGAGGTGGCTGAAACATGAAGAGACCATATAGTGTCTGAATAGCACAGCCTGGAGTTAGCTGAAGCCTGAGGAGACCATATAGTGTCTGAATGGCACAGCCTGAAGGTGGCTGAAGCATGAGGAGAACAGATAGTGGCTGAATGGCACAGCCTGGAGGTGGCTGAATCATGAGGAGACCATATAGTGGCTGAATTGCACAGCCTGGAGATGGCTGAAGCATAAGAAGACCATATAGTGGCTGAATGGCACAGCCTTGAGATTTTGGCAGCATGAGGAGACCATATAATGACTGAAGGGCACAGCCTGGAGTTTGTGGCTGAAGCATGAGGAGACCATTTAGTGGCTGAATGGCACAGCCTGGAGTTTGTGGCAGCATGAGGAGACCATATATTGTCTGAATGGCAAAGCCTGGAGGTAGCTGAAGCATGAGGAGACCATATAGTGTCTGAATGGTACAGCCTCAAGGGGGCTGAATGATGAGGAGTACAGATAGTGGCTGAATGGCACAGCCTGGAGGTGGCTGAATCATGAGGAGACCATATAGCGGCTGAATTGCACAGCCTGGAGATGGCTGAAGCATAAGGAGACCATATAGTGGCTGAATGGCACAGCATTGAGATTTTGGCAGCATGAGGAGACCATATAATGGCTGAAGGACACAGCCTGGAGTTTGTGGCAGCATGAGGAGACCATGAAGTGGCTGAATGGCACAGCCTGGAGTTTGTGGCAGCATGAGGAGACCATATATTGTTTGAATGGCAAAGCCTGGAGGTAGCTGAAGCATAAGGAGACCATGTAGTGTCTGAATGGCACAGCCTGGAGGTGAATGAAGCATGAGGATATCATATAGTTGTTGAATTGCACAGCTTGGAGTTTGTGCAGCATGAAGAGACCCTATAGTGGCTGAACTGCACAGCCTGGATGTAGCTGAAGCATGATGAGACCATATCGTGTCTGAATGGCACAGCCTGTAGGTGGCTGAAGCATGAGGATGCCATATAGTGGCTGAATGGCACAGCCTCGAGATTGTGGCAGCTTGATGAGACCATATAATGGCTGAATGGCACAGCCTGGAGTGGGTGGCAGCATGAGGAGACCACATAGTGGCTGAATGGCACAGCCTGGAGTTTGTAGCAGCATGAAGAGACCATACTGTGGCTGAATGGCACAGCCTGGAGGTGTCTGAAGCATGAGGAGACCATATAGTGTCTGAATGGCACAGCCTGGAGTTAGCTGAAGCGTGAGGAGACCATATAGTGTCTGAATAGCACAGCCTGGAGGTGGCTGAAGCATGAGGAGAACAGATAGTGGCTTAATGGCACAGCCTCGAGGTGGGTGAATCATGAGGAGACCATAGAGTGGTTGAATTGCAAAGCCTGGAGATGGCTGAAGCATGAGGAGACCATATAATGGCTGAATGGCACAGCCTGGAGTCTGTGGCAGCATGAGGAGACCAAATAGTGGCTGAGTGGCACAGCCTGGAGTTTGTGGCAGCATGAGACCATATATTGTCTGAATGGCACAGCCTGGAGTTTGTGGCAGCATGACGAGACTTGATAGTGGCTGAATGGCACAGCCTGGAGTTTGTAGCAGCATGAAGAGACCATATAGTGGCTGAATGGCACAGCCTGGAGGTAGCTGAAGCTTGAGGAGACCATATAGTGTCTGAATGGCAGAGCCTGGAGGTGGCTGAAGCATGAGGATACCATATAGTGGCTGAATGAGACAGCCTGGAGGTGGCAGCAGCAGTCCTGAAAGAGACCCTAATGCAGAAACTGAAACTGGGGACCAGCACCTTAATTATGTTTTGCAGTATTTATAGCAGCACAATGAGAGAGCCTGGAGGTGGTAGCATCAGCATGAGGACACCATAGAGCAGCACAATTAGAGAGCCTTCAGGTGGCAGCATCAGCATGAAGAGACCATATAGCAGCACAATTTGAGAGCCTGGAGGTGGCAGCATCAACATGAGGAGACCGTATGGCGGCACAATGACAGTGCCTGCAGGTTGTAGCATCAGCATGAGGAGACCATATAGTGGCACAATGACAGAGCATGGAGGCGGTAGCATCAGCACGCGGAGACCATAGAGCAGCACAATGAGAGAGCCTGGATGTGGCAGCATCAGCATGAGGAGACCATAGAGCAGCACAATTAAAGAGCTTGGAGGTGGCAGCATCTGCATGAGGAGACCATATGGTGGCACAATGACAGAGCCTGGAGGTGGTAGCATTAGCATGAGGAGACCATAGAGTAGCGCAATGACAGAGCCTTGAGGTGACAGCAGCAGCATGAGGGCCATGCCAAGTGAGGGTTGAGTCTGAGGAACCCACCGACTGTTGACTAGGAGTTTCAGATGTCACTTGGGATGAAGTGGATGACCGAGTGAACCGATCAATCATGGCTGCTGGGTTGCTGGTCGAGACATGCCTGCTAGCTGACACCGGGAGCTAAGAACTCTCGCTGCAACTCCGGCTACCACACACCCCTACTCTGCTGCGACCTTTGCCTGCGCCTGATGAATTTAGTCCTCTGCCACTCCACTGTGCACGTCCTGGTACCACTCTGCCTGACATGCTTATTGCGTATATCAGGGGAGTACAATACACTTCACTATGCTTAAAACAGTGTTTGTCTAGAACAGAAGCAGGTGTGTACTATTAGCTGTCCTTTCACAGTATATATAATTATTTAAGTAAAACACCATCCGCTGAGTACTTTTGCCTGGACTTTCACAGTATCTAGACCCTTGACAGATTAACAGGCACAAACGAGTACACTACTTACATGTAGGTATGGGATTTGCACTTATGAAGGCAGAAAAATATGCTACTGTACGCTTCAAAAATTATTTGAGTAAAACACAAGCTGGTGATTCCTTTAACAGTATATAGGCCCTTGCCAGATTAACAGGCACAAAATAGTACACCACTCTGATTTAGGTGTGTGGTATGCCCTTATGAGGCACAGTACGCTTAAACAAAGTATGTTAGTAAAACACCAGTCGGTGATTACTTTTGCCTGGACTTTCACAGTATCTAGGCCCTTGACAGATTAACAGGTTTTAAATAATACACTACTTAGATGTAGGTATGTGGTATGCACTTATGAGGGCAGAAAAATGCACTACAGTACACTTAAAAAATTATCTGACTACAAAACCGGCCTCTGAGAACTTTTGCCCTAAATTTCACAGTATCTAGGCCCTTGACAGACTAACAGGTTTAAAATAGTACACTACTTAGATGTAGGTATGTGGTATGCACTTATGAGGGCAAGAAAATGCGCTATAGTACGCTTAATAAAAGTATTGGAGTAAAACACCAGCCAGTGATTACTTTTGGCTGTCCTTTTACAGTATCTTGCCCTTGACAGATTAACAGGTTTAAAATAGTACCCTACTTAATGTAGGTATGTGGTATGCACATATCAGGGCAGAAAAATGCGCTACTGTATGCTTCAAATATTATTTGAGTAAAACACCAGCCGGTGATTAGTTTTGGCTGTCCTTTCACAGTATGTAGGCCCTTGACAGATTAACAGTCACAAAATAGTACACTACTTTAATGTGTGTATGTGGTATGCACTTATAAGGGCGGAAAAATGTGGTACATTACGCTTACAAAAACTTATTTTAGTAAAACACCAGCCGGTGATTACTTTTGTCTGGACTTTCACAGTATCTAGGCCCTTGACAGATTAACAGGTACAAAATAGTACACAACTTAAATGTACGTATGTGGTATCCACTTATGAGGGCAGAAAAGTGCGGTACATTACGCTTACAAAAATTTATTTTAGTAAAACACCAGCCGGTGATTACTTTTGCTTGGACTTTCACAGTATCTAGGCCCTTGACAGATTATCAGGTACAAAATAGTACACTATTTGATGTACGTATGTGGTATGCAGTTATGCACTTAAGAGGGCAGAAAAAAGCGGTACAGTACGCTTAAAAATACATATTTTAGTAAAACACCAGCCAGTGATTACTTTTGCCTTGACTTTCACAGTATCTAGGCCCTTCACAGATTAACAGGTACAAAATAGTACACTACTTAGATATACGTATGTGGTATGCACTTATGAGGGCTGAAAAATGCGGTACAGTATGCTTAAAAAAAACATATTTTTGCACAACACCAGCAGTACACAACAGTGCTGCAGCACAAAAAAACTGTGTACTAAAGACAAAATTGCACTCTGTCAAATACTCTTAGGAATGGACTGCTGGGTATTATAGTATCTACAGACCAGTATAACCAGCAGATGATTTGTTGTGGAACAAAGACACAGAATTGCGCTGAAAAATGATTCCTGCCTCCTCTGATAAGGTTTATGAAGTTGAGGCAGCTTGTTGAACTGTATGAGACAACACTGATCTATCTGCCCCTCTCTGTAATACAATGCTGGAGAAAGTTACTGAGAGGTTAATGGCTGCAGTAAAAACCCTTTTCAGTGAAAAAAACACTGTTCTCTGTCCACCAGAACGCTGATGTCACTAGGATGTGAAACACAGCTGGAATGAGCTTTTCTGTGTAACACACACACACACACTGCTATGTAAATCCTTTCTCTCTGCAGTGTAATGAATGATATGACGAGCCGCAAAAGGTCTGCCGAATATATAGGGCTGTGACATCACAAGTGACTGACTGCTGATAGGCTGCATGTGATTCAGTGTCATCCCGCCTGCTTCCCTTCCTGCCTTGCCTTCCCACCTTCCCAGCGTTCCTTGCCCCATGTACTGGTATTTGTATCCGCCATTTTAGATGCCCTGGAGCCTGGACCGCAGTAAATGGAGTTTAAAGAAGCGATTCATGTGATAGAATCGCTGTGATATTTGCATTCATTGCAAATCGAATATTTCATGAAATTCGTAACAAATTCGGGTTCGTCAGCTTCGATTCGCTCATCTCTAACCATTAACCATAATAACTTATCGCTGATCCATTTTTCTCCTGATCTATGTCATGTGATAGTCTCACTCATAATACAATTCTCTGCAGTATGCCTGGATGCCAGCACTTACAGTATGAAGAAAAGCTACCATTTCTTCAACTTTCCTCAGGCTTTGTTCTATTGATTGTCTGAGGTCACAATTGTCTTTGATGATTCTAATTGTAAATATGTTGATATTTCAAGGGCAAATGTTTTATTACATACTGTTCAGCTTTTAATTTTCTTTTGCAAATCTTTTTAGTGATTTTTTTTTTGTTTTCAGTTTTTTCATCAAGGATACACCCACAAGGAGATGTTAATCAAGCTACACATAAACTGTCAAATTACATTCTCGTAATTTTTTTCTACAGTCCAGATAGATAAAAATGTCAAATGTACTTTAATCACATGTTATCTCTAGAATTTATTGTCTACATTATTTATTTATCTTTTTTTCTTAGCGGTCGACACTTAAGGAGAATTTTAAAATGTTTGGGATTGAGGAGAAGATGTCCTGACAAACCTATAACCCAAATTTTCAGGGCAGTACAGGTGCTTATATGTCTCAATTTACATAGAGATATATTTTAAAATGAGGTAGTGATATTTTGTGTTTACCTTCTTATTTAAAGGGGTGGAAAACTTTTTTTTTTATCAACTGGTGGTAGAAAGTTAAACAGATTTTTAAATTAGAAACAAAGGTTAACCACACCTCAAGATATCACCCTACTGGGTACACAATGAATATATATGAAGACTAATGGTTTTTGAGAAAAATGCTAATTTTTAGAAAAACAACAACTATAAAATCTTAGTTTTAAAATAATCAGACCATTAACATTAGTACACTGTCATTGGGCCCTAATGACAGGATGTGAAGATGTAAACGGGCAACTACCTAATAGAGAATATCTATATATTATCAATGTCAATGGTCCGGAATGGACCGTTAGTCTGGCACAAAACACAATAGATGTTCCAGTACTGATGATAAAGATGGCACAGTTACAGTTAAATTTGGTATTATCGCAGCTGTAACAGCAGCCATAAAAATTGCAGCACCATAACAAGTGCAGCAGCAGAGGTCAGAAAAATTAGGCATGTACAGATGGATGAAAAATGGAGTATTGTCGCAGCCGCAGCTGTAGCAGCAGCCAGAAAAATTGCAGCACCAGAAAAAGTGCAGCAGCAGAGGCCAGAAAAATTAGGCATGTACACCTGGCTGGAAAATTTGGTATTGTCGCAGCTGTAGCAGCGGCCAGAAAAATTGCAACACCAGAAAAAGTGCAGCAACAGAGGCCAGAAAAATTAGGCATGTACAGATGGATGAAAAATTGAGTATTGTCGCAGCCGCAGCTGTAACAGCAGCCAGAAAAATTGCAGCACCAGAAAAAGTGCAGCAGCAGAGGCCATAACAATTAGGCATGTACACCTGGCTGGAAAATACTCCTCTGACTCCTCTTTCTCACAATCCTCTTCCAGCTTTGCTGCAGGTCCAGCAAGAGATGCTGATAAGGCTGTTTCTGGTGGTGATGGTGTCCAAAACTCTTCCTCTTCACGCTCATCTACTGCCTGATCCAGCACTCTTCGCAGGGCGCGCTCCAGGAAGAAAACAAACGGTATGATGTTGCTGATTGTGCCTTCGGTGCGACTGACCAGGTTTGTCACCTCCTCAAAAGGACGCATGAGCCTACAGGCATTACGTATGAGCCTCCAGTAACGTGGCAAAAAAATTCCCAGCTCCGCAGATGATGTCCTAGCACCCCGGTCATACCAATATTCATTGACAGATTTTTCTTGTTGGAGCAGGCGGTCGAACATTAGGAGTGTTGAATTCCAACGTGTCGGGCGGTCTTAAATCAAGCGCCTCACTGGCATGTTTTTTCGCCACTGGATATCTGACAAGTGTGCCATGGCCGTGTAGGAATGCCTGAAATGGCCACACACCTTCCTGGACTGCTTCAGGACATCCTGTAAGC
This sequence comes from Hyla sarda, assembly GCF_029499605.1. Lineage (NCBI taxonomy): Eukaryota > Metazoa > Chordata > Amphibia > Anura > Hylidae > Hyla > Hyla sarda. The sequence continues at coordinate 266,661,482 of NC_079190.1, read as the reverse complement.
CTGGGTAGTTGAGCACAAAGCGTTGTACAATCAGATTACACACATGTGCCATGCACGGCACATGTGTCAACTTGCCCAACCGCAATGCCGCCAACAAATTTGTTCCGTTGTCACAAACCACCTTGCCGATGTCCAGTTGGTGCGGAGTCAGCCACTGGTCCACCTGTGCGTTCAGGGCCGACAGGAGCGCTGGCGCGGTGTGACTCTCCGCTTTGAGGCAAGTCAACCCCAAGATGGCATGACACTGCCGTATCCGGGATGTGGAATAGCACTTGGGGAGCTGGGGGACTGTCGATGATGTGGAGCAAGACGCAGCAGTGGAAGAGGACTTGGCCGAGAATGTTATGGAAGAGGATGGCAGTAGGAGGAGTAGAGGAGGTGGCAGCAGGCCTGCCTGCAAGTCGTGGCGGTGTCACCAACTCCTCTGCAGAGCCACACATTCCATGCTTGGCAGCCGTCACCAGGTTTACCCAATGCGCAGTGTAGGTGATATACCTGCCCTGACCATGCTTTGCAGACCAGGTATCAGTGGTCTGATGGGCCCTTGCCCCTACACTGTGTGCCAGACATGCCATAATTTAAAATGGAGTAAAGGTTGGGGATTGCCTTTTGTGCAAAAAAATTTTGGCCGGGTACCTTCCACTGCGGTGTCCCAATGGCTACAAATTTTTTAAAGGCCTCAGACTCCACCAGCTTGTATGGTAAAAGCTGGCAGGCTAGCAGTTCCGACAAGCCCGCTGTCAGACGTCGGACTAGGGGGTGACTTTGAGACTTTGTCTTCTTGCACTCAAACATCTCCTTGACAGACACCAGACTTTGGGCAGATGAGCAGGAACTGCTCAAGGTGAGAGACGGAGAGGCGGATGGTTGAGAGGGGGCAAGGAGGGCAGCAGTAATTGACTTGGCTGAAGATGCTGGACCAGGAGGAGGATGGCGGCTTTGACTTTGTGTGCTGCTTGTACTGACGTGTTGATCCCATAGGCGTTTGTGATGTGATATCATGTGCCTTCGCAAAGCAGTTGTGCCTAGGTGGGTGTTGGACTTCCCACGACTCAGTTTCTTCTGGCACAGGTTGCAAATGGCCTCGCTGTTGTCAGAGGCAGACACACAAAAAAAATGCCACACTGCTGAGCTCTGCGATGATGGCATTCTGGTGGTGGCAAAAGCATGTGTTGATTGGCATACCGTCTGGCTGACCCCGGGTGCCGATGCATGCTGTCTGACTGTGCCACTAGCTCCTTGTGACAACCTCCCCCTGCTTCCAACTCGTCTCCTCCTCCTCTCTGTCTCCCCATCTGAACTTTCCCCCTCTTCTTCTCTTCCAGCGGGCACCCACGTGGCATCCACGGACACATCGTCATCATCAACACCTTCACCGCTATCTGACACCTCAAGAAAGGAAGCAGCAGCGGGTACAACATCATCATCACACTGTACATCCATGTGTGTAATGCTGCCTGACTGAGACATATCCCTGTTAACTACATCCTCTGGCAATAATGGTTGCACATCACTCATGTCTTCAAACTGATGTGGAAATAACTCCTCTGACAGATCAAGTAAAGCTGCTGTGGTGCTAGTGTTGGTGGCGGTGGCAGGCGGGCAAGTGGTAGCATGAGAGGTGCCCAAAGCTAAGCTAGAGGAGGAGAAGGACGGTGCGTCAAAGTTCCGAGCGGAAGCTGTAGTAGATTGGGTGTCTTGTGATAGCCAGTCAACTAAGTCCTAAGAACTTTGGGGGTTCAGGGTACATAACCTCTGAACACTGGCCATTCAAGGGCCAAAGGGAATCCCAGCGCCACGACGACCCCTGCTGGGTGGCCTTCCTCTGCCTATCATTTTTTTTTGGTTAAATTTGCACAACTGTCACACCTAATGTGATTTGCACTAGGGTGACACAATTTGCCCTGCAGGCAAAAAAAACTGGCAACTGTGACGTGAACTGACGGTGACGACTGATTTTATTTAACAGCCAAAAAAGGTATTTTTTTTTATTTGCACAACTGTCACACCTAATGTGATTTGCACTAGGGTGACACAATTTGCCCTGCAGGCAAAAAAACTGGCAACTGTGACATGAACTTATAGTGACGACTGATTTTCTTTAACAGCCAAAAAAGGTTTTTTTTTTTTTATTTGCACAACTGTCACACCTAATGTGATTTGCACTAGGGTGACACAATTTGCCCTGCAGGCAAAAAAACTGGCAACTGTGACGTGAACTGACAGTGATGACTGATTTTATTTAACAGCCAAAAAAGGTATTTTTTTATTCTTTTTTGTTTGCACAACTGTCACACTTAATGTGATTTGCACTAGGGTGACACAATTTGCCCTGCAGGCAAAAAAAACTGGCAACTGTGACGTGAACTTACAGTGATGACTGATTTTATTTAACAGCCAAAAAAGGTATTTTTATTTAAATTTGCACAACTGTCACACCTGATGTGATTTGCACTAGGGTGACACAATTTGCCCTGCAGGCAAAAAAACTGGCAACTGTGACGTGAACTGACAGTGACTTTATTTAACAGCCAAAAAAGGTATTTTTTTTATTTGCACAACTGTCACACCTAATGTGATTTGCACTAGGGTGACACAATTTGCCCTGCAGGCAAAAAAACTGGCAACTGTGACGTGAACTGACAGTGACGACTGATTTTATTTAACAGCCAAAAAAGGTATTTTTTTTTAAATTTGCACAACTGTCACACCTAATGTGATTTGCACTAGGGTGACACAATTTGCCCTGCAGGCAAAAAACCTGGCAACTGTGACGTGAACTGACAGTGATGACTGATTTTATTTAACAGCCAAAAAAGGTATTTTTTTTTTTTTTTTGTTTGCACAACTGTCACACCTAATGTGATTTGCACTAGGGTGACACAATTTGCCCTGCAGGCATAAAAACTGGCAACTGTGACGTGAACTTACAGTGATGACTGATTTTATTTAACAGCCAAAAAAGGTATTTTTATTTAAATTTGCACAACTGTCAAACCTAATGTGATTTGCACTGGTGTGACAATGAGCAAAAAAACTTGCCAGCGAAGTTCCCCTTTTAAGCAGTGGTCCCCAACCAGGGTGCCTCCAGCTATTGCAAAACACACGGACTGATATATTTCAGCCCTTTGAATACTGTAGTAGTTAGTTGCTTTAAAGAAAAAAAGCTTGCCAGCGGAGTTCCCCTTTTATGCATTGGTCCCCAACCAGTGTGCCTCCAGCTGTTGCAAAAAACACGGACTGATATCTTTCAGCTCTTTAAATACTGTAGTAGTTAGTTGCTTGAAGGAACTTAAGTTTTATACTGGAGCACCCCTTTTAACCAGCGGTTCCCTCCCAACCAGGGTGCCTCCAGCTGTTGCAAGACACACAGACTGATATCTTTCAGCCCTTTAAATACTGTAGTAGTTAGTTGCTTTAAGGAACTTAAGTTTGATTCTGGAGTACCCCTTATAACCAGCGGTTCCCTCCCAACCAGGGTGCCTCCAGCTGTTGCAAGACACACGGACTGATATCTTTCAGCCCTAAAAAGGGCTTTTTGGGTGCTGTCCTTAAAGCAGATGTTACACAAGTGCTTTAGAAGTAAACTGGACCCTGAATACACCACCTAGTAGCAACCTAGCTATCGCTTTCCCTATACAGCAGGCGCAGCTTCTCTGACCCTCCACTTCCTAAGCCTGCAGCATGCTGAATGAGGTTAAAATGGCGTCCATGCAAGAGGTAGGAGGGTCTGGAAGGGAGGGACTGCTGCTGATTGGCTGTAATGTGTCTGCTGACTCTGACTCACAGGGTCCAAGTTTACTGCAATGTTAAAGTATAGGGGGCGGATCGAACTTCACATATGTTCGCCCGGCGATGCGAACACGAACATGCTAAATTCGCCGGGAACTGTTCGCCGGTGAACAATTCGCGACATTTCTAGTGCTGTGATGTCTGCGAAGATCTCGGCGTGGATGCCTGGACAGGTGGAGGGCTCCAGCAAGGGGCTCCCTCGTAAGCGTTCCGAGGTGTCAGCAAACACCGGTGTGGATATCAGACTCTCGCTATGCTCTGATGAGTGACTTGCCTACTGAAGAAGGGGTTGATCCCAGAACCCTGAAACGCGTCTAGGCCGTTATCTTGTCTGAACTGAGCGCTATCTACATTCACTACCTTAATCTTAGCCGGCACGGAAGATCGCAATCCAAACCACTTGCTGCACTAAACAACTAATCTTGCACATCAAGCACATTGCAAGTCTGCTGAGAGTCTGATATCGAGAGTCCGATATCCACACCGGTGTTTGCTGACACCATGGACCGCTTACGAGGGAGCCCCTTGCCGGAGCCCTCCACCTGCTCAGGCATCCTCGCCGAGATCATCGCAGACATCACAGCACTTTCCTTCACCGGCCCGTCGCAGTACGGGACCAGCAGCTTGGGTGAGACCGATCCATCTACTTGTCTAGAGACTGTGAGCAATACATTATACGTTACTATAAGTAACTGCCATCTTTATCACCAGTACTGGAACATCTATTGTGTTTTGTGCCAGACTAACGGTCCATTCCGGACCATTGACATTGATAATATATAAATATTCTCTATTAGGTAGTTGCCCGTTTACATCTTTACATCCTGTCATTAGGGCCCAATGACAGTGCACTAATGCTAATGCTCTGATTATTTTGAAACTAAGATTTTATAATTGTTATTTTAATTAAAATTAGCATTTTTCTCAAAAACCATCAGTCTTCATATATAGTCATTGTATACCCAGTAGGGTGATATTCTTAAGGTGTGGTTAACCTTTGTTTCTGATTTTTTTTCCTTATTTGATCGGTGGGGATCGATCTTTTATCCACATTGACCTCGAATACCTGGTTGTGAGCTGCACACATAGTTTCTCAGATTTGGAAATTACCTCTATTAAAAAAATATTAACCCTTCCAGTACTTATTAGCTGCTAAATACCACAGAGGAAACTCTTTTCTTATTGGAACACAGAGCTCTCTGCTGACATCATGACCACAGTGCTCTCTGCTGACACCTTTGTCCATTTTAAGAACTGTCCAGAGTAGGAGAAAATCCCTATAGAAAACATATCCTGCTCTGGACAGTTCCTAAAATGGACAAAAATGTCTGCAGAGAGCTCTGTGTTCTAAAAAGAAAATAATTTCCTCTGTAGTATTCAGTAGCTATCAAGTATTGTATTTTTTTAAATAGAAGTTTACAAATCTGTTTCATTTTCTGGCACCAGTTGATTAAAAAAAAAAAAGTTTTCCACTGGAGTATCCCTTTAAGGATGAGCTAAAAAACTGGTCTCCATTTAAAGCAATAATAGCAATGTATAAGCACTTTAGAGAAGTCATTGGACTCTTTTCTTTTTGGAACACAGAGCTCTCTGCTGACATCATGACCACAGTGCTCTCTGCTGACACCTTTGTCCATTTTAAGAACTGTCCAGAGTAGGAGAAAATCCCTATAGAAAACATATCCTGCTCTGGACAGTTCCTAAAATGGACAAAAATGTCTGCAGAGAGCTCTGTGTTCTAAAAAGAAAATAATTTCCTCTGTAGTATTCAGTAGCTATCAAGTATTGTATTTTTTTAAATAGAAGTTTACAAATCTGTTTCATTTTCTGGCACCAGTTGATTAAAAAAAAAAAAGTTTTCCACTGGAGTATCCCTTTAAGGATGAGCTAAAAAACTGGTCTCCATTTAAAGCAATAATAGCAATGTATAAGCACTTTAGAGAAGTCATTGGACTTAAACCCTACTATAGGTACTCTGTTTTAAAATTTTTGCTTTAATAACATTTTCACATTTATAATACAAAATAATTTTTTTGTTAATAATCTCTTTAGAAACAATATTCATGAAATCATGAGGGAACTTGACAATGACGGACTGAGGGGACATTGACCAGGACGAAAGTAAATTATATTCCACCAAGGGACCAAATGATATTTGGCACATAGATGGTAAGTATTACTGCTTTTGCAAGGGGGCGGAGGGGGGCTTGCATAGTTGTATACTATTGGTTATGGTTATTTTTCACCTGAATTTTTTTATTTTTTTTTATTTAAAAAAATATTTCAATCAAGTTATAAACATATGTCTCAGCACAACTTTAACCCCTTAAATACTCAGCCCATTTGGGCCTTAAGGACACAGACAACTAAATTTTTATGTTTTCGTTTTTTCCTCCTCGCCTTCAAAAAATCATAATTATATTTTCATCCACAGACTAGTATGGGGGCTTGATTTTTGCGTGACCAGTTTTCCATTGTAATGACATCACTCACTTTACCATAAAATGTATGGCGCAACCAAAAAAGTACTACTTGTGTGGTGAAATTTAAAAGAAAAACGCAATTTTGCAAATTTTGGAAGGTTTCGTTTTCACGCCGTACAAATGACATGTGTTCTTTATTCTTTGGGTCAATACGATTAAAATGATACCCATGATAACATACTTTTCTATTATTGTTGTGCTTAAAAAAATCGCAAACTTTTAAACCAAATTAGTACGTTTAAAGTACCTCTATTTTGAAGACCTATAACTTTTTCATTTTTCCATATAAGCGGCGTTGTGAGGGCTAATTTTTTGCGCCGTGATCTGTACTTTTTATTGATACCATATTTGATTATATAGAACTTTTAATCCGTTTTTATAATTTTTTTTTGAATAAAATGTTATAAAAAAGCATCTATTTTGGAATTCACCGTATGGTATCATTAACATTTTATTTTAATAGTTCAGATATTTACACACGCGGCGATAACAAATATGTATATAAAAAATTTTTTTTACACTTTTTGGGGGTGAAATAGGGAAAATGGGACAATTTATGTTTTTATTGGGGGGGGGGGGGGGGGTCACGTTTTCTTTTACTTTATTTTTTAACTTTTTTAACTTTTATTTTTACACTTTAATAGTCCCCATAGGGGAATATTTATAGCAATCACTCGATTGCTAATACTGTTCAGTGCTATGTATAGGACATAGCACTGATCAGCATTATCGGTCATCTTCTGCTCTGGTGTGCGGCAAGGCAGATCAGAGCAGAAGACACCGGGAAGGCAGCGGAGCCAGGTGAGGGGACCTCCGTCTGCCGTTCTGAATTAACGCATCGCTGCGGCAGCGCTGCGGGCGATCCGATCATCCATTTTTGTGACCGTGATGCGGCAGATGCCGTGATCTGTATTGATCACAGCATCTGAGGGGTTAATGGCAGGAATGCGGGTGTCCGCCATCACGGGCGGGTCCCTGGCTGCAATCAGCAGCCGGGACCTGCCGCGCATGATCAGGGCATCGCTCCGATGCTCGCGGTTATGGTTAGGACGTAAATGTACGTCCTGGTGCGTCAAGTACCACCTCACCAGGATGAATCTATATTAAAAAAGGCTATTTCTAGCCTACATACAGCCTCTATAGGGGTATAGAACACTTTGTTCTAAAACACATATGGAGTTTGCTGGGTTAGTGAAATAATTCTGTTATTCAGAATAACATGCAGATTACCAGCATCGCTTTTAGAATCACTGCCGCACAGCAGCACAATGACAGAGCCTGGTGGTGGCATCAGTGTGAGGAGACCATATAGTGGCTGAATGACACAGTGTGGAGGTGTTGGCAGCATGAGGAGACCATATAGTGGCTGAATGGCACAGCGTGGAGGTGTTGGCAGCATGAGGGGACCATATAGTGGCTGAATGACACAGTGTGGAGGTGTTGGCGCAGCATGAGGAGACCATATAGTGGATGAATGGCACAGCGTGGAGGTGTTGGCAGCATGAGTAGGCACTTGGCCTTCACAATCCCTAAGAGTAAAAGATTAATTTAGAAATTTAAACCGAAGATTTTGCATAGCGGGTGCTACCTATGATAAAATTTGAATTTCCCAGACCCAGGCCCAGCAGCGGCATCAGTAAACCATATATTGCCTGAATGACACAGCCTGGAGTTGGCTGATGCATGAGTACACACCAGGGCTTCCCAATCCCCCCCCCAAAAAACACAACAATTTTCAAAATTTTTGAAAAAGGTTTTGGATAGCGGGTGCTACCTATGAGAAAATTTGAAATTCCCAGACCCAGGCCCAGCAGCGGCATCAGTAAACCATATATTGCCTGAATAACACAGCCTGGAGTTGGCTGATGCATGAGGAGACCATTGAAATGTCTGATTTTTTTATTTGAAATTTAAATCAAACTCTGAGTGTCCCTGACCCCAGCGTGTTGGTTTAAAGGACCAAATATAACAAGCACCCACAGCGGCATCAGTAAGCCATATATTGCCTGAATGACACAGCCTGGAGTTGGCTGATGCATGAGTACAAACCAGGGCTTCACAATCCCCCCCCTCCAAAAAAAAAAATATTTTAGAAATTTATGAAGAAGATTTTGGATAGTGGGTGCTACCTATGAGAAAATTTGAAATTCCCAGACCCAGGCCCAGCTAAAGCATCAGTAAACCATATATTGCCTGAATTACACAGCCTGGAGTTGGCTGATGCACGAGTCCACAGCAGGGCTTCATTATCCCCCCCCCCCCCCCCCCAAAAAAAAAACACAACAATTTTTGAAATTTTTGAAAAAGATTTTGGATAGCGGGTGCTACCTATGAGAAAATTTGAAATTCCCAGACCCAGGCCCAGCAGTGCCATCAGTAAACCATATATTGCCTGAATGACACAGCCTGGAGTTGGCTGATATATGAGGAGACCATTGAAATGTCTGATTTTTAATTTGAAATTTAAATCAAACTTTGAGTGTCCTGGACCCCAGCGTGTGGGTACAAAGGACCAAATTTAACAAGCCCCCACAGAGCTCATGTGGCCGTGAGATGTAGGCGCAACGTCTCCATTGCCCTGACCGGCCATTGTTTCCAAGACTTTTCGCCAAGGCATACCATGTGAAGAACAGCGTGACAGCGCCGTGCCCCACATACATGGTATGCTGAAGGGCCACTGAGACTTGTCCAGGCAGTGGAGGCTTAGGATACAGTTGAGGATGTGGAGGCGGAGTTTCACACTGTCACAGGACCAATGGGCTGACAGAGTGTAGCAGGAAGCAGCATGAGTACATACCAGGGCTTCACAATCCCTAAGAAAAAACAACAATTTTTTAAATTTTTGAAGAAGATTTAGGACAGCGGGTGCTACCTATATATTGCCTGAATAACACAGCCTGGAGTTGGCTGATGCATGCGTACACACCAGGGCTTCACAATCCCTAAGAAAAAACAACCATTTTTGGAAATTTTTAAGAAGATTTTGGATAGCGGGTGCTACCTATGAGAAAATTTGAAATTCCCAAACCAAGGCCCCACTGCGACATCAGTAAACCATATATTGCCTAAATGACACGTCCTGGAGTTGGCTGATGCACGAGTACACAGCAGGGCTTCACATTCCCCCCCCCCCCCCAAAAAAAAACACAATCATTTTTGAAATTTTTGAAAAAGATTTTGGATAGCGGGTGCTACCTAAGAGAAAATTTTAATTTCCCAGACCCAGGCCCAGCAGCGCCATCAGCATACCATATATTGCTGAATGACACAGCCTGGATTTGGCTGATGCATGAGTACACACCAGGGCTTCACAATCCCCCCAAAAAACACAACAATTTTAGAAATTTATGAAGAAGATTTTGGATAGCGGGTGCTACCTATGAGAAAATTTGAAATTACCAGACCCAGGCCCAGCAGCGCCATTAGAAAAACATATATTGCCTGAATGATACAGCCTGGAGTTGGTTGATGCATGAGTACACACCAGGGCTTCACAATCCCCCCCAAAAAACACAACAATTTTAGAATTTTTTTAAAAAGATTTTGGATAGAGGGTGCTACCTATGAGAAAATTTGAAATTCCCAGGCCCAGCAGCGCCATCAGTAAACCATATATTGCCTGAATGACACAGCCTGGAGTTGACTGATGCACGAGTACACAGCAGGGCTTCACAATACCCAAGAGGGTTTCATAACCCCTTACATATAAAGATCAATGTTGAAATTTGCATCAAGCTTGTATTTAGCTACTGCTAAACATCCCAAAATTAAAGGCCCAAGGCCAGAAGCGTCAGTGAGGCAAGTAGTTCCTGAAAGACATAGGATGAGTCAGGAACAGGCATTCGCAGTACCCAAGAGGGTTTCATAACCATAATTGGGAAGTGTTGGTGTAGCAGCAGGGTCAATCTACTCTGAGGCATCTGGAATTGGTGTCTGGAAATCCTGGCTGATCCATCTCTGATTCATCTTGACAAACGTCAGCCTCTCCACATTTTTTGTGGACAGACGAGTTTGCCTTTTGGTGAATATGGCCTTGCCACACTAAACACCCGCTCTGATGGCACACTACTGGCTGGGCAGGAAAGCTTTCCCAGGGCAAAATCTGCTAGTTGCGGACACAAATCAAGTTTGGCTGCCCATAAATCCAGCGAATCTTCAATGTTTGTTGGCATGGCCATGTCAAGGTATGCCACCACCTGTTGGTTCAGGTCCTGCTCCATGTCTACCTGCTGCTGATGAGTTGCTTCACTATGCGGGTGAAGAAAGCTACTCATCAGCGACTGTAGACTCAGGCTGCTGCTGATTGAGCTGGTACTGCTTCTGCCATCCCTCCCCTCCCAGCAGCCATGGCAGTGGAAGGTGAGCGCAGAGTGCCCCCCGAGTCAGACCTGCGAGTGGATGGACCATGGCATCAGCCAACTGACTACGTAGGGTCTCTCTGTAGTAGGTCATTTTGTCCTCCCTCTCAGTGGGTGTAAAAAAGGCCCCCATTCTGGGACGGTAGCAAGGGTCCAATAAGGTGGAGATCCAGAAGACATCCCGCTGACTAATTTTGACAATTCGGGGATCACTACACAAGCAACAGAGCATGCATAATGCCATTTGCACCAGTGACTCAGAGGGACTACCTGCCTCCATCTCCACTGCATACTGCCACGGTGTGTCTGGGTCCTCTGTCTCGCCTTCCTCATAACCCTCTAGCTCCTCTGGCTGCTCCTGCTCCTCCTCTCCTGTCCGATGACTAGAAACACCGTCCATCTCATCCAACCTAAACTGTGCTCCACTCTGCCCTCATCCTCCTCCTCCAGTACAGCCCCCACAAGGCTCATGTAGCCTTGAGATGTAGGCGCAACATCTCAATTGCCGTGACCAGCCATCGTTTCAATTTGTTGTAGGAAATGTAGGAGTGCAATAACGTCATTCATGCCGCAATCCAGGCGACTTACAAATAATGTGGCTTCCTCAAAGAGCCTCAGCAAACGGCAAGTGTCACGTATGAGCGTCTACTGGTTCATATTGAAGTTACACAGGGGAGTACTCCTATCTGCTTGGATCATCAAGAAATCGGTGATGGCTTTTCTTTGTTAGTATAGTCTTTCCAACATATGGAGGGTGGAATTTCAACGTGTGGCAACGTCACAAATAAGACTATGTTGTGGGATACCGTTCTGACTCTGCAGTTCAAGGAGGATGTGCTTTGCGGTGTACAAGTTGCTGAAGTGCTTGAACAGTTTCCTTGCCATCGTCAGGATGTTTTACAAATGGGGTGAAGACTTGAGGAAGTGCTTCACAACCAGATTCAACACGTGTGCCATGCAGGGCGCATGTTTCACACTTCCTTGTCGCAGCGCGGACACGATGTTCTTCCCGTTGTCGGTCACCATGGTTCCCATTTCCAGATTTCTTGGAATAAGCCATACTCAGATTTCTTTACGAATGAACTTTAGCAGTTCCTCCCCTGTGTGACTCCGTTCGCCAAGGCAAACCATGTGAAGAACAGCTCGACACCGCCGTGCCCTACACACATGGTACGATGAAGGGCCACCGAGATTTGGACGTGCAGTGGAGGCCGAGGACACGGTGGAGGAAGAGGAGGAGGCGTCGCACACTGTAACAGGACCAACTGCTGCATGAGTACACACCAGGGCTTCACAATCCCCCCCAAAAAACACAACGATTTTAGAAATTTATGAAGAAGGTTTTGGATAGCGGGTGCTACCTATGAGAAAATTTGAAATTCCCAGACCCAGGCCCAGCAGCGCCATTAGAAAAACATATATTGCCTGAATGATACAGCCTGGAGTTGGTTGATGCATGAGTACACACCAGGGCTTCACAATCCCCCCCAAAAAACACAATAATTTTAGAAATTTATGAAGAAGATTTTGGATAGCGGGTGCTACCTATGAGAAAATTTGAAATTCCCAGACCCAGGCCCAGCAGCGCCATCAGTAAACCATATATTGCCTGAATGACACAGCCTGGAGTTGGCTGATGCACGAGTACACAGCAGGGCTTCACAATCCCCCCCAAAAAACACAACAATTTTAGAATTTTTTTAAAAAGATTTTGGATAGAGGGTGCTACCTATGAGAAAATTTGAAATTCCCAGGCCCAGCAGCGCCATCAGTAAACCATACATTGCCTGAATGACACAGCCTGGAGTTGACTGATGCACGAGTACACAGCAGGGCTTCACAATACCCAAGAGGGTTTCATAACCCCTTACATATAAAGATCAATGTTGAAATTTGCATCAAGCTTGTATTTAGCTACTGCTAAACATCCCAAAATTAAAGGCCCAAGGCCAGAAGCGTCAGTGAGGCAAGTAGTTCCTGAAAGACATAGGATGAGTCAGGAACAGGCATTCGCAGTACCCAAGAGGGTTTCATAACCATAATTTGGAAGTGTTGGTGTAGCAGCAGGGTCAATCTACTCTGAGGCATCTGGAATTGGTGTCTGGAAATCCTGGCTGATCCATCTCTGATTCATCTTGACAAACGTCAGCCTCTCCACATTTTTTGTGGACAGACGAGTTTGCCTTTTGGTGAATATGGCCTTGCCGCACTAAACACCCGCTCTGATGGCACACTACTGGCTGTGCAGGAAAGCTTTCCCAGAGCAAAATCTGCTAGTTGCGGCCACAAATCAAGTTTGGCTGCCCATAAATCCAGCGGATCTTCAATGTTTGTTGGCATGGCCATGTCAAGGTATGCCACCACCTGTTGGTTCAGGTCCTGCTCCATGTCTACCTGCTGCTGATGAGTTGCTTCACTATGCGGGTGAAGAAAGCTACTCATCAGCGACTGTAGACTCAGGCTGCTGCTGATTGAGCTGGTACTGCTTCTGCCATCCCTCCCCTCCCAGCAGCCATGGCAGTGGAAGGTGAGCGCAGAGTGCCCCCCGAGTCAGACTTGCGAGTGAATGGACCATGGCATCGGCCAACTGACTACGTAGGGTCTCTCTGTAGTAGGTTATTTTGTCCTCCCTCTCAGTGGGTGTAAAAAAGGCCCCCATTCTGGGACGGTAGCAAGGGTCCAATAAGGTGGAGATCCAGAAGACATCCCGCTGACTAATTTTGACAATTCGGGGATCACTACACAAGCAACAGAGCATGCATAATGCCATTTGCACCAGTGACTCAGAGGGACTACCTGCCTCCATCTCCACTGCATACTGCCACGGTGTGTCTGGGTCCTCTGTCTCGCCTTCCTCATAACCCTCTAGCTCCTCTGGCTGCTCCTGCTCCTCCTCTCCTGTCAGATGACTAGAAACACCGTCCATCTCATCCAACCTAAACTGTGCTCCACTCTGCCCTCATCCTCCTCCTCCAGTACAGCCCCCACAGGGCTCATGTAGCCTTGAGATGTAGGCGCAACATCTCAATTGCCGTGACCAGCCATCGTTTCAATTTGTTGTAGGAAATGTAGGAGTGGAATTACATCATTCATGCCGCAATCCAGGCGACTTACAAATAATGTGGCTTCCTCAAAGGGCCTCAGCAAACGGCAAGTGTCACGTATGAGCGTCTACTGGTTCATATTGAAGTTACACAGGGGAGTACTCCTATCTGCTTGGATCATTAAGAAATCGGTGATGGCTTTTCTTTGTTCGTATAGTCTTTCCAACATATGGAGGGTGGAATTTCAACGTGTGGCAACGTCACAAATAAGACTATGTTGTGGGATACCGTTCTGACTCTGCATTTCAAGGAGGATGTGCTTTGCGGTGTACGAGTTGCTGAAGTGCTTGAACAGTTTCCTTGCCATCGTCAGGATGTTTTACAAATGGGGTGAAGACTTGAGGAACTGCTTGACAACCAGATTCAACACGTGTGCCATGCAGGGCGCATGTTTCACACTTCCTTGTCGCAGCGCGGACACGATGTTCTTCCCGTTGCTGGTCACCATGGTTCCCATTTCCAGATTTTTTGAAGTAAGTCATACTCAGATTTCTTTACGAATGAACTTTAGCAGTTCCTCGCCTGTGTGACTCCATTCGCCAAGGCAAACCATGTGAAGAACAGCTCGACACCGCCGTGCCCTACACACATGGTACGATGAAGGGCCACCGAGATTTGGACGTGCAGTGGAGGCCGAGGACACGGTGGAGGAAGAGGAGGAGGCGTCGCACACTGTAACAGGACCAACTGCCTGAGAGCGAGAGCATGGAGGAGGAAGCGGTGTGACCTGTCCAAGTTGCTGTTGTGGCTGTGCAGGAACCACATTCACCCAGTGGGCCGTAAAAGACAAGTATTGTCCCTGCTCGTAGTTACAGCTCCAAACGTCGGCACTGCCATGCACTTTTGAACACTCCGACAGGCTCAAGGACTGGCCCACCTTCTCTTGTACAAACTTATGCAGGGCTGATACTGCCTTCATTGCAAAGAATTGACGGCTTTGGACTCTCCACCTCGGCTCGGCACAAGCGATCAATTCTCTGAAAGGTGCAGAGTCCACCACTTGAAAAGGGAGGAACTGCATCACCAGCAACTTGGACAGGAGCACATTCAACTTCTGCGCCGTATGATGAGTGGGTGCATACTGTTGTCTCTTGGACATGGCTTCGCTGATGGATTGTTGGCGGAATGGCTGACTAAAAGCGGGAGAAGCAGAAGCATCTGGAGCGACAGAAGAAGGGTTTGACAAACAGCTCCCTTAGGCTGAGGTGGTGGAGCCTTGGTTGGAGGAAGGAGGGAGCGGATGGCCACTGGGTGATGCATCAGGCTGGACCCCTACATCGGAGCCACGGTTCTCCCATGCCGCTTTATGGTGGCGAAGCATGTGTTGATGCAGGGCCGTGGTGCCGACATTGGGACCCTTGCAACGCTTCACCTTCTGCCGACATATCTTGCATGTGGCTACGTGAACCTCCTCCGGATGCCTGATGAAAAATTGCCACACTGCCGAGTAGCTGATTTTCCTACCTACAGTCCGCAATAATTGACCGCTACTGGAGCCGTCTCGAGGAACCCCTGTTCCACTACCTCCCGGAAAGGTAGGCTGCCATGAAGCAGGTGGTCTCCCCCGGGCACGTTTGGCTCCAGAATTTCCACTCCTGCCACCATGCTGACTGCCAACCATGCTACCGCCTTGCTGCCTCAGCTGCTGCCTCAAGGGCAACCTGCAACTCTCTTCTCCTGATGATGATGAAGCCCCTTCTGCACCCGGCTCCCAATTGCGATCGGCTACATCATCATCATCAGGTGTGTGCACGTCACTGATGTTCTCCTCAGGTTCCCCAACAGTATCTGCTTCAGGACAATGAAACCCTTGCAACATCGCCTCCCACACCACTCTCCGCATCACTACTTGGCCGCCTAGCCGAGCAAGCGGCGCAAGTCTCCTCCACTTCTTGGCTGCGCAGTAGCTGCTGACTGTCCTCTATTGGATAGTCCTCAGTGAAAAGTGGAGCTGAACTCACAGCATAAGATACTTCTCTAGGAGAGGGAACAGCATAGGACAAAGGCAAAGGGAGGACAGGGACTGCTCCCGGGCCATGCCAACTGAGGGTTGTGTCTGAGGAACCCACCGACTGTTGACTGGGGGTGTCAGGTGTGCTGATGTGGATGAGCGTGTTAACCAATCAATGATGGCAGACGGGTTGCTGGTCGAGACACGACCGCTGGCTGAAAACAGGAGCTCAGGCCTCTCGCTGCATCTCCTGCTGTCGCTTGCCCCTAGTCTGCTGCCAACTCTGCCTGAAGTATTCAGGCCTCTGCCACTCCTATTTGCACGTCCTGGCACTTCTCTGTCTGGCATATATGAGGGTATTACAATATGCTACACTACTCTTTAAACAGTATTTGTCTAAAACAGCAGCAGGCGATTACTTATGGCTGTCCTTTCATAGTATGTAGGCCCTTGCCAGATTAACAGGTACAAAATGGTACACTACTTGGATGTACGTATGCGGTATGCACTGATGAGGGCAGAAATATGCGCAACAATACGCAGAAAAAAATCTGTATTTTTGTAAAACACCAGCCGGTGAGTACTATTGTTTGGACTTTCACAGTATGTAGGCCCTTGACAGATTAACAGGTGCAAAATCTTACACTACTTGGATGTATGTATGCGGTATGCACTGATGAGGGCAGAAAAATACGCAACAATACGCAGAAAAAATCTGTATTTTTGTAAAACACCAGCCGGTGAGTACTATTGTTTGGACTTTTACAGTATGTAGGCCCTTGACAGATTAACAGGTACAAAATGGTACACTACTTGGATGTACGTATGCGGTATGCACTGATGAGAACAGAAAAATGTGCAACAATACGCAGAAAAAAAATCTGTATTTTTGTAAAACACCAGCCGGTGAATACTATTGTTTGGACTTTCACAGTATGTAGGCCCTTGACAGATTAACAGGTACAAAATGGTACACTACTTGGATGTACGTATGAGGTATGCACTGATGAGAACAGAAAAATGTGCAACAATACGCAGAAAAAAATCTGTATTTTTGTAAAACACCAGCCGGTGAGTACTATTGTTTGGACTTTCACAGTATGTAGGCCCTTGACAGATTAACAGGTACAAAATGGTACACTACTTGGATGTACGTATGCGGTATGCACTGATGAGAACAGAAAAATGTGCAACAATACACAGAAAAAAATCTGTGTTTTTGTAAAACACCAGCCGGTGAATACTAATCTTTGGACTTTCACAGTATGTAGGCCCTTGACAGATTAACAGTTACAAAATGGTACACTACTTGGATGTACGTATGCGGTATGCACTGATTAGGGCATAAATTGAATGCTGATAGGCTGCATCTCACATGTGATTCAGGGTCTTCCCGCCTACCTTCATTCCCGCCGTAGTTTCCCACCCCCCCATAATCCCCTGCCCCATGTACTCACATGTGGATTCGCCATTTTAGGTCTTCTTTAGCAAGGAACGCTGTAAAATGGAATTTAATTAAGCGATTTGCGCAATCGAATTGCGGCAATATTCGCATTCGTTGCGAATCGAATATTTCATGAAATTCAAAACAAATTTAGGTTCGTCAGCTTCGATTCGCTCGTCTCTGATAATAATATAAAATATATATGTTGATATCAACCAGGACCCACCGGGTATGAAGCGCACTCAGCTCCTAAGCACGCTTCATATAACAGGAGCTGGCAATGGATGTAAATATAAGTCCATTGTCTTTAAGGGGTTAAAGGGGATCTGGCCTGTTCTGATGTTTGGTCTGTGCACAATTTGTGATTCAAATGCCATGAGTTGGAGGCAAGGGATACATGTGCCTTCTGCTAAGAAGAAGCCATTAGGCAGTGCCAGCTTTATCACAGGACAGATATCAATGTTGCCCAGTGGATCCTATTAATTTAGAATGGGGTTCATCGAGTTTCTGTCATTTTTACAAGAATAGTGCTGCACACTGCACTATACATCCCATAAAATCTGAAGAAACTGCAAACAGCGACTCAAGCAAAGCCTGACTGCAGTGTGAACATAGCCATATTTAATAACATTAATAACTCATCGTTTCTCTGTTTAGGAAGAGGACGCTCCGACTTCCATTCCATTAGCCCTTATAATACATCTAGATTTAAAGATAAAAGTTGCTTATCTACTATTGCTGAACTTCAGGCCTGAAAGTTTAGGCATATTTAGTTTTGAATTATTGGGTATTCCAATGTGTAGTATTGTGGGAGTGTGTCAACATTATTTGCAGTGTTTAGGTACAGAATACATTTATTTGGTCTGTTATAAAGAGATTTGAGTTTGCTTATTTTCCCAGAGCTCCCATTTTTCTGCTTTAATGTTCTTTGTCTGCTTTATTTATTTATGTTATTATTCACATTGTGTTTAGCTTATAATGTCTTCTCTATATTTGAACCCAACCCCACTCTTTCATTTTGTAAACTTGAATTATTATTGAAAAATGAATGCTAAACATATTGAATGTCCTTTTCATTTGAAACATGTCCCTAATGACTTGCAAATGTATAGTGAACGGAACATTTTTTTTTGCACATTTGCCAAATGAAATAAATGATCAGTCCATAATTTTAATGGTAGGTTTGTTTAAGCAGTGAGAGACAGAATGCAGATCACAGAACAAAAAAAAATGCAGAAAACACATTTCAAATAAGTAATGAATTGATTTACATTTTGAAAATGTTTAATCCTTTAGAGGTTTTTTGGCAAATTTCAGAAGGACCTGTAAATGTTCTTTTGAGAGCAGAGGTACCTTACAGGTGCTGATAGATTTCAGTCCTTTCCAGCATAGTGTTACCAATTCTTTTCTTGGTGACCATAGTCCCAGCTGCTTTGAGATCATTGACAAGATCCTTCCGGGTAGTTCTGGGCTTAATACTCAAGATACTCATGATCATTGAACCTCCTTCAGGCACGATCTTGCATGGAGCCCCAAACAAGTAGATTGATTTTTTTTGTGTCTCTTCCGTTTACGAATATTCGCACCAACTGTTGTAAACTTCTTGTGATGTTGGGTTGTCATGCCTGCGTACTATGTGTCCTGGCTTTTACCTGCGCCAGGCAACATGTCTCTGCTGTGCACCCTGGTCTTCCTCCTCTGAATTTTCTCCTGATGCTTCAGCCATTGCTGCAGTTTCTCCTCTGCCTTCTAGGGACTGTGCACAAGCACGTGGTGAGACTTATAGGGCTAGTGTGCGCTCTCTAATGGATCCTCCTCCAGTCCCTGCCAGGCACCACCTAACAGAAAGCACTTCTTTGGTGCCTAAACAATGGTGTTGTTTTGTTCCAGTGCTGATATCTTGCATCTGACCATAACCTGTTATCTGATTCTGTCTCAAGCCTGATCCCTCTGTACCTCTCTGCTTCGTAAGGCCTGGATCGTTGACCACACCTCTGTCTGCTAGCAAGCTCATTCCATCAAGCTGCACCTGAGCTCTTCAGTTCTGCTGATCTAACAACACCAGCTCTGCTATAACAACAAGTCAGTTCTGCTTCATCTGATTTTGTTGCTGAGCTTATTCCATACAGCAACAGCTTGCCCCACCTGCCACTTAACAGGGACAATTCTTGTGGTTGGGACCTAGTGCCTTCCCTGCACCTTAAAGCATCTTCCGCATCCAGAAGACAGATATAGGATGAAAATCAGGGAAAGAAACACTCAGCTCGTAAGTTTGGCCCGAAGACAAACCAGTAAGTGGTAAAGCCGATCCACACCCATTGGGGTGTTATATTGGTGATGGTCTTGTAGCTTGTTCCATCCAGCCTTGTGTAGGCCTACAATCTTGTCCCTGACATCCTTGGACAGCTCTTTGGTTTTGATCATGTTTGGAATCTGATTGATTGCTTCTATGTACAGATGTCTTTTAAGTAATCACTGGCTGGTGTTTTACTCCAATACTCCAATTTTTTTAAGCGTACTGTAGGGCATTTTTCTGCTCTCTTTGTTCTACAACAAATGGTCTGCTGGTTTTACTAGTCTTTAGACGGTATAGTACATACCCAGCAGTCCATTCCTAACAGTCTGTTAGAGAGTGCAATTTTGGGTTTAGTACGCAGCAACTATATGCAACAGCACTGTTGTGTACTGCTGGTGTTGTGCAAAAATAAGTTTTTAAAGCGTTTTTCTGCCCTCATAAATGTATACCACATACCTGCATCTAAGTAGTGTACTATTTTGTAACTGTTAATCTCTCAAGGGCCTAGATACTGTGAAAGGACAGCCAAAAGTACTCACCGGCTGCTGTTCTAGACAAATACTGTTTTAAGCAGAATGAAGCATAGTGTACTCCCCTCATATATGCACTATGTCAGGCAGAGAAGTTCCAGGATGTGCACAGAGGAGTGACAGAGGCCTATATTCATCAGGCGCAGGCAGAGGTCGCAGCAGACTAGGGGCGAGTGGCAGCAGGAGTCACAGGGAGAGGCATGAGCTCCCGGAATCAGCTAGCGGTTGTGTCTCGACCAGCAACCTATCTGCCATCATCAATTGGTTAACACGGTCATCCACTTCACCACAAGTGATATCTGACATCCCCAGTCAACAGTCGGTGGGTTCCTCAGACACAACTCTCAGTTGGGATGGCTTGGAGCAGTCCCTGTCCTCCCATTGTCTCTGTCCTTTGCTGTTCCCTCCCTTACAGAAGTATGCTGTGGGTTCAGCTCCATTATTCACTGAGGATGATCTAATAGAGGACAGTCAGCAGCTACTACCCAGCCAAGAAGTGGAAGAGACATCCTCCGCTAGGCGGGCAAGCAGTGATGAGGAGAGTGATGTGGGAGGGGATTTTGCCAGTTTTCAGGATCCTAATGCAGACACTGTTGAGGAACCTGAGGAGGACATCAGGGACGTGCAGACACTAGCTGATGATGATGAAGCCAATCGCAATTGGGAGCTGGGTGCAGAAGGGGCTTCATCGTTATCAGGAGAAGAGGGTTGCAGGTTGCCCGTGAGGCAGCAGCTGAGCCAGTAAGATGGTAGCATGGTTGGCAGTCACCATGGTGGCAGAAGTTGAAATTCTGGAGCCAAACGTGCCCGGGGGAGATCACCTGCTTCGCTGAAGCCTACCTTCCCAGAAGGTAGTGGAACAGGGGTTACTGGAGACGGCGGCAGTAGCAGTCAATTAGTGTGGACTGTTGGTGGGAAAAACAGCTATGTCAAAGCTATGTCAGCAGAAGGTGAAGCTTGGCCAGGGTCCCAATCTTGGCACTATGGCCCTGTGTCAACATATGCTGTGCCACCATAAAGCGGCCTGGGAGAACCGTGCCCCCGATGTGGTGGTCAAGCCTGCTGCATTACCCAGTGGCATGCCACTCCCTCTTTCAGCCAGCCAAGGCTCCACCACCTCAGCCGAAGGGAGCTGTGTGTCATACCCTACTTCTGTCGCTCCAGATGCTCCCGCTCCTCCTACTTTTAGTCAGTAATTCTGCCAGCAATTCCTCGGCGAAGCCATGTCCAAGAGACAACAGTATGCACTCACTCCTCCAATGGCGCAGAAGCTGAATGTGCTCCTGAACAGTTTGCTGGTGCTGCAGTCCCTCCCTTTTCAAGTGGTGGACTCTGCACCTTTCAGAGAACTGATGGCTTGTGCTGAGCCGTGGGTAGAGAGTGCCAAGCCGTCATTTCTTTGCGAAAAAGGAAGTACCAGCCCTGCACAATTTTGTAGAAGAGAAGGTGGGCCAGTCCTTGAGCCGGTCGGTGTGTACCAAAGTGCACGGCAGCACTGAAGTCTGAAGCTGTAACTATGGTCTGGGACAATACATGCCCTTTACGGTCACTGGGTGAATGTGGTTTATGCACAGCCCCAACACCAACTTGGACATGTAACACCGCTTCCTCCTCCATGCTCTCAGGCCGTTGGTCCTGTGACAGTGTGTGACTCCGACTCCTCATCCTCCACAGTGTACTCAGCCTCCACTGCCCAGACAAGTCTTAATGTCCCTTCAGCATACCATGTGTGCAGAACACGGCGGTGTCACGCTGTTCTTCACATGGTTTGCTTGGCGTGCAGAGTTACACAAGGGAGGAACTGCTAAAAGTCATTCATAAAGAAATCGGAACATGGCTTACTCCAAAACTGGAAATGGGAACCATGGTGACTGACAACGGTAAGAACATCTTGTCTGCGCTGCCACAGGGAAGGCTGAGCCATGCACCCTACATGGCACACGTGTTCAATCTGATTGTCAAGCGGTTCCTGAAGTGTTCCCCCCATTTCCAACACATCCTTACAATGGGAAAGAAACGTTGCATGCACTTCAGCTACTCGTACATCGCAAAGCACACCCTCCTTTAGCTGTAGTGTCAGAACGGCATCCCCCAACATAGTTTGATTTGCAACGTTTTTACATGTTGGAATTCCACCCTCCATATGTTGGACCGACTATATGAACAGAGAAAAGCTAACAACCGATTTCTTGATGATCCAAGCAGGTAGGGGTACCGCCTTGTGTAACTTCAATGTCAACCAGTGGCAGCTCATACATGACACCTGCCGTTTGCTCAGGCCCTTTGAGGAAGCCACATTATTAGTAAGTCGCCAGGATTACGAGATTACAACACGTGTTGGAAACAATGGCTGGTCAGGGCAATGGAGACGTGGCACCTACATCTCACTGCCACATGAGCCTTGTGGGGGCTGAACTGGAGAAGGAGGAGGAGGGGGAGGGCCACAGTGGAACACAGTTTGGGTTTCACCAAAGGGGCAGTTTTTCTAGTCATCTGACAGGAGACGAGGAGCAGGAGCAGCCAGAGGAGCTAGAGAGTTATAAGGAAGGCTAGACAGAGAACCCAGACACACCGTGGCAGTATGCAGTGGATATGGAGGCAGGGAGTCCCTCCGAGTCACTTGCACAAAAGGCATGGTGCATACTTACTTGCTTGCGTAGTGACCACCGAATTGTCACCATTCGGCAGCGGGTTGACTTCTGGCTCTCCACCTTATTTACACCCACCGAAAGGGAGGACAAACTGACCTACTACAGAGACATCCAACGTAGTCAGTTGGCCGATGCCTATCGGCACCATCATCCATCCTCTCTCTGGCCTGACTCGGGGGGCCCTCTGCGCTCACCTTCCACTGCCATGGCTGCTGGGGAGGGGTGGCAGAGCAATACCAGCTCCATCAGCAGCAGCCTTAGTCTACAGTAGCTGATGAGTACCTTTCTTCACCTCCATAGTGAAGCAACTTATCAGCAGCAGGTAGACCTGGAGCAGGACCTGAACCAGCAGGTGGTGGCATACCTTGACATGCAAATGCCAACACACCTTGAAGATCCACTGGACTTCTGGGCAGCCAAACTTGATTTGTGGCCGCAACTAGTAGAGTTTGCCCTGGAAAAGCTGTCCTGCCTGGCCAGTAGTGTGCCATCAGCGGGGGGCCATAGTCACCCCAAGGAGAACTTGTTTGTACACAAAAAATGTGGAGAGACCGACCTTTGTGAAGATGAATCAGGCATGGATCAGCCAGGATTTCCACCCACCAATAACTGATGCTTCAGAGTAGATTGACCATGGTTCCATTCAGCCATTATATGTCTCCTCATGCTTTAGCCACCTCCAGGCTGTGCCATCAGCCACGATATGGTCTCCTCATGCTTTTGCCAACTCCAGGCTATGCCATTCTGCCACTTTATGGTCTCCTCATATGCCGCCAATTCCAGGCTGTGCCATTCAGCCACTATATTTTCTCCTCATCTGCCGCCGACTCCAGGCTGTGCCATTCAGCTACTATGTGGTTTACTGATGCTTCTGGGCCTGGTACATTACCTACAAATTTTCATGGTAGCACTAGCTACCATAAATCTTCCATTTAAATGTTAAAATTCATCTTTAAATCTTAGGGAATGTGAGGCCCTACCGTCATATTACCTGTGGAATTATCACAAGAATCCAATGAAACAGCTTGGAGCGATAACAATGAACCATTACTGATTAAATGAAACATTCGCACTGGGGCTGGAACAGGTGGTATCTCGCCTGGCGGAGGAACGCCAGCTCGATTCTCAGATACAAGTACAAGCTTTTTCCCTGCAGCCACTTCTAGCTTTATGCGCCCACTTATCCAATGGCACAGAATGTGTTCAAGTTGCTGGTACTGCAGTCCCTCTATTTTCAAGTGGACACTCAGAGTATGGGTGTGCACTGAGAGGCAGGGGCTGGAACAGACAGTAGCTCGCCTCTTGGCAGAGCACCAGCTCGATGCTAACCAGAATGGGAAATCAAAAAATGTTAATACATTCAAATTAAATTAAATAAAAATTACATATCCAGACGCTCTGCGGCCGTGATTCTAATAGCGATGTCTGTAATCTGCATGTCATACTGAATAACAGTATTATTTCACTAAAACAGCACACTCCCTTATGCGTGTTAGAACAAAGTAAAGTGTTCCACACCCCTATTGAGGCTCTCTGTAGGCCAGAAATAGCTGTTTTTAATACAGATTCACTGCAAATACATTCGGACCGAACCAAATTTTTTCGGAAAATTCGGCGAATCGGCCGAATCAAATGTTTGAAATGTTCGCTCATCTCTAGATATTAGGATACATTCACAATCACAGGATCCGCTACGGGTATGAAGTTGTAAATTCTGCAGTTGCAATCTTATGTACTTTTGACTGCATTGTAAAACCTGCAATTGCAGATCCGGTGTTTGTGAATACACACTTAATAAAAAAATGTTTTAATGTATTATAACTACTACTAAACTTATTATAAATGCTTTAGGTTTTGTAGAATTTGTTTGGAACTTCAGTACATTGTCTACTTTATAAGTCACCTTTACTGTTTTCTATTGGACTTAATCCTTGCTAGAACTATCCCTGAACATTTTCTGTCTATGGCTGTCAGCTTGGTAATTAGCACTTCAAAGCGCAATGGTTTATGTTATTTTTTTGACAAATGTTCCTCAAATCTTAGAAGTTCTTATAGTTGTAGGGGTTGCTACCCCTGT
This sequence comes from Hyla sarda, assembly GCF_029499605.1. NCBI lineage: Eukaryota > Metazoa > Chordata > Amphibia > Anura > Hylidae > Hyla > Hyla sarda. Next base: position 266,636,796 of record NC_079190.1, on the reverse strand, counting down.
TATTTAGACATTGTGCCCTTAACTGTTCATTTTCTTCAATTGGGATGCTGGATTTTGCTGCATGTAAGTGTCAAATCCTGCAAAAACTGTGTTGTACTTCTCTATCCATTATTCATTTGCTTGGATAAGAACAAGTAGAGAAATTACTCTTGTTGCTCAGAAAGCTACTTGAAAAGGTGACCTTTAAGCAAGAGAAAGAGAAAAGGGATAGTGGATATATATAGCATAGTAACCCAGCTGTGGCACTGCATTGATTAAATATTTAAAGGCTCCGCAAAGGGCAGGGCATCCAGAGGTAAGAGAAACTGGTGTATTGTAGGCGAGAAAGAACATGGGAACAGGTGAGAATTAAAATGTCAGTTAACTGGAGATTTACGTAGCCGAAAATTTATGGCATTGAGGCTCCGACAGAATGAAAACGTGTATAACTCACTAAGCTTAAAGCCCAATCACCAACAGAATTAGTAACACACAACTGTATTTCACAATAATTTAGTTTGTATTTATGTGGATTTATCATATCTCTTTTCTAATTTCAGCTGTAAAAAAAAACTCAAAATGCAAAAGTTGTAAAAGATTATCTACAACAAAGAAAAATGTAAACATTAATTATTTGAAAGGGTATTTCACCTTATAAAGTGGTGGCATATTGACAACACTGTATGAATATGCCACAGCGCTGATTCATTGGTCCTACCAAATCACTATGGGGGACATTTATCAAAGCATTTAGTTGTTTTTTTTTTTTTGCTACACTATTTATTTGCTACACTAGTTTTTGTGTGACTTTTTGATTGTGCAGTGCCCTAAGGAAAAAAAAAAAAAAACTTGCTTAGGCTGCATTCACATCTCGTTTTGTACATATGGGCGCCGGATCCGGCTGGGGGAGGGGCAAACCGGGCACTCCCGTACCCCAGCCGGATTAGCCCGTGACTCCATTTACTTTAATGAGCCGACTGGAGTCAAACGGTGACTCCGGTCAGCTCAGTTTTGACCCGTATGGTACCATGACACACCATATAGTGGCTGAATGGCACAGTGTGGAGGTGTTGGCAGCATGAGGACACCATATAGTGGCTGAATGACACAGCGTGGAGGTGTTGGCAGCATGAGGAGACCATATAGTGGCTGAATGGCACAGCGTGGAGGTGTTGGCAGCATGAGGACACCATATAGTGGCTGAATGGCACAGTGTGGAGGTGTTGGTAGCATGAGGACACCATATAGTGGCTGAATGGCACAGTGTGGAGGTGTTGGCAGCATGAGGACACCATATAGTGGCTGAATGGCACAGTGTGGAGGTGTTGGCAGCATGTGGACACCATATAGTGTCTGAATGACACAGTGTGGAGGTATTGGCAGCATGTGGAAACAATAGAGTGGCTGAATGACACAGCTTGGATGAAGCTGAAGCATGAGGACACCATATAGTGGCTGAATGACACAGCATGGAGGTGTTGGCAGCATGAGGAGACCATATAGTGGCTGAATGGCACAGCGTGGAGGTGTTGGCAGCATGAGGACACCATATAGTTGCTGAATGACTCAGCTTGGATGAGGCTGAAGCATGAGGACACCATATAGTGGCTGAATGACACAGAATGGAGGTGTTGGCAGCATGAGGACACCATATAGTGGCTGAATGGAACAGTGTGGAGGTGTTGGCAGCATGAGGACACCATATAGTGGCTGAATGACACAGCTTGGATGAAGCTGAAGCATGAGGACACCATATAGTGGCTGAATGACACAGCATGGAGGTGTTGGCAGCATGAGGAGACCATATAGTGGCTGAATGGCACAGCGTGGAGGTGTTGGCAGCATGAGGACACCATATAGTGGCTGAATGACACAGCTTGGATGAGGCTGAAGCATGAGGACACCATATAGTGGCTGAATGACATAGAATGGAGGTGTTGGCAGCATGAGGATACCATATAGTGGCTGAATGGCACAGTGTGGAGGTGTTGGCAGCATGAGGACACCCTATAGTGGCTGAATGACACAGCTTGGATGAAGCTGAAGCATGAGGACACCATATAGTGGCTGAATGACACAGCGTGGAGGTGTTGACAGCATGAGGAGACCATATAGTGGCTGAATGGCACAGCGTGGAGGTGTTGGAAGCATGAGGACACCATATAGTGGCTGAATGGTACAGCGTGGAGGTGTTGGCAGCATGAGGACACCATATAGTGGCTGAATGACACAGCTTGGATGAGGCTGAAGCATGAGGAGACCATATAGTGACTGAATGACACAGCATGGAGGTGTTGGCAGCATGAGGAGACCATATAGTGGATGAATGGCACCGCCCGGAGTTGCCAGCAGCATGAGTAGGCCTTCACAATCCCTAAGATTAAAAGATGAATTAAGAAATTTAAACCGAAGATTTTGGATAGCGGGTGCTACCTATGAGAAAATTTGAAATTACCAGACCCAGGCCCAACAGCGGCATCAGTAACCCATATATTGCCTGAATGACACAACCTGTGGTTGGCTGATGCACGAGTACACACCAGGGCTTCACAATCCCCCCCCAAAAATCACCACAATTTTAGAAATTTTTGGAAAAGATTTTGGATAGCGGGTGCTACCTATGAGAAAATTTGAAATTACAAGACCCAGGCCCCACAGCGGTATCAGTAACCCATATATTGCCTGAATGACACAGCCTGGAGTTGACTGATGCACGAGTTCACACCAGAGCTTCACAATCCCTAAGAAAAAAACACCACAATTTTAGAAATGTTTGAAAAAGATTTTGGATAGCGTGTGCTACCTATGAGAAAATTTGAAATTACCAGACCCAGGCCCCACAGCGGCATCAGTAACCCATATATTGCCTGAATGACACAGCGTGGAGTTGGCTGATGCACGAGTACACACCAGGGCTTCACAATCCCCCCAAAAAACACCACAATTTTAGAAATTTTGGAAAAAGATTTTGGATAGCGGGTGCTACCTATGAGAAAATTTTTAATTACCAGACCCAGGCCCCACAGCAGCATCAGTAACCCATATATTGCCTGAATGACCCAGCCTGGAGTTGGCTGATGCACGAGTACACACCAGGGCTTCACAATCCCCCCCAAAAAACACCACAATTTTAGAAATGTTTTAGAAAGATTTTGGATAGCGGGTGCTAGCCATGAGAAAATTTGAAATTTACAGACCCAGGCCCCACAGCGGCATCAGTAACCCATATATTGCCTGAATGACAGCCTGGATTTGGCTGATGCACGAGTTCACACCAGGGCTTCACAATCCCCCCCCAAAAAATCACCACAATTTTAGAAATTTTTGGAAAAGATTTTGGATAGCGGGTGCTACCCATGAGAAAATTTGAAATTTACAGACCCAGGCCCCACAGCGGCATCAGTAACCCATATATTGCCTGAATGACAGCCTGGATTTGGCTGATGCACGAGTTCACACCAGGGCTTCACAATCCCCCCCCCAAAAAAACACCACAATTTTTGAAATTTTTGAAAAATATTTTGGATAGTGGGTGCTACCCATGAGAAAATTTGAAATTAACAGACCCAGGCCCCACAGCAGCATCAGTAACCCATATATTGCCTGAATGACAGCCTGGATTTGGCTGATGCACGAGTTCACACCAGGGCTTCACAATCCCCCCCCCCCCCCCCCCCCAAAAAAAAAACACCACAATTTTTGAAATTTTTGAAAAAGATTTTGGATAGTGGGTGCTACCCATGAGAAAATTTGAAATTAACAGACCCAGGCCCCACAGCGGCATCAGTAACCCATATATTGCCTGAATGACACAGTCTGGAGTTGGCTGATGCACGAGTTCACACCAGGGCTTCACAATCCCCCCCAATAAACACCACAATTTTTGACATTTTTGAAAAAGATTTTGGATAGCGGGTGCTACCCATGAGAAAATTTGAAATTCCCAGACCCAGGCCCAGCAGCTCCATCATTTTTTGATTTGAAATTTAAAACAACCTTTGCGTTTCCCGGACCCCAGAGTGTGGGTACGAAGGACCAAATCCAACAAGCCCCCACAGGGCTCATGTGGGCGTGAGATTTAGGCGAAACGTCTCCATTGCCCTGACCGGCCATTGTTCCAAGACTTCTCGCCAAGGCAAACCATGTGAAGAACAGCGTGACACCGCCGTGACCTGCACACATGGTATGCTGAAGGGCCTCTGAGACTTGTCTGGGCAGTGGAGGCTTAAGACACAGTGGAGGATGTGGAGGCGGAGTAGCACGCTGTTGCAGGACCAACGGGCTGACAGAGTGTAGCAGCATTGAGTACACACCAGGGCTTCAGAATCCCAAAGAAAAAACAAACATTTTTAAAAAAATTTGAAGAATATTTAGGACAGCGGGTGCTACCTATATGTTGCATGAATGACACACCCTGGAGTTGGCTGATGCATGAGTACACACTAGGGCTTCACAATCCCTCCAAAAAAACACAACAATTGTAGAAATTTATGAAGAAGACTTATGGATAGCAGGTGCTACCTATGAGAAAATTTGAAATTCCCAGACCCAGGCCCAGCAGCGCCATCAGTAAACCATATATTGCCTGAATGACACAGGCTGGAGTTGGCTGATGCATGAATACGCACCAAAGCTTCACAATCCCTAATAAAAAAGACAAAAATTTTTGATGAAATATTTTAACGAAAATTTAGGACAGCAAGTGCTCTCTATATATTAACTGAATGATGCTGCCTAGAGTTGGCTGCAGCATGAGGAGACCATTGAAATGTGTGATTTTTATTTGAAATTGAAATCATAATTTGTGTCCCGGACCCCGCCATGTGGGTACAAAGGACCTAATCTCAAGCACCCACAGGGCCCATGTGGCCGTAAGATGTAGGCGCAACGTCTCCATAGCCCTGACCGGCCATTTTTGATTTTTGTACCTTTGTTTAAGAACAAGCGCATATCCAAGAGTCCAGAAGACTCTATAATGCAGGACGGTGGACCACCAAAAGACATTCTTCAATCAAATAATTTTTTATGAAATTTTTTGTATTTTTTGGGAAAATTTTACTTAAAAAATCACACGCAGCAATCGTTCAATGGTGTAATGGTTATTATTGTGGAAAATTCAAGTTTATTACTGTGATAATTATCAGAAAATTTGAAAAAAAAAACACTACCCAAGAGTGTTTAATAACCCCATACATTGCAACATAAATGTTGAAATTTAAATTAAGCACGTATGTATGTATTTCAAAAATCCTAAAATTAAAGGCCCAAGCCCAGAAGCACCATGAAGTCAAGTAGTTCCTGAAAGACACAGGAGCAGTCAGGAGTAGGCATCAGCAGTACCCAAGAGGCTTTAATAACCCCTTACATTGCACGATCACTCGCGAGATAGAGCAATAACAGGTGTGTTATGCCCTCAGATGTCCGGGGCTGCACGAGCGCTACACTGGACTGACCAGCTTGTGTCTATCTTTCACCGACAGGTGCTGGTAACCCGCTGAACCCCATTCGCAATAGGGATCAGGGATTGCAATTATTTGCCAGGAAAGAAGAATCACAACTAAGCACGAGTCATAAGCTCAGGTTCATTAAGTCCCTGCCCTTTGTACACACCACATGTCTCTACTAACGATTGGATGGTTTAGTGAGGTCCTTGGATCGGCCTCGGCACTGTAGGAGAAGGCCCTAGCAGAGCGCCGAGAATTTAAAGATCATTGTTGAAATTAGCATTAAGCATGTATTTAGGTACAGCAAAACATCCAAAAATTGAAGGCCCAAGGCCTGAGGCATAAGGGAGGCAAGTAGTTCCCGAAAGACACAGAAAGAGTCAGGAGCAGTCATTCGCAGTGCCCAAGAGGGTTTCATAATCAACCCCTTACATTTAAAGATCAATGTTGAAATTTGCAGTAAGCATGTATTTAGCTACTGCTAAACATCCAAAAATTGAAGGCCCAAGGCCTGAGGGCAGGGAGGCAAGTAGTTCCTGAAAGACAAAGAATGAGTATGGAGCAGGCATTCGCAGTACCCAAGAGGGTTTCATAACCCCTTACATTTAAAGATCAATGTTGAAATTTGCATTAAGCATATATTTAGCTACTGCTAAACATCCAAAAATTAAAGGCCCAAGGCCAGAAGCATCAGTGAGGCAAGTAGTTCCTGAAAGACACAGGATGAGCCAGGAGCAGGCAATTGCAGTACCAAAGAGGGTTTCATAACCCTAATTGATAACCCAAGAGGGTTTCATAACCAACCATAATTGGGAAATGTTGGTGTAGCAGCATTGTCAATCTACTATGAGGCATCTGGCATTGGTGGCTGGAAATCCTGGCTGATCCATCCCTGATTCATCTTGACAAACGTCAGTCTCTCCACATTTTTAGCAGGACAGCTTTTCCAGGGCAAACTCTGCTAGTTGTGAACATAAATCAGGTTTGGCTGCTCAAAAGTCCAGCGGATCTTCAATGGTTGTTGGCATGGCCATGTCAAGGTATGCCACCACCTGCTGGTTCAGGTCCTGCTCCATGTCTACCTGCTGCTGATGAGTTGCTTCACTATGCGGGTGAAGAAAGCTACTCATCAGCGACTGTAGACTCAGGCTGCTGCTGATTGAGCTGGTACTGCTCCCCCCACCCCTCCCCTCCCCAGCAGCCATGGCAGTGGAAGGTGAGCGCAGAGGGCCCCCCGAGTCAGACCTGCGAGTGGATGGACCATGTGGCCGATAGGCATCAGCCAACTGATTACGTAGAATCTATCTGTAGTTGGTCAGTTTGTCCTCCCTCTCAGTGAGTGTAAAAAAGGCCCCCATTTTGGGACGTTAGCGAGGGTCTAATAAGGTGGAGATCCACGCTGACGAATTTTGACAATTCTGGGGTCACTACGCAAGCAACTGAGCATGCATCGTGCCTTTTGCGCCAGTGACTCGGAGGGACTACCTGCCTCCATCTCCACTGCGTACTGCCACGGTGTGTCTGGGTCCTCTGTCTCAACTTCCTCATAACCCTCCAGCTCCTCTGGCTGCTCCTGCTCCTCCTCTCCTGTCCAAAGACTAGAAACACCGGCCATCTCATCCAACCTAAACTGTGCTCCACTCTGCCCCTCATCATCCTCCTCCTCCAGTTCATCCCCCACAGGGCTCATGTAGCCTTGAGATGTAGGCGCAACGTCTCCATTGCCGTGACCAGCCATGGTTTCAATCATTTGTTGTAGTAAATGTAGGAGGGGAATTACGTAGTTCATGGCGTAATCCAGGCTTCCTTAAAGGGCCTCAGCAAACGTCAGGTGTCACGTATGAGCTGCCACTGGTTCACATTGAAGTTACGCAGGGGAGTACTCCTATCTGCTTGGATCATCAAGAAATCGGTGATGGCTTTTCTTTGTTCGTATAGTCTGTCCAACATGTGGAGGGTGGAATTCCAACATGTGGCAACGTCACAAATAAGTCTACGGTGTATGGCGGTGTACGAGTGGCTGAAGTGCATGCACAGTTTCCTTGCCATTTTCAGGATGTTTTGCAAATGGGGTGAAGACTTGAGAAAGTGCTTGACAACCAGATTCAACACATGTGCCATGCTGGGCGCATGTTTCACACTTCCTTGTCGCAACGCGGACACGATGTTCTTCCCGTTGTCGGTCACCATGGTTCCCATTTCCAGATTTCGTGGAGTAAGCCATACTCGGATTTCTTTACGAATGAACTTTAGCAGTTCCTCCCCTGTGTGACTCCGTTCGCCAAGGCAAACCATGTGAAGAACAGCTTGACACCGCCGTGCCCTACACACATGGTACGATGAAGGGCCACCGAGATTTGGACGTGCAGTGGAGGCCGAGGACACGGTGGAGGATGAGGAGGCGGTGTCGCACACTGTAACAGGACCAACTGCCTGTGAGCGAGAGCGTGGAGGAGGAAGCGGTGTGACCTGTCCAAGTTGCTGTTGTGGCTGTGCAGGAACCACATTTACCCAGTGAGCCGTAAAAGACAAGTATTGTCCCTGCCCGTAGTTACAGCTCCACACGTGGCGCTGCCATGCACTTTTGAACACACCGACAGGCTCAAGGACTGGCCCACCTTCTCTTGTACAAACTTATGCAGGGCTGGTACTGCCTTCTTAGCAAAGAAATGACGGCTTGGGACTCTCCACCTCGGCTCGGCACAAGCCATCAATTCTCTGAAAGGTGCAGAGTCCACCACTTGAAAAGGGAGGGACTGCAACACCAGCAACTTGGACAGGAGCACATTCAACTTCTGCGCCGTTGGATGAGTGGGCGCATACTGTTGTCTCTTGGACATGGCTTCGCCGATGGATTGTTGGCGGAATGGCTGACTAAAAGCGGGAGAAGCAGGAGCGACAGAAGGAGGGTTTGACACACAGCTCCCCCTCTTCTGAGGTGGTGGAGCCTTGTCTGGATGAAGGAGGGAGCGGATGTCCACTGTGTGATACAGCAGGCTGGACCACTACATCGGAGCCACGGTTCTCCCAGGCCGCTTTATGGTGGCGAAGTATGTGTTGACGCAGGGCCGTGGTGCCGACATTGGGACCCTGGCCACGCTTCACCTTCTGCCGACATATCTTGCATGTGGCTACGTGAACCTCCTCCGGATGCCTGATGAAAAACTTCCACAACGCTGAGTAGCTGATTTTCCCACCCGCAGTCCGCACTAATTGACTGCTACTGGTGCCGTCTCCAGGAACCCCTGTTCCACTACCTCCCGGAAAGGTAGGCTGCCGCGAAGCAGGTGGTCTCCCCCATGCACGTTTGGCTCCTGAATTTCCACTACTGCCACCACGCTGACTGCCAACCGTGCTACCGCCTTGCTGCCTCAAGAGCAACCTGCAACTCTCTTCTCCTGATGATGATGAAGCCCCTTCTGCACCCGGCTCCCAATTGCTGTCGGCTACATCATCATCAACAGTTGTGTGCACGTCACTGATGTCCTCCTCAGGTTCCCCAACAGTGTCTGCTTCAGGACCCTGAACACTTGCAACACCGCCTCCCACGTCACTCTCCGCATCACTACTTGGCCGCCTAGCGGAGCAAGCGATGCATGTCTCCTCCCCTTCTTGGCGGTCCAGTAGCTGCTGACTGTTCTCTATTAGACCGTCCTCAGTAAATAGTGGAGCTGAACCCACAGCATAAGAGACTTCTTTAGGAGAGGGAACAGCATAGGACAAAGGCAATGGGAGGACACGGACTTCTCCCGGGCCATGCCAACTGAGGGTTGTGTCTGTGGTACCCACCGACTGTTGACTGGGGGTGTCAGATGTCACTTGTGATGATGTGGATGAGCGTGTTAACCAATCCACGACAGCAGATGGGTTGCTGGTGGAGACACGACAGCTGGCTGATGACGGGAGCTCAGGCCTCTCACTGCGACTCCTGCTGCAACTCGCCCCAAGTCTGCTGCCAACTCTGCCTGAAGTATTTAGGCCTCTTCCACTCCTCTGAGCACGTCCTGGCACTTCTCTGTCTTACATACTTAGTGCGTTTATGAGGGTATTACAATACGCTACACTACTCTTTAAACAGTATTTGTCTAGACCAGCAGCAGGTGATTACTTACTGCTGTCCTTGAACAGTATGTAAGCCCTTGACAGATTAAAAGGTACTGGATGGTACAATACTTGGATGTACGTATGCGGTATGCACTGATGAGGGCAGTAATATGCCTAACTATTAGCAGAAAAAAATCTGTATTTTTGTAAAACACCAGCCGGTGGATACTATTGTTTGGACTTTGACGGTTTGGAGCACCTTGACAGCTTAACAGGTACTAAATGGTACAATACTTGGATGTACATATGCGGTATGTACTGATGAGGGCAGTAATATGCCTAACTATTAGCAGAAAAAAAATCTGTATTTTTGTAAAACACCAGCCGGTGAATGCTATTGTTTGGACTTTGATGATATGTAGCACCTAGACAGATTAACAGGTACTAAATGGTACAATACTTGGATGTACCTATGCGGTATGCACTGATGAGGGCAGTAATATGCCTAACTATTAGCAGAAAAAACTCTGTCTTTTTGTAAAACACCAGCCGGTGGATGCTATCGTTTGGACTCTGATGGTATGGAGCACCTTGACAGCTTAACAGGTGCTAAATGGTACAATACTTGGATGTACCTATGCGGTATGTACTGATGAGGGCAGTAATATGCCTATTAGCAGAAAAAAACTCTGTATTTTTGTAAAACACCAGCCGGTGGATACTATTGTTTGGACTTTGACGGTATGGAGCACCTTGACAGCTTAACAGGTACTAAATGGTACAATACTTGCATGTACCTATGCAGTATGCACTGATGAGGGCAGCTATATATGCGTAACTTTACGCAGAAAAAACTATTTAAAAAAAAAAACAGCCGGTGAATAGTATTGTTTGGACTTGCACAGTATGTAGCCAGCCCCTTGACAGATTAACAGGTACAAAATGGTACAAATGCACTACAGTCCACTGAACAATCACGTATTTCTGAACAGCAGCAGGACCCAACAGTGCAGCACCACAAAAAGAAAATCCAGGGATTAAACCCTAAATTGCACTCTGTCACACAATTCTGAGCAGCAGAAGATTTGTGGAGCAAATAAAAATAAACTCAATTGGGCTGAAAAATTAGGAGATAAGATGCTTCAGAAAGTTCAGGCAGCTTGGAGATCTGTATGAGGCAGCTGACAGCTATCTGCCCCTCTCTGCTGCAATGCTAAATAACGTGAATAGGAGGTTTAGCTATCAATGATCCTTCTCAGTGTTACAGCAAAGTACTCTGCACTCCTGCCTTTCCCTAATGCTGATGTGACTAGCAGTTGCAGTGTAACGCTGTGGTATGAGCTATTCACACACACACAGTCCCGTCCGCTCCATCTGAGTGCATAGATGAAATGAAGAGAGGCAAGATGGCCGCCGATTATATAGGGGCTGTGACATCACAGGGGTCAGTGAACACTGATAGGCTGCATCTCACATGTGATTAAGGGTCAGCCCGCCTACCTTCATTCCCGCCGCTATTTCCTGCCCTCCCATAATCCCCTGCCCCATGTACTCACATGTGGATCCGCCATCTTAGGTTTCCAATAGCCTGGAACGCTGTGAAATGGAGTTTAATGAAGCGATTTTTCATTTTTTCATGAAATTCATAACAAATTCGGATTCGTCAACTTCGATTCGCTGATCTCTAATTATGGCTAACAGAAGCCATGATGACAGTAGATCCCGCTGGACGATGAACTCAAACTGTACCTGATGGAGTCCATTGACTGATTACAAAGTTCGCAATACTTTTTAGTCATGCCAAATCTGACAGAACTCCCAAAAAGAGCCTTTGAATAGGTGGTAGTATGGACAGAACATTATTATTTTGTCTTTTTTAGAAGTCTTTAAGTCTTTTAATTCAGAAAAACAATATACCAGACAGGATGGGTCAGCAAAATGCATTAGGATTCCTATCCTGTATATCATCCTGTGACCAATGGGTTTTGCAATTGCTTTCATTTGAGTTCATACTGAAAAAGTCAGTCAAACAATTGCCCCCTTGCCTGCTTGAACACATACTAGTCCTGCTGTGTCCATGCATCATCACCTACATCATGGACACACTTCCTTGATTAACAGCTATGAGTGCAGGGCTCACAGCTGGAGGAAAAATCCTCCCACTATCAGCATGTGTCCCACTACTGTCAGTGAGGTCAAGATGGGAGTTATTGTTTTGCTAATGCTAGGGGAGATGTGAGCAGACAGCATACTGAGGGAGGGGGCGGAGACCTGCACAGTGAGGTCACGCCCCCTCCCTTTGAGAGGAATTCAGACTAGTGAGCTAAATTAACCCCTTAAGGACATAGGGCGTATCCATACGCCCCCGTTTCCAAGTCCTTAAGGACCGAGGGCGTATGGATACGCCCTGAGCATTTCCGGCCCCCGCCGCTAGCCGGAGGGGAGCCGGGGTCGGATGCCTGCTGAAATCGTTCAGCAGGCATCCCGGCATATCGCCAAGGGGGGTCATTATGTCCCCCCATGTCGGCGATCGCCGCAGATCGCTGGACAATTCAGTCCAGCGATCTGCGGCGGATTCCGGGTCAAACGGGTCTCCAGTTACCCGATGACCCGGAATTACTGGCTGATCGGGGCCGTCAGAGACGGCCCCAAACAGTCATTGCCAGCAGGGGTGAGGTGACACTGGTGCCACCTCCCGATCGCCCTGATTCGTCGACCTGGAAACCAATCAGGGCGCCTGCTGCGGGTGTCACTCCCGCAACCCGCTCCGCCCCTCTTCCGGAGGACGTGAGCGGGTGCGGGCAGAAGACCCCGGGGCCCCAGGAGCGGCGGCGGCGGCGAGGGACTGACATGTGCGGCGGCATCGTGGAACAGCAGCAGGAGGTGAGTGACAGCCTCCTGCTGTTGCTTAGCAACAGCTCCCAGCATGCAAAAAGGGCATTCTGGGAGCTGTAGTTATTCAACAGCAGGAGGCAGACCACCACAACTTCCAGCATGCCCTTATGGGCATGCTGGGACTTGTAATTGTGCAACAGCTGGAGGCACATTTTTCTATGGAAAAGTGTACCTTCAGCTGTTGTGTAACTACAACTCCCAGCTTGCACAATCAGCTAAAGTGCATGCTGCGAGTTGTAGTGGTGCATCTGGTGGTTGCATAACTACAACTCCCAGCATGCCCGTTGGCTGTCGGTGACTGCTGAGAGTTGTAGTTTTGCAACAGCTGAAGGCACACTGAGTTAAGTAGCGAACCAGTGTGTCTCCAGCTGTTGCATAACTACAATCCCCAGCATCCTCAGCAAAAGTAGTATGCCTCCGGCTGTTGCATAACTACAAGACCCAGCATGCCCTTCCGCTGTCCGTACATGCTGGGGGTTGTAGCTTTTGCAACAGCTGAACGCACACTGGTTGCAAAACACTGAGTTTGTTACCAAACTCGGTGTTTCACAACCTGTGTGTCTCCAGCTGTTGCAAAACTACAACTCCTAGCATGCACTGATAGTCCGTACATGCTGGGAGTTGTAGTTTTGCAACAGCTGGATGTTCCCCCCCCCCCCAATGTGAACGTACAGGGTACACTCACATGGGCGGAGGATTACAGTAAGCATCCGGCTGCAAGTTTGAGCTGCGGCAAATTTTCTGCCGCAGCTCAAACTGCCAGCGAGAAACTACTGTGAACCCCCGCCCGTGCGACTGTACCCTAAAAACACTACACTACACTAACACAAAATAAAATAAAAAGTAAAAAACACTACATATACACAAACCCCTACACAGCCTCCCTCCCCAATAAAAATAAAAAATGTCTGGTACGTCACTGTTTCCAAAACGGAGCCTCCAACTCCCAGCATGCACTGATAGACAGTACATGCTGGGAGTTGTAGTTTTGCAACAGCTGGATGTTCCCCCCCCCCCCCCCCCCCAATGTGAACGTACAGGGTACACTCACATGGGCGGAGGATTACAGTAAGTATCCGGCTGCAAGTTTGACCTGCGGCAAATTTTCTGCCGCAGCTCAATCTGCCAGCGAGAAACTACTGTGAACCCCCGCCCATGTGACTGTACCCTAAAAACACTACAATAATACAAAATGAAAAGTAAAAAACACTACATGTTCACATACCCCTACACAGCCCCCCTCCCCAATAAAAATGAAAAACGTCTGGTACGCCACTGTTTCCAGAACGGAGCCTCCAGCTGTTGCAAAACAACTACTCCCAGTATTGCCAGATAGCCACTGACTGTCTAGGCAGCTGGAAGCACCCTGTTTGGGAATCACTGGCGTAGAATACCCCTATGTCCACTCCTATGCAAGTCCCTAATTTAGGCCTCAAATGCTCATGGCGCTCTCACTTTGGAGCCCTGTCGTATTTCAAGGCAACAGTTTAGGGCCATATATGGGATATCGCCGTACTCGGGAGAAATTATGTTACAAATTTTGGGGTGTATTTTCTGCTATTACCCTTTTTAAAAATGTAAATTTTTTGGGAAAACAAGCATTTTAGGTTAAAAAAAAATTTTTTTTTTTACATATACAAAAGTCATGAAACACCTGTGGGGTATAAAGGTTCACTTAACCCCTTGTTACGTTCCCCGAGGGGTCTAGTTTCCAAGATGATATGCCATGTGGTTTTTTTTTTGCTGTCCTGGCACCATAGGGGCTTCCTAAATGCGGCATGCCCCCAGAGCAAAATTTGCTTTCAAACAGCCAAATGTGACTCCTTCTCTTCTGAGACCTGTAGTGCGCCAGCAGAGCACTTTTCACCCCCATATGGGGTGTTTTCTGAATCGGGAGAAATTGGGCTTCAAATTTTGGGGGGTGTTTTCTGCTATTACCCTTTTTAAAAATGTAAAAATTTTGGGAAACCAAGCATTTTAGGTAAAAAATAAATACATTTCACATATGCAAAAGGCGTGAAACACCTGTAGGTTATTAAGGTTCACATTACCCCTTGTTACGTTCCCCGAGGGGTCTAGTTTCCAAAATGGTATGCCATGTGTTTTTTTTTTGTTGCTGTTCTGGCACCATAGGGGCTTCCTAAATGCGGCATGCCCCCAGAGCAAAATTTGCTTTCAAAAAGCCAAATGTGACACCTTCTCTTCTGAGACCTGTAGTGCGCTAGCAGAGCACTTTTCACTCCCATATGGGGTGTTTTCTGAATCGGGAGATATTGGACTTTAAATTTTGGTGGGTATTTTCTGCTATTATCCTTTTTAAAAATGTAAAAATTTTGGGAAACCAAGCATTTTAGGTAAAAAAAAATTTTTTTTTTTTTTACATATGCAAAAGTCGGTAATCACCTGTAGGGTATTAAGGTTCACTTTACCCCTTGTTACGTTCCCTGAGGGGTCTAGTTTCCAAAATGGTATGCCATGTGTTTTTTTTTGCTGTCCTGGCACCATAGGGGCTTCCTAAAGGTGACATGCCCCCCAAAAACCATTTGTCGCTCCTTCCATTCTGAGGCTTCTACTGCGCCGCCGAACAATTAACATAGACATATGAGGTATGTGCTTACTTGAGAGAAATTGGGTTTCAAATACAAGTAATAATTTTCTCCTTTTTACCCCTTGTAAAAATTCAAAAATTGGGTCTACAAGAACATGCGAGTGTAAAAAATTAAGATTTTGAATTTTCTCCTTCACTTTGCTGCTATTCCTGTGAAACACCTAAAGGGTTAATACACTTACTGAATGTCATTTTAAATACTTTGGGGGGTGCAGTTTTTATAATGGGGTCTTTTATGGGGTATTTCTAATATGAAGACTCTTCAAATCCACTTCAAAACTGAACTGGTCCCTGAAAAATAGTGAGTTTGAAAATTTTGTGAAAAATTTCAAAATTGCTGCTGAACTTTGAAACCCTCTGGTGTCTTCCAAAAGTAAAAACTCATACATTTTATGATGCAAACATAAAGTAGACCTATTGTATATGTGAACCCCCCAAAAAATTATTTTGAATATCCATTTTCCTTACAAGCAGAGAGCTTCAAAGTTAGAAAAATGCAAAATTTTCATTTTTTTCATCAAATTTGGGGATTTTTCACCAAGAAAGGATGCAAGTTACCATAAAATGTTACCACTAAGCTAAAGTAGAATATGTCACGAAAAAACTTTCTCGCAATCAGAATGATAACTAAAAGCATTCCAGAGTTATTAATGTTTAAAGTGACAGTGGTCAGATGTTCAAAAAATGCTCTGGTCCTTAAGGGGTTAAAAATGTAATAAAAAATAAAGGTGCTAGACACATAAGAATTAGATGTACATGGTCAGGATTGGGTACTGAGTGATGTATTTAGAAAAATTTTTTTTCTTTTTTGTTGGATCTGACGAGTACGCTTTGAAGTTAAAGTTGTCCACTGGAACAATGGAAAGTATGATAGAACTTCTTCACAATGGAAATACAACACGGAGTATGGCTAAATATGTCTATTGTTCCCTTTCAGCTTATGTAGAATGTGAAGAAAGATTTCAGAGCCTCAGGATAGAAAACTAAAAGCAATGGTTCGATGATAGAAAATGCCACAAAATAATTTGTGAAACAGGAGTTAATGTAAATTGATAAAAAGGAAAGAAATTGGCTGAATGAAACAGGATTCACTTATAGAGAATCCAAACAAAAACACCACTAACAACTAAACAAAAGTAAAATAAGTTTACAATGGAGTACAGAGAGGTTTCAGTCATTGGGTATTGCAAATACTTTCCTCAGTTTCCTTTTCTTTTTTTATTGGCAGTGTACAAATATTTAATCTATACACCACAAACGAATTGCATAAAATGGCCAGCCTTTTGTGTGCATAAACAATCGAGCTTGACAAAGGGATAGTACCCCTGAAAAATTCCATTAACATTCCGTGCACTGTGTCCACTCTGGTAGTGTCCATGTACAACAAGGCTAACTGGTTCCGGTAAACTGACTGCAGCCCACTCCTGCATTTTCTTATTCCTTATTTTCCTTTTTTTTTTTTTTGTATATTTTTTGTTATTATTATGTGCACCATGCTGCCTTCTTTTCCTTTTCTTAAATATGTATTTGTATCATAGTATCTCTAACTTTTTTAAATTCAGTGTTTTTACAGCTAAACCAGTAATTTTAATTTAGCATCTACACACTAAAGAGAACTTTATCTCTCTATACACATGCAATCCATCATTCACTCTGACATCTGCAGTTCAAGCACTCTCTGTCTGTATTTTCCATCATTACTCATCATATTCACTTCCCATTTGTATCAATCTCTCTG
This sequence comes from Hyla sarda, assembly GCF_029499605.1. NCBI lineage: Eukaryota > Metazoa > Chordata > Amphibia > Anura > Hylidae > Hyla > Hyla sarda. The sequence goes on along the minus strand of NC_079190.1, from coordinate 266,620,088 downwards.
ATCCTGTGCCATTTTGCATATTTTTCTTCTCACAGAACTATTCCTTCTTCTGAACAGAAGATCTTTCATATATATATATATATATATATATATATATATATATAATGTATTGTCAATCAATTGTGATGCTTACATTATAGGGACGAGTCTGTATACTAGCCCATATGGCACAGAATTGTGTTTTTTTTTTGTGTTCATGAGGGGTACAATACCACCTGACAGGGGGATGCAATATGAAAAAAATCATCAAAGCACAGATCTCTGCACACACGCCACGAAAAGAAATAAGTGACCCCTTATTTTAAAGCTTTTCACCCACACTATAACTAGAGATGAGTGAATCGAAGCTGACAAACCCAAATTCGTTATGAATTTCAGAAAATATTCGATTTGCAACAAATGCGAAGATTGCAGCGATTCTATCGCGCAAATCGCTTCATTAAACTCCATTTATTGCAGTGCAGGCTTCAGGGCATCTAAAACGGCAGATCCACATGTCAGTACATGGGGCAAGGAATGCTGGGAAGGCAAGGCGGGAAGGGAAGTCGGTGGAATGATTCAAACAAGAAGAAGAAATGATCCAGCGTGGGTCAGTAGAAATCCAGACTTTATTAGAACTCACAGTAAAAGCAGTAAAAGCAACCAGCAGATCAGACGCGTTTCAGGCGCATGCACCCTTCGTCAGTGATGTCATCCATCTGCACAGGTGTCAGTTAAATACCGGACAGGTAGTGGGTGGAAAATTGGCCACCAATTAAACCACACTGAGACCGCTGACAACGGTGCAGAGGAGGATACTAATACAAAACATGGGAAAGATGTTAGTAAAAGTACAAAATGCTAAAAACAATACACTGATATGTGAATTTGCATAAATGGCTTAGACAACACAGAAATATAACATGGTGAATAAATATAAGAAAGAAAAAACATATAAAATGTACACCAGTTATAATCGACTGTAAAAGTTGAACAAACGTGTGTGTGTGTGAATGCGGCGTTAGTAATGGAACAGCAATTCTCTCTTTAAATTCAAGCCTTTCGGTGCACTAGTGCCCAAAGTGAATTGCCAAAATGCTTCACGTTCCAATAATTTTCGCCGCACACAACCACCACGGGGTCCTATATGAACACGTTCTATAGCATAGATTTGAAAATAATTAATGTGATCACCATGTACAGTTTTGAAATGTAAAGACGCTGCCGATCGGTTTCTTACGGCATTACTGGTTATGTCATTGAGATGTTCCAGCGCTCTAACCCTAAGTTTCCTGGAGGTAGAGCCTACATATTTAAGTTGGCACTGCGAACACTCAATGACATAAATTACATTATGGTGGTTACAATTAATGTAATCTTTTATATGATAATTTTTGATTTGCTCTGCATTGGAAAATTGTGTGCATAATTTGGCATAGTTACATGTTCTGCAAATCCTGCCGCCACATTTAAAAAATCCTCTATTACTCAACCAGTTATTTCTGTTAACTGTGTTGGACAATACCAAACTAGGAGATAAAATATCTCCAAGGATCTTTGCCTTTTTTGGGACTATGTGACAACCTTTGGATAATATTTTTGCTACAATTTCATCCTGTCTTAGGAAATGGAGATGCCTATTGATAATATTCTTGACCTGTGTAAATTGGGGAGAAAAAGTGAGTGCAATGACCGGTTTACTCTGAAAATTTGAGCGACTATGTTGTATACAATTAATGGGTGGAGAAATTAAAAGAGAGCGGTCCTTTTTGGCAACAATGGTTTTAGCTCTGGATAAAGTACGTGCAGTATAACCTCTGTTCGCGAGCCTGCGCGAAGCCTCACTGATTTGAGATTCGCAAGCCGAGGAACCACTACAATTTCTCTTTATCCGTGTGAATTCTCCTACTGGAATAGCCCTGATGGTATGTGGCGGATGATTACTATCAGCTCTAAGAATAGTGTTCCCTGCAGTGGGTTTACGGAACGTAGAAACAGAAATAATATGGTCTGGCACTGAACTAAATTCAAGGTCAAGGAATGAAATGTTGAATGAGTGTGAATGGTAAGTAAATTTTAGATTGAAGGAATTGTCATTAATGTATTCCAGGAACAGTGGTATGGCAGACATATCACCCCTCCAAATCAGGAGGAGATCATCTATGAATCTGCCATACCACTGCACGTGGGAGACAAATGGATTGGATGCTGAAAAAAGGTACTTGGATTCCCAATATGACATAGTCAGATTGGCTAAGGAAGGTGAGTGTCTAGCGCCCATTGAAACACCACTGGATTGAATAAAAAAACATTCGATCAAAAGAAAAATAATTATGTGTCATGAGATACCATGTACTCATTTTAATGAATTCTTTCAAATCAATAGTATAGTCACTGTGGTTGTCCAAATGGTACACCAGTGCCTCCATGGCAACTTGCCAGGGAATACTGGTGTACAATGAGACAACATCACAAGTTAACCAACTATGCTCTTTCCTCCATGTTAGGTGTTCGAAAGCTCTAAGAACATCTCTGGAATCTTTGAGATAACCAGGGACCCTTTGGACCATGGGCTGAAGCATTTGATCAGTCCATATGGAAAGTTTTTCTAAAAGGGAGCCGCAAGAAGACACAATTGGTCGCATGGGGGGGGGTGAAATTAGTTTGTGGGTTTTGGGTAGGCCATACATGATGGGGATAATGGGTTCATCAACCAGCATGTATTCTTTATCCCTAGTTGAAATGGCACCCAAGCTAACACCCTTGCTCAATAATCTATCCAACTCATTTTTAAACTTGGCGGTAGGATTAGTATCCAATCTTTTATACACATTTGTGTCTGAGAGTAGATAATTTATTTGTTGCATATAAACAGCCTTATCCATCACAGTGACTGTGCCGCCCTTATTAGACATTTTAATGACTATATCATCTGCAGTACTAAGTTCATTGAGGGCGGCACTTTCATTGCGCGAAAGGTTACGATGTTTATTGAGCAGTCCTGATCGACTGTTACCCAACGCAATTAGATCCACCTCCACTGCATTTTGGAATAAATCCATACCATTAGTTCTAGATTGGAGGGGATAGAAATATGGGTTTGCATTTCTGTGAGCAGGGTTGCTAATAGTAACTGCATCTATTTGTTCCCCAGCTAGATCTTGTAATGTGCATAAGGCCACCTGCTCAGGGAAATGCAAACCACAATATTCATTGACATAATTGGTACGAGATATTGGTACATCATTATCCACAACATCATCTGCAAAAAAATTTTTTGATTGTCAAATTCCGTACAAATTTATTGATTTCACATAACATTTTAAAAATATTCAGATCGTTTGAGGGGGAAAAAATCATCCCCTTACTGAGGACACTGATCTGATCAGGAGTGAGTGTCCTATTTGATAAATTTAGCACTGTTAATTTCTCGTCACTTGGCTCCTCAATCTGGGAGTAGCAACGTCTATTGTGTTCCCCCCCCCCCCCCCTCCGGGAGGGTTTGCTTTGCACTTGGAGTTTTTTGAAAGATGGCGTTGTTGAACAGCTGAGGACTGTGTAGCGTCCGATTCTGTGCTGTCTCCATTAGCTTCCGTTTCATACTCAGATGAGCTGAATGTAACTTTTGGTTTACGGTTGTGATTTTTTCTTCTGTTATTTTTATTTTTTAGAATGGATTTGGGTTCACTTGATTCCCATTTGCCCCACGCATAGACTTGATTAGTTTCATAGTCCCGTATGTCCGGCTGTAGCTTGATTTTTTTGGTTTCCATGATGTAGGTTTCCATTTTATTAATGCGCTCATTTATTTTATCCAAGAAATCTTTATATTCAGGTAAGTCCTTATACAATTCGGCTTCACATTTAAATTTATCTATGTCCTCTGTGAGGGTCTCCAATCTGAGGGACTCAAATTTAGTAATAGTCCGCATAATACTTCTGGAACAAATAGTTAAAGCCTCATTCGACTCATTTAGCATTTCATCACAATAGACAACGTTAGGAATTTTTCAGATCCGTAGACCTCTCGGAATGATATCTTTGGTTATGTAATTGGTGAGAGTGGTATGATTCCACCATAACTTCATTTCCTGAAATTGCAGGTGTTCAAGATTATGCATACATACTTTAAGGTTCACCAGATTGGGTTCCTGGGAACCTGTAGCGGCAAATAAATTGACTGCTTTGGCAGAACGGTTCAGGCTAGCCATGACTGCTAAACGCAATAGTGAACTGGGTTGCAAACAGTACCTTGCTTATAATCCTGTGAAGTCCTCTGGAAGGTGGTGAGCACGGAATGGCTGTGGAACTTGGCAAGTGTAGTTCACGAAAATCCAGCTCGCTCCACCAATGTGCCCCCGACACGGATCCGCACCCAGCCCGGTGCACACAGATTCAAACAAGAAGAAGAAATGATCCAGCGTGGGTCAGTAGAAATCCAGACTTTATTAGAACTCACAGTAAAAGCAGTAAAAGCAACCAGCAGATCAGACGCGTTTCAGGCGCATGCGCCCTTTGTCAGTGATGTCATCCATCTGCACAGGTGTCAGTTAAATACCGGACAGGTAGTGGGTGGAGAATTGGCCACCAATTAAACCACACTGAGACCGCTGACAACGGTGCAGAGGAGGATACTAATACAAAACATGGGAAAGATGTTAGTAAAAGTACAAAATGCTAAAAACAATACACTAATATGCGAATTTGCATAAATGGCTTAGACAACACAGAAATACTGTAAAAGTTGAACAAACGTGTGTGTGTGAATGCGGCGTTAGTAATGGAACAGCAATACTCTCTTTAAGTCGGTGGAATGACCCTGAATTACATGCAGGATGCAGCCTATCAGCAGCCAGTCACCCCTGTGATGGCACAGCCCTATATATTCGGCAGCCATCTTGCGGCCAGTCACTTCATTACAATACACTGCAGAAGGATCATAGGATGCAGAGCCTGTGTGTGTGTGCGCGCTAACAGCAGAGAAAAGCGCATTCCAGCAGCGTTTAACATCCTCCTAGTCACATCAGCGTTCTCCTGGACAGAGAGCATAGTTTTTTCATTGAAAAGGATTTTTACTGCAGCTGCAGGCATTAATCTCCCAGTCACTTTCTTCGGCATAGTATTAAAGAGAGGGGCAGATAGCTGTGTGTTGTTTCATACATTTCAAGCTACATCAACTTCATAAACCTTAGCAGAGGAGGCAGGAATAATTTTTCAGCAAAATCATCTGCTGGTTATACTAGTCTGTAGATGGTATAATAAACAGCAGTCCATTCCTAATAGTCAGTGACAGAGTGCAATTTTTTGTTTAGTACACAGCTTTTTTGACTGTAGCCCTGTTGTGTACTGCTGGTGTTTTAAAAAAATATGATTTTTTTTTTTAGGATACTGTAGCGCATTTTTTTCCCAAGTGTATACGTTATACCTGTTAATCTGTCAATGGCATACATACTGTGAAAGTACAGCCAAAAGTATTCACAAACAGGTGTTTTACAAAAATATAGAGTTTTTAGTCGTATTGTAGTGCATTTTCTGCCCTCATCAGTGCATACCACATACGTACATCTAAGTAGTGTACTATTTTGTACCTATTAATCTGTCAAGAGCCTACATACTGTGAAAGGACAGTCAAAAGTACTCACCGGCTAGTGTTGTACTCAGATACTTTTTTAAGTGTACTGTAGAGTATTTTTCTGCTCTCATCAGTGCATACCACATACCTACATCTAAGTAGTGTACTATTTTGTATCTGTTAATCTGTCAAGGGCCTATATACTGTGAAAGGCCAGCAAAAAGTGCACACCTGCTGCGGTTCTCGACAAGTACTGTTTTAAGAGTAGTGAAGCGTATTGTACTCCCCTCATATACGCACTAGGTATGCCAGGATGTGCACAGAGGAGTGACAGACTAGGGGCAAGTGGCAGCAGGAGTCGCAGCAAGAGGCCTGAGCTCCCGTTATGAGCTAGCAGTCGTGTCTCGACCAGCAACCCATCTGCCGTCGTCGATTGGTTAACACAGTCATCCACTTCATCACAAGATACATCTGACACCCCCAGTCAACAGTCAGTGGGTTCCTCAGACACAACCCTCAGTTGGCATGGCCCGGGAGCAGTCCCTGTCCTCCCATTTCCTCTGTCCTATGCTGTTCCATCTCCTAGAGAAGTATCTTATGCTGTGGGTTCAGCTCCACTATTCACTGAGGACGATCTAATAGAGAACAGTCAGCAGCTACTGCACAGCCGAGAAGTGGAGGAGACATCCGCCGCTTCCTCCGCTAGGCGAGCAAGTAGTGATGAGGAGAGTGACGTGGAAGGTGGTGTTGCCATGGTTCAGGGTCCTGAAGCATACACAGTTGAGGAACCTGAGGAGGAAATCAGTGATGTGCAGACACTTGTTGATGATGATGAAGCCGATCGCAATTGGGAGCTGGGTGCAGAAGGGAGTTCATCATCATCAGGAGAAGAGAGTTGCATGTTGCTCGTGAGGCAGCAGCTGAGCCAGCAAGGCGGTAGCATGGTTGGCAGTGAGCATGGTGACAGAAGTGGAAATTCTGAAGCCAAATGTGCCAGGGGGAGACCACCTGCTTCTCTGCATCCTACCTTCCCGGGAGGTAGTGGGACAGGGGTTCCTGGAGACGGCGGCAGTAGCAGTCAATTAGTGAGTACTGTTGGTGGTAAAATCAGCTACTCAGCGGTGTGGCAGTTTTCCATCAAGCATCCGGAGGAGGTTCACATAGCCACATGCAAGATATGTCAGCAGAAAGTGAAGCGTGGCCAGGGTCCCAATGTTGGCACCACGGCCCTGTGTCAACATATGCTTCGCCACCATAAAGCGGCCTGGAGAACAGTGGCTCCGATGTAGTGGTCCAGCCTGCTGCATCACCAAGTGTCACGCCGCTTTTTCTTTCAGCCAGCTAAGGCTCCACCACCTCAGCCGAAGGGAGCTGTGTGTCATACCCTCCTTCTGTCACTCCAGATGCTCCTGCTCCTCCCACTTTTAGTCAGCCATTCCGCCAACAATCCATCCGAGAAGCCATGTCCAAGAGACAACAGTATGCGCCCACTCATCCAACGGCGCAGAAGCTGAATGTGCTTCTGTCTAAGTTGCTGTTGCTGCAGTCCCTCCCTTTTCAAGTGGTGGACTCCGCACCTTTCAGAGAACTGATGGCTTGTGCCGAGCCAAGGTGGAGAATGCCAAGCCTTCATCTCTTTGCGAAGAAGGAAGTACCAGCCCTGCACAATTTTGTGGAAGAGAAGGTGAGCCAGTCCTTGAGCCTGTCGGTGTGTACCAAAGTGCACGGCAGCGCCGATGTCTAAGGCTATAACTATGGTCAGGGACAATACATGTCCTTTAGAGCTCACTGGGTGAATGTGGTTCCTACACAGCTACAACCCCAACTTGGACAGGTCACGCTCCTCTTCCTCCTCCACACTCTCAGGACGTTGGTCTTGTGACAGTGTGCAACTCCGACTCCTCATTCTTCACTGTGTCCTCAGGCTCCACTGCCCAGACAAGTATCAGTGGCCCTTCAGCATACCATGTGTGCAGGGCACGGCGGTGTCATTCTGTTCTTCACATGGTTTGCCTTGGCGAAAAGAGTCACACAGGGGAGGAACTGCTAAATGTAATTAGTAAAGAAATAGGAGCATGGCTTACTCCACAAAAACTGGCAATGGGAACCATGGTGACTGACAACGGGAAGAACATCTTGCATGCGCTGTGACTGGGAAGGCTGAGCCTGAGCCCTGCATGGCACACGTGTTCAATCTGGTTGTGAAGCAGTTCCTGAAGTGTTCCCCCCATTTGCAAGACATCCTAACAATGGGAAGGAAACTTTGCATGCAAATAAGCGACCCGTACACCGCAAAGCACACCCTCCTTGAGCATCAGCATCAGAACGGTATCCCACAACATAGTCTGATTTGTGACATTGCAACACGTTGGAATTCCCCCCTCCATATGTTGGACCGGCTGTACGAACAGAGAAAAGCCATTACCAATTTCTTGATGATCCAAGTGGATAGGGGTACTCCCCTGTGTAACTTCAATATGAACCAGTGGCAGCTCATACGTGACACCTGCCATTTGCTCAGGCCCTTTGAGGAAGCCACATTATTAGTCAGTCGAGAGGATTACGGGATGAACGACGTCATTCCACTGCTTCATTTCTTACAACACGTTTTGGAAACGATGGCTGGTCAGGGCACTGGAAATGTGGCGCTTACAACTAACGGCCACATGAGCCCTGTGGGTGATGAACAGGAAGAGGAGGAGGGGGAGGGGAACTGTGTAACACAGTTTAGGTTTCGCCAAATGTGGGTTTTTTCTAGTCATCTGACAGGAAAAGAGCCAGAGGAGCTAGAGGGTTATGAGGAAGGCAAGACAGAGCACCCAGACACACCGTGGCAGTATACAGTGGAGATGGAGGGAGGGAGTCCCTATGAGTCACTTGCACAAATGGCGAGATGCATACTCACTTGCTTGCGTAGTGACAGCCGAATTGTCACCATTCAGCAGCGGGATGACTTCTGGTTCTCCACCTTATTGGACCCTCACTGCAGCCCCAAAATAGGGGACTTTTTTACACCCACTGAGAGGGAGGACAAAATGACCTACTACAGAAGCATCCTATGTAGTGAGTTGGCCGATGCCATTGTTAATCCTCTCGCAGGTCTGAATCGGGCTCACCTTCCAGTGCCATGACTGCTGGGGAGGGGTGGGGTGGCAGGAGCAGTACCAGCTCCATCAGCAGCAGCCTGAGTCTACAGTCACTGATGAGTAGCTTTCTTCACCTGCATAGTGAAGCAACTCATCAGCAGCAGGTAGATCTGGAGCAGAACCTGAACCAGCAGATGGTGGCATACCTTGACATTCCCATGCCAACACACCTTGAAGATCCGCTGGACTTCTGGACAGCCAAACTTGTTTTTTGGATGCAACTAGCAGAGTTTGCCCTGGAAAAGCTGTCCTGCCCGGCTATTAGTGTGCCATCAGAGAGGGTTTTTAGTGCTGCGGGGGCCATAGTCTCCCCAAGGAGAACTCATGTGTCAACAAAAAATTTGGAAAGACTGACCTTTGTGAATATGAATCAGGCATGGATCAGCCAAGATTTCCAACCACCAATGCCTGATGCATGAGAGTAGATTGACCATGGTGCCACAGCAACAGTTCACAAATATGGATACTGCCAAACAGATTTAAGGCACTGCTCCCCATTTACAAACATTCCTTTGCATTAGACCTTTTTTCACCCACCTTCATCACCGGGTCACTTTCAGGACTCCTGATGCTGATGCTGCCAACTCCAGGCTGTCTCATTCAGCAACGATATGGTCTCTTCTCATCCTTCAGCCAACTCCAGGCTGTGCCATTCAGACACTATATGGTCTCCTCCTACTGAAGCCACCTCCAAGCTCTGTCATTATGCTGCCATGTGACTCCTTGTTAGATTAGGTCCTTTGTACCCACACGCCGGGGCCCGGGACACTAAGACTTGGGAGTTAAGAGTTCAATTTCAAAACCCTCAATTTCAATTTAAAATCTTAAATTTCTATTTAAAATTCTCTCCCTCATCACTGAACAAAATCTTCTGCGTAAACTGAGGGTCCTGTTACAATTTTTGTTTTGCCCATTCTGCAGCACCTGAAACTACGGATACAGGAAGCCGGTGCTAGCATTTCTCCTGCGGTGTTGCTATCAGTGTGTGAAGAGTGGGAGAAGAGGGTTGCATTGACAATCCCTGGTTGAACTTGATGGACGTATGTCTTCTTTCAACCGTACTAACTATGTAATCCAACACAATGGGCAGCACATTGAACACATTTTATAAGTGGTCAGAAACTCGTAAATAACTCATGAAAGAATAAAGTTATGTTAAAACCAAGCACATAATTGTTTTTCTTGTGAAATTCCCAATAAGTTTGATGTGTCACATGACCCTCTTCCTATTGAAAAAACAAAAGTTGGATTCAAAATGTCTGACTTCAAAATGGCCACCATGGTCACCACCCATCTTGAAAAGTTTCCCCCTCACATATACTAACGTGCCACAAACAGGAAGTTAATATAACCAACCATTCTGATTTTTTTAAGGTGTATCCATATAAATGGCCCACCCTGTAGATTTGTCGCAAATAAATTCAGATCGAACCAAACTTTTTAGAAAAATTTGGTGAATCGGCCAAATCAAATTTTTCAAAAGTTCGCTCATCTCTAACTATAACCCAGTATACTGGGTTTAGTGCGGGTGAACAGCTGTCAGATTTTCTTTAGAAAAATATTTTGATTATCCAAATCTCTTTTGAATATTTACAATAACCCTTTGGAGGGCTATGCCCCCCTCTGGGGAAAGGAACCCTGTTTCTAGGGTCTCACTTAAAATCCCACTTTTATTGGTATACGTTACAATAGTGAATAATAAACAATACAATTAATTTGATCCCCAATTCTTGGGCTATCAGTATAGGGTGGATCAGATGCTTTACCGTAGGTCTCTTACACCTTCCTACTCTGCTCTTTAATGTACATGAGCATATATTATTGGATCTTGCATCTTTCTGGATGCTAAGTCCACCCTGTATTTCTCTAACATTTCAACTAGTTTGCTATCATGTAAAGAAAGTCCCTGTCTAAAAGGCTATTGCCAGCCTCCTCAATGTTTCACCAGTAACCTGGCTTTGTCTAGGAATTTTGAGGCTAATAGCGATTTAACCGTATGCTTGTTTATTTATAGCTTTTTGCTGTGATGTCACTTCCTGATCTGATCTCATGAGTGGGTCCTATCACATGACTCTCAGTTATGTGGTCTCTCACTTAGTCCCATCTCGATCATGTGATTGCCATATCTACTTGCGATGTAAGTCTCGCATCTTTATCATCTCGCTGGTTTCTTCTGCACATGTCTTAGGACTTAGGAGCCCTGTTCTCTTCTCGTGCACTATACTCATGTTCCGGGACTTAGACTCGTGACGGGACTTGAGTTGTATATAGGTATTTATCCATGACGTCTTTATTAGTGTAATTTATTGGTATCTTCCTGTAGGTGACAAAATTCCTGTTAGGTTAGTATATTTCCTATCTTCTTTATTTAATATTGTTATTTAATATTAGTTGTTATTTTATACAAATGTACTGGTTCTAGTGAGCCAGAAGTTTTAATTGCTTTTAATGTGGTTTATGTCATTAATTGCTAAACTACTATGTGTGCAATATGTTGTTTTTCTGTACCAATATTTTTTCGCTGAATAAAATTGATATTGATCCTTTCTTGGAGTGCTACTAAATTTCAGTGAGGTATTTCTCTACTTTTGGGGATTTTGAGTTGTTATTTAATGACTGTATCTTTATTTTTATTCATTATTTATTTCTGATTTCACTATTTTATGAGTTTGTGAGAAATCTAAATTAATACACAATAGGGTTGAAGTTTACAGCAGAACTAGGAGGGAGCTCTATCAACTTCCTAGATCTTACAATCTACATAGACAGTGGAAATCGTATACAAACCAACATATATCGCAAGCCAACAGCTACCAATAGCTTCCTGCACTGGATAAGCTGGCACACAGCACCACCTAAACGCAGATTCCCAATAGGCCAATACTTGAGGGCCAAAAGGAACTGCTCTGAAGAAGAGCAGTTCCTAGAGGAAAGTAGGAATCTGATGGATAGATTCCGGAGAAGAGGATATCCGAAGAAGTGGTTGAGAAAAGCATGCAACCGAGCCATACACAGTGAACAATCAGACATTACATCAAGATAGTTCCAAGATCAAAAGGTGCGTCTGAACTTTTGATGCATATGCATTACAAGTAAAGAAAATCCTAGAAAACCACTGGAACAACTTTAGGGTCGATCCAGATTTAGCTCAAGTACCTGTAGAAAAACCAAATATAACTTATAGGAGAGGATCCAATCTCAGAGATCTCCTAGTGCATGATTACCAGAGGACAAGACAGGAACGGACTCAAACTTGACTCCCAATACCACCACTCGGATCATACCCATGCGAACACTGCTCAACATGCAAAGTTATGCCCAAAACTAAGACCTTCGAAAATCCGATGGACAAATGGAGATATAACACAAGAGAATTAATTAACTGCAGTAGCTGTAACATCGTTTATATAGCGCAATGTCCATGCCCAAAGATATACGTAGGCAAAACTACGCAAGAGCTAAGGAAAAGAATAAGTAAATACCTGAGCACGATATGGTCTGAGGCGGTTACACCAATAGCGAGACGTGTAAACTCAATTCATAACAGTAATTTAGATGCGGTAATATTTTAGGGATTATGCCATTATAAATTGTGCCAGAGAAAAGGAAATGTGGACAAATGTCTACTGAGAGAGGAGGCAAAGTGGATATAAAGGCTAAATAGCAGACAACCAATGGGGCTCAATGAAGGCTTCTCATATTCTGCCTTTTTGGACTAATCACTATAGAAAATATGATTTAGAAATAAAAATGTGATGTCCGGGTACCGTACGTTGTACCGTACCTTGTGTGGTAAGTCCCCAAAGTCAGAGTTCCTGCGTACAGGTGGGATCCTCCTAGTGGGATAACCCCTGGTCACCTCTTCCTTCTTTAATTTTATGTGTTTGGTGTATATAATTAGTATATAAATGATCGCTCTCTTCCCCCCTATGCTCTCTTGGTTTCCGGACTAGCAGAGAGAGAGAAGCTCCGTGCATACCTTCAAGACAAATCTAGGCCTGAAGCCTGCTAACTTCAGCCGAATACCAAACCGTGAGTTCAAGTAAACTCAATCCTAAATCTACGTGACTACTGAACATAAAACCAAACCCTAGATTCAGTGGAACAGCGTAAAGCAAGCCTCAGAGCTTTTTCCCTACAAGGTCCCAACCAACTATGAGGAACTTAAAGTCCGGTCCTCTGTAAAGACTACTGTTAACCTGCATAAAAGTTGCAGTAAAGTTATTTCCAGTTTACTAAACCTCCTTTTGTGGACAATCCTTTATTCCTCCCTATCGTTCCTGGGACGGGTGGCGGTAGGATATATATATATATATATATATATATATATATATCCTGGTGGGTAAGTGACATCTCTATTAATTGAGTATTTCAGTGTATGGTCTTACTTTTGTGGTGAGCTTGTGGGGATGTAGGGTAGGAAGGGTGTAGCTGTGCAGTGATGAAAGGGTGTTGGATTAATCCTTAACTGTCGTGACGCCAGGGTGCGGGTTCTTCCTCTATAACTTTGCTATACGCACCCTGGCGTCACAACAGTTAAGGATTAATCCAACACCCTTTCATCACTGCACAGCTACACCCTTCCTACCCTACATCCCCACAAGCTCACCACAAAAGTAAGACCATACACTGAAATACTCAATTAATAGAGATGTCACTTACCCACCAGCACGGAGAAACTGGGTATTCATGGGATTCCCAACGGATGAAATGGAGGCGATGATCTGACCTATTGGATAGTAAAGAAAAAAACACATAAAAATGAGGTTAATACTAGGATAAGAAAATCCAGTAGAGATTACAACCATATCCAGATTGCATAACACATCTCTTGAGTATAACTCAGGAATCATATATGAAATAGAGTATAACTCAGGAATCATCTACAGTCATGGCTGTAAATGTTGACACCCCTGAAATTTTTCTCGAAAAAACAATTTTTCACAGAAAAGGATTACAGTAACACATGTTTTGCTATACATATGTTTATTTCCCTTGTGTGTATTGGAGCTAAACCAAAAAAGGGAGGAAAAAAAGCAAATTGGACAAAATGTCACACCAAACTCCAAAAATGGGCTGGACAAAAATTATTGGCACCCTAAACTTAATATTTGGTTGTACACCCTTTGGAAAAAAAATACTGAAATCAGTCACTTCCTATAACCATCAATAAGCTTCTTACACCTCTCAGCCGGAATGTTGGACAACTCTTCCTTTGCAAACTGCTCCAGGTCTCTCTTATTTCCCAACAGCAATTTTAAGATCTCTCCACAGGTGTTCAATGGGATTTAGATCTGGAATCATTGTTGGCTACTTCAGAACTCTCCAGCGCTTAGGGTAGGGGATAAGATGCCTGATCGCGGGAGTCCTGCTGCTGGGGACCCCCGGGATCTTGCACGCGGCACCCCGTTTGCAATCAGTCCCCGGAGCGTGTTCGCTCCGGGTCTGATTACGGACGACCACAGGGCCGGCGGCGTGTGACGTCACGCCTCCGCCACCGTGTGATGTCACGCTCCGCCCCTCAATGCAAGCCTACGGGAGGGGGCGTCACGCCCCCTCCCATAGACTTGCATTGAGGGGCGGAGCATGACGTCACACGCCGCCGGCCTGGTGGTCGTCCGTAATCAGACGTGGAGCGAACACGCTCTGGGGACTGATTACAAACGGGGTGCCGCGTGCAAGATCCCAGGGGTCCCCAGCGGCGGGACTCCCGCAATCAGGCCTCTTATCCCCTATCCTTTGGATAGGGGATAAGATGTGTAAGCACCGGAGAACCCCTTTAATGAAGATCGGGTTTATTGTGTTCCATGGTATAGCGTATGCTTTGGAAATACATTTTTATCCTTCTCCTGACTAATATCTTTTTTAACAATAATATTTTGGAAGCTCTCTACAGATCATGGCTTTTGCTGGGATGCAAAAGTAAATGTCTGAAAAATCCTACTAGAACAGCTGAACTTTATTTGTGATTATTTAGAGTCACTTTAACCCCTAGAGTCACCCTTGGGTGCCTGGGGCTTTCCACAGTACGTCCTGAGTCTCGTCACGGCTATGAAGTAAATGCAGGAGCTGCATCTGCATCATAGACCATGGGTCCCGGCTGCTATGGGCAGCTAGAGACCCCCGCTGGTTATGGCATACCTCAGTGATCACATTGAAGTCTGCCATTAACCTCTCAGATACCATTGATTTTATGGTAAAGTAAAAGGTCTCATTATAAAGAACAATTGGTTGAGCAAAAAACAAGCCCTTATATAGGTCTGTAGATAGAAAAAATTAAAAGTGTTATGGCTCTTAGAAGGCAAGGTGGGGGGGGGGGGAAGAAAATGTAAAAATGAAAATTTTTAGCGTCTTTAAAGCCAAAATGTGCTGGGGTTAAATGATGGTAGGTGTGTAATGATGTCTATTATTTAATATGAGTTTGAATGTGATTGGTTAATTCTGAACACAACCACATCCCTAGTTAAAAGAGGGTGTATACACTTATAAAACCAATTTATTGTGTGGTTTTCTTTCCCTCCTCATAGCTTCCAGTTTGCTTTGTAACTGAATTGTTTATATTATAGGCCACATTAACCCCATAGGGACCCAGGGCATACAGGTACGCCTTCGGTCCCTGGTACTCAAGGACCCGTATGATCTGGAATCGGCGCAAATCGCAAGTGTGAATTCACTTGCGATTTGCTCCGATTCTGGGTCATACGGGTCTATGGTGACCCGGAATAAAAGGGGGATCGTGGTTGTCCATGATCCCCACGATCCCCATGAAGGGATAGGAGTGAGGTGGCAGGAGTGCCACCCCTCCTATCCCTGCTATTGGTCGTCAGAAGCGACGACCAATAGCAGATCGGGGGCAGGGGGGTTAACTTTCATTTTCCCCGTCCTGTCCACCCACAATAGGCGGGGCAGAATGGGGAAAACGATAAGGACCGGACGCCGAAGTCCACTTACCCATTGGCGACGGCTGCGGGACGCTATTGGGACAGGTATCGTCGGAAGAAGAGGACGGCGATGCGACTCCCTTGATCCTACGGAAGCCAGTGAGTTGCCTAGCAACATCCGGAGGGCTACAGTGGTCTCTATACTGTAGCCCTCCAGATGTTGCAAAACTACAACTCCCAGCATGCCCAGACAGCTATTTGTTGTGTGGGCATGCTGGAAGTTGCACTTTTGCAACAGCTGGAGGGCTACAGTTTGAAGATCACTGTGCAGGGATCCAACTGTGGCCCTCTAGATCTTGCAAAACTACAACTACTAGCATGCCCACACAGCAAATAGCTGTCTGGGCATGCTGGGAGTTGTAGTTTTGCAACATCTGGAGGGCTATAGTATAGAGACCACTGTATAGTGGTCTCAGACTGTAGCCCTCCAGATGTTGCAAAACTGCAAATCCCAGCATGCCCAAACAGCAAACAGCTGTCTCGGCATGCTGGGAGTTGTAGTTGAGTACCTCCAGCTGTTGCATAACTACATCTCCCTTCGGCGATCAGTACATGTTGGGAGATGAAGTTTTGCAACAGCTGGAGGCACACTGGTTGGAAAATATTGAGTTAGGTAACAGAACCTAACTGAAGGTTTTCCAACCAGTGTGCCTCCAGCGGTTGCAAAACTACAACTCCTAGCATGCACGGTCTGTCTACATGCTGGGAGTTGTAGTTTTGCAACAGCTGGAGGCACACTGGTTGGAAAATATTGAGTTAGGTAACAGAACCTAACTGAAGGTTTTCCAACCAGTGTGCCTCCAGCTGTTGCAAAAGTACAACTCCCAGCATGCACGGTCAGTCAGTACATGCTGGGAGTTGTGGTTTTGAAACAGCTGGAGGTTTGCCCCCCCCATATGACCGTACAGGGTACATTCACACAGGCAGGTTTACAGTAAGTTCCCTGCTTCAAGTTTGGTCTGCAGCAAATTTTTTGCCGCAGATCAAACTCCTAGCGGGAAACTCACCGTAACACGCCAGTGCGAATGTACCCTAAAAACACTACACTACACTAATACAAAATAAAGGGTAAAACACTACATATACACCCCCTTACACTGTCCCCCCAATAAAAATGAAAAACGTATTGTACGGCAGTGTTTCCAAAACGGAGCCTCAAGCTGTTGCAAAACAACGACTCCCAGCATTTCTGGACAGCCACTGACTGTCCAGGCATGCTAGGAGTTAAGCAACAGCTGGAGGCACCCTGTTTGGGGATCACTGGCATAGAATACCCCTATGTCCACCCCTATGCAATTCCTAATTTAGTCCCCAAATGCGCATGGTGCTCTCTCATTTTGGAGCCCTGTCGAATTTCAAGAAAACAGTTTAGGGCCACATATGGGGTATTTCCGTAATTGGGAGAAATTGCACTACACATTTTGGGGGGCTTTTTCTCCTTTTACCACTTGTGAAAAGGAAAAGTTGGGGGCTACACCAGCCTGTTAATGTAAAAAAAAAAAAAATGTTTACACTAACATGCTGGTGTTGCCCCATACTTTTTATTTTCACAAGCAGTAAAAGGAAAAAAAGCCCCCCAAAATTAGTAACAATTTCTCCTGAGTACGAAAATACCCCATATGTGGGCGTAAAATGCTCTGCGGGCATACAACAAGGCTCAGGAGTGAGAGTGCACCATGTACATTTGAGGCCTAAATTGGTGATTTGCACAGGGGTGGCGGATTTTACAGTGGTTCTGACATAAATGCAAAAACATAAATACTCACATGTGACCCCATTTTGGAAACTACACCCCTCACGGAATGTAACAAGGGCTACAGTGAGCCTTAACACCCCACAGGTGTTTGACGAATTTCCATTAAATTTGGATGGGAAAATGAAAAAAATGCTGGTGTTACCCTAAATTTTTCATTTTCACAAGGGAAAATAGGAAAAAAGTCCCCCAAATTTCTTCTGAGTAAGAACATACCCCATATGTGGATGTATACTGCTCAGCGGGCAAACTACAATGCTCAGAAGAGAAGGAGCGCCATTGGGATTTTGAAGAGAAAATGTGTCCGGAATTGAAGGCCATGTGTGTTTACAAAGCCCCCATAGTGCCAGAACAATGGACCCCCCCACATGTGACCCCATTTTGGAAACTACACCCCTCATGTAGTGTATTAAGGGGTACAGTGAGAATTTACGGCCCACAGGCGCCCCACACTGCACCCCTTATTAAATTCTGTGAGGGGTGTAGTTTCCAAAATGGGGTCACATGTGGGGGGGTCCACTGTTCTGGCACCACAGGGGGCTTTGTAAATGCACATGGCCCCTGACTACCATTCCAAACGAATTCTCTTTCCAAAAGCTCAATGGTGCTCCTTCTCTTCTGAGCATTGTAGTTCGCCAGCAGAGCATTTTACATCCTAACATGGGGTATTACGTCCTAAGATGGGGTTACAAATTTTGTGGGGCATTCTCTCCCATAACCTTTTGTAAAAATGGTAAATTTGGGGAAAAAACGCACTTTAGTTAATTTTTTTTTTTTTCCTTTACGCATCCGATTTTAATGAAAAGTCGTCAAACACATGCGTGGTGTTAAGGCTCACTGGACCCCTTGTTACGTGCCTTGAGGGGTGTAGTTTTCAAAATGGTATGCCATGTGGCACCATAGGGGCTCCCTAAATGTGACATGCCCCCCAAAACCCATTTCAGCAAAATTCACTATCCAAAATCCCATTGTTGCTCCTTCCCTTCTGAGCCCGCCGAACACTTGACATTCACATAGGAGATATTTCCTTACTTGAGAAAAATTGTGTTAGAAATTTTGGGGGGCTTTTTCTTCTATTACCCCTTGTAAAAATTCTAAAACTGGGTCTAAAAGTACATGGGAGTGTAAAAAATGAAGATTTTGAATTTTCTCCTTCACTTTACTGCTATTCCAGTGAAACACCTAAAGGGTTAACAAACTTTCTGAATGTAATTTTGAATAATAAGAAAGCCCTTCAAATCCACTTCAAAACAGAACTGGTCCCTGAAAAATTCCGATTTAGAACATTTTTTGGAAAATTGGAAAATTGCTGCTGAACTTTGAAGCCCTCTGATGTTGCCCAAAAGTAAAAACATGTCAACTTTATGATGAACATATAAAGTAGACATATTGCATTTGTGAATCAAAATATTATTTATTTGGAATGTCTCTTTTCCTTACAAGCAGAGAGCTTCAAAGTTAGAAAAATGCAAAATTTTCTATTTTTTCATCAAATTTTGGAATTTTTCACCAAGAAATGATTCAAGCATCGGCAAAAATTTACCACTAACATAAAGTAGAATATGTCATGAAAAAACATTCTCGGAATTAGAATGAAAGATAAAAGCATCCCAATGGGCTGGGTCCTTAAGGGGTTAAAGGTTGAAAAAGTTCTGGCATAATTAATCTTTGCCTTATTCTTTAACATCACAAGAACCTGGCATTTTAAAAGGCATGTGTAGAGTTTTTAAATCAACTGTATTTGAACACCTTATAGTAGGTGAGCAGATTAATGCCATTAACCCCTTAAGGACCCGGGGGTTTTCTGTTTTTGCATTTTCGTTTTTTGCTCCTTGCCTTTCAAAAATCATAACTCTTTCAATTTTGCACCTAAAAATCCATATGATTGCTTATTTTTTGCGCCACCAATTCTACTTTGTAATGACATCAGTAATTTTTCGGTAAAAATGACACCTTTTCTTTATTCTGTAGGTCCATACGGTTAAAATGATACCCTACTTATATAGGTTTGATTTTGTCGTACTTCTGGAAAAATTATAACTACATGCAGGAAAATTAATAAGTTTAAAATTGTCATCTTCTGACCCCTATAACTTATTTATTTTTCCGTGTATGGGGCGGTATGAGGGCTAATTTTTTGCGCCGTGATCTGAAGTTTTTAACGGTAACATTTTTGCATTGATAGGACTTATTGATCGCTTTTTATTCATTTTTAAATTATATAAAAAGTGACCAAAAATGCACTATTTTGGACTTTGGAATTTTTTTGCGTGTCCGCCATTGACTGAGCGGTTTAATTAATGATATATTTTTATAATTCGGACATTTACGCACGTGGTGATACCATATATGTTTATTTTTATTTTTATTTACACTGTGTTTTTTTTTATGCAAAATGGGGGTGATTCAAACTTTTAATAGGGGAGGGGTTAAATGATATTCATTCACTTTTTTCTTTCACTTTTTTTTTGCAGTGTTATAGCTCCCATAGGGACCTATAACACTGCACACACTGATCTTTATCATTGATCACTGGTTTCTCATAGGAAACCAGTGATCGATGATTCTGCCGCTTGACTGCTCATGCCTGGATCTCAGGCACTGAGCAGTCATTCGGCGATCGGACAGGGAGGAGGCAGGTAGGGCCCCCCCCCGCTGTCCTGTAAGCTGTTCGGGATGCTGCGATTTCGCCGCGGCTATCCCGAACAGCCTACTGAGTTAACCGTCACTTTTTACTTTCGCTTTTAGCCGCGCGGCTCAGCTCTGAGCGGGCAGCTAAAGGGTTAATAGCTATTAGCAGCGGGTCCCGGCTTCACTATGACGCCGGGCCTGCCATGATATGATGCGGGGTTACTGTGTAACCCTGCGTTATATCACGGGAGCAGGACCAAGGACGTACCGGTATGTCCTTGGTCCTTAATGGGTTAAAGGGGTATTCTGGTGGAAATTTTTTTTAATTTTTTTTTCAAATTAACTGGTTCCAAAAAGTTAAGCAGATTTTCAAATTACTTCTATTAAAAAATCTTTAATATTTCCAGTACTTATCAGCTGCTGTATACTACAAATGAAGTTGAGTTGTTCTTTTCTGTCTGACCACAGTGCTCTCTTATGACACCTCAGGAACTGTCCAGAGCAGGAGAGGTTTGCTATGGGGTTTGTTCTGGACAGTTCTTGACCTGGACTGGTATCAGCAGAGAGCACTGTGTTCAGACTGGAAAGAACAACTTAACTTCCTCTGGAGCATACAGCAACTGATAAGTACTGGAAAGATTAAGATTTTGCAATAGAAGTAATATATACCCCTTTAACTCTTTAAATGTCATGATCAATGCCAATCATGGTATCTATAGAGAAATAAACAGTTGTCGTTTTTTCTTCCGCTTGTGGCGCTCTTGTGTTATTGTGATTGCTACAAGGTCCCTTATCCCAGAGAATATCACTGATTGGAAGTAATTAGTACCATGCTATTACATAGTAATAAACAGTACTTTGAATATTAACCCCTTTACTCAATTGCTTGATTTGACCTTAATGACCAAAGCAATTTTTTTAAATCTGACATCCGTCCACTTATTTGGTAATAACTTTGGAACGCCTTCACTTATGAAACGATTCTGAGAATTTTTTTCGTGACATATTGTAATTTACATTAGTGGTAAATTTAGATTTATATATTTAGCATTTTTTGTAAAAAAAATAAAAAAAATTAAAAAAAAATTGGGAAAAAAATGAAAAATTAGCATTTTTCTAGATTTTATATTTTCTGCTCGTATAACAAATAGCAATTCCGCACCAAATTAATGATTAATTCACATCTACAATACGTCTACTCTATGTTCCCATTATTTGATAAACATTCTTTTACTTTTTTAGAATGTTATAGGGTTTATAAGTTTAGTAGCAATTTTCCAGATTTTCAAGAAAATTGCAAGCATCTGATTTTTCAGGGACCAGTTCAGTTCTGAAGTGGAATTGAGGGCTCTGTATGTTAGATCCCTCCATAAATCACCCCATTGTATAACCTGCACTGCTTAAAGTAGTCAGAATGACATTAAAGAAGTTTATTAACCCTTTAGGTGTTTCACAGAAATAAAAACAAAGTGGATGCGGAATTTTTAAATTTTATTTTGTAGATTTTTTATTTCAACAGTAGGTGTTGACAAAGAAATAAAACTGAAGATTTATTCTCCGAATTCTGACGTACATAGAAATATGCTATATGTGGCCTTTGTGTGCTACTGGTCTCTCACAGGCCTCAGACATGAAGGCGTGCTGTGTGGATTTTAGGGCATCCTTTTAGCTTAGGATATTTTGTTGGCATCATATAAAATTACAGGGGCCTTTGGGAGACAAGTTGATGCTTTCATTGGTACCATTCTGGGGTACATGTGACAAAACATGATCGTCCTTATGTGAATGTCGGGATCAGCTGTTCTCAGGGCTACAGAGCCAGGAGAACAGCTGACGCTGAGCCGTAGGTATACATCGTATATCTACTGCCCAGCAAGAACTTACAGTGAGCCTGCAATGTGTATACAGTATACACATTGCTGACTCACTTAACCCCTTGCTGAGCTGTGCGCTATGCGCAAGCCCAGCAAGGAAAGAGTTAACTTACACTGCTGGACAGTGTAGGTTAACCCTTTGGGCGGTATACACTATATACAGCTATCTATAGATAGCTGTATATAGTGTATACAGAAGACGAAGTCCACTTACTTCCCTCGAGTCCCGGGCAGGTCCATGTAGCTCCGCCCCTAGTAATGACGTCATTAGGAGGCGGAGCTACAGAAGGGAACTAGGCTAGGTAATCTGAAGCTCTGTTTCCATTGTTTGTTTTGTATAATGTGAACAGACCCTTCTGGCAGTGTCTACCCAGACAGGGAGACTCCAGCTGTTGCTAAACTACAACTCCCAGCATGCCCAGACAGCCAATGGCTGTCTGGGTATGCTTGGAGTTGTAGTTTTGCACCAATTGTTTCGGTAGACATTGCATCATGGGTGCTCTCCCCAGCGGACAGCGCCAAAAATGTCATAAACAATTTTTTGTGTTTTTTTCTTCTCTTTTCAGATCCGTGTATGCAGAGGATTACTGCGGATTCCATGGATTACGGTGGATTTTCTTTTCTTTAAATAAAATGGTTAACGAGGGCTGTGGGGGAGTGTTTTTTAAAATAAAATACTTTTTCCAATGTGTTGTGTTTTTTTTTTACTAAATTTTCAGGCTTAGTAGTGGAAGCTGGTCTTATTGACTGAATCCATTGCTTAGTGCAGGTCTTAGTGCTAGCCTCAAAAACAGCTAGCACTAACCCCCAATTATTACCCCGGTACCCACCGCCACAGGGGTGCCGGGAAGAGCCTTTACCAACAGGCCCGGAGCGTCAAAAATGGCGCTCCTGGGCCTAGGCGGTAACAGGCTGGCATTATTTAGGCTGGGGAGGGCCAGTAACAATGGTCCTCGCCCACCCTGGTAACGTCAGGCTGATGCAGTTTGGTTGGTATTGTGCTGAGAATGAAAATACGGGGAACCCTATGCGTTTGTTTTTATTTATTTAAATTAAAAAAATGAAAAATACGTATAGGGTTCCCCGTATTTTTTAGCAACAGCTGGAGTCTCCCTGTCTGGGTAGACACTGCCAGAAGGGTCTGTTCACATTATACAAAACGGACAATGTGAACAGTGCTTCAGATTAACTAGCCTAGTTCCCTTCTGTAGCTCCGCCTCTAATGACGCAACCACTAGGGGGCGGAGCTACACAGACCTGCCCAGAACTCGAGGGAAGTAAGCGGACTTCGTCTTCTGTATACACTATATACAGCTATCTATAGATAGCTGTATATATTGTATACCGCCCAAAGCGTTAACCTACACTGTCCAGCAGTGTAAGTTAACTCTTTCCTTGCTGGGCTTGCGCATAGCGCACAGCTCAGCAAGGGGTTAAGTGAGCCAGCAATGTGTATACGATGTATACCTACGGCTCAGCGTCAGCTGTTCTCCTGGCTCTGTAGCCCTGAGAACAGCTGATCCCGACATTCACATAAGGACGATCATAGCGGGTGTCAGGAGGAGTGACATCCGCTGGGATCTGTCCCTTACTGCAGGTACTAATACTCCCAACATGGAGTACACTCTGCTCCATGCTGGGAGCTGTAGTACCTGCATTAATAGACATATCGCAGCAAGTGTAACGTCCGACACCTGCTGCGATCTGTCTATTCATGCAGGTACTACAGCTCCCAGCATGGAGCAGAGTGTATTCCATGTTGGGAGTAGTAGTACTTGTAGTAAAGGAAAGATCACTGCGGGTATCACTCCTGACACCCGCTGTGATGCTCCTGTATAATGTATGGATGCGGCGGCCGGCACTCTCCTATGGTCCCCTGCACGGCCGTATATATACACATATTCCTATTTCTCACAAAGAGCTGTGATTGGCTGGAACCATCTGGCCAATCACAGCTCTGCGGGAAATATGAATATGTGTATATATACGTGAGTGCAGGGGACCATAGAAGAGCTGCCGCCGCATCTATACATTAAACAAGAGAATCGCAAGGGACCCCGGCGATCTGTCAATTAGTACAGGTAACTTTAGCTTTACCCGCTCACATAAATTGATCCCTGTTTAAAAATGTATAAACATTTCATAATAAAAAAGATACATTTCGTTAGATACAATTTTTTCCATCACTACTGTATCTTTTTTATTATTATTTTTTTATGGTACCCTACGAAATTTTTGTAAAAAAGGTATCTCCATAATTTCTTAGGATCGCTAAAGTCCAAAAATGAATAAAAGGATTTACCGAATGTACCCGAATACCGAATGTATCCAAAAAAAAATCAAACCGAACACCCGAATACCGAATGTATCCGAAAAATCAAAACCGACAAATATTGCCGAACCAAAAAAATTTTCCAAAACAAAAAAACAAAACGAAAAATTTTCTAGTGCACAAGTCTAGTAGGGACCCTCCGGCTGTCCTGTAAGCGGTTCAGGATGCCGCGATTTCGGCGCGGCTATCCCGAACAGCCCAATGAGCTAACTGGCACTTTTTACTTTCACTTTTAGCCACGCGCTATTAGTGGCGGGTCCTGGCTTCACTATGACGCCGGGCCCGCCGTGATATGATGCGGGTCACCCGGGTCATCACGGGAGCGGGACCAAGGACGTACTCATACGTCCTTGGTCCTTAAGGGGTTAAAATTATACTTAAATAATTAGGACATTTATGCAGCTAGTGACACAACAGATATTTATGTTCATTTTTGTTTACGTTATTTACTTAAAAAATAGGAAAGGGGGAGTAAAACGTTTATTAGGGAGGGTTTTTTGTACCTTTTTGTTTACTTTTTTTTTAGACCCATAGGGGACTATTACATGCAATCATTAGATTGCATACACTGTTCAATGCAATGCCATTGCAAAGCATTGATCAGTGTTATCAGTGTTCCAATGCTCCAGCCTGCCAAGGCTGACTGGAGCGTTAGAGCATCGATTGAATGGCAAGATCCCGATCAGCCCACTGAGCTAGTAGGGATTAGGGTTCTCCCATTTTAGATGCCGCAATCAACTTTTATTGCAGCATCTAAAGAGTTAGCCACAGGGTCTGGTTGCTGATAGTGAGTCCTAGTTGCTTAGCTTCTAAGTGTGCTTTATTCAGTGGGAGCCGGCAATAGACATAAATTTATAGTGGTTAAAAAATTTTTGAATTTAAATTTTTTTTTTTTTTTTTCACTCTCCCCCCACCAATAATTTTTTTGTTTCTTTTGCCATTCATTTTATGATAAAATTAAATGTGTCATTGCAAAATATAATGAAGTCATGTCTCTCAAAGGGCAAGGGGGAGGGTAAAAAACAAAAGCGCAAAAAGAAAAATAGGCTTATCCTTAAGCGGTTAATAAATCAAATTTTTTTTGAAACTATGCAAAATATGCAAATTTTAATATTCTGCTATTCAAAGCCACAATATTGAAAAATAAAATTCTGCATTCTCCACATATCCTAGGTGTTTTGGTGTATGACAACATGGCATAAGAAGCAGACATTAATTATTGGATGTACATAATTACCATCTCCTTTGCCAGGCTAGTAGAACCGTATCAGTTTCTTCTTGCTGCCGTACACAGGCACTGCAGGGTGTAATTAGCTGCCAGACTGACAGCTAACCTAGCGGAGCAGCTCATGCACACATTAATCTACCGTAGTTCTTCTCACTGAAGCTATGCACCGATAAGTGCTAATCAGGATTTCTCCTAAGTGCTAACTAAGTCTAATAAATAGAGTTAATTTAGAAAGATGAGAAGAATCTACCGGCATGAAGGCGACTGCTTACTTTATTAATCTTTATCAGGTAGAAATTTGTACTTACAACTATACATTAGTAAGCATTGCCTTAAAAACAAGCTCTGGAACTTCCAGATCCGGCGCGGGTGATGGCGGCAGCACAGTAAGGAGGCTCCCACTCCCCTCAGCTTTTCCCGGCCATTTTGCCCATCCGTAGCCACCAAAAACCGCTCCACTTACCTCCACGACATCACAGCAGATCGCAGTCTCCTGCGGCACCACCGCAGCTCCCAGCATTACAACGCATCACTGTTAAAATGGCTGCATCCACTGCGGCTCCAGTTGTTCCAGTGAGTGCTGATGTCGGTGCTGAAATGATGGATGCCGCTCCAAGCCTTCCCTTGGCCCCAGCACCCTCTTCCACCTCTGGTGGGGGCTCTCACATACAGGGGCAGATGACCCTCCAACACTCAGGACAGTGCCCTGCCTGTCAGCTTCAGCCAGTCACCAGACAGACTACACGCTGCTGACAGATGAAGTAGCACAAAGAATCTCCCCCAGTGTGCAGTGCATTGTGGAGGAAGCTCTCAGACCTGCACTCCAGAATCTACAAATAGAAGTGGCTGACCATTCCAGCCACATTGATGAGGTGGAACATCGTATTTCATCATTGGAAGATGGTGATACTGCGCTGCAGAGGCACGTACAGTCTGCTGAATATGATCTTTCCCAGATGAGTGAGAAACTGGAAGACCTAGACAATAGGTAGAGGAGAAATAATTTGTGCATTGTGTGCGTTAAGGAGTCAGTGACTTCAATGGACCTACAAAGTTTCTGTCAGCGTGATTTTCCTAAAGCCCTGGGCTTATCCCATCCCTGCAGGGTTGAACGAGCACACCGTATTGGATCAGCTGTTGCCTCTGCCCCAGGGCCTGCAGCACTAGCCAGGTCATTCTTCATCTCCTGGACTTTAACGACAGAGTTGACATTTTGAGGGCCTACAGACACAAGTCTCAGCCGCTAATGGTTCACAGTATGCGACTGTTGATTTTCGAAGATTTCTCTGTGGAGGAGGTGAAATGCCACAGAGCCTTCATTTCTATCTGCCCCTCCCTCTATAAATCCAATTGTCACTTCCAGCTCCAATATCCAGCGCTCCTCAGGGTGTCCCATGCTGATGGGTCTATCTTGGTCTACAAGACTCCGGAGGCCGCTGCTGCAGCCTGCTCCAGTGTCTTCTTCCCCGCCACGCTCAAGATGAACCACGAGTAGATCCCACTCTCCACATGAGAACCATCGCAGACGTCCCCGCTTACCATGGAGCCGATGCTACTCACCTGGCTGAATTTTTGTCCTTCCAGTTACTTCCCTGTCAATTTTACGGGACTACACCACGTTCTACTGCTGATCCTCTCAGGTTTTCCTTTTGTCTGGATGCCCCCCATTTTTCTTTATCGGTCTGCCCCCTTCTCCTCTATTTTATCCATTATAAGACTGGGGACTAGTGCCTTATTACCATACTGACCTGGGGGGAGGGGGAGAGTAGATGCGACTATGTTCATGTGGGTTGACGTTTCTCCTCTATCACCCGAAAAAAGGGAGTCTCATAGCCAGATTGGTCATGCCCTGCGGTTTGCTAGGGCATGTCCTGGGTCCCTGAAATATTAGATTTTTGTTTTTTTATGTTTCTTTTGTGGGTTTTATGCTAACTGTAGGTGACATTATTTTGCTATGTACATATGTTCTCTCTTTTTCTGCCACTTTTGTGACCCGTACATGCTACATCACACAATGTACGATGCTCTGCTGCTGCTCCGGAGCTACCTCTCTACTTGTTTAGCTGACAGGTCCCACTGTGTACTATTATTATGGCAAATTTGACAACGTGGAATGTCAAAGGTCTCCACTCACCTCATATACGTAGGCTCTTGCTTTGTTACTTGAAAAAATCTCCCCCCGATATAGTCCAATTGCAAGAGACCCATTTGTCCGGCGAGGAATTCTTGTTCTGTGTGCAGCAGCGGTGGGTCGGGCATGTTTATGGTTCACCAGCTGTGGAGGGTAAGATGGGAGTTCTAACTTTAATACACAAATCTTTCCCATGTATGTTACTCTCTCATGTAGCAGATTCAGAGGGGAGGGTGTCCCACCTTCAGTTGGAACACAATGGAGAGGTATTCAGCATTTATAATGTTTATGTGCCAAACAGAGAAAACTGCCCTTTTTTGGGGGGAATCTAGCCGACCAGATTCAGTCTGACAGCTCTCCCTGGAAAGTTATAGGGGGTGACTTAAATTCTATTTTAGACCTTCAGGTAGATAGCAAGGGGACTTCTTGGGTGACGCTGATACCTAGACCGCGTGACTGTGTGCTTCCCCATTTGCTAGATCGTCTTGACTTAACAGACATTTGGAGGGTGTCCCAGATGATAGGGAATTTACTTATTTCTCCCATACTCATCAGTCATGATCCCTTATCGATCTTTTTCTTGTTAGTGCTCGTTTGGGAGCTCATAAACGGGCTGTGAGCATTCGAGAATTGGTTATCTCGGATAATTCACCAGTGACCCTCTCCCTCCAACCCACCTGCCCAAGGGGCACTAACATTTTATGGCGCTTCCCATCCCTCTTATCCAGGGATGAGTCCTTCATAGACCAATTGCGGGGGTAGTGGTTGGAATTTGAAAACACACTACATCGTTCAGACCCTCTTCTCTGCTGGGAAATAGGTAAAGCGGTTATGCAAGGCAAACTGATGTCCTACCTCAACTCCCTTAAACGTACCTTGCATTCCAATTTTATAGCTGCTAGTGCTTGACTGCATCAGGTGTATACCCTCTTTCTCCACTCTCCCACTGACTCTGCTAGAGAGGGATGAAAGGTGACCAGAGCTCAATTTGAATTATGGCTAGCTAGACGGGAGAGATTGACTTGCTCCTATTTTGAAGTGGAACTTTTCCGCCAGGGAAATAAAGCAGGCAGCTTGTTGGTGAACCTGGCGAAGGGCCGCCGTCAACCGGCCCATGTCACTAAACTAAGGGGCGAAGATGGCATGCTACATACTGACCCTCACTCCGTTAATAAATCTCTGGCCACCTATTATGCTAAATTATACCAAGACACCCCTTCTGATGCCTCTGTAGGGGCGGACTTTCTAAAGGGTCTTAATTTACCCTGTTTGACATAAGACCAAAGGGATGTCTTAAATGCCCCAGTGATCAAGGAGGAAATCTGGTCAGCTATCAGTTCTCTCCATAATGACAAAGCCCTGTGGCCTGACGGCTACTAGGGGGAATTTTATAAAGCCTTTCTTTCCCAATTGTCCCCTGTACTTCGTGATGTTTTTTCTGTCTTTATGACCACGGGAAGGGTGCCCAAAGAGGCATCAATGGCCTATATCAAGGTTTTGTCTAAACCTGGTAAGGATGCTAGTGACCCTGGATTCTACCGGCCTATATCCCTGATAAATCAGGATATCAAATTGCTTTCTAAAATTCTAGCGGATAGGTTATCTCGATTTATGCAGACTTTGGTGGGACAGCATCAGGTGGGCTTTATTAGAAATTGCTCAGCCACCATGAATATTCGGGCGGTGATGACGGTTCTGGACAGGTTACAGCATCAGCCCCAGCCAGACGATCAGTCGGCTCTTATAGCTTCATATGCCGAAAAGGCTTTCAACAATGTTCGGTGGGACTGGCTGGAGCTGGTGCTGGATCCCTTTGGTGGAATCAAGGGGGCCTTTAGAGACTATATAACGTGGGTGTACCGGGAGCCGATATCGAGAAGAAGTACCCCGGGGATTCTCTCTGCCCCCTTTTCACTCTGCAAGGGTACTAGGCAAGGGTGTCTGCTCTCACCTCCCTTGTTTGATCTGGCTATAGTGCCACTA
The DNA here is from genome assembly GCF_029499605.1 of Hyla sarda. NCBI lineage: Eukaryota > Metazoa > Chordata > Amphibia > Anura > Hylidae > Hyla > Hyla sarda. Next base: position 266,590,518 of record NC_079190.1, on the reverse strand, counting down.
GCTAGACACCTATTGTCGTCCGATCTGTATGAGGGCATTCAAATTGGCCCCGACACGGTTAAGCTGACTATGTTCGTGGATGACATTCTGCGTCTGGACAATCTTTGCAGAAGTTTCTCGATTTTCTCTTATTTTTTGGTAGTTTTTCAGGGAACAAGATAAATGTCGCTAATTCAGAACTACTTCCCTTGGTCACTTCTCCCCCACGATGGCTGCTGTTAGTCTCAGGTCTTGGAATTAAAATTGGTTCCTCCTCGGTCACCTACTTAGGCATTAGGGTGGGTAAAACACTGGACACATTATACCGGCTGAACTTTAGCAAAATACAGGCAGAACTAAGGAAATGGATGGGATTGCCACTCACATTTATGGGACAGTGCAACTTAATTAAAATGGTCAGCTTTTCCCGCCTTCTATATCCCCTACAAACACTACCCCTCCTTTTACGCCATGCTGATGTCCATCTGCTGAACTCTGCATTTACTAAATTTATCTGGGTGGGTAAAAGGCCTTGTATTGCACTACAGAAGCTCATGCTTGGTAAACAGGAAGGGGGTCTCAATTTCCCTAACCTTAGGGGCTATAATTTTGCTTGCCTATTTCACTTCGTAGTGGACTGGATCCACGGTTCTTCCTTCCATGCTATCACAGGTCTGGAGGATGCTCTGGCATCCCTATGGTGACTATTCGCATTACTGCACACGCCTTATGCAAGGTTGCGCCCGTCTGTGAAACACTCAGTTCTTGTGGTAGCTTGGAAAGAGGTTCGCAAATATCCCCACCTCCCATTCCTGATGTCCAAACATTTCCCCCTCTAAGGATAGCCATTTTTCCCCCAAGGACTTCCCTCTAGGACGCTGGAACTTTGGGAGGGTAGAGGGTAGTGGACAGCAGGTGATCTTATGGATCGCTCAACTAAAAGCTGGCTCTCTCATTCTACGCTGCTAACTAAATTTCAACTCCCCTCTACTCACCTGCTTCCCCTCAATCAGGTCTACTCATTATGTAAAGATAGACTGCGCAACCTTGATAACGAAGCCCCTATACACGCGGTGGATAACCTCATAGGTTCTAATCCTCGTAAACTCACTATCTCCACTCTCTATCCAGCCCTTAAAGAAGTTCTTTTGAAAATTGACCCAGATACCCTTTTTTCCTCTTGGGCCAGCTGGATTCATGATGGAGATATTTTGGAGTGTATCCTACAGGGCTGGCATAAGGTTCGCAAAGTGTCATCAATGAGAGATGGCGGGAAACTTATTTTAAATTCGCCCATAAAGCCCTTTATGGCTTTAATATACTGCCCTAACAGGATAACAGCTTGCCCCAAATACTCTACTCAACAGAACCCATCTTTGTCTCATCTCTTCACTCATGATAAACGGTCCTCACTAGGGGCGCACCTCTTGTTGCTTTTTTTCGTTTACATATTAGTAATGCTGATCTTTGGGACTTCCATGTTCTCGCTCCTCTTCATTGCATTCCTCACTTGTCTTTTGCATTTTAGAATGTTTGATATTTTGTGATGAGTGATGAGGGCTGACTCACAATTTTCTTTCCACGGCCTCTGGGTGGGACTGCAGACCTCTTGGACGGTCTCTTTCTGAGGTGTACTTCCACCTTCCCCTCTGAGGCCATTGTAACTGGTGAGCTTATGTTAATGCTTGGTGTTATTCCATGTTGTTCCCCCCTCCTTTTGTACCCGTTCGTTCATCTTTTTTGCCTTCTGTTGTCCTCCTTTTTCTTGGAGATGTGTCTTTCCTTCTGTTTTTTATTCTCTTAGGTTTGCCAGGGTGTCTTTGTGGATACTACTCTCAGCCTGGTCTTCCTGGGGCATCCTTACACTACTGAGTGAGTACCTTACACAGCACATGTCTCACCCTTTCCTACATACCCATGGCTAAGTGTGTCTCCTTGAATGTGAAGGGCCTCAATACCCCAACTAAGTGATGTTTGCTGCAACAGGAGCTAGTGGCCCTTAACCAGGCTAGCGGTATTCCCGAGCGTGACTCGGGGTTAATTTTCGCTACCAGAAGCGGTAACCCCGAGTCACGCTCGGGGTAGATATCGGAGCTGGCAGCGGAGTCTCCTTACCTTCTCCTTGCAATCCAGCGATGTCCCCGCTGTGATTGCCGGTGAGAGCCCAGGCGGATGCCTCCGTCTGACTTCCTGGTTCCGTCTCTGTGAGCCGCAGAGGCTCATGGGGGCGGAACTGGGCGGGTAATTCAAATGTTTCAAGCATAAAAGTGACACACACACATAAAGTTAGGTGATACAGTGAAATCCTGTCAGATTACATTGTATCACCTCAGATTTGAAACAGTATCACCTCAGATCATCCTACACTGCCCTGCCTGCCCTTTTTGCTGTAATTTCTGCCAATAAATTTTTTTTTTACCATGGCATCAAAGCGTCACTTTAGCATCTCCAAAGCGGGTTTGGATCAGATGAGTGACAGCGGCAGCGACACAGAGCCCCTCGCAGAATTGAGCGCCAGCGATAGCGATTCGTGGCAAGATTCGTCATCCGACTCTGACACCGACCAGAGAAGTGGCGACAGCGACGATTCTGCACCCGAGCTCAGTGATGTGCGCACTTGGTGCCCTATTGATTGCGGTATGGATGAGGTACCGCCGCCAAGATTTCCGTTTACTGGATCACCTGGGATGAAGGTAGAGGTTGAGCACAATGATCCTTTGGCGTACCTAAAATTATTTCTCACAGATGACGTCATTGAAAAGATTGTCACGGAGACAAATCGCTACAACGAGCAGCAATCCGCTACTCTGCATAGCAAGTTTTCCAGGAATAGAAAATGGGAACCGGTGACTAAAGAGGACATCTGGAAGTTTCTGGGGCTAATACTTCTTCAGGGGGTGGTGGGGAAACCCCTGCAGAAATGGTACTGGACTACCAATAAATTGCTGGCAACCCCATTTTTTGGCACCATCATGTCCGAGTACCGATTTTCCCTCATAATGAAGAATTTGCACTTCACCAACAACGAGGAATTTGATGAAGCCACACATCCAGCGCCAAAACTCAAGAAGATCTGGAAAGTATACCAAATGATCCTAAAAAATTTCCAGCAGGCCTATGTGCCAGATAGAGACATCAGCATTGATGAAAGTCTGATGGCTTACAAGGGACGCCTCAGCTGGATTCAATACATCGCATCCAAGAGAGCACGGTTTGGAATAAAATCCTATATGCTCTGCGAGTCTGCCACTGGCTATATATGGAATTCCGTCATTTACACCGGTAAAGGAACACAATTCAACCCCAGGTACAGCGGCTATGGGATGGCAACGTCATCAGTCCTTACACTGCTTGAGCCATTGCTGAATCAGGGGTATTGTGTAACAACGGACAACTTTTACACATCGCCTGAGCTGTACGAGTTTCTGCTAAAACACAAGACTGATGGATATGGAACCGTTAGGGCCAACCGACGTGACCTGCCATCTATGTTTGCCAAGAAAAAACTGAAAACAGGAGAAATGGTTGCCTGGCAGAAAGGAAAGATGATGGCAATGCGTTGGCGTGACAAAAAAGATGTGTGCCTAATGAGTACAGTGCATAACACCTCCACTGCCATGGTCCACACAAGAGGTGGGAAAGATGTCATGAAGCCACAACTTGTGATTGACTACAACAACACCATGGGAGGAGTCGATAGAGCCGATCAGGCGATGACATTTTATCCGGCTATGCGGAAACAACAAAAAAAAAATATTACAAAAAAATCTTTAGGCATCTCCTGGAACAATGCCTCTGGAATGCCTATATACTGCACATAGGAAAGAGTGACAAGCCTCTTGTTCATTCTGACTTCATCTGGAAGGTGGCGGAGCGGATTTTTGTGAACTACCAAACGCCATCAGTGGCCGTGAACAGATCTGGACGTCGTGCTGTTGACGTTGTCAACCCAGAACGCCTGACTGGTCGTCACTTTATGGATAACATCCCGCCAACCGCAAAAAAGGCAGCACCTACAAGGATGTGCATAGTTTGCTGCTCAAAGCGAGATGAAAATGGAAAAAAAATCCGAAAGGAAACCAGGTTCCATTGCCCTGATTGTGATGTCGGTCTATGTGCAGTCCCATGTTTCAAAATTTACCACACCCAGGATGTTTACTGAATTTTCTTTGTTTGACAAATTTCATTATTTATTACATTATTGAATAAAATTATATTATTTATTAGATTATAATTCATAATTTTATGTTTCGAACTTTATCACATCTGAGAGTACTTTTGGTCAGGTTTAAGTAAGTAATTACTGGCCTACAATACATAACACCAAATTTCCATGCAAAAAAATGGTACCGCTTTTGGTACAAAATTCCTGACATAATCATACCGCCAGGGAGATTAAAGCTGACATAGTGTACCTTCAGGAGAGACACACTTTGACAGACGGGTTCCTTTCAGTTCTTGCAACATCTTTACCCTCAGGTTTATTCAGCTTCAGCTGATAGGAAGGCAGCGGGAGTTGTGATTCTGATCTCTAGATCGTGCCCCCTTCAGGTCACTTCCTCCTAAGCTGACCCTTCTGGTAGGTTTATCATTTTTCAAGGCTCCATGGGGGATACCTCATTGCTCCTCTGCAATGTCTACGCCCCAAATACTTCACAGATCCCCTTCCTCCGTCGGGTTCTCGCACGTCTCCATAAATATGTCCCCTCGGCTTGGCTTTTGGGAGGAGATTTCAATTTGTTTTTTCTCCTCGGGTGGATCGTCACTCGCTCTCGGTGTCTCTTCCACCTGCTTTGCAATTGCGCTTATCCACGCTTTTCGTCAGCTAATTTGCACGGCTGCGCTTTTTGACCTGTGGCGCATGAATAACCCCAGGGACCGCTCTTTTTCTTTCTACTCCCATCCCCACAAACTCCACACCCGCATTGACTATTTTTTCGGTAATCTCCCCATGGTGCTCATGCTCTCCTCTGCTTCTCTGGAACTTATCTCCTGGTCTGATCATAGTCCTGTCCTTGTTGCTTTCTCTCCTTTCTCCTCTTTTCTTCGCCGCTGCCATTGGCGTCTCAATGATTCTTTACTCAAATCTCCTCCTTCCCGAGACTCGATCCTCAAGAGTATCACCGACTATTTTTGCACCAATGATGGCTCTGTCTGTTCGCAGGCCACTTTGTGGGAGGCCCATAAGGCAGTGGTGAGAGGCCATTGCATTACACTGGGCTCTAGGCTTAAACGAGATAGCTTGGCTCGCTCCCGTGAACTTAGGACTCTTATTTTGGACCTTGAAGCTCGCCTTTTACTAGCTCCTTCTCTCCCTGTCCTGAGGCGTCTGGTGACTGCTAGGTCTCAGTTAAGTGACTTGGCCCTTCATAAAGTGGAACACTAAATGCTCTACGCTAAACAGCGCTTTTACGAGAAGGGTAACAAGGCTCATACAATGCTGGCTAGGCACCTCTGGGACAGGGTGAACTCCCAGACCCTTCAGCTCTAAGGGACCCCTCGGGGACTCTTCACCACCACTCGCCTTTTCCTGGATAACTATAGTAAGTTATATTCCCTTCCTTCCCAACTTCCCTCGGATCCTGGAGAACATGCGGCTGCCCTTGACTCTTTCCTTTCAAAGTGTAGCCTTCCGGCTCTCTCGGCAGATGACCGGGAGTCCCTGAATGCTCCCATTACTCTGGAGGAACTCACGGCTGATCTCAAAAACCTACCAGCGGGGCACTCTCCGGGGCCCGATGGCTTCACATACTTGTACTACAAAACTTTCTCTACTGTTCTTCTTCCTAAGCTCGTACTCCTCTTCAATTCTTTTCTGGGGGGGGGGGGGGGGGGGGGAGAGTGTCCCACAGCCTTTCCTGCATTCCCTGATTAGAGATGTTGCGAATTGTTCGCCGGCGAACAGTTCCCTGCGAACATAGCTTGTTCGCGTTCGCCGCGCTGTGCGAACATATGCAATGTTCGATCCACCCCCTATTCGTCATCATTGCAGTAAACTTTGACCCTGTGTGTCACAGTCAGCAGACACATTACAGCCAATCAGCAGCAGACCCTCCCTTCCAGACCCTCCCACCTCTCTCACGGACTCCATTTTAGCTTCATTCTGAAGCTGCATGGTAAGAGAGAAGAGGGATAGTGAACCTGCTCCACATTTAATAGGGAAAGCGATAGCTAGGTGGTTTATTCAGGGTCCACTACACTCCTGAAGCACTAATCTGATCTCTGCTGTAACGACAGCACCCAAAAAAAGTCCTTTTTAGGGCTCAAACGTCAGTCTGCTTTTTTTTTTTGTTTTTGCCCTGTGTACTCTAATAGCATTTGCCTGCCTGGCAGCGTGATTGGCAGCCTCACAGGGTATATTGTGCCCACTTGCCCAGTGGCACCACTCATATCTTCTTTCACAATAGCTTGCAATATAGCAGTAGTATAGCAGTCAGTTTCTTTCACAAGTGTGTTTTGCAACAGCTGGAGGTACCCTGGTTGAGAACCACTGGTTAAAAGGGTTACTCCAGTGGAAAACTTTTTTCTTTCAAGCAACTACAGCACCCAAAAAAGCCTGTTTTAGGGCTAAAGCATCAGTCTGCATTTTTCTTTTCCCCCTGTGTACTCTAATAGCATTTGCCTGCCTGGCAGCATGTGTGGCAGGCTCGCTCACAAAGTATATTGTGCCCACTTGCCCAATGGCACCACTTATATCTGCTGTCACAATAGCTTGCAATATAGCAGTTTCTTTCACACGTGTGTTTTGCAACAGCTGGAGGCACCCTGGTTGGGAACCACTTGTTAAAAAGGGTACTCCGGTGGAAAACTTTTTTTCTTTCAAGCAACTACAGTATTCAGAGTTCACAAAAGTCCTGAAGGACTCATCTGATCTCTGCTGTAAGGACAACACCCAAAAAAGCCTGTTTTAGGGCTCAAACATCAGTCTGCATTCCCCCCCCCCCAAAAAAAAAAAACTTTTTTGACTGTGAAATAATAACAGTCAGTTGCCATCACACAAGTGCATTTCAGGGCCTGCAAGGGCACAGTGTTACACCAGTGCTACTCATATATGGTGTAACAGTAGTGTACATTAAAAAAAAAAAAAAAAACTTTTTGACTGTGAAATAATAACAGTCAGTTTCCATCACACAAGTGCATTTCAGGGCCTGCAAGGGCACAGTGTTACACCAGTGCTTCTCGTATATGGTGTAACAGTAGTGTAAATTTGAAAGAAAAAAAAACTTTATTGGCTGTGAAATAAAATCAGTCAGTTTACAAAACACTTGGGAGTTTTTGGGCCTGCAGGGTTCAGTGTCACACTAGTGCAAGTCATATTTGGCTCAACAGTAGGATAAATTTGGAAAAAAAAATACTTTTTGGGCTGTGAAATAAAATCGGTCATTTCACTGCACACTTGGGAGTTTTTGGGCCTGCAGGGCTCTGTGTCACACTAGTTCAATTCATATTTGGTGTAACAGTAGTGTACATTTAACAAAATTTTGACTGTAATAGATTGAATAGCAGTTAGTTGTCTGCAAGCGTGTGTGTCAGACCTACAGCATCTACTCTGACAACTTCTGCCAGTGCACCGTACCACTCATATCTGTTGTCACAGTAGCTTGCACGCATTGTACCACTAAATGAAAAAAAATGACAGACAGAGGCAGGCCACCCCGCAGGGGCCATCGTGGTCGTGGTGCTGTGATTCCCTTTGGCCCTAGAATAATGCCCAGTGTTCATAGGCCACGTACCCTGAACTCACAAAGTTCTGAGGACATAGTTGACTGGCTAACACAGGACACCCAATCTTCAACCGCTTCCGCTCAGAACCTTGACGCACCATCCTCCTCCTCTAGCTTAGCTTCAGGCACCTCTCAAGTTACCACTCGCCACCCTGCCGCCACCACCAACACTAGCACCACAGCCACTTTATTTGATCCGTCAGAGGAGTTACTTACACATCAGTTTGAAGAATTGAGTGATGCAAAACCATTATTGCCAGAGGATATAGATAACAAGAATATGTCTCAGTCAGGCAGCATTACACACATGGAGGTGCTGATGATGATGTTGTACCCGCTGCTACTTCCTTTCTTGAGTTGTCAGATACAAGTGAAGCGGTTGATGATGACGATGCATCCGTGGATGTCACATGGGTGCCCGATAGAAGAGAAGATGAACAGGGGGAAAGTTCAGATGGAGAAACAGAGAGGAGGAGGAGACGAGTTGGAAGCAGGGGGAGGTCGTCTCAAGGAGCTAGTGGCACAGTAAGACAGCGTGCATCGGCACCCGGGGTCAGCCAGACAGGACGCCAATCAACGCAAGCTGTTGCCACCACCAGAATGCCATCATTGCAGAGCTCAGCAGTGTGGCATTCTTTTTGTTTGTCTGCCTCTGACAACAGCGATGCCATTTGCAACCTGTGCCAAAAGAAACTGAATCGTGGGAAGTCCAACACCCACCTAGGTACAACTGCTTTGCAAAGGCACATGATCTCACATCACAAAACGCCTATGGGTTCAACACATGAGTACAAGCAGCACACACACTCAAAGCTGCCATCCTCCTCCTGGTCCAGCATCTTCAGCCACGTCAACCACTGCTGTCCTCCTTGCCCCCTCTCAACCATCTGCCTCTCTGTCTCACTTTGAGCAGTTCCTGCTCATCTGCCCAAAGTCAGGTGTCTGTCAAGGACATGTTTGAGCGTAAGAAGCCAATGTCACAAAGTCACCCCCTTGCCCGGCGTCTGACAGCTGGCTTGTCTGAACTCTTAGCCCACCAGCTTTTACCATACAAGCTGGTGGAGTCTGAGGCGTTCAAAAAATATGTAGCTATTGGGACACCGCAGTGGAAGGTACCCGGCCGAAATTCCTTTGCACAAAAGGAAATCCCCAACCTGTACTCAATTGTGCAAAAGGAAGTAATGGCATGTTTGGCACACAGTGTTGGGACAAGGGTCCATCTGACCACTGATACCTGGTCTGCAAAGCATAGTCAGGGCAGGTATATCACTTACACTGCGCAGTGGGTAAACCTGGTGACGGCTGCCAAGCATGGAATGCGTGGCTCTGCAGAGGAGTTGGTGACACCGCCACGACTTGCAGGCAGGCCTGTTGCCACCTCCTCTACTCCTCCTACTTCATCCTCTTCCATAACCTCCTCGACTGAGTCCTCTTCTCTTGCTCCACATCAACGGCACCCTCCCCCCCCAGCTCCCCAGGTGCTATTCCACATCCCGGATACGGCAGTGTCACGCTGTCTTGGGGTTGACTTGCCTGAAAGCAGAGAGTCACACCGCCCCAGCACTACTGTCCGCCCTGAACGCACAGGTGGATCAGTGGCTGACTCCGCACCAACTTGAGATCGGCAAAGTGGTTTGTGACAATGGAACAAATTTGTTGGCGGCATTGAATTTGGACAAGTTGCATGGCACATGTGTGTAATCTGATCGTTCAATGCTTTGTGCATAAGTACCCAGGCTTACAGTATGTCCTGAAGCAGGCCAGGAAGGTGTGTGGCCATTTCAGGCGTTCCTACACGGCCATGGCGCACTTTTCAGATATCCAGCGGCGAAACAACATGCCAGTGAGGGGCTTGATTTGAGCGAGTCCGACACGTTGGAATTCAACACTCCTAATGTTCGACCACCTGCTCCAACAAGAAAAAGCCATTAACGAGTATTTGTATGACCGGGGTGCTAGGACAGCCATTTTTTTCACGTTACTGGACGCTCATGTGCAATGCCTGTAGGCTCATGTATCCTTTTGAGAAGGTGACAAACCTAGTCAGTCGCACAGAAGGCACCATCAGCGACATCATACCATTTGTTTTCTTCCTGGAGCGTGCCCTGCTGGATCAGGCCATAGATGAGCGTGAAGAGGAAGAGTTGTGGTCACCATCACCACCAGAAACAACCTTATCAGCATCGCTTTCTGGACCTGCCGCAATGCAGGAAGAGGATTGTGAGGAAGAGGAGTCAGAGGAGGAATGTGGCTTAGAGGAGAAGGAGGAAGACCAACCACAACAGGCATCCCAGGGTGCTCGTTGTCACCTATCTGGTACCCGTGGTGTTGTACATGGCTGGGGGGAAGAAGATAATACCTTCCGTGACATCACTGAGGACGAGGAACGGGACATGAGTAGCTCGGCATCCAACCTTGTGCAAATGGGGTCTTTCATGCTGTCGTGCCTGTTGAGGGACCCTCGTATAAAAAGGCTGAAGGAGAACAACCTGTACTGGGTGTCCACGCTACTAGACCCCCGGTATAAGCAGAAAGTGACTGACATGTTACCGCATTACTGCAAGGCGGAAAGGATTCAACAGGTCCAAAATAAATTAAAAAGTATGCTGTACACAGCGTATAAGGTTCATGTCACAGCACAACGGGAATCTAAAAAGGGAAGAGGTGAAAGTAATCCTCCTCCTCCCACGATCACACCGGCAAGGACAAGATGCTTTACAGACTTGTTGTTGATGGAGGACATGCCAAGCTTTTTAAGTCCTACGCATAGCCACTAGTGTTGCTCGCGAATATTCGCAATTCAAATTTTATTCTCGAATATCGCATATTCGCGAATTCGCGAATATTCGCGAATATAGCGCTAAATATTCGTAATTACGAATATTCTTTTTTTTTTGTTTGTTTCACAGTACACATCACAGTGATCACCCCTCTCTGCTTCCAGCTTATGTGGTGTAAGAAGGCTCTAATACTACTGTGTGAGACTGGCGTGCGAATTTTCGCATATGCGAAAATTTGCATATGCTAATTTTCGCATATGCGAATTTTCGCTTTCGCTAATTTTTGTATTTACAAATTTTCGCATATGTTAATTTTCGCACACACGAATATTCACATATGCGAAAATAAAACGAGAATATTACGAATATGCGAATATTCGCGAATATTCGTCCATATATTCGCGAATATTCGCGAATTCGAATATGGCCTATGCCGCTCAACACTAAAAGCCACAGCCCTTCGGGGTCCAACCTCAGAGAATGACTTGACCGACAGGTAGCAGACTACCTGGCCTTAACAGCAGATATCAACACTCTGAGTAGCGATGAATGCCTTGACTACTGGGTGTGTCGGCTTGACCTGTGGCCTGAGCTATCCCAATTTGCGCTAGAACTTCTGGCCTGTCCAGCTTCAAGTGTCCTGTCAGAAAGGACCAGTGCAGCAGGAGGCATTGTCACTGAGAAGAGGAGTCGCCTAGGTCAAAAAAGTCTAGATTACCTCACCTTTATTAAGATGAATGATGAATTAAGATGAATGACATTGGGCGATACATTTGACTAAACTGACTGATCAGATGAACTGCTTTGGGCTAAAACGCTGCTGTATTTTACCTCTGAATGGCGGATGACTTGCCTGACTTATCCGCCACCAACTAGGGTTTAAGCCGCAATGTTTTAGGGCACTTTCTGCCTGGGAAACAAACATCAATTTTTCTGGCCACTGCCACAGCAGGGGTTGCAACAATACCTAATTTTTCAGGCATGTGTACATGCATAATTTTTCTGGCATCTGGTGCTGAACTGTGGCTTCAAAAACCAAACAAAAAAAAAGGCACATAACAGGGCTTAAACTGATAGGAATAGTATTACTTAACACACCACTCCTATCTGGTAGCACATTAGATTGCATGTGCAGTGCCCAAAATTTGAAGTAGTAGGACCAATTCCCGAAGGGACTGACAGTGGGCGATACATTTGACTAAAAAAGGCATGATGATGAGATGAGCTGCCTTGGGCTAAAAATGTTCCACACGCTGCTGTATTTTACCTCTGAATGCCGCATGACTTGTGTGACTTATCCGCCACCAACTAGGGTTCAAGCCGCAATGTTTTAGGGCACTTTCTGCCTGGGAAACAAACATCAATTTTTCTGGCTGCTGCTACAGCAGCGGCTGTAACAATACCACATTTTTCAGGCATTTGTACATGCCTAATTTTTCTGGCCTCCGGTGCTGCACTGTGGCTTCAAAAACCAAACCAAAAAAAAGGCACATAACAGGGATTAAACTGATAAGAATAGAACTACTTAACACACCACTCCTATCTGGTGTCACAATAGCTTGCATTTAAAAAACATTTTTTTTGACTGTAATATAATAGCAGTCAGTTTCCTTCACACGTGTGCGTTTCAGGGCCTGCCAGTGCACAGTGTCACACCAGTGCAACTCATATCTGGTGTAACAGTAGTGTACATTTGACTGCATAGAACACACTTCCCCTTATATACCAAGAGCCCTCTCCCCCTTTCCCCCCAAAAACAACAGACTCAATTCTCCATTTTAACTGGTCTGGGTAGTGGTCACAGCTCAAATTAAGTTTATGTAAACAACTGCACGGCAGTTAACATTTAACATCAGCTTTTACCTCAACATAAACCAGAAACTCTTACCAAGGCAGTATGCCGACCGCCAGACTCATGGCGGGCATATGTGCCCTCGGTACCTTTTCCTTCAACTCCTCTCTTACCAGGCCACCGAGGAGCCTGTGTACACCTACACGGTGCTCCAACCACAACTAAAGAGAAAAAGTGCCTGTTCTAGGACATCCTGATAGCCCAACAAAAATATGTCCAAGCCTGTATCGTTCAGGTGGACCCCATCCAGGATCATAAAACGCCTGTTGTCCCCTTTTAGCTCCTGGTGGCGAACAACCACACCACCTCTCGAGCGCACAAACCTTGCCATCCCCGGTGGCGAACAACCACACCACCTCTCGAGCGCACAATCCTTGCCATCCCCGGTGGTGAACAACCACACCACCTCTCGAGCGCACAAACCTTGCCATCCGCGAGTTCACCAGCCCGTAAGATCAATCGATGGCTTCAGCCATCCTGGAGCTGGACAGGAAGGTGTGTGGCAATTTCAGGCGTTCCTACACGGCCATGGCGCAAAGCTTAAAGCACCGAATGGTACCATAGGTAGTTCCTGGGTACTGAGTCTCTAAATTCAGGTTCCAGGGCGTTCAATAGGCCCTGCACAAAGGGGCACTGCCAAATAGATGTATAGATGTTTCCTCCGCATAGGGGCACCTGGGGCAGTACCTGGTTTTGCACAGGCCACGGATATGCATGAATTACCTCAGAGATAGTCCCCACTGAATGCCATCCACAAGTCCTTGGGTCCATTGATTAGCCTTGCAGAGGCTACATTGTCCCAAACAATCTCTGCCATGGCCTTAGGGAGCCCTGGAACTGGCTCCAGCAAGTCCTTGTAAACAGTCTTAGGCTTCCACAAATCGGGCTTGAGTCCCTCCAGATGGTGTTCCCCTATGAACCGGACAACTTCCCCATAGTACCAGGGAGTGTTCCAGTTGTAAGGGATGGAGTTGTCCCCCTTGTCCCAACCGATCCTATTCCAGTGGGGCAGGAGAAACAGGCGGGACATGGACCTGCCTGCAGAGTCTTTCTTTTAGACCAAAGTCCTCTGCACGTTGACACATGCAAAAGAAGCCAGCAGTAGAGTGGGGATATCTGGGACTCCCTTCCCACCCTTGCTGGGCTCCTTGTACATAACAGTCTGTTTAACTCTGTCCATTTTGCCCCAGATGAAACGAAACACGGTCCGGGTGATGGTCCTTCAAACGGTAGCAAGGGGGGGGCATTTCTGAAAAACAGGTCCGAAGTAGAGGATATGCATCAGGCACCAAATCAAAAGCCTTATAGATATCCAGGCTGACCACGTAACCAGGGGAGACACTCTCCTCCACTGCGGAGATGTTGAGCTGAAGTCTCAGCACAGGCCAGCAGAGAGGGGGTTAATAGAGCATCAGCATGATCAACTGTCGGCACCACTCAGGCTCCAGCACTGAGTGGACACTTCCTCAGCACGAGAGCCCCACCGTCCCAGCAGCTGGAGGAGCAGGGGTTGCCCTGGAGACCTACACTACCTGATCGATACAAGATCATACGTCATGTTTTAAAGCATGTTATTCCAAACTATTTAGGAATGTTACGTGATTTATGCCCTTTATGGATTAAAACCTGACTCTCCATCAACTATGTAATTTTCCATGGGAGTTTTGCCATGGATCCCCCTCCGGCATGCCACAGTCCAGGTGTTAGTCCCCTTGAAACAACTTTTCCATCACTATTGTGGCAAGAAAGAGTCCCTATGGGTTTTAAAAGTCGCCTGCCTATTGAAGTCTATGACAGTTCGCCCGGTTCGCACGTTCGTGAACATTTACGGAAATTTGCGTTTGCTGTTCGCGAACTGAAAATGTTATGTTTGCGACATCACTATCCCTGATTACGTTGATCCCGAAACCTGGGAAAGATCCCCATGACTGCTCGAGTCACAGGCCTATAGCCCTTCTAAATTCCGATTTGAAGCTGTTCTCTAAAGTGTTGGCATCCCACCCATGTACTTTCTTGCCTACCCTTATATATAGGGATCAAGTTGACTTGGTCCCGGGCCGCCAAGGAGGGGATTATACGAGAAGTGTTGTAGACTTGATTGATGTGGTTAATCGGGGTTCAGAGCAGGCCGTGCTGTTATCCTTGGATGCAGAAAAGGCTTTTGATAGGATGGGCTGGCCGTTTATGTTTGCCACCCTTCAGAAATTTGGGATTTCGGGTAGCTTTCTTACAGCACTGCAGGGTCTTTACTCCCACCCAACTGCCTCTCTTAAACTTCCCTATGGTCCGTCCTCGACTTTCCCCCTTTATAATGGTACAAGGCAAGGTTGTCCATTGTCTCCCCTGATCTTTGCGTTGTGTATTGAACCGCTTGCAGTCTTGATCCGGGGAGACACAGACATTTCTGGGGTATCTCTTCATAGTAGGGACATCTTTTTGCAGATGATGTCTTGCTTACTCTTACTAAGCCCCTACTGTCTTTGCCCTCCCTCTATAAACACTTGCATGCTTATGGGTTGGTCTCGGGATATAAGGTCAATCTCTCCAAGTCTGAGGCTATGCCTCTTAACCTCCCTCCATCTATGATTTCCCTCCTGAGAGCTAATTATTCTTTTCGCTGGTCTTCCTCTGCCATCACTTACTTAGGTGTTTCACTTTCCCCTACCTATGCCTCCTTATATTCTGCTAATTTTCCCCTCCTTCTAAGAGAGCTGCTAGCCTTAATGAAAAAATGGCACTCCCAATACATTTCATTTTTTGGGCGCATTGCGACGGTCAAAATGACCATTCTTCCCAAACTGCTATATTTTTTCAAAACTCTGCCAGTACAGGTCCCTCTGGCGGTTTTGGGCTCTTTTCAATCGGCTATTTTCCGGTTTATTTGGGGTGCTAAGAGACATAGGCTTCCCATGTCGGTCATGCTGGCGTGTCGGGGACAGAGGGGGTTGGGGGTCCCGCACGTAACAAAGTACTATTGGGCAGCCCATTTGAGACACCTGGCAGCGTGGTCGACGTATCATGCCTACAGTAAGTGGATGGAACTGGAGAAGTTGTGGCTAGTGCTGCACCATCCTAACTCCCTCCTATGGACCAATCCTCTCCCTCACCCCCCCTTCACCTCTTCTTGGGACTATGTCTTTTTCCCACTATCTGTGGACTCATTGCTCCAGGTGCTTTGGGCTCCTTTCTTCTTTCTCCTCCTTACGGTCCTTTCTTTATCACCCGAGTATGGTCTGAGAGTGGGGTTCCCATAATCTTTTATGTTGGGCTGATGTGGTTGACCTGTTGTCTCGCTCTCTTTTGCCATTTGATCAACTAGCTTCTAGATGGCATCTCCCTCCCTCTGAAATGGCCCACTATATGCAGCTTCATCATTATCTGTCCTCGGGATGGGGGTCTTTGTCCGTGTCTTTGCCCACTGGCTTCGAGAGGCTGTGTAGGGGGACCCCTCTCTAGTATTTACTCTTTGTTAATCTCCCCCCCTGATGGTGTCGCCCCATCCCATTGTTACATGGAGCTATGGGAGACGGCTCTGCATACTGCTATTACTATTGCTCAGTGGAGGATCATTTGGGATAGGGCCTCTAGAGCTTCCATATGTACGGCCTATAAGGAGACTCAATTCAAAATGTTGATGGGATGGTATCACATTCCAGTCCGCCTGAATAGATTAAACCCTGACATCCCTCCCCAGTGCTGGAGATGTGGGGTGGGACTGGGCGACACTCTTCACATATTCGGCTCCTGTCTGCTCATAAGGCTATTCTGGGTTGGGGTCCAGAGACTGGCCCAGATGGTATTGGGGGTGTTGGACCCGCTGGACCCCTTGGTTTACCTTCTGCATCTATCTACTAGAACCTTGACTAAGAAGCCATTTAGGTTATTTTTGTATATTGCCCTGGCTTCCAAGAAGCTGATTGCCAAGCATTGGAAACAGACCCTACCCCCGTTCGAGGATACATTGATAGCCAGGATTCAGGAGATTCGTTCTCTTGAGTCACTCACGGCTTCCCTGAATTATACTATCCCGCTGTCCCTCTCTGTGTGGGACCCCTGGGATAGATTCACTGATAGGCAACCTCCTTGACTTTTCTACCTTTCCTCTGGCTTTCTTGGCCGTCCTCTTTCTCTCTTTCGCTTTTCTTTACTTTTCTGTTGTGTGGTGTACCCCTTTTCCCTAGTTTGGCCTGTTGTTCTCTGTATTCCTTTTGTTCTCCCCCCCCCCCCTCCTCTTTTTCTTGGTTGTATTTTGACTGGATAGGATTAGCTGGAATTTGTGTTTCTCTAGCTCTTCTCATGTTTTTGGTGACATACTTGCTTTACATTGATGCACATTCTCTGTGATGAGCTGTTGATGATACTGCTGCTTTCTGATGCGGGGATTTGTTCTCCCCTGACCTTGATTTTGTATGTTCTCTTGTGAAAATTTCAATAAAAAATACAGTTAAAAAAAAAAAGTTAATGATGGAAATAAAATCTAACTTTTGTTGACATATTATAAGAATGTCTCATCTGTAATTTGATGCCTTTTGGAGATTTTTACATCTTTCCTTGGCTTCTTTATGCACATTAATACAAATTTTTACCTGGGGTGCCCAAACTTTTGATCCTCACTGTATACCATGCTATTGTGATTAAAATTACATAGGGAACCAGAACCTGTATTTGGTGGCTTAAGTGTATCAATTCTTCATCCTCACCCATAAGGAGTTTAGGGATGGTGAAAGTTGGTATAGGTAGGAGACCGGGACTGCCATGGGCACTCTGGTCTCCTGTACCTATGCTAATCTTTTTCTTGCCGCCTTCAAGCGTGGCTACATAAATGAGGAGAATATGTGAAACTTAGGGGTACCGTAAAAGTATTACCTGTAATTCCTTACTTCATTACAGTAGTTTGCATCCAATTCATGTTAAGCGTAGTATCCATTATTCCCAATTCTTATGACTGAGAAAGGTTAATAGTGATGATGCTACATTTTTTACACAGGCAACAGACCTTAAGAGACGTCTCCTTGACCGACTATATACAGCTAAGATAATAGATGAAAGTTTGACCAGAGCTATGACAGTCCGACATCCCGACCTATTACGCCCTAAAAACAGATGTATCCAGAAACCCAAGAGGTTCATCTTTTCTCTAGCAAACTCCAATATGAACAATATTATAGCCATGTCCATACACTATTTAAATCAGATCCCGATTTAAGAGAGGTTGCTGCTAATTACCCCCTTATCACCTATAGGAAGAATCGTACCCTGGGTGACAAATTGAAGAATACGGGCAATCTGAACCAGACTGTACAAACAAGAGGCTGGCTTACCAGTATGACACCTAAAGGTAATTTTTCTTGTGGAACATGCTCCTTTTGACCCCAAAACCTGTCCACAAGAATGTTACAACTGGGGGGATATTCTCATCTTGTGAAGGATTTAATAACTTGCCGCACACCCTACAGTATTTTGTATATGTGATCATGTGCCCTTGCGGCTTCTTTTACATGAGCAAGACGATTTGGCCCCTCCATGTCCGTTTCCGAGAACATGTTTGTTCCATTAGGACAGGAGTCGGTGCTCCCAGATTGATTGCCCACGTGAGAGAACTACACACAAGTAATCCAGGCATCTTGAGAGAGTTAAGTCGCTCCCACAAGGCGGTGACAGACATGCCTTTTTGCTACGTAGAGAAGCTCATTGGATAATCAAGCTCGATGCTGCTGTACTGACAAAATATACTCTAGGTACCTAGCTGGTAACTGTCATAACAGTGAGGTAGGGGATATGCTTCTCCTGACCTAGTCAGCATACCTTCTATATAAATTGCCATGGACAAAAACAGTAAATACTCCGAAATTTTTGTACAAACATGTTATATACATTTATTACAATGTGCCTTAAACAATATAGTTCAACAAAATTTGCATCACCTGTGCAAAAATATAAACAGGAATATATTACTCTGAATATAATATATATATATATATATATATATATATATATATATATATATATATATATATATATATATATATATATTCTCACAGGTGGAGTTTTAAATGGATCCAGCATGTCACCCAGTCAGAGGCTACATGCCCAGCAGAGGTGAGTGGATAGTTGAGTGTTAGGCTCAGAATTTGTGCTAGGTTCCCATCCTAAATGAGGCCACCTCCCCGTGGTGGATGGGGGACATGTTTTGATCAAAAAGTGCGCTAAGAGCCTCAATTTTTTTGACCAATGTGTGCTGCTGCAATCCTCTTTTTTTGTATACTCTGATGCCATGGCAGTGTGCACCCGTGTATTAGGCTGTTGTGCCGGCTATCTTTCTTTTTTCTTGTGTGTACAATTCAGGGGGTAATGGCACCCTGTTTAGCTGTGCACCCCTCCCCCTTTCTCACAGGTGGAGTTTTAAATGGATCCAGCATGTCACCCAGTCAGAGGCTATATGCCCAGCAGAGGTGAGTGGATAGTTGAGTGTTAGGCTCAGAATTTGTGCTAGGTTCCCATCCTAAATGAGGCCACCTCCCTGTGGTGGATGGGGGACACGTTTTGATCAAAAAGTGCGCTAAGAGCCTCAATTTTTTTGACCAATGTGTGCTGCTGCAATCCTCTTTTTTTGTATATATATATATATATATATATATATATATATATATATATTTTTTTTTTTTTTTTCCACAGTTGTGGTACATTTAGAGTTCTCAATAAAGGATCACGGCTAAAATCTGGGCATGTAGACACTTACGCAAATGGTTACAGAAGTTCTTGGTAAGTCCACCAGGTGCTTTTCTTAACCCCTTAGGGACTCGGCCTATTTTCACATTAAAGGAAAACTGTCACATGTTTTGTCCCGCACTATCCACAGGTACCTGTGGATAGTGCGGGAGACGTTGAACAATTTGAGTCCTACCTTGCCCAGATCCGCTGCGCCATTTGCCCGTTACAGGTCTTTTTCTGTGTATTAAAATTAGCACTTAACTGGCAAAGGCAGGGTTACTGCCTTCAACTGCCACTGTGTTGTAACCGCCGCCCTGCCCGCAGCACCGCCCGGCTAATGAATATTCATATATTGCCTTACTATGTTGTCTCATATCGGCCGAGTCTCAAACTGCCTACACCCTTATTTCAGCGTTGCTCCGGACGAATGAAGCAGCGCTGAAGACTGCTTCCGGGTGTAGTGAAAAATCCCGCACATGCGCAGTAGCATCCGGGACTCGGCCGATATGAGACAACATAGTAAGGCAATATATGAATATTCATTAGCCGGGCGGTGCTGCGGGCAGGGCGGCGGCTACAACACAGTGACAGTTGAAGGCAGTAACCCTGCCTTTGCCAGTTAAGTGCTAATTTTAATACACAGAAAAAGACCTGTAACGGGCAAAATGTGCACTGGATCCGGGCAAGGTAGGACTCAAATTGTTCAGCGTCTCCCGCACTATCCACAGGTACCTGTGGATAGTGCGGGACAAAACATGTGACAGTTTTCCTTTAAGGACTCAGCAAATTTTTGTTTTCGCATTTTTGTTTTTTCCTCCTTCCAGTCTAAAAATCATAACGCTTTCAATTTTGCACCTACAGACCCATATAAGGGCTTGTTTTTTGAGTCCCCAATTGTTCTTTGTAATGACAAAATTTATTTCATAAAAGAACCTGTGGCAAAACCAAAAAAAAACTTTTTGTGTGGTAAATGACACCTTATCTTTATTCTGAAGGTTACAAGGATACCCAATTTATATAGGTTTTATTTTATTTTAATACTTATAAAATACATGCACCAAAATCAGTATCAATAAAATTGGCATCTTCTGACCCTATAAATTTTTATTTTTTCCATGTACGGGGTGGTATGAGGGCTAATTTTTTGCGCCGTCTTTAGTTTTTATCGGTACCATTTTTTGTTTTGATGGGACTTTTTGATCGCTTTTTATTAATATTTGTATATGGATGGTATATGTACTGGCCAAAAAGGCACAGTTTTGGACTTTGATTTTTTTTTACGTGTACGCCATTGACCGGGTGGTTTAGCTAATAGTTTGGACATGCAAGTGGCGTTACCACATATGATTATTTTTATTCTTTATTACATTTTTATAATTTTTTTTTAAATGGGAAAAGGGGGGTGATTTAACTTTTAATAGGGAAGGGGTTAATGAACTTTTATAAAAAAAACTGTTTTACATTTCTTTTTGTTTCTGATTGCATACACTGTTCAATGCTATGCCATTGCATAGCATTGATCAGTGTAACCAGCGCTCTGCTGCTCCAGGCATGGAGCAGTAGATTGCCGATCGGATGGCAGAGAGGCAGGTGAGGACCCTCTGGGGGAACAGTAGTCGGTGCCTGGTGGGCCGGCCAAACCTCCTCCTCAGCAGTAGTAGGCTGAGGCACTTTAGTTGGTGCCTGCTAATTAGTCCAAACATTCTCGACCACAGGAGTAGCCCTGGGCACATCTGTAGATGACTTGTGCAGGAATTTTGGTGCCATAACAGGCACCTGGGGTAGATAGACTTCTTCCTCTTGGATGGTACCTCTGACTTTAGGTGGCAGCAAAAGAGATCTGCGTCCGATGGGAAGTTGGCAAAAGGAATGTGTTGGATTTTTCAGACACCCACTCTCCTCTCATACTTTGTACAGGAGTGTATGCCATGATCTCCCCACCCTCTAGGGAATGCAGTGGTGTGGGGAAAATAGTCTCACTGCACTGCCCGACGATTGACCAAGATGTCCCACCATGACGACAATCCATGAGGTTGCCAAACCCCAGCACTTTGTCGAATTTTACAACTGTGGTTCTGCGGCGTTCCAGGGGTGGCTCTTCCTCTTGGGGATGGTCCAATATTCTAATGTACAGGGCCTCTAATGCTTAGGTGTCTTGCTGCTATGCTTGTCACTCCTCATACGGTAGCAGTTTCGACCCATATGCCATTATTCTTTGTGAACTCATGCCCTCTACAATTTTGGCCACCTTGGCTTCTCTCCTAGCCCTCTCGGACTGGGCCGTCAGAACTGGTGGATGGGGCTTCCCTGGAAGGGGAAAAAGGTGCTCTCTCATGTACTGGATCAGTCCTGCTCATCGCCAAATAGCCACTGGGGCAACAGTGGTGACCTGGGACGTACTACAGACTTCTGGACCTGGGGGGTTTGCTGTGGGCTAGGGGTAGAAGGAGGGGTAGCCACAGCCGGGGTACTCACTTCTGACTCCTCTGTATGAATCTCCGTCCAGGATCACCAGGTCCGATGGCGAGGGGACAGTCTCACCAGCAATGTTCCTCAGGATGATGCCAGCATTCCCTTCGCCGGGGTTGTTGGCCAGTCTCCATCATCCTCGGGCAGCGGAACTTGGTAGCAGGCCTCTTCGGCACCAATGGAGATTCTTTGTAGACTGTCTGCCAGCTCTTGGAACATGTGCGCTGCAGCCACGGCAACTTTCTGGGCCTCTGGCGCCATCTTGGTACTCTCCGACCTCATGCTTGCCTGTTCCGCCATGTTACTCCACTCAGACTTCCAACAAACTGAGAGGATCCAGCGGCACTGCTCCTTTTATGCAGGGCTTCGGGAAAATGGCAGCTGGCAGCGGTGCAGCGCTGACTTCCTCTCCCCCAGCAACAAAGGGTGGATCTTCACAGTTCCACTTCGGTATAGATACAGTAACATGGTTTCCACTGCCAGGGGCGGGACGTTGACCAGCGTGGGACATTTTTGCACGCTTCTCCGGCACATCTTTAACCCTTGCAGATACAGGCAATAGTTTGTTATGTAGCATAACTTCAGGCCTGATTTTACACATGGTAATTTTACACATGGTGATTTTACCCATTACTCTGCAATACTGGACATAGTTCAGACTGTGTGGGTACTTTGGGCATAAGGTGCACACCCGTATCCTGTTCGTGATGCCAAAAGTTGTGGTGAGGGTGTTATAAGGACAGAAGGAATTACTCTAGGGGCAGATGGCATTAACCCCTTGTGTTCGTGACACCAGGGCATGGTTTATCCTCTACACTACTCGAAGGAATACCTCTGGATCCTGGACTAGGCAGGGGCAATAAATTACTCCAAGTTACGGAACAACGCCAGCTTTACTGAGTCAGACAGGTGTAACAGTCTATACAGCTTGGCTAGGCTCACAGAGGTGACCAGTGACTTCAGAGACCTTAGGGCTTGCTGGGACTTGAAGTGGACTTGTACAATTTGGATGCAGGCCACAATGACTTGAGACAGGATGACTTGGACTGACTTGACTATGGCAGACTATGACTGACTTCATCCCTTCTGTAGCTTACCAGGCTTTTACTTGACCTGTGGGGCAATGGACTTTAGAATCCAGGGCTGCTTGGCTGACTTTAGGCCTCCCTTGGACTCCAGCCACACACCTAGGACTGGAGGGGCAAGCTGTGCATAACTAGCTTGCCCCCTGACTGGTGAGCAGTTAAGGGGTTAAGAAATATACAGGCAAAGTTTTTAGCCCCCTCCCCCGTCTGTATAAACTTGTTGGTAACTATAGTGGTATGTCGCATGAGTGGGGGGGAAGGAGTGCACCAATCAGTGGTGTAATAGTTTCCCGGGCTTTCAGGGGCCCTCCCCTGGGTATTTATAGCTGTGGTGCCTCCCTTCCCCCCCTCAATCTGCCCAGGACCCGGAGTTTTGCCCTCCCTCCCTCCCTTTTTGTATCTCTGTTTATTGTAAGTCACAGCTTGGCGGTAAGAAGACGGTGAAAGCGGGGTCAACCCGGGGTAGACCTCCACACAGGACAGTGTGGCAGCACCTCTCGGGTTGGCAAGAAGCCAATCGGTGTCTTTGTTACAGTTAAATTGTTATTTATATAAGTAATTTTATAAATAAAGCTGTGGCCGATCCCCACCCATAAAAAGTTGAATTGTTGTTGTGTCAGTTATTATTTAATTAATTATTGTAATAAGGGGGAGGGGGAGTTATAGCCTGCTAGGAGCTAATTGGGTCTCAACAGTCTAGACTTTACTGCAGCTCAGCATACAAAAGCATAAGAGAGAGAGCTAGCACCACCCAGGGCTTATATGGCGGAGACTAGGAGGGGTCCCATAGGTCACCCTTAGGTCACATGGTCACTGATACCTCACTGGGTTACAATCACATGACAACAGGTCTTAAAGCTATAGCACATTTTATATACATTATATGGTATAACATAGGCATTTAAGGGAGTAGGTAGAACACAAGTGCAGGGGGGACTGTATGGAGTCTGCCAGACAGGGCAGCTAGGGTACAGAGGTGCAACTCCTGTACTGGGCCACAACATATGCAAATAGCAAAATCCTTTATTGAAAAAAACATATACCGTATTTTTCGGACCATAAGGCGCACCGGGTTATAAGTTTTAAGGCGCATTAAATGAAACAAAACTCTGATACGGTAAGTCAAATTTTATTCAACTCTTAATTCAACTCTCGAATAGAGACAGTAGAGACGCTTCTACCTGCGGTTCTCTGTTCGATAACCCACTGTTCAATTTTGTCCTCCAACTGTGGCCATTTTGCTTTGTTTCCTCGGAAACTCAGTTTGGTCTTCTTTACCTGGCGCAGGGCATCTTCTTGCTTCCTCCACTTCCGTACCATTGATTCATTAATGTTGAATTCTTTCGCAGCTGCTCTATTTCCATGTTGTACTGCGTGACTAATAGCATTGAGTTTGAAATCCGCTTCGTAAGCATGTCTCTTAACAGGAGCCATTTTTGGGGCAGTGGGTATAGAAAATGAATGAATGCACACACCTCCTGACTACGATGCCCGTAATGCCCAATCCAAGCAGTGAAGCTTTGTAGCTTACCAAAGCTACGAAGCTGCACTGCTTGGATTGAGCATTATGGCCATCGTAGTCAGGAGGTGTGTGCATTAATTTATTCATTAATTTTCTATACCCGCTGCCATGAGTGCCGTGTACCACATATCAGTTCTAGGTCAGAAAACACAGCCATACATTAGGTGCACCGCATTATAAGGCGCACTGTAGATTTTAAGTGCGCCTTATCGTCCAAAAAATACAGCACATACTGACAATAAAAGCATCTACACCTCTCTCCCACCCACAAAAAGCACAGGAGCTGACAGGAGGAAGGAAAATGCATGATCAGGTGGTCATTGTCATTGGAAAACCATTTCTGGAGCACATGTGACCCCAACAAACATTTCAGTCACCAGAGCTTCGTCAGGGAACGCCCCTGACGAAGCTCTGGTGTGTGAAACAATTGTATCCATAGGTGTTATCACAAATGGGATGTTACCAACTTTAAGTATAATAACGTAGATTCGAACCATAGCATAGTAAAAGCGGGAAAATTCAAACACCAGCTGGAGACACGCTGTCCAGAGAACATAGGTGTAATTTTACATGGAATATTACACACTATAGATATAGGCGTGCTTACCTAGTTTAGTGTAATCTACAAATATTACAATTCTACTCTGTAATCCCTCTACAAGTGCAAACTAGGTGCACTAATGTGTAGACAGGAGGATTGAGTGTGTTTCTGGTTTCCTGGAAACTACAGGATTACATCATCACTTATCACACTGCCTGTCTCTTCTGTGTGCAGATTCTATAGTGTGTTCTCTGTGATGGATCCTGACATCTGCTCTCTTGTGTACATAAGCTGAAACGGCTCAAAAAGAGACAGATTGCAGCTGCATTACATATGATCCTCTATACCAGTGTTTTTCAAATGGCATGCCATGGCACATTGTGCGTCACAACACATCTGTAAGTGTACCACAGAGTCGATTGCACTAGAGGCATGCATCCCTCCATCCCTGCATGCATCACTGTTACTTTACTTGCTGCTGGGGCTGGGCGCATGCAGTCTGACAGAAAGAGTGTCAGAAAGAGAGAGGGCCCAGCCCAGGAATGGCACTAAACAGCAGGCAGCCCCCTTCCACTCATTTTGCCAAAGGCACAGGACTGCGGTGGACAGACTTTTCTGGGCCAGTTTCTTTCTGCCTTTTTGTCTGCATCATTGTGCGTGTGATCAACCTCAGTATCAATTAAAGTAAGAACGTCCAGAACATGGGAGCTTGGAGCTTCCATGTTCGTGACATCACACCACGCCCCCTCCATTCATGTCTATGGGAGGGGGCATGACAGCTACTACGTAGCCTTCACGCCTCCTCCCATAGACATGAATGGAGGGGGTGTGGCAGCCATAGTCACCAGTCACCCAGCACGGCGCGGAGTTCACTCCATACACAGGCAGACTGAAGTGCTGCAGCGGAGATCGTGGGAGTCCCCAGCAGCAGGACCTCCACAATTAGACATCTTATTCCCTATCCCTATACCCCTTTAATAAGTGCACATTGCTATCCATGGTATGAGATAAGGGAGGTGGTAATAAATGCACATTGCTATCCCTTGGGGAGATAGGAGCACATGGGAGGTTGGTGTGTTTAATAAGTGCACATTGCTATACATGAGGGCAGCAGCTGGAGTCAGTGCACATTGCTATCAACAGAGGGGAGGAGGTTTGGTGGAACCAGTGTATAATGCTATCTACTAGGGTGCAGGTTCTGTATACAGGCATGGCGGGGGCAGGTAGGTGTGCTCTGTTGTAAAAGAACAGTAGTTCAATACATTCATGGTATAAAGAAACCACGCATATAGTATTTATGCTGTTATTCCCAACGCGTTTCTATCCACATGCAGTTAGCAATGCATGGGGACATCCTCAGGGGAATCTTAGCAATGTAGCTCCAAAAGATATACATAAAATTTATACCACTATTGAACCATCATGTGTATCATAAATTTATAATAGATATCATAATAGAAAGGTGGCCATCATCCCCACAGGTATTCTTCAAGTGACGTCAGAAGACCCTGTAAGGAAGCATATATATAGTGTGTTTAAATGACCTTACCCCATCCAGTAGTAGTAGCCTCAAAACGCAATCATGGCGTATACTCACTGTATATGTAGGAGGAATACCTGTAGGGAAGGGATAAGGTCATAAGTAGTCTGACACTATACTCATAGAAATAGGAGCCCAGGTAAGTCAAAAACATACTCACAGCCTGCAGCGCCCAAATGTGAGAAAAAATGCCAATCCTGCAATGACAGGAAGCCGGAGAAGTAGCCCCGTACGTAGTGTTGCTCGTGGTGGAGCCGGCGCCTGATTAACAGCGTCACACTTCCTCATTATAGGCAGGTTCCGGTGCGCACACCTCCCGGCGTCAGAGCAGAGGGCGGACCGTGCTCATAAAAGTGTCATCATGGCGCTACGTTGTGGAGCAGTCAGCTGCCCGGAAGTGGGCATGTCAGTGGGTTCATAATCGCCATATTGGCTAATGGCAAGCATATTGCTAATGTACAGGAGATAAGGGCAAAACAAAAACTACTCATCCAATGATTTGTAATCATGACTTCCAATAGATATTATCAAATCATGGTCAGAATGACCCTACAGAAGAAATTGGTTATCACATATAATATAAGATGTTATTGTCATTACAGATTCCTACAGACCCAAATTCCTAAACCCAAATGTAAATTAGTCCACATGCATACTGGGTGGATGTTAAATAATTAGGAACTAAGTAAATATGGAAGATGGTCTAGAGGGGCAATTGGAGGTGACAGGGGACCCTTAAAGAGGGGGAGGTGCAAGGAATAAAGACAGGACCTAAGGGCTCTATCCTAAGCCCTATTATTGACTATACTTAAAGCCCTAAACCTAAGCGGCATTGACGCCCTTAAAAGGGCGGTACCGAATGCAGGATACCTCCTAGTGTCTCCCTAGCAACCTATTTATAAAGAGGTGGATCTAGAAGTAAAGTCCACTGGGACCCTCCCTATCTACCTATCACCGCCTCTGGAAGTCACCTCCAAAAAACCCCTATCCCCTACCCCTGTACTCAGGGGGGGGCGGGGACAAAATCATCTCAAATAAAGGGGAAGAAATTAAGCTGCTCGTTGAATCCATGGGGTGCCATGGTATGAAGCCTAAAAATCCACCTGCTTTCAGCTTGGAGTAGCCGCCTATCATGATCCCCCCCCCCCCCCCCGGGTGGCGAGGGGCTAACATGTTGAATCTCCATAAATCTGAGTCCCCTGCTATCCCCCCCATGAACTTCTCTCATGTGGGTCGATATGGGTGTGTCTCTGCTATTCCTAATATCCCCTAGATGTTCGAGGATTCTCTTGCAGAACTCCCTTAGTGTCTTCCCTACATATCGTTTGTTACAAGGGCAGGTGGCAACATACACAACAGATCTGGTGGTACAATTGATAAAGCTTCTGACATCATACGTTTCGTTTGTACGCAGATCTCTTAGCTCTCGAAACTTGTCCACGTTGCCACATGCCCTGCAATGACCGCAGGGAAAACAGCCCATTATATGAGTTCTGGTGAGCCAGGTTTCTCTACTTACGGTCTTGGGGGTCAGATGACTATGTGTTAGGATGTCAGCTAGATTTTGTCCTCTACGATAAGTGATAGAAGGTAATTCGCTGAGGACCTCCTCCAAATCTGGATCCAATTTTAGCACATTCCAATGCCGCTCAAAAATTCAACGCATTTGTGGAGCCTCCCTGTCGAAGGTCCCCACTAGTCGAATAGGTTGCTTCCTACCATCCTCTGTCACTTTGTATTTGGGCACCAGTAATCTCTCTCTCTAGGGGTCTCTAAGGCCCTTCTGAAAGCAGGCCTCAAGACTCCATCAGAACAGCCTCGTTCAAGGAACCTGCGTCTCAGGTCCGAAGCCTTCTCCTTGAAGTCCTGTTTATCCGAACAGTTCCTCCTCAGGTGGAGATACTGTCCCCTAGGTATCCCCCGTTTGAGGGGACCCGGGTGACAGCTCTCCCACCTGAGGAGACTGTTCATAGAAGTTGTTTTACGGTTTACCATAGTGTTCAAATTACCACCTGCTCCCTTGGAGATAAACACATCCAAAAAAGCAAGACCACTTGTAGAAGTTTCACTCGTAAAAAATAACCCAATCTCATTGGTGTTGAGCGAGTTCAATAGACACTCAAACTGAGCCTGAGTCCCGGTCCACAAGAGGAAGATGTCATCAATATATCGGGACCAGGAAATGGCAAATTCAGAAAAGATCTCTCTCTCATCCTGGAAAGCGATGGTGGCCACCCACCAACCCAGGAGCAAATTAGCATATGAAGGGGCACACGGGCTCCCCATAGCTGTGCCCCTGAGTTGGTGGTAATACCTTCCATTAAAGAGAAAGAAATTACGGGTTAATAGAAACTGCAAAAGATCAAGAATGAAACAGTTGTGAGTCTGCATATAAGAGCCCCTTGTAGATAGATAGTAACTGACTGCCCTTAAACCTATGTCATGTGGGATTGAAGAATACAGTGCTTCAACATCTATACTCGCGAGAATGGTATCTGAATCCACTGTAATACCCTCCAACTTATTGAGGAGGTCCATGGTATCGCGAGTATAGGAGGGAAGGGTTAGGACAAACTTTCTCAAGATCTTATCAAGATATATGCCTATATTGTGATTAATACCCCCAATGCCCGAAACAATCGG
Source organism: Hyla sarda (assembly GCF_029499605.1). NCBI lineage: Eukaryota > Metazoa > Chordata > Amphibia > Anura > Hylidae > Hyla > Hyla sarda. The sequence continues at coordinate 266,561,672 of NC_079190.1, read as the reverse complement.
TCTCCCTTTAAGGGGTGACAACCCCTTATGGATTTTAGGTAATGTGTAAAAAGTTGGAGTTGGGGTACTGGGCATCAAAAAGGCATATTCATGTGCATTAATTATACGGTCCGTCTTAGCTCGATTAAGAATCTGTGTTAATGTCCTCAAATATAGTTGTGTAGGATCCCCACTAAGAATCTCATAGGTTTCATTATCACTGAGCAACCTGTAGCACATTTCGACATAAATTTTTTTTGGAATCAATTGGCCAACTATGCGGGGCCATTGAGTTTCATGAGTACTTTTCACTATTTGGTTGCACTAATTTCTATCTGGTGGCTTTTATAGAAATTCTAATAAATGTTATATCTTAATGACACCCCATATATCATATTTTCGCCTTGATATATAGTTTTCTGTCTCCAACAAAAATCAGGCAGATATGGCCAAATCTCTGAAAGCAAGGACTCCCGCCACTGAAGTAGAGAGAGAAGACAACTCTGAGGAGGAAAGCTACTGCTGCAGCCAGGCTGACTCAGGTGGTGAGGATCCTAAACTGTCACTGACTAAAGCCTTCCTCAAGACGACAGTGCAACAGGCAGTCGCTAAGGCTATGCAAGCCGCCTTTGCTCCTGTGTTGCAAAAGCTAGCTGAAATAAAGGCGGAGGTCCACCATGTTGGGGCCCGCAGAGAAGAACTTGAAACCGTTCTGATAGTCTCGTTCTGTGGTTCAGCTACTCACCAGCTCCACAACTATGAGAACCAACTCAACAGAGCCTTTCTTCTCCTAGAGGACCTAGAGAACAGGAGAAGAAGGAAGAATATCAAGATTAAGGGGGTTCCGGAGTACTTTCCTGCAGAGGCTCCCAAAACTTGTACCTGGATCCAAGACAGAGAAAGCGAAATCGCCCAAAGTACGCAATCAAGCTACCGTATAAAGAACCAGAAGCATTATGATATTACTTGAAATAGATGCTGGATTGTTGTACCTGATCGCATTTTGAATGTGCCTCCGTGTCCTCTGGAGATGTTCCATACAATTGATCTTGTTCGAGTTCTGTTTGTTTTTTCATCTACATGTTTCACTGGACTGTGGACCTTGCTAGCAAAGCCCTTCCGGATTTTCCATTCTATCTGCTCTGGGTCCCGTTTTGTGACTTTTAGACTCTCTCCATACCCTGATCGTATGTAATGATCTTAAACACCTTCCCCCCTCCCCCCCCTCCTCCTAAACAGCTTACATCGCTTCTCATCACCCCCTTCCACTGCATCCGATCTGACCCCACTGTTTTTCTATTGTGGATAATTGTCCTATGCATCACTGAGACTTGTTTATTTGCACCTGTACCCTGACATCAATCGGATTGCATGCAGACTCCGATCCCGCAGATATGGACGTTTCACAGACATGGTCTTTTACAGATGTTCCGCTCTGAAGTTGACTTCCACCTGATGTTCCCAAAATGGGGGACTGCGGATCAAGCTCAAGTGCTATCTTTTTTTGCTATTGGGGTGAGATGTATATTATAGTATTGGCAAGTGGTCCATGGGGATGATTTCAAAGAGCGCAGAGGGGTGGTTGGGGGATTGTTTAGTTCATAATATACAGTATGTTTCTTCTGCTTAGTTCATTATGAAGTAACATTACTTGGACCCAGGGCACGCATTTTCATTCATCCTTTTACAGTATTATGTTCTGCCAGTGAACCTTTTGCATTGTTGCTGTATCTGTTTTTCTCATGTATTCCTTTCACTTCTTTACTTATCTGCAGGTCGGGCCGGCTGTCAGTTTAGGATTATCACCGTTACCCTATTTTCTTTGTACTTACCTTTCTGTAGTGTTTCCCCTATTTCTACAGCTATATTACAGCCTATCTGTTTCTTCATAGGCATAGCTTCACTATAGGCACTACTCTTTTCTTCCCTTCTATTTATCTTCCTTTTCTTTACTACTTGTTCTACCTATTTCTGCCTTTCTGCTCTTTCTTTCTTCTCCTCTCCCCTCTCCTACTCCCTATTCCCTGCTGATCCTACCCACCTGCCCTCTCCCTCTTCCCTAGTGTCTGTTAGCCCTTTCTTCTCCTCTTGCCTCACCTCTCCCCTTCTTCTCCTCTCACCCTTGTACACCACTGACCACCCCTGACCAAACATGGCTTCTCTCAAATTTTTTTACATACAATGTGAAGGGATTCATTTCCCCTGTAAACGTCATGGCGTTCTTTCTTTTCTCCAAAATTATAACTCTTAGTGATTTTCTTGCAGGAGACACATTTTAAGAAAGACAGAATCTCTAAACTTCTGACTAACTACTTTTCCCATTGATTTCACAGCAGGAGCCCTAACTTCTCCTCCAAAGGAGTTTCTATTGCACTGCACCGAGATGTCCCCTTTACTTTCACTGCGTCTTATGATTCTGCTGATGGGTGAGCTTTCTTTTTTTTAAAGGTAAGATCAGAGTGGTACCATACACCTTTGCCTCACTTTATGCACCTAACAAGAGGCAGGTTTATTGGCTGATGGGAGCTTTGGAAAGACTGAGGACTTTCACTAAGAGTCCTATTATTCTGGGAGCTGATTTGAATGTTGCTCTTGACCAACTGTGGGACTCCTCTACGCAGAAATCAGAAGTATGTCCTATAGCACTCTGCACCCTAAGAAAGAAATTGCAGGAAATGGATCTGCCTGACATTTAATAACTTCTGCACCCAGGGGACCGCACATTTTCATTTTACTCTTCCCCTCACCACTAAGCTCAGCGCTTGGATTACATCCTCTGCCACAAAAGTATATATACTGATATAAGCCCTAGGACACTGTCCGACCATTCTCCTGTAAAACTAAACTATCGCTAGCACATCTCCCAAGATGTGATTGGACATGGCGTCTAAATGACTCCTTATTATTGCACCCTGAGAAGGTGACTAGCCTTACCTATCAGATACAGGCTTTCTTCAATATCAACCTGACTCTGGAGGTTTCCTGACCAATAGTTTTGGAAACACATAAGGCCTATATGAGAGGCATACTGATTGCCTTGGGCTCCAGATTAAAAAAGGAATGGTCTCAGAGGATTTCTTCCTTATTAGAAATTGTTGTGACTTAACAAAGGAGACTGGTTCCCCACTCCCCTGCTATATCCCGGGAACTCGCCTCAGTTAGAGAACAATTGCGCGACCTTCTTAGCCAGAAGTTCGCTGACAGAGTGGTCCGTTTTTGTCAAAAGTTATTCTTACATGGGGACAAATGGGGACGCCTTATGACTGCTTTTATTTCTGCCATAAAGACACATGCCATCCAGCATGTAACTGACACAAAGGCCATCGCAGCTGCATTTAATGCCTATTACACAACTTTGTTTAACATCCCTCCCTCATCCCAGATAACCCACATAAGGACCAAGCCATAGCCACATTCCTAAAATCCTTACATCTGCCCACCTTGTCCCCTGAGGAAGGTGCTACACTCTTGGAGCTTTGTACAGAAGAAGAGGTCCATAAGTTTTTCCACTCATTCCCAATGGGAAAAAGCCCAGGTCCTGATGGCCTCAGCATGTTTTACTATAGGACATTCCATGATGTTCTCTTGCCCAAACTTACACAGTGGTGCAACACTTTGTTGGGGGGACACCCCCTACCGACCCAAGCTTTGGAAGCCTTCTTTACTATACTACCTAAGGAGGGCAAGGACGATCTCCCATGTTGTAGTTACAGGCCTATCTCCCTCCTTAACCTAGATGTTAAGATCTGGGCAAAGGTTTTAGCCATGAGACTAGTGAACTATTTGCCGCAACTCATCCATCCAGACCAAACCAGATTTGTAAAAGGCAGGGAAGGCAAGCACAATGCTCTTAGAGTCATGCATGCAATGCATTATGCCCGCACCTCCACGCTCCACTCATCCTTCTCGGCACTGATGTTGAGAAGGCCTTCGACAGAGTGTTGTGGGCCTATCTCAGCTCTTTGTTAGCTAAATTTTGTAACCTCCCCCTATTTACTACATATTGCAGCCATTATGTCGCTATATACCAACCCCAATGCACGTATCCATGTAAATGGCACTCTCTCACTCTCCTTCTTTATAAGAAGCGGCACTAGGCAGGGTTGCCCCTGTCTACTTAATTGTACATTTTAGCAATGGAGACTTTACTACAGGCCCTTGCTGATGACCTTTTGGTCCTCATTGCTAACCCTGAGGAAGCACTTCCTCAAATTCAAGATATCATTGAACAGTATGGAGCCCTCTCCAATTTTAAGGTCAATTATACAAAATCAGAGATTATGAACATTTCCCTCCCACAGGCTTGAGCTTTCATGGCTTCAAGGATGCTCCCCTTACAAGTGGCCCACAGATAATATCTCCTACTTAGGCATCTCTTTGCCCCCTTCCCTATCAAACCTGTTCACTTCGAATTATGTTCTGTTATATCACAAACTGAAGAAACATATTGAAAATTACCAATTGCCCTTTCTAAAAAATCTTTTACAGACATATATAATGCCCTCCACTTTATACCTCCTCCACATGGTCCCAATAGAATTGCCTACTACAGGGACATTCCCCACAATCTACACAACTAACATTACCCGATGCTCCTACTGACAGAGTCATCTGGCTCCCTTCTCGATCACAAATTACAAACCCTTTACTCCAAGGCACATTCACATTCAAAAAAGCATTTAATAGAGCTCAACATGTTCAATGTGCTACTAAACCTTTCCAGTCCCCTGCACTGCCTAGTTCCCTAATCCCACACATTTTGTTTCCTCATTCTACAGTAAGGGTATGTTCACACTACGTAATTCCCGCGGAATTCTGTGAGCGGAATGGCGCAAACGAAATTACGTGCTGTGAACATATACATCAGTGTGAATGGGTTTCCTCGAGACCCGTTCACACTGCGGAATTTCAGCGGCAGACAATTCCGCCGCTGAAATTGTTCTGCGCAAAGAAAGAGCATGTACATTCTTTGCGCGGAAGTCAGTGAACACTGCATAGCCATCAATGGTGACGGCGCAGTGCAGTGCTGTCCTACTGCCAAAGTATTGCAGCTGCGGCCACCAGAATGGAATCTCCGCGAGCGGAATTCTGCGAGCAGAGATTTCGTTCATTATCCGTAGTGTGAACATACCCTAATGGATGGGACATAATCGTTATTACGCAAAGTCCCCCTGCTGATTCTCTCCTTTTCTCTTAATTTCTTAAGTATTATGTGATCAGACGGACCTGTTCGTCTCTGCTGAAGGTAAGTAGGAAGCCTATTGGGCTGAATTTGTGCGAGGGGGCGTGAATTCCCACGCCCCCTGCACCTACAGGCGGGGCCATGCAGGGGGCACCACTATAAAATGCCCCCGCAACTTACAGGAGGGGCGTACGTGGTGTTTCCAGAGAGGAGCGGCGGTGGCAGTTGCAGTAGGCCCGGGTCATCCCGGGACATTGTGCACTATTGTTCCGGCCCCTGTCACCTATGTTCCCCCGCGAAGCGCTTCTGGAGCTGGCCGGGTGACGTCACCCACCCGCGCCGAGACGGGTGATGTGGCCGGGTCTCTCGCTTCTGGCGGCGGCCGGGCTGGGCTCCAACCCACTTCCGTGCTCACATCGCTTGTCCCCCGCCGGCATCCCGTGGCTCTCGCGGCGTGACCAGCACTCCCTGTTGCCGAGGTGCCGCCGCCGAGTCACGTGATGTGCACGGGGGCAGAGCTCAGCCGCGGCCGGCAGAAACGTAGCTGCCTTGTCAGGCTATACCACCCACGTTAAGTCCAGGTTGGGGGTGTCTCAGCTGGGCCGTGCCACAAGGGTGCAGCTGGGGATCAGTCCAGCCCGCCATCCGACCCCGACCCCCCCCCATACTGTGCAGCAGAGAGAGGGAGGAAGGCGCCTCATGTGCGGGATCAGTAGATCTTGCCGGTGGGGGTAGGGGACGATGATTCCCAAGCCGCTTACCAAAGTTGGTTGTGCGCCCACACACAACAAGGTTAAGAGCAGAAGAGATATAGAAGAAGGTCCACTGCAGCCCTCCTGGGTAAGAGTAAAATCAAAACCGAATGACCAGGGAGTCAGGAGTTTGTCTGGCGCGGAGAGGAACCATCAGGTAGCCAAGTAAAATCAATGGATTTATTAGATGCAACACGTTTCGCTGCGCATGCGCAGCTTCATCAGTCATGACAAGGGAAGGCTGGTAACAGATATATATACCTCCAGGGATTAACCATTAGAGTACTTTTTGAAAGAGTTGTTACATAGAATTACATATCCACATATAAATGTGACAATGTATGAAAAATATATAAATAGATATAAATAAATATGAATAGGCAAACAAAAGTCACAAAAATAATAATAAAACAACAATATAAAAGCACAATGCAATCTTATAAACATATATATATATATATAATATAATTATCGCATGTGGTGTGAATATAACACCACAAGCGACTCAAGGAATCACATCGCTTAGTCACAACGCAAGTTGGATATTATTTCAAAAAATGTATATGATATAAAGAGATATGGACCTATAAGGTGTTATGTATATTAATTCAAAAGATAAAAAAAATGTAATTATATATCGCTGTCTTATTAAATAAAAAATAAACAGTGCGGTAAACAAAATCACAACTGACCAGAAGGGGATGTATGAACACTACTTGAAGAAAACTGAAAAAGATGAACTAGAATAACTAGTGCGGTATTGAATATAGCACCCGGCGAAAACGCAGGGTGTGAATATTCGTAAAGAGATCCAAAATTACAAACATTAAATAATTAAATAAAAAATACAGAGGTTTCTATATGCAGAAAGGAAGGGAAGAACAAAGAACGGAATTTGGATAATAAAACATAAGGAATAATAAATACACAGTGGGGCGCTCCAGGGTGAACAGCACAGAAGGAACGAAGAAAATTTTTTAATCAAGGTATAATATTTGGGAGATTAATCCATAGGAAAAAATGGAAAAATTTTTAAACCCTAATTTATCAGATTATTTGACTGTATCGATACATTCATTAAAACCTTGAGGGTGCAAAGTATGTAGTTTGTGAATCCAGAAGGATTCACGATTATTTAATCTTTGTATTCTGTTAGGTAAATGAATGGGGATAGTTTCTAGGATAATTAATTTCAAAGTTTTGGTATTTTTTTGATGATGAAGAGTGAAATGTCGGGACAACCTATGCAACAAAAAACCATGTTTTATGTTCCATCTGTGCTTGTTCATCCTGGAGCGCACCGTTTGTGTGGTGCGGCCAATGTATTGGCGGTCGCAACCACAGGTTAATAAATAGATAGCAAAAGTGGTGTCGCAATTTAGTGAATCTTTTATTTTAAATGTTTGTTGTGTGAAAAAGGAAGAAAAAGTATCAGTTTGGATGATCCATTCATCCATTCCATTCCCTTTTACAAGGGAAACAATATGGTTTAATGGAACATGAATTCTGTGGTGTAAGATGTTTGGAAAATCTACTGGGGGCTAATAAATTGCTGAGATTTTTGGAACGTCTGTAGGTGACATTAGGAACTGGGGGAATTATTTGGTTTAGAATTTTATCATTTTGAATAATGGGCCAGTTTTTAGTTAGTATTTTTCTGAAATTAGATGCCTCAATATTGAAATTCGTAACAAAGTTATATCTAAAGGGGTTATGAGGCTGATTGGAATTGGATTTTTTGGAAATAGATGTAACCAAATCAGATTGTTTTTTATCTTTCACCTTCACATATGCCTTAGTTAGAAGCGATTTAGGATAGCCCTTCTGTATGAAGCGTTGTTTTAAAACCTCAGCTTGAGAAATAAAATCTGAATCAGAAGTACAATTTCTGCGAATTCGTAAATACTGGCCGAATGGCACCCCTCTTAGCCAGCTTGGATAATGTGCACTATCGAACTGTAAAAAACTATTAATATCAACAGATTTGAAAAAAGTCTTCGTGGAAATAGTGCCATCGACTGTTTTATGGATATCAAGGTCTAAGAATTGGATGGAGTTTTCTGCATAATGCATAGTAAATGTTATGCCCCATGTATTAGTATTCAACTCATGTACAAAGAGGTCAGCTTCATGTTTGGTACCTACCCAGATCAAGAAGAGGTCGTCTATATAACGACGAAAGAAAAAAACAAACTTAAAATACAGAGACTGTGCCATAACTAGGGACTCGAATCGCCCCATAAACAAATTAGCGTAACTGGGGGCGAATCGAGTCCCCATGGCACAGCCCCTGATCTGCCGATAGATGGTATGATTGAATTCAAAAACATTATTAAGAAGAATAAATCTAATAGACTCCAGTAAAAATTCTGACTGACTGGGGTTTAGTGAGGGGTCCTCTTGTAGAAAATGTTTAATTGCAGGAACACCTAAATCAGTGGAGATGTTAGAATAGAGGGAGCACACATCCAGGGTAACTTTTACTGCTCTACGTTATGTCAGTACTATACCGCTCACCGCTTCATACTGCACATACGCTCAAGCTTTTACACCACATATAAACATTCGCAATATTTATCCTGCATAACAGGCGTTCTTGGTGGCACATGCAGGGCACACAGTTACAGTGTGGTATAGAGCACACACGTCATAATGTTTCTTGCAGTGGGTACAGCACGTCGTTTACAGTACACACATGTTCAGGGTCACATGCGGCAAGTACAGCTACATCGTGGTATAGAACACACACGCTCACAGTGTCACACACAGAGGGTACAGCTGTGGTATCGTGCATGGTACGTGCGCTCTTGGTATCAGTTACAGTGGGTACAGTTTGCCGTTGCATTCAATGCACACGCACAGTGTTGCACACAGTGGGTACAGTTATAGTACCACATAGTACACGCTCATACTCTTACTTACAGGGAGTACAGTCACATTGTCGTATACAGCACATTTGCTCACAATGTTATATGCAGTGAGTACAGCTATAGTATTGTGTACAGATCATAGGATATTAGTTTCATGCAGTGGGTACAGTTCCATCGTTGCACACAGTACATACGCTCATCACGCCACACACTGTGAGTACAGTCATAGTGCCGAACGCTCATACCACTAGTACCGCATTGTGCCCGTCATGGTCATACTGCACTCACGTGTGCCGCTGCAGCCACATATGTGCGCATACAGGTTGCACTGAACGTTTGCTCACAACTGTTGTCATGTCTAGCTCGCTGTGTCATCGCACACATGCTCATAGTTAGTACTGTTCACACGCATAACCTTACTCGGCATACCATACACACGCTCGCAGCTTCTTACTGATATTCAGGTTGTACGGTACAATCACAAATAGTCACTCCACACACAAGTCTGTACCGGCTATTGGTCTCCGTAGCTGTCATACCACACTCTTGTTACCATAGCAACCGCTCAGTCACAGATCAAGCATCCATATCTTGCTATACGCTCACCAGTTACTTTCTAACTGGTCCTACAGCATGCACAAAAATTGTGGTCGCTGACACGTTATTCTGCACATTCATACCACGACACAATTGGTGTACACCCACTTCACCTGCCACGTTCTGCAGGGAGACGCGCTACTTATTTGTTGTTACTGACATGTCTTCCGAATAACAACTTCACGACACACAGGTGGTTGTTTCCCCGTCATACCTGCCACGTCTGCAGGGGGCAGCACTGCGTAGTTGCTGTTACTGACACTTCTTCAGAGCGCGACATCACGAAACACAGATGGTTGGCATACCCCTCTTATGCCATGCCCACAGGGGGTTACACTGAGTAACGGTGGTTGTAGACCCCTATCAGATCTCACACTTCTCACCCACCAAGTTCCTCAGGTCTGTCTTGCTTCAGTTGGTGTCCTGGTGAAGTCTGTTGTTCCTGACTCTGCTTCAGTGCAATAGGACTCGATACACATAGGCAGTGGGTCAACCGTCTTGCTGACACGTCTTCAGTGGGGGCCCCTGTGTATGCTGTTCTGACTCTTCTTCAGCGCAACAGCATACACTTAGTCTCATCTCATTTCTACATGCATACACCATGTCAGGCACTCAGCTGCAATTCACCCCCGCATTACCAAAAAAAAAATAAGTGAGGAAAAATATGTACACTCTTATGTATGTACTTTACAATACGTACCCACTGATCCATGTTACTTTCACAACTCTTGTTTGCTTACCACAGTTACTCGCTTCACACGCTGACGCTGCTACTGACACGTCTTTAGAGCCTCGTGCGTCCTCTCACCCACCAAGTTCCTCCAGGTCTGTCTCGCTTCAGTCGGGGTCCGGGTGAAGTCTGTTGTTCCTGACCCTGCTTCAGTGCAATATGACTCGATACACATATGACTCAATACTCCATGCATACATCATGCCAGGCACTCGGCTGCCATTCACTCCCACGCTACCAAAAAAAAAAAAAATTCTGAACTCAGGGGTTGCATACCATCTCCACCTGCCACGCCTGCAGGGAGATTTACGGCTTAGTCAAAGTTTCCCTAACACAGGTCATAGAGTCACAATTTCACGACTCATAGGTGGTTATTTCACGCATTAATCTGTCTTGTCCACTCATGTCAACGTCACACTAACAGCTATCACTTCCACAGACATGAGGATTACTCAAAGTCCTGTCACGCCTACAGGTACGAGGTTCGAGTCAGACTGCCATTCCAGGCACAGCGGTTACGCAAAGACCTGTCACATCCACAGGCTCAAGGGTATGCGAGGCCTGTCAGACTACAGGTACGATAGTCACATAGAGGCCTTCCAGATCCACAGGCACGAGGGCATGCAAGACCTGTAAAAATCTACAGGTACGATAGTCACGGAGAGGTCGGTCATGTCTGCAGACACAGTGATTCTGTTGATGCCTGTCTGCAAGCATGATAGTCCTTAGGCTTAATTGTTACTGAGATCTGTCGAGTCTGCAGGCATGATCAGGATGAGGAGGCCCATCGTTCGCTGCAGGTCATTACTCCCGAGACCATATTCGTGACGGTATGTTGTCAGGTTAGAATATGGCTCACCGTACAGTGCAGTCAACTCTTCATATCACTTAACTAACAATGAAGATTTTGCCACTTATCAGCAGGGACAAGAGGACATGTTATGCCCGACAAGCTCTATCGGTTTCCCCTTTCTGCAATTATCACAGTGAGCATGTCAATATGAACGAATCAGCTAGCACGTAGTCAGGTACCGTTCCAGTGCCGGGTCGGACTCAGTAAGCATCACCACCATATCTTCTCAGTGTCAGGTACTGCCTCATGCAGGCAGCCGGCAGGCACAACTCTATTGGTCTTGAGTCTAGCAAGAACAGTTTAGGGGAAGATAGACATGACTAGTTGTGGTGTTGGTTATTATGGTCAGGAATGTTGTTATTAATTCTACTTCTATATTTTTTGCCCACTATAGGCGTGCCCTCACACGCGGTTATGGGCACAACTCAAACCGCTTGGTAAGTTAATGTATGGTTTGCATAGTGGTGTATTCAGTGCTTGCTACCACAAGCTTGAATGTAAGCCCTGAGCACAAGTAGGAAGCCTATTGGGCTGAATTTGTGCGAAGGGGCGTGAATTCCCACGCCCCCTGCACCTACAGGCGGGGCCATGCAGGGGGCACCACTATAAAATGCCCCCGCAACTTACAGGAGGGGCGTACATGGTTTCCAGGTACCCTCCCAACCCTCCCTTAATTTTATCAATTCCCCATAGGGTATGCCCTCTATAGGCGTGCCCTCACACGCTGTTATGGGCACAACTCAACCGCCTCGTCAGTCATTCTTATTTATATAGGTACATAGGTTTGTATGTAGGTGCAATCTTAAGTACGGAACAACTCAAACTGCTTGGTAAGTCAATGTATTAGTTTGCATAGTGGTGTATTCAGCGCTTTCTACTACAAGCTCGAATGTAAGCCCTGAGCACAAATGGTATTAGCGCTGACCTACCCTGGCTTGAAAAACTGGCCTTTGCTATGACTTCTGTAACAAATCGCTCAATGCTTTCAGCTTTTCATGCTCACATTTTGGAGGAGGGGACAATTCATATCCGCTGTATATCTCCTTGTGGGAAAAATAATTAGGTATCATACTTACTGATAGTGATAAACGGTGTGTCCTAAAGAATGCACATGGTTTCTCCAGGTGTGTCAAATTGTAGGAAGTCTCAGAAAAATAAACACATATGCTGTTTCAAATGCAATAATTCTTCTTTCTTTATATAAGATCCCTAAACATACAAGAATCCAATATATTATAATAACCCAAGTTAGTCAGAATGTCCGCTTGATGTTGTAAGGAGACATTACAGGCTTTTCAGGATTCCATTTACTCCTGCACCAGAACTTTCATTTCCAACCTTCTCCATTTACTGCAGGTCTGATAGAAAGTCTGCAATGTTTCATGGGCTACGCTCCCTTTCTCAAGCATGAGAGAGCTTGAGAAAGAGGGCGTAGCCCCTGCAACTTTGCAGACTTTCTATCAGACCAGCAGTGAATGGAGAAGGCTGGTAATGAGAGCTCTGGTGCGGGAGTACATGGAATCCTGAAAAGCCTGTAATGTCTCCTTACAACATCTAGTGGCCGTTTTGACTCACGTGGGTGATTATAACATGTTGGATTCTTGTATTTTTATGAATCTTAGATAAAGAAAAAAAATTATTGCATTTGAAACAGCATATGTGTTTATTTTTCTGAGACTGATGTGATACTGGGAATATAGAGCACCCAGACACTACACTTTCACCCATATACCACCTGTCCCAGACATTGTATTGAAGGACTGTGAAATTACAGGAAGGCCACAAACTGTTAGCTAGGTGGTATCGTACACCGGAACTGCTTCACCACTGAGGTCTTTCTCCACTGGCAAAGTGTTGGAGGTGTCAGAGTGATACGGAGTCCCTCTCCCAACTCTTGTGGTACTGTACAGCTCTGACTCCATTCTGGAAACGAGTGGAAAGCATAATGAACAAGGTGTCGGGCTCCTGCATTGCTCTGACCGCTCTCCAGCTTTTCCTCGGATTACTCGGATTCCTCGGTTTCCTCTTGGTACAAATTCCCTTGTGGCGCATCTGTTGACAGCTGCAAAAGCTCTTATCCCGTTACATTGGCAGAAAACAGATCCCCCCATGGTGCAGGAGTGGATGGGCAAGGTATCCCAGATATGCTGAATGGAAGAACTCTCTAGCTGGAGCGATCACTCTCATGCTCACTTTCTTCAAGTATGGGCTCCCTGGCATGACTTTGTGTCCTCGCATTAACCCCTTAATGACAATGGACGTAAATGTGCGTCATGGTGCTGTGGTACTTAATGCACCATGACATACAGCCAGGGACCCGCCGGTATCAATACAGATCACTGCATCTGCGGCAGTGCGGTACTTTTAATTTAAAGTACCGCACTGCCACAGATGCCGTGATCTGAATTGATAAGCCATCTGAGGGGTTAATGGTGGACATCTGCGCGATCGCGCGATTGTCTCCAGGGGTCTTCTGCTCTGGTTTGAGATCGAGCAGATCAGAGCAGAAGATCACCCAAAACACTGATCAGTGCTATGCCCTATGCATAGCACTGAGCAGTATTATCAATCAAATGGTTGCTAAAAATATGTTAAAAAAAAAGTTAAAAATCCCCTTCCACAATAAAAATTTAAATAATCTGTTTTTCCCATTTTAACCCCAAAAAAGAGTAAAAAAAAAACAACTAATAAACATATTTGGTATCGCCACGTGCGTAAAAGTCCGAACAATCAAAATGTAGTCTTAATTATCCCTTACGGTGAATGGTGTAAAACTCCTGCTTTTTTTCACATTTTATTTTAAAAAATTAAGAAAAAGTAAAACCTAAGCATATGTGGTACTGATAAAAACTACAGATCATTAGCCCTCATACCATCCCATATACGGAAAAATTAGAAGGTTATAGGTGGTCAAAATAGGGCAATTTTAAAAATACTATTTTTGTTAAAAAAGTTTGAGATTTTTTTAAAGCGGTACAATTATAGAAAAGCAAATAACATGGGTATCATTTTAATCGTATTGACCCACAGAATAAAGAAAACATGTCATTTTTACTATAAAGTGTACAGCGTAAAAATAAAGCCTTCCCAAATTTGCTAAATTGCGGTTTTCTTTTCAATTTTCCCACATAAATAATATTTGTTTGGTTGCACCATACATTTTATGGTAAAATAAGTGATTTCATTACAAAGTAAAATTGGTGACGCAAAATACAAGCCCTCATATGGGTTTTTGGATGGAAATATAAAAGAGTTATGATTTTTAGAAACCACACAAACACCTCCAAGGAAATCTCAGGATCAAGCAAGGTGCGTGGATCACGTTCAGGGATTTCCTTGGAGATCCTGAGATTTCCTTGGAGATGTTTGTTAGGTTGTTGAATTTGCCTTAGGAGCGGCTGCTGGATCCCGGCTAATACTGCCCTAGAAGCTTTTACCATTGTTGTACGTGGCTCAGTACAACCACCTCTGGTGAGCACTTGAATTTCTGTCCATTTACATATTTTTTCCTGACGCTATCACACTATGGAGTGCTTTCCTTTGTTCTAGTTGATGATTTTGAGAAGGCAAGGGGGAAAAAATGAACATGCTAAAATAAAATTGGCCTGTCCTTAAGGCCAAAATGAACATGGTCCCATGGTCTTGTTTGGGACCTTTTCCGTCCCCTCCTTGCTGTTTGGCAGTGGATTTCTGTATAATTCACTGGCCAATGTACTTCTCCTTCACCCCTCTCCCAACCTATTCCATTAAAAAAAATCTTAATCCTTCCAGTACTTATTAGCTGCTGAATATTACAGAAGAAATTATTTTCTTTTTGGAACACAGAGCTCTCTGCTGACATCACGAGCACAGTGCTCTCTGCTGACATATCTGTCCATTTTAAGAACTGTCCAGAGTAGGAGAAACTCCCCATAGCAAACATATGTTACTCTGGACAGTTCCTAAAATGGACAGAGATGTCAGCAGAGAGCACTGTGCTTGTGATTCAGCAGAGAGCTCTGTGTTCCAATTTCTCTGTAGTGTTCAGCAGCTAATAAGTCCTGGGGAAAAAATGTGGGAACTCACCAAAAATTTCCACTCAAGAGCTCACCCTGCAGGACTCCTACTAATGGGAACAGTGTTGCTGCTGTGGAAAAAGTGCAGGAACTCCATTCCCATTTGTTCCTGCAGGACGTAAGCCATATATATATATATATATATATATATATATATATATATATATATATATTCATTGGACTTGGGGCTATGTTCATTGGTTTTACTTACCAGAATATTGACCATAATGACAGCCATTGTAAACACAAGGCAAACCCAAGATCCTCTACATTATTCTCTAATAATGCTCTAGAGTCTACTCTGTACTTTAATAGTAAGATAAAAATAAATGATTAAATAAAATATCTTTTTTTAATTCTGTGATGTTTAATTCATGTTTTAGTTCAGAACCAGCTGATGTTGTCATTTTCTAGTTTATTTTTAAGCGGTTGAATTTACCAAATAACAGAGAACTATAGTTTAATAAATGATTGTTCTTATATACTGTAGGTGTGTGCTCTAACAGAAATGACATCCGTAGATTACTTTGAGGATTCAATAGATTCTTTATCTCTCTTCCCTGGTCACAGTGGTGACATGATTGATTGATTGAATCTCACACCTAAGACGCTCAAAAGGTATAAGCTAATCATAGCCGACATTTTTTAATGAAATACCCATTCTTCTATTCTGGTGGGGTTCCAATTACTAATCTCTGCTAAACTTAAATATGAATAACTTGTATTAAAGGGGTATTACAGGTATTTTTTATTTTATTTCACTATGCAAAAGGTGCTGTAAAGTTAGTGTCATTCATAATATAGTGTCTGTACCTTTGGTTCATGGTGGTCTCACAATTCTTACATGATCTTTGCCCAGATGTTTATTTTTAACAGCATAAAAAATCAGTGTTGTCCCAGGTTGCAGTGTGTCCCGAGACATTACATCACTAGTCAGGTGTTCAGAGGGAGCCTGTCTGCTTCAATAGGTGGAGCAACCACTGGGTGGGGGGGGGGGGTGATTCTCCACAGAGCTGCAGGGAATTGTCCAATAGGTGGGGTGGCTGATGTGTGGAAGGGAGACACTTACAAACAAGGAATTCTTGGACTAGCAGTTGGAGGTAGGGAACTCCAACAGGAAATAGCCATTTCACAAAACGAAAGCAGCTGTGTTAGGGGGACTCACAACACTTTAGACCCCAAGACAAGCACTTTAGACCCCAAGACAAGCACGGATCCCTTCTAAGCATGTCCATTACTGTCTGGCAGGTTTGTACAAAAATTACTTTATGGTAGATATCCCCCTTCAAAGAAAATCCCCTCAATTGTGTTTAAACTGTATATTTAGTTGAGGGAAAGAAAACATAGGCAAAGATCTTCATGCCATTAAGAAAATTATACCAAATAACAAGAAGTTTAGGATTACTCCACAAAGGACATCATAAGTGTACTTATAGAAGTGCATGTCATAGTTACATCAAATTAGGATAACTAAGGGGGATATGCTACAACATATCAGTAATGCATAAAATAGAGAGAGGGTGGGATAAAGGATGAAAGTAATAAAGGGGATAAGTAAAAATCAGGAAACCTTTACAAGTTTTTATTTAAATGTTGTGCTGATTGTATTTTTTATAGAGGTCTTTGGTTTATTTTTCTGTTACAGCTTCAACTTTCCTACCTCCCCAGACATGGAGTTAAATTACAAAAATCTGATTACCGGCCGCCAGCACTATGGAATTGCTCAAGACAACTACGAGAATGTTTACTAGAACCTTGGACCTTCATAAATATATACCAATTATTAATAAAAGCGTTTGCCTCTCTGTAGAACAGATCTGCAGGTCAGAAAGTAATTTTAATGCTGCTGTCCATTACATCAACTATGGACGTTGTCTTTCCCAGCAATCCTCCAGCACAGATTATAAGAGCCAGACTAAGTTTTGAACAAGATAGGAGTCTAAAAAGATGTATAACATGCAAAATGTTAAAGTGATCAGAAAACTGTATGAACCCTAAATAGTGCCATAAAACTACAGCTTCCCCCATTAAAAAAATAAAATAAATTCTAATAATAAAAATGCCTCACAAAGCTCTATTTACATAAAAGTAAAGAAAAAAGATGTGGCTTTTAGAATACAGTATCACAAAAATGCATTTTTATTGTGCAAAGGTAGTAAGAACTACCTAAATTTGATATTTCAGTAAACAGATTGACTTGTATAGTAAAGGTAATGCATGACTGGCACATGGTAAATGTTGCAAAAATATTAAATCTAAAAATACAATGGTGGAATTTACCTCTATGTCACATATCTTACCTTGCACATAATGACCCTATTAAATGAATTTTCTAAAACATTTTGTGCACTGGTTTAGATGTTCTGCAAACAGGGACTTTAGCTGCCTCCTAAATTCTTTGACATCTTAGATCTTAAGTATAATAGACACCTTTCTTCACGAACTTCAAAAAAGGGCTCCTCAATCCATTGAAGTTTTTATGACAGCCTCTTCAAGAAATTATCTATATCTGATCTATAACTTTCAACCTCCTACCGCCATTCTAGTTTAGGATTAACAGAATCACATTAGACACACTTTAACCATAAAGGTTAGGCTAAGCTCATACTGTTACCTGTAGTAATTTCACTTTTTTTTTGTAGAACACTAGGAAGAAAATTACAATTCAACTAGTAGAAACAGCAATTTACCCGCTTCAGAATATTATAATATCACTGGAGTTACAAACAGTAATTCATAACATACATCATTAAGGTGTGCCACAATTTAATAGGTAATTATTTCCAAAAGATATTGTGGAGCTCAGGAACCTTTCTCTTTATCCCCTGCCATTTACTCTTTAGATTACAGACCATTTAAGACCTGCCATTTTAGACCTAAAGCCTACCAGGGTAAAGGTATCCAGTATAAGCAGACTCTCAGGCTACAGGACTCATGGAAGAGGAGAATGCAGCTTGAGGACAAGTACAGCATCCAACATTCCTGCCCAGCTCAAATGGTCAACTCTGAGGAATGGGCATTGCACGCACTGAGCTTTCTACCATTACCATTACCATTACCAATGGTGGTAAAATCAGTAAACTGCAGAATCAGAGCAGGAATGTGGTGCTTAGGGGCACAATTTATGTTTGAAGAACTTTGGGAAACAGATAGGGACACTTAATGTTGGGAATACTTTGAGGAGGACCTCTTCTTTTAGACAATAATCTTGAGAAGCACAGTGTGGATACTGTTATTATTGAAGGCATAATGGGAGCACTATGCTTACTTAGCACAATGATTTTTTTATTTTTTTTGGGGGGGGGAGGGGGGCACTATACCTATAGGGACCACTCATAATGGCAAACACATTTTTGGGGCAAACTATGTGGGCATTTACTGTTGAAGGCATGCTTCTATGCACTATTAGGTACCCTGATTAGAACAAGTATTTTGTGGACATTATTTTGGCATTATTAATGGTTTGAGGGCAATAGCTACTGGAGCTGTACGTTCTGAATGGTCTGAATCCCCCTTTAATCAGCATGGATACTGCAGCATTCTGTTGAGAAATATGATTCAATTGTTTTTGTAGTTAGTTTGCCCATTATTTACTTTTTGAAATGATAGTGGCCAAAAACACGACCACATTTTGTGAAGGAGATTCTTGACAACAATTAGGTGTTGGAGTACTGTTTTAGTGAGTTTTGCCTCTAAGACCCTTGATCTATACTCATTAGATCTAGTTATGGATAGGTTGGAGCAATAAGCAAAGTAAGAGCAACCAAAAATTGCTCAGCAAATATGGGCACTCCTACAACACTGTTTAACTGCATTCCTGAAGGTTAAAGGAAATCTGTCACCAGTGTCACCTGCACTAACCTGTCGGAACTGAAAGGTAGTGCAGGTGACACTGATGACAACGGTACTTAACTTGTCCCATTCCGTGCAGGGGATCTCCGGTAATTTCCTCCGTTAGCTCCAGCTCCAGCCACCCGACTTGGGGCAGGGGGCAGAGAATAATGACATCACTAAGCTCAGCCAATGCCCCAAGCTTCTGCTGCTCCCTGCTGGGTCCCAGGTCCTGGGCACAGCAGCGGTGACATCACTACATCACTAAGCCAGGTGCCCAGAGCTAGAGCTAATGGAGAAGATTACCGGAGATCCCCTGCACGGAATGGGACAAGGTAAGTACCATTGTCATCAGTGTCACCTGTACTACCTGTCGGTACCAACAGGCTAGTGCAGGTGACACTGGTGACAGATTTCCTTTGACTCATAAAGTTAGTTTCAAGAATGCCAGGTATGAGCCAAGTTTTTTGGGTGCCTACTTTGAAGAATCTAATGATAGCTTTTAATTGTATTAACATTTTTGGAGACTGTACAGTTCCCTCAATTCCAACACGTGTCCAAGCTTTGGAGTAGTGCATTTTAACATTTTCCAGTCACAGCCGTAAAATGTTGGCACCCCTGAAATTTTTCAAAAAATAAAGTATTTCTCACAGAAAAGGATTGCAGTAACACGTGTTTTGCTATACACATGTTTATTCCCTTTGGGTACGTTCACACATACGCAGATTTGATGCGCAGGATTTTCTTCTGCAGCTTCTAATTTGCACTTACAAATCCTGCGCATTAAATCTGTGCAGGACCCTGCATGTGTGACCTTACCCTTTGTGTGTATTGAAACAATATGGGATTTAGATCTGGACTCATTGCTGGCCACTTCAGAACTCTCCAGCGCTTTGTTTCCATCCATTTCTGGGTGTACAGATTTCTGTGATGTCTGCCTTCATAGGCAGACCCTTAGCCTAAGTTCCTGAAGGGAGCCCAAAGTTTAGAAGGCCTTCCTTAATGATCCATATCAATATATATATATATATATATATATATATATCTATATATATATATATAGATATATATATAGATATATATATATATATATATATATATATATATATATATATATATAAGCAAAGTCCACAAATCACAGCACCGTCAGGTCGAGGATCTCAATAAGCTGGTTTTTATTGACCCCAATAAGTTGCAACGTTTCGGCAATGGTAGCCTTTATCAAGCTACCATTGCCGAAACGTTGTGACTTATTGGGGTTAACAAAAACCAGCTTATGAAGATCCTCGACCTGACGGTGCTGTGACTTGTGGACTTTGCTTGTACTTATCCTGGGCTGGCTACCTGGGTATTCACATGCACGGAGGTTGGTCCCCGGTCCTGTCTCACATTATCCATTATATATATATATATATATATATATATATATATATATACATATATATATATATATATATTTACATTGTTAATTATTTTATATTTTATACAGATAATTTTTATCAGCTAAACATTTGCTAAATTAGGTCTATTAAAATGTAACCTTTCTTTTTTTTTTTTTTTTTTCCTTTATCTTGTTTCAAAAGTTTGTGGTAGTGAAAGAGTTAAGGAAATCTTGTGCAAAGAAGGGCAAGGAATAAAAAAATAAATCACTTAAGGCTTTCATGTGCTAAAAAGATGTAGGATTCATTTCAAGAAAGGTAACTTCCATATCCACCAAGCAATTTGTATCTTCCAAGGCAGACAGTTTGTAAGATTTCCCATTAAAATGTAAATTTGGCTAAGTTTAAGGTGCCGGTTCTCTTGCTGGAGGTGTAAGGGATACAAGGTTGTTTTATATTTTCTATCAGTACATGCTCCTATATAACATTCAATGCCAAATTAACATTTTTTTCTCCTTAAGCACCAACAATGCACTGCTTTCACATATAGCATAAACTCATTTTGGCAAAGGAAAGGGTTAACATGTCCTCCTTCTGCTGCTGTGGTTTTAAATGGAGGGTGACAGTGCTGCAGGAATTCAAAGTACAGCAGGAAGAGCTATTCTAATGCTAATCTTTCTTTTCTGGAAATTGTTCCTGGCGAGATTATCCATGCGCTGAGCTTTGTTCGCGTAAGATGCTCCAATTTGTGTTCTGTCATGGAAACTGCATAAGGGAGGTAGCTGAAAGCCCTGAGGCTACAAAATGGAAAGCTGCTGTAACATACATGGAGCGTGTATATCTATAAATGTCCCTTGATAGTTACAGGGAAATCTAGTAATATAGTAAAGGTATTCCATTTGAGTCTACTGAAGCAGCAGGACACAGCGTGTGTCTAGACAATAAGCTGAATGGCCATAATGTCACAATATGATTTTACAAGAATGTGTGGAAGTATAGAAGACCATATACTCTACTACAATAACTAATGCTTTCATGTAGTAATGTAAGTAACCTTAGGAATCACACCAAAGGCTTCATTAACTAGATTTCAGTCTATTAGTATAGCTTCCATTTCAGTGGGTACCATTTGTTAACCTGGTACTGTATCCTTACATGACCTTCTTCTTTCCATCCCTCCTCTGTGTTCACATTGAATATATTATTATAGTTTAAAGGGGCCCATCTTTCTCTCTCTGCTGACCGCTCTGGACCCCACACTCCAAGATGAACTGGTCTCTGCAGTGACTGGCCAATCAGTCAATCATCGGCCACATCGTGTCCTACCCCGTACCATCTCCGCTGAGCCTAAGACTTCTTAGAAGGTAGGGGATGGAGTGCTTAAAGAGCAAAGGTGGGCCCTGTTCTGGGAATCACAGGGGTCCCAATGGTTAGCGCCCCCGTCATCAGACACTTATCCAATAAGCCAGTGTTTCCCAAACCGGTTGACTCCAGCTGTTGCAAAACGTCAACTTCCATCATGCCTGGACAGTCTTTGGCTGTTCGAAAATTCTGGGAGTTGTAGTTTTTCACCCAGGTACACTTTACTTTTTTTTTATTTAATTCACGAAATTACACTTCAGTACACCACTTTGTATGGTTCATCCTCTAAGACTATTAAATAGCTGTTATGACAAGAAGACAAATGGTACCTTTTATTTATCTAACTGTGAAAACTGGTCCCTGACTGTTAGTCAGAGACAAGACGTTCCATGGTAGGGAGTCAATAGGTAATTTTTCTCCCATTGAAGTCTATGGGAGGGGACAGAAAGGGCAGGAAAAATGGCATGTTGTGCAGAAGGTATACTGTATATTGTATAGATCACTGCTTTACTGTAACCCCTTGCTGGGCTGAGCACTCTGCATGGCCCCAGCAATAAAAGCGTTTCTAGAGCTGCTAAACAGCGGTAGACAGTTTATAGTCAACTATATAGATGGCTGTATACAGTGGGGAGAGATGTCTACTTACCTCTTCTGCTTCGGCCTGGTCCTGTGTAACCCCATCTCTAGTGATGTTGTCATTAGGGGTGGGTCTACACAGGAAAATAACACAGCAGGAATGAGGGTGGTGAGTAAGGCTTTGTTCCTATTGTGCGTGTTTAGCATGCACTTCTGTATACTGTTCAATTGGCAGAGGTAAGTAGTGATGCTATGCATCATTACTTACCTCCTTACACACCTTAGGGTATCCTACATTACGTGAATTGGATGCAGAGTACCCTAAAGGTCATGAAAAGCTGTCACAGGGTAAAAAAATGGCATTTAAAAAAAATGATAGTAAAAACGTCAGAAAAAACGTAAATATGCTGCTAAAAGCATTTGCAGTTTTTTGTTTGCTATTTTTCATTATTTGTAAATTTGTAATATACATTGGTTAAAAAATGTGTATATTTTTAGGTGAAAAAATAATGTGTTGTTTCTGCAGGTATTGAATGGGTCTGGGACAAAATACAGTGGGGAGAACAAGTATTTGATACACTGCCGAATTTTGCAGGTTATCCTACTTACAAATCATAGAGGTCTGTAATTTTTATCATAGGTACTCTTCAACTGCGAGGAACAGAATCTAAAATAAAAATCCAGAAAATCAAATTGTTTGAGTTTTAAAACATTTATTTCATTGACATAAGTATTTGATACATCAGAAAAGCATAACTTAATATATTGTACAAACCTTTGTTTGCAATTACAGAGAACAAACATTTCCTGTAATTCTTGACCAGTTTTGCACTAGTGTTGAGCGGCATAGGCCATATTCGAATTCGCGAATATTCGTGAATATATGGACGAATATTCGTCATATATTCGCGAATATTCGCATATTCGTTATATTCTCGTTTTATTTTTGCATATGCGAATATTCGCGTATGCGAAAATTAACATATGTGGATATTAGCATATACAAGATTAGCGTATGCGAAAATTCGCATATGCTAATTTTCGCACGTCAGTCTCACGCAGTAGTATTACAGCTTTCTTTACACCACACAAGCTGGAAGCAGAGAGGGGTGATCACTGTGATGTGTACTGTGAAGAAAAAAAAAAAAAAAACGAATATTCGTAATTACGAATATATAGCGCGAAATTCGCGAATAATATTCAAATTGCGAATATTCGCGAGCAACACTATTTTGCACACAGTGCAGCAGGGATTTTGCCCACTACTCCATAAGACCTTCTCCAGATCCTTTAGGTTTTGGGGCTGTCGCTGGGCAATACAGACTTTCAGCTCCCTCCAAAGATTTTCTATTGGGTTCAGGTCTGGAGATGGGCTAGGTACTCCAGGACCTTGAGATGCTTCTTACGGAGCCACTCCTTAATTACCCTGTTTTTGGTCATTGTCATGCAAGAACACCCAGCCACGACCCATCTTCAATGCTCTTACTGAGGGAGGGAGGTTGATGTCCAAGATCTCACAATACATGGCCCCATCCTCCCCTCAATAGGGTGCAGTCATCCTGTCCCCTTTGCAGAAAAGCACCCCCAAAAGAATTATGTTTCCACCTCCATCCTTCATGTTTGGGATGGTGTTCTTGGGCTTTTACTCATCCTTCTTCTTCCTCCAAACACAGCAAGTGGAGTTTAGACCAAAAAGCTCTATTTTTGTCTCATCAGACCACATGACCTTCTCCCATTTCTCTTCTGGATCATCCAGATGTTCATTGGAAAGCTTCAGACAGGCCAGGACATGCGCTAGCTTGCGCTGGGGAACCTTGGGTGTGCTGCAGGATTTTAATCCATGATGGTGTAGTGTGTTACTTATGGCTTTCTTGGAGATTGTGGTCCCTGCTCTCTTCAGGTCATTGATCAGGTCCTGCCATGTAGTTCTGGGCTGATCCCTCACCTTACTCATGATCATTGATGCCCCCCAAGGTAAGATCTTGCATGCAGCCCCAGACCAAAGAAAATTGATCGTCATCTTGAACTTCTTCCATTTACTAATAATTGCATTTTCTAATATTTACTGGCTGGTAGGTGATCAAATACTTATCTCATGCAATAAAATGCAAATTAACTTTTTAAAAATCATACAATGTGATTTTCTGGATTTTTGTTTTAGATTCGATCTCTCACAGTTGAAGAGTATCTATGATAAAATTTACAGACCTCTACTACTTTGTATGTAGGTAAGAGAAAAAAGAAAAATAGAAAAAAGAAAAAATGGGGGGGGGGGGGGGGGGCCTAAAATGTAAGTTTATTCATAGGGTATACTAAGGTAAGAATAATAGACATATGACGCAAATGCCAAATAGTAAAAAAATAACACAAGTATTATGTAATAGTTTATTGCCTTGCTGCCTATATACTGCAAGAATAAGCAGCAAAGGCAAGTATAGGTATATATAATTAATTTGATAAACCCTGGTGCCATACAAATGTCAGAAGTCAGCAGGCAGGCTCCAATAGATCCGGAGCTCTCACCCATGCTTACTGTATGGGAGGGTACTCCTGACGCCAGGATAATGGTGTCGATCCTATTGAGCCTGCAGTGGCAGGTCTCCGGGTATGGTTTCCCCACGTGGCACCTGCATTGCTGCTTATCCTTGCAGTTTATAGTCAGTGAGGCAATAGAACATTACATAGTACTTGTGTTATATTTTTTACTATTTGGTATTTGCCTCATATGTCTATTCTTACCTTAGTATGCCCTACAACTATATTGTGTTCTAATGTTTTGAGATTACCTGAGGATGTCCCCCTGGTGCAGGTTGTGCACAGGTGGACAGAAACGTACGTTGGGAATTAAGTGGACATTGCAGTAGTGTTACCTTATACTGCAGGTTATACTCACATCTTTCATTGGTTGCTATTGTTAAAATTATGACTGCTTTGTGTTATAACAGGTGCTGCATAGTTTTTTGTACATATTGTATGTTAGCATCCAGCTATTTGAGTTCCTCATGTTTGTGAAACCATGCAATTTCTACATGACTGTATGAGAAACATGGTCAAATTGATCAGTTATTGTGCACTATTTGGGAATCACATGTTCCTTTTTTCTTGGGTCATATCAATAAACTTAAATTTTAGGCACTCACCCCCCCCCCCCCCCACCCCCGAAGTTAATAGGTTGGCATATAACCATTATTTTATATGTAATCTCGTAATTTTGTATGTAGGAAAACCTGCAAATGGGCAGTGTATCAAATACTTGTTCGCCCCACTGTACAGAAAGTGTGGGTGGACAAGCAGGGTTCTGTACCCAGAAAACAAGCAGGGCTCTGTACACTGAGGCTCTATTGCATGCCCCCGGCTCACACAGCAGGCTGATTGACAAGCCTGGAGCCTACTTGTCCTGTCCAAACCTGTCCAAGAGCCCTGCTTGTCCTGTCCAAACTTTTTGTATGTCACATATGATGTTATTATCTACATTATATAAAAAGTTTTTGCAAATGACAGTGCCAATTTAAGTGTTATATATGGAGGATGTGCCCAAGGCGTTAGTGACACTTACTGTACTGTAGGACAGTGTATAAGTAACATTTGTGTTATGTTTTCCAGCATGTGGGAGCCACAAATTTGATACTGTCTATACCATATCCATCCAGGTTTGACCACATGATGACCATGCTGTTTCAGTATTGGGAATAGGATTCCTGGGGAGAATCTTTCTCTCATAAGAAGTATCAGAAGACATTAGACTGTCTAGACATTAAAAATATATTTTGGTGACTAGTATCTACTGTGTATGTGCAGCCTTAGATTGGCTGCCTTAATCAGTGCATCTATATGTCTCCAATCCATGTGTGTATCATTTTTCACTGGAAATACACGTTCACAGATTGAAGGATGCTATTGTTGATTTTCTTTCCAGGGAATTTCATGTCAGACATTATTGTTTGTAAATAAATGTTCTGGGTCTAATTACATCTTATGGAAGGAACATCATGGAAAGGCCTTGGTGCTGCATTTTGTTAAAACAAGCAGACATCATAGTGGAGAGGTTAGTAGTTGTATTAACCCGTCTGCCATGGCAATGACCTCCTGTTCCTCGTCCCAGCTGGCATCACATTTCTGTTTATTTGCAGCTGGACATTCAGTCTGATTAAACACCTCTGGTTGAAACATTTTCACTTGTAGAAGGAGCCATAAAAACACAAAATGAGACAGCGGAAAGCAATGTGTCCTACACAGACTGCCCTTCTCTGTCTGTACCTGCTGCCGAGCCTCAGGGCATTTATAATACTGGCAATCTTTTACGTTTAAGAAAGAATAGCTAGAGTCATACGAGTCAAACTACATTTTTATTTAGACCAGCGAATCGCTCCACATTTTAAGTGATAATTCTCAGGTCCACAAAGTTTCCAACATCTAATTGTAGAAAACTTTATAATTATTAGAGCACACATAGGCGCACCATAACCTAGAGGAGGCTTAGTGGCAGAAACTTACAATTATGCTCCTTCTAATAAGGACTCCATTCCATTAGTTCATGGGAAGCACAACAGGCATTAAAATGTCTCTATTAAAAAAAAATCCTGACGGTCAGTCTAGGAGAAAAAAAATATCTTTTAGCTAAACTTAAATCTAACAGGAACATATTGACAGATTGAAAAACTGGGCTGGGAGTCTTTCTAGAAGAATATAAGTGTTCAGCAGAGCTTTTATTAAATGTATTTATTTCTTACATAAAACAACATAAAACATACAGACGTCATAAACCAAACAATAAGAAGTTATTGTCACGATTCGGCTGGCTAGAGGTGGATCCTCTGTGCCAGAGAGGGATTGGCTTGGACCGTGTCGGTGGACCGGTTCTAAGTTGCTACTGGTATTCACCAGAGCCCGCCGCAAAGCGGGATGGTCTTGCAGCGGCGGTAGCAACCAGGTCGTATCCACCGGCAACGGCTCAACCTCTCTGATGGCTGAGATAAGCGCGGTACAAGGGAGTAGACAAGAGCAAGGTCGGACGTAGCAGAAGGTCAGGGCAGGCAGCAAGGATCGTAGTCAGGGGCAACGGCAGGAGGTCTGGAACACAGGCTAGGAACACACAAGGAAACGCTTTCACTGGCACAATGGCAACAAGATCCGGCGAGGGAGTGCAGGGGAAGTGAGGTATAAGTAGGGAGTGCACAGGTGAAGGTACTGATTAAAACCTGCTGCGCCAATGAGTAGCGCACTGGCCCTTTAAATCGCAAAGACTCAGTGCGCGCGCGCCCTAAGGAGCGGACAGCACAGACGGGGAATGGGTCTGGTAAGGGAATCAAGATGCGCATCGCGAGCGGGCGCGTCCCGCATCGCGAATCGCATCCCGGCTGGGAGCAATATCGCAGCGCACCCGGTCGGCAGGTCTGACCGGGGCGCTGTGAATAAGAGAATGCTGTGAGCGCTCCGGGGAGGAGCGGGGACCCGGAGCGCTCGGCGTAACAGTACCCCCCCCCTTGGGTCTCCCTCTCTTTTTGGAGCCTGAGAACCTGAGGATAAGACTCTTGTCCAGGATGTTGTCCTCAGGTTCCCAAGATCTCTCCTCTGGGCCGCAATTCTCCCAGTCAACCAAAAAGAATTTTTTACCTCTGACCGTCTTGGATGCTAGAATTTCCTTCACCGAAAAGACGTCAGAGGACCCGGAAACTGGAGTGGGAGAAACAACTTTGGGAGAGAAGCGGTTAAGGATGAGTGGTTTAAGGAGAGAGACATGGAAAGCATTGGGAATACGGAGAGAAGGAGGAAGAAGAAGTTTGTAAGAGACAGGGTTGATCTGGCACTTGACTTTGAAAGAACCAAGATAACGTGGTCCCAGTTTATAACTGGGGACACGAAAGCGGACATACTTGGCGGAGAGCCATACGTTGTCTCCGGGAGAAAAATGGGGGGAATTCTTCTTTTCTTATCAGCATATTTTTTCATCCGGGATGAAGCCTGTAAAAGAGAATTTTGAGTTTCTTTCCATATGGTGGAAAGGTCCCGAGTCACTTTATCAACAGTGGGCAAACCAGAGGGCATGGGAGTGGGGAGGGGGGGAAGAGGGTGACGGCCGTACACCACGAAGAATGGGGATTTAGCAGAGGATTCGGAGACTCTGAAATTGTACGAGAATTCGGCCCATGGTAGAAGATCTGCCCAGTCATCCTGGCGGGAGGAAACAAAATGTTGCAAATAGACACCCAGGACCTGATTAATTCTTTCTACTTGCCCATTGGATTGGGGATGATAAGAAGAAGAGAAGTTTAATTTGATTTTGAGCTGATTACAGAGGGCCCTCCAGAATTTAGACACAAATTGAACGCCTCTATCCGAGACGATATGCGTGGGCAATCCGTGAAGGCGAAAAATGTGTATAAAAAATTGCTTCGCCAACTGAGGCGCCGAAGGAAGACCTGGAAGAGGGATAAAATGTGCCATCTTGGAGAATCGATCAACGACCACCCAAACAACTGTGTTGCCATGGGATAAAGGTAAGTCAGTAATAAAGTCCATACCAATCTGAGACCAAGGTCGTTCAGGAACAGGCAGAGGATGGAGGAGACCAGCAGGCTTCTGGCGAGGGGTCTTGTCCCGGGCACAGACTGTACAAGCCCACACAAAATCAACAACATCAGTCTCCAGGGTAGGCCACCAATAAAATCGAGAGATGAGTTGGATGGATTTTTTGATGTCAGCATGGCCTGCGAGGTGATAGGAGTGTCCCCACTTGAGAATCCTGAGGCGCTGGCGTGGAGAGACGAAGGTCTTCCCTGGAGGAGTTTGTCTGATGGAAGCTGGAGAAGTGGAGATCAGACAGTCCGGAGGAATAATATGTTGCGGGGAAGCTTCCACTTCAGAGGCATCTGATGAACGAGAGAGGGCATCGGCCCTAATGTTCTTGTCAGCAGGGCGAAAATGAATTTCAAAGTTAAAACGGGCAAAGAACAATGATCACCTAGCCTGGCGAGGGTTCAGCCGTTGGGCAGACTGGAGATAAGAGAGATTCTTGTGGTCAGTGTATATAATAACTGGATATTTGGATCCCTCCAGCAGGTGCCTCCATTCCTCAAGCGACAATTTTATGGCCAGTAGTTCTCGATCACCATTGGAGTAGTTTTTCTCCGCCGGAGAGAAGGTCCTAGAAAAAAACCCACAAGTAACAGCATGCCCGGAAGAATTTTTTTGTAGGAGAACTGCTCCAGCTCCCACCAAGGAGGCGTCTACCTCCAATGAGAAGGGTTTAGATGGGTCAGGTCTGGTGAGTACGGGAGCAGAAGAAATGGCAGTCTTGAGATGTTTGAATGCGTCTTCCGCTTGAGGAGGCCAGGTCTTAGGATTGGCGTTTTTCTTGGTTAGAGTCACGATAGGAGCCACAATAGTGAAAAAGTGTGGGATAAATTGTCTGTGATAATTGGCGAACCCCAAAAAACGTTGGATAGCACGGAGTCCGGAGGGGCGTGGCCAATCCAATACGGCAAATAGTTTATCTGGGTCCATTTGTAGTCCCTGGCCAGAGACTAAGTATCCTAGGAAAGGAAGAGACTGACATTCAAAGAGACATTTTTCCATTTTGGCATATAATTGATTGTCCCGAAGTCTCTGAAGAACCATGCGGACATGCTGGCGGTGTTCTTCTAGGTTAGCAGAAAAAATCAGAATATCGTCTAGGTAAACCACAACACAGGTATATAGATCACGAAAAATTTCATTTACAAAGTCTTGGAAGACGGCAGGGGCATTGCAAAGGCCAAAGGGCATAACCAGATATTCAAAGTGTCCATCTCTGGTGTTAAATGCAGTCTTCCACTCGTCCCCCTCCCTGATGCGGATGAGATTATAAGCACCTCTTAAGTCCAGCTTGGTAAAGATGTGGGCACCTCATAGGCGGTCAAAGAGTTCTGAGATAAGAGGTAGGGGGTAGCGTTTTTTTACAGTGATTTTATTAAGTCCGCGGTAATCAATGCAAGGGCGTAGGGAGCCGTCTTTTTTGGAAACAAAAAAAAATCCAGCTCCGGCAGGGGAGGAGGACTTGCGGATAAACCCCTTTTTAAGTTCTCTTGGATGTACTCCGACATGGCTTGAGTTTCTGGAGCAGACAGAGGATAGATTCTGCCCCGGGGTGGAGTAGTATCAGGGAGGAGGTCAATAGGACAGTCATAAGGCCTGTGAGGAGGCAAAGTCTCTGCTTGTTTTTTGCGAAAAACATCAGCATAATCCAGATTGGCCTTGGGAAGACCAGATACCGGGGGAACCACAGGGTCTTGACTGAGAGTACAGGGAGCCGGTTTAAGACAGTCCTTGTGGCAAGAAGTACCCCAGGTTTTAATCTCCCCGGTGGTTCAATCAAGGGTTGGGGAATGGCGTTGAAGCCACGGTAATCCAAGAAGAATTTCTGAAGTGCAGTTAGAGAGGACCAAAAATTCAATTTTTTCGTGATGGGGTCCGATGCACATTAAGAGAGGTTCCGTGCGGTAACGCACAGTACAGTCCAATCTTTCATTATTAACAGAGTCGATGTAGAGGGGTCTGGCGAGACTGGTCACCGGGATGTTGAACCTGTTGATGAGAGAGGCCAAAATAAAATTTCCTGCAGATCCGGAATCCAAGAAGGCCATAGCTGAGAAGGTAGAAGAAGAAATCCGCACAGGCACAGTAAGACGTGGAGAAGCAGAGTTCACATCAAGAGCTGTCTCACCTTTGTGCAGAGTCAGCGTGCGTCTTTCCTGGCGAGGAGGTCGGATAGGACAAGAAATGTTCGGTACTGGCACAGTACAGGCAAAGGTTCTCCATGCGGCGTCGTGTCCTCTCTTGAGGTGTCAAGCGAGATCGGTCAACTTGCATAGCCTCCACGGCGGAAGGCACAGGAACGGATTGCAGTGGACCAGAGAGAAACCGCCTCGTGCGAACAAAGTCCATATCCTGGCGCCTTTCGGAAAAACGCATGTCAATGCGGGTGGCAAGATGAATAAGTTCATGCAGGTTAGCAGGAATTTCTCGTGCGGCCAGCACATCTTTAATGTTACTGGATAGGCCTTTTTTAAAGGTCGCGCAGAGGGCCTCGTTATTCCAGGACAATTCGGACGCGAGAGTACGGAATTGGATGGCGTACTCGCCAACAGAAGAATTACCCTGGACCAGGTTCAGCAGGGCAGTCTCGGCAGAAGAGGCTCGGGCTGGTTCCTCAAAGACACTTCGAATCTCCGTGAAGAAGGAGTGTACAGAGGCAGTGACAGGATCATTGCGGTCCCAGAGCGGTGTGGCCCATGACAGGGCTTTCCCAGACAGAAGGCTGACTACGAAAGCCACCTTTGACCTTTCAGTTGGAAACTAATCCGACATCATCTCCAAATGCAGGGAACATTGCGAAAGAAAACCATGGCAAAATTTAGAGTCCCCATCAATCGGAGATAATCGGAGGCTGGATGCGGCCACTCGCTGCGGAGGAGGTGCAGGAGCTGGCGGAGGAGATGATTGTTGAAGCTGTGGTAGTAGCTGCTGTAGCATCACGGTCAGTTGAGACAGCTGGTGGCCTTGTTGCGCTATCTGTTGCGACTGCTGGGCGACCACCGTGGTGAGGTCGGTGACAACTGGCAGCGGGACCTCAGCGGGATCCATGGCCGGATCTACTGTCACGATTCGGCTGGCTGGAGGTGGATCCTCTGTGCCAGAGAGGGATTGGCGTGGACCGTGTCGGTAGACCGGTTCTAAGTTGCTACTGGTTTTCACCAGAGCCCGCCGCAAAGCGGTATGGTCTTGCAGCGGCGGTAGCAACCAGGTCGTATCCACCGGCAACGGCTCAACCTCTCTGACGGCGGAGATAAGCACGGTACAAGGGAGTAGACAAGAGCAAGGTCGGACGTAGCAGAAGGTGAGGGCAGGGAGCAAGGATCGTAGTCAGGGGCAACGGCAGGAGGTCTGGAACACAGGCTAGGAACACACAAGGAAACGCTTTCACTGGCACAATGGCAACAAGATCCGGCGAGGGAGTGCAGGGGAAGTGAGGTATAAGTAGGGAGTGCACAGGTGAAGGTACTGATTAAAACCTGCTGCGCCAATCAGTGGCGCACCGGCCCTTTAAAACGCAAAGACCCGGCGCGCGCGCGCCCTAAGGAGCGGGGCCGCGCGTGCCGGGACAGCACAGACGGGGAACGGGTCTGGTAAGGGAATCGAGATGCGCATCGCGAGCGGGCGCGTCCCGCATCGCGAATCGCATCCCGGCTGGGAGCAATATCGCAGCGCACCCAGTCGGCAGGTCTGACTGGGGCGCTGTGAATAAGAGAACGCTGTGAGCGCTCCGAGGAGGAGCGGGGACCCGGAGCGCTCGGCGTAACAGTTATGCACTTTCGGAAGGGCAACTGCATCTTGTCTCATGTCATACATAGGTGTTAAAGGGGTTTTGAAAAAAAGTTTTAAAAGAGAAAAAAATACATATTCAGTTTTCCTCCAGTTCAAATAACAGATGTTTTTGCTGCCCCCTACTGGTCTCTATTTATATTCTGCAAGTGGCAAATTGTTATGGCTGCACGTGACTGCTGTAACAAGCTGTGATTAAATGAATCAATTTGGCATCCCCACTCAGTGCTTAGCCACGGTGCCAGTACGTATGGCATGTGAAGACTAAGCTATGTTCACACGGAGGAAATCCGCATTGTAATTCCACACAGAGATTCCGCAGAGTCCTATTGATTTCAATGTGCTGATCAAATTCAAATTCCGGTGTCCACAGAAAGAATAAATATGTCTATTCTTTTTGCAGACTCCACACGTTTATGACATGGCGCATTCCCGAGCAGTTGATACATAAAATGAGGATGCCAAGACTAGGGGAGGATATATGTAAATGGTTTAGCAACTGGCTCAGTGATAGGATACAGTACAGAGAATGGGTATCAATGGAACTTACTTTGGTTGGGTGACAGTTACTAGTGGGGTACCACAGGGTTCAGTACTGAGTCCACTTCTTTTCAGTGTGTTAAATAATGATTTTGTAGAGGGATTACAGAATAGAATTTCAAAATTTGCAGGTGTCACTTAACTGGGTAAGGTAATCACCACAGAGAAGGAAAACATAATATTACAGAGGGATCTGGGGAAGCTGGAGGCTTGGGCAGAGTTGGGTAAATTAAGTTTAATGTGGATAAATGTAAGGTTATGAACTTGGGCCATAAAAACTAACTGTACAATTATGTGCAAAATATTAAAACATTAGGAAAACTACTGCTGAAAAAGACTTGGGGTACTTGTGGACAGAAAACTCAACTTTATTGATCAGTGCCAGGCAGCGGCTGCCAAGAATAACAAAGTCATGGGATGTATCAATAGAGGCATAGAGGCTCATGAAAAGAACACATTTGGAGTAGTGTTGCTCGCGAATATTCGCAATGCTAATTTTATTCGCGAATATTTGCGAATATAGCACTATATATTCGCAATTACAAATATTATTATTTTTTTCTTTTTACAGTACACATCACAGTGATCATCCCTCTCTGCTTCCAGCTTGTGTGGTGTAAAGAAGGCTCTAATACTACTGTGTGAGACTGGCGTACAAATTTCCGCATATGCGAATGTTCGTTAATGCTAATTTTTTTATATGCTAATTTTCGCTTATACTAATTTTCACATATGCGAACTTTCGCTTATGCTGATTTTTGCATATCAAATTTTCACATATGCAAATTTTTGCATATGCGAAAATAAAATGCGAATATATGACGAATATTCGTCCATATATTCGCAAAATATCGCAAATTCGAATATGGCCTATGCCGCTCAACACTAATTTGGAGTACTGTATCCAATTTTGACCACCTGTTTAAGAAGGACATGGCTAAACTGGAGAGGGTGCAGAGGTTGACAAAGATAATGAACGTTATGGAAGGATTACAGGACCAAGACAAGTTATCAAGTTTGGGATTATTTACTTTAAAGTAAAGATGTCTTATGGGGAATTTGATTACAATGTACAAATATATGAATGGACAGTATAGAGATCTTTCTAGTGATCTTTTTATACCTAGGCCGGTAACCATAACAGGGGAGTATCCACTAGGTCTAGAGGAAAGAAAGTTTCACCATTATCGCAGACAGAGATTCTTTACTGTAAGAGCAGTGAGATTATGGAACTTTCTGCCACATGATGTTGTGATGTCTGACTCAATGAATAAGTATAAGGGGGCCTGGATGTCTTTCAGGAAATATATTATATTACAGGTTATAGATACTAGATGTATGTGGATAGACAATTGATCTAGAAGCCTGCTCTGATTGCCATATTGGAGTTGGGAAGGCACTTTTCCTCTGTTATGGGGTAGATGGCATTAGCCGAATGTTTTTTTCCTTCCTTCAGATCAACAAAGTAGGATTTTAGGTTGGACTTGATGGACTTTTTGTGCTTTTTTTCAACCTTAAAAATTATGTAAACTATGTAACATTTAGGCGCAAATTTTTATACAGTGCATTAAATTTGTACACAATTCTACACCATCATTTTGCGTGTTTAAGAACATGTTATTGCATAAATTAAGTAAGGTATGTAGACTTGCACCTAATCTATCATACAGCATGTGCCTTTTTGATAAATATAGCCCTAGAAGTAAAAAAAAATCACTGAAACTTTACCACTGTTGATAAATTCCCCCCTATGTCATTGCTTATAAAAGACTTATACTTAGTTGAAATGTTGCACTTTATTTGGTTGGTGCAATAAATGATAGGGAGAAATTATCATTGGTTTCACACAAGTTTTTTTGCGGTAAAAAAGTCACAAATATATATTAGCCCAGACATTAGCCCAGACATGGCTAAGCTTTTTGGTGTGTGGAAACGTTGCAAATTTGTGCACAATGGGATAAACAGTCACAAAATGTTTTATAACCACTAAACCATAGAAAATGATGTATTAAAGAGCAATTTTTAGGAAATGCGACTATTTAATAAATTTAGCAAACTAACACAGAAACACCGCACAAAATAAAGGTGAAAAAAAATTATTCACCTACACCAACAATGATAAATTCCTTCCTATATAAAGTTTAATCATGAAGAATGCGCTGTGACTGCTACTGGTACGAGCTCTGGCATATATAAATCATATAACATACATATTTAACGTTTGTAGTGCTAAACAATACAATTAACAATGCATTGTGCAAAATGCATGGTGATATGAACAATATTATAACAGCAATAAGTATGAAAAAAGTACAACAATATTCTCCATACATGCAGAGAAATAATGTATGTATGATACAGTAAATGATTGATTAAAAAGTAAATAAATAAATAGATTGCATGTAAGGCATCTAGGTATACAAATGATAATAAGTGGATAAACAAAAGGGGTGAGTGAAAATCTTTGGATACATGCATACTGACAACAAAATAAATATAGGGGGAATTCATCATTGGTTTTACCCGGGTTTTGTGGTATACATTTGTCTCACAGTTTGTCTCAGATACTGATTTGAGACTTTTCATTGCGACTTTTGCTTTAGCAGGTTTTTCTAAAGGAACCAAGTCATGATTTCAGTTGATATCATGCATCTTTTGCCGCAACTGTGCTTAATTTGGCGCAAAACTACATCAGCCCTTACTTGGCTTACAAAACTGACTGCAAACAGCATTATTAAAAAGTTGCATATTTTATCGCACGGGATACAAAGTCGCACAAAAAGCTGCAGAGAGGCACCATACAAAGTGGTGTACTGAAGTGATCAGCACCAGATTCATCACAGGCCCTGTACCATGAAATAAATCTGGTGCAGGTACACAGTTTCGACCACATGAATTAATGGGGTAAAAAGATGTTCACCTACACCAATCTTGATGTATACCCCCTTACTGTATATCATACTAAAATCACCTGAATGGAAGCAGCACCAAAAAAAGTGAAAAAAATTTAGTAGATATAATGATTCCGAAATACTCAGAGAGAGGTATATGTCAATATAGAAAAGCTGTGCATAAAATAGGAATAAACTGTCCAACAAAAATTCAAAACCCCTAAGAGTCCAAACAGAAAGCTTTCCAAAGGTCCCAAGGTGTAATAGTGACATGTGGTGCATCCCTTGAAATATATGGGACATGAAGTTCACAGAATGTATGTGACCTACTGAAGAACTGTTATGCCGAGCGCTCCGGGTCCCCGCTCCTCCCTGGAGCGCTCACAGCGTTCTCCTGTTCGCAGCGCCCCGGTCAGACCTGCTGACCAGGTGCGCTGCGATAATTTCTCTAGCCGGGATGCGATTCGCGATGCGGGATGCGCCCGCTCGCGGTGCGCATCCTGACCCGCTTACCAGACTCGCTCCCCGTCTGTGCTGCCCCGGCGTGCGCGGCCCCGCTCCCTAGGGCGCGCGCGCGCCGGGTCTTTGCGATTTAAAGGGCCGGTGTGCCACTGATTGGCGCATGGGTTTTAATTAGTGTCTTCACCTGTGCACTTCCCTATAATACTTCACTTCCCCTGCACTTCCTTGCCGGATCTTGTTGCCATTGTGCCAGTGAAAGCGTTCCTTGTGTGTTCCTAGCCTGTGTTCCAGACCTCTTGCCATTGCCCCTGACTACGATCCTTGCTGCCTGCCCTGACCTTCTGCTACGTCCGACTCTGCTCTTGTCTAATCCCTTGTATCGCGCCTATCTCAGCAGTCAGAGAGGTTGAGCTGTTGCCGGTGGATACGACCTGGTTGCTACCGCCGCTGCAAGTCCATCCCGCTTTGCAGCAGGCTCTGATGAAAACCAGTAGCAACTTAGAACCGGTCCACAGACACGGTCCACGCCAATCCCTCTCTGACACAGAGGATCCACCTCCAGCCTGCCGAATCCTGACAGTAGATCCGGCCATGGATGAGGTCCCGCTGCCAGTTGTCGCTTACCTTACCACGGTGGTTGCCCAGCAGTCGCAACAGATAGCGCAACAAGGTCACCAGCTGTCTCAACTGACTGTGATGCTACAGCAGCTTCTACCACAGCTTCAGCAACCATCTCCTCCGCCAGCTCCTGCACCTCCTCCGCAGCGAGTGGCCGCCTCCAGCCTCCGTTTATCATTGCCGGACAAGTTTGATGGGGACTCTAAACTTTGCCGTGGTTTTCTCTCGCAATGTTCACTGCATTTGGAGATGATGTTGGACCAATTTCCAACTGAAAGGTCAAAGGTGGCTTTCGTGGTCAGCCTCCTGTCTGGGAAAGCCCTGTCATGGGCCACACCGCTCTGGGACTGCAATGATCCTGTCACTGCCTCTGTACACTCTTTCTTCGCGGAGATTTGAAGTGTCTTCGAGGAACCAGCCCGAGCATCTTCTGCTGAGACTGCCCTGCTGAACCTGGTCCAGGGTAATTCTTCTGTTGGCGAGTACGCCATCCAATTCCGTACTCTCGCCTCCGAATTGTCCTGGAATAATGAAGCCCTCTGAGCGACCTTCAAAAAAGGCCTATCCAGTAACATCAAAGATGTGCTGGCCGCACGAGAAATCCCTGCTAACCTGCATGAACTTATTCATCTGGCCACCCGCATTGACATGCGTTTTTCCGAAAGGCGTCAGAAGCTCCGCCAGGATATGGACTTTGTTCGCACGAGGCGGTTTCTCTCCCCGGCTCCTCTCTTCTCTGGTCCGCTGCAATCTGTTCCTGTGCCTTCCGCCGTTGAGGCTATGCAAGTATACCGGTCTCGTCTGACACCTTAAGAGAGGACACGCCGCCGCATTGAGAACCTATGCCTGTACTGTGCCAGTACCGAACACTTCTTGAAGGATTGTCCTATCCGACCTCCACGTCCGGAAAGACACACTCCGACTCCGCACAAAGGTGAGACAGCTCTAGGTGTGAACTCTGCTTCTCCACGTCTTACTGTTCCTGTGCGGATTTCTTCTTCTACCTTCTCCTTCTCAGCTGTGGCCTTCTTGGATTCCGTATCTGCAGGAAATTTTATTTTGGGCTCTTTCGTTAACAGGTTCAACATCCCAGTGACCAGTCTCGCCAGACCCCTCTACATCGCCTCTGTTAATGGTGAAAGATTGGACTGTACTGTGCGTTACCGCAGGGAACTCCTCTTAATGTGCATTGGACCCCATCATGAAAAGATTGAATTTCTGGTCCTCTCTAACTGTACTTCTGAAATTCTTCTTGGACTACCTTGGCTTCAACGCCATTCCCCTACCCTCGATTGGACCACCGAGGAAATCAAGAACTGGGGTGCCACTTGCCACAAAAAGTGTCTTATGTCTGCTCCCAGTCCTGTCAGTCAAAACCCTATGGCTCCTCCGATACCAGGTCTCCTCAAGGCCTATCTGGACTATGCTGATGTTTTTTGCAAAAAACAAGCAGAGACTTTGCCTCCTCACAGGCCTTATGACTGTCCTATTGATCTCCTCCTTTGTACTACTCCACCCCGGGGCAGAATCTATCCTCTATCTGCTCCAGAAACACAAGCCATGATGGAGTACATTCAAGAAAATTTAAAAAGGGGATTTATCCGCAAGTCTTCCTCCCCTGCCGGAGCAGGGTTCTTCTTCGTCTCCCAAAAAAACGGCTCCTTACGACCATGCATTGATTACCGCGGTCTTAATAAAATCACTATAAAAAACCGCTACCCCCTACCTCTTAACTCGGAACTCTTTGACCGCCTACGTGGCGCCAACATCTTTACCAAATTGGATTTAAGAGGTGCATATAATCTCATCCGCATCAGGGAAGGGGACGAGTTGAAGACCGCGTTTAACACCAGAGATGGACACTTTGAATATCTGGTTATGCCTTTTGGGCTTTGCAACGCCCCTTCTGTCTTCCAGGACTTTGTAAATGAAATTTTTCGTGATCTATTATATATCTGTGTTGTGGTTTACCTAGACGATATTTTAATTTTTTCTTCTAACCTAGAAGAACACCGCCGGCATGTCCGCATGGTTCTTCAGAGACTTCGGGACAATCAGTTATATGCCAAGATAGAAAAATGTCTCTTTGAATGTCAATCTCTTCCCTTCCTAGGATATTTAGTCTCTTGCCAGGGACTCCAAATGGACCCGGACAAACTGTCAGCCGTGTTAGATTGGCCACGCCCCTCCGGACTCCGAGCTATCCAACGTTTCTTGGGGTTTGCCAATTACTACAGACAATTTATTCCACATTTTTCCACTATTGTGGCCCCAATTGTGGCCCTAACCAAGAAAAACACCAACCCTAAGTCCTGGCCTCCTCAAGCGGAAGAGGCGTTCAACCGTCTCAAAACTGCCTTTTCTTCTTCTTCCGTACTCTCCAGACCTGATCCATCTAAACCCTTCTCTCTGGAGGTAGACGCCTCCTCGGTGGGAGCTGGAGCGGTGCTCCTACAGAAAAATTCTTCCGGACATGCTGTTACTTGTGGTTTCTTTTCTAGGACCTTCTCTCCGGCGGAGAAAAACTACTCCATTGGTGATCGAGAACTACTGGCCATAAAACTGGCCCTCGAAGAATGGAGGCACCTGCTGGAGGGGTCCAAATACCCAGTTATTATATACACCGATCACAAGAATCTCTCTTATCTTCAGTCTGCCCAACAGCTGAACCCTCGCCAGGCTAGGTGGTCGTTGTTCTTTGCCCGTTTTAACTTTGAGATTCATTTTCGCCCCACTGACAAGAACATTAGGGCTGATGCTCTCTCTCGTTCCTTGGATGCCTCTGAAATGGAAGCCTCCCTGCAACACATTATTCCTCCTGACTGTCTGATCTCCGCTTCCCCAGCTTCCATCAGACAAACTCCTCCTGGAAAGACCTTCGTTCCTCCACGCCAGCGCCTCAGGATTCTCAGGTGGGGACATTCCTCACACCTCGCCGGCCATGCTGACATCAAAAAATCCGTCCAGCTCATCTCTCGTTTTTATTGGTTGCCTACCCTGGAAGCAGATGTTGCTGATTTTGTTAGGGCTTGTACAGTCGGTGCCCGGGACAAGACTCCTCGCCAGAAGCCTGCCAGTCTCCTCCATCCTCTGCCTGTTCCTTAGCTACCATGGCCTCAGATTGCTATGGACTTTATTACAGACTTACCTTTATCCCATGGCAACACAGTTATTTGGGTGGTCGTTGATCGTTTCTCCAAGATGGCACATTTTATTCCTCTTCCAGGTCTTCCTTCTGCGCCTCAGTTGGCGAAACAATTTTTTGTGCACATTTTTCGCCTTCACGGGCTTCCTATGCATATCGTCTTGAATAGAGGCGTTCAATTTGTGCCAAAATTCTGGAGGGCCCTCTGTAATCAGCTTAAAATCAAATTAAACTTCTTGTCTTCCTATCATCCCCAATCCAATGGGCAAGTGGAAAGAGTTAATCAGATTCTTGGTGACTATTTGCAACATTTTGTTTCCTCCCGCCAGGATGACTGGGCCGATCTCCTACCATGGGCCGAATTCTCGTACAATTTCAAAGTCTCTGAGTCTTCCGCTAAATCCCCATTCTTTGTGGTGTACGGCCGTCACCCTCTTCCCCCCTCCCCACTCCCATGCCTTCTGGTTTGCCCGCTGTTGATGAGGTGACTCGGGACTTCTCCACCATCTAGAAAGAGACTCAAAAATCTCTCATACAGGCCTCATCCCGGATGAAGAAACATGCCGCCAAAAAAAGAAGAACTCCTCCTGTCTTTTCTCCTGGAGACAAAGTGTGGCTATCCGCCAAGTATGTCCGCTTTCGTGTCCCCAGTTATAAACTGGGACCACGTTATCTTGGTCCTTTTAAAATCAAATGCCAAATCAACCCTGTCTCCTACAAACTCCTTCTTCCTCCTTCTCTCCTGTATTCCTAATGCTTTTCATGTCTCTCTCCTTAAACCACTCATCCTTAACCACTTCTCTCCTAAGGTTGTTGCTCCTACTCCTGTCTCCGGGTCCTCTAACATCTTCTCGGTTAAAAAAATTCTGGCATCCAAGACGGTCAGAGGTAAAAAAAAAATTCTTGTAGATTGGGAGAATTGCGGCCCGGAGGAGAGGTCATGGGAACCCGAGGACAACATCCTTGACAAGGACCTTATCCACAAATTCTCAGGTTCTAAAAAGAGGGGGAGACCCAAGGGGGGGGGTACTGTTACGCCGAGCGCTCCGGGTCCCCGCTCCTCCCCAGAGCGCTCACAGCGTTCTCCTGTTCGCAGCGCCCCGGTCAGACCCGCTGACCGGGTGCACTGCGATAATGTCTCTAGCCGGGATGCGATTCGCGATGCGGGATGCGCCTGCTCGCGGTGCGCATCCCGACTCGTTTACCAGACTCGCTCCCCGTCTGTGCTGCCCCGGCGTGCGCGGCCCTGCTCCCTAGGGCGCGCGCGCCGGGTCTTTGCGATTTAAAGGGCAGGTGCGCCACTGATTGGCGCATGGGTTTTAATTAGTGTCTTCACCTGTGCACTTCCCTATATTACCTCACTTCCCCTGCACTTCCTTGCCGGATCTTGTTGCCATTGTGCCAGTGAAAGTGTTCCTTGTGTGTTCCTAGCCTGTGTTCCAGACCTCTTGCCATTGCCCCTGACTACGATCCTTGCTGCCTGCCCTGACCTTCTGCTACGTCCGACTCTGCTCTTGTCTAATCCCTTGTACCACGCCTATCTCAGCAGTCAGAGAGGTTGAGCCGTTGCCGGTGGATATGACCTGGTTGCTACTGCCGCTGCAAGTCCATCCCGCTCTGGTGAAAACCAGTAGCAATTTAGAACCGGTCCACCGACATGGTTCACGCCAATCCCTCTCTGACACAGAGGATCCACCTCCAGCCTGCCGAATCCTGACAAGAACTAATCGTAGGAGGAATGAGGAGAAGGTATGTACATTATTAAGTTCGGATGGGTGAAGTGTCTTAAAGCGTACATGTCAGATCTGACAAAAAAATATATATGTTACTCAATATCTAATCCTGCCTCTAACACCTATATTCATTTTAAAAATACCTCTTTTCATTAGCTCGCAGTGTTAGAAATCCTCTCAGGGGGAAGGGGGTGTCCCTCCCTTGTGGTAGGTGATTGGTGTGTCTGCTCATGCAGCCTTGTCTATGCGTCATCTCTTGTCCATGACTCATGGACAAGCCTGATGCTGCTGCAGGACTGGTTGGTGTCCCAGTAGGCATGGGGACCCCTAGTGGTGGGATTTTCAAAAGCTGTTTTCTTTATTAACTATTAAAAAAAATGTACATGATGATATTACAAAAGATCTTTGTAGTGGCATAGTAAGTCCCGCTGTGCCCGCTGCTCAGCTTTTCTACCCAAGTTGGCAGCCGCAACACAGTACTTAGGGTTTTATCAACTCAATGCTGTCTCCTGATTCAGCTAACTCATCTTTACTCTTTTGTTTATATAAATCAATAGTGTACTATGTTTTGCTTCTCATATATGCAGGCACTATTCTCTACCTTCAATTGTGTGCATTTACATCTGAAATAGAAGCAGCAGGGCCAGTTTACAAACTGCCACTGGGAGTAAAGACGACCCACTCTACTTTGGTAGCTGCAGTCTAGTTGAACAGTGCAGACAAAGTGCTGTTTCAAATTCAAAGTTAAACTCCAATAGTCCCCCTGACATGTTTTACCACAAGTGTCCTCCTCAGGGGTCCAGGTCTAATGATAAATAGATATAGAGCCATTTGAACTTACAGTGGTGTTGCTATTTCAGATGTAAATACACACACCTGGAAATTGTTGTGCCTATATATTTGAGAAGCTATTTAGCTAAGAATAACAGTTCAAGCATAAGTGGATGCTGACAGTGCTGTTATTTTTATATAACTTGTATTAACATGGCATACAATTTCATGTTTGTTTTAAGTAGGTTATAAAAGCTAATAGGGCCTTTGGTTTTAAAGCATGAATAATGCATTTACCTTTATCCGACAGGTCAGTACACTTACAGTGATACTACATCTCTATAGTTTTGTTTGTTTTACTGCTATTTTTTGCAAAATAAAAGCACTGAAAAACTTTTGCCTGTGTGTATGTGTCACCATTTCTGAAAACTGAGGAAATAATTTATCATTGTCTGTGTACATCAAGTTATTTTTACCCCTGTATGTCATGTATACTTCCCCCACATTTATAAAAGAGTTGCACATTTTTCATAAAAAGTTAAAGTAGTTTAGATGTAGACAAGTTTTTAAGTGTGGATCGGGCTGGTGTGAGATTCCGCAAAAAGTTTGTGAATTTTTTTTTTTTACAATGATAAAAAATCACAGTTGATAAATCACAGATCACTGCATGGCTTATCATGCCACACTAAATTCCCTTTTTTTTTTTTTATACATTTTTTTTTTATTTTGCAACAATTTACCACCAAAAGATGCAGGGTAAAACCAATTATAAATTCCCCTATAACTTTCTAATTTTTTCAATGACAGAGCAGTGTGGAAGCTTGATTTTTTTTCAACCTCTTAAGTTTTTTTATTTTTGCACTAAAAATCAGAACACTGTAAATTTTGCTCAAGGCTGAAAGCCGGCCACTCACCAGTAAAGTTCTTTCTTCAGGCTTTATTCATGCCAACATAATACTCACATAGACGTACGGGGGAGGGGGGGGGAGACTGAAAGGAAGAGCGGGGGGGTAGAGTGGAAACAAGCTCCGTTTGGCACACTCAAGTGCTTCGTCATGGCCGGACGAAGCACTTGAGTGTTTGAAATGGAGCTTGTTGCCACTGTACCCCATGCTCTTCCTTTATAGAACCAAGTTAAAAGCTCTAGCCCAGGTACCTACAGCAGTTGATAAGCTGCAGTGCCGAACAGACATTTCTCTATATCT
Organism: Hyla sarda; assembly: GCF_029499605.1. Classification (NCBI taxonomy): domain Eukaryota; kingdom Metazoa; phylum Chordata; class Amphibia; order Anura; family Hylidae; genus Hyla; species Hyla sarda. The sequence goes on along the minus strand of NC_079190.1, from coordinate 266,517,782 downwards.
ATTACTTTAAATTTTGCACCTACAGACCCATATGAGGGCTTTTTTTTTGCACCACCAAGTGTACTTTGTAATGACATCAATCATTTCACCACAAAATTTACGGCAAAACCAGAACAAAGAATATTTGTGGGGCAAAATTGAAAAAAAAAAAAAAATGTTTAACTTTTGGGGGCTTCTATGCAGTGCACTTTTCTGTAAAAATGACACCAACTACATGCACCAAACTTCTGACCCCTAACACTTTTTTATTTTTCAATATACAGGGAAGTATGAGGGCTCGTTTTTTGCTCCATGATCTGAAGTTTTTAATCGGTAATTTTGTTTTGATGGGACTTTTTGATCACTTTTTATACATTTTATTAGGGTATACAAAGTAACCAAAAATACACAATTTTGGTCTTGACTGGAATTTTTTTATGTGTACGCTATTAACTGTGCAATTTAATTAACATTATATTTTTTATAGTTCAGATATTTACGCATGAGGTGATACCACATATGTTTATTTTTGTTTACATAATAATTTTTTTTAAATGGGAAAATGGGAGTGATTCAAACTTTTATTACTGAAGGGGTTAAATCACAATTATTAACTTGTTTAAACTTTTTTTACACATTTTTTTTTTTAGCCCTGATAGGGGGCTATTTCATGCAATTCTTAGATTGTATACACTGATCAATGCTATGGCAGGCTTGGAGCAATAGAACACTGATTGGATGGCGAGAAGGAAGGTAAGTGTCCTCCTGATGTCCTCACAGCTGTTCAGGATTCCGTGATTTCACCGCAGCGGTCCCAAACAGCCCACTGAGCTAACCGGCAAGTGCAACTTTGATCGCAGCGTATAAAGGGTTAATACCAGACATCAGCATGATTGGCGATGTCCGGTATTAGCCACGGGTCCCGGTTGCTGATAGCAACTGGGACCCACCAGGTATGAAGCACGTTCAGCTCCTAAGCGCGCTTCCCATAACGGGAGCAGGCAATGGACATAAAAATACTTCTGTGATCATTAAGGGGTTAAGGGGCAGTCTTTAGTTACCTTTAAAACCATTTTAGGGCACATATGATTTTTGTATTCCTTTATTAGGTAGGGCTAATAAAAATGTTAGTGTTATAGAACAGATCATTACCAATGTGACAATACCAAATCTGTTTAGGTTTATCTTTTTCATTATTAATAATAAGAATAAGAATAATACATAAAATAAATTTTAAGTGGAAAAATTGTCATTTAATTTTTTCAATTTTTTTGTTTTATCACATTATCACTTTATCACAATGTGAACCATTGACTATTTACAATATACACTGTACATAGTAAGGGCAGTCTATTATGCCTTCCTGTCAGTATCCTAATGAAATGCTGCTTATTAGATCCTGCCTAGTAAGCTACATATGTTGTCTAGACATTTTAGAAGGTTATACCATACCAGAACTTACTTCTTAGACTCCTGTGACCGCAAGATACAGCTGGGTGAAGTGTGCAGCAGCGCTCCTCACTCCATGGCTGTCACTCAAATCCAACTTATTCCCCATAGACTTCAATGCTGAGAATGAGTCAGACGGAGTGGACGGCCAGGGAGTATAGAGTGCTGCCACACACTTCACAGAGTTATAACTCACGATAACGGGACTGGGGACTCAGAAACAGTGTGATTTAAACTTTTGACTTGTTTGGACAATATATTAAAAGTTTTTCCAAATGACAATGATGCTTTTAAAGGCCAGAACAGGAGTTCGCTCTGATCGCGACCATTACAGAGGTTGGATGTTACAGCGGCTCCAGCTGTAGATGGTACAGTCACAATTCCTAAGCTTGGGCTATCCAAACAACATAACTGTATGACTAGCTTAAAGGAATGAAACAAAATGATAAGATTTCATACCCCAGGGTGAATGGTTTTTGATTTGTTCCAGTTAAATTGTTTTCCATTTTACTAACTATCGCATGAACATATAATAGTAGGGGTTCCCGGCACGGTCCCAAACATCATTTGCAGTTCTTATTGGGTGCCCTTTCTTTATTACTGCAAATCTGTAATTGTAGAGACTGGCACATGAAGACATAACAAACCTTTATTTTGTATTGCTTGTATGTAAGTTTGCATGTGTTTTGTACATTAGAATTGTATTGTAAGATGGATAATTGTAGGACCATAGAACAGATAAGCATCTTGTCATAAATGTGCACCGTGTTTGGCAAGTGTTGTATGGGCATTACTGGGACTAATATGCTTGTATGGGCATTATTTTAACACTGACGTTGTACAATGTTCTTTGATGTTAATTTACTAACTGTTACATTACTTTCAAAATAATATGGGTAAATGTGTATTATGAGCACAATTATAAGAAGCAGTTCTATTAATATGTCCCCAACATTGAAGAAAAACTTGCTGGCAATATGAATGCTGGCATTTGTTAATTACACATACCATAATAATTATCCAGGTAATGGTGGCAACCCTGCTCTAGTGGTCTACCAAATCCACACAATCTTCCTACTACGTTCCAGGAAAAGGGAACATTTTAGGGATTTCAGTCTTGGAGTTCTTCCATTTATAAATCCTGCATGTGTATGAGCAACCTGATGTTCTCCTGCATAGCTTTTACATGATACCTTACCCTTGTGAGTGAGGTGACCTGTTAATGTGATTCCATAATAGTCCAACTAACAGTTCACATTAAAGGGGTACTCCACTGGAAAACATTTTCTTTTAAATCAACTGGTGCCAGAAAGTTAAGCAGATTTGTAAATTACTTCTATTAAAAAATCCCAATCCTTCCAGTACTTATCAGCTGCTGTATAATACACAGGAAGTTCTTTTCTTTTTGAATATCCTTTCTGCCTGACCACAGTGCTCTCTGCTGACACCTTTGTCCATTTTAGGAACTGTCCAGAGCAGGAGCAAATCCCCATAGAAAACCTATCCTGCGCTGGAAAGTTCCTGACACGGACAGAGGTGTCAGCAGAGAGCACTTGTGGTCAGGCAGAAAGGAAATTCAAAGAGAAAAGAACTTCCTTTGTATTATACAGCAGCTGATATGTATTGGAAGGATTGTGATTTTTTTTAATAGAAGTAATTTACAAATCTGTTTAACTTTCTAACACCAGTTGATTTAAAGAAAATGTTTTCCAGTAGTGTACCCCTATGGCTATGTTCACATGGCAGAAATTCTGCATAGATTTGTGAATTCTGCGTCCGCATAAATTTGGCCGGAATTTCGCATCTTTCAATCATTTGCGGAATCTATGAGGAATTATGTGGAATTTCTGCATAAATTTTGCATGAATCTACAGTGCACGTAAAAAGAGTGTTTTTATTCAATGCAAACATTAAATTTCACGTGGAATCCATGCAAATTCCACATCAATTCCGCACAAAATCCGCATTTAGCACAGCAAATAAAGCCCTGTTGACTTCAATGGGCTTCCAATGCAAAATTCCGCAAAAATATAGGCCATGAGTTACATTTTTCGGAACTTTAGCTACGGAGTGTCCGCAGCAAAAATTTTGCTGTGTTAATGGGACTGTGGAATCCCAATGAAGTGAATTGTCTTGAAAAAATGCAGAATTTCCATGCGGATTTCAATGCGAAAATCCATGCCAAAATTCTGCTGTGTAACAATAGCCTAACAGTAACCAATCCATGATGTAATGGAATGTCATAGGGCATTAAGGTGTTAAAAATCTGTGTGAGATACAAGTCTCTCCAGTATTTTCCCAACTGAGGGCTTACACCATGTATTTAACTTGTGACAATGTCAGCATCTGCAAGCATACAAAATGTAACCTTTTTAGATGTGACAAGATAGATGGATGAAGTCATTTCTTGCTGAGAACAGGCAAGGTTCATAAATAAGCCTATTTATGTAGCAATAGGAAAAAGTGCAATTTAATTTAGTAAAATATCTTGATTTAAATACAATTTGAAAAGCAGAGGAGGGTATTCACAAGGCAGTCAATGTTCACCCAGGGAGGGGGAAGGGGGCACTTAGAATGTTTGCCCCCAAAGAAATGTTTTTATTCATCATCTCAAAAGTGGAGAGTAAAAAGCATTTTTGTGTATTTTTATGATTCATGACAAAAATAAGTGTTTGTTAAACGAGTACTCCGCCCCTGGACATCTTATCTTATCCCCTATCCCACCGCTGGGGACCCCCGGGATCTCTTCTGCGGCACCCTTGCTCTGTGCCTAATGAAGGGCGATACAGGGACTGGAGCATCGTGATGTCACGGCTCCGCCCCTTGGTGATGTCATGGCCCGCCCCTGAATGCAAGTCTATGGGAGGGGGCGTGATGGCTGCCACACCCCCTCCCATAGACTTGTGTTGAGGGGGCAGAGCCGTGACATAATGAGGGGTGGAGCTGTGATGTCACAATACTCTGGCCCCTGTATCGCCAGTCATTATACACAGTGCAAGTTTTTTCTGTGCAGTGATGTGTTGCAGCTGAGATAATGGGGGTAACCAGCGGAGGGACCCCCGTGATCAGACATCTTATCGCCTATCCTTTGGATAGGGGATAAGATGTCTAGGGGCGGAGTACCTTTTTAAGCTAAACCAAATAGCAATATGGAAAAGGAAGATAGTGGAAGAATTATGCAGGGGCATTGTTGGAAAAAACAGTCAATAACATATAACGTATGCACTTGCACATTGTTGAAAATTCTGAGGCAAAGGGTGGTTGTTGGGTCACCTTGGACCCTCAGCAGCACAATCATGGAGGTCCAATGAGTTAAAGTGGTGGCCAGGGGATTTCCTCCTTACCTCCACGCTGCTCTTTCAATATAGTCTGCCTTATAATAGTTATAACAGTTATAGTATATATTATATGAACTCTTTGGTTGTTTTTTTGCCTAAAAAATCATGACTTTCTCCATCACATGCTGTATTAGGTCCAGTTAACAGATGTCTGGTAATCCAGTATAGTGTGTGCAGTGTGTATACTTTTGGAGGGTTTTTGGAGGGTTTTTAGTTTTTTACCTTTTTGTGGTGTGTACAAGGACATGTCAGTTTATCTTCATATAATAGAATCACAGGTAAAAAATAAAGTGCTCCTTATCAAATATACATACTCATTTATTTTATCCAGGGCCTATTAGACATATAGATTTGTTATTAAGAAATGCAGTTAAGAAAAGGATGATAATAAAAAAGTGTGTCTGGAACTTGTTCTGGTAGCAAGAAGCCAAGAACCGGCAGTGTTCCCTCTAAATCAGTAGTGAACCAGTATCATGACGACTACTATGGATACATTTCATCTGGAGAAGAAGAACCATGTCCTGAGTGTGTTGTTTGCGGTGACAAGCTGGCAAATGAAGCTATGGTTCCAAGTAAGCTGAAAAGACACCTTCATACAAAGCACTGACATTTGTGCAAGAAACCAATTGAATATTTTAGAAGGCTTCTAGCTGAACAAACACACCAGTCTCAACAATTAATGAAAGTATCAACTATTTCTGACAAAGCTCACGAAGCAGGGTATGCTGTTGCATAAAAGGTTGCACAAAAGAGGAAATCACAAACAACTGCAAAGTTATAGTAATGCTACCAGCACATTGTAAAATTGCAAATATTATATTTGGTGAATAAATATGAAAATCCCCATGTTCGATAATGCTATTGGTCATTATAAAAGGGATATCTGGCATTGAAGAAGGCAAATTGGAGGAGTCAACTGACATGACTGGAAACGCACAACTTTTACAATTCTTCATGTTTGTTTATAATAAGGACATAATTGACCATTTTTTATTTTGCAAACAGCTTCTAGAAACAACAAGAGGCCAAGACCCCTATGAGGTTATTAAGAGCTATTTCAGATCTCACCATTTAGCATGGGAATCCTACATAAGCACCTACACAGATGCTTCCCCCACCCCATGTCTGGTAGGTGAGAAGGATTTATCACAAAATTTGTGCTACCTGAGCCACGAGCCGAAGAAGACGCACGGATGCAGAGCTCCTGAGGCAAAGGCACATTATCGATCATTTAGCAACGGAAGGAATCTCCTAACCTGCTCACAAACGCTCCAGTGGGGTTCCTGATCGCCCCCGGAGCCTGAGGACACCTCGACCGCCTGCTTAGACCCGTGCTTTCCCAAGATACGGCCTGCGCTGCTGTGTGGCTGAAGAACGCCGGCGCCATCTTGCCACGGGTGCGACGCGCACCGAAAGGAGACACTGCCACAGGGCCTGGGACGGACCGGATGAGAGTACTACGCGCAGTGAGTACCAACTGACTTGCCCGTGCTGGCGACAGGACTGCCTGGGGTTGGCCGCGGGACCTCACTACGGGAGCGTGTGGTAACTACTGTGCGGTGGCCGAGTGCAGGGGACCTGTCGCCGCCATCTTGCGGCCCTGCTTTCCTCCCCCCCTTGTAAAGGCCCTGTACAGGACGGGAATCTTGCTGGCCATCCGGGGACAAAAGACCAGTACTTACCTTGTCAGACGGTCAGCGCTGTAACCAGCTGACGCCTCCCGACCCTGCTCCACACCTAACTCCATCTCACTCCTCGTTTAGTTGGCGTGACGCGGCACGCGCACCTGGAGGGGAGATAAGACCCGGCCTGCTCTCCACATCCTTCAGTTTAGAAGAAAGCGCCCCACGCGACTAAGGAGGCCTAAAGCACAGTGCAGGGTCTGAATGGTGCACCGGCCCCACTTCACTCAATCCCCTGGATTGCCCTATGGTCATCGCCAAATACCCTGTCCGATACCGCAAGGCTGTTGAGGTGTTACATGGGGAATATGTGACATATAGCGTTCATACTGTGGATCTGATGTCTGCTGGCGCCCCCCTAAGTACGGCGATTGAGTTTTCCTGTGGTGCCTCCACACAATTGAGTGGCTGGGAGAGAAGTGCCAAAAATTGCTTCTGAGAAACTTAAACTCTCCTACCCTTCACAATAACCGCAAATATACGGACTCTATGCGAAAATCCACATACTGTGTATCACGGACTCTCTGAGACCTGGACTCCTGGGGCAGCAGCCCTCTGCTGCCACCTAGTGATCACTCAGACGTGTCACATCTCTAATGCTAAGTGGTTTATGAAAGATCATTTTAACTCAGTTCCTGTCCAACTGCTAGCCTCCCCACCCCTGGCGTACCAGCAGCCAATAGCTGGTGTACTACAAGGTCTCCCTCCCCCCTACGCTCCACGAGTGAAGATTGATACCATGAGATAAATTGCTTCGGCACCCGGACTGTCAGGTGTCTCCTCTATGATGCCAGCATCCCCCTCCCCCCCCTTTTTGCTAATGTTCAAATGCGGCTTCTGATGTCTCCACTACTACATGATGGTGAAAATTGGTCCAGCCAAACCTAGACCCAGCTCTCCATACACCAAAAAAGGCAGTATTGACACTTTTGTGAAAAGATCCAACTCTTCTGATTCAAGGAAAATTAGCGACATGGCTTCTATACAGGAGAAATCCTTGACACCTAAGGCGCGCAGAGAACCCACTGTAGATCGAGAAAGCGACTCTGAAGAACTTGTCTTGAATAACTCTTTACCTGTGTCACGCACATTTATGGACAGACTTCTTAGGAACGCCTTGGAACCTGTCACCAAAGAGATCCAAGATCTGAAATCAGACATTAGACAAATCGGTAACAGGGTGGAACAGCTAGAAAATGCACACACACAAGTAGTAGCCTACACTGCAGCTTCTACCTCAGCAATGGGCTCCTGCCAAAACCATTTAAATAAAGTAATTGACTGGCTTGAGGACCAAGACAACCGGAGTAGAAGGAACAACTTGCGAATTAAGGGTCTCCCAGAGACGGTACTACCGGAGTCGCTGAATGCCACACTGAAACTCGTTTTCATTCGCATCTTGGGGGAAACATACCCCTTAGAAATCCAAATAGAGAGAGCTCACAGATCTCTGCAGGCGAAACCTAGAGCTCAAGACCCACCGCGCAATGTGATCTGTCGCTTATTAAACTCCACGGTGCGCGATGATATTCTACAAAAAGCAAGAACGTGCCAAGATCTGAAATTTGAAGACACTCCTCTGGCCGTCTTCCAAGATCTGGCCAGGATAACTATTTCAAAGAGAGGAATGCTGCGCCCTCTGACAACATACTTACGCCAAAAGAACATCCTTTACAGATGGCTTTTTCCCTTTGGAATTTCTTTTGCTGTGGAGAGCAAGAGGTTCATAATCAGGAATAGACAGGACTTGACACCGGCCCTGGAGGCCCTAAGCCAGACCGACTTGGACATTCCAGACTGGTCCGCTGTGACTGATCTTACTCAGCTACCTACTATCACACCTCCTACTCCGTGGGAAGGTGTTGGAACCCAAAAGTCCCAGAAGAAGAAGAAGACCCACAAGATGACACCTAAGCGTATTGACATGGATTCTGTCTGACCATCGCTGTTCATTCCATGTCAAGCTCTTGCGCATCGGGAGTGGAACACTTCTTCGCCCATGTCAATGACCCTTGTGTGAACACTGGACCAAGTGACAAGACTGTCCAACATTATCTTGTGCACCAGGAATGATGCACCTCCCTGCACATGCGACCCACCCGTATGTGCATACCAGACGTTGTTAGGTTCTAATTGCCCGCAGAGAGCTGAGACTTAGATTAATATTTTCATGCTAGCTTAAAACGTGGACGCCATTACATTCTATGATCTAACTGCAGAGCCCCAGCGCTAGTTTGAAACTCTCTATCTGAATGGGCGGTTATTTGTTGACGTGTTTGTAGATCTGGTTGCTAGAACGGGTGGCCTAGTGTCCACCCCTACGATCTATATACTGAATGTTTCCAAATCATATGATGATCTTATCGTATTCTTACTTTTAGACATACTGTTTCCTATAAGCGTGTACGTTCCCTTGCTCCTTGCTTGCTCATTTGCTTCTAACCCTTTGACACCCTATATATATTGGTCATTCACAGATATCGGTAGGCCCTTACACATTATTACCTCTGGAGATACTCAGGTACAGTAATGGTTTACATACCACAACCCAACTATGGGTAGTAATCACCAATGTAGATCTTTATTTGAACAGATAGTCGTATGTTGATGTACTTGAGGAGCTTTTTACCGTGTCGGACTAGTCGACATACACACACTCCCCCCCCCCCCCTCACCCTCCCCTAGAGTTTGTATGTCAACTGCTAATTAGTTGCGCTCATGTCTTGACGCAACTACAACTTCAATTACTAGTACTTAATGACATATGCCCCCCCCATCTTTAGACCTATACACATAGGCTGGGTAATCACACTATATGTACCATAGCCTCTGCAACATTCCTGTACAGAGACATGTGTTCCTCAGCCTTGCACTTTTTCTTTCTACAGATGGCTTTTTGCTACTGGTTAGTTAATTGCCATTCCTCACCTCTCGCTCTCCTTATTCATAATCTATCCTCTCCCCTCTCCTTTCCTTGACCAAATTGATGTCCCAACACTAGAAGCCTCTGATATCGAATCTTTGCTTCATCCCGTCACCGCACAGGAAGTTAGAGAAACCGTCTCTTCATTCCCCACTGGTAAAAGCCCTGGTCCGGATGGACTCACAATCCTTTATTACAAGAAATTTATAGATATTCTTGCTCCTCGCTTTGCAGACAACTGTAACGCCCTCCTAAACGGAGACCGCTTTCCCAGACAAGCACTAGAGGCACACATCACGGTCATCCCTAAAGAGGGAAAAGATCCGTCGCTCTGTGCCAATTATAGACCTATATCCCTACTTAACCTCGATGTAAAAATCTGGGCAAAACTGCTGGCCATTAGAGTTGGCAAAATTCTACCAAAACTCATCCACCCGGACCAGACTGGCTTTGTGAAGGGCAGAGAGGGGAGACATAATGTGATTAGGGTCTTACACGCCATTCAATATGCACAGGATTCCCGTACCCCCATGCTTCTTCTTGGCACTGATGCCTAGAAGGCATTTGACAGGGTTGCATGGGACTTTTTGGAACATACCCTGATTAAATTTGGATTCCCCACGAAATTTATTAATGCCATCTTTTCCCTTTACACCACTCCATATGCCAGAGCTCGGATAAATGGCACCCTGTCGCCGGCCTTCCATATAAAAAATGGAACTAGACAGGGCTGCCCCCTTTCGCCATCTTTATTCATTCTAACAGTCGAAACGCTCCTCCAGAGTCTTAGAAGGGACCCGGAGATTACTGGCCTGACCATAGGCTCACAAGAGCACCTAGTTTCAGCTTTCGCTGATGATGTGTTGCTGCTGATTACGAATCCTCGTAGGTCTGTATCGGGACTGCTCCGGGTCCTGTCTGCTTATGGCGCAGCATCGAACTTTAAGGTGAACTACTCCAAATCTGAAATATTAAATGTTACTATACCAACGCGACTCGCGGAAGTGATTAAGTCCCTCGCCCCTTTCCAATGGCCCTCAACCTCAATGAAGTATCTAGGAGTCAAACTCACAAAATCACTGTCATCCTTGTTCGACAATAACTTTCCACCTTTACTACACAAACTAACGGAGTTGCTGCGCACATATGACATACCTTATCTTTCGTGGATGGGGCAAAAGAATTTACTGCAAACATATGTCATGCCCATATTTTTATATACTTTATCCATTCTCCCAATTCACCTACCACTATCCTATCTACATAAAATACGTCGCCTTTTTTCCAACTTTCTATGGAAGACAGGGAAACCGAGACTGGCGCACTCAGTTCTAATACGTAAGAAACTGAAGGGAGGACTGGGTCTGCCTGACGTAGAAAACTACTATAAGGCAATTCACCTGAGAAGGTGGATAGAAATAGCAGCAGGGAGAAGCTTGCTTAGAGATCAAGAGTTGGAGACTAGAACGTTGGGCAATAATGCTCTAAGTTTTATATGGACGCCACAAAAGACTACTGCTTCAACTCTTCATAACCCTTTGCTCAAAGGCACTTTGCTAGTAAGATACGACATATCTAGCTCTACACAGGAGACAGTTTCGCCACTTGCACCAGCTTCACTTATACCGCAAACACTAAACACATTAGGGGCCAGTTCTAACCCACTGTGGTCTGTCTTATCTTCGATCGACTTAGCCACCTTTCTTACGAATAACAAGATACCTGATATTGACTCACTTACATCCCTGATCCCATCTCACCCCTCCGCTACACTACACGCTTACACTGCCAGACAACAATGTATAGCTTTCCAGAAACAATTTTCTGTTGCCAAGACCCTTTCATGGCTAGACCGGCTCTACATCCATGGCACTAAGAACCAACTCAAATTGTCACTTCTTTACACCCAACTGGTTCAAGACACACACACTCCGCACCCATTATATCTAAACTCATGGGAAAAAGAACTCAAACTAAATTTAACCGATGATGTAAGAGATTATGTGCTACAGAACTCACATGGTTTCTCCCGATGCGTAAAATTGCAGGAAAATCATTACAAGTTGCTTACCAGATGGTACAAAACACCAGAGGCCCTATTTAGATTTGGACTAACCCGTGATAACATGTGCTGGTGCTGTAGCGAGGAGGTGGGCACGTTTGAGCATATTTGGTGGTCCTGCCCAGTAATACAGACTTTCTGGAAAGATGTAGAGGCCACAATAAATTCAGTCTGTGGAAGCTCAATTTCCCTTTCTATGGCAGTAGTAGCTCTGGCGCTTCCCACTCCCTCGCTCAGACCATCTAAGGGCTCCCTCCCTACCCACATGTTGGCTGCGGCTAAGTTGCTGGTCCCTCTGCTGTGGAAACAAAAAAACCCTCCCTCTAAAGCCCAATGGCTGGAGAAAATTAATCAGATATGCCGCATGGAGGAGATGTCTAGCTGGCACCTAGGTTCACACGACAGATACGTGCAACTGTGGTCTCCATGGCTGGAATATAAAAAACGCCATGCTGCTACCGCCGATGTAGTCACTTGAGCTCACCCAGTCACCCCCCCCCCCCTATCCCCCCCCCCCCTCCCCTCAATCATATTTTTAACTACACGAACCCCCCCCACCCCCACCCCCTTATGTACCTTTCATCCAATCACTAGCAACACCTTTATGATATGTCCTGGCCGGGACACGTTTTTCTTTTCCTTCCTTACTAATGTTAATTGTGGTACTTAAATTTACCTGTTCCTCTGAGATATGTTCATACGTTTGTTGATGCAGATTTCCTGTCATGATATTGGCTTACCATCTGCAACGATTACTAGCAAGGATTTTTTGTACCACCTAAGACCATTACTGGACTCTTAAAAAGCCTTATCTTGTTCATTCAGAAGTGACACCTCCAGATAACTAAATGTTCACTATTTTACTATAGCTCTTATGTGGGGTCACTGCGATGATCCAGGAAAGTCTTTATATTGTTTCATGTTGTTCTTTAAACTAATAAAAAGAGATTTGTCAAAAAAAATTTGTGCTACCTGAAATCCAGAAGGTATTAGATGACAGATTCAAGAAGTTAACTATATAAAAAGTAGGCAATTCAATCAAGGTTATTTTCAATACTGTGTTCTGCCATGGAATCTGCTAACACACAATTTCTACTGACGTGGTTACCTTGTGGATGGGTGCTTTCAAGGTTTTATAAACTAAGGCAGAAGCTTCTTATATTTTTGACATCAGAATTCTCTGGGATGGCGGACCTGCTTAGTAATGAAACCTGGTGCAATAAAGTTGCATTCCTGGCTAACTAAGGAAAAACTAACATTGATGGGAGCCAGAGTCAAAATAGAAATCTTCTAATTGGCAAAAACAGTTTGTTGATACTGAGTAACAACATTGAAAAGTGTTTTCCATCACTTGGATTAGGTAAACGATCCATTTGTAGTAAGTGCTTGTGAGGCCGAAGAATTTACAGTTGCCCAAGAGGCGGAGCTAATTGAAATCAGAAACGACAGTGGATTAATACTGAAGCACCTATACCCCACCATAACAAAGAAGGCAATTGAACCACATCTTTCTCTCTAAATGTTGTACCTGTGTGAGCCTGTATTTACTAATGATAGTGAATGATAACCAAGAAAAGGTTGCGTCTTGAAACACTGGAGGAGGACTTAAGGGTGTGCTTTTCAGCTGTTCTACCTCGATCAAGGGAGATCATGAAACAACACCAAGCTTGATATTGTTTGTAGAGCAAAGCTTATCTTTACTTTTTTCTTCCCTCCTCCTAAGAGTCATAACTCTTTTAACTCCCCAGCGGTCGGACCCCCCTCGTTCTAATACCTATCCCCTTATTCCTATCCTTAGGATGGGGGACAAGTTGTACATCCTGGAGTTATCCTTTAATTTTCCACCTACAGGGCTTGTTTTATGCGTGACCAATTGTACTTTGAAATGACATCACTCATTGTACCACAAAAGCCAAAAAAATTATACCCTATTAACATAGGTTTTGTTTAATTTTACTTCTTTTAAATAAGGTAAACTAGTTAACCCCTTAAGGACACAGACAATTTTGTTTTTGCATTTTAGTTTTTTTCCTCCTCCTCTTTTAAAAATCATAACTAGTATTTTTATCCACAGACCCATGTGAGGGCCTGTTTCATGTGTGACCAATTGTACTTTGCAATTACATCACTCATTTTACCCTAAAATATATGGCAAACGTAAAAAAAATATTATTTGTGTGGTTTCGTTTTCACGCTGTACACTTTACGGTAAAAATAAAATTTTTCTTTGTTCTGTGGGTCAATGCGATAAAAAAAACAACAACTCAAAAACCACAAAATAAGTATGTTTAAATTGCCCTATTTTGACCCTATAGGGGGTCTCCTCATTCTCAAATTTTTCTGTATACAGGGCTGTATGAGGGCTATTTTTTTTGTGCCATGATCTGTATTCTTTTTTATTTGTACCACTTTATGTTAATGTGCCTATTTAATTGCATTTTCTTACTTTTTTTTATGTAATGTGACCAAAACATAGCAAATTTGGATGTTCTTTTTTTTTATGTTTACACCGTTCACCATACGAGATCATTTACATTATTTTCTGATAGTTTTACATTTATGCACATGGCAATACCAAATATGTACATTTATTATATGTTTTATGCTTTTTGTGGGTAAAATAGGAAAAAATTGATAGGCATAGCACTGATCAGTTTTATCGACAATCTGCTTCTCTGGTCTGCTCGATGTCAGACCATAGGAGAAGACGCCTGGAGAGTGGCAGAGGCAGGTGAGGGAACCTCTGGCTGACATGTTGGACGATCGGATCCTCGTGGCAGTGCCGCAGGCAATCCGATCATCCATTTAAAGTGCCGTGTTACCACAGATGTCATGCTTTTTATTGGTTACGGCATCTGAGGGGTTAATGGCGGATATCATGTTCTTGCCTCTATTGTACGCACGTGTCTGCAGACTTAGTATTTTCTACAGTACCAACAATTTGAAGTTACTGAGTATTGACTACAGTGCAGGTACAAACGATTTTAAATTACTGAGTGGCAGATCATCAGGGCCACTTATTTATACTCTCTGCTATGATTCAGCCAAGTAAAATATAACATATTCTACTATGTACCTGCACGATACCTCAGTTATACTAGCGCATAAGATGGCTTTAGATTGCATTATTTATAGAGAATTATCATGATTTTAACATGGAGATATTTTAACATGGAGATTTCCATAGTTTTGACATGCTAGAGGTACAGAATACTAGGACAATATTTAGATATATTAGGAATAGGGATATGTTGTTTTACCAGTAGCGACATGCTGTCATATTCATTATATCCATACAGGGGCGGACTGACTGGCCCGTGTGATCGGACATCGTCCGAGGGCCCGGCCGGGTTAAGGGCCCGCCGCTACTGAGGATCTGGGATCCTCAGTAGACAGTGCTGCCTTCTCCTCCTCTATACACGCACATACAGGACAAGGCGTCCACTCTGTCTGAGCCGCAACTGCAGCTTACACAGAGGAGACGTGACCTTCGCCCCCACGCAGCACACAGTACAGGTGCCGATGATGTCACTCATCGGCACCTGCACTGTGGAGCGGACAAGACGCGGGCCCCTTCTGCTCAGGAGATCGCTGCGTGTGATATCAGGTGAGCATCACTTTTTTTTTTTTTACCCTGCCTATACCTATGGGAAAGAGGGGGGGGGGATCTGCCTATACTTATGGTGAAAGTGGGGGGGAACTCTGCCTATACTTATGGGGAAGAGGGGACTCTGTCTATACTTATGGGGAAAGGGGGGAACTCTGCCTTTAACTATGGGGAAAGGGAGGACTCTGCCTATACCTATGGGGAAAAGGGGGGGACTCTGCCTATACCTATGGGGAAGAGGGGAGGAGGGTAACTCTGCCTATACTTATGGGGAAAGGGGGGACTCTGCCTATACCTATGGGGAAGGGGGGTAACTCTGCCTATACTTATGGGAAAGGGGGAGGGGGTAACTCTGCTTATACCTCTGAGGAAAGGGGGGATAAACTCTGCCTATACCTATGGGGAAAGGGGGGTAACTCTGCCTTTACCTATGGGAAAAAGGGGGGGGGGCTCTGCCTATATCTATGAGGAGGGGGGGGGGTAATTCTGCCTATACTTATGGGGAAAGGGGGAGGGGGGTAACTCTGCCTATACCTATGGGGAACAGGTAACTCTGCCTATACCTATGGGGAAAGGGGGGTAACTCTGCCTATACCTATGGGGAAGGGGGGGTTTAGCTCTGCTTATACCTACGGGGAAAGGGGGGAGGGGACTCTGCTGCCTATATCTAAGAAGAAGGGGGAGTTAAAGTCTGCTGCCTATACCTATGGGGAAGGGTGGGGGGCTAACTCTGCTGCCTATACCTTTGGGGAAGGGGGGGTTAACTCTGCTGCCTATACCTATAGGGAAGTAGAGGGGTAAACTCTGCTGCCTATACCTACAGGGAAGGGGGAGTTAACTCTGCTGCCTATACCTACGGGGAAGGGGGGCTACCTAACTTTATACCTGGATGCCTAACTACTTACCTACATACCAGGCTATCTAAATAACTACATACCCAGCTACCTAGCTATGTACATACCTGGCCTTCATGCATGGCTGCCTAGCTAGCCCCCTACCTAACTGGCTTGTTACCTACCTATATATCTGGCTTCCTGATTTACCTACCTTGTTACCTGTTTACCTGGCTACCTACCTGCCCTTTTACTGTGCAGGACACTAAGGAGGGCATTATTACAGTTTGTGGGCCTATAGGTGGAAAGATTGTGTAGAGGAGGGGAGGGCACTGGAAAAATGCAGAGTCTGACATGTTTTTCCTGCAGATGTTAAGAGATCCACATGGCGGTCTGATGTGGACGGAGAAGAAAAGGAAAGAGGACAACGCTGATCAGAAAATATGTAATTGTGAGTCCCAAAATGTAACTGTAATCACTTCTATGGTGTACAGATCCTGTGTGAAGCTGATATCTACCACAATATAGTCCTGTAAATAATCACTTATGTTGTATACAGATTCTGTATAGTATACTGGTCTGTGTATTGTGGTTTTATTCGGTACAGTCTGGCAGTATTATCCAGTTATTGTGTGGTGGTATATATTTACTCCTTGTATACCAGTATTATTGGTCATGGAAATTTACCTACATTAAAGTGTTTCTTACATATATACATTTCAGTTTATTGGACGTGGGATTTGGGTGGAATAGGGGCGTGGCAGGAGATTGACGAGCTGCAGAGCCTAGCAGGGGCCCTTGCCTTTTTTTGGTCCGGGGGCCCCGAGTGTTGTCAGTCTGCCCCTGTATCCATATATATCATATTGTGGGGTGTATACTAGTTGCCCGTACATATTGGAAATAAAGATCAATCTTATATCCACCTAATTTATCCTAGTTCCCTATTATACCAAGTTATGCATCTTGGTATGTTTGTTTGTTTTGTTTTATGTGTGTGCTTTCCCATTAATTTATTTAATATTATTTATTTTAGTTTTTTTGTTTATTTATTATTGTTTTTTGATTTTACATGCATTACCATTATAGAGAGTGGATTGGGCAACAGGAGTTCACCCCATTCCTATTTTTTCTTTTATATTGTCTCATTCTCTTTCTCTTTAGATTGTCATTGTCTCTAGGGCTCTTCATCATCTGCTTCATCTGGTCCACTATTTAGGGTTTTGAGTTTCACGGTTCATGATTCCTATCTGCTAAATATACTATTTTATTAGCGCATCTTACTATATATTCTTTCATATGCATGTTTAATGTTTATTTTAGTCATATCAGATATATACAGGGCTCAAGTCCTGCAGGAACGCATAGGAACTGAGTTCCTGCACTTTTTCCTCAGCAGGAATTGGCAGAACCAGCCCTTGAGTGTAAATCTTGGGTAAGTTCCCACACTTTTTTACCCCAGAACTTGACCCCTGGATATATAATGGAAAAGAAGAAATCCCGGCACCAGCAACTTGAATGCAAATAAACGATTTATTTGTAATATAGCAGATTACACATGTAACAAAGGACGCATTTCGGCTTATACAGCCTTTTTCAATTGTATACAAACATATATGAATAGCATGCTTTTACCACACAAAGGGAATAATTGACACAAAAATGAAAACTTACCTGACTAACACCGAACTCATAACACCCATTTTCTACATTTTGCCTTAAATACATAACCCCTTAAGGACCGAGCCCATTTTCACCTTAAGGACCAGAGCATTTTTTTTAACATCTGACCACTATCACTTTAAACATTAATAACTCTGGGATGGTTTTACTTATCATTCTGATTCCAAGATTATTTTTTCGTGACATATTCTACTTTAACATAGTGGTAAAATTGTGGTAACTTGCATCCTTTCTTGGTGAAAAATCCCAAAATTTGATGAAAAAATTGAAAATTTCGCATTTTTCTAATTTTGAAGCTCTCTGCTTGTAAGGAAAATGGATATTCAAATTAAATTTCTTTTTGGTTCACATATACAATATGTCTACTTTATGTTTGCATCATAAAATTGATATGTTTTTACTTTTGGAGGACACCAGAGGGCTTCAAAGTTCAGCAGCAATTTTCCAATTTTTCACAAAATTTTCAAATTCAATATTTTTCAGGGACCAGTTCAGTTTTGAAGTGGATTTCAAGGATCTTCATATTAGAAATACCCCATAAATGAGCCCATTATAAAAACTACACCCCCAAAGTATTCAAAATGACATTCAGTCAGTGTTTTAACCCTTTAGGTGTTTCACAGGAATAGCAGCAAAGTGAAGGAGAAAATTCCAAATCTTCATTTTTTACACTCGCATGTTCTTGTTGACCCAATTTTTGAATTTTTGCAAGGGGTAAAAGGAGAAAATTTTTACTTGTATTTGTAACCCAATTTCTCTCGAGTAAGCACATACCTCATATGTCTATGTAAAGTGTTCGGCGGGCGCAGTAGGGGGCTCAGAAGGGAAGGAGCGACAAGGGGATTTTGGAGAGAACATTTTTCTGAAATGGTTTTTGGGGGGCATGTCACCTTTAGGAAGCCCCTAGGGTGCCAAAACAGCAACAAAAAAAACATGGCATACCATTTTGGAAACTAGACCCCTTGAGGAACGTAACAAGGAATTAAGTGAGCCTTAATACCCCACAGGTGTTTCATGACTTTTGCAAATGTAAAAAAAATTAAAAAAAAATTGCATAAAATGCTTGTTTTCCCAAAAATTTTACATTTTTAAAAAGGGTAATAGCAGAAAACACCCCCCAAAATTTGAAGCCCAATTTCTCCCGATTCAGAAAACACCCCATATGGGGGTGAAAATGTTCTGCTGGCGCACTATAGGTCTCGGAAGAGAAGGAGTCACATTTGTCTTTTTTGAAGGAAATTTTGCTCTGGGGGCATGCCGCATTTAGGAAGCCCCTATGGTGCCAGGACAGCAAAAAAAAAAGACCCCTTGGGGAACGTAACAAGGGGTAAAGTGAACCTTAATACCCCACAGGGGTTTCACAACTTTTGCATATGTAAAAAAAAAAATTTTTATCTAAAATGCTTGGTTTCCCAAAAAAATAAAATTTTTACAAAGGGTTAAAGCAGAAAATACCCCCCAAAATTTGAAGCCCAATTTCTCCCTATTCAGAAAACACCCCATATGGAGGTGAAAAGTGCCAGAACAGCAAAAAAAAAAAAAAAAACCCACATGGCATACTATTTTGGAAACTAGACCCCTCGGGGAACGTAACAAGGGGTAATGTGAACCTTAATACCCCGCAGGTGATTCACGACTTTTGCATATGTAAGTGGCTATCTGGCAATACTGGGAGTAGTTGTTTTGCAACAGCTGGAGGCTCCGTTTTGGAAACAGTGGCTTACCAGACATTTTTCATTTTTATTGGGGAGGGGGGCTGTGTAGGGGTATGTGTATATGAAGTGTTTTTTACTGTTTATTTTATTTTGTGTTAGTGTAGTGTAGTGTAGTGTTTTTAGGGTACAGTCATACTGGTGGGGGTTCACAGTAGTTTCTCGCTGGCAGTTTGAGCTGCGGCAGAAAATTTGCCGCAGCTCAAACTTGCAGCCGGATACTTACTGTAAACCACCGCCCATGTGAGTGTACCCTGTACGTTCACATTGGGGGGGGGGGGAATACCTCCAGCTGTTGCAAAACTACAACTCCCAGCATGTACGGTCTATCAGTGCCTGCTGGGAGTTGTAGTTTTGCAACAGCTGGAGGCATGCTACTTTGGCTGGGGATTGTATTTATGCAACAGCTGGAGACACACTGGTTTGCTACTTAACGCAGTGTTTCACAACCAGTGTGCATCCAGCTGTTGCAAAACTACAACTCTCAGTAGTCACCGAATGCAACCAGCAGATGCACCACTACAACTCCCAGCATGCACTTTAGCTGATTGTGCAAGCTGGGAGTTGTAGTTATACAACAGCTGAAGGTCCACTTTTCCATAGAAAAAATGTGCCTCCAGCTGTTGCAAAACTATAAGTCCCAGCATGCCCATAAGGGAATGCTGGGAGTTGTGGTGGTCTGCCTCCTGCTGTTGCATAACTACAGGTCCCAGCATGCCCTTTTTGCATGCTGGGAGCTGTTGCTAAGCAACAGCAGGAGGCTGTCACTCACCTCCAACTGCAGATCCACGCCGCCGCCGTCGCTCCTGGGGCCCCGATCCCAACAGGGACGCCGAGGATCGGGGTACCCAGCTCCCGGGGTCTTCTTCCCGCACTCGCTCACGTCCTCCAGAAGAGGGGCGGAGCGGGTTGCGGGAGTGACACCCGCAGCAGCTGCCCTGATTGGTCGGCCGGGGGGTCTCAGCAGCGGGCCCTCCGCAATCAGGCATCTTATCCCCTATCCTTTGGTTAGGGGATAAAATGTTTTTGCCCGGAATACCCCTTTTAGGGAGACACTATTCACCATCCACACACCAGCAAAGCTTTTACCATAAATGGGTTGTTTGGCTGCAAAAGTGGAAATGTTGTATACAGTATTAAATGCCCATGCAGTCTTTTATACATTGGGAAAACAGCACAATGTATCGGGGATCATATAAATTGCTATAAATCGACCTTCCGCTGCGAAAATACAATTTTCCCAATTCCATACTACTTAAAAAAATATGGATACAATATCTCCCAACTAAAATTTCAAGTTCTGGAAGAAGTGACTCTACCACGAAGGGGGCGTGACATCAAAAGTCACATAGACAAAGGGAGGCTTTTTGGATACACAAGCTTAACACCATCGAACCGAAAGGTCCCAATAGGGATTATGAATTAACAAGTTTATTACTATAACAATATGACTTTGATAAGATAGACCTTATTGTTTGCTAACAATCATAATGTTCTAATATATATTTTCTAATTTGTTCTCTCATTCTTTTGAGATAAATGTACGTGACCCTGTTGGAAATGTAACTTAGCACGGGAGTCCACGGAATCTAGTTATACAAACATGCATTATGTTTTGTTTTTCTTCCTTTCTCTCCCCATGTGGTTTTGTTTTTGTTTACCTGATCCACGTATTTCCAATATGTGACGTTCTCTTGCGGTGCTCTGATCCTCCCACAACATGATGCATGATGCATCCACCTGATGTCGGAGTGACTGTCTATCATCATTAAACTCAGCTGCTGCCCGTAATGACCGGATGTTACGTATAAAAGCATGCTATTCATTTATGTTTGTATACGATTGAAAAAGGCTGTATAGGCCGAAACGCGTCTTTTGTTACGTATGTAATATGCTATATTACAAAAAAATCCTTATTTGCATTCAAGTCGCTGGTGCAGGGATTTCTTTTCCATTGGATTTATACGTGCACATCGCATCACATCCTGGTGCCGTCCTTTACTACACGGACTCATATCAGATATCTATGCTGTCAGCAACAACATATTTTACTGTCTCAATCAAGGAAAGCGGAGTATGAAAAACCTTCCTTTAGGCCTGCGGGATATCTGCTGTTGAGCCTTAATATCCATTTTGCTTCTTCCTTAAGTAGGGGTTTATCTATATCTCCTTCCCGAGGTCCCAATTTCCATTGACAAAGTCCCCAAAATTTGATTGTTTTAAAATTGCTGTTATGTAACATGTTGACGTGTCTCGCTAAGGGCGTACAGTTTCAAGCAAGGACAGTGTGCTACATATATAACAAATACTAAGTCCGCAGACATGAGAGGACAATAGAGGCAAGCACAATCCCTGGAGGCTAGGGAACGTGCATACTCACACAAGAACGCGCGGCTGTGTGTATACAGGAGGAAGTACGAACTTGTTCGAGATCGCGCATACTTGCACGGTTGCGCATACATAGAAGTACAAACACAAACACATGGAAAATGTATCATGTCACACTCTAGTGAGTCACATGACACAGGACATGTGATGAGTGACGTGGAACTCGCCGATTGATTCCCGAAACTGGAAGTGACTAAGAACGACACCGGAAGTGACATCATATGATAAGGTTATAAAAGGAAGAGTGCATGAGGATATCGCCATTAGCCTCATAGCCCTTGACAAAGCCAGTACACTGGCAAAACGTTGGGGAGGCTGGTGATTGTTTTAGCCAGAGAATCTTTAATGACAGCTAACCAATAGGGATAGGAGTCATAAGAGACAATAAACCCACATGATGGGATAAAACGCTGGCGCATCATATAGCACCAGGAAAGAACAGGGAGGGAGTGAGAGACCCCCAATAGTGTTTGACAAGGTGCATATTTCAACAACCAGTGTAATACCACTAATATAATTAATTGGTATTAAGAAGTACTAGCCAGCCACATAAGGATCCCTGACAATTTTAAGTCACTGTTTGTTTCCTTCACTTTATTTAGATTTTTAGTTTTTAGAGTATACCAATAAAGAAAATTTGTTTAGTGGGAACTTAACAATAGGGCCTATTTTCCCCTGAGGGGGGTTTATCCTCCCAAACGGTTATTGTAAATGGGCTAATATTCAGGCTTCTGGTACTACTGACCCTATCCAAGAACTATTAAGCTAATGTGTGCTAGAAAACTCAACACGACAAGACAAGTAACACTTTAACCATAAGTGCACATTAAAGGCATAAACTGTAAAATATGCATAAAGTAACGCAAACACACATAAAGACAGTTATGAATAGTTCCTGTATGCATTCCTAAAGTGGTTTAGATATTAAATGCAGAAAGGACTCCTTCATACCTTACATATAGATTGAGCCGTAGGCAAGAATCACACATGTAGTCTTTATGGCAGTTTTTTGAGCCAAACACAGGAATGCATAGAAAAAGAATAGAAAATGTGAAGGAAAGACTGATGCTTTTCATTTCTTTTGTATCCACTACTGTGTTTGGCTACAAAACTGTGTATATAAAACTGTATAAGAGAATTTAGCCGTTTCACCTGACTTCTTGTGTTGTTCCCAAGTCTCTAATAGTTCTGCCATGTTTTTGAGGTGGCTATTGCCTTTGTAATTCAACAGGGGTCTGATTGGCTGGAAGTTATGTTCTCTATTTTTCAGCCAGAACAGGAAGTGCCTAGTCTTCTAGCATTAGGTCAGCTGAAGATCAATTTAGTTGATCTTTTCTCAGAATAGAACACAGGGGCCAGGGAGAAGGAAAGCTGCACATCCAAAGAACATTCCCTATTGTGCAAAGCAAACACCTTTGTCCATAAGGGACAAATGTTCTTGCAAGACCACCATAAGTGCTCCAACGTACCAGGATCAGTGTGGCACCACTAACGGATCCAGCTTATAGATGGACCATGGGGCTGGAGTATCGTGATGTCATGCCCTGCCCCCTCAATACAAGTCTATGGGAGGGTGTGTGATGGCTGTTACGCCCCCTCCCATAGACTTGCATTGAGGGGGTGGGGCATGACATCAAACAGGGGTGGAGTCGTGACGTTGCGATACTCCGGCCCTGTGGTCGTCACACTTCACACTCGGAGCCTCCAGCGCTGCGGAGAGCTCACAAAGGTGGGGGTCCCCAGCGGTGGAACCCCTGCAATCATACATCTTATCCCCTATCCTTTGCATAGGGGATAAGACGAATTAGGGCCGGAGTACCCCTTGTGTATTAATACCAGTGGAAGATATTGTCATTTTTCTCTTGAATAAATCAGAAAAAAGTTATTCGTGAGGTGAAATTGAAAAAAACAAATAAAATTTAAACATTTTTTCCCTTTTCCTTTTTACGCCATTTACTGTGCAGTAAAATTTACATAATAACTGTATAATACAAGTCAGTGTGATAACATTGATAACTTTCTGTGTAACTTTTTGCACAAAATGTGCAACTTTTTAATAATGCTATCCACAGTCAGCTTGTAAGACAAGTAAGCGCTGATGTAGATTTGAGCCTCAGTTAGCAACTGAAATCAGGACTTGGCATATTTTCTTTTAATCTTCTAAAGCAAAAGTCACATGCAAAAGATAGTAATGTATACCCAGAAAATGGAACGTCTGAACTCAGGACTTCAAGGAATATGGTTAAATATTTATTTAGGAATGAAATTAAAGGCATACAACATAGCGTTTCCAGCCCAGACCAGGCTCTTCGTCAAGCATATATGTAATTAGAACAAACGATAGTTAATTGCAAATTAATAATTAATAGTTACCTGACGTCCGGTCTGGCATGAAATCTTATACATTCACCTGATGATCATCACTGAGTTTGCGCATGACTATTCCTTGTTCTGATGCCGTTTGTGAGCTGACCCATAGCTTTTAAATTAAGTAGTAATTTAAGTTCCCCAATGTTGTTCAGTTACCCAGTGGTGTTCTATGATTTTAATTATCACTATATTTTATTTATTTATTTCTTATCATTGTAATTTAGTAACGTTTATGGTCTGGTTTTAAGTTCCGGTACACCTGTCACCCAGAAATAATTCCTTTAGGTCCTTTATAACTATTGTTTGTTCTAATTACATGTAGCCTGATGAAGAGCCTGATCTGAGCTGGAAATGCTATGTTGTATGCGTTGCATTTTATTTCTAAATAAATATTTGTCCCTATTCCTTGAAGTCCTTAGTTCAGCGCCCTGACAGATGTCCTATTTTCCAGGTATGCATTACCGTCTTTTGCATGTGAATCTGTGGCTGGTTACTCGGAATGCCGGAGGGACCTGGAGACTGCGAACTCTGCCTATATATATATATATATATATATATATATATATATATATATATATATATATATATATATAAATGCTCCTAGATGTTATGCTCTCAGCATAACTCGACTAGGTAAGGGGCCATCCATTTTACCTTTTCATCCATATTTTCTGGTGGTTCTGCTATCTGCACGAGGTGCGCACCTTTTCTTAATTTCTTTTTTTTCTAAAGCAAAAGTCGCAATAGAAAGTCTCTGAATAGCATTTGAAACAAACTTTGCAACAAGTTTACCACACAAAACCAGGGTAAAACCATTGATAACTTCCCCTCATTGACTTTTTCTTTTTACACTTTTTTTTTAGTTCCCCAGGTGGACTTGTTTAAGCAATGATTCAATTGCTTATACAAATAACTGCCATAATACTGCACTGCACAAAATGGAATGTGTTCTGCTAGTACTGCTTGCCTATGGCAGGCTGTATGAGAAGGTTGCAGATGGCAGCCATAAAGGCTTAGTAAAGACTTCAGGCTGCAATGAGAGTTTTTTTTGCTCTCCATGATTGCCTCACAGGAGCCAATCAAACCCCCTGAACCACCAATGAAGAGCAAGAAAATTATTCAAATGGAGATCGATCCATGATGGCTATTAACAGCTGTCAAGTATGGAGTAGGCTCATTTCTGGGTGCCTGTTCTATACATCTTAAATGCCACTACGACATACATCCTACACTATGGAGGGTTAAGGAGTTAAAGGAAAATACTGAATTACAGAAAAACTTGAGTTCAGAGAAATACTAGTAACAAGGCTAATAAGGATTTTTCATTATGTAGTATTGTGTCATTTCACCTCATTTCAAGTAAGATTTGCATTTGAAAAACCTATAAATAAAGCAATAACAGCTGCAAGTATAACAGCTGCAACAGTTTGCTCAATAAAGAAAGATGTCATTTGACATGAAATCTTTTACTTTTCTCTTAAGGTTGTAATATTTTTCTTAAAGGAAGACTGACAGCTGGTTTACCCACACTAAACTCAAGGGTTATAGTGCGGTGGAACCTAAATAAAAGGATGTACTGGACATAGGCTTACATGTCACAAGAAGTGACCACTCTAAAAAGCTAATGCACATTTAGAGATTGGCAGGCATATGGCAGCAGAGGGGAAGGAGTCAGAGAAGCTCGGAAAGCAAGGTCCCGCCTCCATTGCAATTTGCATATTAGAAATGGAGACAGGATCCGGCTTCCCGAGCTTCCCCTTCTGCTATCATATGCCTGTCTATCCCTAAATGTGCATAAGCTGTTCAGAGTGGTCACTACCTAATGACATGTAAGCCTATGTCCATGTGACAGCTCTGAAGAGGGTATGCACATTTACAGATTGGTGAACACATGGTAGCAGAGTGGACCGAGGCAAGGAAGCTTGGAGAGTCAGCTCCCACCTACATTGCGCAAAGGAGCATATTTGCATATTAGCAGTGGAGGCTCTAGGTCTAAAATGGGACCATGGATTAGAGTGAGTAATACAGCATTTTTCTTAGGCTCACTCACACTATAACCCTGTGTATTAGGATTAGTGCTGGTGAAGCGGCTGTCAGATTCCCTGTAATTATTTTCTCTGCTAAAGTGTTACTATGGTAACAAGAAATCATTGCTTAGGCAGCTGTAGAGATATATATTAAATATAGCACTCCCAGATGTTCTGTTTCTTTTTCCATTCCTCTGCAGGTTTCTGTAATTCTATATTTTCTCTCTGTATGTCTACTGTAGGTGCTATCTCATGGAATATTATAGAAAGAATGTTATAGAAGAGCTGTGTACTCTGAAGCATTAAGATGTTCCCGTACCTCTTACTGCTCTCCTTACCCTCTCATGCTACCTCAAAGGCACAATGAGGAAGCAGTACCACAGCTACATCCCCCTAATCCTGCTTCTCTTCTGTAGACTGTGATAGAAGAAATACTGTTTGCTGGGATGTAAGGAAGATGCACACTCCCCTTATATTCTGCACAGGTAGGGCAGCACTGCCAAAGCTTCCAAGTGTTCAGCTGCTGGTTTCAAGGGTAAAACCAAACCCTGAGTTGAAAATCCACAAAAGAAAAGGACAGGGAATGAAGTCCAAAAATAATAATTGGGGAGATCAATCTGCATGGCTAGTGCAGACAGTAAAAAAAAAAAAAAAATGTCAGCCACTAACATCAAGGGGCAGAAAGGGAGCACAACTTTGCATTGAGGCGGCATGGAAGAAGCACACGTCATATTTATTCCAATTGACACCTGGACACAGGCATAAATTGTAGCAGAAGTCTACATCAGCTCCCAACTGGCTTAGGTTTCTATGTCTCGTACATGGGCGGTCTCAGATCTACTGGACTTACTGAGAGGTGTGGACTTCTAAGTAAATCCAGCACAGCAAACACAAGTGGAGTTTTACTTAAGGGGAGCTATAAAACTCGCTCATATAGTCTATATATGGTGGTGTTTTCCATTCACTGCGTTGTGGTCTTATGTAGTTATGTATATAGTGGTGTTATCTAGTCACAGTATGGTGGTGTTGTTCAGTCACTGTATGCTGGTCTAACCCAGTCACAGTATGGTGCCATTAAAACTCCCACAATGTGCTTTCTTTATCCAATGTGCACCAGCAATGTTTTAACAATCATTGGATTTAAACAAGAAATTATAATATTGGACAGATGTCCTTTTCTATAGTAAATATTCTCCTTATATGATATAGTAGAAACTTTTAAGGGGGTTTGGAGGATTTAAAAAAAAATATTAGCTAGAACAAACATAACAAAAATAAAAAAATATTACTTATCCAGGATTTTTTTTTCTATTTGACTGTGCATCAGGGGCTGTAAAATTAGTATAGTTCATAGTATAATGTCTGTTCCTGTGTTTGACGGCTGGTCTGTGCTGCAATGGGTGGCATAACTGATGTGTGACCTCACAGAAAAGTGACCTCACAGTTATAATCAAGGAATTATGGGACTTGTAATTGGAGGGAGGGAATTTCAACAGGAAATAGCCATTTAACAAAAAGAAAATGCAGCCATTTAGCCCTAAGACGAGCACGGATCCTTTCTAAGCATGTCCAGTTAAAGTGTACCTATCAGATCCAACATTTTTTTTTTTATATATATCACTCAGTACCTAATCCTGACCATGTACATCTAATTTGTAAGTGTCTAGCACCTTTATTTTTTTTTATTACACTTTTAATTTAGCTCACTAGTCTGAATTCCTCTCAAAGAAAGGGGGCCTGGCCTCACTGTGCAGGTCTCCACCCCCTCCCTCAGTATGCTGCCTGCTCACATCTCCCCTAGCATTAGCAAAACTACAACTCCCAGCTTGTCCTCACTGACAGTAGCGGGACACAAGCTGACAGTGGGAGGATTTTTCTTCCAGTTGTGAGCCCTGCACTCACAGTTGCCAATCAAGGAAGTGTGTCCATGACATAGGTGATGACTCATGGACACAGCAGGACAAGTATGTGTCCAAGCGGGCGGGGGAGGGGGGGAGCAGTTGTTGTGAAATACAGAAAATTTTCTAATGAAAGCAATTGCAAAACCTATTGCTTTTGCATGCTTTACAACATATCAATAGTTTTTGTATCTGACAGTGCCCATTTAAGTACTTAAGTAACCTCATGTTGAATAACCCCTTTAAGAGCAATGAATAAGGAGATCCACATGTTGTAAACCAGCAGTAAAAACTAATTTACCACTATAATTTAATAAATCACAGTACTAATATTGAATGTAAAACACCAAACGAGAAAAATGCACCACAAGAAAAGATATTAGCAAAAAAAAATCTATCTTTATTATGATCACAAAAGTTAAAAAGACAATAAAATTACATTTACACAGGAAAGAGACAAAAAGGAAATAGCACCAGATACACACACATATAGGTAGGAGGGCAAAAACTTCAGTACAAAGGCAAGGACTATATCACAGGTCAATGTGTATAAAACACAATAGGCTAGTATGTAAAGTATAGTGAAGTACCACAGGAATGTAAAATAATGGTAGACCTGGAAACAAAGAAGAGTGCCAAACCATACCAAACCATACCTATGACACCCCCTGACGCCCCCTGAGGAAGCAAACATATAGTGAAACGGTCGTTGGGGTGATATAGGTATGATTTGGCACTCTTCTGTTATGTAAAGCCCTGTTTCTTTGTTTCCAGGTCTACCATTATTTTGCATTCCTGTGGTACTTTACGGCGGGACCTCCGTGGTCAGACATCTTACCCCCTATCCAAAGGACAGGGGATAAGATGTCTTAGGGCCGGAATACCCCTTTAAAGGAAGATGCATCGTTTTAACGAGAAACAGTCTGTTGTCTGTTAACCTTCCCTGCACGAATCCCTGTTAACCAGCTGTGTCTTGCTTAGTTTGAAGTGCTGTACATCGTTATATCTCTGGACACATATAAAGATTCCAGCTTACGACTAGCCTATACAAGAGTGTGGTGAGTCATTCTTTCATTCTCTATGAACTATTCTATATGTGTTATTACCTTGTCTAAGAATAGCACCCCACACAGAAACTAGCAAGACAACTTCACTCCATGACTAACTGCACAGCAAGCAGTGCCTAGCGACTCTATCTTTACTTGACTTCACATATCTCTATGGGATACATAGAGGGGGCATGTCGGCAGCAGTTCCATGTGGGAGTCGGCACACCCCATTTCAGCATATTGCTGGGGTCCCTTTCATGAGATCGCAGGGGGTTCGACCGCTGGGATTGGGGGTAAGTTATATTTCACTACAGAACTCCTTTAAGTAACACGTGTGCCAAGTTTCTTCGAAATGTCTCAAGCTGTTTGGAAGTTTTGCAGGAACATACACACATTGGGGGACATTTATCATTATTGTCTTGTTACGCCGAGCGCTCCGGGTCCCCGCTCCTCCCCGGAGCGCTCGCAACTTCCTCGCATTTGCAGCGCCCCGGTCAGACCTGCTGACCGGGTGCGCTGCAATGTCTCTCTCAGCCGGGATGCGATTCGCGATGCGGGAGGCGCCCGCTCGCGATGCGCATCCCGGCTCCCGTACCTGACTCGCTCCCCGTCGGTCTTGTCCCGGCGCGCGCGGCCCCGCTCCTTAGGGCGCGCGCGTGCCGGGTCTCTGCAATTTAAAGGGCCACTGCGCCACTGATTGGCGCAGCAGGCTCAATTAGTGTGTTCACCTGTGCACTCCCTATTTATACATCACTTCCCCTGCACTCCCTTGCCGGATCTTGTTGCCATTGTGCCAGTGAAACGTTTCCTTGTGTGTTCCTAGCCTGTGTTCCAGACCTCCTGCCGTTGCCCCTGACTACGACCCTTGCTGCCTGCCCTGACCTTCTGCTACGTCCGACCTTGCTCTTGTCTACTCCCTTGTACCGCGCCTATCTTCAGCAGTCAGAGAGGTTGAGCCGTTGCTGGTGGATACGACCTGGTTGCTACCGCCGCTGCAAGACCATCCCGCTTTGCGGCGGGCTCTGGTGAATACCAGTAGCAACTTAGAACCGGTCCACCAACACGGTCCACGCCAATCCCTCTCTGGCACAGAGGATCCACCTCCAGCCAGCCGAATCGTGACATGTCTTTGGAAAGTGAGTTTTGAAGTCATTTGATAAATTTGGCACACATAAGCAAATACCTTCAGAATCACTACAGAATATCATTTTGTATGATTCCACCTCTCCTCTGCAATTTTTCTGCACAAAAAGATGCAGTGCAACGTTTTGTGCGACTTTTAAAAATTGCTCTTTAAAGGCATTTTTGTCTGACCTGGCTTAATTATGCAGCTTTTGGAGGGGTTTTCAACTTTTTTAGGTCTATGTGCGACATTTACACCTCCTAAATTTGAGACCACTGCAAAGTGAAAACTGAAAGTTGCTTACGTAAGGCTGTTTGGTACTTTTGCATACCCACGAAAGTCGCAAAAAAAAAGTTCTTAGGCGCATGTGTGAAGTGTGTCCGTCGTAAGCCAAAAAAAGCTCTAAATGCAATGTAAAAAATCTCTCCCATTGAGTTTTACTTACTATCTATGGATAAAAGGATAATACAAAAAATATAGTGAAAACTATTCCAGGTAAATCCCCTTCAAAAGGGTAAAACACACAGCACAAAAACAGGGTAAAATTAATCATAAATTCCCCCTATTACTTTATGAAACAGTCTACATCAGGATCTGGTCACAGCTCAAAACAGGCTTAAATATATTTTTTTACAACAAAATAACATTATTGCATATTTGGAAATAAAGAATCACATTCCCTTTATCCATCTTCTCCTGTCCCTTGTTTGAATTTGATAGACATGTGTCTTTTTCAATTATACTAACTATGTAACTATGATATGGCAGTCGTCTTATGCCATGCTGATGTTATTCAGTCATGGTATGGGGGGGGGGGTGGTATCCAGTTACAGAATGCTAGTTAGTGTGTGGTATGGTGGTATTCATTAATTAATTAATTAATTAATTAGTAATACTGTGGTGATATTATTTAATCAATGTATAGTGGTAGTCAGTTATCGTGTGGAGGAATTATTTTGTCACAACAATGCTTTTTTTTTTTTTTTTACTCAAGTGCTGCCCTAGGCACAGGTCCACGGGCAAATACAGCCTTGTCTTCCAGCCCCTACCTCTAGTTTGTACAACCATGAACCCACTTATAAATGTTCATACCCAACATCACACAAAGACTGCTAGGAGTCTGAATGGAGCACAAATCAAGCAT
This sequence comes from Hyla sarda, assembly GCF_029499605.1. NCBI lineage: Eukaryota > Metazoa > Chordata > Amphibia > Anura > Hylidae > Hyla > Hyla sarda. The sequence continues at coordinate 266,486,518 of NC_079190.1, read as the reverse complement.
GCTCCCTGCAATGCCATTCACCAATCTAAATGGCAAGTTGTGGTAGGCCCAGCAGTTGGGCATTCACTAATCTAATTGCTATTACCTATCTATTGGATAGGAAATACATGAATGTGACTGTAGCACCCCTTAAATGTTTACTGCAGAGTGGTTACCATCCCAAGTTTGGTTTTCAAGAGGTTAGTAAAGCCCCAAAAATTGTACTTATCTGGTCTTGAATGTAACACTGCTGATTGGCAACCACCAGTGTACCATGTGTCCTGGTTCATACCAGCGTTGGACAACATTCTCTGGGCATGTTGCTGCTGTATTTCCTGGTCTTCTTGCTCTTATGCATCTCATGCTGCAGTTTCCACTCTTGCCACTAGGGGATGTGCGTGAGCACTGGCTAGGTAGTTCCCCCTCTAGTTCCTGCAAGGCACTCCCTATATAAAGAGGCCACACCTGCTTCCTGTTGTCTCAGCAATTTGCATTTCCTGTAGTGCTAAGGTCTCTGGCTAACTGTTGTCACTGTACCTGCTCTACTAATAACCACCTGTTCAGCTTTGCTTTGTCTGATGCTATCTTTAGTGTCAGCTTAGTAATACAAATAGTCTATGGTTACATGTAACTATCCTGTATAGGTTTGTAGCACTTTTTCATGGTGAATCATGTAGTAAAGAAATAATAGGAAGACATAAGGAATGGTTACTTGCACCCCACTGTAGTCACATTTAGAGATTTAGCCCAAGAGTAGCAGTTGGGAACATGTATACAGAACAATTCTAAATGTTTATCTGTTGAAACTCAGAAGCTCCATCATTACTTGATGTCCTTTGCTACGACCACTTACAAGTTTAAAAAAGTGTAGGCGTATTTATGCAGATCAAAGCTTCATGATAACAAAGGAAAAATAAAATATTCTTCTTAGCCCTCAGAATATTTTTCTACATTGGTACTGAAAAAACAACTAGTTTAATTATGTGTTTTTTGTATTTTTTTTTTTTTATCTCAGAATATTCAGCCTGGTAAAATAAGCTACAGTATTCCCATAAAACATAACAACTAATTTAAAAAGTAATTTATTTTCATTTGATAACAAAATGACACAAAAGGAAAATAAAACTTGAAAAGTAATAACCTTATGAGAATGATTATGTAAAATTCGGCATTGTGCAGTTACAATTAATGTTCAAGCTTATTATCCTCATGTTTATTATTATCTGTTTACCCCTTAAACATCTATGGGCATAATAATGGAAAATAAAACAACGGCAAAATGACAGTCTAGGATTAGTATGGTGTCCAGACAGCAAATAATAGAAAACACCTCCACATTATTTCTTCCATAAAATGCCTGCAATTATTATAAGGTTACTAAAATATGTTGGACTATAAACTGTAAGTGCTTTTACATAGTTATATAGTGGGTAAAGAAAAAGTATGTTCATCAAGTTCAACAAAGGAGATTAAGAGAAGGGGTAATCAATAATCACTATTTAAAAATATGATATGGCTAGCCATCAAACAACCATCGATTAGTTAAAACTGTGTGATAATCCAGCAAACTAGCATTTGCTCATTTTTTGGCTAATCGCTTCCTCTATAACAGAGGTTAATATCTTCCTCTTTGCACAATATCATCCTGTGTAATAGGGCCAGTGATCAGCCAACAAACAAGCTACACTAGTCACATGTTTATTGGCTGATCACAGCTTTAACCTGCTAAAAAAAAACAACACAGTGAACCACACATCTTTCCATGTAATAGGGGGCATATAGTCAACAAATAATGGAAGGAGAGGGCAGAACAAGCATTCCAGTCATCATTCATCTGGCCCTCCCTGCATGTTGGTCATTATACGAGAATTGACTTTAGAAATCTTGTTTATATTGTAGATCAGTGCCTGTTATATGACCCTATGAGACTCCCAAATGTTGGTGGTGTCACGCCCGGGGAATGGAGCAGTGCAGCACTGACACTAGCCTTAACCCCTGTCCCTACCTATTTGGACAAGCCACCCACTGCCTTAAGCTGCTGCCACCAATTGAGTGACGGTCCTGTGCTGGACAAAGTGCAGGGGGGTTAAGAATAATCAGGCAGTCCAAGTCAGCAACGGTCGGGTAAAAAACTGTACCAAAACAGCAAACAAAAGGTTATCCAAAAACAAGCCCTGAGTCAGAAATCAAGAGGCAGCAAAAGTACACAGCGTTAGGGAAAGAGAAAATCAGGTCATATGCAAGGGTCAGGTAAAAGAGATCAAATCAGCAGAAGACATAAACAAAATGTCAGTAAAGGTTAAGACCACAAACACAGTCAAGGGGAACAGACGCAGAAGCCAGGATGTAATTGACTTGTGTAACGCTGAGCGCTCCGGGTCCTCCATCCATCCCGGAGCACTCACGGCGTGTGCCTCCCTGCAGTGCCCCGGTCTGTCCCTCTGACCGGGAGTGCTGTTTCAGTGCTGCCGGCGGGGATGCTATCCGCATGTCGGCACAAGTCCGCCCGCGGGTCGCATCACGTTCCTCTTACCTCTCCCTGCCTTCTGAGTCCTCCCGGCGCGCGCGCCGGCTCTCTTAAATTTAAAGGGCCAGCGCACCATTAATTGATGCCTGGTCCAATCACGTAAAAACGTATAAAACCCCACTTACCCTTCCTGTTCTTGCCGGATCTTGTTGCCTAGTGCCTAGTGAAAGCGTTCCAGTGTGTCCTTTGCCTGTGTTTCCAGAATCTTTGCTGTTGCCCCTGACTACGAACCTTGCCACCTGCCCGGACCTTTCTGCTACGTCTGACCTTGCCTTGCCTTGTCCTTTTATACCGCGCCATCTCAGCTGCCAGAGAGGTTGAGTCACTACCGGGTGGACTGACCTGGGGGTTACCTGCCGCAGCAAGTCCATCCTGCTTTGCGGCAGGCTCTGGTGAATACCAGTAACCTCTTAGACTCCGTTCCCCTGGTACGGCCCACGCCATCACCTCTCTGGCACAGAGGATCCACCTCCAGTGTCCTCACCCTCCGCCAGCCCTGATCCTGACAATTTGTTGCACATGCTGTCTGATTGGCCTGGACATGATCACAACAATGAATGATGCAGCAACCGAATACCCCTGCAGTAGCAGAGGCAGATACATCCATTCCAGGTGGCCTGAAAATCATCATAAATGCTGAGGCCTCTTAGTCTCTTATCAGGTCCTTGTTATTCTGTGGAGGCCACATCTATCTCTTCATTTTCTAACTACTTTATTCACATTTATTTAATTCTTTGAGAAGGTTGGAATCAGTCTTATGTCCTGTAGAATATTGTTTATCATTTTAGAAGCCTATCTCAAAGAATTTGGGCTGTCATTAAATCCAGAGAAGAAGCAAAAAAATCCAATTGGGTTTGCTGTTGTTGATTACATATTTTTGCCCTTGTAGGTAGGGCCCCTGATAGTTACATCAGTCCCAGTAAGTAGGCAAGTTAAGTGCTCAGTTGGTAGGCAGGTTGGCCCCTTGATAGGTAAATCCATATAATATGTAAATGGGCCCTCCAAGAGGAAGGCTCCCCCTGGTAGGTCGATAGTAGTGTTGTGCGGCATAGGCCATATTCGAATTAGCGATATTTTGCAAATATATTGATGAATATTCGTCATATATTCGCTAAATTCGCATATTCGTTTTTACTTTCGCATATGCGAAAATTATCATATGCGAAAATTTGCATAAGCGAACATTCGCATATGCGAAAATTTGCATTTGCAAATTTTCGCATATGCGGAAATTCGTACGCCAGTCTCACACAGTAGTATTAGAGCCTTCTTTACACCACACAAGCTGGAAGCAGAGAGGGATGATCACTGTGAAAAATAAAAAAAACGAATATTCGTAATTGTGAATATATAGTGCTATATTCGCGAATACGCGATATTCGCGAATAAAATTTGCATTGCGAACATTCGCAAGCAACACTAGTCGATAGGTGCCCTGGTAAGTAGGCAGGTAGAGCCCCTGGTAGATTCCTCAAAATTAGATAGGCCAAGAAGATAGGTAGGTCCCCTTCATAAGTAGGTCAGTCCTCGATTAGGCATGTAGGTCCCCCCTCTCCATTATTAATGTCTCCCTTTGCACCAAAATAAGTGTTCAAATTCTAGTTCACCTTCTCCCTGCTTCTATATAGAGCAGCAGGACCCTCTCTGTTCTTCTTTGTTCTGGTACAGGCACACAAGATGAATGAAGTCATCACTAGGACAAGGAAGTCCTGCTCTGCTCTTTGCCGCCTGCGGCCTACAAGAGAGAATGTTGGCGCAAGTAGCCATTGGCTCTTTGGTCTGTCCTGGGCTCTTTGGCTCTTTGGTCTGTCCTGGGTTCTTTGGCTCTTTGGTCTGTCCTGTGTATAAATCAAATATTACTTATATTAAACCATACAGGTGTCTAGTAGAGATGAGCAAACTAAACCTGTAGAACTCGAGTTTAGTCAGAACTTTGATAAAAGTTTGGTTCGGCTAAAACTCAAACTTTAGGTAGTTTGGTTCAGCAGAACCTGCTAAAATAACATCAGCCACATAGCAGAAAGGAGATGGAGGAATGACCTCAGGGAAGCCCAAAATGCCTTTCAAACAGCTCTCCGGGCCAATCAGTAGGCAGCCCCTTATTTAATAGTTGCTTTTTCCTATACCGGTATATTGCAAATAAACACTGTCAGGGATCTGCCTCCAAAAGGGATAACTTTTAGGCATTCATTTTGAAAAGCATTAAAAAAATGAACTGGTGCAGTGTGTTCCTATTCAACCTGTTAGATACCACCAGGTACCACCAGTGTACCCGTAGCAATACATTTTGCTGTAACTTTGAAATTAGCTTTGCTTTCAAAACAGCTCAGAAATACAAAGATACATTCCTTGGTAACCTAACATTGTTATGCAGCGCTTTTAGGGCTTTTAGACAGTGCTATACCCAGGTGTTTTTTGCTGTTGGGGAGATACAGGTTCTGACAAAACTATTTCGGTAAGATCCAGTCATTTTTTTTTTTTTACTAGAGTTTAGTAAATCAGCATAACGGAACTTTTGAAACATTCATTCATCTCTAGTCTCTAGCAGTTTAAATGCCTCATAGATCACTGGCATATAAATTCTACATCTATTAAATTTACAGGATTATATCAAATATCTACATCCTCAGGAATGGGACCACCATGTGTCGAAGGTTTACCTTGTTTTACTTTCATTTTATATGCCATACAAATGTACACAGGTATCTGGCTGGTGTCTAGAGATTACGCTAAATGGAAAGTAAATATTACTGTTACTTTTATTCTAAGCTGAGCATTTCTCACTACAAATATCAAGCTGACAGATTTATAATGTCCTACTTTTGCGGGCACCAAATTACCTACATCTGACAGATGTCTGTGCATAAAAATGAATGTACACTTAATTTGCTCTCAGGCATGAAGAACAAGGAACAGACTCGTATTACATTATTCTGCACTGCTTTAAGTCCCTTTAAAAATGGCTGCAAGCTCCCAGCTGGAATGGTTGAAAATGAATAGTCTTGTAAAGCACTGTCACCCTGGGCTTCCTCCAAACTAAACCATAGTACAAAACACCAGCTCAACACATGCTTTACAAGGAGCCTACAGCCCCAAGAAATTACTAGCTAATGATTACTCAAAGTAGAACGCAAGCTCTGTTAGGATTTAGGTCTCAGCAAGAAATTCAACACAGTCTAGACATCCCCAAGCCCTTAGTTTGCAGTAATGCAACACGACATAGAAATTATGTGAACCAGAGAAAATGATAACATGGATGCTTAGGTATCAATCTTAATTCTGCTTTAATGAATAAGAATGATTTCCCTCTGTGAACTGTGCATTGCAAATTGAGCAGAATAAGCTACAATGGCGGCAACATACATATTAACGTGCAGCCCAATCTTTAAATCTACATTCTTATTTTAGAATTAATTTCACCAACAATATCGAGTTTTTTTAGCCTTGCTTGTGGATTTTCAGTCAAAGTTCTTGTACGTGGCAGAGCTGTAGCCTAGTATAGATTGTCTACGGCTCCAAACTATGGAACCATGAGTAGGATGTTTCTTCTAGTAAAATGCAGGAATCCCCGCATTTTACGAGGGATCCACATGGGATTATAAGGTTTTGTTGACAAATCGGAATATCCGCACTGTAAAGAATGTCCACAGGGCCATGTAGCAGCTCCATGCAGCAACGTAACTTCCCAGCTCTCCAAGCAAAGTGCAGAGCTGGAAAGTTTAAATCAAAAGTGGGATATGTGGCAGCTGCTCCAGGTCGGCAGGACATAAACCTAAAAATGGGAATGTCCCGCCATAGTCCTCTGACCTGAAGACCTGTGTGAGGTCAGTGTGGTAGCCCAGTACATGAGTTGTTAACCCGTACCCTTGCTGCCCTGTTAGGCAGCCTCCCTTCAGTGTCCCCTGGGCCCCTTTTGCACTTGTCCCCCCATGTACATATGTTTACCATGTATTATACTGTGTAATGTGTGAAGAAAGAGTTGTCACTTTAAGACTGTTTAACATGTAAGTTGTCATGTGATTGTTACCTAGGAGGTGTCCCACCAGAGTCTCCCCCATAAAAGCCCTGGAAGGAGTCTCTGCTCTCTCTTTCTGAAAAGCTGAGGTCCAGTGCAGTCGAGTCTAGGAGTGTGTCTGGAGTCATAGGAGGCCTCAAGTCAAGTGTACAACCACAAGCTACAAGTAAGCTACAGTCACAGCATTGTCAGTCACAAGTCAGTCAAGTCAAAGTCATCTGTCAAGTCAGCGTGGCCTGCACTAAACTGTCCCTTTCTACTACATGTCCCAGCAAGCACTTAAGGTCTCTGAAGTCACTGGTCAACTCTGTGGGCCCTGCCTGAACTGTATAGACTTTTCCACCTGTCTAACCTCAGGAAAGCTACTGCTGTCCGTAACTTGGCATCAGAGTCATTATTGCCCCCATGCCTAGCCCAGGATCCAGAGGTATACCTTTGGTATTCCTTTGGAAGGTATTGAGGAGAAACCACCCCCTGGTGTCACGAATACCATCTGCCCTGCATCACACCCCATACCACACCAGCAAAATATGAAGATTTTGGAGACACCGAAATAACTATTTAAGTGTTGGTCAGTCAGTTCACACAAGTGATCCACATGTTTCAAATAAATTGGGCATTTCTGATTACTGGATCTTCCCCGCCATTTTGTTTTTTATAATTGTTTGCATTGAGTTGTGGTGTAAACTTGATTTGTTATGAATTATCATATCATTAAAATACTCCTATGTTCAGCCTAGGGAATGTGAACTGAGAGGTGAGGCATACAGTGTATGTCTGCCTTCAGAGGTAAACACCCTCAGACGACTTAAAGGGGTACTCCAGAGAAATACATCTTATCCCCTATCTAAAGGATAGGGGATAAGATGTCTGACCACGGAGGTTCCGACGCTGGGGACCTCCGCGGTCTCCAGTGCAGCACCCCGATCATCCGTCAAGGGGGTGAACTCTGCTCCGTGCCGGATGACTGGTGACTACAGCCATCACGCCCCCTCCCATACATATGAATGCAGGGGGCATGGTGTCACGAACATGGAAGCTCCAAGCTTCTGTGTTTCAGATGCCGCCAGCTGTTGGCCCAGAGATCGTGGGGGTTTCCCTGTTGGATAGGGGATAATATGTTTTTCCTGGAGTACCCCTTTAAGAGAATTAAGGTATTTGTGGGGCAAGGGGTACGTACAGGTATTCATTTGTTATAGCTAATAAACAGGTACACAGACAGACAGATACAGAGATAGATAGATAGTCTTTATTATCCTCAAAGCCATTTTTCTGTGTTCTGCATTACATTGCAAATGTATGTAAAAAGCATATACTGTATGAGTAACTACATCATTCAAATATGTGAAAGAAATTTTGGATTCTTTTCCTTTGGATTTTTAAATATTTCAATGCTGAGGAAGGCTATTTTGGCAGCACACATACACAATCTGATCACGGTAGTCTTTAATTAATAACAGTCACACCTACCCAGGAAGGAAGCAAGTGCAGATGACAGACCAACATGGAGCTACTGCCACCACTAGAATTCTGGGAGGTGTAATGGGGAATATCATTAGGGTCACAGGCCTCATGAATAAAAGTTGACAGCCTCTTTGCAAAATGGGGCTTGATAGATTCACTTTCCATTGTCAATTATTGCACTGCGGAAATAAGTTATGAATTATACAGTAGTGATGGATGTTGCTTTGTCAGCTTATTCTGCCAGTAACCCATGGTCTTCCAAATGAAGCTGTGTTTCATTATGTGCGTCAGAACATTACTTCTATTAAGCAGCATCAGCAGATTATTAGCGTGTGGAAAAAAAAACTAGTATTAATGTTGTATTGTTTTTTTTACTGTTTTATTCATTCATTTTTTTTTCATCTATCTATATATATATATGTAAAACTCAACGTGTGTGTGTATGTATGTATGTGTGTATGTTCCACAAAAACTTCCAAACGGCTAAAGATATTAACATGAAACTTGGCAAACATGTTACTTATATGTCAACAACAAACATAGGATAGGTGATTTAACCCTTACTCACCCCCATTTGCCAGGGGGCGGGGCTTATGTTTAAAGTCCCATACAAAGTTTAAAGTCCCATTCCAAACGGCTGAAGATATTTCGATAATACTTGGTCACATGTTACTTATATGTCCACTTAAAATATAGGACAGTTAATTTAACTCTTAATTACCCCATTTGTGAGAATTGGGGTTTTTGTTTAAAGTCCCATGCAAATCAATGGGAAATGTATGTTCTCACATAACATCTGTACGGCTGGAGATATTTCAATACCTGGTACACATATTGGAGGACCGGGACTAGGAGGACCGGGACTAGGAGGTCGGGACTAGGAGGTCGGGACTAGGAGGTCGGGACAGGAGGTCGGGACAGGAGGTCGAGATAGGAGGACGGGATAGGAGGATGGGATAGGAGGACGGGATAGGAGGACGGGATATGAGGTCGGGATAGGAGGTCAGGATAGGAGGACAGGATATGGGGTTGGGATATGACAACAATATATGAGGACGGGATATGAAGTTAAAAGCTTCCTCCTTTGTTTATTTTCCTCCCCAACAAGGATTAGAAAACAAAAACCGGGCAACGCCGGGTACTCCACTAGTATATTATATTTTGCTCTATGCTGTTTATTTTTCAGCTTTTTTCATTTGGGCTTCTCTGTGGAACTTAAAAAATCCTTTAAAAAATTTGGAAAATTGTCTGAATAAAATAGTCATCCAGAAATGAAAATTGCAAGCTATCAAAACTGTGTATTTAACGGAAGCCATATTCTTGTTTTTGTTTGTTTTGCCAGGATGGCGGAGTGAGGATTGTGCAGGTTATTTAAATTACAATCAACATCACTTTACAGATCACAATAAGTTTCTACTTGTGTTTTTTTTTTTTTTTTTACACCAAGAAAAACGCCAATTCTGCTGCATGGCATTTTTTCGTCCAAAAAACGCTGCGGCCAGATATTAGCAGTAAATCAATGAGAAATCACAAAATTCTTTTTCCACTTGCTGTTTTTCAGTTTGGCATTTTTTAAAATCCTTTTGGTGTTTTTTCACTCTTTTTTTTTTCTTTTTTTCTTTTTCAAAATCGCAGCATATTGAGCCACTGGCATTTTTTTTTTCCCTGAAATTGTGGCGTTTTTCTCCCATAGAAGTCTATAGGAGTAAAAAATACGCCAAGATAGATGCCATATGGGCATTTTTCAGGCGGTTTTTATTCTCTTTTGGACTTTAGCGATCCAAAAAAGTGATGGAGATACCTTTTAAATAAAATTTCGTAGGGTACCATTTAAAAAAAAATTATAAAAAAAGATACAGTAGTGATGGAAAAATTGTATCTAACGAAATTTATCTTTTTTATTACAACATTTTTATTAATTTTTAAACAGGGATCAATTTATGTGGGCAGGCAGGGACCTAAAAATGTAGCCGACAATAATAAAAATGTAGTGAGTGTGTTTTCACTTTTTTTTTCTTTTTTTTTTTTTTTTACATTTTTTTAAGTAGTACTACATGGAACACACTGTACTAATTGGCAGATCACCCATTGCGATCCTCCAGTATAATGTATAGATGCGGCCGGCCGCCCTTCTATGGTCCCCTGCACTGCTGTATATATACACCTATTCATATTTCCCGCAGAGAGCTGTTATTGGCCAGATGGTTCCAGCCAATCACAGCTCTCTGTGGGAAATATGAATATGTGTATATATACGTAAGACCATAGAAGAGTGTCTGGCCACATCTATACATTATACAGGAGGTTCACAGCGGGTGCTAGGAGTGACATCCACTGTGAAATTTCCTTAACTGCAGGCACTACTCCAAACATGGAGCACACTCTGCTCCATGCTGAGAGCTATAGTACCTGCATTAATAGACACATCACAACAGATGTCAGAAGTTAAACTCACTCCGATCTGTCTATTAATGCAGGTACTACAGCTCCAATCATGGAGCAGAGTGTGCCCCATGTTGGGAGTAGTAGTACCTGCAGGTAAGAACAGTTCACAGCGGGTATCACTACTGACACCCGCTGCGATCGTCCTGTCTATAGCAGAGATGCGGAGCGGCTCTATACAGCGCTCCGCATCTCTGCACTATACTCCGGCCAGCCACTCACTCATTCATATTTCCCTCTGAGAGCTGTGATTGGCTGCAACCATCCGGCCAATCCCCACTCTGGGCGGAAAATATGAATGAGTGATGTTCTATTCACATCACTGGCCGGAGTACAGAGCAGACGTGCGAGCACTGTTTAGAGCTGCTCCACATCTCTGCTATATTATGGACAATCGCATCGGGTGTCATGACTGACACCTGGGGCAATATGTCTATTAGTACAGGTACTACTACTCCCATCATGGAACAGTCTGTTCCATGCTAGGAGTAGTAGTACTACCTAAAAAATGTGAAAGATAGAGAAAAAAAGTGAAACATACACACACACACACACTTTATTACAAATTTATTAGAATTTAGTTTTTAACAAAATGTTTAAATTAAAATTTTGTTAAATACATCTTTTGTCATCACTACTGCATCCTTTTTTTTTTTTTTGGTACCCAACAAATTTTGGGTACCAAAAAAAACTGCCAAGGTGCCAAAAATGCAATTTCCATACAAATGAAAAAACGCCAGAAAAAATGTCAATGTCAGACGCAGGAAATTGCACTAGCGTTTTTTCTTGTGTTTTTTTCAAACAAAAAAACGCAGGACAAAAAAACAAGTAGAAACTTAGCCTAACTGTTGCTTACATGCTTCTAAATTACATGTATTTATGAGTGTCTGAGCTATAGACAAATTCTCCCATAATGTATATTAATTATTTATGGTTTCAAATTTATTTTTAAGAATGTTCAGAAATAAAGTTTGACAACCCTGGTTAGCACATGTAATACAATTTGTTTACTTTTTTATTGTTAAACCAGTGTTTTTATGGCTTAGCAAAAAATAGGGAATTATCTGTCTGTTACACAAAGACATTACATTTCTGCACTAATCTGATTCTAAGTTTTGCCTTTCTGCACCAACCTAATGTATGGGATTCTGCCAAATTGAAAGCAGTTTAAATAGCCCATCGTTTACATTAATAGATCAGAGAAATCTTTGTTCCTGAAAGAGGAGAAGCAACTTAATGGAGTCAATAACAGCTTCAATTGCTGCTTAATTTCACATCACTTGTGGTAATTGTTGCCTTCACCACTTGTACATGCATGAATGTCAATAGTTTATGTAGTTTTTTTTTTTTTTAAGCCAGCTGCTTTGCTGCCTCTGGTCAACAAGATCAGGTGAATGTGTAAGACGCATGGACATAAAATATGTGTTTTCATGCAACATTTGATGTCTGTTCAATATACAGAAAAATGCATCATTAGAGAAATGAAGGGAAGACATAATTCTGAAACAGAAATGTTTCTGCTCATTTAATGCATTATGAGAAGAGTTCTCCTTCCAAGGTCATTGATGAACAAACTATGAGAAGAAAAAATCATAAACTGCATTTTATTCAGAACATTAAAGGGGTATTCCACGAAAAAAAAAACTTTTTTTTGTATATCAACTGGCTCCAGATAGTTAAACAGATTTGTAAATTACTTCTATTAAAAAATCTTAATCCTTCCAATAATTATCAGCTACTGAAGTTGAGTTGTTCTTTTCTGTGTGGCTACAGTGCTCTCTGCTGACATCTCTGTCTGTCTCAGGAACTGCACAGAGTAGAAGAGGTTTGCTGTGGGGATTTGCTTCTACTCTGGACAGTTCCCGAGACAGGTGTCATCAGAGAGCACTTAGACAGAAAAGAACAACTCAACTTAAGCAGCTCATAAGTACTGAAAGAATTAAAGGGGTTATCCACCTTAAGGGGATTTTAGTACGTACCTGGCAGACAGTAATGGACATACTTAGGAAGGATCTGCGCTTGTCTTGGGGCTAAATGGCTATGTCATGAGATTACTATAACACTGTGGCTAGCTTTTTGTGAACTTGTATTTCCTTTTTGAGTTTTCTTCTTTGACTACAAATCCCATAATTCCATTTTCCTCCCTCCCACAAATCAGCCACCCCACCCATTGAAACATAAATGAGCTGCATCCATTCAAAAGACCTGAGGTTTTCAATCAGGGTGCCTATAACTGTTGAATTAGTTGCAGATTGATCTCTCTCCCACCAAGTGATCCCTCCACCCACTGAAGCAGACAGGCTCCCTGTCATTAGCTGACTAGTGAGTCAAGTCTCAGCCGCATTGTAAGCTGGGAAAAATCTGAGACAACAGTCATTTTGTATGCTGTTAATAATAAATATTGGGGTGAAAATCACATAAGAATTGTGAGAAAACTGTCACACACAGGTACAGACACTATATTATGAACTACACTAACTTTACAGCCCCTGTAGCATAGTCAAATAAAAAAGATTCCTGGAATACCCCTTTTTTAATAGAAGTAATTTACAAATCTGTTTAACTTTCTGGAGCCAGTTGATATATATATATCTATACATATATATATATATATATACATATATATATATATATGTATATATATATATACATATATATATATATATATATATATATATATATATATATATATATATATATATGTTTTCCTGGATAACCCCTTTAAACCTATGCAGCCAACTATGAATTATCACCTGTTTAATTAAAGAAATGTTTTTATTGTCACTTAACTTTACTCTGTAGACACCCCTGTAGGGTAAGTTATTATGGTTCTTAAGGGTCTATTCACATGTACAGTATTCTGCGCAGAATTGATGCGCAGATTTGATTTGCAGGATTTTCTGCTTCAGATTTCAATGTAATCTGAATGACTGAACACAGCTCCAAATCCTGTGCATCAAATTTGCGCAGAATACTGTACGTGTGAATAGACTATAAAGGGGTATTCCATGAAAAAAAAACATTTTCATATCAACTGGCTCCAGAAAGTTAAACAGATCTGTAAAGTACTTTTATTAGAAAATCTTAATCTTTCCAGTACTTCTGATCTTTTGAAGTTGAGTTGTTTGTTTCTGTCTGACAGCAGTGCTCTCTGCTGACACCTCTATCTATTTAATGCACCTTGATCACTATTAAGGCAGCATTAAGGTCCACCTGTGAGGCCAGCAATATACTAACCAACTTGGGTGGGGCTTATAGTCTGCCTCCCTCCTCTCATTGTATGTGTGCTCAGCATCCCTGGAGGTTACTGGGAGGAGGCTGTAAGTCGGGCCTAATGCTGCTGTAATTGCCCACTGGCCCCTGGTTTTGCTTATCACGCACAGGTAGGTTAGTGTTAGGTCCCGTGCCACTTGAGAAACCTTGGCATTGGTGTGTGGGCTCTGGTATGTCCTTCATCTAAGGATATACTGGCAAATGTCTGAATTTTAACATCAGTATTGAGGGTTAGCCAATGTCATTGTTTACATCTACCACAGTAGTGCACCTAAATTCTTGTATTATGACACCTCTATCTTTCTCAGAAACTGTTCAGAGCAGGAGAGGTTTGCTATGGGGATTTGCTGCTATTCTGGACAGTTCCTGATACAGATGGAGGAGTCAGCAGAGAGCACTGTTGTCAGACAGAAAAGAACAACTCAACTTCAGCAGCAGATAAGTACTGGAAGAATCAAGATTTTTTAATAGAAGTAATTTACAAAGCTGTTTAACTTTTTAGAGCCAGTTGATATGAAAAAAAAAGTTTTTTCATGGAATTCCCCTTTAACACCTTAAGGACGCAGCCCTTTTTCACCTTAAGGACTGAGCCCTTTTTCCCAATTCTGACCACTGTCACTTTAAGCATTAATAACTCTAAAACACTTTTACCGAATATTCTGATTCTGAGATTTTTTCGTGACATATTCTACTTTATTTTGGTGGTAAATTTTCATCGTTACTTGCATCCTTTTTTGGTGAAAAATCACCAAATTTCATGAAAATTTTGAAAATTTTGCATTTTTCTAACTTTGAGGCTCTCTGCTTGTAAGGAAAATGGATATTCCAATTTTTTTTATTTTTTATTCACAAATACAATATGTCCACTTTATGTTGGCATCATAAAATGGACATATTTTAACTTTTTGAAAAAATTAGAGGGCTTCAAAATATAGCAGCAATTTTCAAAAATGTCATGAAAATTGCAAAATCGGAAGGGACAGATGTTACTGAACTACAACTCCCAGCATGCCTGGACAGTCTAGGCATGCTGAGAGTTGTGGTTTGGCAACATCTGGAGGGATACCGTTTGGGCACCACTGTAATAGTGGTCTGCAAACTGTGACCCTCCAGATGTTGCAAAACTACAACTCCCAGCATGCCCAGACAGCCTATGGCTGTCTGTGCATGCTGGGAGTTGCAGTTTGGCCTTCCTAGTGGTTGCCACAGTAAAGATCGCTTTACTCCAATTTTCTTCCCACCCCCCACCACCCACCGTCGCTTCCCTACCTGCGCCGTGATCTCCACAGTCTCCAGCGATGATCGGCGGTCCCCATGCATCTTCTCCTCTAGGCACCGGCCTCCATCTTTTCGCCCGGCTCTGCCCGACATCCAGAGGTGGGCAGAGCGGGGGGGGGGGGTTCCATGGCAACCCACTGTCCTGCGCTGCCATTGGTCAGAACTCATTTCTCACTGCGACCTCGCTCCTATCCCTCAGGATGATCGGGGCTGTCACTGACAGCTCCGGTCAGCCCTATTTTCTGGGTGATCGGGTCACCAGAGACCCGATCAGCCCGGAATAGAAGAAAATTGCATGTCTGAATTGACATGTGATTTTCTGCGATTGCCGACATGGGGGGGTGTCAGAACCCCGCTAGGCGATGTGCCGGAATGCCTGCTGGAATCATTCAGCAACCGGGGATCGGAATTCCCACAGGCGTATGCATATGCCCTACGTCCTGAAGAGGTTAAAGCTGTAGAATTGGAAGCTATAAATATTTGTATTTTATTCCAGAGAAATAGAGAGATAGAAAATAAAAGTGAGGAATAGGGCAATATCTATAATAAGACAGACACGGCTGAATACAATAAACCGATAGAGTGATCATTTAACTATAGCATTTCGCAATTCAAGATGGGCACTGCAGTCTCCAGGGCAGTATTTTCCAGCCAAAGGCTGTCCGGGCATACTGGGAGTTGTAGTTTTGCAACAGCTGGAGGAACCCTGGTTGGGAAACACTGCTCCAGGGTGTTGTCTTCTAGTACTGTCAGATTGATCACATAAGGCTTTGTTTCCTCATACTCTGAATAAAAACAATGTATCAGCAGATTTCTATTTTTGATTACAAATTGGCCACTTTTCACCCAAATGCTGCAATTGGATTATCTTTCTTACACGGTGTAGGCCCAGAAGCATTATAGTCAACAGGATGTGGAAATAAATTTGCATAATTTGCTCATGTGATCAGCTATGTGTAAACGTATATACCTTAGCAAAGTTTCCTGTGTAGAGTGCCAGTATGTCCACTGCCTTAAAAATAACTAAGTAAAGCTTTTAGTTACTCATTCTCAAGGGGGGTTTCTGACAACAAATTGCTTGATGAAAGAAGTTCCAAGTGCAGTAGCTAACACATATGTTTTTCTAATAATGACATTCAATAGAGTGCACCTAATATTAGGTTATGTCATTTGGCCTCAATGACTAATGTCAGCAATTGCCTCCACTTAAGATCTAACAATTATTCCTTAAAAATAGAAAGTCCTCTGTAACTACTGTACCTACAAATGATAAGAAATAGTGAGAATATGCCACAGACTATCCTAAACTGCATACACTGCAGGGACCAAGGAAATACATGCTGGGTCAAGGGAAAATCTGCGCAAAGTAAATTTAAATTTTTATTGGATATACATTAAAATTCACCTTATTTAATAGTGTGAAACCACTATTTTTTTTTTACAAATGCCCATCAGGGAAATGTATTTTGGCCAAATCTCTCACTACTGCTATGTAAAAGTCCAACCAAAGTTGACAAGGGATCAGTAACTCTTTGCCTAGAAAACAGTCACCCTATAAAGGTCACACTTTGGAACCTTTTCCTCCCTATTTGGCCCTGAACCCCAAAGGGAACCACCACTAAATATGTGGTACCCCTTAAGTTTTCTAATCAGCAATTTGCACATACAGTATGTGTAACAACACATTGGGGGAGAAATTCAAAATCTACTGTAATTTCTGTTACAGCGATATTAATTACAATTTTTTTCTCCTCACATTTTAAAAGGTCTCTTGGGCTGCTTTAAAAGTATGAAAATATTCAATAGTTCATTTTTGTCCCACTTTTTTTTTCTTTTCACACCCAAAATTTCCAAATTGGCGTCAATTTATTTTTTAGCTGCCGCCATATTGGATTTTTTTTTACTGCCAGAATTGTCTATTTTGGGCGCAAATTTTACATCCCGGAAAAATCTGGAGGAAGCATCTCATGTAATATTCCATGATTACTAGTGCCCAGAAAAGTGATAGCTATATAAATAAAACATTTCTAGGGCTTAAATGTGAGCTCAGGTGCAGTGACCATGAAAAAATATAACATTTTCCACTAATAATTATTTATTTTTCAATAATTGATTGTTACACCTTTCCCCAAAAAACTAAAGGAAAAAAAACAAAACAATAAAACTACAAATATATCTGTGATTTCTACACTAGCAAAAAGCTGGTGTGAAATTTTTTATGTAAAATAGACTCTAACCCCTATGAAAATATCATGTAAAACATAAAATTTACATAGCCAAACCCACTTTTGCAAAACTGGTGTGGCTAGTGTAAACCTTGGATAATTCGTATGTAAAACACTTTGAATATCAGATGTGAACTTTTTGCGTGGCAACATTTTTGCGATTTGGAACAATTTCAGCATAGGATAAGGAAGTAGAAACAATAAGTTGACATCAGCCAATCATTGCTTGCAAACAGCTTCCCAGGCCAATCGGGAGACAGCATTGGGGTAGGTCTAGAAGGACTGACGGCACAAGAAGTGAGCATAAAACAACTCACTGTGAAACTACAAAGCCCAGCAATAGAAAGATTTTACACTACAACAAAAAGCAAAACATTGCACAGCATAAAGTCCACCACTGCCTGCTTTTCACTGGCTGCTACAACTCCAGCCAGCCCACCACTGCCTGCTGTCCACTGGCTATTACAACTCCAGCCAGCCCACCACTGCCTGCTGTCCACTGGCTGCTACAACTCCAGCCAGCCCACCACTGCCTGCTGTCCACTGGCTAATACAACTCCAGCCATCCCACCACTGCCTGCTGTCCACTGGCTACTACACCTCCAGTCAGGAACTGTCCAGAGCAAAAGAGGTTTGCTATGGAGATTTGTTCCTACTCTGGACAGTTTCTGACATGGACAGGGGTGTTAGCAGAGAGCACTTGTGGTCAGGCAGAAAGAAAATTCTAAAAGAAAAGAAATTCCTTTGTATTATTCAGCAGCTGATAAGTACTGGAAGGATTGAGATTTTTTAATAGAAGTAACCTAAAAATCTGTTTTACTTTCTGGCACCAGTTGATTTAAAAGAAACTGTTTTCCAGTGGAGTACCCCTATAAGGGATATCCAATTGAAATTACTACCACAAACCAAGTCCTGTGAGCGTAGTGTACTGAACTTTTCAAAAGTTTGCTTTTTCAAAAGATTTTGGGGAATTGCAATAACTCACAATTTGGATTATGGCCGAGGCCGCAAGGCTTTGGCCCAGTGGTTGCCGATGACAGCTACGCAGATCCTACCTCATCAGCAGCCCATGAGGAAAGAGCAAGATTAATGGCTGCAGCTCCCTTATATGGGCAGGGCAGAACCATTTTAGATTGGTCCATGTCAGCTGTCACTCACCGTTACATAGGATTGTGGGTGATCACCCGACTAGAACCACCAAAGGTCCTTTAGCAAACCATAGAGTTCTGTGAACCAAGTCACATTACCCGCAGGTAGGAATCTTAAATATACATATTTACAAGATTATATACATAAATATCAAGTTACTAAGGGGTGACTAGTGGCTAATTAGAGAAGCGAACCCCGCTAGTCCTAGGGACTCTGACTTTGGGGACTAATAATCGAGGCACAGTATGAAATACGGTGCCGGGACACCACAACCCCCCTTAATTAAAACAAGTCGACCCCTGACGCCTGTCCCCTAAGGTAGAGGGACTAGGACAAGGACAGAATTTTTAACATTCAGTCTGATGAAATTCTCTTTTAGTCTGACTAGTAACCTTACTAGACAATTATGAAGCTATCCAGACATTATGAAGCTATCCAGACATTATGAAGCTATCTAGACATTATGAAGCTATCTAGACATTATGAAGCTAACATTTAGTTTCTAGCTCCTTAGACATTTTTATAGCTCTCTATACATGTATGAGGCTAACTAGACATTTATGCAGCTCTCTATACCTTCAGTTTCAAGCTGACTAAACATTTTTGAAATCTCACCACATTTTTCTTTTGTTTTGCCACAATGAGTCAGCTGTTAGTACACAAAAGGGTAGATTGGCTTGCCTGAGGCTATCTACCAATAAGGTTAGCTACTAGGGTCTATTGGCTACATGCTACTTACCCCTAGAACACAACAATATAACCTTACCTAGGTTACCTTTAGAAATACGTGTTTAATTTTAAGCTCGCAAGAGCATCTACTGGCCAGGTAGAGCATCTCACACACGTAATAAAGAGAAGAGAGAAAATTAGTGTACCTAACAGTGGTAGGAATTGGATATCAATAGGCTACAATTCCTAGAGTGTTTCTTGTGTGAGATACATTTTTATTTTGTGTGTGTACTGAAGAAGACTGAGGTAGTACATTTAAGTGAGCAATTTAAGGTACTATGTGTGCAAGTACTGCTTAAAAGTTAGTCTTGGTATCTTAAGGGTAGTTTATCCTGAGTAGTCCTTTGAGACCATCGCAACACCACCTCTGACCCATCTGGAGTCTCTTCACCTAACGATTCTGCAGAAATTTCAGTGCCCGAGGGAACAGCTTGAGGGCTGGAAACAGAAGCAACATCTTCGGTTGGACTGGGAGATTCTCTGAAGTCAGGTGGAGAAGGTGCAGCAAAACATGGAGCAGCCACAGGAACAGGACTGGTACTGTGGCAGGCTGATGAGGGGAGAACAAAGGAATGTCCATGGTAGGATGAATCCCTTCTCCAGGTACATATTCTCTCACTGGCCTTGCTGGAGGAGGAGTAGGTGGTCCAGGCAAACCTTCTTTGAGGCACACTTTTATTCTATTTCTGTGGACCACTTGTGGCTCAAACCCTTCCTTCTGTACCTTATACACGTCCGTTTCGGGATAGGGTATTGCAGTAATAGTATAAGGTTCCGTTTTCCACAGAGAGTCTAACTTATGGGTCCTAGGAGATTTTCGGAGCCACACTTTATCTCCAAGCTGCAAGGGCTGAGCTGAGGCATGCCGATTATAATCTTTCTGCTGGCGGCCATGGACCTCTCTTCTCAACAATGTCTCTGGCTTCTTCTATCCTCCTTTGATGCTCCGAGACCCAACCTTTAGAGACTTAGGGGGGAATTGTTGAAAGGGGCTTGCAACCCAAAGACCCGATCCTTCGGCAACTGGCCATGTTTGCCCATCATCAAGAAAAAGGGTGTATATCCTGTAGAGCAATGAACAGCGTTGTTGTAAATCTCCAAGAGCTCGGGCAGTAACCAAGGCCACTCTTTGTTCTTTGAGACAGAGGCGGCTCTGAGCATGTGGATGAACACTTGATCCTCTCACAGAGCCCATTCCCCTGGGGATGGTAGGCTGTCGTCCGAAGCTTCCTGCAGTCGACTGAGCTTCAAAGGCTGTTCCCACGATCTGTGAGGACCTATTTAGGACACCCGAGAGGTTGGATCCAGTGACTGTAGAAGAGTTGGGCAGACGTGTTGGCGGTAAGGTCCTTGACAGGGACCACGACCACCCACTTGGAATAATGGTCCACCATGGTCAGGGCGTAGCAGTAGCCAAACCGAGTGGGGGTCAGTTTCACGTGATCCAGGGATCTGGTTAGGCCTTTCTGTGCGGATGGGATGCAAAGGGGCCCTGGCGTCCCTCCGGGGATTCTTAATGACGTTACACACGGAGCATTCAGCGCCCACTTCTCAATGTCTCCCCGCATCCCTATCCAGTAAAACCTTCTTCGGACCGTGGCTTCAGTCTTATGGACCCCGAAATGTCCTGACTGGTCAAGGTATGCATTCAGGACCATGGCCGCATCCCTTCGAGGGACTAAGATCTGGTGCAGGCAGTCTCCGGAAACTGGGTACAAGGAGTTTTGATATAGCAACCCTTTTTGCAGGAACAGGGATTCCTCTGTCGCCACAGCCGCTTTAACTCAAAGTCCCCGTGTGACTTGTGAAGCTGAGTGGGTATTTTCTTGTGAAGACAATAGTCCAAGAGATCCCCGATAATCTGGCTCTCGTCCTGAAGTGTCTTCCATGTAGATAAAGCTTCAGGGACTTTAAGAGGCCCAGGCTCGTCATCCTCCTGGGCAGTTAGAGCACTCTGGCTCACGAACCTCCGATAGAAGGGGGGCATCTCTACATCTTCCCACACATCTTCGGCGGGGGGTTCTTCACCTGGGGCCATACGAGAAAGAACATCCGCATTAACGTTGGTTTTTCCGCTGCGGTACTTAATGTTGAAATCGTAATTGGCCAACCGGGAGGCCCAGCGTTGTTCAAGAGCCCCCAACTTAGCAGTGTTCAAATGAGCCAAGGGATTGTTATCGGTATAGACCATGAAGGGAGTAGCGGCCAGATAGTCTTTAAATTTCTCAGTGATGGCCCAGACTAAGGCCAGAAGCCTTAGTTTGAAAGAACTGAAGTTGGCGTCATTCCGTTCGGCACCTTGGAGGTGTCGGCTGGCGTAGGCGATTACTCTTTCTTTGCCATTCTATACCTGAGATAGGACTGCTCCCAGACCTTCGAAGCTGGCATCTTTATACAGACGGAACGGCAAGCTGTAGTCAGGATACGCCAGAATAGGGGGCCCCGTAAGGAGGTATTTCAAGGCTCAGAAGGCATTTTCTTGATCTTCGGTCCACTGTATCGGTAACCTTCCATTGTAATTCTCCCGGGCAGTGCTTTCTTTAAAGGCCTGGGCTAACTGTTCAATGTCCTGTTTAATTTCTTGTAAATCAGCTGTCCAAGGGCTAGGGGGAGGTGTTGCCAGGGCAGTCTGAGAAGGTACAGGTGACTGGGGTGAGGGCTCCAGGGATTCTGCAGCGGGGACACTAGCTTCCTCTGCCTGGGGTCCTGATTCAATCACCTTAACCGCTAGTCTCTTAAAAGCTGGAAAGGCCATGTTGGGATTTTGCACAGTTAACATCCTAAGTTGGGCCTTGTCCCATTTATTCTGTGCCCTCTCTATGAATCGGTTCATCAGCACTCGGTTACCCTGATCGGGCGTGATGCCATCCAGCTTCTGCACCACCTCTAATGCATTCTGCAAAGCTACCGCATATGCTCTGAGAGTCTCACCTGGTTTCTGACGTTGCTCATATAGTCTGAGGCATACCTCAGAGGGGGAATGGGATTCAAAAACTTTAGAGAGTCCCTCGAAAATCTGTCCCACTGTGGCTTTGTCAGTCGCTGGCCAGGAGCGGAGCTCCTCCAAGGCAGGTTCCTGGAGCTGTCCTAGAAGCAACTGTACCTGCTGATGAGGAGGAAGTGCATAAAACCCAAAGATGCTGTAAATCTTCTCCCTAAAGTCTCTCAACGTGAAGGGATCTCCGCTGTACGTGGGAAGAACTGGGTTTCCCAGGAAGACAAGTGCAGCAACAGGGGCTCCCAACATGTAGGGAACAGCTGGGGATGAAGGTGGATCCGGACTTGCTCAGGGTGAAGGTCTTGCCGTTGGTGTCGCAGGAAGACTATGTCGTTGTTTGTCAGGCAGCATCAGTGTGGGTGGCAGCATTCTTCTGACTTGCGGTGAAGGCCTCATTGACGGGGTCCCAGGAGCACCACCTTCCTGTTGGTCAAGTGGCGGTGAAGGTGTTGCAGGCTCTGACATTCTTTTATTGAGTGTGCTGGCCCTTTAAATGAAGCTTGGATTTGTATGTCCTCGACTTTGGGCTCCGACAAGATGGTCGCTGCCACATCACAGACTTCAGTGGGCGGAATTTCTGGATCCCTCGCGCGGTTTTAACTCGTTTCAACACGGATTGCAGCTCCGCTGTACTCTTCGCCTCCCCCCTTACTTTTCGTGTGGCCCCCTTGTAACATTCGCCACACGCGCCACTCTTGTACACAGCACAGGAATAAAGTCCGTTATATTGGGGGGAGTACTATTTCACTAGTGGCAACAGCAGCAGGCACACACCCGAATCCTGTTCGTGAGACGCCAAAAAGGCTTTGTGGTGCCTTGGTGGGGATATAGGGTAGTTGGGGGGTTGCTTTTCCTGAATTATAAAGGGCGCTGTTAACCCTTGTCACTCGTGATGCCAGGGTGAGGGTTAAAACTCTGAGGTAATGCTGGGCCTATCGCCACCCTTCCCAAGAGCGATAGGTGAGTGTAGAATAATGGATTGTCCACAACCGGTGCTGAACTGGAAAACTTGTAGAAACTTTACTGAAGATTTTCTGTACATACAGTAACAGTCCAGATAACAGATTCTATATACAGCACGGCAGTGACTGACAGTCGGTTGGGACCGGTAAGCTCTCTTTGGAGTAGGAGAATTGGATTGCATAGATCCGCTGGATTTAGGGGTTGGTTTAGGTCCAGTGATCTTGTTAAGATTTCGGGGAATTGTAATAACTGACAATTTGGATTATGGCCGAGGCCGCAAGGCTTTGGCCCAGTGGTTGCCGATGACAGCTGCGCAGATCCTACCTCATCAGCAGCCCACGAGGAAAGAGCGATTAATGGCCGAAGCTCCCTTATATGGGCAGAGGCTGAACCGTTTTAGATTGGTCCATGTCAGCTGTCACTCACCGTTACATAGGATTGTGGGTGATCACCTGACTAGAACCACCAAAGGTCCTTTAGCAAACCATAGTGTTCTGTGAACCAAGTCACCTGACCCGCAGGTCCTGCGACGCTAACAAGGTAGGAATCTTAAATATACATATTTACAAGATTATATTCATAAATATCAAGTTACTAAGTGGTGACTAGGGGCTAATTAGAGAAGCGAACCTGGCTAGTCCTAGGGACTTTGACTTTGGGGACTAATAACCAAGGCAAAGCATGAAATACGGTGCCGGGACACCACACATGTGACAGAAGGCCCTATTTGTCCTCAGTGTACAGAGCCCTGCTTGTCCTCACTGTACAGAGCCCTGCTTGTCCTCACTGCAACGAGCCCTGCTTGTCCTCAGTGCACAGAGCCCTGCTTGTCTTCAGTGTACAGAGCCCTGCTTGTCCTTAGTGAACAGAGCTATGCTTGTCCTCAGTGTACAGAGCCCTGCTTTTCCTCAGTGCACAGATCTTTGCTTGTCCTCACTGTACAGAGCCCTGCTTGTCCTCAGTGCACAGATCCCTGCTTATCCTCAATGTACAGAGCCCTGTTTGTCCTCAGTGCACATAGTCCTGCTTGTCCTCAGTGAACAGAGCTCTGCTTGTCCACCCACACTTCTTGTATTTGAGCTCCCAGAGACACACAGACAATTGCTGCAGAGACAAAAATATACACTTTTTTTAACCAATGTATATTGCAAAAATACATATAATGGTATTATCTACATTGTATTAAAAGTTTTTGTTAACTACAGATACAATTTAAGGACTAGGCCAACTTTCATTTTTGAGTTTTTGTTTGTTCGTTCTCTCCTTTTAAAATCCATAACCTACAGACCCATATTTTCACCTACAGACCCATATGAGGGCTTGTTTTTTGTGCAACCAATTGTACTTTATAATGACGTCTTTCATTTTATCATAAGATGTACCATGAAACAAAAAATATTTGTAGACAGAAATTTATAAAAAAAAAAAAAAAATTTAAAAACTTTTAGGGAGTTTGGTTTTTACGTAGTGCACTTTATGGTAAAAATTATACATTGGGGAGATTCTCAAAGAATTTTGCACAAAAAAAAAACAATTTTGCGATAACATTTTGACAAAATTATTGACCACATTTAGAAAGAGTTTTGTGCCACGGTTTACACTGTTCATGTCAGCCTTGTAAAAGTAGGGGGTGTCCACGTATATTGTCTGCTTTACATGATATTTTCAAAGGGGTGAGAGTCCAGTTAAAATCAAAAATTTCACACCAGCTTTTTAATAGTGGACAAATCACAGAATGGTTGCAGTTTAATTGTTTGTTTGTTTGTTTTCGTTTTTTAAAAATTTTCTGTTCTGTGGATATTCGGAATGCTGTGCATTCGTCATATTCGGTTTTCGGATGCATCCGCAAATTTTTTTTTTCGTTTTCGGATGCATTCATTTAAAAAATGGATGCATTCGTTAAAAACAACGAATGCATTCGTTAATTCAGATTTTTGGTTCTGAACATGTCTAGTGATCGTGCAATGTAAAAAAGTAAAGTCCTACTCACCTGTCCCAGCTGCTCCCGATGGTGTCCCCGGGCCTCTGCTGGGCTCTCCTAGTCCTCTTCGGTACTCCGCTGGGCTCTCCTGGTCTTCTCCGGTCCTCCGTTGTCTGCCGCAAGGCCTTACTGGGCCTCCGCACGCCGTTCCTATTGGATGATGGGACGGCGTGCGCGACGGCGTCATGACGACGTCAGAGGGACACCCGTATGAAGGCCTCGTACCAGCCCAGGACCCACCGGAGGAAGGCCGGAGCAGCGTGGAAAGGTGAGTGAACCTGCCCGGGCTGCTTCAACTGCTATCTGGCAGCAGCTTAAAGGGGTATTCCAGGAAAAAACTTTTTTTTTATATATCAACTGGTTCCAGAAAGTTAAACAGATTTGTAAATTACTTCTATTAAAAAATCTTAATCCTTTCAGTACTTATGAGCTTCTGAAGTTAAGGTTCTTCATTTCTGTCTAAGTGCTCTCTGAGGACACGTGTCTCGGGAAATGCCCAGTTTTGAAGCAAATTCCCATAGCAAACATCTTCTAAACTGGGCGGTTCCCGAGACACGTGTCATCAGAGATTACTTAGACAGAAAAGAACAACCTAAACTTCAGAAACTCATAAGTACTGAAAGGATTAAGATTTTTTAATAGAAGTAATTTACAAATCTGTTTAACTTTCTGGAGCCAGTTGATATATAAAAAATTTTTTTTTCCTGGAATACCCCTTTAAGCATTATGCGCTGCCGGATAGCAGTTGATGCATGGCCCCAACATTCGGTATACTGATAACGAATGCATTCGTTGTTCGTTAACATGCATATTCGTTATGCGTTAGTTAACTAATGCATTCGTTAACTGTATATTCGTATGCTTTTTCGGGATTTTGTGATTTTTTTTTGGTGCATCGAAACGAATTGCACATGTCTAGAAATAATTATTAATGAAAAAGTTTTTGTTATATATATATATATATATATATATATATTTTTTTTTTTTTTTTTTTTCTTGGTCACTGCACCTGCACTCACATTTTTTCACCAGTGGTGAAAAACTTATCCCCTATCCTAAGGTAAGTTTCAGATCACGGGGGGTCTAACCGCTGGGGTCCTCTGCAATCTCTCTGTACGGGGCCCTGGCTCGCTGGCCAGATAGTATGCGTTGACCACTGTACGAAGTGGCGGCCGACACGCCCCCTCTATGGCAGAGCCGGAAATTGCCGAAGGCAGCGCTCCGGCTCTGCCATAGAGTTGTATTGAGGGGGCATGTCAGCCGCCACTTCGTGCAGTGGCCAACATGCCCCCTTCCCGCGGGCTGCCGCAACCCCATACAGAAGATTGCGGGGGGCCCCAGCGATCGGACCCCCCACGATCTGAAACTTATCCCTCCTCCTTAGGATAGGGGATAAGTTTTTCACCCCTGGATATCTCCTTTAAGCTCAGAAATGTTTTATTTATACAGTTATCGCTTGTCTGGACACTAGTAACCATGAAATATTTTGTGAGATATTTCGCCAAACTCAGCAATTTTGACGCAAAAAAATCCAATATGGCTGCATCAAGAAAAAAATCTTTTGGCGCAAAAAAAACAAAAGTGGCGCGAAAATGAATTTTCACATATTTTCATATTTTTTAAGTAGCACAAGAGACCTTTGGAAATGAGTCCTTTGAAGGCACTGGACCAGTATTTGGTACAAGAGAGATTAATAAAAAATCGTATGGACACCAAATGCGTTTCGGGTAGCAACCGGAGCATAAACCGCCCCAACCCCTTCCTCAGTGGCAGAAATATAGTACTGTATTTTTGCCACTGAGGAAGGGGTTGGAACGGTTTATGCTCCGGTTGCACCCCGAAACGCGTTTGGTTCCATGCGATTTTTTATTAATCTCTCTTGGACCACATACCGGTCCAGTGCCTTTTAAATCCTCTTTAAGCCAGGAGAGAGAATCTTTGTTGCCAATTTACAGGATCATCTCCGTTTCTACATGGTACTGCTTGTGATATCGGACTATATATACTAGCAGCTGCCGGACGAGCGATACCTGGCTCTGTAGAGAACAATTAAGCTAGCAGCTGCCGGACTAGCGACATCCATTTTTGCAGAGAACAATCAAGCTACAGAGATCTTACCACTCCTGCATAAACCACGGAGCCGGCTTGCTCTCATCAGATCAGCTGACTGCTTGACACGTGACCATCCTCCCGCTACGTCAGTTTCTACGAGAGTTTCTCAGTTAACCTCGCATATTATTCCTGTGAGCTGCACATACTCTATTATTCCAATTTTTTTACGTTTATCCCATGTACGATTGCGAGATCATAAACATTATATTTAATAGTTAGGACATTTACGCATGTGACGATATCAAATATGTATTTTTTTCTTTTTGGGGGGAAAATTTGAAAATAATAAAAAAAAATTATTAGGGGAGTGGGTTTTATTTAATTTTAGAAACTTTAAAAAAATGTTTTTACAGTTTCTAAGTCTCCATAGGGGACTTTGATTTGCAATCATTGGATTGCATTTACTGTATAATGCTATGCCTATGGCATAGCATTATACAGTGTGATCAGCGGTCCCTGGCTGGATTAGTAAATCGGTGATCAGCAGCAGGAGGCAGGTAAAAGGAACGTGAACCCCTCTTAGTTACTGCAGATGTTTCACTTTCAATTTAGACACTATGATTGGCATTGATCAAAGCATCTAAAGGGTTAATGGCCTTGGCGGGATCGCTGCTTCCTGTCATTCGCAGTGTCTCACTATTGTGAGACGAGCGCAGCTCCTGCGCTTGCTTCAAAGTCACTTAAAGGAAATATGCAGCGAACAAAACTAATCCCCTATTCTCGGGATAGAGGATAAGTGTCTGATTGCGGGGGTCTGATCACTGGGACCCCCCGCGATCTCCTACACAGGGCCACAGCTTTGTCGCAGCTCTCCCGTGCAGGAGGCGTGTCGGCCGCAGCATGACATTGCGGTCGATACGCCTCCTCCATGTATCTCTATGGGAGTTCATACCTTCCTGCTTCTCCCATAGAGCTGTACGGGGAGGGGGCGTACCGTCGACCTCAGTGAAGTTGACGCTATGCACATTAGCCGGCGCACAGCGCGGCAATGCAGGGGCCGTGTTCGGGAGATCATGGGGGGTCCCAGCGATCGAACCCTCCCGTGATCAGAAATGTGTCCCTTATCCTGTGGAAAGGGGATAAGTTTTGCTCGCTGCAGATGTCCTTTAAGAATTCAGGGTGTACAGGTAAGCCCTTGGTCTTTATGTATCAGGATGCAAGGGCGTACCTGTACGCTCTTCGTTCTTGAAAGGTTAATATAGTAAGTAAATTGTATATTTGAAATATATTTAAATATTTAAGAAGTGGGGTCATTGTTGGTGTTCTTGGGTGTGTGGACTTTTTTACATGCACATTTTGTTTAGTTTGTAGCCTTTAGGGGCAAGGGTGAGATATATTTGCGTAGTAATGTTTATCCATATGGTTACATTCATGTTGCACAGAGCAAGAAGGCCTTCAGAAAATGTAAAGCTTTTGTAAATAAAGTACAATAGGATAATTAGACCTGTTTGCAATTTTTATTATGTCAAATAATAATAATATTGGTTTCTAGAACAATGATCATATTATATATAAAAGAATTGGCTGTTGAAAGCTTCAGGGAAATGTTGCATGCCACTGCACTTTGCCAATCCAGTACCCACCATCTGTACTCTTTACAGGCTGACTAGAACTAATTCCTAAAATGTGTTAAAAATGAATTACAACCAGTTTTCATATTTATTGGACTGACAGACAGTCCAAATTTTTACTAGGGATTAACTTGTGCTGAACTTGATATGGGCCAAAATATATGGAGAACAAATACACTGTTTAAAAAATAAAGGGAACATTAAGATAACATATCCTAGATCTGAATAAATGAACTAATCGTATGAAATACTTTTGACTTTACATAGTTGAATGTGCTGACAACAAAATTACACAAAAATTATCAATGGATATCAAATTTATCAACCCATGGAGGTCTGTATATGGAGTCACACCCAAAATCAAAGTGGAAAACCAGGCTGATCCAACTTTGATGTAATGTCCTTAAAACAAGTCAAAATGAGGCTCAGTAGTGTGTGTGGCCTCCACGTGCCCGTATGACCTCCCTACAATGCCTGGGCATGCTTCTGATGGGGTAGCGGATGGTCTCCTGAGGGATGTTCTCCCAGACCTGGACTAAATAATCCGCCAACTCCTGGACAGTCTGTCGTGCAACGTGGCATGGTGGATGGAGCGAGACATGATGTGCCAGATGTGCTCAATCAGATTCAGGTTTGGGGAAAGGGCGGGCCAGTCCATAGCATCAATGCCTTCCTCTTGGAGGAACTGCTGGCACACTCCAGCCACATGAGGTATAGCATTGTCTTGCATTAGGAGGAACCCAGGGCCAACCATACCAGCATATGGTCTCACAAGGGGTCTGAGGATCTCATCTTGGTACCTAATGGCAGTCAGGCTACCTCTGGCAAGCATACCATTCCACACCATTACTGACCCACCACCAAACCTGTCATGCTTGAGGATGTTGCAGGCAGCAGAACATTCTCCACGGCATCTCCAGACTTTGTCATGTCTGTCACATGTGCTCAGTGTGAACCTGCTTTCATCTGTGAAGAGCATAGGGCGCCAGTGGCAAATTTGCCAATCTTGGTGTTCTCTGGCAAATGCCAAACATCATGCACGGTGTTGGGCTGTAAGCTCAACCCCCACCTGTGGATGTTGGGCCCTCATACCACCCTCATGGAGCCTGTTTCTGACTGTTTGAGTATTTAAACTCAAATCACTTCTTTATTATAATCCATAGAGATAAAATCACAAAGGCAGTGCAGATAAAAAACCCTTTAAAATCCTTACATAACCATCTGACCCTCGGATAAAGGGTTTCGGTTGTTGTTTTAGATAAAAGTTTATACTTAATGGGGGAGATTTATCAAAGTTGTCTATGTCCTGCATCAATATAGACCAAACTACAGAGTGTTTGGCCGGTCTATTGTTCGCCTAATTTATCAAAAGGCGCACGGCTCTTGATACATTCTGCGCACAGACTTTGTGATCTATGCTTTAGACTGTATTTAAACCTGCTCCAACATGGTCTGACATTTTGGCGTACTTTCAGCCAATGTGACTTGTCGCTAAAAAGTAGCTTTTGATAAATTCAGCACCAATGCATTTTCCAATGCATTTCCGTCTAAAATAGACTAGAATGCATCATGTTCTAAAAATCCTCTAGAGCAAAAGTTGCAGAAAAGTCGCACATATTTAGACTGCGACTTTCTGTGCGACAAGGAAGAACCAATCTAAATCCTTTGATAAATATCCCCCAATGTGTCCTTAATGTATTACATGACAGTGAGACAAACAAATTATTGGAGGGTGACCCTTCCAATAAAATCCAAAACAGACTTTGTGCTCTTTTGTAAGAGGGGGTATACTTAGGCATACTAAATGAAAAACAAAGAGATTACTTGTATGTAAAAGATCCCATTTGCCCCATATTTCATTGTCTTCCAAAATCGCACAAAGGTCTATTTCCCCCTCCACTCCGATTGTGGCGGGTATCGGATCTCTTACTGAAAGATTATCTTCCTGGCTTGATAATCTCCTACAGCCTTTAGTTACCAGAACGCCAGGATATGTCCGAGATACCAAAGCGCTATTAAATGCCATGGATAAATTTCAATGGGACTTTTCAGGGACCAATTCAGTTTTGAAGTGAATTTGAAGGCCCTTCATATTAGAAATACCCCACAAATGACCCCATTATAAAAACTGCACCCCTCAAAGTATTCAAAATTACATTCAGTAAGTGTGTTAACCCTTTAGGTGTTTCACAGGAATAGCAGCAAAGTGAAGGAGAAAATTCTAAATCTTTATTTTTTACACTCGCATGTTCTTGTAGACCCAGTTTTTTAATTTTTACAAGTGGTAATAGGAGAAAAAGCCCCCAAAATTTGTAACCCAATTTCTCTCGAGTAAGGAAATACCTGATATGTGTATGTCAAGTGTGGGCGGGCGCAGTAGAGGGCACAGAAGGGAAGGAGCGACAATGGGATTTTGGAGAGTGAAAAAAAAATTCACACTAATGTGCAGTTTTTCCCCCAAATTTTGCATTTTTACAAGGGGTAATGGGAGAAAATGACCCCCCAAATTTGTAACCCCATCTCTTCTGAGTATGGAAATACTCATGTAAGGACGTAAAATGCGAACTACAATGCTCAGAAGAGAAGGAGTCACATTTGGCTTTTTGAAAGCAACTTTTGCTGAAATGGTTTTTTTAGGGCATGTCGCATTTAGGAAGCACCTGTGGTGCCAGAACAGCAAAACATTCCCACATGGCATACTATTTTGGAAACTACGCCCCTCAAGGAACGTAACAAGGGGTCCGCTGAGCCTTAACACCCCACAGGTGTTTGACGACTTTTCGTTAAAGTTGGATGTGTCAATGAAAAAAATTTTTTTTTTTACTAAAATGCAGATTTTCCCCTAAATTTTACATTTTTACAAGGGGTAATAGGAGAAAATGACCCCCAAAATTTGTAACCCCATTTCTTCTGAGTATGGAAATACCCCATGTTAAGACGTAAAATGCTCTGCTGACGAACTACAATGCTCAGAAGAGGAGGAGCGCCATTGAGCTTTTGGAAAGAGAATTCGTTTGGAATGGTAGTCAGGGGCCATGTGCGTTTACAAAGCCAACCCGTGGTGTCAGAACAGTGGATCCCCCCCACATGTGATCCCATTTTGGAAACTACACCCCTCACAGAATATAATAAGGGGTGCTGTGAGTATTTACACCCCACAGATCTTTGGAACATTGGGCTGTGCAAATGAAAAATAAAATTTTTCATTTTTACGGACCACTGTTCCAAAAATCTGTCAGACACCTGTGGGGCGTAAATTCTCAATGTACCCCTTATTACATTATGTGAGGGGTGTAGTTTCCAAAATGAGGTCACATGTGTCGGGGGTTCATTGTTCTGGCACTATGAGGGCTTTGTAAACACATGTGGCCTTCAATTCCGGACACATTTTCTCTACAAAATCCCAATGGCGCTCCTTCTCTTCTGAGCATTGTAGTCCGCCCTCAGAGCACTTTAAATTCACATATGGGGTATATTGTTAGTCAGAATAGAATGGGGTTACAAATTTGGGGGGGATTTTTTCCTATTTTCCCTTGTGAAAATGAAAAATTTAGGGTAACACCAGCATTTTAGTGAAAAAATAAAAAAATTTTCATTTTCCCATCCAACTTTAATGAAAATTTGTCAAACACCTGTGGGGTTTTCAGGCCCACTATACCCCTTGTCATGTTCCGTGAGGAGTGTAGTTTCCGAAATGGGGTCACATGTGGGTATTTATTTTGTTTGCGTTTGTCAGAACCGCTGTAAAATCAGCCACCCCTGTGCAAATCACCAATTTAGGCCTCAAATGTGCATGGCGCTCTCACTCCTGAGCCTTGTGCTCTCGCAGAGCATTTTACGCCCACCTCTGGGGTATTTCCATACTCAGGAGAAATTGCGTTACAAATTTTGGGGGTCTTTTTTTCCTTCCACCGCTTGTGGAAATAAAAAGTATGGGGCAACACCAGCATGTTAGTGTAAATTATTTTTTTTTTTTACACTGACAGGCTGGTGTAGCCCCCAACTTTTCCTTTTCACAAGCAGTAAAAGGAAAAAAGACTCCCAAAATTTGTAGTGCAATTTCTCCCGAGTACGGCGATACCCCATATGTGGCCCTAAACTGTTTCCTTGAAATACGACAGGGCTCTGAAGTGAGAGAGCGCCTTGTGCATTTGAGGACTAAATTAGGGATTGCATAGGGGTGGACATAGGGGTATTCTACACCAGTGATTCCCAAACAGGGTGCCTCCAGCTGTTGGTTAACTCCCAGCATGCCTGGACAGTCAGTGGCTGTCCAGAAATGCTGGGAGTTGTTGTTTTGCTACACCTGGAGGCTCCGTTTTGGAAACCCTGCCGTATAAGATGTTTTAAATTTTTATTGGGGGGCGACATCGTAAGGGGGTGTATATGTAGTGCTTTACCCTTTATTATGTGTTAGTGTAGTGTAGTGTTTTTAGGGTACATTCGCACTGGCGTGTTACGGTGAATTTCCCGCTAGGAGTTTGCACTGCAGTGAAAAATTTGCCGCAGCCCAAACTTGAAGCAGGAAATTTACTGTAAACCTGTCTGTGTGAATGTACCCTGTACATTCACATGGGGGGGGGGCAAACCTCCAGCTGTTTCAAAACTACAACTCCCAGCATGTACTGACAGACCGTGCATGC